>NC_090446.1:1536230557-1537430557 GCF_031143425.1 Pleurodeles waltl
GCACCCTGCCTTAGGGCTGGAAGGCCTGCCAGAGAGGTGACTTAGGGGTGATTTACCTATATTGCATGCAGTGTGTAGTGGACAGGGTACACAGGCAGTGTGCCATGTGGAGTTTGCATTTTAGGGTAGCATCAGGATACTCAGCTTGCAATGGCAGGGCTGGATGACTCTGAATGCATGGCCCTAGAGGGTAGCACAATCAGTGTTGCTGCCTTCAGAGGCCTACCCTTAGTACCTCCTGCCCTGGGTATCTAAGTACCATTTACTAGAGAGTTATGGTGGCAGCTAGAAGTGCCTCCAATTGTTCAAATGCACCACAACAGTTTAGGGAAAGAGCTCTGGCCCAGGGAACCTGGTTAGCAGAGGCCTGGGCCTTAGCAACTTCTAGGCTACATCACATACAAAGCAAAAGGTGAGGGCTAACCATGTAAAAAATAGGCCTTTTCTCACATGGATCACTGACACATTGTGTAAAAAATTGACAATCTGTAAAACAATCTGTTCTCTACATAAATATTTATGTCACCTAGTACAGTGTAATTGGCCGTCTAAAGGCTGTAGGCAGCTAGCATATCTAGCACCATATTCAGAAACTCTGTGACTGGACCTTGAAGCTGATGTATCAGTAACCCCGAGAAAGTAAAACTATGGAATAATCTGATAGAGAACGCCAAGCTTTCGCAACCCTGAATGGACATTGGGGTGAACTTGCATTCTTTACTAATCTTGCTACTCTCCCACCTTTCTTACCCGCCTGGTCACTTCTGGCAATCACATAACCTGGTGGCAGGCCTTCTGCAACGTCTGGCCCACAATCCTTATTAAGCCACATTTCCGTTAGAAACAGTGCAACTGGCTGAAATCCCCTCAATGAAGGTAAACATTTCTAATCTATGCTTAACGAAGGATGTGAAATTAGTACATGGTTGGCTATCCTCCCTTAAACTTCCTTAAATTTGTTCCCAGAGAGTAATGACATATGTGGCAATTACCCGATAGTTTGACTGGATCCATTGAGTGCTGTCAGGCATCTTCCAGACGTTTATTAAAGATTTTTAGCTCAATTATTGAATATCTTATGTTAGTGTGTTTACCTGATTCTAAACGGGCAGTGGGTGAGGCCCCTGCTCCTGTTCAGGCTTGGACAGGTGCAGATGGGCTAGCCTTTCGAGCGCAAGCTACATGTCCACAGCCTGCATCCCCCCCGCATACTTGCTCCGGCCACCATTAAATAGAATGGCCCTCCAGAAGCTAGAACAACAATCGCCTGAGGCTAAGTGCGACAATGGAAGAGAGACTATCATCACTGAACATGGCCAGATAGTCAATCAATCAATCAGTTTTTGTAAAGTGCAGCTACTCACCCAGGAGGGTCTCAAGGTGCTTGGGGGAGGGGAGGAACCTCATCCGAAGAGCCACGTCTTGAGGTTCTTCCTGAAGATGGTGAGTGACGGGCTTTGTCTGAGGTGCAGGGGGAGGTTGTTCCAGCTCTTTGCTGCAATGTAGGTAAAGGATCGTCGTCCGACGGTGGTTTTGAGGATGCAAGGGATGGTGGCCAGGCCCATCTGGGTGGGGCGGAGGGTTCTGGCGGGGGTGTGAAAGGACAATGCCATGGTTCAGGTAGGCTGGTCCTGCGTTGTGTATGGCCTTGTGCATGTAGGTGAGTAGCTTATAGGTGATTCGCTTCTCGACCCGAAGCAAGTGGAGGGTCCTCAGGTGTTGGGAGATGTGTTCTCAATATGGGTGGTCTAGAATGAGTCTGGCGGCGACATTCTGGATGAATTGTAGTTTTTTGATGTTTCAAGTTGAGGTACTGTCATAGAGGACGTTGCCGTAGTCGAGCTTGCTTGTGATTAAGGCGTGGGTGACTGTCCTGCGACAATCTGTTGGTACCCATCTGAAGATCTTCTGAAGTTTGCGGAATGTGTGCCAGCAGGAGGAGGCAACTGAGCTTACCTGGCAGGTCATGGATGGGGAGGAGTCGAGGATGATGCCTAGGTTGCAGGTGTGCTCAGTCAGTGCAGGAGGGGAGCTAAAGGATGTGGGTCACCAGGAGTTGTCCCAAGCTGAGGTGGTGTTTCTGAAGATGATGAGCTCAGTCTTGTCGGAGTTGAGTTTGAGACAGCTTTCTCTCATCCAGATGGCAACAGCTTCCATTCTTGAGTGGAAGTTCCTGATGGCAGTGTCCGGGTCTTCAGTGAGGTAAATGATGAGTTGTGTGTCATTGGCATATGACACAATGCTCATACCGTGGCTTCTGATGATGGCTGCAAGAGGGGCCATGTATACATTGAACATTGTGGGACTCAGTGAGGATCATTGGGGGACTTCGCAGTAGACTGCTGTGGGTCTGGATGTGTAGGGCGGCAGTATGACCGTCTGCGTCCTCCCGGAGATGAAGGAGTGGATCCATTCTATGGCTCTTCCGCTGATTCCTATGTCATGGAGTCTGGTGCACAGAGTGCTGTTGGAGGCTGTGTTGAAAGCTGCTGAGAGGTCTACGAGTATGAGCGCTGTAGTGTGGCTTTTGTCTAGGAGTAATCAGTTGTCGGCGGTGGCTGCCAGCAGGGCTGTCTTTGTGCTGTGGTTGCTGCGGAAGCCGTACTGGGAGCTGCACAGAGATTTGTTGGCCTTGATGAAATTCCGTAGCAGCAAGATGGGCCAGAAATTCTTTTGTTCTGATGGGTCAGCTGAAGGTTTCATCAGGAGCGGCATATTTTGGCGTGTTTCCAGCCCTCAGGGAAGTTGCCAGTGTTGATGGAGCAGTTGATTGTGTTCCTGAGCTCGGGACCGATGGATATGCTGGCTCTGATTTTTTATGTGATGTGTACAGAGATCCGCGGGGGCTACGGAATGGGTACTGTTCATGATGCTGGCTGTTTCCTCTGTGGAGAGCATGGACCAACTGCGGGATGGTCTGGGTGGGTTCTGGGGGGGCGGCTCAGTCACAGGGTCTGGTGCCAGGATTTTCCAGGAGAAAGCTGTCATAGATGTCCTGGAATTTTGCAGTGGAAAAAGGAGGTGAGTTTGTCGCAGAGGTCCTGTGACCGGGGAATGCTGGTGGCTTTGGAGGGGGGATCTGTGAACTCTTTGATGACTGAGAAGAGTTTCTTAGAGTTGTGTGCGGAGGAGTTGATGCGCTCCCGGAGTGCACCTTTTATGGTGATGAGCAGCGGTAGCAGCTCTGAATGATGTGAGGTCTTCACTTATTTTTTCTCTACATTTCTGAGGGTACGCTTTGATTCTTGAAGTTCAGTGGTGAACCAGCTGGCTTTCTTATGTATGCATTTGGCCGATGTCAGCCGGAGGGGGGCTAGAGTGTTGGCGCAATCGGTGATCAATGCATTGAGATTGCAGGCTGCTGTCTTGGCATCATCGGAGGGAGTAGAGAGGGATTTGGCAAGCGATGAGGTTAGTTGCTCATTGGTGATTTTGTTCCATTTCTTGTGGAGGGCACTGGGCGTGCGGGTGCAGCTGCTGGGTGTGGTAATTGTGAAGTGTAGGAAAGTACCATCTTGCCTGGCATGTTACCCCCATTTTTACTTGTGTGTCTGTTTGCTTTTGCTTGTGTCACTGGGATCCTGCTAGCCAGGACCCCAGTGCTCATAGTTGTGGCCTATATGTGTTTCATGTGTGGTGCCTAACTGTATCACTGAGGCTCTACTAACCAGAACCTCAGTGTTTATGCTCGCTCTGCTTTTAAAATTGTCACTGCAGGCTAGTGACCATTTTCACCAATTCTGATTGGCACACTGGAACACCCTTATAATCCCCTAGTATATGGTACCCAGGTACCCAGGGTATTGGGGTTCCAGGAGATCCCTATGGGCTGCAGCATTTCTTTTGCCACCCATAGGGAGCCCAGACAATTCTTACACAAGACTGCCACTGCAGCCTGAGTGAAATAACATCCTTGTTATTTCACAGGCATTTTACACTGCACTTAACTAACTTATAAGTCACCTATATGTCTAACCCTCAATTAGTGAAGGTTAGGTGCAAAGTTACTAAATGTGAGGGCACCCTGGCACTAGCCAAGGTGCCTCCAAATTGTTCAGGGCAATTTCCCCAAACTTTGTGAGTGCGAGGACACCATTACACATGTGCACTACATATAGGTCAATACCTATATGTAGCTTCACAATGGTAACTCCAAACATGGCCATGTAACATGTCTAAGATCATGGAATTGTCCCCCCAAGCCAAATCTGGTATTGGGGTGCCAATCCCATGCATCCCCGGGGCTCCAGCATGGACCCCGGGTACTGCCAAACTAGCTCTTTGGGGTTTTCTCTGCAGCTACCGCTGCTGCCACTCCACAGACAGGGTTTTGCCCTACTGGGATCTGGGCAGCCCATTCCCATGAAGGCAGAACAAAGGATTACCTCTGATAGAGTGTGTTACACCCTCTCCCTTTGGAAATAGGTGTTAAGGGCTGGGGAGGAGTAGCCTCCCCCAGCCTCTGGGAATGCTTTGAAGGGCACAGATGGTGCCCTCCCTGCATAAGCCAGTCTACACTGGTTCAGGGATCCCCCAGCCCCTGCTCTAGTGCGAAACTGGACAAAGGAAAGGGGAGTGACCACTCCCCTGTCCATCACCACCCCAGGGGTGATACCCAGAACACCTCCTGTGTGTCCCAGACCTCTGCCATCTTGAATGCAGAGGTGTGAGGGCACAATGGAGACCTCTGAGTGGCCAGTGCCAGCAGGTGACGTCAGAGACCCCTCCTGATAAGCTCTTACCTGGTTAGGTAGCCAGTAGCCGATCCTCCTCTGAGGGCTGTTTAGGGTCTCTCCTGTGGGTTTCTTTTCTGATAACGAATGTAAGTCCTCACCAGAGTTCCTCTACATCTCTCTCTTCAACTTCTGCCAAGGATCAACCGCTGACTGCTCCAGGACGCCTACAAAACCGCAACAAAGTAGCAAGACGACTACCAGCAACATTGTAGCACCTAACCCTGCCGGCTTTCTCAACTGTTTCCTGGTGGTTCATGCTCTGAGGGCTGTTTGCCTTCACCCTGCACTGGAAGCCAAGAAGAACTCTCCCGTGGGTCGACGGAATCTTCCCCCTGCTAACGCAGGCACCAAACTTCTGCATCACCGGTTCTCTGGGTCCCCTCTCATCTTGACGAGCGTGGTCCCTGGAACACAGGAGCTGGATCCAAGTGTCCCAGACAGTCCAGTGGTCCTTCTGTCCAAATTGGGTGGAGGTAAGTCCTTGCCTCCCCACGCCAGACAGTAATCCTGTGTACTGCGTGATCTGCAGCTGCTAGGGCTTTTGTAAACTTTTGCAAGGAATCCTTCGTGCACAGCATAGCCGAGGTCCCCAGCACTCCGTCCTGCATTGCTCAACTCGCTGAGTTGACCACTGACTTCGTGAGACCCTCTTTTGTTGTGTTGAGATGACCGCCATGCTCAGATTTCTTGAACACCTGTTAAAGTGCTTCTGCGGGTGCTGCCTGCTTCTGTGTGGACTCTCTGTGCTGCTGACTGTCCCCTCTGTCTCCTCCTCCAAGGGGCAACCTCCTGGTCCTTCCTGGGCCTCCGCAGCACCCATTATCTTCAACCGTCACTCTTGCAGCTAGCAAGGCTTGTTTGCGGTTTTTCTGCGTGGAAGCAACTCTGCATCCTCCAGCACGCCGTGGGACATCTTCTGCCCAAAGGAGAGGTGCCTGGCACCTTCCGTTGTTGCAGAATCTTCAGCTTCTTCCATTCGGAGGCAGCCCTTTTGCACCTTCATCCGGGGTTTAGTGGGCTCTTGCCCCCCCTGGACACTTGTGTGACCCCTGTATTTGGTGCCCTTCCTTTGCAGGTCCTCAGTCCGTCTTCAGTGCTTTGCAGTCTGTTGTTGCCTTTGCAGAATCCCGTATCTTGATTTTACTGTCTCTCTGGGGTAGTAGGGTATTTTTACTCCTACTTTTCAGGGTCTTGGGGTGGGATATCTTGGACACCCTTAGTGTTTCCTTACACTCCCAGTGACCCTCTACACACTACACTAGGCCTGGTGTCCATTCGTGGCTCGCATTCCACTTTTGAAGTATATGATTTATGTTGCCCCTATGCCTATTGTCTCCTATTGCATCCTATTGTATTCTGCAGTGTTTCACTACTTTTTTAACTGTTTACTTGCCTGATTTAGGTCTGGGCATATTGACTTTGGATCAGCACAGTCCTCGAGGTGAAAATTCAGGTCGCCAAGAAGGAGCTAGTCATTTGACGCCAAGGCCTGGGGAGTAGCGATGTCTACAACGTTGTCTGTGAAAGCTGGGCGGGGGCCGGGTTGCCTGAACATCAGGGTGCCACAGTTGGAGGAGCTGTGTTTGGAGTGGGCCAGGAAGTGAAGGTGTTCCATGGTGGTGCATTGTTCTTCTGAGACGGGCTTGACATGTTGTGAGGATTTGTGTACGATTGCGAGTCCTCCTCCCAGGTGGAAGGACTGGTCCCTCTTTAGGATGCTGTATCCGTTGGGAATGGTGATGGCGATGTCTGGTCCCGAGGTGGGGTTGGTCCAGGTCTCGGTAAGGAAGGCAATGTCCAGTCGGGCAGAGTTGATCAAATCCCAGAGTTCAGTGGCGTGCTGATGGAGGGAGCGGATGTTCAGGAGCAAGCAGTTTGTGGAGTTGTGGACGTTTTTGGTATCTCTGAGTGCGGAGAGTACCTTCAGCTTGTCGAGGCTGGCGCTGAAGTTGCAGTTCCTGCAGGTGGAAGGTCTGTCCATGGGGGAGATGATGTAGCACTTGCCATGACATCCAGTGTTGAGGAGGAGGAGGGTCTCTGTGTCATAACGGATGCAGGTCAGGGGGTGGCTTAATGGAGATCCAGGGTTCCTGGTGCTGGGCGCAGATGGGCGCAGTCGGGCTTTCCTTTGGTGCACCTTCAGCGCTCAGTGGCACTCCTGATGCGCGCCGCCGCCATTAGGAAGGGGTGGTGGGTTGAGGAGCAGTCAGCTGGGAGGTGGGAGGGCGGGAGGGTAGGAGGACATGAAAGGTGCTTCATGGGGAGGGGGACAAATGAAATGAGGGGAGAAAGGAAAAACAAGTGAAAAAGAGAAGAAAAGCAAATGAAAAAAGGCAGAAAAAGCAAGAGTGAAAGAGCGACAGAGAGAAATACTTACTTGTGATGGCCACTAGACCACCAGGGATGAGGCACAGGGATGAGCCTGAGGGTGGCGGAGGACTTTGTTCCTTCTGCATGTTTTTGATTACACTGGCTAGAGTGCTACCACCTCAGAGGGCAGAAGACACAGGGAGGAAGCTTGAGAGCGTCAGCCTTGCATCTTCCCTGATGACCTACTTCTTGCAAATCACGGCCCATATTTACGGGAAATGGCACACAACTGCTCTAACACAGTTGTGCTTCATTCTATTTAGCGTGAGCTAACGCCATTCCATAGCGCCGGCCATGCGCCATATATTGAAGTGATGATGCACGATGGTGCTAAGGAATGGCTAGTGTCGAAAAAAAAAAGACACTTGCTGGGGGTGGTGGCGTTAGGGGGAATGGCACTAGTGGGTCACAAATTACATTAGGCTGGTTAGCAGCAAAAATTCTGCCGCTAATCAGCTTAGCATAATTTTCTGATGCACAAGCAGCCAAAAAAGGACTCCTGTCTAAGTTGCAACAGGAGTCATGCCCACCACCCCAATGGCCACCACGGATGACCAGTGTCCACTGGGCAAGCCCTACTTACCCAGTGCCAAGCAGGGGGGCCCATGTAAGGGGCCACCAGTGCCACACCACACACATACACATACACTTACCTGCAACTTACCTAGGATGGCCCCCCTCCTCCTGTAGTGACCCTGTGTTGTGGGTGGTGGTATTACTGGGGCTTGTTGTGGGCATCATTGTGCCCATTCCATGGTGTTCCACCATAGAAATGGGCATACCTGCACTCTAATGTCTGGTCTTACCCAAGTGTTAAATAATGGTGCTAACCGGGCTTAGCGCCATTATTGAGGTCCGCCTCCTCCTTGCGCGTTGTATCTGCGCTGGGAGGTACACATGGTGGTAGGGAGTTAGCATTGTGTTTAGGACGGGAATGCCTACCTTGCATCTCATTGACACCGGGTGGGTTTGCGCATCCTAAACATGGCGCTAACTCCAATATTTTGATGCTAGATGGGTCTAGCGTCAAAATATAAATATGGAGTTAGGTTAGCTCCATTTTAGCGCCAAAATAAATGGTGCTAAAGCAATGCTAACCATCCATAGATGTGGGCCCATATGTTTGTTGGGGTGGTTGAGATGCAATATTAATTCATAGTGTTTCCACGTATTTGATATTTAACAGTGGGGGTATGAGGCAGGAACTTCAGGCTTTCAACTTGACTGTTTTACAACGGGGTGGGTTGAGAACACTGCCCAAGGGGTGGGGGAAGTTGGGAATAGATGTTGACTTTCTAGTTGAACTGTTGTTTGGGAAACTGCCAATGCTCTTGTGTTACAGATATCTGCGAGAGGTAAGTATCTCCAAGCTTCATGCTTTCCACAGTAACCATATTCATTACCTGAAATGTGCGGGGAATTGCCCATTGTGAGAAGCGTAGACTGGTCCATGCGTATCTAAACCGGTACAAGATTGCTATTGTATTCTTACAGGATACTCATGTATGGGGTGACTGAATTCCCAGCTTACGTAAAGGATGGAGAGGCCATATCTATGCCACCTCCTATTGTGGATATGCCCTGGGGTACTTATTTGGGTGGCCCCAGGAGTGCCATTTTACCACCAACACGACATTGTACACCCTTGATAGTTACAAAATTTTATTAATGCATGTTCCCCAAACGTAGATTGCCCAGACTTCTTCCCAAGGGTGATGTCTCCCGGGGCACCATACTTAGGCACTGCTGTATGACAATTGAAATTGCACTTTAAATGAGCTGATCAATTGTGATCCACCCAAGCTTCACACTAAGCCTCGATTTACTTCAACAACCCAAGATATCTTGGGTAGCCTGCATCTAAGCGACGTGCTGCGTGAGCATCATCCCGAACAAATACTATACCCCTTTTACACGCTGGCGGTAGGCACATATAGTCGATTACACTATTGCTTTATTTTCCCTAAATTGGTGCCACATGTTGTCGATGTGACCTACCTGATGTGCTACTTCTCTGATCGTGTCCCGGTCCTGATGAGTTTTAGGGGTGGATCTGGCTGCCCGAAGAGTTCCTTATGGCAACTCAGAGCTAATGTGCTGGCTGACTCACCATTTGCGAAGATGGTCCAGGATGCATTGGCACATTTCTTTCAGGATAATTGAAGAACAGCAAGACCCTAGAATAGGAGGTTCTGAAAGTGGTCTATGGGGGGGTTTGTATCACAACATCCTATGGGGTCCGGCACCAGGTAGAGCGTGACATTAGAACCTGGGAGAAAGAATTAGGAACAGTAGAGGTGACCCTCCCCACTGATCCCAGTAAAATGCTTGCTTGGCGTGTGTGGTGAGGACTGAACTGTTGGAGGACGGGTGCAGGTTAGAGAAGCATGATTACAAGCTGTTCCAACAGCGATTACACATGGAGGGAGATAGGCCTGGGTCATTGCTAGCCCGATTGGCCCGATGGGAATCTCCTGAGACAACCATCTTCTCTACGCCTACAGCTCAGAATGCCAGGATTTAAGCGCAGCAGGCAGATTATGAGGTGTTTTAAAAGCACCTCAATGAAGTGTACATTCAGCAGCTGTGCCTGTCTACAGAGGCTATGGAGTGGTTCTTATCGGAGGTGCAGCTTCCAAGCCTCAACCAACACTCTAGGGATTTACTGGATGCCCATCTCTCCAAATAGTAGATGCTGGCAATGATTTGGCACCTCAAACCTGCAGGGACCCGGGGCAGTGATGGGCTCCCAGAAGATATCTCCTACAGGTATGCCAGAGACCTGTCTGATCAGCTACTGGAGGTCTATGGTAAAGCCTTACAAGCTGTCTCTCTGCCACCCTACATGCGGGAAGCAATGGTGGTCATGATACTGAAACTGGACAGGGATCCGAAGTCAGCCGCAGCCGATCGTCCAATATTGCTTCTTAACCTGGATGTGAAAATCCTCAGTGGCGTGTTGCTGGCTCGTTTGCTCCCACATATGGCTACCTTGATACACCCGCACCAGTCAGGTTTTATCCTGAGGCACAGTACTGTACACCTGTGCCACCTGGCCCATCTATACCATGCCCCACAGCTCCAAGCAGATGAATAGCGCTGGCACTCTTTGACATTGAGCAGGCCTTCGACTCCCTTACCTGGGCATAACTGTGGAGGGTGATGTGTAAGGTCGGTATGGGCCCTAGACTTATCCGCTGGATCCGTCTCCTTCATACCGACCTATGCGCCCACATGCGGTCGGTCAGGAGAATTGGTGTCAGAACCCTTTTGTCTGAGCAGGGGCACGCTCAGGCATGGCAATGATACTGACACAGGTGATGGAACCATAGGCATAGTGTTGGAGGGAGACCAACCATGTAGTCTCCCTCTACGCTGATGACTAGCTAGTGTACTTGCGCCAGCCAACTTATTTGGTGCCTATCCTACTTGCTCTTATGCAGACACTTGGGGAGGTCTCAGGTCTATGCATTAATACTAATAAACCCATGCTGTTTACCATGAGGCAGCTAGTGGGAGCCCCAGGAGACCCGTTAGCCCTAGTGGGTGTCTCCAGGGTACTGAACGGAGTCAGGTTTTGGGGAATACATTCAATCCACAATGCCCCTGCACACCAAAATCACAATATGGGTAGGGTGGTGTAGGAATTGCAGACCTTCATTTGGTTCTGGCGGGAATTGCCACGTCCCTTATGGGCAGAATTGCTATCGTGAAAATTATCATGTTACTTCAATGCTTGTATGTTGTTCAACATACGCAGTACAACATCCCTTGCCACCTTTTTTAAACCTTAGACAAGCTAACAACTGATTTGCTATGGGAGTCCAGGCTCAGAAAGTTTAAACTTACTACCCTCCACTGTATGTGGGGTCCGGAGGGATTGGAAGTTTCATGTTTGGAGCTCTACTACATGAAGGCACAGCTGCAGCATGCGGTTCACTAGCTTGATGCAAATGGTAATTGAATAAAGAGGCTGCTCTGTGGAACACATGGAGAAAGACCCTTACCGGTCCTCCTGATATGTGGACTGGGGAAACCCCAGGAGATGCCTTAAGTTATCCACCTGGTGGCGGTGATATGGGAGGGAGCAGTTTGTCATGTCCTCCGCCGTGCTCAATATGTCCCTGACATGCCCTTATGAGTAGTGCAACCTTTTCTGTGCATTGCCCACTTCATGTCTGTGCGAAAATGGAGAGATGGGGGTTGGGAAGTCATGCAGGATCTCTACCATGAACAACTTTTATAATGAGAGAGGAGGCAATGGGTGCTTTCTCCCTGGGAAAAGGGCAATATCTCCAATATATGAAGGTTTCCGGTACTGCCCGTGAAATTCTTCCCTCCTTTCCAGATAAGCCAATCAAATCTGTTAAACTGACCCCTACACTGAAGGTGGCCGAGGGCTGCCATCTGATTACTCACTTGTACCAGGCCCTTTGGGAGGACTTACTGCACATGATGCTCCCTGTAAAGATGAAAATGAAGATGCTCATGGAGTGGCCCATGTCATCCAAGGATTGGAAGTGGGTATGTGAGGGAGTGCGGAGTGTCATCTAAAACACGCATTTCAAACTTCTCCAGTATAATTTTGTTCATCGGACACTTGTCACCCCCCAAACATTGCGCGCAATCTATGAGACTCGTCAAGTGGGCTGTCCATGATGTGTCACCCAGCTGGCAGACTTTTTACATGTGGTTTGTGCCTGTCACTCCCTATCCCCCTATTGCCATCCAATTCTTGACAGTTTAAACAGAGCATCGGGATGGGACATTCAAATGGAATCTGATATCGCTGGCTTTGCTCCCCACACCAACAAAGAAACATCTCTGACACAGGTTCGTACTTCCTGGGCTTGTTCCTTTCAAGAAGTGTACTGCCATGGCATGGCTCAAGCCAACACCCGGTAGTGCTACGTCCTGGTTGTGGGATGTTTTCAAATGGGCAGGTGTGGTGGAGGTACAGATGTGTTACACTTGTTAGGACGATAAACTAGAAGGTAATCTGAAAGCTTGGACAGCCATACTCTGATGTGCAAGTCGCGTCAGGTCCATCTGCGGGTGTGGTGGGAGATGCGGGAGATGGGGAGGTGATGAGTAAGTTTTGCGGTGACCCATATCCCCGATACAGGTACTATAAATGGGAACAGTCCAGCCCAAACTGGCAGGCCAGGTCCTCTCTGGACCAAAAACAAGCATCTTTGGAACAGTTTAAGGGTATCACCCTTTATCAGCCAGGCTAACTTGAATCTGGCGCCATAGCAGGCACAGGGCCCACGTCTGGGCATACCCTACCCACTTTTTGGCACAAATGCAAAAACAACAAATGATTGGTAGAATGCAGAACAAATCAAACATTAACCCCCAGTCAGAGGTATGGGTTTAATCCATCAGTTTTCTTGCTTGCCATGCCATTCCACTTTGAAAGCCAGCCATAGGTAAATCAGTCTTCACCCTGTTCCCCATGGGAACAGTCCAGCCTGAGCTGCCAGGCCAAGTCCTCCCTGAACCAGAGACAAGCATCTTGGGACCGGTTTCAGGGTATCACGCTTCATCAGCCAGGCTAGCATGAATCTGGTGGCATAGCAAGCATGGGACCCACGCCTGGGCATACCCTACCCACCTAGGGCAACAAATGAAAAAAGAACAGATGATGGATGGAATGCAGAGCAAATCAAACATTCACCCCGAGTTACAGAGCTGGGTTTAATGCATCAGTTTTTTTGCTTGCCATGCCATTCTTGTTTGGAGGCTTATTGTTAGAGATGAAAAACGAAGATTTTGATTTTGCATTAGTGGTTTTCTCAGTCTTAAGTAGTTCTTACAAATCTGTGGTAGATCCATGCTGCCACCACAAAGACACTGCAGATCCAAGGAAACACCAAAACAACACTTCTGATTGGTTGAAAACAGTTTTCACCTTCTTGAAACAGAGGTTTTCACCTGTCCTTTGTTACCTGAGTGTGTTGTTCTGCTGGAAATAGTTCATTTGGTGAGACCAAATTGATTTTTTGTAACATACGTTGGGTCTTTAGTACAACTGGTCCAGCAGTGGCTTTTGGAGAACCAACACAGAATCAGGAGCAGGAGGAAGAAGAACATGCAGAAATCGATCTGAAAAATAAATAAATTTTTTGACAAACTTTCTCTCTGTCATCTAGAGAAACAATTATGATTGCAAAAATAGTGCAGTGCACAATCTGCCAGAAGACATTGTCCAGAGGTACAGGGAAAATATACTCCCATGGCCCATCAAGTATGTGGAAATCCATCTGCCCAATCTACCAAAAACCCCGAACAGAGCAGAAAAATAAAGAGATGCAGCAAATAGCATCTACGTTATCTGAAGGACCATCACTTGCCCTGCAGACCCAGGTCCATCAGCAATAATCCAGGGACTTCCTGCAACTGTCCTGAAGATACTTGATATGATTATGCAGTGCTGCAACTTAAGAAGTACGTAACCAATTTTGATAAGTTTGGCCTTTAAAATTATATAAAAATCTAAAGTGTTTGTATAAATTGGTCTTGAATTATTCCTTTGATTGTGTGAGTTGCATGCGTTGCACTTAGCCTAACTGCTCAACCAAGCCACCTAAAAAATTGGAGCATTAGGTGATCTAGATTTTGCCTCTGGAAACCAACGTGTGGTTGCCTGGACGCCCTACACAGTGTGCCTAGCTTGTACACTACATAGAGGCCCAGCCTCCTGCAAGAATTGACTGGGTCTAGTAGGCTTCTCGAGGTAGCAGCCTACCCAAGCACAAAAATGCAGCCGTTCACCATTGCAAGTGGGTCGATATTGGGACTTAGCCAAGCTCTGCTGGCCCATATGTGAAATCAACACCCAAAAGAGTAAAATCCCCTTTTGCTTGCCATTGGGATAAGATGCTTTAGTCAGCAAGGGGGGCAGAAAGAATGTGCCCATTTTGGGTGATGGGGTCACTGCCATGTCCATTCTGGGCAGCCCAACCCCTAAGAGTCCCTGGTGCCTAGTAGGGTTTTTGTGCCCCTAGGGCAGATCGGGGACTATTGCCCCCATCTGCCTCCCCCCAAGGGGGCTGAAACAATAGGCCCATTTTTTTGGGGGGGCGGGGATTGGGCCATTGTCATGCTCCCACCCCTACATGAATACAAAAACAAATCCCTTTTGACTAGCAGGCTTTCAGCCTCTGGGGGGGGCATATCAGGGGCTACTGCCCCGAAATTGGGCTGAGGGCTGCCCATGATGGGCCTGTTAATGCCCCCTCCAACAAACCTCTGCTGTGCTTGTGGGCTTTACTGGCGCCCCACAGGGCAAATCAGGGGGTGTCAGCCCCTTCTGCTCCGGGGGGGGGTAGAAAGACTGAATTATGCCCAAGAAAACTGGGGGAGCTAAAGCCCTTGCCCTAGGGGCCGCTCCCCCTCCCTAGTGTCTAGTGGAGTGAATCTCTGTTTGGGGATCACCCTCCTTGGGCGATCCTAAAGCTGGGATCCACATGAGAAAGGTACCATTGGAAATGGGATCTTTCACATCTGGATCACTGCTCAGGGGGCTGAGATAGCCCCATGAGCGCTGATGCAGAGAAAGTGAAATGAGCCGATCAACTCATTTAACTTTTTTTTTTCAAGGTAATGATAACAGTGCACTGCGTGTTCCGAAAGTCATTTCCCGCAAGAACCAGCCTTGGGAGCTGGGGAATTTCTCCTCCAGCTCCTGAGGCTGTTTCCTTGTAAAGGAAATCTCTCTGGTGCCCGCACCAGAGGGATTTCAAGTGCCAATTGCATAGACAGCCGATTGCCATCTGACTCACATGAGCACTGGAGGGTCAGACTGCTCCCGGCCATCCAACGCACCGTACAAATTAAAGACCACATTGAATGTTCAGAGTTTTCTAATTATTTGAAAATGTAGAATGAGGATATTCAATAAGAGGAGTCAATAGCAGCCAAGGTTGTGAAAAATAGGTCACAAGGCGGATAGAGTTCCGGATCTCATATTCACAATCTCCTTGGCCCGGCTATTATTGAGATTGAGGCAGCTATTGCTATGAATGAGGTGCAGAATGCTATGGAACAAGTGAAGATTAACACCCGTGTTTCTCTTTCAGAGGATCCTCATCAATAGTCATAAGGTCCCACGCGGGGACCCTGGAGCACATATAAACACACATGTATATATATTAAATGTGTAGCTTAACAGTGTGTCCTGAATTTTGATACATATAAATAGCATATACATGTACCTATGGGCCAGGTTGCATCTTAAATCTACTTGTCCTGTAAAAACATCTACTTGTACCTTTGGTGCCATGTAGTGTGGCGACAAATTATGGCAACAATCTCATTATGTAAGAGCTCTGATGAAAGCCTCTCTAATTATGCTGGGGCTACTACTATAGTAGGGCTTCATTACGTGCAATTTAAATCCTACTATAGCAATTTTCTTATTTTGCCACCGTTCCGCAAATCTACATTCTGGGGCTGGAGGAAGTAGTATGTAATAGTTCCAGGTCTGGAATGCCTTTGAGTCTACAAACCTACTAACTTGCATGTTTGAAGGATTTTCACCAGCGCTCTTCTAATCATTTCCCATAATGAGAAAGGTTGGAAATTTACTCCTGACAATGGCAGAAGTAGAATTTCTTCCAGGGTTTGGAAAAAAGAGGTTGGAGGGAAAGTGAACTTGTAAATGCTCAATAGATTTTCACATGAGCAAACCTACACATGTAGGTTTGCTCGGGCTAAAATACAGTTCACAAATATTTTCTAGGACTACAATTTCCTGGTCTACTTCTGTAAGCTCTTGTTAATTCATGAAAGGCACTTATTCAAAGACGTATACCATGGGTGCACTTTTGTGACTTTCTTTAAATATTGGGTCCCTAATTAGTTCTGGAGTTAAAAAAGACATTTTGTTTTTACTAAACTTCTACATCTCTCTCTATCGGCTTGCTTTACTGTGAGTGATCGCCTTCTGCTCTTCCAGGTTGAGCATATTGGCACACAAAGTAGTTTGTTCAGTTCCAGGAACTACTGTGGCAAACAGTGGCGTAACAACACTGGAGGGGGGCCCCCCTGCAAAGAACATGGGCAGGATGCAGCACACATAAAAAAGAGGATAAAATGGGGAGGAATAAAGATATTTCTCCGCTTCACATCACTCTTACACCAGCCCTGGGGTGGCGTAGGCTTTTGACACTTTCCCAGGTTTACAAAACCTTGTATATCTGGAAATATATCAAAATCCACGGTGTTACACAAGAATACCCACACAACACCCATGGAAATGCCTCCCTGACATAAAGTAAGGCAACGTAGCAACCATATTCCATTCACGATAAAGTGCCACTCAAAGTGTCACACACATAGCCTTAACATGTCACCCATAAGTATATGTAATAACCGGAAATGTCACCCATAAGTATACGTAATAACTGGAAATGTCATCCATAAGTATACGTAATACCCAGGAATGTCACCCATAGGTATACATAATAACCGGAAATGTCACCAATAAGTATGTGTAATAACTGGAAATGCCACCCATAAGTATACGTAATACCCGGAAGTATCACACATAAGCAACCTGAAAACTTGCCAGCTTTGCTCAAGTGCCAACTGTTTCTACCATTAAAAATGCACCCACAACTGGGGGATAAGAGGGCTCTTAAGGAGCTCCGATAGGCGGTACATTTAGAATATTCTATGAGACAGAGGGGCAACACAGATCCTTTGGATATTGCTCTCAAAGCACGTGTCAAAGTAAAGGCACAGAAGAATTTGAAACATCAAGACTCACAGTCAAAAGTTCAGCTATTTCTGAAAAATGCAAAGAACTCAACAAAGAATTGAAGGTATTCCTGCAGCAAGTCCCCTCCACAGCTGACAGGGACACTGTTCAACCAAAGTATAACTCACAGTGCGAACATTGGTTTCCTGTGCCAGAAGAATGAGCATGTATGTTTACGGTGAAGAAGTATGTCAATGCTGAGGTTTTGATTAGCAAGATTATGGGACAGTCATGTAGAATACAGCATCCTACTGTTGTGTAGCCATTTTAGGTATAGCTTCATGCACGTTATTTTAGCATACTAGTCCTGTCACTGTGCACTTTAACCTAGATATCTTTTATTCAGTTTTGTTTATTATTTGAACAATATACACTTTTGCGGTCTTGTTTTATTTATTTCTATCTCGCTGTTTTTGCTTAGGCCAGCACTACGTTCTCAAACAAGACATTCTTGTTCACTCTGTGCTTCTTTCAAGGTTGCAGTAAGATAGGTTGCCGGTGAACGTGCTAAAAGTTTTGTTTCTGTTATTCATAGAAAAACACACATCCTTACGTAGGGACAGGTTCCCAGAACATCAGCTGTTTTACTGTAAAAACAGTTCCTTCTCCCTTACACGTTAGAGGGAGATTCCAGCCAGAGGACCACGACTGTATGCTGATTGCTGAACACTTTGCTACAGCTGCTTATGCAGACCTCAGGCCTTTGCTCTGGTATGGGGGATGATGTCTTCCCAGGGGAACCTGAAGGGCAGAACTAGAGCTTAACATGCTGTGCTCTATTATAGCCTAGGTAGGAATTAGTCTATTGACTCTAGCGACAGTATGGTAGCGTTATTCCTGTGCTTCACTCTCCTTGTCATAATATTAATTCTGTCATGCTATATCATCCTGTTTATTGCAGTACATGCTTTGCTATCCAAGATGCAGTTACTTCATTAAAACCTTACTCAAACATATAGTCCCTCTGTTTGACATTGTGTATGTGAGACTAATGTAACTGAGAGAAAACAGATTAGACCTGCGTCACCACGATTTCCTTGAGGAGTCAATTGTGTCATGCGCTCGGCTGCCCAATTAACCCTGCTTCTTGGTAGAAATGAGGCACTGCTAGTTAGCCAGAGCAAAACCCAGATTGGGACGACAGGTGTCACCTGCAGTGGGTTAAGACTCAGTCTCCGACACCACAGGCGATTCTGCTGTTCAAATCCAGTAGTCTCATTAGAATAATGAGAGCCCATGCAACATGGTGCAGCCAACGTTTGGTCAGGCTCTAATTTTCGGGTCCTCCTGAGACCTCTGTCTCACTATACACAAGGACACCTCAGTACTCTATAAGGAGACGTCTGTGGTATTGAGGATTTCCTCCTCATTTAAGAAGGGAACATATATCTGATGCTGGAGGTTGTTCAACCTTGAACTCTAAAAGGATACTCCCCATTTGGTGTGCTTATCTCTGAACAAATTTACCATTTAATATGGCGAATCCACAACAGGTAGCAATTGCAGTCAATATGAGACCACCCCACAGGAGAGTCCAATCACATTTGTTGTTGTCACACACGCAGCTTATAAACAGAACTCTTTTATTCTTTTATTATTGTCACATTTACAGCATTTGAAGGGAACACAAATACATTTCATCACTATACACTCGGAACTGCACCTGGACAATACAGAGCATATTCATATTTAGAAATACCACTATCTTATCAAGAACATAATAATTGGCTTGATGGCGCCCTACCCACACAATGTTACCTGTTTGGTTAGGTCATCTAAGTACGATGGTCTTACCTGGCCTTTATTGGCCACTTACACACCTTATCCGGCTGCAGCGAACCTACCGGTAGCTGAAGTCCCTCGCTTATGCGCTGATCTGACGGCAATATACAGATGGATAGTACAGTTTGTAATGCAAACATTAAACACAAACTCAGCAGGTGCTGCTCTGGCACAACCTCATGCAGTAATGCCAGGCATTAATCCTGCGACTGTACATCCGATCATGAAAAAGGTACCTGCCAAACAAGAAGACATTCCGTTTTGGTTAGCTGATAAAATAAATGCGCTGGAAGCAGTATTTCCCCATACAGGACCTCAAGATAAACACAGCATACTAACAAAGCGCTTGTCATTTGGGATGGTTTCCACTGTAGACAACTGTAATACATGGAGCATGGCATTTGCCACGCTCTATATTACTGCAACGGTACACCGAAACTTGCCAATTTCCGAAAGTGTTGAAACAAATTCAAGATGAATACGGGGCTGCCGTGGCCCTGGTTTTGGGGATGCAATTAATGGGCAACTTTGCCACAGTATCCTCAATCATTTTAAGTAACCTTAAAGGGAAAGCGGTCGCACTAGCAGTGCGAATGTGGCTCTAGGATGTTCCTCCACAGGATCAAAAATGTGAGCTGCCAAAGATTATCGCCGAGACGTAATCTAGTATTGAGGGCCAAACCAACAAAACCACAATTTCTAGGTAAATCTAATAAAGATTCTACCAAGCAAGTTCCTGAGGGTAATAAGAAAGGCTGGGATAAAAAAAAAAAACAACCACCTAAAAAAGTAAGGGGAGAATCTCCGCATTCGGAGACCGCACAGAATAGATATAATCTCAGAAATAGAGAAATAGAGATAATATAAAAACGCCTGACAGATATCAATATACTGATACCCGCCAATCTCGTTCCTTTCAGGACTCATCGTAAAAATTCAGTGAGAGAGGTGGGAGGTCAGAGCAAAGAACTGAGTATGTGAAACTGAGACAGCAATCACAACGCTCAAAAGAGGTTTCTATTAAAAAGGAAGAGAAACCTCCTTAACAAAAACCCCAATTTAAAAAGAAAAAGGTGGCAGCAGTTGCGGTTCGACATGCCACTCAAGAAGAGGGTTCTCTTGAAGAACAAGGAGTGGGCATTAGCGCTACTAGATGGCATGGCAGAGGTCACAATAGTTCGCCGGAATCTTCTAGAGCATCTGGAGGTGAAAGCAACTGATGACTTCCTACAAGTGGAAACTGAGGACATAGGTGTCTCCACGCCTGACAGGGTGTACAAAGTAACGTTACAGTTAGAAGGGGACATTGAACGCACAATAGACGCAATCTTTTGGGATCGCGTGGTAAACATATTTGATATTTTGTTGGCAGAACAAGATTGGCCACCTGAATTTGACCGTACCTGCCCATGTGGGGAAGATGTTATTAAACCTTCTTTCTGGCCCCTTGAAACTCACAGAGCCCTACGCCATCGATTAGGCATTGGCGCAGGCACTCACGTTACATCGCAACCACGTAGGATGGGACAAAGATTCCCCCTACCATGTAATTCCGATTCAAAATCAACCCCAATATCCAATAAAACCTGATGCTAAAGCACCCGTGAGGGAAATCCACACACAATTGGAGTACCAGGGTGCAATTGAACCCTGTGTCTCACCTATTAATAATCCCTTATTCCCAGTAGCTAAACAGGACCATTCATACAGAATAGTCTTAGACTACAGATATTTAAAGAGTCATACATGCACATATGCTAAACAAAACTCACATAGCACATCACTTATGAACAACATAGTGCGCTAAAAATACAAAACAACACAGGATATTTCAAATGGTTTCTTTTGCCATGTTGGAAAATGGGTTATTGGTAGGGCAGGTAGGTACCTACACCTAGCAACAAGCCACAAACCTCCACAAAAGTACAGTTAGGTCTCAGTAAATTAATCCCAGCTCTACCCTTGGTAGCTTGGCATCGAGCGTCAAGGCTTAACTTAGGAGACAAAGTGTAAAGCATTCAGATATCACAAAACAGTAATTAAATAAAACACAGGAAACAGTTTAAAAATCCAAAACCAATTTATAAAAATAGCTTATATTTTTATCTTTAAAATGACACAAAAACGATTAAAATCGGTTCAGGGGAACCGGAGATATGAATTTTTAAAGTATTATTATTTTCTAGCGCTCAGAAACGAAAAGCGCCAATCGGGTCATCTGGTTGCACCAGGACCGGGGCAAAGTCAAACTTTCAGGCCGACCGCGATGGAGCCCTGCTCGGCTACAAGTCGCGGGAGGCCTCGGTCAAAAAGTTACCTTCTGACTTAGTCTCTTTTTCGATGTTTTTCTTCCCCGGGACGAACCTGCCAGTTGGATCCGACCTCCTGGAGCCCTTGTCCGGATACGCGAAGTCGGTTTCCTCGGTGGTGATTTTTACCTTCGGACTTAGTCGTTTTTTCGAGACGAAAATCCTTCGACCGGGGTAAACCTGGATCTTGATCCGACGTCCGTGGAGCCCTTCTCGGATACGATGGCTGGAAGGTCCCGGTCAACTTTTTACGTTCGGACTTAGTCTTTTTTTCGGATGTTTTTCTTGACCGGGACGAACCACGAAGTCAGGCCGGGTCGCGGTTGAGGCAAGCCGGCTAGAATTTCCGCGTCGAGTCGGTCACTTTATGGAGCTTTTTTCTAAAATTTCTCCAATCTTTTCCAAACTTCTGGGGCTTCACCCAGATGTTCTTTTAAGGTTCTTTTGGGGTCCACAGCTCACCCCAAGGGTCCAGAAGTTCTGTGATGGTCCTTGGGAAGTGCGGACTTCAACTCCCAGAGTGCACCTGGCGCAAACTCCTTTTTGGCCACTGGACAGTGGTCAGCTGGTCACTTTTTCAGGAGTTGGTGCAGGGGACTCTGGTTAGCAATTTTTCACCTGTAGCAAACAGGGAGTCCCTCCTTGAACCAGTGGAAGCCAGGCAAAGTCCTTCTTGTGGTGAAGCCCAAGTGTGCAGCTGGTGCAGTCTTTCTGAGTGCAGGGTCCAGGTGCAGGCCAGGGGTCCAGCAGGGCAGTCCTTCTTCTCCTTGTTGTTCTTTCTTCTTGAAATATGGTGGGGATCTGAGGCGTGGGTGCAGGTCTGCCAGTTTTATCCTTGCTCCTGGGTGAAAAGCAGGGGGGCCCTGGTCCTCCAATCAGGGACAGGGTCGTCCCCCTGTGATGACCACTTCCTGGGAAGTGTGGCAAAAATCCATCCCAGAAGGCAATAGTCTCTAAAAATCCAAAATGGATGAATCTGATTTTTGGAGGAGAGATCTGGCTGAGCCCACCCACTGGTGTGGCTAAAAATCATAAACACACCCCTCTCCTGCCCTCTCCTAATCTAATCAAGGGGGCACCTAGCTGTCTGGGGTTGCAGGATGTGGGGGTGTTGCTGGGTGCTCCAGATGTCCTTCTCTGCCTTTGAAGACCAGTTTGGCAGCCCTCCCCCTTCCTGCCTCACCATGTGCTGAGGGGAGATTCTCTCCCCCAAGCACATTCCTTTGTGTGAAGTCAGGCCACTTCACACCTCATTAAAGTAGCCTGGCAGAAGCTGCTGCAGGCTGGCCAATCAGAGCACAGGAGCAAAAACAATGCAGAGCTGAAATTGGCAACTTTTTAGGTAAAGTCTAAACTTTTTACCTGCACTAGTTATATTAAATCCAACAACTGGAAGTTGTGGGATTTATTATAACAATCAATTTGATACCAAATTCTTGGTATGTAACATTTAAGGAGACTTTAAAATTTAAAATAAAGTCTGCCCATTCTAGCCTATGAAGGCCATTTACTTCAATGAGGGAAAAACGAATTTGGCTGTTTTTACCTCACCAGGGCTTATAAATCTATTTTTATAAAGTCCCTGCTTATAGTTACATGGCACCCAGCCCTAGGGGCACATAGGGCACACCTTAGGGGTGACTTATATGTAAAAATAAGGTAGTTTAAGACTTTGGAAGTACCTTTAATTCCAAAGTCGAATTTGCATATAACTTTAATTTAAAAGCAGCCAGCAAGGCAGGCTTGCTTTTAAAATGACACTGGGCACCTCAGCAATGCACCTAGGTGTGCACCACCTATGCTGTGGTCCCTAAACCTACATGCCCTACCATATACTAGGGACTTATAGGTAGGTTAACTTAGCCAATTATAATTAGCCTAATTTGCATATCCATTTTACACAGAGCACAGGCCCTGGGACTGGTTAGCAGTACCCAGGGCACCATCAGAGTCAGGAAAACACCAGCATAAAGTGGAAAATGGGGGCAAAAAGTTAGGGGGCCTCTGCAATCAGCCCCAGTTTCTCACACAACCCCCCCCCAGCCCACACGCCCAGGAGACTCAGCCCAACCCTGGGAGAGTCTTCCTGGCTTGTTAGGCGAGGAAGACAGTGCAGAAAACTGGCTGTCCCTTTGCAGGGCCTACTCTGCCTTATATCCTCCTGTCAGGGTCACTCCCTCTGGGTAGTGAAGCCATCCCAACAGTAAAAGGACCCAACCCAAACTGAAACTTCCCTCTAGGGGGGTCTTCCTCCTCTCTCTCTGCCAACTTGGGTAGTGAGGTGCCCACCTCCCCTACTCCTAACTTTGCTAGGGCAACACCTAGCTTACCCAAAGAGGTCACCCAACACTTGAGCAACCCCACCATGACCAACAGGGTCAGGGGGCCTACTTTGCTATTGGCCCTGGGGTCTGCCTCCCAGGCCAAGTACAGTGCTGCCAGGAAGGCTAGCACCCAGCAGAGGCTACTGACAGCTGTCAGTACCCAGAACCACACCCTAAGCTCTCCACTGACAGGTGGCTGAGCTGCTTTAGGGGCATCTTTGGGGTCCTGGCACCCCTCTTGCTGTCTAGAGTGGGGGGCTACCACCTCCTGTGGCAGACACCCTCCTTCCACTCTCCCTTCTGTCAGTGCAGGGGCAACACCTTGCATCTGGACAGCTGCCTGACTACTCAGGACTTCCTTGGGGTCAGGTGAGGCCTCACCAGTGCCAACTCTGGGCTCCCCCCCTACTGGGGCAGAAGGCCTTTGGCTCCCTGGAACTCTCTTTAAGAGTGGCCTACCCTTCCTTTTCTTCTTTCCTTTTTTTGGGGACCCCTGTCTCCTAACTGTAGGGACTGATTCCCCAGGACTTTGGGTTGGGGGGGCGCCCTGGGCGACCACCCCATCTGTGACCAGACTCACCTCTGGGAGGTCATTGCCCAGGATACAATCTAGGGGAAGGTCAGCACTGACTACCACCCTAATCCAGTCAAGGATACCCTCCCTCTCTAGGGGCACTATAGCTACAGGTTTGGAGGTGACCTCCCCTGTGGCTATCCTGACTTTCTTTGTCTTTCCTGGGACATACATGTCTGGGGTCACTAACCGGTCACTCACTACAGTGTGACTGGCACAGGTGTCTCTCAGGCCAGTGGTAGGGATCCCATTCACTTGAATGTGGTGGAAGTGCCTACTCCCACCCTCAGGGATCACCAGCTTACCATCTGGTCCTGTCTCCCAGCACAATGCTAGGAGGACTTCATCGTCTGAGGAATCCTCCTCTATGGCTACACTGGACAGCCCAGTGCTAACCACCTTCTTTGGACAGGCTGCATCTCCTCTGAAGTGACCTGTCTGCTGACAGTCAAAGCAAGCCCTACTGTCAAAGAGCTTTTTTAACCCTGGGTCTCCCTGTCTCTGCATGTCAGAGTGGGAGTGGGATTTACTCTCCTCCTTCTTAGGGTTCTGGGGTACAGAGGGAGTCTCTGTGGTGGGCTTACCACCTCCCTCCTTAGGTTTTTGGGGACCTGTCCCCCCCTTCTTGGAGTCTCCCCCCTGGGACTTGACAACCACCCTGGTTCTCAACCACTCATCAGCTGCCTCCCCTAGCTCTCTAGGGTTGGTCAGCTTAGAGTCCACTAGATGCTGGTGTAACCTTTCTTGGATACAATTGGTCAAGATGTGCTCTCTCATGATCAGATTGTATAACCCCTCATAAGTATTTACTTTGTTGCCAATGATCCAGCCCTCTAGTGCCTTTAGTGAGGTGTCCACAAAGTCAACCCAAGACTGGGTACTGACCTTCTGGGTGTCCCTGAACTTCATTCTATAATGCTCTGGGGTCAGACCAAACTTCTTGACTAAGCACCTCTTCATACTAGGGTATGAATCTGCCTCCTCCCCCCTTAAGGTCAGAAGCCTATCCCTCCCTGAGTTGGGGACCAACTCCCACAAAAGGGAACCCCAGTATTGAGGCCTAACCCTTCTCATTTGGAGTGCCCTCTCAAAGGCCCCTAGCCACTTATCTATGTCATCCCCCTCTACATAAGCAGGAACCACCCCCTTGGGTAATCTGGGGCAAACTCCCCCACCCATGGACACCTCAGCTTCTTTATCGCTGCTTCCATCTCTTTTCTCTTTGTATGCCCACTTTTTCTTTTCTAGGGCCAGCTTCTCTGCTTCCAAAGCTATGTAGGCTAGCTGGGCTTCCAGCTCTCTTTCCCTGATGGATGCGTTCTCTCCTCCTGAAAGGACCCTCTTCCTACCACTAGCTTTGGGTCTGCCCCTAGTGACTGTATCCAGTGAGGACCTTTCCTCCTCTTCCTCACTTGGGGTCTGATGCCTTCCCTCCCCTGAGTGGTTAGAGTTAGCATCTTCCTCTTTTTCTTCCCCCTCTGGAGCTTCCTCTGTGCCTAGCCCTTGGGCCTCAGCCCATGCTGTCAGGGATTTAATCAGGATTTGCTTCCTGAGATCAGTGATTGCAGGCAACCCTCTCTCAATACACAACCCCCTAAGCTGGACTACTGTCAATGTGGGTAGGCTAGCCAGATCAAGCTCCATGGTTCCCTAGTTTTGTGTCAACAAAAACTTTTTGCAAAAATTGGAAACAAGAATTTAGAAAAAATTACAAAAATTCAATAATTGAAATTAATCCAAATTAATTAAAAAAAAAAAATTTTAATTAAAAATTAAAAACAATTTTTGCACTAGGACAATTTAAAGGATTTTTAATTTGTTTTATCTAAAACTGTAACGTGATATTGAACACAAGTACAGGATCCCGTCGCTGCTTGCAATTATGTTGGAAAATGGGTTATTGGTAGGGCAGGTAGGTACCTACACCTAGCAACAAGCCACAAACCTCCACAAAAGTACAGTTAGGTCTCAGTAAATTAATCCCAGCTCTACCCTTGGTAGCTTGGCATCGAGCGTCAAGGCTTAACTTAGGAGACAAAGTGTAAAGCATTCAGATATCACAAAACAGTAATTAAATAAAACACAGGAAACAGTTTAAAAATCCAAAACCAATTTATAAAAATAGCTTATATTTTTATCTTTAAAATGACACAAAAACGATTAAAATCGGTTCAGGGGAACCGGAGATATGAATTTTTAAAGTATTATTATTTTCTAGCGCTCAGAAACGAAAAGCGCCAATCGGGTCATCTGGTTGCACCAGGACCGGGGCAAAGTCAAACTTTCAGGCCGACCGCGATGGAGCCCTGCTCGGCTACAAGTCGCGGGAGGCCTCGGTCAAAAAGTTACCTTCTGACTTAGTCTCTTTTTCGATGTTTTTCTTCCCCGGGACGAACCTGCCAGTTGGATCCGACCTCCTGGAGCCCTTGTCCGGATACGCGAAGTCGGTTTCCTCGGTGGTGATTTTTACCTTCGGACTTAGTCGTTTTTTCGAGACGAAAATCCTTCGACCGGGGTAAACCTGGATCTTGATCCGACGTCCGTGGAGCCCTTCTCGGATACGATGGCTGGAAGGTCCCGGTCAACTTTTTACGTTCGGACTTAGTCTTTTTTTCGGATGTTTTTCTTGACCGGGACGAACCACGAAGTCAGGCCGGGTCGCGGTTGAGGCAAGCCGGCTAGAATTTCCGCGTCGAGTCGGTCACTTTATGGAGCTTTTTTCTAAAATTTCTCCAATCTTTTCCAAACTTCTGGGGCTTCACCCAGATGTTCTTTTAAGGTTCTTTTGGGGTCCACAGCTCACCCCAAGGGTCCAGAAGTTCTGTGATGGTCCTTGGGAAGTGCGGACTTCAACTCCCAGAGTGCACCTGGCGCAAACTCCTTTTTGGCCACTGGACAGTGGTCAGCTGGTCACTTTTTCAGGAGTTGGTGCAGGGGACTCTGGTTAGCAATTTTTCACCTGTAGCAAACAGGGAGTCCCTCCTTGAACCAGTGGAAGCCAGGCAAAGTCCTTCTTGTGGTGAAGCCCAAGTGTGCAGCTGGTGCAGTCTTTCTGAGTGCAGGGTCCAGGTGCAGGCCAGGGGTCCAGCAGGGCAGTCCTTCTTCTCCTTGTAGTTCTTTCTTCTTGAAATTTGGTGGGGATCTGAGGCGTGGGTGCAGGTCTGCCAGTTTTATCCTTGCTCCTGGGTGAAAAGCAGGGGGGCCCTGGTCCTCCAATCAGGGACAGGGTCGTCCCCCTGTGATGACCACTTCCTGGGAAGTGTGGCAAAAATCCATCCCAGAAGGCAATAGTCTCTAAAAATCCAAAATGGATGAATCTGATTTTTGGAGGAGAGATCTGGCTGAGCCCACCCACTGGTGTGGCTAAAAATCATAAACACACCCCTCTCCTGCCCTCTCCTAATCTAATCAAGGGGGCACCTAGCTGTCTGGGGTTGCAGGATGTGGGGGTGTTGCTGGGTGCTCCAGATGTCCTTCTCTGCCTTTGAAGACCAGTTTGGCAGCCCTCCCCCTTCCTGCCTCACCATGTGCTGAGGGGAGATTCTCTCCCCCAAGCACATTCCTTTGTGTGAAGTCAGGCCACTTCACACCTCATTAAAGTAGCCTGGCAGAAGCTGCTGCAGGCTGGCCAATCAGAGCACAGGAGCAAAAACAATGCAGAGCTGAAATTGGCAACTTTTTAGGTAAAGTCTAAACTTTTTACCTGCACTAGTTATATTAAATCCAACAACTGGAAGTTGTGGGATTTATTATAACAATCAATTTGATACCAAATTCTTGGTATGTAACATTTAAGGAGACTTTAAAATTTAAAATAAAGTCTGCCCATTCTAGCCTATGAAGGCCATTTACTTCAATGAGGGAAAAACGAATTTGGCTGTTTTTACCTCACCAGGGCTTATACATCTATTTTTATAAAGTCCCTGCTTATAGTTACATGGCACCCAGCCCTAGGGGCACATAGGGCACACCTTAGGGGTGACT
Source organism: Pleurodeles waltl (assembly GCF_031143425.1). Lineage (NCBI taxonomy): Eukaryota > Metazoa > Chordata > Amphibia > Caudata > Salamandridae > Pleurodeles > Pleurodeles waltl. Next base: position 1,536,258,403 of record NC_090446.1, read on the forward strand.
TATATGTAAAAATAAGGTAGTTTAAGACTTTGGAAGTACCTTTAATTCCAAAGTCGAATTTGCATATAACTTTAATTTAAAAGCAGCCAGCAAGGCAGGCTTGCTTTTAAAATGACACTGGGCACCTCAGCAATGCACCTAGGTGTGCACCACCTATGCTGTGGTCCCTAAACCTACATGCCCTACCATATACTAGGGACTTATAGGTAGGTTAACTTAGCCAATTATAATTAGCCTAATTTGCATATCCATTTTACACAGAGCACAGGCCCTGGGACTGGTTAGCAGTACCCAGGGCACCATCAGAGTCAGGAAAACACCAGCATAAAGTGGAAAATGGGGGCAAAAAGTTAGGGGGCCTCTGCAATCAGCCCCAGTTTCTCACATGCCAAAATATAGCGCCTGAGAGTAGAGACTTGACAAGTTTCAGCGCACGTTCACCCCAAGGGTATAAGAATGGTCCGGGCCTGTTTGCGACTCGTGTGACTTCAATATTACACAACATTGACCCTGAAGCATTGTCCTATGTAGATGATATCTATCTCACGGATGGTGAACTATTGCAGCATTTAAGACGATAGCCCTCATTGTTGTAGGATTTGCCGAGTTTGCCTACAATTCAATTTTAAAAAAACAAAAAATAGCCTTCCTTAGCATCCTGTTTCTGGGACATGAGCTATCAAGTGAAGGAAAGACCCTAGCGCCACAATTCTTGGAAAAATGTGCACAATTACAGCCTCCAAATACCAATAAAAACTTCCTAAATTTTGGCAGAACTTACATTCCTGATTAAGCATCACGCATAAAACCCTTATATGATTTGATACCTCCTAACTTTTCAAGTAAGTTTTTGACAGTCAAACACACATGCATTCTCAGAGCTTTGCAAACAGACATGCTTGCAGCACAACACTTACACACGAGGGAAAACAAAACACATTCGTTCATCAGAGTGACTGCTGGTGCCATTGGTTTCACCTTGTCGTAGTTTGGACTCTTGCTATGGGCAAGACTGCTGGTTAAAGGAGGACAGTACTTTTGTTTGTAGGCGACTATGCCTATCCTATAGCAAATCGCAACTGTTGTCCCAACCTTACAGGCTCACTAGCAGCATCTCACCAGAAACACAATAGTAAAAGGTGATTTGTGGCAGCCTTTATGCATGGACTCGAGAATAAGACATCTCAGGGAGTGTCGTGGTTAAACAGAGATTACCCCTTTCTCACAGATATATCATGTCTCATACAAACACAGGCAATAACAAAGATGCAGTAAAGTTTCAATAGTTTTTATTTAACATAGCTGCAATTTGTGATAAGTTGCATGGGCTGCAATGATTAGGATAATGAATAATGCAAGAAACAGAATTCTGAAGACGCAAGTCATTATTACAAAGACCCCCACCATCTTGGAATGCATAGAAAAGACATACGAGAAGTAATATGCCCTAATCCCCTAATGTGAAAGGCCTAACCTCCTACCTAAAGGAGAGCTGGGTTTGCTAAACCTAATCTGCCAATGCCATGTCCATGAGTGGAGCCCACAGCCCTTGTTACCTTGGAATTAGGTCTCTATCTCAGACTCTGCAGGGGCACGAAGACTGGGTCAGCGTCAAGACGACTGCAGCATCGATATCAGCGATGGTGGCGATGCCCTCTGGTCGGAATCCCTCTGATTATCTGTCTGAAGTGCGATGTATTTTTACAGATCTACCAGGACCCCTGACGTTCTCAAACAATAGATAACAGACATGCTTGGGACGGCAATTAATTTGAACAATCCCTCGAAAGTATAGAGAGGGAAAATCCTTAAGTGTGAACACCTACTGTTTGTTTGTCTTTGTTGCTTGATCTTGACGCCTTAGCGCAGTGGCACTGATAATGAAAAGCATAACAAGTGGCCTAACTATAAACAAGGCAGCCATCTTAGAAGAATTAAATAATTAAATGGGCTAAGACAGAGCAAGCTAACTAGGTTAAAGTAACTAGGTGACGGGGGTACGAGTCTGCAAGCCAGAGGCTAAGCTAACTCCTGTTATCCCATTAAAATGAACTAGGATTTACCACAAGTGCCCCTACTAATAGCAGTGGTGGTGGGAAGTCTACTACAAATAGCCAATCTAAGGGTATAGCTGGGATCACTATTGGTAATGTAGTTGGGGTTGGTATTGTTAGGGAGACCACAGAGGCTGTTTTAGTCTCTGATGGTGGTATTGACTTTACCACCTTGGTTGCTTGTCTCCTTAATATGGATAAGTACAAACAACTTCCCCTAATAAATGGTGTTGAGGTTGAGGCCTACAGGGATACAGGAGCCATAGTCACTATGGTGATTGAGAAACTGGTTCACCCTGATCAGCACCTACTTGGTCAGCAGTACCAAATGACCGATGCTCATAACAACACTCTTAGCCACCCCATGGCTGTTGTGAATCTCAACTTGGGGGGGTGGTTTACTGGTCCAAAGACAGTTGTGGTAGCCACTGATTTACCTGTAGACTGCTTACTAGGCAATGATTTAGAGACAGTGGAGTTGGAGGCGCATGCAGCAATGCTGGGCATTCCAGAGCATATCTTTGCTCTCGCAAGGGCTCAGGCCCAGAAGCAAAGAGGACAGGGAAGGTTGGATCCTGGAACAATGGACCAATTGCTCCCAAATGCTAGGGGTAGAAAGGGTAAATCCTTGCCCACTATCCCTCCCTCTTCAGAAGATTCCCCTTTTGAGGAAGAGGAATTCTCTCCCTGTGCAGAACCTACACCAGATGAGCTGGCAGCAGACACTGCTGAGCTTTTGGGTGCAGGGGGGCCTGCTAGGGAAGAGCTGAGTGTGGCACAGCAGACCTGTCCCACACTAGAGGGTTTAAGACAGCAAGCTGTCGAACAGCAAAATGGGGATATCACTGATAGCCATGACGTCTATTCGGAAGATAACCTCCTCTACACTGAGTCAAGGGACCCTAAACCTGGAGCTGCCAGGAGATTGGTCATCCCTTTGCAGTATAGGGAGTTTCTTCTGACTTTGGCACATGATATTCCTTTAGCTGGGCATTTGGGCCAGAGTAAAACTTGGGACAGACTTGTTCCATTGTTTCATTGTCTTCACATGTCAGAGGACACTAAGGAGTTTTGTCGCTCCTGTGTTACCTGCCAAGCCAGTGGCAAGACTGGTGGCATACTTAAGAATCCCTTAATTCCACTTCCTGTGGTTGGAGTGCCCTTTGAAAGGATAGGGGTTGACATAGTTGCCCCCCCTTGACCCTGCAACAGCTTCAGGCAATAGGTTTATCCTTGTGGTAGTGGACCATGCCACTAGGTATCCCGAAGCTATACCCTTAAGGACCACTACAGCTCCTGCAGTGGCAAAGGCCCTCCTGGGAATCTTTTCCAGAGTGGGTTTCCCTAAGGAAGTGGTGTCAGACAGAGGTAGTAACTTCATGTCTGCATCCACAGACAAATGGTCTGGTTGAGAGGTTTAATGAAACTCTCAATAACTGCACTGTACGCCACTGCCCTCTACTCTGCACCACTGTACTCTACGTCACTGCTCTCTGTGCCACTCTACTCCACTCTACATCACTGCACTGACAATCTACTCTGCAACATTGCACACTCCGCCACTGTACTGTACACCAATCTACTATGTACTACTTTATTCTACACCACTGCACTCTATGCCTCTGCACTCTATGCCACTCTACTCTGCATCACTCCACTCTACACAACTGCACTCTATAGCACTATACTCTACTCTGCACTGAACCACTCTACACTACGCCACTGCACTCTCTGCCACACAAGTCTACTCTGCACTCTATGACACTGCACCACTCTACACTACTGCACTCTCTGCCACCCTATTGAATGCCACTCTACTCTACTGCACTCAATGCCACTCTACTCTGTCCCACGCCACTCCATGCCACTGCACTCTAAACCACTGCACTCTATGCCAATGCACTCTATACTACTGCACTGTACCCTGCACCACTGCACTCTACGCCACTGCTCCTATGCCACTCTACATCACTCCACATCACTATGCCACTAACATTTAGCCATAAACAGCTGCCACTCTGGTGTATAACATGGCTAAAACACATTGGCAAAGCCAATACCTCTTGTGTAGACTAGACCTACTGGCTTTGCCAATGTTTGTTAGTACTATGAGGTACCGAGGCCCCTGAAAGAAATGTGAATGTGTAAATCCTTATTTTAAACATGCATTCGATGCTTCGGCAGGGATAGTAAGTGCTATGTAAATACAATTACATCATATATAGGCTGCTACAAAATGCGCAATTTTTTTTGGTTAAATAAAAAAAATGCTTCTCAAATACAGATTTGAATAATATACAGTTTATACCTGGTACTAAATTTTTTTATAACACTCCATTTAAACCACACACTCCACAGCTCACCTTGGAATACCATTGCAGTACCTCTCTAAAAGAAAATATCTTTGCCATCAGAAACCTTCAAGTGACTCCTTTTGTTAAAGTGGATGCAGGTTTTCAAGCCCCTTTACATGTGCAGATTTACCAGTTGCTCACATTAGCATTTCTTTAGTGAAGGAGACAGCCTGGCAAGAAAGTCTGTTTCTTATCTGTCTGCCCCTCCCTCCCTCTGAGCACAGGAGACTCCCTGCCTTCCACTCCAGTTCAGGAAACTAATCTGCCCGTAATTTTGCTCTGCTATCCCTTGTCCTTTTAGTGAAAGGCTAAAATTACAGACAAATGCCGTCTGTTAAGCATTTCGTCACGGACAACGGACGGCAGGGCTAAATTACGGGAAGTCTGTGAAACTTACGGATGGGTGGTTACCCTAAGATGAGTACTTTTGGCAGGTAGGCAGTCCTTCTGACAGAGTTCAGGTGTAGATCCCGTAGTGTCTGATTTGGTCGGGTCAGAGACCCAGTTTATATACCCCAAAATGCCTTTGAAGTAGGTGAAAATTCAAAGAGTGGTTTTGAAGTGCACAAGTTCCCCTTTCAGCCCAGTCCTGTCTGCCAGGATCCCTGTGGGGGTATCAGTCATTTGTGTGAGGGCAGGCCACTTGCCTTTGAAATGTAATAGAGAGTCCCTCCATCCTTCTTGCCCAGGGAGACCCATTCAGTATGCAGATGAATGCAGATGTAACGGAGTGTCCTTTGTTTATGGTTGTATGGGTGGAATGCACAAGGGGAGGTGTAAACCAGCGCAGACCAGAGGTGGATTGGAGAAAGGGTGTAACGCACAGATGGCAGTGAGTACAGAGAAATGCCCACTTTATAATAGTGGTATTTCTAAAATAGTAATATTAAATCCAACGTCACCAATAATTTTCCAGGATTTTCCATTACCATTATGGCCATACTAAACATGACATGGCTACTCGTTCCAGATCAGAAACTACTACTTAAAAGTATATGAGGGCAGTTCTAATGCTAGTCTCTGAGAGGAGCAGACCTCACAGTAGTGGAAAAACGACTTTTTCACTACCAGGACATGTAAAACACATACGTACATATCATACCTTTTTCTTACATTCCAGCCAACCCTATGGGTTAACTAGGGCCTACCTTATAGGTCACTTATATGTAGAAAAAGGGGAGTCTAAGGCTAGGCAAGCAGTTTTAAATGCCAAGTCAAAGTGGCAGTGAAGCAGCACACACAGGCTTTGCAATGGCAGGCCTGAGACATGGTTAAGCGGCTACATATGTTGGTGGCGCAACAAGTGCTACAGATCCACTAGTAGAATTTAGCTTACAGGCCCTGGGCACGTGTAGTGCACCATACTTACAAGTACATTAAATATGCCAATTGGGCAGGAACCAATGTTACCATGTTTAGGGGAGAGAACACATGCACTTTTGCACTTGTTAGCAGTGTTAAAGTATGCAGGGTCCTAATACCAGCAAAAACAGTGTCAATAAAATGGAGGGAGGTAGGCAAAAAGTTGGGGGATGAACATCTTAAGGCTGTCAGGTTTTACAGACCTGTTATGTTTTAATTGTGATGTTGTGTGGCTTTTCGTATGTTATTTGTTTATGTTCTAGTCCCAAGCAGCCGTTTACCAGTGTGTAAGGTGGTAAAATATCGTTGCTCAAGCTCAACGGTCATCCTAAAACGATGGCGGGGACCGGTTTTAAAGTAGCACTTTCACGGCTCACTACATGTGACATCGTCTTGTGTAATTATATAGCCAGCTGCTTTTTCTTTCTCCATTGTATTAGATCACACATCACTGCTTCCTAAGAATACTGCCTACTTTCCCATGAGGGCCTGACATCACAAAAGTCAGTAAAATGAGGCCCAATTCACAAACACACTGGAATCTCCACTGGACTGGTCCACTCTCAGGGTGGACATTCCACACCGAGTGCGGATGTTAAGATACTACTCATAACTTACCTTTGTGAATATCGAATGTTGTAAACTTAGACTTTTGGTCTAAGTTCACTTTTGTGAATCTGGCCCTATGTCAGTGGGGGCTTGCATACAACTATAATCATGCACTATGCAGAGGCTTGAACATGGCTAAAATCCCACCCTAACACTGTGGAGACTTGAGCAGTGTCATCTTCAAGCACTGTCTGTGTGGAGACTTGAATGTTATCTGCACACACTATCTTTGAGAGGGTCTGAACATGCTTACTTTAGAACACCATATCTGTGAGGCCTTGAACATCCCAATAAACAAACACTGTTCTATTAACCATACACTAACTTGTGTTTGAACTTCCCAGTAACCACACACTAGTCCTGTGGGGACTTGAACATCCCAATAACTACTCACTACCTCTGTGGTGACTTAAATTTCACAATAATCATACGCTATTTTTGAGGGGACTTCAACAAGATTATTTTCATACACCGTTTGTTAGGACTTGAACAGTCTCATAATCATAAACTACCTTTGTGGGGACTTGAGCATCATTATCTTCACAGGCTACCCCGTGGTAGCCTTCATTGTGGTTGTAGGCGGCATCTCTGAAGAGTCTATGGAAGTAACATGACCACATATGACGCTGTGGTTATCATCACACACCACCCATATGCAGACATTAACAATACATCTTATTCCTACGGAGAAATTATTTAATAGCTACTTTGACCTAAATGAAAGTCATCACACTGAATTCTACTAGAACATGTTTATTGATTTCATCATTTAATTTATTCATGTGTTAATACCTTACCTCTACATCTGGGCAAAATTGTAATTACACAGCACAATCAGAGTAATTCTGTATTACTCTCTTGATGCAAAGTTACTGCACATTACATGATTATGCCCATTCACATGATTATGAGTCATCTGGCAGAAAAACCCTCCTGCAGACGCCCAGTATCAACACAGTTAGAGAGCGCGGGCGGCTGCTGGCAGCTGCTGTTCATGTTCTGTTTCATCTAACCCTAGTTTCTTAGTGAAGAATACATCCTTAGGTCCATTGTGGATGAGAGAGTCCATTTTGCTCCAAGAAATGGGCAACAAATGTTCAGTTAGGCTCCTCATACAATTCTGCAAAGTTGTGTGTTGCAATTTCATGTGATTACAGTACAGGAAATTATGCGAACTGTGCCCACCACTACGTATCTTCTATGACTTTGAGCACAAAGCAAAAAGTAAAATATATTTAAATTCTCTGCTCTGATTCTGATATATGACATTTTCTGATACATTATTTACATAATCCATCTATTGGGACTACACACAGCCATTTCTTTTTTATGTTATTTGAATATATAGTCCGATAAAACAAACATTGAGCCATGAACACGTGACTGTATTCAATAGCAAATGATAATTATGGTGCATGTTCGCTCAGAAATGGTAGCACTCATTCAATGGTCCCACAAGGATGGTTCTGTGTGCAAGATGAAATAACAACATATTTGCATTTTTGATGCAGGATCCTGTATTATGATTTTTGTCTTTAAATGTTTCTGTTTTTAATATGTTTTAAATCATTAGGAAAGGTTAGCCCTCACAAGGCAAGTGTCCACACATAGTCCCCACAAGGATGGAAACGTGTATGTGTGTGTGTGTGTGTGAGTGAGAGAGAGAGAGAACGAAATAGAGATTGTGTATTTCTGAAACTTTTAGAATACTTTGACTGGTGTAACTGCTGCCTAGGTTTGCCATTTTCCATGTTATTTTGGTATTGTGGTGTTTTTTTTGGACATTGTGGTGTGCCATACACACTTTGGTTATATGTTGATATATAACGCACAACCAAACTACTGTAACAGTGCTTCATCCCCAGACTAGGAGTCAGGGTCTTTACAGGCAAACAAAAAGTGGAGTCAGTCCCCTAAAAAGATGCTAACTGAAGGACAGACATTTGATTTTCACATGTATGTAGCTTGAATGTCATTCAAGAGTATATGATAAAGAAAATATAAATGTCAAAATTATATTTTTTTCTCAGCTGCCTCCTCTTCCCCCATCTGTGAGAGTGTGTTGTGTGTGTGTGTTGCGTGTGTGTTTGTGAGTAAGAAAGAATGTGTTTCTCTGAAAATTTTAAAGGACTTTGGGTGAGGTAATTGTTGCCTAGGGCTGTTTATGTATTTACATTTTATTGTTTTGTCATTTTCCATGTTGCTCCACTATTAGTGTTTATTTTCTGTACATTATGCTTGCTGTTTTACTCTTGTGGTGGGTATAGCCTGACAGATGTATCATACACAGTTTTGGTATATAGTTATATATGATATTATATATTAGTGCTTTCCCTGTAATTCTGCAATATTTTGTTGGTGAAGGGGGAGTAAGGGATTGAGTCAGGGCCTGGCAGCCATATCCTTCGTGCTCTCTACGCCTCCTTCTCTCTTTGCCGTGTAGTTAACAGCCCTGCCAAAAATAAAGCGCCTCAGCTTAGACTTGATATTCTTTCAATAAACATCCGCATCCTGCAGGCTCTCACAGATATCACGTAAACCACCTGAGCAACTCAGCAGGTAGAATGTTGTCTCAGCTGTGAGCACTCATCTTCATTCATACATGAGCATCTTTATTCATACATGAGCATCTTTATTCATACATGATCATCTTTATTCATACATGAGCATCTTTATTCAGACATGAGCATCTTTACTCATACAGGAGCCTCGTTATTCACACGTGAGCATCTTTTTTCATACATGAGCGTCTTTTCTCATTCATGAGCCTCTTTATTCATACATGAGCATCTTTATTCAGACATGAGCATCTTTATTCATACGTGAGCATCTTTATTCATACATGCAAAGAGACACCCCAGCAAGGGAGTTTAGCTCTACTCTGGGAGAGCACAACACCCAAGGCACTGAAACAGTGCTTCACCCCCAGGCTAGGACTGGGGTGCATGTACCGTAGTGCGCTTGTGCAAGAAAAAAACATAGGAGAGAAAAGTAGGGGTCAGGATTTTTACAAACAAGCAACAAGATGCTAACTGAAGGGCAGACGTGTGATTTTCACGTGTATCTAGTTTGAATAGTACTTTCCTAGTTGGCTCCCAAAGGCTCCTTAGTTCCCAATGATTTTACCTGATTCGTAATAATATTATCAATCACACATCTACCAAACAGCCGAGATATGCCATGTTGTACTGTGTAAGTATGTACTGGTGTCATACACAGCTTTTCATTCCCCCTTACAGGTCCTAAAGTGCTTGTGTTACCCTATCAGGCAGTGCTCTCCCTAAACTGTTCTCAAGTAAAACTATTCAGCTGTAGACAATCCAGGTTTATTTTTTTCCTTTCACATTCGAGTACTTTCAGTTCTATTTTTACTACTATAAACTCATGACTACAAGTACCAGAATGCAAAGAGCTGAAATGCTTGAATGACTTTCTCTACTCATGTAGCCAGGAGGATTGGTAGCTGACAGTCTCAAAGTGTCTATTCTTTCTCTAAAGTGCTCTGGTTTGAGGTTGCACAAGTGCTGTATTCAGGAGGACATAACAAGGAAGATACCAGGGGCAAAATAATATTTCATGCTTGTGCCTGCCTGTCAACTTTCTATGAGGTAAAATTCATATTGTATATAATTGTAATTCCACTTTACAGGTGAGTGACACCACAACTCCCCTGGATTGTTGTGCGAGATGGTGTATTTAAAGCACTTTATAATCGAGGTCTGAGCACTCACATACCATTCTACTGTAGACACAGGGATAAAAAGCTGTACATCACCCACTGAGCATAAGCACCAAACAGTCTACTTTTTAATGACAAACTTCAGTACAGTTTAACCTCAAGAGATGCCTAAATCTGGGGCACACATGGTGTTGTTAGGGGAGCACAATGAGGTGCAAGAAAAGTTGTGCATCATCTACGATGCACCACTTTCTTGTAAATATGCCCCATGTGTCATGGCGAAAAATAAATTACCTAATTTCATCCCAACTTTTGACACTATTGTGGTGCTTTGGTGGATTACCACCAACATCATGGTGCTACTCCACCAAAGTCAAGGGTGGCCCATTGAATACATTGAGTAGGGCAGACTTTAAAAATGACGCTAAAAATGGCACAGTGAAATCTTGTAACTTGTTTTTTGGCCTCCTAACAGGGGAAATGCCCTCCTTGCCTACATTATGCGTGGTGCAGGGGTTAGAAAGTGAAGTAATGCATGTATTGCACCACTTTGTAAATATGGCGCAACGAAAATGCCTCCTTAATGCCACATTAGCATAAAAAAATAACTCTAATGTGGCACAAGGAGGCGCAAGGGAATTGTAAATATGCCCAGTTGTTTATAATTAGTTCTGCTGTCTGGAAAACCAAATCAGAGAGAGATGATTGTTTCTGTGCAGGAAGGGACACCTTCACATGCATTTCTGTTCTGTGTTACCAAACTCTATGAATTATTATTATTAACTGTAACATGCAAAATGAGAAATTATTCTTCTCACTACCAATCTTCTTTTTAAAGGTTCAACGTTTTCTCCAGAAAAAGGTGGTCCTGGGAAGCTGTGATACTGGAAAAACATTCAAATGAAAATTGGCCAGGCCTGAGAATAGTACTCTGATAGGCATGCAAACCGAGACATGTTTTAACATTGTTCTTACCCATCAATGGATTCCAAATTCCAAGTAGGCAGATTCCAGGTTAATTTTCCATGATCCCTATGCAAATATCTCCAGGCCAATCATTTTACAAATGGGAAGTAGGCTAGTGGTCCAGTGTGAGAGGAGGACTCCTCTTTCTGCATGGTTAGCCCCCACTTTTTGCCTGATGTTGATGTGTTCTAGAAGTTGGTAGTGCCCAGGGCCCCTGCTAAACAGGTTCCCTGGGCCGGATCTCTTTCCCTAAAACTGTTGTGATGCTTAGCACAATTGGTTATACTCCTAAATGCCCCTGTAAGTCCCTAGTAAATGGGTACCCCAGTGCCCAGGGCAAGAGATATTAAGAGTAGGCCCCTGGGGGCAGCAGCACTGATTGTGCACCCCCAAGGGCCCTGCACCCAGATGCACCCAGCTCTGGCATTGCAGGCTGAATCTACTGAGGCAACCCTAAAAGGACTACCTGGACAAGGCACACCCTCTGTGTGTCCTGTCCTTCATACACTGCATATGTTATGGATGAGTCACCCCTCTAGCAGGCCTTCCAGCACTAAGGCAGGGTGCACCATACTATATGTGAGGGCATAGCTGCATGAGCACTATGCCCCCACTGTGTCCTTGCTAAACCTAGGACATAGTGAGTGAACAGAGCAGCCATTTTAATGTATGTACTGGGCACTGGTTAAACAACTCAGAATACTAAATCCAAACTGATACCAGCATTGGATTTAACCCTACATGTACCCAGGGGCCACCTTGGAGGTCCACCCTGCAAAAGCTAACCCTAACGGGCAGAGTTGCTGACTGGTTCCATCCAGCTGCCACTCCAGACAGCCAATATGTAAACCTGGGGGAGAGCCCTGGCTCTCTGGTTTGTAAGACAATGCCCTTCCTGGGTGGAGGAGCTAACCCCCCTCCCTCAGGAATGTGCAACACCCTGGAGGTGAGCTTCAAAGGGCTGCAAACCCTGAAACCCGAGTCTCCAGGCCTGCTGCTAGCACCAGAGGGCTTCCCCGTTTGCAAACCCCCACTCTTGGCTGGAGCAAAGGCAGGAAACCAGACAATGGGTTGGAGGAGTGGCCTCACTGAGCATGCACCACCCCTATGGGCTGGCATGCGAAGTGGACCCTCTGATTCAGTTTTCTCCATCTTGCTATGGAGAGAAACAGCCAATGAGGTTTAGGGAAGTGACCCTTCCCACAGGAAGTGGTCATTGTAGTGGGTGTAGCCACACAAGTGTATGGGTCCCATTAGACACTACCAGCTTCCCCCTAAAATGCCCACTAAATTCAGTATTTAGCGGGCTCCCCTAGACCAAGAAGTTAGATTCGAAAAGGAACCCAAGAAGAAAAGAAGACAGCACCAAAGAAGCTGCCAGGACGAGAACTGAGGACCTGCTGCACCAGAAGAGGCACTAAGACCCCTGCTTGCTGCACCAGAGTCCCGACAATCGCAACAGCAGAGAAGCTGAACACTGCACTGGCCCCAAGAAACCCCGGGGACCTCCAGGCTTCAAGGATCATCCCAGATCTCCCTCCTGAGTGGAGGCATCACTCAAGAAAAGCAAAAAAATTGCAAAGGACCAAGGAAGCAGTGAGGGACACTTCACTGAATTGCCAATATTTCCGTGACCGGAAATTCACAGCTGGACCCGACATGACACCGATGACCGCTTGGAAGCACCCCCCAACTGTACCAAGTTTGTTGGAACTGTGACCCCTAGTGTCCGAGACAGAGCAATACCCTGGGTCCTGGTCAGCTGACATCGGATCAGGAGAAAAACAGCTCCCCCAGAGCTGAAAAAGGACCAGGAGGAAGCCCCCATCAAGGGACTTCATGGACAACCTGGACCTCCAACCAGAGTGCCCCCTTTGTCCTTTGAGCAGCCCTCAAAGAGACTTACCTCCAGCTCCAGTGGATTCCGTTGCGCACAGCATCCAAGACCTCCAAAACGCCCTGCACCTGGCCGCCCTGGGCCTTGCATGCCGGGATCTGCTGTGTTCCCCGGGTCCCCAACCCCTTGTGACCTCGACATCTAAAGGAGACCCCCAGGCACCACTTTCAATTTGCACACCAGCTCTTTTCCAAGTGGCCCTGTGCCTGTGCCAAGAACTTTTCCAAAGCAGCTCCCGCCAGAACCGGGAGCTGCCCGAAGCTCTCCATCTGGCACAAGGTGCCCATGAGTAGTGCGGCCACCCTGCAAAAGAAGAGACTGGTAACTCAACCATGAGATTTTTAATGCTTTTTTAAAAGTGACTGGCTATTGATTCCTATGGTGCGTAATTACGCACAGAAAGACTAACTTTGCTAAAACTCTAAAAAGTCATAGCTCAAAAAGTACTTAACGGATTCTAAAGATTTTGGTCTTAAAAATTATATAAAAGTATGAAGTATTTTTATACATTCTGGTCTCGAGTGATTCATTGAGTGTGTGTGGTGCATGATTGGATTTGTGAGTACAGCAAATACTTAGCACATCTCCTGGATTAGCCTAACTGCTCGACCAGCTACCTTAAAGATTAGAGCATTAGGTGGTCTGATTTTTACCCCTGTAAACTAACATGTGGTTGCCCGGACCCTCTGCATAGTGTAGTAAGGGTGAAAGGCGCCGCACATCTAGGCAGTAAAACAATAATTTTACACAAGTAACAAAGTAACAGCAAGATCAGGTGCAAACTGGCCCAGTGCCTTACTACCCGGTAGGCACCAAAAAGGGTATTGGGATACCCGAAGACAAAATTGGACAAGAATGGCCACAGCACACCGATAGTATAGTCCAATAGTGTGGCAGGGATGAGTAACCCTTATAGCCAATCACGCTGATGACACAATGATTTCCAGTATCTACAAATAAAAGACACCCTCTACAAACAGGACTTGAGACTCCTTTCAACTTTGCTTCATAGCAACATAAGATAAGGGTTACTCATCCCTGCCACACTATTGGACTATACTATCGGTGTGCTGTGGCCATTCTTGTCCACCTCTGCATAGTGTATTTGGTTTTGTACAATGCATAGAGGGCCAGCCTCCAACACCTAGTATAACCATGTCAAGAGAGTTGGATCTGTTTTATGGCTTTTATAGGCCACTATAGTCACAAACAGGGTTGGTTTATGTAGTTTCTTTAATTACATACATGCAACTGCTTTATTCTATAGCAGTAAGTTGTCACTTCAAGTGTTACACATAAAGGATTGAAATGTCACATATAAGCACATTGAGAACAGGGAAATGTCACAACTGAGCCAACTGAAAACTGGTAACTGTGTATTGACCATCATTTTATGGACCAGCATGTGTGTCATAGGTAGCATTTTTTCTTCGGTCACCACACCTTCTCCTTCCTTGCCATTCTACATACACCATTTTGTAAAACCATTTTGTGTCAGTGGTTTCAATGTTATTTTTGTTGTCCATGCATTCTCCTTCCTTGCCATGTAGTCCACCACCATTTTGAGAAAGCAGTGTGTGTGTTTGTGTGTCTTACTACTAATCATTTTATGCCAATTTAAATACCTTTTTGCAGGACCATTGATTGATATGGCCATTCTGAAGCTCTTGTAATTTTTGTTCATATATATATATCAAAGAAAAAATGATAATACTCGCACTCGGGTTTCAGGGACAAGAAAAAATCAATTTAATCCAAACACAACGCGTTTCGACTGACACAGAAGCCTTGGTCACGTGCACTTCAAATTTTATATATATATATATATATATATATATTCTCTTATGTATATTTATGCTTCTGGTTGTTTGCAGTCTTCTGTACCACATAGCTGTTTTTTTCAAAATGAATTTAATCAACTGTTGCCTGCCTCCTCCTAAGTCCCATTAGAGTGTCATGGCCCTGGAAGGATACCAGGTGCTTATTTCTGATTTTTTGACTTTTCCCCACATGTTCGGCTTCAAGGAGTGAATCTGCTGGTTCCTGGTTAATGATGTTTTTAATTAATTTAATATGATTTACCAGCTTCCCCTGGCTCATATAAGGGTGCCATGAAATTGGAGGGACACAACATATTTATTAATTGATGTAATCAGCTTTTGATAGCCTCTCCATACCTCACATTGGGGTCGAACTGGCATTGAAGGAACTCAAGGTCTTTATCCATTTAAAATGGTTTTTACAGCTTCTTCTTGGCTTCCATTGGGATCTTATGTCCATGGTCGTATACCTGGTATTTATATCACATTTTTAGATATTTTTCCCCACATGTTCTGCCTCATGAATTTGACCCTCTGGTCCGGGGTGGTTATTATTTTTTATTATTTTCTTGGGGAAAAAAGACTTGGCAACTCAGTGGAGGTCCACCCAACTGGGGAATCCTATTGAAGCACATCAGTCTGCACTGAGACTCTTACTGGCTAATGGGAGACCTCACCCATGTAGCGCTGGCACACTGGGAAGCAACAGCACGGCTGAGGTGCGTAGCTGAGAGATCCTCAGCTCAGTTTGCCCCTCTGTCTGTCATACTCTGGTGGCCCTTGGACTTTGCCTCCTCCAATTGTGTGGTGAGGTGTTTGATCTCCTTTTTCGTTGCTTCCATAACATACTGTGTGCAACTTTCGAACAGCATAAATTCCAAGACTCTATCTAATGGAAGCATCACCCTCTTACACAGTCCCCTCTGGATCTGATGGGACTGACTGTATTTACTTGTCACTGCCTCTCACAACCCCGTGGAGGCTTTTACTGATTGTCAGTTGCAGCAACATTATGCCAAGAGGTAAATCCTCTAAAGACATGTCAGTGGTGTCCCTGTGGTCCAAAACTTCCTCACTTACTAAGACAGACAAGGGGTCCTCTTCATCACCACTGTTGAAAACATCTGACCCTCCACTGATCACCCGGGACAATATGGCTCAATTCCTCAATGATATCAAACAGGAGATTGGCTCCTTACGGGTGGACTTCAAAACCTGCCTGCAGGATCTCCAGAGAGACATAACAGAAGTAGGCATGCAGGTCGATGACCTCTAACACACAATGATCTCCTGCATGGAAGATCAGAAAGTGTTCATACAAGTGGTGATGGCCTTGGAGAATAAACATGGAGAGCTGCAGGCTAAGCAAAAGGCCTTGAAAATGGCAGTCGTAGAAACAATATTTGCATCTGCGCTATTCCATGGTGAGCAGAGGGGGATGATGTCTTGGCCTTCACTAGAGACTTATTTTGTGTGATCCGGGGAGAAGAGGCAGACCGACCACTTGTGATCACTGGACCAGGCTCACTGTGTTTCCG
Source organism: Pleurodeles waltl (assembly GCF_031143425.1). NCBI lineage: Eukaryota > Metazoa > Chordata > Amphibia > Caudata > Salamandridae > Pleurodeles > Pleurodeles waltl. The sequence goes on from NC_090446.1 coordinate 1,536,274,682, forward strand.
CCAGGGTAGACTGGCCTAATGTGGCCCCGACATCCTTACCAGGGTGCAATTTTTTCAAGATAAGAAGGCAATCTTGAGAGTGGGTCAGAGTAAAGCAAACCTAGTATTTAATGTGAAGGAGCTCAAATCCCCTAATAAGCGAAAACAGATATGGTGTTACCTCTTACAGCATGACCTTGATATAATCTTTTACAGAAACCTTATGGAAGATTGGCATAATTTGTCCCACCCTAGATATCCCTCTCAATATTGGGCACACACTGTGACCAAAACAGCGGGGTTGGCATATTGTTTAAGCAGGGCCTTGTTTCTACACTAATATGTGTGATTAGGGACCCAGAGGGACTCTCCCTTCTGGTCATAATAGAAAAGGGGCGCACCACCCTACCTCTTTTTAACCTATACACCCATAATCAATCTCAAGGTACCTTTATTCGCAAGACTCTCAAAGCACAACTCACCTTGGCCTGGGGCGAGATACTCCTGGGAGGTGACTTCAACTTACTTTGTGACCCAACACTAGATAGAAGTTCTGCACCATTCCAAAAGGTTGGGGGCTACGTAGGTGCAAAAAAAGAGGGAAATTACCGATGCAGGACTAGTTGATGCTTGGCGCCACTTACATCCTGACACCAAGGATTATTCCTTCCACTCCTACGTACACCGCACATGTTCCTGCATAAGTTATATATTTGTCACACAGTCAGTGCTGCACCAATTAGAATCGTCCCAGATATCAGACATTTCTATCTCTGACCATGCACACATTGCACTAACCTGGCCCACACATGTAGGGGATACAGAAACACCTCCCCAATTGCACCTGTCATCTCATGTTCTGCGAGACCCGGTATTTAGACTTGCAATCAATGACGCGATCTGGGAATACTTTCAACTGTACACTTCACCCCTGCGCTTATGCCCTGGGACGGCTTCAAGGCAACGATTCGTGAGGTCATCACATCCATTGCCATAGCACGCGCCCACAAAGCTCATCTCTTTGCTAATAGAGGACATTAAGACTCTAGAGAGTTAAGATAAACGGACGCACTGAGTGACGACTGGCATTACTGCAGGGACAACTACGCACCCATAGGGACAATGGGGCAGAATGCTCACTCTTAGCACTCAAGCAATGATATTGCAATAAGCCATCCCTAGTTACATCTAAGCTCAAAAATGAGTCAAAATGGCATACCCCAATGGATTGAGATATTGCAATGGGGGCAACAAGGTGGGCTCCCTACTGGCCCATCCCTTACAGCATCAATATGCCCGTTCATACATAGCCAAGATTCACACAGCACATGCTGGGTATGCAATTAAAGAAACTGATAAGCTGAAGGATTTTCACAATCCCGGCAGGGGAAAAGGTAGACCGTAGGACACTGTGAGATTTATTCCAGGGCCCTCATATTAAATCATTCAAACAATGTAAATCTGAATTTAACATACATGACAAGCTCATACATCAATACTTTCAACTCCAACACTGGGCGCTCCACCCCTTGAAGGATACACTCGTTCACTCACACCTTCTGAGTCCTTGGTCCGGCACTATGAGGGCTCCAACGGGTTGATCTCCAAGACCTACAGTATCCTCCAACAGTCTTGTTTGGTCCCGAGACACCCTTAGCAGAAGAAGAGGGAGTAAGAAGCAGACACAGAAATCATGCAGAGGCAGTTGGAACTACTGTAACAGAAGATCCCAAAAACCCACCATAGCATATTACACTAGGAGTCCACCTACAAATTGATGTTTCAATGGTAATATACCCCAGTTCGCATTCATGCCATGTTCCCTTTGGCCTCCACTGACTGCTGACACTGCGGGTCCCCAGAGGGTATCTTAAACCACATATGGTGGTCATGCTCTCAACTCACCCATTTTTGGAAAGAGGGCTTAAGCCACATTGAAAGCACACTAGGTTTACACATGCCAGCATACTTTTACACTGTTGTATTGGGCCTACGTCCCAATAGTCTTGAAGCCCACACACATGTGGACTGGTAGCTCATTCATCATATGACAGGTGCTGCCAAACATTTGATTGCCTTTGCCTGGAAATACCCTTCTCTGCCTCCTATTGCTGCAGGGTTTACCAGGCTTTGGCAAACAATGGTAATGGAGCACCTGTCCCATAAGTGTTCCCTCAAGGATAAGAAATTCCTCCAACACGGGCAACCTCTTTTGGATTACTTCTCGCAGTTGGAGCATCTTTGCTTTCGGCCTCTTGGCTTCAAGCTTTGCAACTATATGATCAAACTATCAGTGCAATTATACTTTTCCATATGTTGCCCTCTGCACCTGCTCTGGTACTAGAGGCTCTTCTAGCCACCCCTGGGCCCTCTACAGTGCATCTTTCTCTCCCTCAGGACTTGAACTCATACAATCGCCTAGGCTCCTGACATCCCAGTGCCAGAAGGTGTACCCCTACCTTTGGCTTTAATCACAGCGGATTCCCCTCTCCCCTCCGGTTATTTGTTAGATTGTTAGTGTTCTCTACCTTTTCCATGACGGCACTGAGAGTGGGCAGCAAAGGCAGAGTCCACAGCATAATGCATCCTCACATCTTTCTTTAGTCATGGGCCTGTCCCTAAACACCCATCACAGGGGGAAATCACTCCTCACCACACTGCACCAACCGTTTCATAATGGAGACAGACACACAAGTCATGTCCAGTGGACCATTGGGCTTGGCTCAGCGCAACACGATTAGTTCATATTGCTTTTATGCCTGTATTTGTACTAGCCCCCGTGTTCCTAAGCTGTACCCTGTGTGTGTGGACTTTATAGACATAAGCAGTCATGGACTTTGGTTCATTTTCTTGGCTGTAAATTGTTCGTATATATTGTGACAACACATTAAACAGACACTGAGCAACAAAATAATATGGTGCATTTCTGTCTTTGTCCCAACACAGGCCTCTTGCACCATGGTGCAGGGGTGCCTGCATTGTAAAGAGGATTATTTTTGTGCAGGAAGGGGCACCTTCCTGCACAAAAACAACCCCCTGAGGCATTTTCTGAGGGTTACACCTCACCTGGGAAGGTGTAGCGTTTTGGTGCATTCTCAGGACACCTACGCAACACCCATGGAATGCCTCCACAGGGCAGAGTAATGTAACACAGTGGTTTTTTCTGTCTTGTAGGACTCCAGATTTACAAAGCCACTCAGGGCCATGCAAGGTGGTCTTGCGTGGCTTCATAAATCACGTTTTGGGCTTGCGTTGTGCATGCAGCACGTTGCATGGTGCAAGAGCGACACAGCCCCAATTATACATATGCTCCTAAGTATCTAGCATGTCCTGTCGACAGCGTAGCCTCTAAATGGCTGTCCAGTGAATCTTAAGCAATTTACACAGCGAGAAGGATCAGTCTCTTTTTTAGAGAGACTGACTATGATCAAAATGAAAAATCATTTCATCCACAAAATGTATCAGGCTGTAAAAGATACAGCTGTGTATGAAGGTAAATTCTGAGGCATCTCAGGTGTGGGCAATGATCGTTCTCCAGACAATGTGCCTAAATATGAAGATGAACTCTACATTCTGCAATTAAAACATATTATCTAGCAATACAACAGAAATGACTGCTGTAAACAAAAGAAAAAAGAAAAAAGATCTTTATTATATTTAGTGTGCTAATGCATATAAGTAAGAGTGGATCAATTTGTAAGGTGCAGGCAGATATATATTCAAGGAGGACACAACAATTTTGGCCTGGTGACTGAGTGATGAGAATGAAATCTAACCAAACTTTAATGGCAACTGTAGATTTTGCAGTGTGCATTGACTTCTAAATCTGCAGGACAGGACTCCATTTCCTGAAACCAGAAGCTTCCTCCCATGGCTAATCTTCCAATCGCATACTTAGCTGCCAGTGGAGGCTGGTATTTTCAATGTGTGGGTATATATTCTGTGTGAATGTTTCTACATGTCACTAGAAGTGTTACTTGATTGTTCTATCTTAAAGTGCAGCCCAGCATTACTACGTTTATGTGAGACCTCCTTGTTTTTATTTTCTTGTTGAACAGGTCAGTTTTTTCTTGGAAGAAATAAAATATACAAGTCTTGTCAACCATATCCAGGAGAAAGAGCCAACCCTATTTACATCTAAGCACAATAATGAGTCAAAATGGCCTACCCCAATGGACTGGAGAGGTGTTTGTTTAAAATAATGTTGAATACTAGATTGATTTGAGTGGCAGATGCAAAGTGATTAAAGTTGTTGCCATGATAGGTGTAGGAAAGTACCCTCTTTTTGGGATGGTTACCCCCACTTTTTGTCTGCTGTCAGTGTGTTTTGACTGTGTTCACTGGGATCCAGCTAACCAAGACCCCAGTGACGGTGCTCTCTCCCTCTAGATTTTGCTGTCCCTAACTTTTTACACCCCACAATTGGCATACTGGTGCCCCCATATAAGTCCCTAGTATATGGTACCTAGGGACCCAGGGCAAATGTGTCTGCAGGCCTGCCCCTGCAGCCTTCATGAAAAGGTGCATGCACCCTTTCACGACAGGTCACTGCACCAGGTCACTGTAAGTCACCCCTATGGCAGGCCATCCTAGCCCAGAGGGTAGGGTGCAAGTACCTGTGTGTGAGGGCACCCCTGCATGAGCAGAGGTGCCTCCATGAACTCCAGCTCTATTTTTCTGGACTTTGTGAGTGCAGGGAAGCCATTTTAGCTGTGTGCTGGACATAGATCACTACCTGTGTCAAGCTACTTAATAGTAACTTTGAACCTAAGCATGTTTGGTATCAAACATGTCAGAATCATACCACAATACTGTTGCCATTATTGGTTGTATGATGCCATGCAACCAATGCTCCTTAGAGGACCCCCATGCCATGCCATGCTCCTTAGAGGACCCCCAGCTTTACTCCTACCACTTTGCAGGGTTTTCCCGGGCAGCCCGCACTGCTGCCATCCTACAGACAGGTTTTTGCTTTCCAGCTACTTGAGCAGCTCAAGGCCAGGAAGGCAGAACAAAGGATTTCCTTTGGGAGAGGGAGGCAACACCCTCTCCCTTTGGAAACAGGTGTTACATGGCTTGAGAGGCCAAGCCCAAGCCACTGTTATGCTCTGAAGGGCACATTTGGTGCCCTCCTTGCATAAACAAGTCTGCAGCGGTTCAAGGACCCCCAGTCCCTACTCAGCCATGAAACGGGACAAAGGAAAGGGGAGTGACCACTCCCCTGTCCATCACCACCCCAGGGCTGGTGGCCAGAGCTCCTCTAGGTAGCCATTTGATTCTGCCATTTTGAATCCAAGGTGGGCAGAGGCCTGTGGGAGGATCTGAGTGGCCACGTCAGGCAGGTGACATCACAGCCCCCTCCTGATAGGTGGTCACCCTGCTAGATGACCAATTCCACCTTTTAGGGCCATATAGGATCTCCCTCTTAGGTGGGTCCTTAGATTCACTGTGCAAGATTCAACCAGCACGAATCCTCTGCAATGTTTATTGCAGCTTCAGGCCACTGCAACTGCAACTGGACTCCACAGGAACCTACAATCTGCAGCTCCAGCGCCAACTTCGCTCTGCAACATTGTTTCTCCGGCTCCTTCCAGCAACTGCATCATTTCCCCAGCTGTTCATCCTCTGAGGCAGCAGGTTTTCAGTCTGCACCAAGAAGCAAGAAGGAATCTCCCTTGGAGGGAAGGAGTCACTCCCTTGCATCCGCAGGCACCAATTGCAACAATGACCGGCTGCATGGGTCCTCTCTCCTGCAACTCTGCATGGATCCTGCAACACAGGTGGTGATCTTGAGTGGTCCCCTTGGCCCCCTCTACCAGCTGTCTAACTTTGGAGGCGGTGAGTCTTTGCCTCTCCTTGCAGGACAGTACCCCTTTGCACCATGACTCTTGCAGCTACCAAGGCTTGCTGGCTCTTCTTCCAAGGGATCTTCAAGCTCCATGTAGCCCGACCTCCAGCACTCTGGCTTTAAATGCACAGTCTCCTGCCAGCTGCTCCAGTGATGTAGGACTCCTTTCCAGGTGTGCTGAGTGGGTCTCACTGAGACTTCTGTGCCTGTTGCTGTGAGTTGTGGGGGCTGCATCCTCAACTTCTGGCTCTCCTCACTGCTAAAGGTCACCTGGGATAACCCTCCTTGAGTTGAGTCCCCTTGGACCTTCCTGGTCCCCAGCGGCTCTGCAACTCTTCACCCGCAATTCTTGCCTTTGCCAAGGCTTGCTGGTGTTTTTTCCACACCACTGACGTACTGCAACTCTTCTTCAGACATGGGGCATCAACTGCATCACTTCTAGAACTCTTCCTCTGCTCCTGTGTTGCATAGCCGACTCCTGGTCTTCACCGTCGCCCTGGTCCTGCACCTCCAGAAGGGTGGGTAGTGACTCCTGCGCCAACTGGACACTCCAACTGGAACTGGCTTTGTCCCCTTCATTTGCAGGTCCTCTTCTGTCTGGATCCATCTTCTGGTTTTTTCAGTCTTGCTTGAGTCTTGCACAGTCCTTTTACAAAGTTTCTCTATGGGTTTGAGAAAAACCAGGTACTTACCTCTTCTCTCCTGGTCGCTGGGAGGCACTCTGGTACTTACCTTTTGGGGTTCTTAGTCCCTCAAGCTCCCCTCTACAGATTCCACTTACATCGGTGGGGGCCTGACTTTCGCATTCCATTTTTTAGTATATGGTTTGGTCCTCCCCAGGGTCTCTATTGTTTCATGTTATTTCACTGTTTTCTATTTCTTGTTATGCCTATTCACAATTACTAAGGTGTATATTATAGTATGTTTACTCACCTGCTAGTAGAATATTGCCTATATAGTATTTTACAGTATAGTACAGAGGAGGCCAGAGCCTGAAACGATCTCTGTAGGGCCGCCAAGCCACCGTGAATGCCCTCCAGGAAGGCAAATCTCACTCAATATGGGGGTGATGCAGAGTATGTGGCGTTCTATATCCCACAAATTAAATCCAATATTTTGTAACGCTGCTGCTGAAGGAGAGCTATACCCCCACTAAAGCCCTACACGATAACCATGGCTATCTCTAACATTAAATCAAAACAGCCTGCATTGTAACTGTCAAATCAAAAGATGTCTGGAACACCATTAACAATTACAGTCACTCAAACAACCTGCATTGTAACTCTCAAATAATCATCTGCAATTAAGTGTTGAAATACATGTAATGATTCTCTTCCAAATTATTCCAGAACAAATTTTGTTTTAATACTTTTTAACACAAAATCCAAATTCGTCACACTCTTATATAATGTTCCAATTTATATCCAGAAGTCGTCACAAAATCTTTTGGCAAATTTAATTGATTATATCCATAGTTAAATGCTCAATCAGTTAAGCCGTCCATTAAGCCAAGCCTCACAAAAACTTATCTCCAAATTATTCTCTCAATCCATACCTTGGCCAGTAATCTTGTCTCTTTTTCCATTACAAATACAAGAATATTAATCCTAAATAGGGCACATTCATAACTACTACCCTGCTTACTGTCCCTTAAGTATATTGGGGTCATTACAACATTGGCGGTAAAAGCCTCTTACCGCCGTGCAGAAAACCGCCAACACACCGCCGCGGAAATCCGCCACAGCTATTATGACCCACAACTCGGAATCCGCAGAAATTCAGACACCCACACAAATCCGCCACACCAAAGGTCAGTGATAAACTGGCGAAAACAAAACCTCCACCATCACGCCAACAGAAACACGCCCATGCTATCACGACCCACGAATCCACGCGGCGGTCTTTCAACTGCGGTATTCCATTGGCGGTACACACTGCCGCGCTCAAAATACACACACATCTCCAAAACACCGCCACATTGGACAATTCCAAATACACACACCTGATACACATACAAACACCACTCCCACACAATCAATACTATATAAAACACACACCCACATCACCCACAAACCCCTACGACCAAACATTTTGACGAAGGCCAGAGAGACTGCACAGCATAGACAACCCCACCACACAGAGGCACACAACACCATCACCCATACAACATCCACGCACAAAACACCACACACCACTACACATCACCACACTCATCACCACATACACCACCCCATGGCACGGCAAAGACACCCCAGGTTCTCGGAGGAGGAGCTCAGAGTCATGGTGGAGGAAATCGTACAGGTAGAGCCACAGCTATTTGGATCACAGGTGCAGCACACCTCCATAGCTAGGAAGATGGAGCTATGGCGAAGAATAGTCGACAGGGTGAACGCAGTGGGACAACACCCAAGAAATCGGGAGGACATTAGGAAGAGGTGGAACGACCTACGGGGAAGGTGCGTTCCGTGGTCTCCAGGCACAATATCGCGGTACAGCGGACTGGCGGCGGACCCCCACAACTAACAACATGGGAGGAGCAGGTCTTGACCATTATGCATCCTGAGGGCCTCGGAGGAGTCGGTGGAGGAATGGACTCTGGTAAGTCAAATTTTAACTATCATATCCCCCACCCTACCTGCATGCTATCACAGACCTCCACCCTCACCCCCTCCCCTATCACTCCAACTCCTCACTAATGTACTAATAACACAAACCATCCATCCCAACACCATGCCCTGCATGACACAACAAAGCATGGACACCCCTCACTAAAGCATGCCCACTGCACATACCCATAACCCCCCCCCAACCATCATCACACAAGCCCCCACAATGGAATGCTAGCACTGGGGTACAAGCTCGCCCACCCATTGCACACCATGACACACACACATGCAATAATCATGCTTTGCTTTTACACCCCTGCAGGACCACTACCCAACGTCACCAGACAGGAGGGTCCAGACATCTCTACCCCACCCACAGAAGAGGCCCACAGTGATGACAGCAGCTCTGGCCAACTGGATCCAGATGACCAGCCCGGACCATCGTGGGCCTCGGGACAGTTGATTCCCCACGCACAGGCACAGCCCACCACAGACCTTCCACCCTCTGGTAACACCAGCACAGCACCCACCCAGCGGGCCCATACCTCCGTCCCCAGGACACCTCAATCAGCTGTGTGTCCATCACTACAGGTAACACAGGATAACCCACCACCCCAACAACAACAGGGACCTGGGGGCAGTGGTAGTGGGCACACGGTCCAGGGGACGGAGGCCCAGGAACACAGGGGAACTAGGAGGGCTGCTGTGCAACAGGGGGCGGACAGACCAAGGGAACACACTCTCCACGAGGCCCTCTCCTCCATCATGGGAGCCTACCACCACTCCCAGGAGACGATGGCTACGGTCCTGGCCAAGTTTCAGGAGACCCAGAGCCTGCAGGAGATACAGTATTTGGACTTCAGGGAGGAACTCAGAACCATCAGCTCCAACCTGGGCACCATAGTAGGGGTGCTGAAGGAGATACTGAACACCAGGAGGGACACTGTGGCACTCCAAGGGGCCCCTGACACTAGCATGGACGATGAACTGCCCACCACCTCTGCCGGTGCTAGTGGACAGGAGGCACCGCCACAGGGCCACCACACCAGCACCCCACCCCCTGCAGACGGAAAACCACCCCGCAAGCGGTCCCTGAGATCCAGGAACAGGACAGAACACGATGGCAAGACCCCCGCCAAGAAATGAGACCACCCTGATTGTCATCCCACTGTCCCATTTTGTAACCCTGTCCATATTGGAACTGCCCCAGCTCCACTTCCTATGCCCATATAGGCAGTGCACCTGTGGGACTAATAGACTGGACTCTGCCACAGACATTCCTCCACCATCACCCCTCACCATTTTACCACCCCCTCCAATATTTAGCACTTCAATAAACACCCTTGAACCACAAAACAATCTGTAGTCAGTCTGTGATTTTGAAAATGTGTATTAGCAATGACAGTGACAAAATCCGTTCTCAAATGTAATGTCAACAAACCTATGTCACACATCAAAAGTCCATCACGAATGTAAGCAGATGACACACGTTGGTAACCACACCTGTGAAACTGTAATGGAAATGTACAACTCAGTTACCATATACTGGTTGAAATTGACAGACAGGATAGAGTTAGAAGTGTGAAAGTACTTGCAGTAGGCAGGAATGTGTTCTCACCTGTGTGTCACTGGAAATATTGCTGGATAACTGAGTCCCTGTTGTCAATGTCTTCTTACTCTGCTTCCTCCTCATCACTGTTCACAGGCTCCACAGCTGCCACAACACCATCATCTGGACCATCCTCCTGCAGAAAAGGCTCCTGGCTTTGCAAAGCCAGATTGTGAAGCATACAGCAGGCAATGATGATCTGGCACACCTTCCTTGGTGAGTAGAATAGTGAACCACCTGTCATATGGAGGCATCTGAACCTGGCCTTTAGGAGGCCGAAGGTGCGTTCGATCACCCTCCTAGTCCGCCCATGGGCCTCATTGTAGCGTTCCTCTGCCCTGGTCCTGGGATTCCTCACTGGGGTCAGTAATCATGACAGATTGGGGTAACCAGAGTCCCCTAATAGCCAAACCCGGTGCCTCTGGAGTTGAGCCATCACATAAGGGATGCTGCTATTCTGCAGGATGTAGGCGTCATGCACTGAGCCAGGGAACTTAGCATTTTCCTGGGAGATGTACTGGTCTGCCAAACATACCATCTGTACATTCATCGAATGATAACTCTTCCGGTTCCTGTACACCTGTTCACACCTGTGGGGGGGACCAGAGCTACATGGGTCCCATCAATGGCACCTATGATGTTGGGGATATGTCCAAGGGCATAGAAGTCACCTTTAACTGCAGCCAAATCCTCCACCTGAGGGAAAACGATGTAGCTCCTCATGTGTTTCAGCAGGGCAGACAACACTCTGGACAACACATAGGCTGGGACATCCCTGATGCCATGGCCACTGTTCTTTGAAAAGACCCACTAGCAAGGAAATGGAGCACAGATAGCACCTGCACTTGAGGGGGGATCCCTGTGGGATGGCGGATAGCTGACATCAGGTCAGGCTCCAACTGGGTACACAGTTCCTGGATTGTGGCACGGTCAAACCTGTAGGTGATGATTAAATGTCGCTCCTCCATTGTCAAGAGGTCCACCAGCCGTCGGTACACCGGAGGATTCCGCCATCTCCTCACATGTCCCAGCTGACGGTGCCTAGGAAGGACAACAGCGACCACAGAGTCAAACAACTCAGAGGTATGTACCCACAGTCTACACAGAACACAAAACATAATCCAAAATGTTGTCAGTATGTGTGTTGAGTCCAGGCCTAGGTATGTGTGATGCAGTTGAAAATGAAGCCATGTGGGCCCCTGAAATGGCGGCTGCCTGACCTCTAAACTGGGACAATGGGATGTGAGGTAACTGCGCTGGCATTGTACACCGTTGTGGTAGGCGGCCGAAGACTGCGGCGCAATGATGCATTGGTTAACATTGGACCCTATGGGTCCCAGGAGCCAATGACGAAGTGCGCCAGTGGTGATAATACGCACCGCCGCGGACGTCACTGCCGCGGACGTGACCGCCATTTTCTATCTGTTGAATCACTCGATACCTGATCTTCGACAGGAGAGGACCTACACTGCAAGTGCTGCTGTGACCTCGGTCTGGAAGGGACAATCACTCGTGCGTCTGGGGAAAGGGCCCCTGCCTTCACTGCACAGGAGTTGGAGAAGCTCGTGGACGGGGTCCTCCCCCAGTACACGCTACTCTAGGGTCCTCCAGACCAACAGGTGAGTACAGAGGGAGCAAGTTGTCTGAGCTATGCCTGTGTGGAGAGGGCTGGTTGAAAGAAGGAAGGGGGCAGAGTTCTGCGTGCATGAAGGACTGTGAATGCATGTGCCACATGGCAAGGGTAGGGATGTGGGCCACTCACTTTGACGGTGCAGTTGGTAATGACTTCTCTTCTTCCCCTGTACATGTCATGTAGGTCAGCGCCCACCAGAAGAAGGATATTTGGCGTGCCATCGTAAAGGACGTCCGGACCCTGGGGGTCCACCAGAGACGGAGCACCCATTGCCGTAAAAGATGGGAGGACATTCGCCGCTGGAGCAAGAAGACGGCGGAGGCTCAGCTGGGGATGGCCTCCCAACGTGGGAGGGATGTCCGTCGCACCATGACCCCCCTGATGTTCCGGGTCCTGGCGGTGGTCTACTCTGACTTGGATGGGCGCTTGAGGGCATCACAGCAGACACAAGGGGGTGAGTACAACATCATTGTGCGGACTTTGCGCGCAGTGAAGGTGTCTGGTTGGGGGAGGAGGGCTGTGGGTTTCCCTAGGCCAGGGCGAGTTCCATAGGCTAGGCCCCTCCGTAATGCAGGCCATGTGGCACTCCACCCCACCTCTGTAGAGTGCCAAGTACAGGTATACATGCCCCTGTGTCATCTATGTGTGCTGATGTCCACCATAGCCATGTAGGCCATATCCCAGGAGCTGCATCTGTAGAGCCCAACAGCGCAGCATAGTGTAGGGGGCTGCTGTGTCTGTATTGTCCGCCAACGGTAGCGGTAAGCCATGCACTCAACCTGTCTTTCTTCTGTCCCCCCCCCTTTTTGTGCTCTCCCTGTTCTTGTGTACATCAGCATCATGAGGCGGAGGTACGGTGGCACCGGAGCACGAGGGAGCTGCATCCCACATGGCCATGGAGGGCCACACCACAGACTCTGAATACACCAGTGGGACGGAGGGCGAGGGGAGCTTCACGGCGGTCACAGGATCAGCAACCAGTGACACGGACTCGTCCTCCGATGAGAGCTCCCTTGTGGTGGCGGCAAAATCTGTGCCCCCTACTTCTACAGGTACAGCCGCCACCCCCCCTACCAGCACTGCCCTCCCAGCAGCCCCTCAGCCTTTGCCCCGTGCCCGCTCACCCAGGAGGGTGGGCATCACCTTCGCCCCAGGCACCTCAGCCCCTGCCCCTGTCACCTCTACTGCCCTCAGTGAGGAGGCCATTGACCTCCTCAGGTCACTCGCTGTTGGGCAGTCTACCATTTTGAATGCCATCCAGGGTGTAGAAAGGGAATTGCAACACACAAATGCATTCCTGGAGGGCATTCATTCTGGTCAGGCTGCCCTTCATCGAACCCTGCAATCTCTGGCCTCAGCACTGATGCCAGCCATTGTCCCTGTCTCTAGCCTCCCCCCTCCAACTTCCTCCACCCAGACCCAATCCCCTGTACCCCAGCCTATCCCAAGCACACCCTCAGACCATCCTGCACACACATCAACACACAAGGGAAGCTCAGGCAAACATAAGCACTACACATCTCACAGGCACTCACACAAGCATCACACACATACAGACACAGCAACATCCACTGCCTCCACTGTGTCCCCCTCCTCGTCGTCTCCCTCCTCCCTCCCAGTGTCGTCTACACTCTCACCTGCATGCATTACCACTACAGCCACTAGGTCCAGCACCAGCACACCGACCACCACACCACGCTCACCTGCACTCACCACCCCCACTACCATTTACACGTCCCCTGTGTCCTCTCCCAGTGTGTCTGTGACACCCCCTCCCAAAGTACACAAACGCAGGCACACACCCACCCAACAGCCATCCACCTCACGACAGCCTCCAGCGCATGCACCTGCACCCAAAGCCACAAAAGTTACACCTCCTACAACCACCTCCTCTTCCTCCACTCCCAGACCCCCTCCAGCTACCCGTCCCAGTGTTCCTAAGAAACGTTTCCTGAGCAAGCTTGACCTCTTTCCCACCACCCCCCCTCCAATTCATAGGTCCAGTACTAGCACCTCAGCCAAAAAATCGCTGGTACCAGTGGTGCCTGTTAGAGGTATGTGGTGTGCACTGGGCACCAGGGCAGCCAGTGTGAGCGACAGCACAGCCAGTCCCCCCCCTGTGAAGCACCAGAAGTTGGACAGTGCCCGGCGGGAGAGGGGGAAGACTCCAGCAGGCAAAGCCGCTCACAAGGCAGCCCCATCGTCACTGACCAGGAGGCCACCGCCAGAGTCAGTGCCCAGGAGGGCAGCACCATCGTCACTAGCCAGGAGGCCACCGCCAGAGTCAGTGCCCAGAAGGGCCCCGGCAGCCACAGCCCCGCTGGGCAATGAAGGACCACCATGACAAGCACTGCTGAACAGGGCATGCACCGCTGAACAGGTCAGAAACAGCAAAGTGAAGCACCACTGAACAGGGCAAGCACCGCTGAACAGGGCACAGACGCCAATGGCAAGCACCGCTGAACAGGGCATAGACCGCCATGGCAAGCACCGCTGAACAGGGCAAAGACCGCCATGGCAAGCACCGCTGAACAGGGCATGCACCGCTGAACAGGTCATAAACAGCAAAGTCAAGCACCGCTGAACAGGGCACAGACCGCCATGGCAAGCACCGCTGAACATGGCGAGCACCGCTGAACAGGGCAAAGACCGCCATGGCAAGCACCGCTTAACAGGACAAGCACCGCTGAACAGGGCAAAGACCGCCATGGCAAGCACCGCTGAACATGGCAAGCACCGCTGAACAGGTCATAAACAGCAAAGTCAAGCACCGCTGAACAGGGCAAAGACCGCCATGGCAAGCACCGCTGAACATGGCAAGCACCGCTGAACAGGTCATAAACAGCAAAGTCAAGCACCGCTGAACAGGGCAAAGACCGCCATGGCATGCACCACCGAACAGGGCAAGCACCGCTGAACAGGTCATAAACAGCAAAGTCAAGCACCGCTGAACAGGGCATGCACTGCTGAACAGGGCACAGACCGCCATGGCAAGCACCGCTGAACAGGGCAAGCACCGCCAACTCAAGCACCGCTAGCCCATGTGCGGCAGGGGCAGTGACGGAACTGGGACCGTCACAGGGAGAGTGATGCACTCTGGGCACCATTCCCCCTCCAGAACCAGTGGAGAACAGCATCCACTCCATCTGTCCTTAACAGGAATGAAACACTCTGGGCACCAGTCCCCCTCCAGAACCAGTGGAGAACAGTATCCACTCCGTCTGTCCTTACCAGGATGAAGCACTCTGGGCACCAGTCCCCCTCCTGAACCAGTGGAGAAAAGCATCCGCTCCATCTGTCCTTACCAGGATGAAGCACTCTGGGCACCAGTCCCCCTCCAGAACCAGTGGAGACTGTTATCCACTTGAGAGACTGTGGCTTTGCACTCCCCAGGATGGTCCCACCCACTGTAGAGACTTGAGAGACTGTGGCCCTCATTACGAGCCTGGCGGTCTGTGACCGCCAGGCTCGCGGTTGGCGGGAGCACCGCCGACAGCCTGGCGGTGCCCCTTAGGGCATTCTGACCGCGGCGCTTTGGCCGCGGTCAGTGCAGGAAAACCGGCGGTCTCCCGCCGGTTTTCCGCTGCCCGTCAGAATCCTCCAAGGCGGCGCAGCATGCTGCGCCGCCTTGGGGATTCTGACACCCCCTACCGCCATCCTGTTCCTGGCGGTTCGCCCGCCAGGAACAGGATGGCGGTAGGGGGTGTCACAGGGCCCCTGGGGGCCCCTGCAGTGCCCGTAAGAGGGCCCCGCTTGTATTTCACTGTCTGCATAGCAGACAGTGAAATACGCGACGGGTGCAGTAGCACCCGTCGCACCTTCCCACTCCGCCGGCTCGATTACGAGCCGGCTTCATGGTGGGAAGGTCGTTTTCCCCTGGGCTGGCGGGCGGCCTTTTGAAGGCCACCCGCCAGCCCAGGGGAAAACTCAAAATACCCGCTGCGGTCTTCCGACCGCGGTGCGGTATTCACGACGCACAACTTTGGCGGGCGGCCTCCGCCGCCCGCCAAAGTTGTAATGAGGGCCTGTGGCTTTGCACTCCCCAGGATGGTACAGTGGGCAAACAACCCACTGTAGAGACTTGAGAGACTGTGGCTTTGCACTCCCCAGGATGGTACAGTGGGAAACCCACCCACTGTAGAGACTTGAGAGACTGTGGCTTTGCACTCCCCAGGATACATCAATGGGCATGGACCCCCCTCGTGGATCTGGTGTGGTGCAGTCATCCGGCTGAGGTGCCCCCCCGTTCCCTTCCCCCTGAGGTGCCTGTTGTATTTCTATCTGATGCCCCAGCAGTGTTCTCTCCGTTTTGATCAGGTATCTGATGTGGGCCTCGCCCATGCATTTTGTGCCCAGTGGTCCACGGACATTGAATAGTGCATTACCTGCACTACTAATCGTGATGTATATTTTGTTGAATGTGTGTATTTATCTGTATATATTTGGCTACTGTATTTTGATATATTACAATGGTTGCACTCATTTCCTTTTGTCTTTGCATTCTTCCGGGGGGGTTGGGGGTTGTTACTGTAATGTTTGGATATGCATTGATGTGTGTGTTGTAGTGGGTGAGGGTCGGGGTGGGGGTGTTGCGTGTGTGTGTCCCTGACTTTTGCCTCCCCCTCCCATATGTCATAGGTGCAGTACTCACCGTTGTCTTCGGCGCCGGAGTTGA
Source organism: Pleurodeles waltl (assembly GCF_031143425.1). Lineage (NCBI taxonomy): Eukaryota > Metazoa > Chordata > Amphibia > Caudata > Salamandridae > Pleurodeles > Pleurodeles waltl. The sequence goes on from NC_090446.1 coordinate 1,536,291,032, forward strand.
TGATGGTCGTACAGGAGCAGGAAGACTATCGCAGGGAGTATTTGGAGTTCCGGCTCCATGGTGTCCCCCTTCCTCGTGCAGTGTGTAGAGGTGAGCGTTTTCCCTTTGAAATGGCTGTTTCTGTCGTGTTTTTATCCACGGTGAATCCGCCCCGGAAAAGGTGGCGGATTGGTAGGTTGTGATACTGCGGGCAGTACTTTGTCTTCCGCCTGTCTGTTGGCGGTGAACGCCGCGCTGTTTGTCTGTACTGCCGTGGCGGTCGGAGTGTTAAAGTGGCTATCTTTGTTGGCGGTTTCCGCCACGGTCATAATTCCCATTTTTTTTCCGCTGGCCTGTTTGCGGTCTTACCGCCGCTTTAACACCGTCCGCCAGGGTTGTAATGACCCCCATTGTGTCTTTTCTGTTTTATCCATCACTAAGAAAGTACTCCAATTCATAATCTGAATTGAGACCTAATTCCACTGCCCCTAATCGCATTATCCACAACGATTCCTTCCTCCGTAAGGCCAATTCTCTGTTCCCAACTCGGGGGTTCTGTGCACAAAAATCAAAAACAAAAAACGTAAATTCTTTATGGGTACCTTGTTTTTCACACGTTTTCATATGGAGGGCAATTGGATACCGTTCATCCTCCTGTTTTATCGCTCTCCAATATTCGGAAATTCTCACTTTCAGGGGACGGATACTGCTGCCCACAACTATCTTACCACATTTACAAGATAACATATATACTGTAAATTTGGTATTGCAGTTCAAATGTGATCTAATGTTGTACTCCTTGCCATTGACATCCTGACAGGTCTTTTTTGCTTGCCAAGCCCATTTGCACATGGCACAGCAGCCACATTTGTATAAACCTGAGTTGTGAAAATCCAGCCAACTAGATTTGGTAGTATCAGGCAAATAGCTAGGACTGAGAATATTGTTAAGTGTACAGCCTTTTCTGTATGCTACCTCTGGCTTATTGCCAATGTATTTGTGAAGAGTTTGATCTTGTGTGAGTATGGCCCAATGTATCTTCATAATCCTCAATAGTTTATGTGAATTTTTAGTATAATCTAAAATTATCCTGACTTTCCGAGAGTCCTTACTTTTGTTCTCCTCACCCGTAGCACTATGATGCAATAGTGTCCTGGATCTAGATATTTTAGAGGCTTTACGTTGTGATTTTATTACTACATCCTCTGAATAACCTCTATTAATAAATCTCCCTCCCATATCCATAATACACTCTTGAAAGTCACTGTTCAAACTGCAATTACGCCTAGCTCGTACCATCTCTCCAAAAGGGATGGCTTCTATTTGATGTTTCGGATGTGCGCTTTTCGCGTGTAATATAGTATTGCTAGACGTTGGTTTACGATATAACCTACTTTCAATCTTATCGTTCACCACAAACAATTCGACATCCGGAAAGTCTATACTGGTCTTGCTGTATTTGTATGTGAATCTAATATTGACATCATTCTGATTAAGGTATTTGCAAAATCTCATTAGTTTACCTTCTTCACCTGTCCATAGCATAAAACAGTCGTCAATGTACCATCCCCAATAAAGAATGTCCGACTGCCACTCCACTGCTTCTGAACCCCATATACATTTTTCTTCAAACCATCCCATGAAGAGGTTCGCATATGAGGGAGAAAATGTCGACCCCATTGCTACCCCCTGTTTTTGTTTGTACCATTCTTTCTTAAAAAGAAAGTAATTGTGATTCAAAATGAGATCAATCATTTGTATTAACATACGTGTATGTGCCATTAGATTCACTGATCTTCTGTTAAGTATGTGTTCAATTGCTAGTATACCATATTCACGCTGGATACCAGTGTATAATGCCACTATATTTAGGGTCACCATGATCATACCTGACTCCCACTGAATATCCGATAATGTGCTGAGTATATGTTTTGTATACTTAATATATGAGGGTAGATTATACACAAAGGGTTGCAAAAATATATCCACAAATTCGGACAACTTCTCGGTTGGGCCCCCAATACCTGAGACTATAGGTCTCCCTGGTGGAAAGTCACATTGTTTATGTATCTTTGGTAGTGTGTATAAACAAGGATATTTTGGACGATTCACCCACAAGTACAAATATTCATCTTCATCTAATAGCTTTTCATCCCGCCAATTTCTCAGTAGTCTATTTATCACACCAGTAAGCCATGTCATGGGATTATGTGATAATCTTTCATAGCATTCAGTATCCCTTAGCTGTGTGTAAATCTCTTTTTCATAGTCAACACGATTCATCACAACTGTGTTTCCCCCTTTGTCTGCTCTTTTTATAATTAATTCTTCATCAGATTTCAACAATTTCAGTGCCAAATGTTCACAATAATTTAGATTCGATTTACCTCCAGGAAGGCATTGCATTGCTGAATCTGGGATGGCAGCCCCTGGATGGCATTCACTATGGTTGACTGACCTACAGAGATGGATCTCAGGAGGTCAATAGCCTCCTCACTAAGGGCAGCAGGGCTGACTAGGGCAGGGCCTAAGGTGCCTGGGGCGAAAGAGACACCCAACCTTCTGCGTGAGCGGGCACAGGCAACTGGGTGGGGGGGGCTACTGGGAGGGCAGTGCTGGTACGGGGGAGGTGGAAGATCTTGTACCTGGGGTGGTCCCAGAGGGGTCCGCCACCACCAGAGAGTTTCCATTGGAGGAGGAATCAGAGTCTGTAGTATCAGCTCCAGTCTCCCCCGTGGTACATAGCTAAGCAGGACCATGCAGGGATGGCTAAACCGGCATATTGGGGCATCCACTGACTAAAATCTTGCACCCAAATCCCATGCCAGGCAACAAAAATAGGGGCCAGATGTAGCAAAAAACGATTTTGCAAATCGGAAATTGCGAGTCTGTGCGACCTGCAATTTCCGATTCGCAAAATCGTATGCAGAATGGTGTCTCAGACACCTTCTGTGAATTTCAATGGGGTCACAAAGACCCACCTCATTAATATTAATGAGGTGGGTTGCATTTTGCGACCCCATTGAGATTCCCTGCACTCACAGGGATGGTGGCCTGCTGGAGACAGCAGACCTCCATGTCTGTGACTGCTTTTTGAATAAAGCAGTTTTTTTTTTTTTGTATTGCAGCCCGTTTTCTTTAAAGGAAAACGAATTGCAATACAAAAAAAATGACTGAAAAAACATTAATAGCGACATTCACAAATGGGTTACCACCAGTGTGACACTGGTGGTAACTGCGAATTGCTTTGTGACCGCGTTCGCTGTCACAAAGCAATTCTGCATTGCGGTGCGAGTCACAAATAGGAAGGGAACACCCCTTCCAATTTGCGAGTCGCATTCCCATTTTGCGTGTCAGTACCGACTCGCAAAATGGGAATGTGCGTCACGATGCGCGTTTTGCATGGCGCAAACTGTGATTTTCGCAGTTTGCGCCATGCAAAACGCTTCCTACATCTGGCCCCAAAATACCACACACTCTGTACTCACCCCCTTGTGGCTGCTGTGCTGCCCTCAAGTGGCAATCCAACTCAGGATTAGCCACCACCAGCATGCAGGCCATTAGGGGGGTCAGGCTCCAGCAGGCACCCCTCCCTCGTTAGGATGCCATCCCCCAGCTGGGCCTCCGCGGTGTTCCAGTACCAGCGTCTCAGGTTCCCCCACCGTTTCCTGCAGTGGGTACTCCACCGGCTATGGACCCCCAGGGTCCGCACATCCTTGGTGGGGGCACACCACAACCTCTTCTTCTGATGGGCGCTGACCTGCAGAGGAAACACAGACAGAAGGACACCATTAACCAGACAATCCAGCCTATCACACAAATGGCTTACATACTGCATTTACCCCTCATCAAGCACACACATGACCCATTCCTCTGCATTCACATTGCCTGCAGCCATTCCTCCCCCCAAATGCAACAATGCTAGCACACACAGACATCTACATACAGCCATGTCTCATGCAACTTACCCATAATGTACTCACCGGTTGGTCTGGAGGCCCATACAACTGCCCATACATGGGTAGGACCACATCTACGAGCTTCTCCAGCTCCTCCAACGTGAAGGCTGGGGCCCTTTTCCCTGTGGCATAGGCCATGGCAGGTTCCAGACACAGATCACAGCAGCACATGCAGTGGAGATGTATCATTGTGGAAAGTCAGGAATCAAGTGAAGTTGTAGAAGAAAATGGCAGTCATGTCCACGGCGGTGAACACCGTCACAGCCGGCATTGATCATCATTGGTTCCTGTACTCCACAGAGCCCCATGTTAGCCAATGAGGAATAGTATGGGGGTGCAGACCGCCTACTGCCATGACGCCTAACGCCGGCGGAGTGAGGTCACTCCCACCTGTTCCTGCATACTGGACAGGCGGTTCCCATTTCCTATTGCTGGTACTCATATTTTGAATTTATAAGTGCATCATTGGAGTCGACTGTACACACCTAGACAAATCTGATGTCCAACATACATACATGCTCTGTGTACTATGATGTTATGTTTCCATAGGTCCTGTAGTCACAACCATTTTACTTTTGGCTCACTTAGATACCAACCACTGCGGAGGAATAGGAGGAGGAGGTAAGAACCCGTGTACAGACCCCTTGTGGACTTGGCTACACTGGAGGGCCGACACATCATACTCATCTATCGTCTGGACAGGGCCCCAATCACAGAGCTGTGTGCACAATTGGAGCCTGATCTGATACCTGCTATCCGTAGCACCACAGCAATTCCCCCTCTTGTGCAGGTACTGTCAGTGCGCCATTTCCTGGCAACTGGTTCTTTCCAGGTGACTGTGGGCTTGGTTACAGGAATGTCACAGCCAATGTTCTTGATTGTGCTTGGAAGGGTTTTGGCTGCCTTGCTCAAACACATGATCAACTACATTGCATTCCCCCAGGTTGATGATTTTCCCACTGCGAAGGCTGGATTCTACACCATGGGACGCATACCACATGTGATTGGAGCCATTGACAGGACACATACTGCCTTAGTCCATCCCAGGGCAAATGAACAGGTGTACAGGAATAGGAAGAGCTTCCACTTTCTCAATGTCCAGATGGTGTGCATGGCTGACCAGTACATCTCTCACAGTACTGCCAAGTATCCTGGATCTGTGCATGATGCACATGTCTTGAGGAATAGCAGCGTCCCACAGGTGATGGCACGACTACAGAGGCACAGAATGTGGCTCATAGGTGAGCTTGAGTCCCCACCCAATGTATCTCAGTGTATGCCTCCTGGAGTCATTCCCCAATGCCATTGTGCATGGCTAATGTGTGTCCCTCACTTCTTCCAGGTGACTCTGGCTACCCAAACCTGTACTGGCGGTTGACCCCTGTTAGGAATCCGAGAACAGGGGCTGAAAATCGGCACAACGATTCACATGGGCATACCAGGAGGATTGTGGAACACACTTTCAGTCTCCTGAAAGCCAGGTGCAGATGCCTCCATTTGACAGGTGGATCCCTATGCTACTCTCCTGAGAAGGTCTGCCAGATTGTAGTGGTCTGCTGCATACTTCACAATTTGGGCCTCAGGCGTCATGTGTCCTATCTGTAGATGGGCAGGGGGGTGACAATGCACCTGGGGCAGCAGTGGACACTGAAGACAGTGAGGAGGAGGAAGAGGAGAAGGATGTGGACAACAGGACACATATTATTCAGCAGTACTTCCAAGGACACTCAGGTAAGACTGTTGACATATGCATGTCTCCCTGTGTGGCTGTTGTGTTCTGCCAGTCACTTCCTTTGCATCCCAATTGACTATCACCTATGCCTTTCTTTATTGCAGATGTTGGTGTGGTCACAACAGTGTACAGATGTGATGTCTACAGACCGCTGGAATACATTTTCTGGATGGATTAACACATTACAGGACATTTGCACAGGATAATGCCGTTCAATACAGTTCAATACATTGCACATTTCTTACTGATAAAGCACTATTACTCTAGTTGTGTTCAAGGATGTTTATTTGACTTTTACAAAAACAATGGAAAGTGCAATAGAGTGGGGTGATGGGTGGGAAAAGTCCAATGTAGAGGCCCAGTCTGTTTGTAGCACAGGTCCAGTGTCCATGGGGCCATAGGTATAGGAGCAATGACAGTCCAAAGTGAACAGGGTGAATCACTGTAACACATGGGGTACATTCTGGAGGGGCTCATTTCTTGGCGGTGGTCTTGGCCTTGGCCACTGTCTCTGGTGTCTGTCTGGGTCACAGGGAACGTTTGTGGGGTGGTTCACCTTCTGCAGGGGGAGGGGTGCTGGTGGCCTTTGAGTCCTGTGGCAGGGCCTCCTGTCCACTAGCTGCAGCAGATGTGGAGGGCTGATTAGTACACTGGCTGGCGGAAGGGGCCAGCTGGTGTGTTGTGTACCCGCGCATGATGTTCGCCATGTCACTTAGCACCCCTGCAATGGAGGCCATGGTGGTATTCAAGCCCTGCAATTTTTACATGACCTCATGGTAGTGTTCCCCCTGCAGCCGCTGGTTCTCCTGCATGATGTTGATCACCTGACCCATCCAGTCCTGGGACTGTTGGTATTCCCCCAGGACATTTTTGAGTGGCACCTGGGCAGTCGGTTCCCTGGCCCTGGCCTCCCCCTGGCGCACAGCTGTCTTACGAATGTCCCTGGCCCCCTGCACCTGTGTCCCCTGAAGGGTGTGCCCACTCCCACTTATACAAGGACTTCCTCTTGCCTGTGTAGTGTTGACTCGGGTCCCTGTACAGGTGGGCACACTATTGATTGACGTGTCCTGGGGACAGAGGTTTAGGGGCGTTGGCTGGCTGCTGTGGTGTTTGAGTCTGAGGAGGGGGGTCCTGTGGTGGACTGGCTGTGGGATGTGGTAACCGACTGACCTGTGGTCCTAGATGGGCCAGGGAGTTCATCCAGATCAAGTCCTCCAGAGTTGCTGTCATCACTGAGGGCATCTTTTGGTGGTGGATTGGGTTGCCTTGGCACCTCCTCGCTGCTGACATTGGTTGGTGCACCTGTGAGGATGTAAGTGATTTGTAAGGGTGATTGTCTGCCACATATTCCGCATCTCTACCTCTACCTTTCCCAATGATATTGGTGTTGTCCTCCCACCTTTGGCAGTGTATGGTAATGGATTGTGAGATTGGTAGTTCTACATGATGTCCATGCATTGCTGGTGTGTGCATGCAGAGCTGGGAGGGATGTGCTTTCCGTGGGTATGGCATGCAGGGATAGACATTTAGGTGTGGTAATTGGGGTGGTACACTGTGTGTGATGGATTGGGGTGAAGGGAGTCAGGGTGAGGGGTGACATGGCATTCGGGTATGGGTGGTGGTAAGTTGGTAATTGTGACTCACCAATGTCCAGTCCTCCAGCTACTCCAGTGAGGCCCTCAGGATGCAGTATTGCCAAGACTTTCTCCTCCCATGCTTTCAACTGTGGGGGAGAAGGTAGGGGTCCACTGCCAGTCCTCCTGATGGCAAGCTGGTGCCTTGCTGCAGTGGAACGCACCTTTCCCCGTAGGTTGTTCCATCTCTTCCTTCTGTCGTCCCTTGTGCGTGGGTCTGTTCCCACGGCTTTCACCCTGTCCACAATCCTTCACCATAGCTCCATCTTCCTGGCAATGGAGATCTGCTGTACCTGTGCTCCAAACAGCTGTGGCTCTACCCTGACTATTTCATCCACCATCACCTGCAACTCCTCATCAATGAAACAGGGGTGCTTTTGTAGGGACATAGGTGTTGTGTGGTGTGTGTGTTGTGCAGAGGGTGTTGAGTGATGTGGTGGGGTGTGTGGTGTGTGGTGCGTGACGGATGAATGGGTAGTTGTGGTATGTGTGTGCAGTTATCTCTGGGATTGGACTGGCAAGGTGTAACGGTCTTATCGGGTTTGCAAAGGAATGTGGGTGATGTGGGGAGGTGTTTTATAGTGCTGTTGGTGGGTGTATGAGGTGTGTGTATTTGTGTCAAGTGTGTGTTTTTTAGACTTGCCAATGTTGTTTTGTTTTTGTGTGGCCATTTCTGCCGCTGCGGTGTGCACTGCCAATAGTTTACCACCATTGAATGTCCGCTGTGGTGATTCGTGGGTCATAATTTGGATGGTGTTGTTTTGCTGGCCTAACGGCATGGGTGCTAGTTCTGACAGTTTATCGTGTTCGTTGGGTCATGCAGATTTGTGGTTCTGGCTGATTTCTGTCGGTTTTGTATGTGTATGTCATAATATGGCAGACGGATGTTCACCTCTGCGGAGGTATGTTGGTGGGCGTCACCACAGCAGTAATCGGAAAACACCACCAATGTCATAATGAGGGCCTTTGTATTAGGGATCTAGGCCCTCATTACGGCTTCGGCGGTCTTTTGAAAAGACCGCTGCAGGCACCAACATACCGCCAGGGCTAGCGATATGTTTGCCTCCCTATTATGACATTTCTGCTGGGCCAGCGGACGGAAACACTGTTTACGCCCACAAGCCCAGCGGAAAAGTCACCACAACATTGAAGCCAGCTCGTAATGAAGCCGGGGGCAATGTTGAGGTGTGTCGGGTGCAGCAGCACCAGTCACGCATTCCACCACCCGTAATTCGGACAGTGGAATGCGCGATGGGGCTGTACATGGGGGCCCACCGCCATGGACAGGCTGGCGGATGGGGACTCGTAATCCTCAAGGCAGCGCTGCTTGCAACGCTGCCCTGGCACATTAAAACCACCAGGACCGGTAGGCTGCAGGCTGGCAGCAGCCTGGCGGTATCAGTGGTATTATCGTCGCAGGACCGCCACAGTCATAATGTGGCGGTAAGTTATGGTAAGCTAAGGTCTGCAAAGCCTTGCTCCAAACTTCTTTGGGAGTCTAGAGTTAGAGTAGTTAGGGACTCCTACACCTCTCTAGCTAGACATCATGTCTTCAGTAGAGCTCACATCTCAGGCCCTGAACTCTCAGTATGAGGGTTTAAATTTCCAAGAGTTGAGGGAGATGTGTGCTGATAGAAAACTGAAGACAGGGAGAAATCCCAAGAAGAGTCTGCTTCTGGGCCTGCTCCTCCAGGATGACCTGGACCATGCTGGCAGCCAAGTGAAGGAGGAGGAAGAAGGATAATCTGCCCCCCCACACCAGTGCTAGAGAGAGTAGATTTAGACACTGAGGTGGGTCAGAAAGTACCCAGGGAGGATCAGGGAAAGCCTATGAATTTTCACAGTCCTGTTAGGAGCACTTTTGGTAGTGAAAAGGGGGGTTACAAAAGTAGGTCCACCTTTTTCCCTAGAGGGCTGGTCGAGAGGGTTTCCAAAAATAGGAACAGATCCTCCTCTGCCCATTCTCATTTCTCCTCAGTGTCTGAGAGGACCCACTGCTCAAATTCAGGTGAAGACTCCCCAAACAGGGAGCTCATGCAACTGAGACTGGATTAGGCGAAGTTAAGGCTGCAGCAGCAACAGCTGGCCCTAGATAGGGGGGCCTTGGCAGTGGAGAGAGAAGGGCAGGGGTTGGGATTAGTGCCAGCATTTTTAGTTTCAGGAACACCAGGGTCAGGGAGGACTCTTAAGACTCTAGGAACCTGAACAAGGTAATCCAACCTTACAAGGTGGGTGATGACGCATATAAGTAGTTCACTGCTCTGGAGAGGGCATGTAAGGTATAATGGGTCCCTCAGAGGCAATAGGCAGCTATAATGTGACTCTCCTTCTCGGGCAAGGGTATGGATGGACTCATCATTGTCAGAGAAAAGGATGCAGACAATTACACAGTTTTCAAATCTGCACTATTAGATGGGTTTGGTCTGACTACTGAACTGTATAGGATCAAGTTCAGAGAGCCCAGGAAAGAGTCCTCCCAAGATTGGGTTGATTTTGTGGCCTGCTCTGTGAAAGCTCTGCAAAGACTGTTTGGTTGGGAGCAAAGTTAATGACTACCAGGGCTTCTATAACCTAATTCTGAGAGAGCACATTTTGAATAATTATGTATCTGATCATCTGCTTCAGTACCCAGTAGACTCTGATCTGACCTCTCCCCAAGAATTGGGAAAGAAGGCAGAAAAATGGGTCCGCATCAGGGTGAGTAGGAAGGCTCACACAGGGGGTGACCACAAAAAGAAGGGAGCAGGTACATCTCAAGACAAGGGTGAGGACAAAGATAAACACAAAGAGTCTTCATCAGTCCCACAAAATTCCTCTGTAGGTGGGAACAAAACCTCTTCCTCCTCTTCCATTTTCAAAAAGCCTTGGTTCTATGCTTGTAAAAACAAATGCCACAGGGAAGGGGACAGCGCCTGCCCTAAGAAAAGCACCAAGCCTTCCACCACTACCAACCCCAATTCTGTTCCTAGTGCTCCTAGCAATAGCAGTGGTGGTAGGACTACTAACAGTAGTCAGTCCAAGAGTGTAGCTGGGCTCACCTTAGGGACTGTAGTGGGAGCTAGGCTTGTTAGAGAAACCACTGAGGCTGTCTTCATCCCTGATGGGGGCATTGACTTTGCCACCCTTGCTGCCATGGGTAAGTACAGGCAGCATCCCCTAATTAATGGTGTTGAGGCAGAGGGCTACATAGACACAGGTGCCAGTTTTACCATGGTGACTGAGAAACTGGTGTCCTGACCAGCACCTACTTGGTCCCACAGACTCATGGTAACACCCTGTGGCACCCCATGACAGTTATTGATTTCAGCTGGGTGGGGGTTACTGGTCCTCAAAAGGTTGTGGTTTCCTTGGACCTACCTATAGAATGTCTACTATGGAATGACTTGGAGACCTCAACTGGGCTGAGGTGGGGTTGGAGGCTCATGCAGCAATGCTGGGCATCCAAGGGCATATCTTTGCCATAACAAGAGCACAGGCCAAAAAGCAAAAGGAGCAAGGAAACGTGGTGCCTGGAACAATGGCCCAAGAGCTTCCTAAACGCAAGAGCAGGAAGGGTATGAAAGTACCCCCTTCTCCAGCCTCCAGTGAGGATTCAACTCCTGAGGGTGAGGAATCCACTCCTTGGGCGGAACCTACACTAGAAGAGCTGCAAGCTGACACAGCTGAGCTCTTGGGTGAAGGGGGGCCCACCGAGGAGGAGTTCAGTATGGTACAACAAGTTTTTCCTAAGCTGCAGCACAACAGGCAGGGGATGTTAGTGGCACTGTAAGGTGTACTGGGGGAACAGTCTCCTTTACGCAAAGTCAAGGGATCCCAAACCTGGTGCCACCAGGAGATTGGTGATCCTTCTGAAGTTAAGGGAGTTTCTGTTGACCTTAGCCCATATCATCCCCCTGGCAAGTCACTTGGGGCAAAGCAAAACTTGGAGCAGGCGTGTCCCACACTTTCACTGGCCCCACATGTCAGAAGACACAAAGGAGTTTTGTCACTCCTAAATCACCTGTCAAGCCAGTGTCAAGGCAGGTGCCACCCCAAAGGCACCCTTAATTCCACCCTTAATTCCACTTCCTGTGGTTGGGGTTCCCTTTGAGAGGGTTGGGGTGGACATTGCTGGCCCTTGGACTCTCTAACAGCCTCTGGGAACAGATTTACACTGGAGGTAGTGGACCATGTCACCAGGTACCCATGGGCCATTCCTGTTGGGACCACTACAGTTCCCGCAGTGGCCAAAGCCCTTCTTCATATATTTTCAAGAGTGGGCTTTCCTAAAGAGGTGGAATGAAACAGAGGTGCAAATGTCATGTCTGCTTACCTGAAAGCCACGTGGAAGGAATGTGGTGTGACTTACAGGTTCCCCACTCATTACCACCCCCAAACAAATGGCTTAGTAGAGTGGGTTAACAAAACTCTTAAGAGTATGATGAATGGGACTCTCTGAAAAGCTCAGCAGGAGATGGGATGTCCTACTACCATGCCTCCTCTTCGCCTATGGGGAAGTCCCTCAGAAGGGTGAGGGCTACAGCCCATTTGAACTTCTTTTTGGGCACCCTGTTAGGGGTCCCCTTGCTGTTGTTAGAAAAGGCTGGGAACAACCTCTCAAGACTCCCAAACAAGACATTGTGGATTATGTGCTTGGCCTCAGATCAAGGATGGCTGAATACATGAAGAGGGCTAATAAAAACCTTCAGGCCAGCCACAAGGTACAGAAACAATGGCTTTACCAGAAGGCTGTTGTAGGAGGCTGGACTGGCTTATAGTGGGTACCTAGTGGTACTTACACCTTGTGCCAGGTCCAGTTATCCCTTATTAGTAGATTAGTAGTGTTCTAGCAGCTTAGGCTGATTGAGGTAGCTATAGCAGAGCAGCTTAGCCTGAACTAGGAGACATGCAAAGCTCCTACTACACCACTTATATCACTTAGCACTATAACATAAGAAAACACAATACTCACAGTTATCAAAAATAAAGGTACTTTATTTTAGTGACAATATGCCAAAAGTATCTCAGAGGATATACTCCCTTAGGTGGTAAGTAATATACACAAAATATACACACAAACCAAAATCAGGTATGTAAACAGTTAGAAACGTAGTGCAGACACTTTAGAACACAATAGAATGCAATAGGAGACATTAGGCCTAGGGGCAACACAACCACCTGCTTGGGGCCATTAACTCCACCCCAACTAGATTTAGATTTATTGCTCGATTAATAAAAACTATTACAATATAAAACAAACACATTACGCAATAAAAATAACACTATTAAAAAAAAAAGAGATTTTTTTAAAAAGCTTGACAGCTAAAAAACATTTCTAACCAGAATAAATTTAAAAGGTCAACCTTTGAAACCGAACCTACAGCAGATTTCCCAAGTCCGGTTCGTTCAGTTTCTTATAGAGCAATTTGTAAAAACTTTACCCCTTTACAGCAAAATGAAATTGACTCACCCTTGAGCCAGATTATTACCGCCGATCTACATGAACGGATATTATTAACTATAAAATCATGTTTTAGCAGTTTCCTCCTTTCCAGACCTAAAGCGGGACAAATACAAAAAACATGCAGCAAAGATTCTTGTTTATAGCCGTAGAGGCGGCAACTTTGATTGATGTGCTGGCCTTTTCAGGAAGGGCGATCTTCTTTAGTGTCAAAGAAACCCACACGGTATAACAGGAATTGATGTTTGATGTAAAAAGAAAAGTGGTCGGCCAAGTACCCCTGTGGGGACAACTGCGAATAGGACCCCAGGAATGCTCAGACATGCCGTCTTTTGGCCAGGATGGCTTTGTCTGTGATAAGCGAAAGTAGGCAAACCGTCTTATTAACTAATCTGTTAAATTCAGCCTTCCCAATATTACATTTCCAGGCTTCTTCCATTTCCAGGATAATAATAATCTGGGTTTGGTAGCTTCCCCACGTTCCTTTCACTTTACCAATCTGCTGCGCCTGCACTTCTTGCCAGCAGGAGTAGAGAATGGAGGAATCCTCTGCCGCACGTAGCTTCCACAATGATTTAAGGAAGGCATCCTGTTGCTGGAAACTTTGGTTTTTTAGGCCCATCTCCATTCTGACCTGCGCCGGGGAGGCACTTTTTGGGATGATAAAAATAGCCTTATATGTTTTAACCTGACTGGTGTTCAGAGCCATGATCTCACGGCCTTTCAATATTTCCGACCCTTGGGAGATGGCTGGAAGCAGCTGAGCAGACATAATTTTTAATAAATGGGACCAGTTTGAGCAGTCCAACTTCTTTTTGAGCAGGTTACAGCTATATGTTAATGAATTGGCCTTTGCCTTGATTGACTGTAATTGGCGTTTCCATTTCAGGCCTGGAACACTTAAATATTTGTACGACTGCACCATCTCCACTTATTTATCTCCCAGGTACCAATTCAATTGTTTATAATTTGCCCCTAGGAACCTTATCAGTTTAGTTTTATCCAGATTCATTTCCAGGCCTTGCTCGGCCATGAAGATGTTGAGTGCTGATAGCATTCGTTGCAGTCATTGGGGAGTATGGCTCAGCAGGACGATGTGATCTGCATATTGTAAGCACCCAATTTTCTCTGCACCCAATGTCGGGGGAGACTATTCACTTGTGCTAACATGCCAGGGAGGTCTGCCAGGTATAAATTAAAAAGAATTGGTGCCAGAGCACAACCTTGCTTTAAGCCTGATTTTGTAGGTATTCTATTTGTTAATCTTGAGCCGTCTCCGATTTTAATCTAGACCCAGGTATCAGTGTAGAGATCCATAATGGTCCTCAGTAGGTTGTTGGGGATGCCCCATTTAGCCAGCTTAGCCCTCAATCTTTCCTTTGGAACCCGGTCAAAGGCTGATTTAAGGTCAATAAAACATGCATTGAGGCCCAACATCTTGTGCCTGGCTTTTTCCACTATAAGGGAAAGTGCAATTAGATTTGATGACGTTGCCATGCCTACCCTGAAGCCTGTTTGAAACCTTGGGAGTAGCTTATTTTCGTCTACCCAGGCTTGAAGATGCTGCAGCAAACATGAGCCATATAACTTGGCCTCTACATCAGTGAGGGCTATCAGACTACAATTTGAAGGAAGACTGGGATTTCCACTTTTATAGATGGTGCGTATTATACTTCCTCTCAAGACTCCTGATTGGAGTGAGCGATAGCGTTAAAGAGTGGCAGAAAATATTGTGCCGAATATACTGGGTCACCTTTAAAGATTGCATTTGGAAGTCCATTTGGTCCGGCTGCCCCTTCGGACTTCAATTTCTTAATCATACCGACTAATTGCTCTAGCTTCCAAACTTGCATTTGATCATTCTTTTCGGCAATGTCTAAGTTCCTACCCTTAACTTGGAGATTTAGTGGTTGATTATTACTCATTGATAGTTTGCACCCCATCACTGTGGGAAGAAGTCTGGCTCCACCTTTTGACGGCTTGGTTGCCAGCCTGTACAGACTACTGACATGACTCACCCAGGCTGCTTGTGATATCCCACAATTATGATGTCTGCTTTTCCCCACTGCCAGATCGTTCACCAGCCCCCAAATAAGCTTACTATTTGACTGATGGCTTGCCCATAATAATTTGGACCATGCATGTTCCTGATAGGTTCTTTTTGCGACCCAACAATCAAGACAACACTTTTTTTTCAGATACCATAGAATACGGTGTTCTTCGTCTCTTCCTCGTTGGATTGCTTTTACCATTTTCCTGGTTTGACGCGCAATATGTGATTTCTGATTGCGTAAAGCTTTATTGAACCAAGGTTGATTAACACGGTCCCTTTTGTGTACGTGGGATAGCCCTAGCAGGTTTGAGTTGGAGGTGGCTGGGAATTTTGCCAGCAGGTTGCAACATAGCACGACCCAGTCTTTATTCCAATCTACATTGAGGATCAGCTCCTTTTGTTGCATATCTGCAAGTATTTTTCTTTCACCCAGAGCACCAGCCATCTGGAACACCTCCTTCATCACTGATGCTGTTTCCTTCTCACACCATTTCAATCTCTTAAGATTAAACAGCTCTGGGGTTTTTATTAAATCATTCGAGGACTGTAGAAACTCAGGTTTATATGCTAATTCCAAAGATTGTGGGAGATGATCACTCTCCATTCTGCATTTGATTTGAAAATTCCTTACCAATGCCCTTGCAGAAGAATTTATGAAGGTGTAATCGATGGTTGAACTTCTTTTCCCACTTACAAAGGTAACAGATGCCGGAGAATCCTTTTCGCTGTTTCCATTTAGTAAGGTGTAGGAAGCTTGCCTGGCTTATGTTCGGTACCTAGTGGTACTTACTTCTTGTGCCAGGTCCAGTTATCCCTTATTAGTAGATTAGAGGTGTTCTAGCAGCTTAGGCTGATAGAGGTAGCTATAGCAGAGCAGCTTAGGCTGAACTATGAGACATGCAAAGCTCCTACTATACCACTTATATCATATAGCACTATATCATAAGAAAACACAATACTCAGAGTTACTAAAAATAAAGGTACTTTATTTTACTGACAGTGTGTTAAAAGTATCTCAGAGGAGATACTCCCTTAGGCGGTAGGTAATATACACAAAATATATACACACAAGCCAAAATCAGGTAAGTAACAGTTAGAAAAGTAGTGCAAACAATGTAGAATCACAATAGAATGCAATAGGGAGAAATAGGCCTAGGGGCAACACAAACCAAATACTCCATAAGTGGAATGCGAACCACGAATGGACCCCAGACCTAGTGTAGTGTGTAAGGGGTCAATAGGAGTGTAAAAAAACACTAAGGGTGTCCAAGATACCCCACCCCAGCACCCTGAAAAGCAAGAGTAAAGTCATCCTACTACCCCGCAAAGACAGTAAAGTCAAGATAGGGGATTCTGCAAAGACAACAACTGACTGCCAAGCACTGAAGACGGATTCCCGGACCTGAGGACCTGCGAAGGAAGGGGACCAAGTTCAAGAGTCATGCAAGTGTCCGGGGGGCAGGAGCCCACCAAACCCCGGATGAAGGTGCAAAAGGGCTGCCTCTGGGTGGAAGAAGCCAAAGATTCTGCAACAACGGAAGAAGCCAGGAACTTCTACTTGGGTCAGAAGATGTCCCATGGCGTGCTGGAGGATGCAGAGTTGTTTCCAAGCAGGAATACCACAAACAAGCCTTGCTAGCTGCAAGAGTCACTGTTGAAGGTTTTGGGTGCTGCTAGGGCCCAGGAAGGACCAGGAGGTCACCCCTTGGAGGAGGAGACAGAAGGGGCGCTCAGCAATAAACAGAGCCCAAGCAGAAGCTGAAGCACCTGAACATGCATTCAGAAGATCTGAGCACGGCGGTCGTCTCAGCACAACAAAAGGGAGTCCCACGAAGTCGGAGGTCAACTCAGCAAGTTGGGCAATGCAGGACGGAGTGCTGGGGACCTGGGCTGTGCTGTGCACAAAGAAAGTTTTCCAAAGTGCACAGAAGCCCTAGGAGCTGCAGTTCACGCAGTACACAGTATTACTGTCTGGCGTGGGGAGGCAAGGACTTACCTCCACCAAATTTGACAGAAGGGCCACTGGACTGTCGGGGACAATTGGATCCAGCTCCTGTGTTCCAGGGACCACGCTTGTCAAGATGAGAGGGGACCCAGAGGACCGGTGATGCAGAAGTTTGGTGCCTGAGTTGGCAGGGGGAAGCTTCTGTCGACCCACAGGAGATTTCTTCTTGGCTTCCAGTGCAGGGTGAAGGCATACAGCCCTCAGAGCATGCACCACTAGGAAACAGTTGAGAAAGCGGGCAGGATGAGGCGCTACAATGTTGCTGGTAGTCGTCTTGCTACTTTGTTGCGGTTTTGCAGGCATCCTGGAGCAGTCAGCAGTCGATCCTTGGCAGAAGTCGAAGAGAGAAGTGCAGATGAACTCTGGTGAGGTCTTGCATTCGTTATTTGATGAGAAACCCACAGGAGAGACCCCAACTAGCCCTCAGAGGAGGATTGGCTACAGAGAAAGGTAAGCACCTATCAGGATGGGTCTCTGACATCACCTGTTGGCACTGGCCACTCAGAGGTGTCCATTGTGCCAGTACACCTCTGCATCCAAGATGGCAGAGGTCTGGGACACACTGGAAGAGCTCTGGGCACCTCCCCTTGGGAGGTGCTGGTCAGTGGAGTGGTCACTCCCCTTTCCCTTGTCCAGTTTTGCGCCAGAGCAGGGCTGGGGGGATCCCTCAACCAATTTAGACAGGCTTATGCAAGGAGGGCACCATCTGTGCCCATCAACGCATTTCCAGAGGCCAGGAGAGGCTACTTCTCCAAGGCCCTTCAAACCTATTTGCAAAGGGAGAGGGTGTAACACCCTCTCTCAGAGGAAATCCTTTGTTCTGCCTTCCTGGGACTGGGCTGCCCAGGCCCCAGGGGGGCAGAAACCTGTCTGAGGGTTGGCAGCAGCGGTAACTGCAGAGAAAACCCCAGGGAGTTAGTTTGGCAGTACCGGGCCCTATGCTGGAGCCCTGGGGATGCATGGAATTGTCCCCCCAATACCAGAATGGTATTAGAGTGACAATTCCATGATCCTAGACATGTTACATGGACATATTCGGAATTACCATTGTGACGCTACATATAGGTATTGGCGTATATGTAGTGCACGCGTGTAATGGTGTCCCCACACTCACAAAGTCCGGGGAATTTGCCCTGAACAATGTGGGGGCACCTTGGCTAGTGCCAGGGTGCCCACACACTAAGTAACTTGGCAACTAACCTTCACCAAGTGAGGGTTAGACATATAGGTGACTTATAAGTTACTTATGTGCAGTGAAAATGGCTGTGAAATAACGTGGACGTTATTTCAATCAGGCTTCAGTGGCAGTCCTCTGTAAGAATTGCCTGAGCTCCCTATGTGTGGCAAAAGAAATGCTGCAGCCCATAGGGATCTCCTGGAACCCCAATAACCTGGGTACCTAGGTGCCATATACAAGGAAATTATAAGGGTGTTCCAGTGTGCCAATGAGAATTGGTAAAATTAGTCACTAGCCTGCAGTGACAATTTTAAAAGCAGAGAGACCATAAACACTGAGGTTCTGGTTAGCAGAGCCTCAGTGATACAGTTAAGCACCACACAGGGAACACATACAGGGCATACATTATGAGCACTGGGGTCCTGTCTAGCTGGATCCCAGTGACACATGAGCAAAACAAACATACATACAGTGAAAATTGGGGGTAACATGCCAGACAAGATGGTACTTTCCTACACAACCCCCCTCCCAAACAAAGGACAATAAGGGTAACCTTGCCAGATGAGTCTTCATTGTCTAAGTGGAAATATCTGGAGAGTCCATCTGTATTGGAGTGGGCACTCCCAGGTCTATGTTCCACTGTATAGTCCATTCCCTGTAGGGATATGGACTACCTCAACAATTTAGGGTTTTCACCTTTCATTTGTTTTAGCCAAAGTAGAGGTTTGTGGTCTGTCTGAACAATAAAGTGAGTACCAAACAGGTATGGTCTCAACTTTTTCAGTGCCCAGACCACAGCAAAGGCCTCCCTCTCTATGGCAGAGCAACGCTTTTCTCTAGGGGTCAACCTTCTGCTGACAAAAGCAACAGGTTGATCCTGGCCCTCAGTATTCAGTTGTGATAGCACTGCCCCAACCCCTAATTCAGATGCATCAGTTTGTACAATGAATTTCTTGGAGTAACAAGGGCTTTTTGGGACAGGTGAAGAGCACATGGCCTGTTTCAGCTCCTCAAAAGCATTTTGACTGCTAGCTGTCCACAATACCTTCTTAGGCAAGTTCTTGCTAATGAGATCATTAAGAGGGGCTGCAATGGAGCCATAATTCTTTATGAATCTCCTATAGTACCCTGTGAGGCATAAAATGGCTCTCACCTAGGTTTGAGTTGTAGGGGGAACCCGATCCATGATAGTTTGGATTTTCCCCTGTAGTGGTGCAATCTGTTCTCCACCTACCAGGTGGCCCAGATAAACCACTTTCCCCTGCCCTATCTGGCACTTTGAGGCCTTGATATTGTGGCCTGCCTTTTGCAGGGCCTCCAAACCTTTCCATAGGTGGACCAGGTGATCATCCCAGGTTGAGCTAAAGACAACAATATCATCCAGATATGCTGCACTAAAAGCTTCCAACCCTTGCAGGACTTTGTTTACCAACCTCTGAAAGGTGGCAGGTGCATTTTTCAAACCAAAGGGCATCACTGTGAATTGTAAGTGCCCTCCAATGGTTGAAAATGTAGTCTTGGGTTTAGCATCTCCTGATAACCTAATCTGCCAATACCCTGCAGTTAGATCAAAAGTGCTTAGATACTTGGCAGAAGCCAGAGTTATCTACGAGCTCATCTACCCTGCGTATATTGTGAGCATCTGTCTTGGTTACTTGATGGAGCCCTCTATAATCTAGACAAAACCTCATCTCTCTCTTTCCATCTTTGGTGTTAGGTTTTGGGACAAGCACAACTGGGCTAGCCCAGGGGCTTTCTGAAGGCTCAATCACCCCTAAGTCCAACATTTTCTGTACCTCTTGTTTAATGCATACCCTGACATGGTCAGGCTGCCTATAAATCACACTTTTGACAGGCAGGCTGTCTCCAGTATCAATTGTACGTTCACACCAAGAAGTAGTACCTGGTCCAAGTGAAAAGAGGTCAGAAAACTGACTTAAGAGATTGACACAGTTGTCTTTCTGTTCAGAAGTAAGACAATCTACTAAGACAACTCCCTCCACTAAGCCATCAGCTTCAGTGGTGGAGAAGAGATCAGGGAGACGGTCACTCTCTACTTTCCGTCCCTCATCTTTTGCCATGAGCAGGGTGAGATCAGCCCTGTCATAGTAGGGTTTTAGGCGGTTGACATGAATCACCCTAAGGGGACTCCTGGCAGTGCCTAGGTCTACCAAATAGGTAATCTCACCCTTCTTTTCAACAATTAGATGGGGTCCACTCCACTTGTCCTGGAGTGCTCTTGGGGCCACAGGCTCCAATACCCACACCTTCTGTCCTGGGTGGTACTGAGTCAGGACAACCTTCTGGTCATGCCATTGCTTTTGCAGCTCCTGGCTGGCCTGAAGGTTTTTACTGGCCTTTTTCATATACTCAGCCATTCTTGATCTTAGGCCAAGTACATAGTCCACTATGAGGGTCATTCTGACCCTGGCGGCCGGTGGCCGCCAGGGCCACCGACCACGGGAGCACCGCCGACAGGCTGGCGGTGCTCCAATGAGCATTCTGACCGCGGCGGTTCAGCCGCGGTCAGAAGCGGAAAGTCAGCGGTCTCCCGCTGACTTTCCGCTGCTCATTGGAATCCTCCATGGCTGCGGAGCGCGCTCCGCAGCCATGAGGATTCTGACCCCCCCTACCGCCATCCAGTTCATGGCGGGAAAGCCGCCATGAACAGGATGGCGGTAGGGGGGGTCGCGGGGCCCCCGTAAGAGGGCCCCAAAATGTATTTCACTGTCTGCCTTGCAGACAGTGAAATACGCGACGGGTGCAGTAGCACCCGTCGCACCTTCCCACTCCGCCGGCTCGATTACGAGCCGGCATCCTCGTGGGAAGGTCGTTTTCCCCTGGGCTGGCGGGCGGTTTAACTGGAACCGCCCGCCAGCCCAGGGGAAAACTCGTAATACCCGCCGCGGTCTTTTGACCGCGGCGCGGTAATTTGGAGGGCGCGATCCTGGCGGGTGGCCTCCGCCACCCGCCAGGGTCATAATGAGGCCCTATGTCCCTTATTACGAGCCTGGCGGTCTGTGACCGCCAGGCTTGCGGTTGGCGGGAGCACCGCCGACAGCCTGGCGGTGCCCCTTAGGGCATTCTGACCGCGGCGCTTTGGCTGCGGTCAGTGCAGGAAAACCGGCGGTCTCCCGCCGGTTTTCCGCTGCCCGTCAGAATCCTCCAAGGCGGCGCAGCACGCTGCGCCGCCTTGGGGATTCTGACACCCCCTACCGCCATCCTGTTCCTGGCGGTTCGCCCGCCAGGAACAGGATGGCGGTAGGGGGTGTCGCGGGGCACCTGGGGGCCCCTGCAGTGCCCATGCCAATGGCATGGGCACTGCAGGGGCCCCCGTAAGAGGGCCCCGCTTGTATTTCACTGTCTGCATAGCAGACAGTGAAATACGCGACGGGTGCAGTAGCACCCGTTGCACCTTCCCACTCCGCCGGCTCGATTACGAGCCGGCTTCATGGTGGGAAGGTCGTTTTCCCCTGGGCTGGCGGGCGGCCTTTTGAAGGCCGCCCGCCAGCCCAGGGGAAAACTCAAAATACCCGCCGCGGTCTTCCGACCGCGGTACGGTATTTTGGCGGCTCCCGCCGGGCGCGCGGTGACCGCGCCCGGCAGGAGTCAGAATGACCCCCTATGTCCTATTTAGGAGCTTTTAAAGGTTGTTCCCAACCCACCTTTACAAGAGCAAGGGGAACTCTTACAGGGTGCCCAAAGAGTTCAAAGGGTCTGAAGCCCACTCCTTTTTGAGGAACCTCCCTGTAAGCAAAAAGGAGGCAAGGTAACAGGACATCCCATTTCCTTCTGAGTTTTTTCGGGAGTCCCATTATCATACCTTTGAGAGTTTTATTAAAACTCTCAACCATACCATTTGTTTGTGGATGGTAAGGACTTGTGAACTTGTAAGTTACACCACACTCCTTCCACATTGCTTTGAGGTATGTAGACATGAATTTACTACCTCTGTTTGACACCACTTCATTAGGAAAACCCACCCTGGAAAAGATTCCCAGGAGGGCCTTTGCCACTGCAGGAGCTGTAGTGGTCCTTAAGGGGATGGCTTCAGGGTACCTAGTGGCATGGTCTACTACCACCATGATAAACCTATTGCCTGAAGCTGTTGGAGGGTCAAGGGGGGCAACTATGTCAACCCCTACCCTTTCAAAGGGCATTCCAACCACTGGAAGTGGAATTAAGGGGGCCTTTGGAGTGCCACCAGTCTTGCCACTGGCTTGGCAGGTCACAAAAGAGCGACAAAACTCTTTTGTGTCCTCTGACATATGAGGCCAGTGAAACAGGGGGACAAGTCTCTCCCAAGGTTTCGTCTGGCCCAAATGCCCAGCCAAAGGAATGTCATGTGCCAGGGTAAGAAGAAACTCTCAGTACTGCAGGGGAATGACCAATCTCCTGGCAGCTCCAGGTTTAGGGTCCCTTGACTCTGTGTAAAAGAGGTTGTCTTCCCAATACACCCTATGGCTATCACTGACATCCCCATTCTGCTGTCTGACAGCTTGCTGTCTTAAACCCTCTAATGTGGGACAGGTCTGCTGTGCCACACTCAGTTCTTCCCTGGCAGGCCCCCCTGCACCCAAAAGCTCAGCAGTGTCTGCTCCCAGCTCCCCTGGTATAGGTTCTGCACAGGGAGAGGATTCCTCTTCCTCAAAAGGGGAATCTATTGTAGAGGGAGGGATAGTGACAGGGATTTAACCTTTCTACCCCTAGCTTTTGGGAGAACTTGGTCCATTGTTCCAGGATCCAAGTTTCCCTGTCCTTTTTGCTTCTTGGCCTGAGCCCTTGTCAAAGCAAAAATATGCCCAGGAATGCCCAGCATTGCTGCATGAGCCTCCAACTCCACTTCTGCCCAAGCTAATGTTTCCAAATCATTGCCCAGTAAGCAATCTGCTGGTAATTCAGTGGCTACCACAACTTTCTTTGGACCAGTAACCCCCCTCACAGTTGAGATTCACAGCAGCCATGGGGTGGCTAAGAGTGTTGTTATGAGCATCAGTCACTTGGTACTGCTGACCAAGTAGGTGTTGATCAGGGTGGACCAGTTTTTCTAGCACCACAGTTACACTGGCTCCTGTGTCCCTGTAGGCCTCAACCTCAACACCATTGATTAGCAGTAGTTGCTTGTACTTACCCATATTAAGGGGACAAGACAACCAAGGTGATAAAGTCAATCCCACCATCAGAGGCTAAAACAGCCTCTGTGGTCTCCCTAACAAGTCCAATCCCAACTACGTTGCCAATAGTGAGCCCAGCTACACCCTTGGATTGGCTATTTGTAGTAGACATCCCACCACCACTGCTATTACTAGGGGCACTAGAGGTTGCAGGTGGGGTTGTGGTGGTGGGATGTTTGGTGTTTTACTTTGGACAAGTGCAATCACTCGACCAATGGCCTTTTACTTTACATTAATAACACCAAGGCTTTTTCTGATTGTTAGAAGAGGATTTGGACCAACCACCCCCAAAGGATTTTTGTGGGCCTGATGAAGACTCAGAATGTTTACTTTTGTCCCCACCCTTGTCAGAAGACTTACCATCCTTCTTCTTGCCATACTTGTCACCCCTTGTATGAACTGTTCTGTTCACTCTTGTTCTAACCCATTTGTCTGCCTTCTTTCCCAATTCTTGGGAAGAGGTCAGATCTGAGTCTACCAAGTACTGGTACAACAAATCAGACACACAATTATTAATAATATGCTCTCTCAGGATCAGATTATACAGGCTTTCATAGTCAGATACTCTACTGCCATGCAACCAACCCTCCAAGGCCTTCACTGAACAGTCAACAAAATCTGTCCAGTCTTGAGAGGACTCTTTTCTGGTGTCTCTGAACTTTGGGCCAGATGTAGGTAGCTTGCAAATTGCGAGGCCGTGCGATTCGCAAATTGTAAGTCGCAATTTGCTATGCAGAAAGGTGTCTCAGACACCTTCTGCAACTCGCAATGGGGTCGCAAAGACCCACCTCATTAATATTAATGAGGTGGATCGCAGTTTGCGACCCCATTGCGAGTATGGGCACTCACGGGGATGGTGGCCTGCTGGAGTCCTTCCTTAAAGGAAAACGAGATGCACTTGGAAAAAAAAAACGAAACCTTTAGTTTAGTTTTTTTTCAGGGCAGGCAGTAATCCATTGGACCACTGCCTGCTCTGAATTTTTTATTTTTTTTCCATTCACAAAGGGGAAGGGGTCCCCTGGGGACCCCTTCCCGCTTGCGACTGGGTTACCATCCACTTCAAGTGGATGGTAACTGCGATTTCATTTGCGACCGCTTTCGAGGTCGCAAATGAAATTGCATAGCATTGTGAGTCGCAAATAGGAAGGGAACACCCCTTCCTATTTGCGAGTCGGAAATGCATTTTGCGAGTCGGATCCGACTCGCAAAATGCATTTCAGCATAGCAGAGAGGCTTTTGTGCCTCGCAAACGGCGTTTTTCGCCGTTTGCGACTCGCAAAAGCCTTTTTACATCTGGGCCTTTATCCTGTATTGTTCAGTGGTTAATCCAAATCCATCCAAGAGTGCATCCTTCAAAACTTTGTAGTTTTTGAAATCACTTTCTCTGACAGTAAGGAGCCTATCCCTACCCTTTCCAGTGAAAGATAGCCACAACATAGCAGCCCACTGCCTTTGAGGGACCACCTGTACCATACAGGCCCTCTCAAGTGCAGCAAACCACTTATTAATGTCATCCCCCTCCTTGTAAGGGGGGACTATCTTATGCAGGTTTCTAGAATCTTGCTCTCTAACAGGATTACTATCTGAAGCACTGCTGCTGCCACCATGGGGAACTAACCCCAATCTCTGTCTTTCCCTCTCTATATCCAGGGATTCCCTGTCTAAGGCCAGCTGCTGCTATTTAAGCTTCAGTCTGGTCTCTTCCAACCTCAGCTTTCTGAGTTCCCTTTCCATTAAGTTATCCTCAGGGTGGGAGGCTTGGGAATGTTTGGACACAGTGGAGATTTGGGAATTGGCAGACAAAGACCTGTCCCTAACTGGCTGAACCCTAGTAACCTGGCCTCTAGGAGTGAAAGATGCCCTAATAATGTGTGACCCTCTAACACTACCAGTGTCACTAGGTGGCCTGCTAGATGGCAAGTCTTTGTAAGAACCCTCCCCAGCATCTTCAGGGAACTCCTCTGAGTCTGACTGGGAAGCCTCTCCTCCTAACTCTTTCTCCTGAGATGGGCCAGACTGGTTCTGGTCACTTTCTAAGAGCAGGTGAAAGAGAAACTCTTTTGTATGATTCTTACGAAAGCTTAAACCTCATTCTAAGCAGAGACCCCTGCAACGTTTGTAGTTTAAACTCTCATAAGTTGCCTGAACTACTTTGGGAGTGAGCTCTACTGAAGACATGATAGAAAAGATTGAAGACAGAGTGAGAAAACGTTTTAGAACTTCAGAAAGCACAGAGAAAATACTTTTTCAAACTTTTGTAAAACTTTTAAAAGTTTTCAGAATTTTTCAGAAACTTAGTATAAAGTTTTAGAGCAGAAAGTAAACTGTTTTGTTTCAATGTACATATATTGAAATATTTGGTATATGTTTTTCTTATGAAAAGCACCGAATGACAAAGTGGTAAAGCAGTTACAAGTACTATTCCCACCGCTGCACCACTAATGTAGGAGCCTGGTCTGGCTTATAGTGGGTACCTTGTGGTACTTACACCTTGTGCCAGGTCCAGTTATCCCTTATTAGTAGAATAGAGGTGTTTCTAGCAGCTTAGGCTGATCGAGGTAGCTATGGCAAAGCAGCGTAGGCTGAACTAGGGGACATGCAAAGATCCTACTATACCACTTATATCATATAGCACAATATCACAAGAAAACACAATACTCAGAGTTACTAAAAACAAAGGTACTTTATTTTAGTGACAATATGCCAAAAGTATCTCAGAGGATACCCTCACTTAGGAGGTAAGTGATATACACAAATTATATGTACACAAACCCAAAACAGGTAAGTAACAGTAAGAACCGTGGTGCAAACAATGTAGAATCACAATAGGATGCAATTGGTAAACATAGGTCTACGGGCAACACAAACCATATACTCCAAAAGTGGAATGTGAATCACGAATGGACCCCAGACCTATGGGAGGTTGTAAAGGGTCACTGGGACTGTGAAAAAACAGTAAAGGTGTCAAAAATACCCCATCCCAAGACTCTGAAAAGTAGGAGTAAAGTTACCCTACTACCCCAGAAAGACAGTACAGTCGAGATAGGGGATTCTGCAAGAACCACAACCACCAGCAAAACACTGAAAATTGATTCCTGGACCTGAGGACCTGTAAAGGAAAGGGGCCCAAGTCCAAGAGTCACACAAGTGCCCGGGGGTGGGGGGCAGGAGCCCACTAAACCCTGGATGAAGGTGCAAAAGGGCTGCCTCCGGGTGGAAGAAGCCAAAGATTCTGCAACAACGGAAGGAGCCAGGAACCTCTCCTTTGGTCAGAAGATCTCCCACGGCGTGCTGGAGGATGCAGAAGTGTTCCCATGCAGAAAGACTACAAACAAGCCTTGCTAGCGACAAGAGTTGCAGTTGAGTATTTTGGCTGCTGCTGGAGACCAGGAAGGACCAGGATGTCGCCCCTTGGAGGAGGAGACAGAGAGGGCAGTCAGCAACTTAAAGAGCCCCGCAGAAGCAGGCAGCACCCGCAGAAGTACTGGAAGAGGCACTTAGAAGATCTGAGGACAGCGGTTGACACAGAGTCACAAAGGAGGGTCCCACGACGTTGGAGTCCAACTCAGTGAGTTGGGCAATGCGGGACGGAGTGCTGGGGACCCAGGCTAGGGTGTGCACAAAGGAATCCTTGGAAAAATACACAGAAGCCAGAGCAGCTGCAAATCATGCAGTAAACAGGATTACTGTCTGGCGTGGGGAGGCAAGGACTTACCTCCACCAAATTTTGACAGAAGGGCCACTGGACTGTGGGAGACACTTGGACCCAACTAGTGTGTTCCAGGGACCACCCTCGTCAGGATGAAAGGGGACCGAGAGGACCAGTGATGCAGAAGGTTGGTGCCTGCGTTGGCAGGGGAAAGATTCCGTCGACCCAAGGGAGATTTCTTCTTGGCTTCCAGTGTAGGGTGAAGGCAGACAGCACTCAGAGCATGCACCACCAGGAAACAGTCGAGAAAGCCGGCAGGATGAGGTGCTACAATGTTGCTGGTAGTCATCTTGCTACCTTGTTGTGGTTTTGCAGGCGCCCTGGAGCAGTCATTGGTCGATCCTTGGCAGAAGTAGAAGAGGGAAGTGCAGTGGAACTCTGGTGAGCTCTTGCATTAGTTATCTGAGAAATAGCCCAGAGGAGAGATCCTAAATAGCCCAAAAATGGGGATTGGCTACTGAGAGAGGTAAGCACCTATCAGGAGGGGTCTCTGACGTCACCTGCTGGCACTGGCCACTCAGAGCTGTCCATTGTGCCACAACACCTCTGAATCCAAGATGGCAGAGGTCTGGGATGCACTGGAGGAGCTCTGGGCACCTCCCCTGGGAGGTACTGGTCAGGGGAGTGGTCACTCCCCTTTCCTTTGTCCAGTTCCGCGCCAGAGCAGGGCTGGGGGATCCCTGAACCAGTGTTGACTGGCTTATGCAGAGATGGGCACCATCTGTGCCCATCAAAGCATTTCCAGAGGCTGGGGGAGGCTACTCCTCCCCAGCCGTTCATACCTAATTCCAAAGGGAGAGGGTGCAACACCCTCTCTCAGAGGAAATCCTTTGTTATGCCTTCCTGGGACTGGGCTGCCCAGGCCCCAGGGGGGCAGAAACCTGTCTGAGGGGTTGGCAGCAGCAGTAGCTGCAGTGGAAACCCAGGAAAGGCAGTTTGGCAGTACCCGTGTTCTGTGCTAGACACCCAGGGATGTATGGAGTTGTCCCCCCAATACCAGAATGGTATTGGGGTGACAATTCCATGATCCTAGACATGTTACATCGCCATGTTCGGAGTTACCATTGTGACACTACATATAGGTAGTGACCTATATGTAGTGCACACATGTAATGGTGTCCCCGCACTCACAAAGTCCGGGGAAGTTGCCCTGAACAATGTGGGGGCACCTTGGCTAGGGCCAGGGTGCCCACACACTAAGTAACTTGGCACCTAACCTTCACCAAGTGAGGGTTAGACATATAGGTGACTTATAAGTTACTTAGGTGCAGTGAAAATGGCTGTGAAATAACGTGGACGTTATTTCACACAGGCTGCAGTGGCAGTCCTCTGTAAGAATTGCCTGAGCTCCCTATGGGTGGCAAAAGAAATGCGGCAGCCCATAGGGATCTCCTGGAACCCCAATACCCTGGGTACCTAGGTACCATACACAATAGAATTATAAGGGTGTTCCAGTGTGCCAATGAGGATTGGTAAAATTAGTCACTAGCCTGCAGTGACAATTTTAAAAGCAGAGAGAGCATAAACACTGAGGTTTTGCTTAGCAGAGCCTCAGTGATACAGTTAGGCACCACACACGGAACACATACAGGGCATACATTATGAGCACTGGGGTCCTGTCTAGCAGGATCCCAGTGACACATGGGCAAAAATAAACATACATACAGTGAAAAATGGGGGTAACATGTCAGGCAAGATGCTACTTTCCTACAATGGTGTTGCTCACTGCCTCTCTGAGTCTCAAAAGGAGAACTGCAGAAACCTCCTAAGACACCTGGTCAGACCACATGGTGTGAACACACCATTGACACAGGGGCCTGTTTGCCTATTAAAAGCAAGATTTACAGGCAACCTGACCATGTAAGGGATGACATCAAATCTGAAGTTAAAAAGATGTTAGACATAGGAGTAATTGAGCGCACAGATAGCCCTTGGGCTAGCCCTGTAATGCTTGTGCCAAAACCTCACTCTGAAGATGGCAAAAGAGAAATTAGGTTTTGTGTAGACTACAGGGTTCTTAACACTGTTAACAAGACAGATGCTCATCCTATCCCTAAGATGAGCTTATAGATACACTGGCATCTGCCAAGTATCTCAGCACCTTTGACCTGACTGCTGGCTACTGGCAGATCAAGTTATCAAAGGATGCTAAGCCGAAAACAGCATTTTCCGCCCCTAGTGGCCACTATCACTTCACTGTGATGCCCTTTGCGTTGAAAAATGCACCTGCCACATTGCAGAGGCTAGTGAATAAAGCCCTCCAAGGGTTGTAGATGAAATAGATGTCTTTAGACCCACCTGGGATTATCACCTGGTCCACATAGGATATGTTTTAGAGGCTCTGCCAGATAGGGCAGGGGAAAGTGGTATATCTGGGCCACCTGGTAGGAGGAGGCCAGATTCAGCCACAGGGGAAAATTTAGCATATTCTGGATTGGACTGCCCCACCTACACGGACACAGGTGAGGGCTTTTCTAGGTCTCACTGGGTACTACATGAGGTTCATTAAGAATGATGGCTCCATTATAGCCCCTCTCAATTACCTCACCTCCAAAAGAATGCCTAGGAAATGTTTGTGGACAGCTGCCAGAAAGCTTTTGATGACCTTAAACAGGCCATGTACTCTGATCCTATTTTGAGAAGCCATGCATACTCCAAGCAGTTCATAGTACAGACAGATGCTTCTGAGGTAGAGATTGGGGCCATACTGTCAAACTTAATGCAGAGGGCAAGGATCAACCTATACCTTTTATAAGCAGAAAGTTGACCCCCAGGGAAAAGCGTTGGTCAGCCACAGAAAGAGAGTCCTTTGCTGTGGTTTGGGCTTTGAAGAAGCTGAGACCATAATTGTTTGCATCTCACTTCCTTGTTCAAACAGACCACAAGTCCCTTCTATGGTTCAAACAAATGAAAGGAGAAAATGACAAACTGTTAAGGTGGTCCATATCCCTACAGGGAATGGACTATACATTGGAACATAGACCTCGAAGTAACCACTCCAAAGCAGATAGACTGTTCAGATAATTCTACTTAGACAATGAAGATTCATCTGGTCATGGTTGGCATAAATGTCCTTCATTTGGGGGAGTGGGGTTATGTAGGAAAGTAACTTATTTTTGGCATGGTTACCCCCACTTTTTGCCTGCTGTCAGTGTGCTTTTAATGTGTTTACTGGGATCCTGCTAACCAGGAGCCCAGTGACTGTGCTCTCTCCCTCTAGATTTTGTTGTCCCTAACTTTTGACACCCCACAATTGGCATACTGGTGCCCCCATATAAGCCCCTAGTATATGGTACCTAGGTACTCAGGGCATTGGGGCATTAGGGGTTCCCCTTAGGCTGCAGCATGTATTAATCCACCCATCAGAGTCCATGCAAAATGTGTCTGCAGGCCTGCCATTGCAGCCTGCGTGAAAAGGTACATGTACCCTTTCACTACAGGTCACTCCACCAGGTCACTGTAAGTCACCCCTATTGCAGGCCCTCCCAGCCCAGAGAGCCGGGTGCAAGTACCAATGTGTGAGGCACACATGCATGAGCAGAGGTGCCCCCATGAACTTCAGCTCTATTTTCCTGAATTTCGTGAGTGCGGGGAAGCCATTTTAGCAGTGTACTTGGCATAGGTCACTACCTACATCAAGCTAAATATTGGTAACGCCGAACCTAGGCATGTTTAGTATCAAACATGTCAGAATCATACCCCAATACTGTTGCCAGTATTAGTTGTATGATTCCATGCACTTAGGGGGCTCCTTAAAGGACCCCCAGCTTAGTTCCTACCAGTTTGCAGGGTTATTCCGGGCAGCCCATGCTGCTGCCATGCTAGGGACAGGTGTCTGCCCTCCTGCTGCTTGACCAGCTCAAGCCCAGGAAGGAAGAATAAAGGATTCCCTTTAGGAGAGGGAGGAAACACCATCTCCCTTTGGAAATAGGTGTTACGTGGCCTGGGAGGGTAGCGTCCCCAAGCCACTGGTATGCTTTGAAGGGCATATTTGGTGCCTTCCTTGCATAAACCAGTCTGCACCGGTTCAGGGACCTCCAGTCCCTGCTCTGGCGTGAAACTGGATAATGGAAAGGGGATTAACCACTCCCCTGTCCATCACCACCCCAGGGGTGGTGCCCAGAGCTCCTCAAGCTGGCCACTTTGTTCTGCAATCTTGAATCTAAGGTGGGCAGAGGCCTCTGGGAGCATCTAAGTAGCCAGGTCAGGCAGGTGACATCACAGCCCACTCCTGATAGGTGGTCACTCTGCTAAGTGACCAATCCCCTTTTTAGGAATATATAGGGTCTCCTTCCTGAGTGCGTCCTCAGATTTGACATGCAGGATTCCAGGATGACTCCTCTGCAATTTTTACTTCAACTTCTGGCCACTTGAACTACAACTGGACTCCAAAGGAACCTACAATCTGCAGCTCCAGCGACGACTTTGCTGTGCAAAATTGTTTCTCTGGCTTCTTCCAGCAACTGCAACATTTTCCTGGCTCACTTCCTGCTCACCAAACAAACTTTAAGTAAACCTAGTTTCCATCCGGCCTTTCGCCACACGAGGTGACCCTTTAATAACCATTGAAAATATGTTTTTAAATCCTGTGTAAAATTGGGTTGTTGTGAGCCCTGGTCAAGCAACAGTCACAATACCTTGCAGGATGAACCATAAAAAGTCACTAAATTAACCTGTGCTTAACCCTGGGTCGCGTGACACAAAGAGCAGTCATGCTTATCTCAGGGGCAATGTGTAAAGTATTTTTGCAGAACACCAATTATAATAAAGTAAAAACACAACACAAGAAAAATCCAAAACCAAAATAAACTACATTTTTAATACATTTGTTCAAATCTCCCATTGTTGGGAGGTTTCTCAAAGGACTCACACATATGTTTCCTTCTATCCCATTAATAATGCCCCAGTGGGATTTGAACTTGGTCCTCACATACCTCAAGGGTGCTTCTTTTGAGCCGCTCCACAAATGTCCTCTATGGCTCTTGACCCTTAAAACTGCCTTCTTGAATGCCATCACCTCTGTTCACATAGTGAGTGAGCTCCAGGCTCTCTTTTCGAAACCACCATTCCTCATGGTGCATCCTGACAAAGTGGTGCTTAGTGCCAGGGCTTCCTTTCTTCCCAAAGTGGTAACGCCTTTTCATGTAGGCCAATCTATCACTATGCCTACTTTTCAAGTACCCCCACATACCTCTCATGAGGAGTAGAGACTTCACTGCCTGGATCCAAAAAAAGCATTGGCGTTCTGACTAAATCGTACCAAAGATTTCTGGGTGGACGATCAACTCTTTGTGGTATATGTGGGTGCGAAGAAAGGAAGAGTGGTTCAGAAGAGGACCATCTCTCGATGAGTAGTCCTATGCATCAAAATGTGCTACACTTTGGTGAAAAAGCAACCCCCTGAGGGTTTGCACGCTCATTCTATCAGACCAACTGCTGCTACCACAGCGTTAGCACGTGGAGTTCCAGTCCTTGATATCTGCCAGGAGCAACATGGGCATCTCTTCAAACGTTCACTAAACATTACTGCCTGGACCTGGACAGTCAGGTCCACAAGATGGCTAATTTGGCCGTTCGGTCCCGAAGGACTTTTTGGTGTGATCTTAGTTTGCAGCCCACCACCGGGGATGGTATTGCTCGGGTAAATTTTATAAGGTAAGGAGTCTGCAACTAGAAGTCTCTATCAGATATACAAGTTTCTTACCTTCGGTAACTATATATCTGGTAAAGACATATTCTAGTTGCAGATTCCTTACCAACCCGCCCATCCA
Organism: Pleurodeles waltl; assembly: GCF_031143425.1. Taxonomy (NCBI): domain Eukaryota; kingdom Metazoa; phylum Chordata; class Amphibia; order Caudata; family Salamandridae; genus Pleurodeles; species Pleurodeles waltl. Next base: position 1,536,323,665 of record NC_090446.1, read on the forward strand.
CACTGCAAACTGATGTCTAAGGACAGGAACTTCCCTTTAAGGGCCCCAGTTTTGGCTCACCATTCTCAGTGTTCTTCATGGCTTGGCCCTACTGGCATGCAAAGTCATGAAAAGAACTGACGTCAGCGCACAGGGGTGGCGCCAACATACAACCGCAACATCATTATGGTGACCACGAGGCCAACGACGCCCGCGGAGTCAACTGACGGTGCACAGGGGTACTGCTCGAAGAAAAATCTCCAGATCCAGTCTGATACCTGGGGGAAATTCTAAGGTAAGGAATCTGCAACTAGAAGTCTCTATCAGATATAGGGACAGATTTATGGTGGCCTTGTGCCGTTCCAACTGCACATTAGCATAATTGTTTTTGACTGTAATGTGGTGTTGGAAGGGGAAAAACACTTGGGCCATATCTACAAAGTGGCGGCAGGCATAATGTATGCAAGGAGGGCATTCCGGAGCTGGGGGGGAGCGTAAAAATGGCACAAAGGAATCGATGAGATTCCTTTGTGCCAATTCTATCAGCATTTGTTAACACCTGCTAAATGCAGGCATTAAGAAGAGGCTCCCATTGATTACAATGGGCCTCTGGGTGCTTTGCAGGATTAGCAACAGTTTTTTATGCTAATCCTGCAAAGCGCTGGACTAGCATAAAAAATTATTACGCTAGTCACCCTAACAACCACCATGGTGCGCCGTATTTTAAATATGGCGCTACCATGCTGGCATTAGGGGGGCGGTAAGGGGCAAGTGAAATGTGGCATAGGCCTAGGTGCAGTGCCATTTTTCATAAATCTGCCCCATAGTCTTTTTGTGCGCGATTATGCACCATAGGAATTAATGGAAGATAACCTTTAAAAATACATATAAAATCAGAAAGTAGGTTTACCAACTTCTTATTTTGCAGGTTGGAGGAGGTTATCTGTGGGCACTCTGTGCCGGCTGAAGGAGTTCGGGCAGCTTTCCATTCCGGGGTGAGCAGTGGGAAAACGTCTATGGAGCTGATGCAGGACCACTGCGAGGGACCACTTAGAAAAGCGATGCACAGGTGAAGTTTAAAGGTGAATCCTGGTGTCCCCTGGAGTGTTGAGGTCGCAAGGGGTTGGGGACCCTTAGAGCACAGTCGGTTCTTCTTTGCAGGGCACAGAGGGGCCGGGTGCAGAGCGAATCTGTGAGCCAGGAGCTATGCGCAAGGATGCCCTTACAAGCTGGAAATGGTTGGTTCAAGGGCCGATTGCAGTACAACGAGGGGACTCTGGTGGAAGGTCCATGTTGCTTCTACAATCCCTCAACTGGGGCTTCCCCCTGGTTCTTTGTAAGTCGCAGGAGGACTATTTTTTGGGATTCCGAAGCTAGTTGGTAAATACACATGGTATTGGTGTGATTCAGCCGCTAGAAAGTGCAGTGCCACCAAACTTGGCACACTGGCAGGGTCTGTCCTCGCAATTGTCCATGTGAAGTTTGGTCCAGCTGTGGCATCCAATTCTGGAGTTAGCATCTGGTCAGTGAATTGGATCTCACATGCTTGTTGGTCCCTTTCGGATTTAGAGTGGCGCCTCCTCTCTGAAGGGAGTTCATCAGCAATTTCGAAAGCCTGGAGGTCTTCTGGGGGTATTTAGAGTGTTCCCAGTTGTCCAGCAGCGCCTCAGCAACGATTATCGGGCCCTGAGTGCAGCAGGCAGGGTTTGGCACTTTTTCTTTGCACAGCAGGTCCACAGTTCTTGTGTCTTGGATATTTTTGGTGCAGGTCTTCTTCTGTCCATTGATCTGATTTCTTGGTCTATGGATGCCCACTAAATACTGTATTTAGTGGGCTTATTAGAAGGGAACCTGGTAGTTACCAATTGATCATCCACCTTAGGGTGGCTACACCCACTAAGTGACAACTTCCGATGGAAAGAGGTCACTTCCCTACACTTGGCTGGTTATTTTCCTGCCGTCCAAGATGGAGGAAAATGAAATGAAAGTCCACCTCGCATGCAACACCTTAGGGGTGGTGCATGCCAGGTAGGGCCACACCTCCAGTCCTTTGTTTGAATTTCCCGCCGTTGCTACCACCAAAAGGGGGTTTGCAACAGGGCAGCCATCTACTGCTAGCAGCAGGCGTGGAGGGTGAGTTTCAAAGGTGGTAAGCCCTTTGAAGCTCACCAAGAGGGCAGGACACATTCCTGGGGGAGGGTGTGTTAGCACCTCCACCCAGGAAGGACTTTGTTCTGCATCCCAGAGGGCAGAGGCCTTCACTGCAGGGGTGCAGTTTCGTGTCTGGTGGTAGCAAGCTAGTTGGGACCAGTCAGCAACCATGCCAGTGTAGTTAGATTTTGTAGGGGGCACCTCTAAGGTAACTCCGGTGTACATTTTATAATAAATCCAATACTGGTACCAGTTTTGATGTATCTTTCTAAGATGTTTTATACCAAATACAGCCAAAGTTCAGGAATGGCCATCATGTAGCTGTGACATTCGCATTGACGACTATGTCCAGCCCATGTTTTAAAATGGCTGCTCTGCTCACTCACTATGTCCAAGGTTTGGCAAGGGCACAGTGCAGGCATATTGCTCATGCAGTTAAGCCCTCACATATAGTACAGTGCACCCTGCCTTAGGGCTGGAAGGCCTGCCAGAGAGGTGACTTGGGGTGACTTACCTAAATTGCATGCAGTGTGTAGTGGACAGGGTACACAGGCAATGTGCCATGTGTAGTTTGCATTTTAGGGTAGCATCAGGATACTCAGCTTGCAATGGCAGGGCTTGGAGCCTCTGAATGCATGGCCCTAGAGGATAGCACAATCAGTGCTGTTTCATTCAGAAGCCTACCCTTAGTACCCCCTGCCCTGGGTGCCTAAGTCCCATTTACTAGAGAGTTATGGTGGCAGCTAGAGGTGTCTCCAATTTTTCAAATGCATCACAACAGTTTAGGGAAAGAACTCTGGCCCAGGGAACCTGATTAGCAGGGGCCTGGGCCTGAGCAACTTCTAGGCTACATCACATACAAAGCAAAAAGTGAGGACTAACCATGTCAAAAATAGGCCTTTTCTCACATGGATCACTGACACATTGTGTTGAAAATTGACAATCTGCATACAATCTGTTCTCTACGTAAATATTTATGTCACCCAGTACAGTGTAATTGGCTCTCTAAAGGCTGTAGGCACCTAGCATATCTAGCACCATATTCATAAACTCTGTGACTGGACTTTGAAGCTGATGTATCAGTAACCCTGAGAAAGTAAAACTATGGAATAATCTGATAGAGAACGCCAAGCTTTCGCAACCTGGAATGGGCAGTGGGGTGAACTTGCATTCTGAATCCTTTTTTACTAATCTTGCTACTCTTCCACCTTTCTTACCCGCCTGGTCACTTCTGGCAATTACATAACCTGGTGGCAGGCATTCTACAACGCCTGGCCCACAATCCTTATTAAGCCACATTTCTGTTAGAAACAGTGCAACTGGCTGAAATCCCCTCAATGAAGGTAAACATTTCTAATCTATGCTTAGGGAAGGATGTGAAATTAAATAAGTACATGGTTGGCTATCCTCCCTTAAAGTTCCTTAAATTCATTCCCAGAGAGTAATGACATATGTGGCAATTCCCTGATAGTTTGACTGGATCCAGTGAGTGCTGTCAGGCCTCTTCCAGACGGTTATTAAAGCTTTTCAGCTCAATTATTGAATATCTTATGGTAGTGTCTTTACCTGATTCTAAACGGGCAGTGGAGGCCCCTGCTCCAGTTCAGGCTTGGACAGGAGCAGATGGGCTAGCCTTTCGACCGCAAGCTACATGTCCACGGCCTGCATCCCCCCTGCATACTTGCTCCGGCCACCATTAAATAGAATGGCCCTCCAGAAGCTAGAACAACAATCGCCGGAGGCAATTAGCGACAATGGAAGAGAGACTATCATCACTGAACACGGCCAGATAGTCAATCAATCAATCAGTTTTTGTAAAGTACAGCTACTCACTCATGAGGGTCTCAAGGTGCTGGGGGGATGGGAGGGACCTCATCTGAAGAGCCACGTCTTGAGGTTCTTCCTGAAGATGGTGAGTGACGGGCTTTATCTGAGGTGCATGGGGAGGTTGTTCCAGATCTTTGCTGCAATGTAGGTGAAGGATAATCCTCCGGCGGTGGTTTTGCGGATGCAAGGGAATGTGGCCAGGCCCATCTGGGTCTAGCGGAGGGATCTGGCAGGGGTGTGAAAGGACAATGCCATGGTTCAGGTAGGCTGGTCCTGCGTTGTGCATGGCCTTGTACATGTGGGTGAGTAGCTTGAAGGTGATTCGCTTCTCGACCGGAAGCAAGTGGAGGGTCTTCAGGTGTTGGGAGATGTGTTCTCCATATGGGAGGTCTAGAATGAGTCTGGCGGCGGCATTCTGGATGATTTGTAGTTTTTTGATGTGTCAAGTTGAGGTACCGTCATAGAGAACGTTGCCTTAGTTGAGCTTGCTTGTGATTAAGGCGTGGGTGACTGTCCTGCGACAATCTGTTGGGATCCATCTGAAGATCTTCTGAAGTTTTCGGAATGTGTGCCAGCAGGAGGAGGCAACTGAGTTTACCTGGCGGGTCATGGATGGCGAGGAGTCGAGGATGATGCCTCGGTTGCAGGTGTGCTCAGTCGGTGCAGGAGATGAGCTGAGGGATGTGGGCCACCAGGAGTTGTCCCAAGCTGAGGTGGCATTTCTGAAGATGATGAGCTCAGTCTTGTCAGAGTTGAGTTTGAGGCAGCTTTCTCTCCTCCAGGTGGCAACAGCTTCCATTCGTGAGTGGAAGTTCCTGATGGCAGTGTCCGGGTCCTCAGTGAGGGAAATTATGAGTTGTGTGTCATTGGCATATGACACAATGTTCATATCGTGGCTTCTGATGATGGCTGCAAGAGGGGCCATGTATACATTGAACAGTGTGGGACTCAGTGAGGATCATTGGGGGACTTCGCAGTAGACTCCTGTGGGTCTGGATGTGTAGAGCGGCAGTCTGACCGTCTGCGTCCTCCCGGAGACGAAGGAGTGGATCCATTCTATGGCTCTTCCACGGATTCCTATGTCATGGAGTCTGGTGCACAGAGTGCTATGGGAGGCGGTGTTGAAAGCTGCTGAGAGGTCGAGGAGTATGAGCGCTGTAGTGTGGCTGTGGTCTAGGAGTAATCAGATGTTGGCGGTGGCTGCCAGGAGGGCTGTCTTTGTGCTGTGGTTGCTGTGAAAGCCGGACTGGAAGCTGCACAGGGATTTGTTGGCCTTGATGAAATTCCCTAGTTGTACGTTGATTGCTTTCTACAGTACTTTGGCGGGGTAGGGTAGCAGTAAGATGGGCCAGAAATTCTTTAGTTCTGATGGGTCAGCTGAAGGTTTCTTCAGGAGAGGCATATTTTGACATGTTTCCAGCCCTCAGGGAAGGTGCCAGCGTTGATGGAGCAGTTGATTGTGTTCCTGAGCTCAGGACGGATGGATGCACTGGATTTGATTTTTTATGTGATGCTTGCAGGGATCCGTGGGGGCTCCGGAATGGGTACTGTTCATGATGTTGACTGTTTACTCTGTGTAGAGCATGGACCAGCTGTGGATGGTGTGGGTGGGTTCTGGGAGGGCGGCTCAGTCACAGGTTCTGGTGCCAGGATTGTCCAGGAGGAAGCTGTCATGAATGTACTGGATCTTGCAGTGGAAAAAGGAGGTGAGTTTGACGCAGAGGTCCTGTGACCGGGGGTGCTGGTGGCTTTGGAGGGGGGATCTGTGAACTCTTTGATGACTGAGAAGAGTTCCTTAGAGTTGTGTGCGGAGGAGTTGATGCGGTCCTGGAGTGCACCTTTTATGGTGATGAGGAGCGGTAGTGGCTCTGAATGAGGTGAGGTCTTCACTGATTTGTCTGTTCCTCCATTTTTTATCTAAATGTCTGAGGGTACGCTGAGTTGACCACCAACTTCGTGGGACCCTCTTTTGTTGTGTTGAGATGACAGCCGTGCTCAGATTTCTTGAACACCTGTTCAAGTGCTTCTGCGGGTGCTGCCTGCTTTTGTGTGGACTCTCTGTACTGCTGAGTGCTCCCTCTGTCTCCTCATCCAAGGGGCGACCTCCTGGTCCTTCTTGGGCCCGGGCAGCACCAAGTATCTTCAACTGTGACTCTTGAAGCTGGCAAGGCTTGTTTGCAGTCTTTCTGCGTGGAAACAACTCTGCATCCTCGAGCACGCCGTGGGACATCTTCTGCCCAAAGAAGAGGTTCCTGGCACCTTCCGTTGTTGCAGAATCTTTGGCTTCTTCCACCCGGAGGGAGCCCTTTTGCACCTTCATCCGGGGTTTAGTGGGCTCCTGCCCCCCTGGACACTTGCGTGACTCTTGGACTTGGTCCCCTTTCTTTACAGGTCCTCAGGTCCAGGAATCCGTCTTCAGTTCTTTGCTGTCAGTTGTTGTCTTTGCAGAATCCCCTATCTCGACTTTACTGTCTCTCTGTGGTAGTAGGGTAACTTTACTCCTAGATTTCAGGGTCCTGGGGTGGGGTATCTTGGACACCCTTAGTGTTTCCTTACACTCCCAGCAACCCTCTACACACTACACTAGGCCTGGTGTCCTTTCTTGGCTCGCATTCCACTTTTGAAGTATATGGTTTGTGTTGCCCCTAAGCCTATTGTCTCCTATTGCATCTTATTGCATTCTACAGTGTTTGCACTACTTTTCTAACTGTTTACTTACCTGATTTTGGTTTGGGCATATTGGGGGTCATTCTGACTTTGGCGGGCGGCCTCCAAAGTCCCGCCGTCAGAATACCAAAAGACGGCAGCGGTAATTCTGAGTTTCCCGCTGGGCGGGCGGGCGACAGCCAGAAGGCCGCCCGCCCAGCGGGAAACCCCATTCCACGAGGATGGCGGCTCCGAATGGAGCCGGCGGAGTGGAAAGGGTGCGACGGGTGCAGTTGCACCCGTCGCGATTTTCAGTGTCTGCTATGCAGACACTGAAAATCTTGGTGGGGCCCTGTTAGGGGGCCCCTGCAGTGCCCATGCCATAGGCATGGGCACTGCAGGGGCCCCCAGGGGCCCCACGACACCCGTTACCGCCAGCCAGGTTCTGGTGGTCAAAACCACCAGAACCAGGCTGGCGGTAAGGGGGTCGGAATCCCCATGGCGGCGCTGCCTGCAGCGCCGCCATGGATGATTCCTCAGGCCAGGGGAAAACCGGCGGGAAACCGCCGGTTTCCCTTTTCTGACCGCAGCTTTACCGCCGCGGTCAGAATTGGCCTAGATGCACCGCCAGCCTGTTGGCGGTGCATCTGCGGTCCCCGGCCCTGACGGTCCATGACCGCCAGGGTCGGAATGACCCCCATTGTCACTAAAATAAAGTACCTTTATTTTTTAAGTAACTCTGAGTATTGTGTTTCTTATGATATAGTGCTATATGATATAAGTGGTATAGTAGGAGCTCTGCATGTCTCCTAGTTCAGCCTAAGCTGCTCTGCTACAGCTACCTCCATCAGCCTAAGCTGCTAGAACACTACTAATCTACTCATAAGGGATAACTGGACCTGGCACAAGGTGTAAGTACCATCAGGTACCCAGTATAAGCCAGGCCAGCCTCCTACATGAAGTGTATGCATCGGTGGTCGGTCCAGTCTAGGGTGGCGATGGTCTAGATGGTGACCCAGTTGCTTGAGGTGAAGATGGGGTCCAGTGTGCATCCTGCAATGTGTGTGGGTACGGAGACCAGCTGTCTGAGGCTGAGGGTGGCGATGTTGTCGAGTAGAGTGGTGGAGTTTGGATCATCACAGTCCTCGAGGTGAAAATTCAGGTCGCCAAGGAGGAGCTAGTCATTTGACGCCAAGGCCAGGGGGGTAGCGATGTCTACAACATCGTCTATGAAAGCTGGGTGGGTGGCCGGGTGGCCTGTACATCAGTGTACCACAGTTGGAGGAGCTGTGTTTGGAGTGGGCCAGGAAGTGAAGGTGTTCCATGGTGGTGCATTGTTCTTCTGAGACGGGCTTGACACGTAGTGAGGATTTGTGTACGATGGCGAGTCCTTCGCCCAGGCGGAAGGGCTGGTCCCTCCTTAGGATGCTGTATCCGTTGGGAATGGCGATGGCGATGTCTGGTCCCAAGGTGGAGTTGGCCCAGGTCTCGGTAAGGAAGGCGATGTCCAGTCCGGCAGTGTTGATCAAATCCCAGAGTTCAGTGGCGTGCTTATGGAGGGAGCGGATGTTCAGGAGCAAGCAGTTTGTGGGGTTGTGGAGGTTTTTGGTATCTCTGTGTGTGGAGAGTACCTTCAGCTTGTCGAGGCTGGCGCTGAAGTTGCAGTTCCTGCAGGTGAAAGGTCCGTGGGTGTCCTTGGGTTAGATGATGCAGCAGTTGCTGAGACATCCAGTGTTGAGGTGGAGGAGGGTCTGTGTGTCATAACGGATGCAGGTCAGGGGGTGGCTTAATGGAGATCCAGGGTTCCTGGTGCTGGGTGCAGATGGGCGCAGTCAGGCTTTCCTTTGGTGCACCTTCGGCGCTCAGTGGCACTCCTGATGCGTGCGGCCGCCAATAAGAAGGGGAGGTGGGTTGATGAGCACTCAGCTGGGAGGTGGGAGGGCGGGAGGGTAGGAGGACAGGAAAGGTGCTTCACAGGGAGGGAGGCAAATGAAAGGAGGGGAGAAAGGAAAAGAAAAAGGAAAAACAAGTGAAAAAGAAATGAAAAATGAGTGAAAAAAGGTAGAAAAAGCAAGAGTGAAAGAGCGACAGACAGAAATACTTACTTGTGATGGCCATTAGACCACTGGGGATGAGGCACAGGGATGAGCCTGAGGGGGGCAGAGGGCTTCGTTCCTTCTGCATATTTTTGATTACACTGACTAGAGTGCTACCACCTCAGAGGGCAGAAGACACAGGGAGGCAGCTTGAGAGTGTCAGCTTTGCATCTTCCCTGATGACCTACTTCTCGCAAATCATGGCCCATATTTATGGGAAATGGCACACAACTGCTCTAACACAGTTGTGTGTCATTCTATTTAGCGTGAGCTAACGCCATTCCATAGCGCCAGCCATGCGCCATATATAGAAGTAATGATGCACGATGGTGCTAAGGAATGGCTAGTGTAGAAAAACAAAGATGATTGCCGGGGGTGGTGGCGTTAGGGGGAATGGCACTAGTGGCTCCGAAATTACATCAGCCTAAGATCATTTTCTGATGCACAAGCAGCCAAAAAAGGACTCCTGTCTAAGTTTCGACAGGAGTCATGCCCACCACCCCAATTGCCACCACGGATGACCAGTGTCCACTGGGCAAGCCCTACATACCCAGTGCCAAGCAGGGGAGCCCATGTAAGGGGTCCCCAGTGGCACACCACACACATACACTTACCTGCAACTTACCTAGGATGGGCCCCCTCCTCCTGTAGTGACCCTGTGTTGTGGGTGGTGGTATTACTGGGGCTTGGTGTGGGCATCTTTGTGCCCATTCCATGGTGTTCCGCCATAGAAATGGGCATACCTGCACTCTAACGTCTGGTCTGACCCAGGTGTTAAATAATGGTGCTAACCAGGCTTAGCGCCATTATTCAGGTCCGCCTCCTCCTTGCGCGTTGTATCTGCGCTGGAAGGTACATATGGTGCTAGGGAGTTAGCATTGTGTTTAGGACAGGAATGCCTACCTTTCATCTCATTGACACCAGGTGGGTTTGCATATCCTAAACATGGCGCTAACTCCAATATTTTGATGCTAGATGGGTCTAGCATCAAAATATAAATATAGAGTTAGGTTAGCTCCATTTTAGAGCCAAAATAAATGGTGCTAAATGTTAGAAATGGGATCTTTGGTTGGCAGTCAGGTTACCCCCTGTCCAAGCAAGGACCCTCACTCTAGTCAGGGTATGTCACAATCCAAATGATCCTGTGCCCACCTTCTGGTAGCTTGGCACTAAGCAGTCAGGCTTAACTTAGAAGGCAATGTGTAACGTATTTGTGCAATAAATCATACAATAACACAATATAGCACCACATAAATGCACCACACAGTGTTTAGAAAAAATATATAATATTTATCTGGTTATTTGCAGGTCAAAAAAGATCAAAGATGCAATGAGAAAAATGTAAAGATATCACTGAAAAGTGATATAAAGGGGGTCATTCCAACCCTGGCGGTCGGTGTTAAAGCGGCGGCCAACTCGCCAACAGGCAGGCGGTAAAAGAAATGGAATTCTGACCCTGGCGGAAACCGCCAACAGAGCCCGCCACTTTAACACTCCGACCGCCACGGCGGGACAAACAAACAGCGAAGCGGTCACCGCCAACAGACAGGTGGGAGACAATGTACCGCCCACCCTATCACAACCCACCAATCCGCCATCTTTTCCGGGGCGGTAGCCCCGCCAATAAAAACACGGCGGAAACAGCCATTACGAATGGGAAACGCTCACCTCTACACACTCCACGAGGAATCTGGACAGCATGGAACCCGAACTACACATCCTACCAGCTATTGTCTTCCTGCTCCTCTACCAGGAGCACGAACGCCGGCGCAGAAGACAACAGTGACTACTGCACCTACGACACAGGGGAAGGGGGAGGCAAAAAATTACGGGGACACACATACGCGACACACCCACCCTGACCCACAACTACATACACATCAATGCAGAGCAACAACTCAGAGTGACACCCCCAAACCCCCTGGAAGAATGCAAAGACAAAATAAAATGATCATGAAATTTGAAGTATATTGTACGGCTAAGTAAAAAAATATATCAACCATCTATAACTATATATACATATGTAAATTGTCCTGTCCAAATTGAGTATCAGCCATTGTTCGTGGGCCAATGGGCCTAAACACATGGGCAAAGCCCACACAGGATACCCGACTCCAATGGAGAGAACACTCCAGGGGCATCAGATAGCAAAACTACAGGCACCTCAGGGGATAGGGAAGGGGGGGCACCTCAGCCAGATGAGTCCACGACGCCAGATCCACGAGGGGCCTCCATGGCCACTGTTCAATCCTGGGGAGAGCAAAGCCACAGTCTCACAAGTCTCTACAGTGGGTGGATTGCCCACTGTGCCATCCTGGGGAGTGCAAAGCCACAGTTTCTCAAGTCTCTACAGTGGGTGGATTGCCCACTGTGCCATCCTGGGGAGTGCAAAGCCACAGTCTCACAAGTGGATTACAGACTCCACTGGTTCTGGAGGAGGCATGGTGCCCAGAGTGCTTTGTGCAGCCCTGCCCGACACAGATGCGGGCCTGCCCCTTCTGCCAATGGGCCAGCGGTGCTTGAGACGGCGGTGCCCAGCGGAGCGGTGCAGAGACGGGGGTGCCCAGCGGAGCGGTGCTTGAGTTGAAGGGCCCAGCGGAGCGGTGCTTGAGATGAAGGGCCCAGCGGAGCGGTGCAGAGACAGCGGTGCCCAGCGGAGTGGTGCTTGACATGAAGGGCCCAGCGGAGCGGTGCAGAGACGGCGGGGCCCAGTGGAGCGGTGCTTGAGACGAAGGGCCCAGCGGAGCGGTGCAGAGACGGCGGTGCCCAGCGGAGCGGTGCTTGACATGAAGGACCCAGCGGTGCAGAGACGGCGGGGCCCAGCGGAGCGGTGCTTGACATGAAGGGCCAAGCGGAACGGTGCAGAGACGGCGGGGCCCAGCGGTGCGGTGCTTGACATGAAGGGCCCAGCGGAGCGGTGCAGAGACGGCGGGGCCCAGCGGAGCGGTTCTTGACTTGAAGGGCCCTGTTCAGCGGTTCTTGAGACGGCGGTGCCCTGTTCAGCGGTTCTTGAGACGGCGGTGCCCTGTTCAGCGGTTCTTGACTTGAAGGGCCCTGTTCAGCGGTTCTTGAGACGGCGCTGCCCTGTTCAGCGGTTCTTGACTTGAATGTCCCTGTTCAGTGGTGCTTGACTTGAAGGGCCCTGTTCAGCGGTTCTTGAGACGGCGGTGCCCTGTTCAGCGGTTCTTGACTTGAAGGGCCCTGTTCAGCGGTTCTTGAGACGGCGGTGCCCTGTTCAGCGGTTCTTGACTTGAACGGCCCTGTTCAGCGGTGCTTGACTTGAAGGGCCCTGTTCAGCGGTTCTTGAGACGGCGGTGCCCTGTTCAGCGGTTCTTGACTTGAAGGGCCCTGTTCAGTGGTTCTTGAGACGGCGGTGCCCTGTTCAGCGGTTCTTGACTTGAAGGGCCCTGTTCAGCGGTGCTTGACTTGAAGGGCCCTGTTCAGCGGTTCTTGACTTGAAGGGCCCTGTTCAGCGGTTCTTGACTTGAAGGGCCCTGTTCAGCGGTTCTTGACTTGAAGGGCCCTGTTCAGAGGTGCTTGACTTGAAGGGCCCTGTTCAGCGGTGCTTGACATGTGTGTCCAGGTCACCAGATCCGGCCATTACATGGATTTCACTCGCCACCTGACATGTGGCTGCCGGGCCCTTCGTGCACATCTGTCTTCTCGCTTGCGGGGCCCTCCTGGGCAGCTCGCCTGCTGCCGGACTTGTCGGGCGTGCTGCCCTTGCCACCCTTCCCTGCTCGTCTGTGGCCCTTTCCTCCCTTTGGCGTTGTGCCAGGTGGCACCCCACTCCCTGACGGTGCCAGGGTAGTGCTTTTGGAGCCTGCTGTCTTTGGCCTGTCGCGCCGGGCACTGGCTTTCTTGGCTTTTTTTTCAGGGGGTGGGCTGGCCGTCTCTTTACTCCTGGCAGAAGTAGCTGGCCTTGAAGGTGGTGGACTCCAAAATCCTTGGACTATTGTCTTTGTAGGTCCAGGTTTTGTGGTGGCTGAGGTGCTGATTGGAGTCTTAAGAGATGGAGGGGGTGGGTCAGTTGTTGGAAAGAGGTCAAGGTTGGAAAGGAAAATCAATTTAGAAAGACAGGGACGGCTAGTTGCAGTGGGTATGGGAGTGGAGGAAGAGGATGTGGTTGTAGGAGAGTGAAGTCTGGTGTCCTTGGGTGCAGGTGCTTGTGCTGGAGGCTGTCGTGAGGTGGATGGCTGTTGGGTGGGTGGCTGACTGCGTTTGTGTGGTTTGGAAGAGGGGGTGACAGACACACTGGGAGAGGACACAGGGGACGTGTAAATGGTAGTGGGGGTGGTGACTGCACGTGTGCGGAGTGTTCTGATGGGTGTGCTGGTGATGGACGTAGTGGCTGAAGATGTGGTGCATGCAAGTGTGAGTGGAGACGTCACAGGGAGGGAGAAGGGAGACGAGGAGGAGGGGGACACAGAGGAGGCAGTGGCTGTTGGCATGTCTCCATGTGGATGTTGCTTGGGTGAATGCTTGTGTGATGTGTGGTGCTTATGTCTGGATGAGCTTCCCTTGGGTGTTGAGGTGTGTGCAGGCAGGTCTGTAGGTGTGTCTGGGATAGGCAGAGGTACAGGGGAGTGGGACTGGGTTGAGGAAGTTGGAGGAGGGAGGCAGGAGACAGGGACAATGGCTGCCGTCAGTGCTGAGGCCAGAGCGTTGAACGATCGCTGATGGGCAGCCTGACCCGAATGAATGCCTTCCAGGTATGCATTACTCCGGTGCACCTCCCTTTCTACACCCTGGATGGCATTCAAAAGGGTAGACTGCCCAACAATGAGCATCCTCAGGAGGTCTATGACCTCCTCACTGAGGGCAGCAGGGGTAACTGGGGCAGGGCCTGAGGTGCCTGGGGTGAAGGAGATGCCCACCTTCCTGGGTGAGCGGGCACAGGGCGAAGGCTGAGGGGCTGCTGGGAGGGCGGAGCTGGTGCGCTGGGTGGCGGCTGTACCTGTTGTTGCGGTGGGCACGGATGTTGCCGCCACCACAAGGGAGCTCCCTTCCGAGGACGTGTCTGTGTCGCTGGTGTCACCACGTATCCCCGCTGTGGAGCTCCCTTCGCCCTCCGTCTCACTGGTGAAATCTGAGTCAGTTGCATGGCCCTCCATGGCCATGTGAGATGCAGCTCCCTCGTGCTCCGATGCCACTTCTCCTCCGCCTGATGATGCTAATGCACACATGAACAGGAAGACCACCAAAAAAGGGGGGGAGAAACAAAGACATGTTGAGTGCATGCATTGGCGACACCGTTGGCGGAGAGGACAGACACAGAAGCCCCCTGCACTACGCCGCGCACTTGGGGTACACTACTCAATCCGTGGGACATGGCCTACAAGCCTATGGACGACAACTCCACACATAGGTGACACAGGGCCATGAATAGCTGTACTAGGCAACCTACAGAGGTGGGGGGCGGGGGCACAGGGCCATGCCTAACGAAGGGGCCTAGCCTACAGAAATCGCCCTAACCTAGGGATACCCACAGCCCTCCTCCCCCACCCAGACACCTCCAATGTGCGCAAAATCAGCAGAATGTGCTTGTACTCACCCCCTTGTGTCTGCTGTGATGTCCTCACGCGCCCATCCAAATCGGGGTAGGCCACCGCCAGGATCGAGGACATCAGGGGGATCAAGGTACGACTGGCACCCCTCCTACGTTGGGAGGCCATCCCCAGCAGAGCCTCCGCGGTCTTCCTGCTCCCGCGGCGGATGTCCTCCCACCTCTTCCGGCAGTGGGTGCCCCGTCTGTTGTGGACCCCCAGGGTCCGGACGTCCTTGGCGATGGCACGCCAAATGTCGATTTTCTGATGGGCGCTGACCTATGTGACATGTACAGGGGGAGAAAATAAAAAATCATCACCTTCTGCATGCTCGATGTGAGTTGCCCCCCATCCCCACCCTTGCCATGTGGCACATGCTCTCATCTGTCGTTTGATGCATGCCTCATTCGCTCCCCTCCCCACCATCTTTCATTCACCCCACTCAACCCAGGCATTGGCCACAAAGCATGGTCCCAGTGTACTTACCTGTTGGTCTGGAGGACCGTAGAGTAGCGCATACTGGGGGAGGACCCTATCCACGAGTTTCTCCAATTCTTCAGAAGTGAAGGCAGGGGCCCTTTCCCCAGTCGCAGCAGCCATTGTCTCTTCCAGACCGAGGTCACAGCAGCACTTGCAGTATAGGTCCTCTCCTGTGGATGATCAGGTATCGAGTGATTAAGCAGATAAAAAATGGTGGTCACGCCTGCGGCGGTGCGTACCGCGGCGGGGCGTACCGCGACCGCCGGCGCACATCGTCATTGGCTCCTGAAACCCATAGGGTTCAATGTTAACCAATGCGGCTTTGCGCCGCGGTCTTCGACCGCCTACCGCCACGGTGTGCCACACCAGCGCATTGACCTCACATCCCACTGTCGCACTTCAAAGGTCAGGCAGCCGCCATTTCAAGGGCCCCCATATCTTAATTTCTACTGCGTCACACATGCCTAGGCCTTGCATCAACACTCATACAAGCCATTCAATGCATTGAGAATCGTGTACTGTGCAAGCTGTGGGAACGTACCTGTGGGTTGATTGACTCTGTGTTCCATGTTGTCCTTCCTAGGCACCGTCCGCTGGGACTTGCGAGGAGATGGAGGAATCTTCCCGTGTACAGACCGCTGGTGGACCTGTCGACAATGGAAGAAAGACATGTCATACTGACATACAGGCTTGACAGAGCCACTATACAGGAACTGTGTGCCCAGCTGGAGCCAGACCTGATGTCACCCATCCGCCAACCCACAGGGATCCCCCCTCTAGTGCAGGTTCTGTCAGTACTCCATTTTTTGGCAAGTGGGTCATTTCAAACAACAGTGGCCATTTCATCAGGGATGTCTCAGCCTATGTTTTCCAAGGTGTTGTCCAGAGTGTTGTCTGCCCTGCTGAAATACATGCGGAGCTACATTGTTTTCCCTGAGGTGGGCGATTTGGCTACAGTGAAGGGTGATTTCTATGCGCTTGGACATATTCCCAACATCATTGGTGCAATTAATGGGACATATGTTGCTTTGGTCCCCCCCAGCACGAGTGAACAGGTGTACAGGAACAGAAAAAGTTATCATTCCATGAATGTCCAGGTGGTCTGTTTGGCTGACCAGTACATCTCCCTTGTAAATGCCAAGTTCCCTGGGTCAGTGCATGACGTGTACATCATGCGAAATAGCAGCATCCCTTACGTGATGGAACTACTTCAGAGACACCGTATGTGGCTAATTGGTGACTCTGGTTACCCCAACCTGTCATGGTTACTGACCCCAGTGAGGAATCCCAGGACAAGGGCAGAGGAACGGTACAATGAGGCCCATGGGCGTACTAGGAGGGTGATGAAGCGGACCTTCGGGCTCCTGAAGGCCAGGTTTAGGTGCCTCCATATGACAGGTGGATCCCTAATGTACTCACCAAAGAAGGTGTGCCATATCATCGTGGCCTGCTGTATGCTTCACAACCTGGCTTTGCGACGCCAGGTGCCTTTCCTGCAGGAGGATGGTCCAGATGGTGGTGTTGTGGCAGCTGTGGAGCCTGCGGAGAGTGAAGAGGAGGAAGACGAAGAGGACGGCACAGACAACAGGGACACAGTAATACAGCAGTATTTTCAATGACATACAGGTAAGAATCAACACCGGCATTTTACATTTTCTTAAAGTCTCCTGCCTCTCTACTGTCTGAGTTTCCCCCCAGTGTATGTTAACTGAGTTGTGACTTTCCCTTCCAATTTCAGAGATGTGGGCCCCACTCCGTGACCTCTGCTTTGTTTCCCCATGGACTACAGCTGTATGACAGTGGCATGTTGTCATCACAATGTAACTGGACATTTTGGCACGGTTCTGTGTAATACATTTGTTCAAAAATACAGGCAGACTCCAGATTATTTTTGTGCAATAAGTGTGTTTATTAAAGTGCTCAATTTTGGGTAATGGTTGCAATTCGGTGATGGGTGATGGTGGAGGAATGTCCATGGCAGAGTCCAGATTTTCAGCAGGGGCAGTTTAAGGTTGTACAGGGTGACAATGTGGGACAGTGGGATGACAATCAGGGGGTATCCTTTCCTGGCGGGGGTCTTGGCATCCTACTCTGTCTTCTTCCTAGATCTCAGGCACCGCTTGCAGGGTGGTTCTCCTTCTGCAGGGGGTGGGGTTCTGGTGGCCTGTTGTTCTTGTGTCGGGGCCTCCTGTCCACTAGCGCCGGCGGAGGTGGTAGCCTGTTCTTGGTCCAAGCTAGTGACAGGGGCCCTTTGTGGTGCCACATGGTCCCGCAATGTGCTGACAATCTGATTGAGAGCCACAACGATGGTGCCCATTGTGGAACTGATGTTTCTGAGTTCTTCCCTGAACCCCATAAACTGTTCCTCCTGCAGTACCTGGATCTCCTGGAACATGGCCAGGACCGTCGCCATCGTCTCCTGGGAATGGTGGTATGCTCCCATGATGGAGGATAGGGCCTCGTGGAGAGTGGGTTCCCTGGGCCTGTACCCCCCCTGTCGCACAGTAGCCCTCCCAGTTCCCCTGTTTCCCTGGGCCTCTGTCCCCTGGACCGTGTGCCAACTACCACTGCCCGAGGTCCCTGTTGTTGTTGGGGTGGTGGGTTAACCTGGGTGCCCTGTAGTGGTGGACACACCGCTGATTAACGTGTCCTGGAGACAGAGGCATGGGCCCGCTGGGTGGGTGCTGTGCTGGTGTTCCCAGAGGGGGGTAGGTCTGCTGTGGCCTGTGGCTGTCTGAGGGGAACCGACTGTCCCGAGGTCCCCGATGGGCCGGGCTGGTCATCTGGGTCCAGGGAGACAGAGCTGCTGTCATCACTGTGGGCCTCTTCTGGGGGTGGAATGGACATTTCTGGACCCTCCTGGGCGGTGTCGTGTCGTTCGGGTCCTGCAGGGGTATAAGAGTATGGTTATTGCTTCTGTGTGTGCCATAGCGTGCAATGGGTGGCTGACCGTGTACCCCAGTGCTGGCATTCCCTTGTGGGGGCTGTTGTGACGATGGTTTGGGGGGGGTGGGTATGTGCAGTGGGCATGCTTAGGTGATGGGTGTCCATGGTTTGTGGTCGCATGCAGGGCTTGGTGTTGGGATGGGTGGGTTGTGATGGTGAGACATTAGCAAGGAGGATGTGTGATGGGGGTGGGGGGAAGGGTGGGGGTATGATTTGGCATGCCAGTGGGTGGGGGTGGATGAAGTAGTTGAGATTAGACTTACCAGAGTCCATTCCTACGCCTACTCCTACGAGGCCCTCAGGATGCAGGATCGCCAAGACCTGTTCCTCCCATGTTGTAAATTCTGGGGGTTGAGGTGGGGGTCCGCCGCCAGTCTTCTGCACCGCAATGTTGTGTCTGGATACCATGGAACGCACCTTCCCCCGTAGGTCGTTCCACCGCTTCCTGATGTCGTCCCGATTTTGTGGATGCTGACCCACAGCGTTGACCCTGTCCACTATTCTTTGCCATGGCTCCATCTTCCTGGCAATGGTGGTGTGCTGCACCTGTGTCCCGAAGAGCTGGGGCTCTACCCGAACTATTTCCTCCACCATGACCCTGAGTTCAGCGTCTGAAAACCTGGGGTGTCTTTGGGGTGCCATGGAGTGGTGTGGATGAGGTGTGGGGTGGTGTTTGTGGTGATGAGTGTGATGGTGTGTGGTGTTTTGTGCGTGGATGTTGTGTGAGTGATGGTGTAATGTGCCTGTGAATGCTCTGTACTAGCTGGTGGTGTCTCTCTCTGGCCTTAGTCAATAAATGGTGGTCGTAGGGGTTTGTGGATGATGTGGGGGTGTGTTTTATATTGTGTTGGGTGTGTGGGAGTGGTGTTTGTATGTGTATCAGGTGTGTGTATTTCAAAATGTCCAAAGTGGCAGTATTTTGGAGCTGTGTGTGTATTTTGTCCGCGGCGGTGTGTACCTCCTATGTAATACCGCGGTTGAAAGACCGCCGCGTGGATTCGTGGGTCAGAATGGAATGGGCGTATTTCTGTTGGCGTGACGGTGGAGGTTTGGTCATCGCCAGTTTTTCGCTGGCCGTTGGTGTGGCGGACTTTTGTGGATGTCGGGTTTTTGGCGGTATGCCTGTTGCGGGTCAGAATGACCGTGGAGGTTTCCCGCGGCCGCGGCGGTGTTATGGCGGTCTTCTGACCAGCGGTAAGCGCCTTTTACCGCCGAGGTCAGAATGACCCCCAAAGTGTCTTAAGTCTTTTAAAAGCAAACAAAGGGGGTTATTACAACTTTGGAGGAGGTGTTAATCTGTCCCAAAAGTGACGGTAAAGTGACGGATATACCACCAGCCGTATTACGAGTTCCATAGGATATAATGGACTCGTAATACGGCTGGTGGTATATCCGTCACTTTACCGTCACTTTTGGGACGGATTAACACCTCCTCCAAAGTTGTAATAACCCCCAAAGTCTCGTTCAAGCACAAAGTACCTGGTTCGAGTGAAAAATCTCTGCAAAGGGCCGCAGAGGAGGAGAAGCGGGGAAACAAAGGGGTGTGCGTCGATTTCTCGGGCCGCACACAGTTGATGCGTCATTTAGTTTCCATGCAGGGACGGCTGTGCGTCGATTTCCGGCACTTGGTCGTGGATCTTCTTCGGGTTGCGGGGTTTTTGGACGCCCCGGGGTCTGTGTGTGGAATCCTGGGCTTGTGACAAGCTCTGCATTGTTTCGGTGGGCGGTACGGGGAAATTTCTCTCTCACGGCAGGTGCTGTATCGATGTTTCCTTTTGAAGTCGGGTGGCATTGTCCCAGGTCGGCTTTGCGTCGATCTGGTGGGCCGTGCGTCAAAGCTCCGTCTGCAGCGCAGGCGCCACGCCGATCTTTTCCTTGCGAAGTCGAGCGGCGTCACCCTAGTTCGGCATGCAGTGAATTTTTCACCGCAGGACAGGCTGTGTGTAGTTTTTAGAAAGATGTGCATCAAATTTTCGCCGCACAAGGAGTCCAGTTGCAAGAGAGAAGTCTTTTTAGTCCTGAGACTTCAGGGAACAGGAGGCGAGCTCTATCCAAGCCCTTGGAGAGCACTTCTTCACTACAGCCATGGAGCAGCAAGGCAGCAGGGCAACAGCAAGGCAGCAGTCCTTAACAGAAAACAGTCAGGTGAGTCCTTTGGGCAGCCAGGCAGTTCTTCTTGGCAGGATGCAGGTTCTGGTTACAAGTTTCTTCTCCAGGAAGTGTCTGAGGTGGTATGGCAGAGGCCCTGATTTTTTACCCAAATGTGCCTTTGAAGTGGGGGATACTTCAAAGAGTGGCTTAGAAGTGCACATGGTCCCCTTTCTGTTCAATCCTGTGTGCCAGGGTCCCAGTACGGGGTGTGGAAGTCCTTTGTGTGAGAGCAGGCCCTCCACCCTCAAACCCAGGAAGACCCATGCAAAATGCAGATGTATGCAAGTGAGGCTGAGTATCCTGTGTTTGGGATGTGTCTGAGTGAATGCACAAGGAGCTGTCAACTAAACCCAGCCAGATGTGGATTGTAAAGCACAGAAAGATTTAAGTGCAGAGAAATGCTCACTTTCTAAAAGTGGCATTTCTAAAATAGTAATATTAAATCCAACTTCACCAGTCAGCAGGATTTTGTATTACCATTCTGGCCATACTAAATATGACCTTCCTACTCCTTTCAGATCAGCAGCTACCACTGTACTGTACAATGTATGAGGGCAGCCCCAATGTTAGCCTCTGAAGGGAGCAGGCCTCACAGTAGTGTAAAAACGAATTTAGGAGTTTTACACTACCAGGACATGTAAACTAAACAGGTACATGTCCTGGCTTTTACCCACTCTGCACCCTGCCCTAGGGGAAACCTAGGGCACACCTTAGGGGTGACTTATATGTAGAAAAGGGGGAGTTTTAGGCTTGGGAAGTACTTTTAAATGCCAAGTCGAATTGGCAGTGAAACTGCACACACAGGCCTTGCAACGGCAGGCCTGAGACAAGGTTAAGGGGCTACTTAAGTGGGTGGCACAATCAGTGTTGGAGGCCCACAAGTAGCATTTAATCTACAAGCCCTGGGAACATATAGGTGGTCATTACAACCCTGGTGGTCGGTGTTAAAGCGGCGGTAAGACCGACAACAGGCCGGCGGTAAAAATTTTGGAATCACGACTGTGGCGGAAACCGTCAACAAAGACAGCCACTTTAACACTCCGACCGCCACGGCGGTACAAACAAACAGTGCGGCGGTCACCACCAACAGACAGGCGGAGGACAATGTACCGCCAACACTATTATGACAGGCCAATCCGCCACCTTTTCCGGGGCGGATTCAGCGCAGATAAAAACATGGCGGAAACAGGCATTTCGAAGGAAAAACGCTCACCTCTACACACTCCACGAGGAAGGAGGACACCATGGAGCCGGAACTCCAAATTCTTCCTGCGCTAGTCTTCCTGCTCCTGTACCAGGAGCACCAACACCGGCGGCGAAGACCACGGTGAGTACTGCACCTACGACATAGGGGAGGGGAGGCAAAAAACAGGGACACTCACACGCAACACCCCAACCCCCACCCCCACCCTCACCCACTACAACACACACACCAATGCATATCGAAACATTACAGTAACACCCCACAACCCCCCCGGAAGAATGCAAAGACAAAAGGAAATGAGTTTAACCATTGTAATATATCAAAATTCAGTAAGCAAAAATATATATATATATATATATACACTATTAACAAAATATACACCACGATTAGTAGTCCAGGTATTGCACCATTCATAGTCCGTGGACCACTGGGCCCAAAATGCATGGGCGAGGCCCACAAAAGATACCCGAACATGACGGAGAGAACACTGCTGGGGCATCAGATAGAAATACAACAGGCACCTCAGGGGGAAGGGAAGGGGGGGCACCTCAGCCGGATGAGTGCACAACGCCAGATCCACGAGGGGGCTCCATGCCCATTGATGTATCCTGGGGAGTGCAAAGCCACAGTCTCACAAGTCTCTACAGTGGGTGGATTGCCCACTGCTTTACCCTGGGGAGTGCAAAGCCACAGTCTCACAAGTCTCTACAGTGGGTGGATTGCCCACTGTACCATCCTGGGGAGTGCAAAGCCACAGTCTCACAAGTCTCTACAGTGGGTGGATTGCCCACTGTACCATCCTGGGGAGTGCAAAGCCACAGTCTCACAAGTCTCTACAGTGGGTGGATTGCCCACTGTACCATCCTGGGGAGTGCAAAGCCACAGTCTCTGAAGTCCCTACAGTGGGTGGTTTGCCCATTGCTGCATCCTGGGGAGTGCAAAGCCACAGTCACTCAAGTGGATAACAGTCTCCACTGGTTCTGGAGGGGGACTGGTGCCCGGAGTGCTTCATCCTGTGCTGGACAGAGGTAGTGGATGCATGTCTCCACTGGTTCTGGAGGGGGCTTGGTGCCCAGAGCGCTTCATCCTGTGCAGGACAGAGGTAGTGGATACATGTCTCCACTGGTTCTGGAGGGGGGCTGGTGCCCAGAGTGCTTCATCCTGTGCAGGACAGAGGTATTGGATGCATGTCTCCACTGGTTCTGGAGGGGGACTGGTGCCCAGAGTGCTTCATCCTGTGCAGGACAGAGGTATCGGATGCATGTCTCCACTGGTTCTGGAGGGGGCTTGGTGCCCAGAGTGCATCATCCTGTGCAGGACAGAGGTAGTGGATGCATGTCTCCACTGGTTCTGGAGGGGGACTCGTGCCCAGAGTGCTTCATCCTGTGCAGGACAGAGGTAGTGGATGCATGTCTCCACTGGTTCTGGAGGGGGAATGGTGCCCAGAGTGCATCACTCACCCCGTGACGGTCCCAGTTGCGTCACTGCCCCTGCCGCTCATGGGCTAACGGTGCTTGAGTTGGCGGTCCTTGCCCTGTTCAGTGGTGCTTGCCCTGTTCAGCGGTGCTTGACTTGGCGGTCCTTGCCCTGTTCAGCGGTGCTTGCCCTGTTCTGGGGTGCTTGACTTGGCGGTCCTTGCCCTGTTCAGCGGTGCTTGCCCTGTTCAGCGGTGCTTGACTTGGCGGTCCTTGCCCTGTTCAGCAGTGCTTGACTTGCCGGTCCTTCATTGCCCAGCTGGGCTGGGGCTGGCGGGGCCCTCCTGGGCAGCTGGGGTGTGGCTGGCGGGCCCCTCCTGGGCAGCTGGGCTGTGGCTGGCGGGGCCCTCCTGGGCAGCTGGGCTGTGGCTGGCAGGCCCTCCTGGGTAGCTGGGCTGTGGCTGGCGGAGTCCTCCTGGACAGCGACGATGGGGCTGGCGGTGCCCTCCTGGGCAGCGATGATGGGACTGGCGGTGGCCTCCTGGGCAGCGACGATGGGGCTGGCGGGGCCCTCCTGGGCAGCGACGATGGGGCTGGCAGTGGCCTCCTGGCCAGTGGGGATGATGGCGGTCTTCTCCGCCATGCTGTTCCTCCCAGACTTTGCATGTTTCTTCTGCCCCTTCCCCACCTTGGGAGGAGTCACAGCTGAGTCCACACTCCCCCCGGGACCCCGGTGAGCGGCTTGGGTGGCTGGAGTCTTCCCCCTCTCCCGCCGGGCACTGGCCAACTTCTGGTGCTTCACAGGGGGGGACTGGCTGTGCTGTGGCTCCGTGACACACTGGCTGGCCTGGTGGCTGGTGCACTCCACATACCTGTGACAACAGGCACCACTGGTACCCGAGATTTTGTGGCTGAGGTGCTAGTACAGGACCTATGAGTTGGACGAGGCGGGGTGGTGGGAAATAGGTTAAGGGTGGACAGGAAAAGTTGTTTGGAGACACTGGGATGGGTAGCTGGAGGGGGTTTGGGAGTGGAGGAAGAGGTGGTGGTTGTAGGAGGTGTACGTTTTGTGGCTTTCGGTGAAGGTGCATGCGCTGGAGGCTGTTGTGAGGTGGATGTATGTTGGGTGGGTGTGTGCCTGCGTTTGTATATCTTCGGAGGGGCGTCACAGACACACTGGGAGAGGACACAAGGGACGTGTGAATGGTAGTGGGAGTGGTGAGTGCACGTGAGCGGGGTGTGGTGGTGGGTGTGCTGGTGCGGGACGTAGTGGTAGTAGTGGTAAATGCATGCAGGTGTGAGTGTAGACGAGACTGGGAGGGAGGAGAGAGATGAGGAGGAGGGGGACACAGTGGAGGCAGTGGATGTTGTTGTGTCTGTATGTGTGTGATGCTTGCTTGAGTGCCTGTGGGATGTGTGGTGCTTATGTTTGCCTGAGATTCTCTTCTGTGGTGAGGTGTGTGCAGGCTGGTCTGATGGTGTGCTTGGGATAGGCAGAGGTACAGGGGACTGGGTCTGGGTGGAGGAAGTTGGAGGGGGGAGGCTAGACACAGGTACAATGGCTGCCATCAGTGCTGAGGCCAGAGATTTGAAAGGTTCGATGAAGGGCCGCCTGACCAGAATGAATGCCCTCCAGGAATGCATTGGTTTGTTGCAACTCCCTTTCTACACCCTGGATGGCATTCAGAATGGTAGACTGCTCAACAGTGAGTGACTTGAGGAGGTCAATGGCCTTCTCACTGAGGGCAGCAGAGGTGACAGGGGCAGGGGCTGAGGTGCCTGGGGCGAAGGTGATGCCCACCCTCCTGGGTGAGCGGGCACAGGGCGAAGGCTGAGGGTCTGCTGGGAGGGCGGTGCTGGTAGGGGGGGGTGGCGGCTGTACCTGTAGAAGTGGGGGGCACAGATGATGCCGCCACCACAAGGGAGCTCCAATCGGAGGACAAGTCCGTGTCGCTGGTTTCAGCTCCTGTCACCGCCGTGGTGCTCCCCTCCGTCCCACTGGTGTATTCAGAGTCCATAGTGTGGCCCTCCATGGCCATGTGGGATGCAGCTCCCTCGTGCTCCGGTGCCACTGCTCCTCTGCCTGATGATGCTAATGCACACAAGAACAGGGAGACTGCAAAAAAAGGGGGGGAAACAGAAGAAAGACAGGTTGAGTGCATGGCTTACCGCTACCGTTGGCGGACAAGACAGACACAGCAGCCCCCTGCACTACGTCGCGCTGTTGGGCTCTACAGTGCAATTCCTGGGATATGGCCTACAAGGCTATGGACGACATCTGCACACATAGATGACACATGTGCATGAATAGCTGTACTTGGCACTCTACAGAGGTGGGGTGCGGGCCACAGGGCCATGTCTTACGAAGGGGCCTAGCCTACGGAACTCACCCTGGCCTAGGGAAACCCACAGCCCTCCTCCCCCACCCAGACCCCTCCACTGCGCACAAAGTCAGCTGAATGAGAGTGTACTCACCCCCTTGTGTCTGCTGTGATGCCCTCAGGCGCCCATCCAACTCCGGGTAGGCCACCGCCAGGATCCGGAACATCAGGGGGGGTCATGGTTCGACAGGCACCCCTCCCACGTTGGGAGGCCATCCCCAGCTGAGCCTCCGCCGTCTTCTTGCTCCAGCGGCGAATGTCTTCCCATCTCTTCCGCCAGTGGGTGCTCCATCTGTGGTAGATCCCCAGGGTCCGGTTGTCCTTGGTGATGGCACTCCAAATATCCTTCTTCTGGTGGGCGCTGACCTACATGAAATGTACAGGGGAAGAAGAGAAGTCATTACCAACTGCACCGTCAAAGTGTGGGTCCCAACGTGTGTCATCTGCTTAGATTCCTCATGGACTAGAGCTGTGTGACATAGGTATGTTGACATTACTATTTCCTGACTATTTTGTCACTATAATTGCAAATACACTATTTCGAAATCAAAGACAGACTCCAGATCTTTTGGTGCTTTAGGTGTGTTTATTTAAATACAAAATATTGGAGGGGGAAGTTAAATGGTGAGGGGTGATGGCGGAGGAGTGTCCATGGCAGAGTCCAGTCTATTAGTCTCACAGGTGCATTGCCCATATGGGCATAGGAAGTGGAGCTGGGGCAGTTCAAGTATGAACAGGGTGACAAAGTGGGACAGTAGGATGACAATCAGGGTGGTCTCATTTCTTGGCGGAGGGTCTTGGCATCGTGCTCTGTCTTGTTCCTGGATCTCAGGGCCCGTTTGCTGGGTGGTTCTCCGTCTGCAGAGGGTGGGGTGCTGGTGTGGTGGTCCTGTGGCGGTGCCTCCTGTCCACTAGCGCCGGCGGAGGTGGTGGGCAGTTCATCGTCCATGCTAGTGTCAGGGCCCCTTGTAGTGCCACAGTTTCCCTCCTGGTGTTGAGTATTTCCTTCAGCACCCCTACGATGGTGCCCAGGGCGGAGCTGATGGTTCTGAGTTCCTCCCTGAACCCCAAATACTGTTCCTCCTGCATGCGCTGGGTCTCCTGAAACTTGGCCAGGACCGTTGCCATCGTCTCCTGGGAGTGGTGGTATGCTCCCATGATGGAGGAGAGGGCCTCGTGGAGAGTGGGTTCCCTTGGCCTGTCCGCCCCCTGTTGCACAGCAGCCCTCCCAGTTCCCCTGTGTTCCTGGGCCTCCGTCCCCTGGACTGTGTGCCCACTGCCACTGCCCCCAGGTCCCTGTTGTTGTTTGGGTGGTGGGTTATCCTGGGTTCCCAGTAGTGGTGGACACACAGCTGATTGACGTGTCCTGGGGACGGAGGTATGGACCAGCTGGGTGGGTGCTGTGCTGGTGTTACCAGAGGGGGGAAGGTCTGTGGTGGCCTGTGCCTGTGTGAGGGGAACCGACTGTCCAGAGGCCCACGATGGTCCGGGATGGTCATCCAGATCCAGGTGGACAGAGGTGCTGTCATCACTGTGGGCCTCTTCTGTGGGTGGAGTGGAGATGTCTGGACCCTCCTGTCTGGTGACGTTGGGTAGTGGTCCTGCAGGGGTATAAAAGCATGATTATTGCATCTGTGTGTGTCATGGTGTGCAATGGGTTGGTGACCGTGTACCCCAGTGCTGGCATTCCTGTGTGGGGGCTTGTGTGATGATGGTTTAGGGGGGTGTATGGGTATGTGGAGTGGGCATGCTTTAGTGATGGGTGTCCATGCGTTGTTGTTGCATGCAGGGCTTGGTGTTGGAATGTGTGGTTTGTGACATAGGTACATTTGTGAGGAGTTGGAGTGACAGGGGTGGGGGCGAGGGTGGGGGTATGTGATAACATGCAGGTAGGGTGGGGGATATGGTAGTTAAAGGTTTGACTTACTGGAGTCCTTTCCTCCTCCGACTCCTGCGAGGCCCTCAGGATGCAGAATCTCCAAGACCTGCTCCTCCCATGTTGTTAGTTGTGGGTGAGGAGGGGGGGTCCGCCGCCAGTCCGCTGAACCACATGGTGGTGTCTTGAGACCACGGAACGCACCTTCCCCCATAGGTCGTTCCACCTCTTCCTGATGTCATCCCGATTTCTTGGGTGTTGTCCCATTGCGTTGACCCTGTCGACTATTCTTCGCCATAGGTCCATCTTCCTTGCAATTGAGGTGGGCTGCACCTGTGCTCCAAATAGCCTTGGCTCTACCCGGACGATTTCCTCCACCATGACCCTGAGCTCCTCCTCCGAAAACCTGGGGTGTCTTTGCCGTGCCATGGGGTGGTGTAGGTGATGTGTGGGTTGGTGTGTGTGGTGATAAGTGTGGTGATATGTAGTGGTGTGTGGTGTTTTGTGCGTGGAAGTTGTGTGGGTGATGGTGTTGTGTGCCTGTGGCTGCTAGTTTATGGATGGTGGTGTCTCTCTCTGGCCTTCTCTCTGTAATAGTGGTCGTAGGGGTTTGTGGGTGATGCGGGTGTGTGTTTTATATTGCAATGGGTATGTGGGAGTGGTGTGTGTATGTGTATCAGGTGTGTGTATTTTGAATTGTCCAATGTGGCGGTGTTTTGAAGAAGTGTGTGTATTTTGAGCGCGGCGGTGTGTACCTCCAATGGAATACCACGGTTGAAAGACCGCTGAGTGGATTCGTGTGTCGTGATAGTGTGGGCGTATTTCTGTTGGCGTAACAGTGGAGGTTTTGTTTTCACCAGTTTATCACTGACCTTTGGTGTGGTGGACTTGTGTGGGTGTCTGAATTTTGTCGGATTCCGAGATGTGGGTCATAATAGCTGTGGTGGAATTCCATGGCGGCGGCGGTGTGTTGGCGGTCTTCTGCACGGCGGTAAGCGGCTTTTACCGCCAATGTTATAATGACCCCCATAGTGCCTTACACTAGGGACTTATAAGCAAATTAAATAGTCCAATTGGGTATGATCCAATGTTATCATGTTCAAAGGGAGAGAGCATATGCACTTTAGCACTGGTTAGCAGTATTAAAGTGCGCAGAGTCTAAAAACCAGCAAAAACAGTGTCCAAAAAGTGGAGGGAGGTAGGCAAAAAGTTAGGGGTGACCACTCTAAGGGTGTCATGCCTAACACAAAAGCAATGCTAATCATCCATAAATGTGGGCCCATATGCTTGTTGGGATGGTTGAGATGCAATATTATTTCATAGTGTTTCCACGTATTTGATATTTAACAGTGGTGGTATGCGTCAGGAACTGCATGCTTTCAACTTGACTGTTTTACAACGGGGGTGGGTTGGCAACACTGCCCAAGGGGTGGGGGAAGTTGGGAATAGATGTTGACTTCCTAGTTGAACTGTTGTTTGGGAAACTGCCAATGCTCTTGTGTTACAGATATCTGCAAGAAGTAATGAGCAGATCCATGCATGGGGAGTGCTACTGGGGTCGACTGTGGAGGGTGAAGTATCTCCAAGCTTCATGTTTTCCACGGTGACCAAATTCATTACCTGAAATGTGCGGGGAATTGCCCCTTATGAGAAGTGTAGACTGGTCCATGCGTATCTAAACCGGTACAAGATCGCTATTGCATTCTTACAGGATACTCATGTATGGGGCGACTGAATTCCTAGCTTACGTAAAGGCCACATCGATGCCACCTCATATTCTGGATATGCCTTGGGGTACTTATTTAGGTGGCCCCAGGAGTGCCACTTTATCACCAGCACGACGTTGTACACCCGTGATGGTTACAAAATTTGATTAATGTCTATGCCATAAACGTAGATTGCCCAGATTCTTCCCAAGGGTGATGCCTCCCGGGGCACCATACTTAGGCACTGCTGTGTGACAATTGAAATTGCACTTTAAATGAGCTGATCGATTGTGATCCACCGAAGCTTCACACTAAGCCTCGATTTACTGCAACACTCCAAGCTATCTTGGGTAGCCTGCATCTAAGCGACGTGAGACGTGAGCATCATCCCGAACAAAACTATACTTCTTTTACACGCCGGCGGCAGGCACATATAGTTGATTACACTATTGCTTTATTTTCCCTGAATTGGTGCCACATGTTGTCGATGTGACCTACCTGATGTGCTACCTCTCTGATCGTGCCCCGGTCCTGATGAGTTTTAGGGGTGGATCTGGCTGCCCGAAGAGTCCCTTATAGCAACTCAGAGCTAATGTGCTGGCTGATTCACCATTTGCAAAGATGGTCCAGGATGCATTGGCACATTTCTTTCAGGATAATTGAAGAACAGCAAGACCCTAGAATAGGAGGTTCTGAAAGTGGTCTATGGGGGGTTTGTATCACAACATCCTATGGGGTCCTGCACCAGCTAGAGCGTGACATTAGAACCTGGGAGAAAGAATTAGGAACAGTAGAAGTGACCCTCCCTACTGATCCCAGTAAATTGCTTGCTTGGCATGCGGTGAGGACTGAACTGTTGGAGGATGGGTGTAGGTTAGAGAAGCATGATTATAAGCGTCACTGCTAGCCCGATTGGTCCGATGGGAATCTCCTGAGACAACCATCTTCTCTACGCCTACAGCTCAGAATGCCATGGTTTAGGCGCTGCAGGCAGTCAAAGAGGTATTTTAAGAGCACCTGAATGAGGTGTACATTCAGCAGCTGTGCCTGTCTACAGAGGCTGTGGAGGGTTCTTATCGGAGGTGCAGCTTCCAAGCCTCAACCAACACTCTAGGGATTTACTGGATGCCCATCTCTCCAAATAGTAGATGCTGGCAGTGATTTGGCTCCTCAAACCTGCAAGGACCCGGAACAGTGATGGGCTCCCAGAAGAATACTCCTACAGGTATGCCAGAGACCTGTCTGATCAGCTACTGGAAGTCTATGGTGAAGCCTTACAAGCCGTCTCTCTGCCACCCTCCATGCGGGAAGCAATGGTGGTCATGATACTGAAACTGGACA
Organism: Pleurodeles waltl; assembly: GCF_031143425.1. Taxonomy (NCBI): domain Eukaryota; kingdom Metazoa; phylum Chordata; class Amphibia; order Caudata; family Salamandridae; genus Pleurodeles; species Pleurodeles waltl. The sequence continues at coordinate 1,536,353,410 of NC_090446.1, forward strand.
GGGATCCGAAGTCAACCGCAGGTGATCGTCCAATATTGCTTCTTAACCTGGATGTGAAAATCCTCAGTGGCGTTTTGCTAGCTTGTATGCTCCAGCATATGGCCGGACCAGTCAGGTTTTATCCTGAGGCACAGTACTGTACATCACCTGTGCCACCTGGCCCATGTATACCATGCCCCACAGCTCCTAGCAGATGAATAGCGCTGGCACTCCTTGACATTGAGCAGGCCTTTGACTCCCTTAACTGGGCATAATTGTGGAGTGTAGGAGGCTGGACTGGCTTGTAGTGAGTACCAAGGGGTACTTGCACCTTGCACCAGGCCCAGTTATCCCTTATTAGTGTATAGGGTGTCTAGCAGCTTAGGCTGATAGATAATGGTAGCTTAGCAAAGCAGCTCAGGCTGAACTAGGAGACGTGTGAAGCTACTACAGTACCACTTAGTGTCATATGCACAATATCATAAGAAAACACAATACACAGTTATACTAAAAATAAAGGTACTTTATTTTTATGACAATATGCCAAAGTATCTTAGAGTGTACCCTCAGTGAGAGGATAGGAAATATACACAAGATATATATACACAATAGCAAAAATATGCAGTATAGTCTTAGAAAACAGTGCAAACAATGTATAGTTACAATAGGATGCAATGGGGAAACATAGGGATAGGGGCAACACAAACCATATACTCCAGAAGTGGAATGCGAACCACGAATGGACCCCAAACCTATGTGACCTTGTAGAGGGTCGCTGGGACTATTAGAAAATAGTGAGAGTTAGCAAAATAACCCACCCCAAGACCCTGAAAAGTGAGTGCAAAGTGCACCAAAGTTCCCCTAAGGACAAAATAGTCGTGTTAGAGGGAGAATGCAAGGAAAACACAAATCAGCAATGCAACAACGATGGATTTCTGTCTGAAGGTACCTGTGGAACAAGGGGACCAAGTCCAAAAGTCACAAGCAGCTCGGAGATGGGCAGATGCCCAAGAAATGCCAGCGGTTGGTGCAAAGAAGCTCTTACTAGGCTGAAGAACTGTGAATACTGCAGGAACGACAAGGGCTAGAGACTTCCCCTTTGGAGGATGGATCCCCCACGCCTTGGAGAGTCGTGCAGAAGTGTTTTCCCGCCGGATGGATGCCAACAAGCCTTGCTACACGCAAATCGTGCGTTTGGCGTTTTTGGACGCTGCTGGGGCCCAGGAGGGACCAGGAGGTCGCAAATTGGACCTGCAGAGAGAGGGGACGTCGAGCAAGACAAAGAGCCCTCACTGAAGCAGGTAGCACCCGGAGAAGTGCCAGAAACAGGCACTACGAGGATGCGTGAAACGGTGCTCGCCGAAGTTGCACAAAGGAGTCCCACGTCGCCGGAGACCAACTTAGAAAGTCGTGCAATGCAGGTTAGAGTGCCGTGGACCCAGGCTTGGCTGTGCACACAGGATTTCCGCCGGAAGTGCACAGGGGCCGGAGAAGCTTGCAAAGTCGCGGTTCCCAGCAATGCAGCCCAGCGAGGTGAGGCAAGGACTTACCTCCACCAAACTTGGGCTGAAGAGTCACTGGACTGTGGGGGTCACTTGGACGGTGTCGCTGGATTCGAGGGACCTCGCTCGTCGTGCTGAGAGGAGACCCAAGGGACCGGAGATGCAGCTTTTTGGTGCCTGCGGTTGCAGGGGGAAGATTCCGTCGACCCACGGGAGATTTCTTCAGAGCTTCTGGTGCAGAGAGGAGGCAGACTACCCCCACAGCATGCACAAGCAGGAAAACAGTCGAGAAGGCGGCAGGATCAGCGTTACAGAGTTGCAGTAGTCGTCTTTGCTACTATGTTGCAGGTTTGCAGGCTTCCAGCGCGGTCAGCGGTCGATTCCTTATCAGAAGGTGAAGAGGGAGATGCAGAGGAACTCGGCTGAGCTCATGCATTCGTTATCTCCAGTTTCCCCAGAGACAGAGACCCTAAATAGCCAGAAAAGAGGGTTTGGCTACTTAGGAGAGAGGATAGGCTACTAACACCTGAAGGAGCCTATCAGCAGGAGTCTCTGACGTCACCTGGTGGCACTGGCCACTCAGAGCAGTCCAGTGTGCCAGCAGCACCTCTGTTTCCAAGATGGCAGAGGTCTGGAGCACACTGGAGGAGCTCTGGACACCTCCCAGGGGAGGTGCAGGTCAGGGGAGTGGTCACTCCCCTTTCCTTTGTCCAGTTTCGCGCCAGAGCAGGGGCTAAGGGGTCCCTGAACCGGTGTAGACTGGCTTATGCAGAATTGGGCACCTCTGTGCCCAACAAAGCATTTCCAGAGGCTGGGGGAGGCTACTCCTGCCCTGCCTTCACACCATTTTCCAAAGGGAGAGGGTGTCACACCCTCTCTCAGAGGAAGTTCTTTGTTCTGCCATCCTGGGCCAGGCCTGGCTGGACCCCAGGAGGGCAGATGCCTGTCTGAGGGGTTGGCAGCAGCAGCAGCTGCAGTGAAACCCCAGGAAGGGCAGTTTGGCAGTACCAGGGTCTGTGCTACAGACCACTGGGATCATGGGATTGTGCCAACTATGCCAGGATGGCATAGAGGGGGCAATTCCATGATCATAGACATGTTACATGGCCATATTCGGAGTTACCATGGTGAAGCTACATATAGGTAGTGACCTATATGTAGTGCACGCGTGTAATGGTGTCCCGCACTCACAGAGTTCAGGGAATTGGCTCTGAACAATGTGGGGGCACCTTGGCTAGTGCCAGGGTGCCCTCACACTAAGTAACTTTGCACCCAACCTTTACCAGGTAAAGGTTAGACATATAGGTGACTTATAGGTTACTTAAGTGCAGTGTAAAATGGCTGTGAAAGAACGTGGACGTTATTTCACTCAGGCTGCAGTGGCAGGCCTGTGTAAGAATTGTCAGAGCTCCCTATGGGTGGCACAAGAAATGCTGCAGCCCATAGGGATCTCCTGGAACCCCAATACCCTGGGTACCTTAGTACCATATACTAGGGAATTATAAGGGTGTTCCAGTAAGCCAATGTGAATTGGTAAAATTGGTCACTAGCCTGTTAGTGACAATTTAAAAGTAATGAGAGAGCATAACCACTGAGGTTCTGGTTAGCAGAGCCTCAGTGAGACAGTTAGGCACCACACAGGGAACATATACATGCACACCTATGAGCACTGGGGCCCTGTGTGACAGGGTCCCAGTGACACATACATATAGGCCACAAACCTATGAGCACTGGGGTCCTGACCAGCAGGATCCCAGTGACACATAACAACCATACTGAAAACATAGTGTTTTCACTATGAGCACTGAGGCCTGGCTATCAGGATCCCAGTGAGACAGTGAAAACAGTGACAAACACCCTGACATACACTCACAAACAGGCCAAAAGTGGGGGTAACACGGCAAGAAAGAGGCTACCTTCTCACACAACCCCCCCCCAAACGAAGGACAATAAGGCTAACCTTGGCCAGTTGAGACTTTATTGTCTAAGTGGTGATAAGTAGAGAGTAGCTCTGCAATAGACTGGTTACTCCCTTTATCATCCACTATATGGTTACTTCCCTGTGGGGATGTAAACCACCCTGTTTGAAGTTTTTTAGCTAAGCAACAATGTGAAGATGTATTTTCAGAGTTTCTATCAGTAAGTTTTAGTTTAGAGCAGTGGGAATTGTCCACTGAACCTATTTGTAGTGATGGAAATGCCAGACAGGGATGCTGTCTCAGAAAAGCCATAGCTGGGCAAAAACTTTGTCCATCTGGCTGGAAGAGAGAACAGGGATGCTGTTTCTCTTGAGTTGGAGCAGGGCAGGGATGCTGTCCTATGAGCTCCACACTAGGGCAGGGATGCTGTCCTAAGTGTTGTGAGGTAGTGCAGGGTTTCTGCACTAAAGTTTCTCTGGGAGGGTTGGAGGGCTGCTCCATGTTAACTAAAATGGTGCTGTTTTTCTCACCAATGTTAGTTATCCCACAGAGAGGTACTTCCACCTCAGGGAGTACAGTTTTGTCAACTGATGATTCCCTTGGAACAGGTGCCACCCCAGGAGAGGTTTCTCCCACCACAGGAATAGTATCCTGAATGGTAGGGTGGTTAGGGGATACTGTGATACCCTTTTTACCTGTTGATGGAGAGGGATCCTGAGTTTTCAGGCCTTCTCTCCTTTGCTTTTTCATTTCACTTGAAATGAGAGGGAACAATTCCTCAGGGATGCCCAGCATGGCTGCATGGGCATAAAACTCTACATCAGCCCAACCTGAGGCCTCTAGGTCATTACCTAAGAGACAGTCTACAGGTAAGCTAGGTGATACCACCACCTGCTTAGGGCCAGTAACTCCACCCCAACTAAACTGAATTATAGCTAAGGGAAGAAACTTAGTGGAGTTATGGACATCAATAATCTTATACTGTTGTCCAATGATGTGTTGTTCAGGAGGCACTAGGTTTTCAGTCACCAAAGTGAAACTGGCACCTGTGTCCCTGTAGGCCAAGGCCTCAACACCATTTATTGAAACTGTCTGCCTGTACTTATCCATTGTAAGGGGACAAGCAGCCAGTGTGGCAAGGCCAGTGCCACTAGGTGTGACAGAAACTGTCTTGGGACTGATTACATCAGTTTCCACTATGGACCCATAAGTGAACCCAACTACACCCTTTGCTTGACTATTGCCAGCAGTCCCACCACTAGTACCACTACTGCTAGGGGCACTAGAGCTTGATGTATTAGTGGTGGTAGGCTCAGGGGGTTTACCTGGACAGGACTTATCCCCTGGCCTATGGCCTCTGTTTTTACACACAAAGCACCAAGGCTTTTTAATGTGTGCAGGTTGGGAAGAAGAGGAAGAATTTGTTTTATCCCCACCCTCTGAAGAGTGTTTAAGATTTGAAGTGGGATCTTTGGTTTTACCCTTATCCCCATGCTTATCTTGAGATTTTTCACCATCTTTCTTCTTATTGCCATCTTTGTCACCCCCTGTATGAACTTTTCTGTTCACCCTTGTTCTGACCCATTTGTCTGCCTTCTTTCCCAATTCTTGGGGAGAGGTCAGATCAGAGTCTACCAGGTACTGGTGCAACAAATCAGACACACAATTATTAAGTATATGCTCTCTCAGGATTGTGTTATACAGGCTTTCATAATCAGTAACTTTACTGCCATGTAACCACCCCTCCAAGGCCTTCACTGCCTGGTCAATGAAATCAACCCAGTCTTGTGAAGACTCCTTTTTGGTCTCTCTGAACTTTATCCTGTACTGTTCAGTGGTTAAGCCATAACCATCCAGGAGTGCATTCTTAAGAACTGTAAAATTATTGGCATCATTTTCTTTCACAGTAAGGAGCCTATCCCTACCTTTTCCACTAAATGATAGCCATAGGATAGCAGCCCACTGCTTTTGAGGGACATCCTGTACAGCACAGGCCCTCTCAAGTGCAGCAAACCACTTGTTAATGTCATCCCCCTCCTTATAAGGGGGAACTATCTTGTGCAGATTCCTGGAATCATGCTCTTTTGCAGGATGACTATGGGGAATACTGCTGCTGCCACCATGGGTATCTAAACCCAACTTCTGTCTTTCCTTCTCTAATTCTAAAGACTGTCTATCCAAATCCAGCTGTTGCTTCTTGAGCTTCAGTCTGGTTTGTTCCACTCTCAATCTATTGAGCTCCCTTTCTAACAATCTGTCATCAGGGTGGGTGGGAGGGACATTTCTAGATACAGAGGTATGATGGGAATGAACAGAAGGAGACCTGTCCCTTACAGAGGGCACCCTAACAGCTTGGCTACCAGTATAATGTGAGAGCACACCATCAGTATGGTGTGATTCAACCTCTGTACCAACTATGCTAGACTGTCTAGTAATGGGCAGGCTGAGAAGTTTCTTTCCTGAACCTTTTCCTGGGGGAGTCCCTGGATCAGATTGAGAACCATTAGCTACTTTTTCTACAGATTGGGCACTTATGGCCTTATCCTGTACTCTAAGCATATTAATTAACAGTTCTAAAGAAGGATTCTTCCCTACACTCAAACCTCTCTCTATGCAGAGACTCCTTGCTCCTTTCCAGCTAAGGTGATCATATGCAAGTTTGGACAGTTCAACAATTTTTCCTGTGCCAGACATTTTCAGAGAGAGTTAAAGTGATAGAAAAAGAGAAAAAAGTTTTCAGAACTTTTTGGAAAGACAAAAAAAACTTTTTAAACTTTTAAGAACTTTTTTGAAAGTTTAGAAGTACTTTTCAGCACTTAGAAAAGAGTGAAAAGAGGAAATGCAAAACTTTTTGGCTATGTGTATATACACTGACCTTGTTTTGTATATTTTTCTCTTATGAAAAGTACAATGACAAGAGTGGTAAGTAGTCTCAAGCACTTATCCCACCACTGCACAACCAATGTAGGAGGCTGGACTGGCTTGTAGTGAGTACCAAGGGGTACTTGCACCTTGCACCAGGCCCAGTTATCCCTTATTAGTGTATAGGGTGTCTAGCAGCTTAGGCTGATAGATAATGGTAGCTTAGCAAAGCAGCTCAGGCTGAACTAGGAGACGTGTGAAGCTACTACAGTACCACTTAGTGTCATATGCACAATATCATAAGAAAACACAATACACAGTTATACTAAAAATAAAGGTACTTTATTTTTATGACAATATGCCAAAGTATCTTAGAGTGTACCCTCAGTGAGAGGATAGGAAATATACACAAGATATATATACACAATAGCAAAAATATGCAGTATAGTCTTAGAAAACAGTGCAAACAATGTATAGTTACAATAGGATGCAATGGGGAAACATAGGGATAGGGGCAACACAAACCATATACTCCAGAAGTGGAATGCGAACCACGAATGGACCCCAAACCTATGTGACCTTGTAGAGGGTCGCTGGGACTATTAGAAAATAGTGAGAGTTAGCAAAATAACCCACCCCAAGACCCTGAAAAGTGAGTGCAAAGTGCACCAAAGTTCCCCTAAGGACAAAATAGTCGTGTTAGAGGGAGAATGCAAGGAAAACACAAATCAGCAATGCAACAACGATGGATTTCTGTCTGAAGGTACCTGTGGAACAAGGGGACCAAGTCCAAAAGTCACAAGCAGCTCGGAGATGGGCAGATGCCCAAGAAATGCCAGCGGTTGGTGCAAAGAAGCTCTTACTAGGCTGAAGAACTGTGAATACTGCAGGAACGACAAGGGCTAGAGACTTCCCCTTTGGAGGATGGATCCCCCACGCCTTGGAGAGTCGTGCAGAAGTGTTTTCCCGCCGGATGGACGCCAACAAGCCTTGCTACACGCAAATCGTGCGTTTGGCGTTTTTGGACGCTGCTGGGGTCCAGGAGGGACCAGGAGGTCGCAAATTGGACCTGCAGAGAGAGGGGACGTCGAGCAAGACAAAGAGCCCTCACTGAAGCAGGTAGCACCCGGAGAAGTGCCAGAAACAGGCACTACGAGGATGCGTGAAACGGTGCTCGCCGAAGTTGCACAAAGGAGTCCCACGTCGCCGGAGACCAACTTAGAAAGTCGTGCAATGCAGGTTAGAGTGCCGTGGACCCAGGCTTGGCTGTGCACACAGGATTTCCGCCGGAAGTGCACAGGGGCCGGAGAAGCTTGCAAAGTCGCGGTTCCCAGCAATGCAGCCCAGCGAGGTGAGGCAAGGACTTACCTCCACCAAACTTGGGCTGAAGAGTCACTGGACTGTGGGGGTCACTTGGACGGTGTCGCTGGATTCGAGGGACCTCGCTCGTCGTGCTGAGAGGAGACCCAAGGGACCGGAGATGCAGCTTTTTGGTGCCTGCGGTTGCAGGGGGAAGATTCCGTCGACCCACGGGAGATTTCTTCGGAGCTTCTGGTGCAGAGAGGAGGCAGACTACCCCCACAGCATGCACAAGCAGGAAAACAGTCGAGAAGGCGGCAGGATCAGCGTTACAGAGTTGCAGTAGTCGTCTTTGCTACTATGTTGCAGGTTTGCAGGCTTCCAGCGCGGTCAGCGGTCGATTCCTTATCAGAAGGTGAAGAGGGAGATGCAGAGGAACTCGGCTGAGCTCATGCATTCGTTATCTCCAGTTTCCCCAGAGACAGAGACCCTAAATAGCCAGAAAAGAGGGTTTGGCTACTTAGGAGAGAGGATAGGCTACTAACACCTGAAGGAGCCTATCAGCAGGAGTCTCTGACGTCACCTGGTGGCACTGGCCACTCAGAGCAGTCCAGTGTGCCAGCAGCACCTCTGTTTCCAAGATGGCAGAGGTCTGGAGCACACTGGAGGAGCTCTGGACACCTCCCAGGGGAGGTGCAGGTCAGGGGAGTGGTCACTCCCCTTTCCTTTGTCCAGTTTCGCGCCAGAGCAGGGGCTAAGGGGTCCCTGAACCGGTGTAGACTGGCTTATGCAGAATTGGGCACCTCTGTGCCCAACAAAGCATTTCCAGAGGCTGGGGGAGGCTACTCCTGCCCTGCCTTCACACCATTTTCCAAAGGGAGAGGGTGTCACACCCTCTCTCAGAGGAAGTTCTTTGTTCTGCCATCCTGGGCCAGGCCTGGCTGGACCCCAGGAGGGCAGATGCCTGTCTGAGGGGTTGGCAGCAGCAGCAGCTGCAGTGAAACCCCAGGAAGGGCAGTTTGGCAGTACCAGGGTCTGTGCTACAGACCACTGGGATCATGGGATTGTGCCAACTATGCCAGGATGGCATAGAGGGGGCAATTCCATGATCATAGACATGTTACATGGCCATATTCGGAGTTACCATGGTGAAGCTACATATAGGTAGTGACCTATATGTAGTGCACGCGTGTAATGGTGTCCCCGCACTCACAGAGTTCAGGGAATTGGCTCTGAACAATGTGGGGGCACCTTGGCTAGTGCCAGGGTGCCCTCACACTAAGTAACTTTGCACCCAACCTTTACCAGGTAAAGGTTAGACATATAGGTGACTTATAGGTTACTTAAGTGCAGTGTAAAATGGCTGTGAAAGAACGTGGACGTTATTTCACTCAGGCTGCAGTGGCAGGCCTGTGTAAGAATTGTCAGAGCTCCCTATGGGTGGCACAAGAAATGCTGCAGCCCATAGGGATCTCCTGGAACCCCAATACCCTGGGTACCTTAGTACCATATACTAGGGAATTATAAGGGTGTTCCAGTAAGCCAATGTGAATTGGTAAAATTGGTCACTAGCCTGTTAGTGACAATTTAAAAGTAATGAGAGAGCATAACCACTGAGGTTCTGGTTAGCAGAGCCTCAGTGAGACAGTTAGGCACCACACAGGGAACATATACATGCACACCTATGAGCACTGGGGCCCTGTGTGACAGGGTCCCAGTGACACATACATATAGGCCACAAACCTATGAGCACTGGGGTCCTGACCAGCAGGATCCCAGTGACACATAACAACCATACTGAAAACATAGTGTTTTCACTATGAGCACTGAGGCCTGGCTATCAGGATCCCAGTGAGACAGTGAAAACAGTGACAAACACCCTGACATACACTCACAAACAGGCCAAAAGTGGGGGTAACACGGCAAGAAAGAGGCTACCTTCTCACATGGAGGGTGTTGTGTAAGGTGGGTATGGGCCCTAGACTTATCTGCTGGATCCATCTCCTGTATACCGACCTATGCGCCCACATGCGGTCAGGAGAATTGGTGTCAGAACCCTTTTGTCTGAGCAGGGGCACACTCAGGCATGGCAACGATACTGATACAGGTGATGGAACCATAGGCATAGTGTTGGAGGGAGACCAACCATGTAGTCTCCCTCTATGCTGATGACTAGCTAGTGTACTTGAGTCAGCCAACTTATTTGGTGCCTATCCTACTTGATCTTATGCAGACATTTGGGGAGGTCTCAGGTCTATGCATCAATTCTAATAAACCCACGCTGTTTCCCATGGGATAGCTAGTGGGAGCCCCAGGAGACCCGTTAGCCCTAGTGGGTGTCTCCTAGGTACTGAACGGAGTCAGGTTTTGGGGGTTACATTCAATCCACGCTGCCCCTGCACACCAAAATCACAATATGGGTAGGGTGGTGTAGGAATTGCAGGCCTTCATTTGGTTCTGGCGGGAATTGCCACTGTCCCTTATGGGCAGAATTGCTATCGTGAAAATTATCATGTTACTTCTATGCTTGTATGTTGTTCAACATACGCAGTACAACATCCCTTGCCACCTTTTTAAAACCTTAGACAAGCTAACAACTGATTTGCTGTGGGAGTCCAGGCTCAGAAAGTTTAAACTTACTACCCTCCACTGTATGTGGGGTCTGGAGGGATTGGAAGTTCCATGCTTGGAGCTCTACTACATGAAGGCACAGCTGCAGCATGTGGTTCACTCGCTTGATGCAAATGGTAATTGAATAAAGAGGCTGCTCTGTGGTACACATGGAGAAGGACCCTTATCGGTCCTCCTGATATATGGACTGTGGAGCCCCCGGGAGATGCCTTTAGTTATCCACCTGGTGGCGGTGATATGGGAGGGAGCAGTTTGTCATGTCCTCCCCCATGCTGAATATGCCCCTGACATGCCCTTATGGGTAGTGCAGCCTTTTCTGTGCATTACCCACTTCATGTCCCTGCAAAAATGGAGAGATGGGGGTTGGGAAGTCATGCAGGATCTCTACCATGAACAAATTTTTGTAACCAGAGAGGAGGCAATGGGTGCTTTCTCCCTGGGAAAGGGGCAATATCTCCAATATATAAAAGTTTCTGGTACTGCCTGTGAAATTTGGCCCTCCTTTCCAGATAAGCCAATCAAATCTGTTACGCTGACCACTACACTGGCGTTGGCCGAGGGCTGCCAACTGATTACTCACTTGTACCAGGCCCTTTGGGAGGACTTACTGCACATGATGCTCCCTGTAAAGGTGAAATAGGAGATGCTCATGGAGTGGCCCATGTCATCCAAGGATTGGAAGTGGGTATGTGAGGGAGTGTGGAGTGTCATCTCCAACACGCGTTTCAAACTTCTCCAGTATAATTTTGTTAATCGGACACTTCTCACCCCCGAAACATCGCACGCAATCTATGAGACTCGTCAAGTGGGCTGTCCATGATGTGTCACCCAGCTGGCAGACTTTTTACATGTGGTTTGGACCTGTCACTCCCTATCCCCTCATTGCCATACAATTCTTGACAGTTTAAACAGAGCATCAGGATGGGACATTCAAATGGAAAATGATCTGGTATCGCTGGCTTTGCTCCCCACGCCAACAAAGAAACATCTCAGACTCAGGTTCGTTCTTCCGGGGCTTGTTCCTTCCAAGAAGTGTATTGCCATGGCATGGCTCAAGCCAACGCCCGGTAGTGTTACGGCCTGGTTGTGGGATGTTTTCGAATGGGCAGGTGCGGAGGAGGTACAGATGTGTCACACTTGTTAGGATGATAAACTAGAAGGTAATCTGAAAGCTTGGACAGCCATACTCTGATTTGCAAGTCGCATCAGGTCTATCTGCGGGTGTGGTGGGAGATGCGGGAGGCGGGGAGGTGATGAGTAAGTTTCGCGGTGGCCCATATCCCAATGCAGACACTATAAATGGGAACAGTCCAGCCCAAACTGTTAGGCCAAGTCCTCTCTGGACCAGAAACAAGCATCTTTGGAACAGTTTAAGGGTATCACCCTTTATCAGCCAGGCTAGCTTGAATCTGGAGGCATAGCAAGCACAGGACCCACGTCTGGGCATACCCTAACCACTTCGGGCACAAATGCAAAAACAACAAATGATTGGCAGAATGCTGAACAAATCAAACATTAACCCCCAGTCAGAGGTCTGGGTTTAATCCATCAGTTTTCTTGCTTGCCATGCCATTCCACTTTGAAACCCAGCCATACATAAATCAGTCTTGACCCTGTTCCCCATGGGAACAGTCCAGCCTGAGCTGCCAGGCCAAGTCCTCCCTGGACCAGAGACAAGCATCTTGGGACCGGTTTCAGGGTATCACCCTTCATCAGCCAGGCTAGCGTGAATCCGGTGGAATAGCAAGCATGGGACCCACGTCTGGGGATATCCTACCCACCTAGGGCAACAAATGATAAAACAACAGATGATGGATGAAATGCGGAACAAATCAAACATTCACCCCTGGTCACAGATCTGGGTTTAATCCATCAGTTTCTTTGCTTGCCATGCCATTCCAGTTGGAACCCAGCCATATGCAAATCAGTCTTGACCCTGTCCCCCGTGGGAGCAGTCTAGCCCGAAAAGCCAGACCAAGTCCTCCCTGGACCAGAAACAAGCCTCTTGGGACCGGTTTCAGGTTATCACCCTTTATCAGCCAGGCTAGCTTGAATCTAGTGACATAGCAAGCATGGGACCCACGCCTTGGAATGCCCTACCCACCTAGAGCAACAAATGAAAAAAGAACAGATGATGGATGGAATGCTGAACAAATCAAACATTCATCCCGAGTTACAGAGCTGGGTTTAATGCATCAGTTTTTTTGCTTGCCATGCCATTCTAGTTTGCAGATTTACTGTTAGAGACGAAAAACAAAGATTTTGATTTTGCATTAGTGGTTTCATTCAGTCTTAAGTAGTTCTTACAAATCTGTAGTAGATCCATGCTGCCACCACAAAGACGCTGCAGATCCAAGGAAACACCAAGACAACTCTTCTGATTGGTTGAAAACAGTCTTCACCTTCTTGAAAAGGAGGTTTTCACCTTTCCTTTGCTACCTGAGTGTGTTGTTCTGCTGGAAATAGTTCATGTGGTGAGACCTAATTGATTTTTTGTAACATATGTTGGGACTTAAGCATAACTGGTCCAGCAGTGGCTTTTGTAGAACCAACACAGAATCAGGAGCAGGAGGAAGAAGAACATGCAGAAATCGATTGTTCCTGACCAAATAACCCTCATGAGCCAAATTTATGATCTTACTTCTCAAACCAACGGGAGGTATACATTTAGTACCCCTTAATACTTCACACCCACTTGACAACAGTTCATCCCTAATATTTCAGTAACTCGTCAAAGATTCAGTAATGTCCTTATGTTGTGTCTGTAGGTTCGGTGCGCAGTGTCGCGTGCCGAACCGTTGCGTGCTGCCTGCAGTCGCGTCTTCGTGCCCTCGAGTGTTCGCCAATGAAGTTTGAGGGCAGTGCGAAGGAGGCTGGAAGACGCGACAGCGGCAGTCTGAATTTTTGAAGACAAAATAAATAAACGTGCTTACCACAACTGGAACGACTCCTGCCGTGATCACAACATCTATTTTTGGCGACGAGCTGGCTGCAGGCTGCCACAATGTTACCCACGCGGTTGGTGAGATAACATTTATTGTTCTTGCCTCGACGCGCGTCTTCCATATCTAAAGCCAGCAGAAAACGAGGGAATTCTGGGAGCTTTTCTGTTGGAGGATCGTATGACAGCAGTTGTAGCCAACATATAAAACGAGTCTCTAAAGGCGCTGTGGATGGCCTTTTCAGGCGCCATCTTGGAGGTACTTTGGCCCATATTTATACTTTTTGACGCTAAACTGCGCTAACGCAGTTTAGCGTCAAAAATTTTTGCGCCGTCTAACGCCATTCTGAAGCGCCATGCGGGCGCCGTATTTATGGAATGGCGTTAGCCGGCGCAAGCAGACCGGCGCTGCCTGGTTTGCGTGGAAAAAAACCACGTACACCAGACAGCGCCGGCGTAGGGGGAAAATGGCGTATGGGCGTCTTAAAATGGGGCAAGTCAGGTTACGTCGAAAAAATCGTCGTAACTCGACTTGCGCCATTTTTTTTCGACGCCCATCCCCCATCAACATGACTCCTATCATTGTAAAGATAGGAGTCATGCCCCCTTGCCCAATGGCCATGCCCAGGGGACTTATGTCCCCTGGGCATGGTCATTGGGCATAGTGGCATGTAGGGGGGGACAAATAAGGCCCCCCTATGCCACCCAAAAAAATTTGAAAAATAACAAAAATTATACTTACCTGAACTTACCTGTACTTCACTGGGATGGGTCCCTCCATCCTTGGGTGTCCTCCTGGGGTGGGCAGGGGTGGCAGGGGGGGTCCCTGGGGGCAGGGGAGGGCACTGTGGGCTCATTTTGAGCCCACTTGTCCCTTAACGCCATCCCTGACCCAGGCGTTAAAAAGCGGCGCAAATGCGCCGTTTTTGGCCACGCCCACTCCCGGGCGTCATTTTTGCCCGGGAGTATAAATACCACGTAAAGGCCTCGGAGTCATTTTTTAAGACGGGAACGCCTCCCTTGCATCTCATTAACGCAAGGAAGGGGTTCACGCTAAAAAATTACGCTCACTCCGGGCACTTTGGCGCCCGAAGCGTCTAACGCCATAGTATAAATATGGCGTTAGTTGGCGTTAGTTTAGCGTCGAATTTGCGTCGAAAAAAACGACGCAAATTCGGCGCAACCAGAGTATAAATACGGCCCTTTGTGTTTGAAGCTCTATAGTGATATATTAGCAGTGAAATAATATTGCTACACAATTTATATCCTACTGACTTTAACTGCCACGTCTGGGTTTACGCAAGGCAGTCAGTCAATCCTCCACCACCCTTCTTGGAAACTCCAGGGGCGCCTCCCATTCCATGGAGACAATGGTTTGATGGTTTCGAAACGTACCTGGGTGCTATAGGAGCCTCTCGTTTTTGCCCTGAAAGGAAAAAGTGTCTGCTTTTACATTCTTTGGGGTATGAAGGGAGAGAAATCTTCAAACACTTACCAGACCTGCCGCCATTTGATGAAGAACTCAATGAATATTTTATTACTACCAAGAAGTTGTCCACAAGATTTGATGTACTGCCGAGTCTGGTAGTGTTGCGGCACAAATTCTTCAAGCATCAGCAATTTCAAAGTGAGGATGTTGACGCATACGTCAGTGCACTTAGACAACTGGCTTCTAAGTGTGAATTTCAAGATTTTCAAGATCACCTGATAAGGGACCAGTTCATTGGTCATTGCTTGAACAAACACATTCAGCAGAAGCTACTTACCATGGGAAATCCAACGTTGGATGAGGCTGTCAAAGTAGCCAAGAGTGTTGAACTGGCCCAGAACTCTCTAAAGGAACTCTCTTCTAGTACTGGTGTGAAGGACTCTGATCCAGTGCATGTCAATGTCATTACAAAAAGGGGTGTAGTAAAAAACGCCTAGCTGAAGAAAAATTACAATCCTTTTTTTAGGTCTTCTAACATTTGTTTTAGATGTGGAAACATGCCCCACTTCAAGGACGGCAAAAGTTGTCTGGTGAAGAATATTGTATGTAGGAAGTGTGTCAAAGTGGGTCACTTTGCAAAAGTCTGTCAATCCACAAGTAATAAGCAAGCTAAAGTGACCTGTGTAGTGGAGGAAGATGAGGAAAATAGAGAGGAATCTTTCGTAAAAGCCTTTCAAGACATGATTGTTGTGGTCACGGATAATGTCTTGGGTGTTAAGGAACAAAACCAATGTATAGATCCCTTGGTGGATATTTGGGTTGGAGATAAATGGCTTCGTTTATTGGTGGACTCTGGGGCACGTATTACTATGATTACATCAGATCTGTTCCACAACACTTGGGGTGATAGAAAGTTATTGCCTTCCGACAGATCACCGGTCTCTTATGAGGGCAGGAAAATTGAGTTAGAAGGTTACATAGAAGACAGTTTAGAGTTTAAGGGTCGGAGGATCTTTAATAAGATTTATGTGGCCTATAAGGGTCTAAACATTTTGGGTTGGTACCATCAAGGTTGGTTTGGTATGGTGCTGAAACCCGGAACGAAAAAACAAGTCCTGGTTGTGGAGAACGCAGAATCCAAGGCACCATTTGAAGATGAGTTTCCTGGTGTTTTTGCCCTGGGTTTGGGAAAGATTTCAGGTTTCAAACACAGGAGAAAGGTAAAGGATAGGGCCATCCCTGTCAGACATAAAGTCAGGTCGGTGCCTTTTAGTCTAAGAGAGGATCTTAAAGCTGAATTGAGCAAGCTTCAACAGAATGGTGTAATTGAGCCTATTGAGTCCAGTTTGTGGCTTTCACCATTGGTGGTTGCCCGAAAACGTAATGGAGACCTACGTTTATGTGTGGACCTGAGGAGTCTCAATAAGGAAATATGGGTAGACTTGTATCCCTTACCTAAGGTCAGTGACCTACTCGAAGGGCTTAGGGGTTCAGTGTGGTTTTCAAAAATTGATCTGGCATCTGCGTATCACCAGGTGGTGATAGATGAGGATTCGCGCCATTACACAGCCTTCAATTCCCCGTTTGGCACTTTCCAGTTTTGCAGGATGCCATTTGGGTTGGCCTCTGCTGCGTCAGCTTTCCAACGCATCATGCACAAAACTTTGGGGGAAGTCCAGGGCATTCTAATTTTTCAAGATTATATCTTGATCCACACTATGGGTTTGGAAGATCACCATGAGAAAATTAGATCGGTGTTTAAAATTTTTCAGTCCTTTGGCGTCTGTGTAAAGAAAGAAAAATGTGAGTTTTACAAGAAAAAGATAGAATTTATGGGCCATTGTGTGTCTGGGGAAGGTGTTGCACCTCGGCCTGGGCTGGTAAAGGCAATTTTGGAATCTCCTAACCCTAAGGACAAAGACGAGTTGCGATCATTCGTGGGCATGTGTGAATACTACTCTAGGTTCATTTCCAACTATGCTAGCAAAATGAAAGTTTTGTCTAATATGCTCAAGAACAAAGTACCATTTAAATGGGACAGTGAGAGTCAAACGATATTCGAAAGGGTGAAGCAGGAGTTGGTGGATGCCAGACCATTGAGTCCTTATGACCCCAGCCAATTGTGCACCATCACGGTTGATGCTAGTAGGAATGGGTTGGGGGCAGTCTTGTCACAAGGTATGGGAAAAGATGAGAAAGTCATTAGTTATGCCTCTAGAGTTTTACTTGATCAGAACTCTATTATTCAGTGATTGAAAGAGTTGCTAGCATGCTATTGGGCTAGCGAGAAATTTAGGAGCTATGTGTGGGGCAGAAACTATGTAATTCAAACTGATCATAAACCGTTGGTGTACATTTTAAACGGAGACAAAATTAACTACACGACCCCCCGCATTGCACGCCTCACCACAAAATTGTTACAGTATGATTTTCAAGTCAGGTACATTCCGGGGAAAGATAATTTCACAGCAGACTTTCTATCTCGTCTACCTATCAATGAAGAAAATAATGTTGATTTGGAGGATGATGTGGAAGATTGTTTTATAGCGGCTGTAGATGCTGATGAATCCAAGGTGTGCACGGAGACTGTGTGGAGGATGGCTGAAAGCAGTGATGAGGTGTTGTCCATTGTTAAGCAGCATATAATCAACGGCTGGCCTAAAGACAGAAATGTGAATTCAAAGGTCCAACCATATGCCAAGGTGGGTGATGAATTGTCAATTGAAGATGGAATTACTTTGAGGAACGATAAATGTGTACCCCCGTGTGATGTTCGATCAAAGTTGGTGGACCATGAGCATGAGGAGCACCTTGGTGCCACTATGACTAAGAGACGTATTAGGGCACACTATGGGTGGCCTTCTATGGATAGAGATGTGGAAAGGGCTGTTGGTGGATGCGTGGTGTGTAATGGTGCAGAAAAAGGGTTGAAGGTTGTAAATCACCATTACAACCCATATCTTTACCCGACACGGCTTGGGTTAAAGTAGGGGTCGATATGGTAGGACACTTCAATTTTCTCCCCAGTCAGATGCTTTATGCCTTTGTACTAATAGATTACTTCAGTAAGTGGCCAGAAATGTGTTTTTTTGCCAAGCCTATGGCTGGTAGTTCCATTCAGTTTCTCAAAGAGATTTTTTGGAGGGAAGGTTTTCCGGAGTTTTTGATTTCGGATAATGGAGTACAGTTTGTGAGCAATGAGATGGAAACGTTTCTGGGAGAGTCTGGTGTGAAACATTTGAAGAGTTCTCTGTACCATCCTCAAACGAATGGTTTAGTAGAGAGAATGAATAGGATGGTTGTGGAGTGTGTCAAGTGGGCTAAAGCGAGTAAATTGGATGTGGAAGAAGCTGTGAATTCAATGTTTTTGTTCTATCGTACCACTCCACATTCAGTGATGAAAATCTCTCAGTTTGAACTGTTGATGAGTAGACGTAGCACGTCAAGACTTTTCCCGGCGTGGTTAGCCAAGGTTGTGTCTGGTAAATTTCCCGATTCTGTGGACAAGGACAGGGTGTTGGGTGAAGTAAAAAAAAATCAAGATAAGGTAAAAGCTAGGTATGACCAGAAGAATTCTACAAAAGAACTCTCATTTCAACCTGGAGATCTTGTGCGCGTCAAGCTACAGACATTTGTGAGGAAAGGGGAGGCCTGCTATGGGAGTCCAGTAATGGTGAAGAAAGTGTGTGGTAATGCCATCATGGTTGAGGGTGGTCAATGGTGGAATCTGGATAAGGTTGTGAAGGTGAATGATGTCAGTCACTGTGGAATAAAAAGGGGTAGTAAGTTTGTGTCAGAGGGCATGGATCAGAAACGGAAGGCGTCAGACACAAATTTGTTGGAACTCCATACTCTGAGGAAATCTGTCCGTGAGAAACGGGTACCGATCAAACTCAGGGAATATCATGGCTTTTAGCAGGAATGTTACTAATTATTGTCAGTTTAAGGACATATTTATTTGGTTGTTTAATGTTATGTAATTTTCTCTTTTGTGGAAGTTGATCTTATAAAAAAAAAAAGGAGATAATATGTTGTGTCTGCAAGTTCGACGCGCGGTGTCGCGAGCCGAACCGTCGCATGCTGCTCACGGTCACGTCTTCGTGCCCTCGAGCGTTCGCCGATGATGGTTGAGGGCAGTGCAAAGGAGGCTGGAAGATGCGACAGCGGCAGTCTGAATTATTGAAGACAAAATAAATAAACGTGCTTACCACAACTGGAACGACTCCTGCTCTGATCACAACAAACTGGTCCAGCAGTGGCTTTTGGAGAACCAACACAGAATCAGGAGCAGGCGGAAGAAGAACATGCAGAAATCGATCTGAAAAAGAAATCATTTGTTTGGCAAATTTTCTCTCTGCCATCTAGAGAAACAAATATGATTGCAAAAATAGAGCAGTGCACAATCTACCAGAAGACATTGTCCAGAGGTACAGGGAAAATATACTCTCATGGCACATCAAGTATGTGGAAATACATTTGCCCAATCTACCAAAACCCCCGAACAGAGCAGAAAAAGAAAGAGATGCAGCAATAGCATCTACGTTATCTGAATGACTACCACTTGCTCCTGGAGACCCAGGTCCACCAGCAATGATCCAGGGACTTCCTCCAACTGTCCTGAAGATGCTGGATATGAATATGCAGTGCTGCAACTTAAGAAGTACATAACCAATTTTGATAATTTTGGCCTTAAAAATTATATAAAAATCTGAAGTATTTTTATAAATTGGTCTTGAGTTATTCCTTTGATTGTGTGAGTTGCATGTGTTGCACTTAGCCTGTTCAACCACGCCACCTCAAAAATTGGAGCATTAGGTGATCTAGCTTGTGCCTCTGGAACCAACGTGTGGTTGCCTGGACCCCCTACACAGTGTGCCTAGCTTTTACACTACATAGAGGGCCAGCCTCTAACAAGAAGTGACTGGGTCTAGTAGGCTTTTCCAGGTAGCAGCCTACCCAAGCCCAAAAAACACAGCCGTTCACCATTGCAACTGGGTCGATATTGGGACTTAGCCAAGCTCTGCTGGCCCATATGTGAAATCAACACCCAAAAGAGTCAAATCCCCTTTTGCTTGCCATTGGGATGAGATGCTTTAGTCAGCAAGAGGGGCAGAAAGAATGTGCCCATTTTGGGTGGTGGGGTCACTGCCATGCCCATTCTGGGCAGCCCAACCCCTAAGAGTCCCTGGTGTCTAGTAGGGTTTTGTGCCCTTAGAGCAGATCGGGGACTATTGCACCCATCTGCCTCCCCCCAAGGGGGGCTGAAAAAATAGGCCGATTTTTTTTGGGGGGGGGGGCAGGGGTTGGGCTATTGTCATGCTCCCACCCCTACACGAATACAAAAACAAATCCCTGGTGACTAGCAGGCTTTCAGCCCCTGGGGGACATGTCAGGGGCTACTGCCCCCCAAATTGGGCCATGATGGGCCAGTTAATGCCCTCCTCCAAAAAAAAACACTGCTGTGCTTGTGGGCTTTCTGGCCCCCCAGAAGGCAGATCAGGGGTTATCACCCCCTTGTGCTCCGGGGGGGGGGGTAGAAAGACTAAATTATGCCCAAGAAAACTGGGGGAGCTAAAGCTCTTGGCCGAGGGGCCGCTCCCCCTCCCTAGTGTCTAGTGGAGTGAATCTCTGTTTGGGGATCACCCTCCTTGGGCGATCCTAAAGCTGGGATCCACATGAGAAAGGTACCATTGGAAAGGGGATCTTTCACGTCTGGATCAGTGCTCATGGGGCTGAGATAGCCCCATGAGCACTGATGCAGAGAAAGTGAAATGAGTCAATCAACTCATTTGACTTTTTTTTTTAAGGTAATGATGACAGTGTGCTGCGTGTTCCGAAAGTAATTTCCCGCAAAACAAAGAACCAGCCTTGGGAGCTGGGGAAGTTCTCCTCCAGCTCCTGAGGCTGTTTCCTTGTAAACGAAATTGATTTCAAGTGCCAAGTGCATAAACAGCCGAAGGCCATCTGACTCACATGAGCACTGCAATGTCGGACTACTACCGGCCATCCAACGCACCGTACAAATTAAAGACCACATTGAATGTTCAGTGTTTTCTAATTATTTGAAAATGTAGAATGATGAGATTCAACAAGAGGAGTCAATAGCAGCCAAGGTTGTGAAAATTAGGTCACAAGGCGGATAGAGTTCCGTATCTCATATTCACAATCTTCTTGGCTCGGCTATTATTGAGAATGAAGCAGCTATTGCTATGAATGAGGTTTAGAATGCTATGGAACAGGTGAAGATTAACACCCATGTTTCTCTTCCAGAGGATCCTCATCAATAGTCACAAGGTCCCACGTGGGGACCCTGGAGCACATATAAACACACATGTATATATATTAAATGTATAGGTAAGCATAACAGTGTGTCCTGAATTTTCATACATATAAATATCATATACATGTACCTATGGGCCAGGTTGCGTCTCAAATCCACTTGTCCTGTAAAAAAATCTACTTCTACCTTTGATGCCATGTAGTGCGGCAACAAATTATGGCAGCGATCTCATTATGTCAGAGCTCTGATAAAAGCCTCTCTAATTATGGCGGGGCTACTACTATAGTAGGGCTTGAATATGTGCAATTTCAATCGTACTATAGCAATTTCCTTATTTTGCTACCTTTCCGCAGATCTACATCCTGGGGCTGGAGGAAGTAGTACATAATAGTTCCAGGTCTGGAATGCCTTTTTTTTTTTTTACTTTCTCTGCCGACCGGGACGGATATAGCTGATCCCTTATGTTATGGGTAATAATAGGTTGGACATTTAATTCCAATAATATGGAAAGACAATCAATTTAAAGACCATGCAAATATAAGCCCTGAAGAAGTCCTTTTGTGTAGGATGAAACACGTTGGCTGATTGTTTGTTTGTTCAAGAAAAAGCAATAATAAACAAGCATTTGCAATGCAATAGGTCTCGCATTTTCCTGAGCTGGAGCTATTGGCTTCGTAAATGCATAACTGGACTTTTTTCTGTCCATTACTTGCTCAACCCTGTCGCATATTTTGGTCCTTTCTGCCACATAATTCCAGGGGCCCTGCATATAACTAAAGGGCTAGTAGACTTACTGGGATATTTATTTAAACAAAGCCCTTAAAACACAAACTGCTCCCAGGTGCAAAACATATTTACTTGGCAGTTGGTACAGGCAACATTTCTTGCAGGGCAATGAATAAATAATTGTACCCCAAGAATGTGTACTTACTGGATCACTGTCCCTTTACTGCAGTCTGGGGAGTAGAACAAAATGTCCATGATTTTTCACACGCTTGAGGAGAGCCACCTCACATGAAATTAATGATCCTCCGTCAGTCTTGAACTGAAATATTAGTTATAAAATATTGACCATTGTACAGCATAATCAACCGTA
This sequence comes from Pleurodeles waltl, assembly GCF_031143425.1. Taxonomy (NCBI): domain Eukaryota; kingdom Metazoa; phylum Chordata; class Amphibia; order Caudata; family Salamandridae; genus Pleurodeles; species Pleurodeles waltl. The sequence continues at coordinate 1,536,375,348 of NC_090446.1, forward strand.
AGCTCTCCTTGAGGTTAGTTTTATCAATACACGAACACAGCCCAAGTTTCACAGACTCAAACAGGTGTAGTTCATCTAGTCAGGTTTCTGCTTTGTATTAGCAGCTTGTAGCACATTATAAAAATAAAACTACACGTCCCAGAATGCAAAGCTGAAACAAACGAAATGAGTGAATCACGCATCGAACTAGGGAGCTGGACAACTCTACGAATACTACTCCAAGAGCTGGTTTCCAGCTTGTATCATGTTAGAAAAATAAAACTTCAAGTCGCAGAATGAATATGTGTGCAGCAAAGAACATGTACTAAGCTGATCAGAGTGCATATAATGTAAAAATCTCAAAATAACTCTGACAATGAATATTCTTTCTGGAGAGAGAATGTACTTTAGCCTAGTAGAAGCTTGGAGTCATTATAAGGTAGTGCACAGGGTTAATATGCCTGCTGCAAAGAACGTGTACTAAGTAGACTAGAGTGCATGTAAAGTAAATACAATGCCGATGATCGAGTTTGCGCTCTGAGTGCTGTGAGCGCCATGGCAGCCACGAAGCACAGACAATAGAAAAAGTAGTTTACCCATGCTGAAGTCTATCGGCAATCGTGCAATTATCCCTGTAACAGGGCTGACCCCAAGGCAAGACAAACAAATGTAAAGCATTTAATAATGACATCAAGTGATTTTCGAAAGGCAAGCCCACGAACGAATGAAAGTGATGAGCGTGAGGTGGGCCTGGTTAAAAGCCCACAATACTTACAACAGGTCAAAGAGCTTGCATGTTCGACCTAAAAATGTACATACAAGCTCTTCCTCTGCCTGTTCTGAAAGGCTTCAAAAATGTTGGGTATTTCACAAAATGATGTGCTTTTTCTCACTTAGTGCTCCAACCTATATGCATTCCTCTCCCTTTCCACTGCCCCTTAAGCCCCACGCGAAAGAGCACACATTGCATCAGTAGTCCCGGGAACCAAAAGGAACACTACAGCTGACCAATAGATAAAGAGGCTGACTGAAATTGCTGCTTGTAAGTGTGTGAAGTATTTATATATATTTTTTATTAAAAACAAAAAGCTCTTGCTTAATGCCGGACCTAAAGAAAAATATAAACTTGTAAGCAAATGCTTTAAGTGGAAGCAGAGCACGTGAGCAATGCTGACAACAAACAGTCGATCACTGGCAACATAAAAGCAAAAATTTTCTGGCGCGTCGTGGTTCATAGTTTCCTTCTGCAATTCAAGGATTTACTCTTGTACACATTTTAGCAGATATTGGCCACACAGTGGCGCCAGATGAGCTCTGCTAGCAACATGTGCTGTGCAGCTGCTGCTCGCTCATCCTGCCTGACAGTAGCTAACTCTGAGCTCTGTTTATCTGGTTGGCAGTGCTTAATTTGTGCTTGTTGTTTCTGGTGCAGAGCACCAGCACTTATTTTTGAGGGCCAGCACTTATTTTTCTGCCTCAAGCATTTACGGCGAGCAAAAGACACAGATGGGAAAGACGGAGGAAGAGAAAAACGAAAAAGCGTCACAAACGGAGAAGGCAGAAAGCTGCAAGAGTGAGTTGAAGGAGCAGAGAGTGGCTGTAAATGGATTAAAGAGGCTCAAAATGGGTTTAGGATTACGCTGCCTCAGTATTCAGTGCTCGCACATTTAATTGCAGCAGCCGCAAGCTTCAGAGGAGAGCTTCGGGCACCAGCACGTTTTTATTTACAAATTAAGCACTGCTGGCTGGGGATTTCCTACTAAAACCTGTGGATTCTGCAAGCACCTCAGTGGCTTCCATGGCCATGTAGGAGATGTCAAGCCAGAAGATTTACTGCAGGTGTTTAGCATCAGGCTTTCTAGACTTCGTCAATGCAGCTGCATTACTGTGCATCAAGGTGATGTTTTCCTAAAAGATCCAGGCAGAGAAAGGAAAAGAAAAGGCGTGTTTACACATTGATACACCACCTACAACCAGCAGTAAATAGGATTCTTAAATGTCCTTTTCTTAGATAACAGCTGGTGGTGTTTGACACAAACCTTGGGCCACAAAGCAGCTTGTGTGTGTATGCACAAGGGCCTGTGGCCCTCCCCTTTTGGAGAATGGGGCTGCAATCAAGAAAATAATTGCCATAAGTGAAGGACAGGACATGGGTGGCACGGGTGGGCAGTATTACACAGTCCCAAGGTTCACTATGTTCTCCCCTCAGTAACTACACTACACGGTTCTTTAAGTGGGATGAAAAAGCTAGGAAGAGGTGCTGTGGCCAGAGAAACTGACTCGGAATCCAGTGAGAGGTGCGTGGCAGATGTAATTAAAGGTGTAGGTTTAAACATGTAAACTAAACCCTTTTGTACACAGGGTGCAACCTCAGTGGTATTTGGGTGCCTAACTATGGGTTTCTGTTACTACATCCAGATATTTCACAGCAACCAATCAGTACACCTAAAACACACCAAGACCTATTGGCTTTGCCAATACTTGTTAACTGTAATCAGATAAAATAATCACAACAGTTATTTAGTTGTGAAAAATTAGAATTCAAAATGTTTCAATTATGAAAATTGGAGACTGTGAATTAAACATTACTCAGGTCTGTGGAAGAGGCAGGGGCCAATGGAGTCCCGAGCACTCCTGTTCTCCCATTCACAGCGCTTTCTTCTGACTCTCTCCCTCTGGTAGACACCTAGGTCCTTTTTCTACCCACATCTTTGAGGAATCATCCATCTGAGAGTCATGCACTTTCCCACACTTGGCACATCTGCAACCACAGTTCTGTGTGCCCTGCAGCGAGGCCAAGAAGTGAATGTACATATTATCGGCACTGACAGGAAATGGAGAAACCTGCACTGCCTTCAGCCTCAGCTCCAGAGTTCTCAGTTCTGCTGTGACATAACCAGCCACTTGCAAACTGAAGTCAACCAGACAGATGGAGGTGACTCAGTGTGTACTACAGGAGCTTGTGTTGCATGAAAACAATACAGAAAAATGCATCCTTTATTTAAAATTTATAAAATATTGCATCACCGACGAGGAATTATTTAACAGTGTTTCTTTTTTATGTTAGTTAGATACATAAATAAAGAGCCCAATAGGGACCCGCTCCAAAGTCGTTTTTTATTACTTCGGGGTCTGAGACCCGTCACACTTAAAACCCTGACCCTACTCACATTCAATGAGTGGAACGTGTCCCCCTTGGACAGTTGTCTGTTTGTGAATTGATACCTCAGCCTACTGAGGAGCCTGAAAAAAGGCCCAGTTGCTAGGTAAAAGGGAGCACCCAAATAGCAAAATGCAATTTTGTTTTTTTCTCCAATAACCCTTGCATTGGAGCTTCAGGAAAGATGGAGGTATCACGGAAAATGATTATCAAAACTCATTTGTGCCCAAGGCCCAGATCTTGACTCAGACTTACTGCTTGTCCCCCTTGCTCCCATGGGCCTCTCACGTTGTGCTGCTGAACTCTCTTATTCAATAAGGTAATTTTTATACAGTAATTTGCAGGATGTTGTGAATTTTGCTTTATGCTTGTTATGCAAAATTCCCGAAATGTACACCATTACATCACTTTGTGTATTTACACACCTTTTGTGGTAAAAATACGTCCATTCATGGTAAAAATTGACCACAAACACAGGCAAACAGAAGAATGCAAACATCCGTTGTCCGCAGCGCAATGTTTGAATGTATACTTGCACCAACAATTTAATTGAGGAACTGATTTCTGCTAAAATTTAGGGCAAAATGATAGATGTGCAAGTCACATAATTATGCGTAATTTCACATAATTGTGCTGAACTTTTGCATAATTATGCAGCAGAAAATTATGCGAATTTGTCACACCTCTAATTTTCATAAGAGCACAACCTGGCAATCACACAATATAATTGTGCTATAAATGTGTGTGTGGAGCGGGCGATTTACACAGGGAGGTGAAGATCATTTCACAGGGCATCAGTGCAAACGAGAATAAACAAACAAAAGAGAATGAGGATGAGGAAAGGAGAAAAAGTGACAAATATGGGGGAAGAAAAAAGAATAGAAAAGGAAAGAAATGAAAGAATTAGAAGCAGAAGGAGTGGAAAAAAATAAAAAAATGGAAAAGAAAAGGGATTAAAAGAGATGGCAGGAAAAGAAAGAGCTAGAAAAAGGTAAGAAAATCATAGAAAACACAAAAATAAAGTTGACAGTAAGGTGAAAACAGAAAAGGAACACAGAATAAAGAAGACATTGAAATATGAGATGAACAGAAAAATTAAGAGCATGAATATAAAGAGCAGAAACATAAAAAAAAGAACAATAGGAAAAGAGATGCTGGAAACAAAGACGTAACATACCTTGAATGGGAGTAGACTAGGAGAATAAAAATAAATAAATAAATAAAAGCGAAGGAAAGTAGCAGAAAAATAAACAGGCGCTGCATGTGTCAGTTTGAAAAGGGAAAGGTGTCTCACGGGATGTTTCGAGGCATCGACTGAACTTAGGGCCAGATGTACGAAGCCTTTCGCATGTTGCAAACTGCGAAAAATGCAGTTTGCAGCATGCAAAAGGCCGAACGCGATGCTCATCCCCAAATTGCGAGTCGGTACCGACTCACAATTTGGGGATGCGACTCGCAAATAGGAAGGGGTGTTCCCTTCCTATTTGCGACCGCATCGCCATTCAGAGTTGCTTTGTGACCGCGAATGCAGTCGCAAACCAACTCGCAGTTACCACCAGTGTCACACTGGTGGTAACTCATTCGCAAAAGGGAAGGGGGCCCCATGGGACCCCTTCCCCTTTATGAAAGCCCCAAAAAATATTTTTTCAGAGCAGGCAGTGGTCCTATGGACCACTGCCTACTCTGAAAAAAACGAAACCAAATGGTTTCGGTTTAGTTTTCATTTAGCAGCTCGTTTTCCTTTAAGGAAAACAGGCTGCAAAATGAAGAAAAAAAACTGCTTTATTGACAAAGCAGTCACAGACATGGAGGTCTGCTGACTACAGCAGGCCACCATCCCTGTGAGTGCAGGGACTCGCTATGGGGTCGCAAACTGCGACCCACCTCATGAATATTGATGAGGTGGGTCTTTGCGACCCCATAGCGAGTCGCAGAAGGTGTCTGAGACACCTTTCTGCATCCAATTTTGTGAGTTGCAAATTGCGAGTCGGTCAGACTCGCAATTTGCAAGTCGCAAAATTGGAGTTTCCTACATCTGGCCCTAAACTCTTTGTGGTTGATGGCTACTGCTGCCGAGACATATCTGCAATCTGTCTGTCTCGGGCTTTAATCCTAGGAGGACAACTCAGAGGTTAATGTGCGTGCTAAACAGACATGAGTGTAACCTAGAGGTCAAATGTTCAAATCCTAGTGACATAGATTTGTGAGTTAACGCACCCACGGCACAAATATGTGAAACAGGCCTCAGTCCTAGTGAAATACCTTTAAGTGAAGTAGAGTCTCGCAGTGAAAACGAGGATGGTTAAAAAGCCAATAAATTGAAGCGCTTACCGTTGACTTATATCGTTGTTGAGGGTCACCCACACTCCGCCCACATATCGAGCCCACACTGCTGCCTTTTACATGAATGGTGCCACACCCACGTCAGATCACAAATGTGCAACTTCAGATCTGTTTGTCGGAGCTGCTGGGCGGTGCACAATCCGGACTACCTGCCTGGATCTATGTTCAGAGCAAATTCAGGCAGAGCAAAGCGCCAAGATGACATACCAATGACATGCATGCGCTAAACAGATGACATTAGCAAGATGCTGCATAAGCCAGGCCCGGGGAGGTTTTTTTTTTTCGATGCAGCTGCATTTCTCAGACATTGCTGGTAACTCCGAGCCCTACTCTAGCACTAGCGTCAACTGGTACCTCTGGTGTGCCCGAGTGTGTGAAGCCCCGCAGCATCCCTGCCTGTTTCCGGCCCAATAGGCGCCGTGCCAGCCGGAGCGCCTCAGAGCTGCAGAAATATGGCTTTCATTACTTTCTGACGGCAAATGTATTGGGCGAATCTCTCGTTCCCTTCAAGGCTCTTCCCCTGACTCTTGCTTAAAGACCGCTTGGTGCTAATTACCACAAAAAAACACATTTGGAATGCAATAGTCTTGTGTTTGCTGGAGTTAGAGCTCAGAGCAGCACTGATCGGCGAAGGGTCGGAATGTGCTGCTCCCTCCGTCCAGCCTCCTCCCTGTGACTCTGCTGGGCCTCTTAAATAGTGACATGCTGCGAATGGGCAGCGGAGAGACCAGCTGTTTCGTGTTTCTCGGGTCCATTTGTGAGACACGTATCCAGTCCGGGATATGTTTTAGCTCATAAAAGCAAGAAGACATGTCCCCGGATGCCAAACAAAAGCAAGCATTTGAACTGCAATGGATTTCGCGTTCTCTCCAGTTAGAGCTATTAGCATTTTCCTGCCACACAAACTGAAAATAAAAAGTAAAAGAGTTGACATAAGGGCGGTTCAAAGCGATGCCCTGAGCTTGCAGAGACAGACAAAAGGAACAAGCCTTTGAAATGCAAGAATAGAAAATGCGGGAGGAAGAGTAAGGAATGGAGTAAAAAAAGTCACACATGACTGCAGATGAAAATAAGTAATAGATAGAGCCCTGTAAACAGAAACAGCCTGGAGCCACTGAAACATCCAGCGCTCTGGTCAAATGCTATTAGCCTTTGAAAAAATTAATCCCCAAGCACATGCTACATAGGCACAAGTGGAAGGGTACAAGTACTAGGGCCATGCTCCGGCGGGGGGTACAACTGTGGAAAAGGTGGGACAAAGAACAAGGATTGACCACTAGCAAGCAAGGATTTTTTAAGGCCACTGAAACAAACCAGTGAAAAAGCAGAGACCCCACAAAGAAGTATAGAAGTATATACTAAAGTATATACAAGAGGTCTTGAATGCTCGACCTAACAATGAAGATTTTTAAAAGACAACGTTGTGTTACTCGACTTTACTGACCTTGTGCAGTGGTGCACTATCCATATCTCTCTGGAATGCCTTTGAGTCTACAAACCTACTAACTTGCATGTTTTAAGGATTTTCACCAGCGCTCTTCTGATCTTTTCTCATAATGAGAAAGGTTGGAAATTTTCTCTTGACAACGGCAGAAGTAGAAGTTCTTCCAGGGTTGGGAAAAAAGAGGGTGGAGGGAAAGTGAACTTGTAAATGCTCAATAGATTTTCACATGAGCAAACCTACACATGTATATTTGCTCTGGTTAAAATGCAGTTCACAAATATGTTTTAGGAGTACAATTTCCTGGTCTACTTCTGTAAGCTCTTGTTAATTCATGAAAGGCACTTATTCAAAGACATATGCCATGGGTGCACTTTTTGTGACTTTCTTTAACTATTGGGTCCCTAATTAGGTCTGGAGTTAAAAAATACATTTTGTTTTTACTAAACTTCTACTTCTCTCTCTATCGGCTGGCTTTACTGTGAGTGATCGCCTTCTGCTCTTCCACATTGAGCATATTGGCACACAAAGTAGTTTTGTTCAGTTCCAGGAACTATTGTGGCAATCGGTGGCGTAACAAAACTGGAGGGGGCCCCCCTGTAAAGAACATGGGCAGGATGCAGCACACATAAAAAGAGGATAAAATGGGGAGGAATAAAGATATTTCTCCGCTTCGTATCACTCTTACACCAGCCCTGGGGTGGCGTATGCTTTTGACGCTTTCCCAGGTTTACAAAACCTTGTAAATCTGGAAATACATCAAAATCCACTGTGTTACACAGGAATACCCACACAACACCCATGGAAACGCCTCCCTGGCATAAAGTAAGGCAACGTAGCAACCATATTACATTCACGATAAAGTGCCACTCAAAGTGTCACACACATAGCCTTAACATGTCACCCATAAGTATATGTAATAACCGAAAATGTCACCCATAAGTATACGTAATAACTAGAAATGTCATCCATAAGTATACGTAATACCCAGGAATGTCACCCATAGGTATAAGTAATAACCGGAAATGTCACCCATAAATATGCGTAATAACTGGAAATGCCACCCATAAGTATATGTAATACCCGGAAAAATCACACATAAGCAAACTGAAAACTTGGCAGCTGTGCTTAAGTGCCAGCTGTTTCTACCATAAAAAATGCGCCCACAACTGGGGGATAAGAGGGCTCTTAAGGAGCTCCAATAGGCGGTACATTTAGAATATTCTATGAGACAGAGGGCCAACACAGATCCTTGGGATCAGGTGATGCATGGCTCTGAAACCACGTGTCAAAATAAAGGCACAGAAGAATTTGCACCATCAAGACTCACGGTCAAAAGTTCAGCTATTTCTGAAAAATGCAAAAAACTCAACAAAGAATTGAAGGTATTCCTGCAGCAAGACCCCTCCACAGCTGACAAGGACACTGTTCCACCAAAGTATAACTCACAGTGCGAATATTGGTTTCCTGTGCCAGAAGAATGACCATGTATGTTTACAGTGAAGAAGTATGTGAATGCTGTCGTTTTGATTAGCAAGATTGTGGGACAGTCATGTAGAATACAGCATTCTACTGTTGTGTAGCCATTTTAGGTATTGCTTCATGTATGTTTTTTTAGCATACTAGGCCTGTCACTGTGCACTTTAACCTAGGTAAATTTTATTCAGTTTTGTTTATTATTTTAACAATAGAGACTTTTGCGGTCTTGTTTTATTTATTTCTATGTCGCTGTTTTTGCTTAGGCCAGCACTACGTCCTCAAACAAGACATTCTTGTTCACTCTGTGCTCCTTTCAAGGTTGCAGTAAGATAGGTTGCCAGTGAACTTGGTAAAAGTTTTGTTTCTGGTATTTATAGAAAAACACACATCCTTACGTAGGGACAGGTTCCCAGAACATCAGCTGTTTTACTATAAAAAAAGTTCCTTGTCCCTCACACGTTAGAGGGAGATTCCAGCCAGAAGACCACAACTCTATGCTGAATGCTGAACGCTTTTGCTAGAGCTCCTTATGCAGACTTCAGGCCTTTGCTCTGGTATGGGGGATGATGTCTTCCCAGGGGAACCTGAAGGGCAGAACTAGAGCTTAACATGCTGTGCTCTATTATAGCCTAGGTAGGAATTAGTCTATTGACTCTAGTGACAGTATTGTAGCGTTATTCCTATGCTTCACTCTCCTTGTCACAATATTAATTCTGTCATGCTATATCGTCCTGGTTATAGCAGTACATGTTTTGCTATCTAAGATGCAGTTACTTCATTAAAACCTTATTCAAACATATACTCCCTCTGTTTGTCAGTGTGTATGTGAGACTAATGTAACCGAGAGAAAACGGATGTGACATGCGTCACCACGATTTCATTGAGGAGTCAATTGTGTCATGCGCTCGGCTGCCCAATCATCCCTGCTTCTTGGTAGAAATGAGGTACTGCTAGTTAGCCAGAGCAAAACCGAGATTGGGGCGACAGGTGTCACCTGCAGTGGGTTAAGACTCAGTCTCCCACACCGCACGCAGGCGATTCAGCTGCTCAAATCCAGTAGTCTCATTAGAATAACGAGAGCCCATGCAACATGGCGCAGCCAACGTTTGGTCAGGCTCTAATTTTCGGGTCCTCCTGAGATCTCTGTCTACACAAGGACACCTCAGTAATATATACGGAGACATCTGTGGTATTGAGGATTTCCTCCTTATCTAAGAAGGGAACACATATCTGATGCTGGAGGTTGTTCAAGCTTGAACTCTAAAAGGATACTCCCCATTTGGTGTGCTTATCTCTGATCAAATTTACCATTTAATATGGCAAATCCGCAACAAGTAGCAATTGCAGTCAATTTGAGACCACCCCACAGGGGAGTCCAATCACATTTGTTGTTGACACACACGCAGCTTATAAAACAGAACTCTTTTATTCTTGGGTCACATTTCCAGCATTTGATGGGAACACAAATACATTTCATCACTATACACTTGCAATCGCACCTGGACAATACAGGGCATATGCATATTTAGAAATACCACTACCTTATCAAGAACATAATAATTGGCTTGATGGTGCCCCACCCACACAATTTCACCTGTTAGGTTAGGTCCTCTACATAAGATGGTCTTACCTGGCCTTTATTGGCCACTTACACACCTCATTCGGCTGCAGCAAACCTAACGGTAGCTGAAGTCCCTCGCTTATACGCTGATCTGACGGCAATATACAGAGGGATAGTACAGTTTGTAATGCAAACATTAAACACATTAAACACAAACCCAGCACGTGCTGTTCTGGCACAACCTCATGCAGTAATGCCAGGCATTAATCCTGCGTCTGTACATCCGATCATGGGAAAGGCACCCACCAAACAAGAAGACATTCTGTTTTGGTTAGCTCAAAAAATAAATGCGCTGGAAGCAGTATTTCCCCATACGGGACCTCAGGATAAACACAGAATACTAACAACGCGCTTGTCATTTGGGATGGTTCCCACTATAGACAACTGTAATACATGGAGCACAGTATTTGCCAAGCTCTATACTACTGCAATGGTACACCGACACTTGCCAATTTCCGGAAGTGTTGAAACAAATTCAAGATGAATACGGGGCTGCCCCGGCCCTGGTTTTGGGGATGCAATTAATGGGCAACTTTGCCACAGTATCCTCAATCATTTATTAGTAACATTAAAGGGAAAGCGGTCGCACCAGCAGTGCGAATGTGGCTCTGGGATGTTCCTCCACAGGATCAAGAACATGAGCTGCCAAAGATTATCGCCGAGACGTAATCTAGTATTGAGGGCCAAACCAACAATACCACAATTTCTAGGTAAATCTTATAAAGATTCTACCAAGCAAGTTCCTGAGGGTAATAAGAAACGCTGGGATAAAAAACACCAAACACCTAAAAAAGTAAGAAGAGAATCTCCGCATTCGGGGACCACAGAGAATAGATATAATCTCAGGAATAGAGATAATATAAAAACGCCTGACAGATTTCAATATACTGATACACACCAATCTTGTTCCTTTTTAGGACTCATCGGAAAAACGCGGTGGGAGGTTAGAGCGAAGAACTGAGTATGTGAAACCGAGACAGGAATCACAACACTCAACAGAGGTTTCTATTAAAAAGGAAGAGAAACCTCCTCAACAAAAACCCCAATTTAAAAAGAAAAAGGTGGCAGCAGTTGCGGTTCGACATGCAACTCAAGAAGAGGGTTCTCTTGAAGAACAAGGAGTGGGCACTAGCGCTACTAGACGGCATGGCAGAGGTCACAATAGTTCGCTGGAATCTTCTAGAGCATCTGGAGGTGAAAGCAACTGATGACTTCCTATGAGTGAAAACTAAGGACATGGGTGTCTCCACGCCTGACAGGGTGTACAAAGTAACGTTACAGTTAGAAGGGGACATTGATTGCACAATAGACGCAATATTTTGGGATTGCGTGGTAAACATATTTGATATTTTGTTGGCCGGACAAGATTGGCCACCTGAATTTGACCGTACCTTCCCATGTGGGGAAGATGTTATTAAACCTTCTTTTTCGCCCCTTGTTCCAGAGGAACTCGCAGAGCCCTACGCCATTGATTAGGTATTGGCGCAGGCACCCATGTTATATCGCAACCAGGATGGGACAAATATTCCCCCTACCATGTAATTCCGATTAAAAATCAACCCCAACCTCAACCCAAATATCCAATAAAACCTGATGTTAAAGGACCCATGAGGGAAATCTACACACAATTGGAGTACCAGGGCGTAATTGAACCCTGTGTCTCACCTATGAATAATCCCTTATTCCCAGTAGCTAAACCGGACCATTCGTAGAGAATAGTCTTAGACTACAGACATTTAAACAGTCATACATGCACATATGCTATACAAAACTCACATAGCACATCACTTATGAACAACATAGTGCATTAAAAATACAAAACAACACTGGATATTTCAAATGCTTTCTTCTGCCAAAATATAGCAGCTGAGAGTAGAGACTTAACAAGTTTCAGAGCGCGTTCACCCCAAGGGTAAAGGAATGGTCCAGGACTGTTCGCGGCTCGTGTGACTTCAATATTACACAACATTGACCCTGAAGCATTGTCCTATGCAGATGATGTCTATCTCACGGATGATGAACTACTGCAGCATTTAACCGCTTCTGTGCCTTGGACGAGGTCACCTCGTCCAAGGCTACAGTTCCCCTGTGCCTTGGACGAGGTCACCTCGTCCAAGGCACAGGGGAACTTGGGGGAGCACTAGCGCACCCCCGTGCACCCCCCTCCCCCCAAGGCGGGGATGGAAGGGGAAGACCTTCCCCTTCCACCCCCGACCCCCCCCGACAATCCGATGACGTCAGCGCGCGCACAGCGCGCCAACGTCATCAGGTGTTGCCGGACGCGCTGGAAGCCATTTGCTTCCAGCGCGCGAGGAGGAAAGGACCTGAAAGGTGAGTCCTTTCCGTTTTGGGGGTTTTGGGGGGGGGGGAAACAGACACGGGGAAAGGAAAGGCTTTTTCCTTTCCCCCTGTGCCTGTTTTCACAAAATTCCTGCTCCACGATCGCGGGCAGGGCCCGAGATCGTGGAGCAGGAATCTCCACTAGACACCAGGGATTTTCTTTGCTGTGTATATTTTGGGGGCGACCCCTTGGGCAAGGGTCGCCCCCCTGGGGGCCAATTTTTTTTAGTATTTTGCCCCCCCTGGGGGCAGATCCGCCGGATTTTTGGCGGATCTGCCTCCAGGGGGGGGCGAAATCCACTAGACACCAGGGATTTTGTTTTGTTTTTTTTATTTTGGGGGCGACCCCTTGGGCAAGGGTCGCCCCCACGGGGGTCAATTTTTTTTAGTGTTTCACCCCCCCCCCCCTGGGGGCAGATCGCCTTTTTTTCGGCGGATCTGTCCCCGGGGAGGGGGGGCGAAATCCACTAGACACCAGGGATTTTGTTTGCTTATTTTGGGGGCGACCCCTTGGGCAAGGGTCGCCCCCCCGGGGGTCAATTTATTTTGTATTTCGCCCCCCCCTAGGGGCAGATCCGCAGATTTTTCGGGAGGGGGCGAAATCCACTAGACACCAGGGATTTTGTGTTGTTTTTCTATTTTGGGGGCGACCCCTTGGGCAAGGGTCGCCCGGCCGGGGGTCAATTTTGTTTAGTGTTTCGCCCCCCCCCCCCCGGGGGCAGATCGCCTTTTTTTTGGCGGATCTGCCCCGGGGGGGGGGGGCGAAATCCACTAGACACCAGGGATTTATTTTTAGTGTAAAGTTTCTTTTGGGGCGACCCCTTGGGCAAGGGTTGCCCCACTGGGGGGCTATTTTTTTTTGTATTTTGCCCCCCCCGGGGGCAGATCGCCGAATTTTCGGCGGATCTGCACCCGGGGGGGGGGGGGGGTGAAATCCACTAGACACCAGGGATTTTGTTTTTATTGTGTTTTTTGGGGGCAATCCCTCGGGCAAGGGCCGCTCCCCTGGGGGGCTATTTTTTTTTTCTGTTTCGCCCCCCCCGATGGCAGACCAGCCATTTTTTGGGGCGATCTGGCCCCCAGGGGGTGGAAGCACACTAGGCGCCAGGGATTGTGTGGTGTGTGTGGTGAGTTTTTGGGGGCACCCCTTGGGCAACTGTCACCCCCCTAAAGTGGGGAAAGTTCGTATTGGCCATCTCTGCCCCCTCTGGGGGCAGATGGGCCTATTTTTTGTAGGCCCATCTGCCCCCAAGGAGGGCAGAGACCAACAATATGCCAGGGATTTTTTTTTTGTTTTGTTTTGTACTGGGGGTGCCCCCTTTGGGAAGGGTCGCCCCCTAAAGGGGGCACAGAGGTGTTGCCCATTTCTGCCCCCCTTGGGGGCAGATTGGCCAATTTGTTTACGCCCATCTACCCCAGAGGGGGCAGGATCCACTTAGGTACCAGGGACAACTTCTAAGTTCTTGGTGGTGGGGTGTTTGTCAACTGGCGAAGTATTTGTATTTGTGATTATAACAATTTATTTCTTCTTTTTCTTCTAGTTCAACGCTTTTGCTTCCTTTGCTGTGGATCCTTGCGGTTTTGGCAGTAGTTGTCCTGCGGTTTGCATAGTTGCATGTTTAAGGTAAGTAAAAGCAATTTACTCCAAAGGAGTATTGTTGACATGCATGAATGACATGTTTGTAGGTGGTGTACTAAATGCAGTATTGTGTGTTTGACATTGTCCTTAGATTTGAGCACAGTGATGTTTGTGTTGTCATATGTCTAATTTGGTGATTGCTGTGTCTGTGCAGAGTAGTTGCTTGGTGAGTAGCTTTTTCAGGCAAGTGAGTGGTATAGTTTTTTTGTAGTACATAGCTCTTTGTGATAAAGCTACACTTTGTTTATTACTTATTTTAGTGCTAGTTGTTGTTGGCAATCCATTTGTTGTTAGTGAGGATCATGGCTAGCCGCAAAGTGACCGCTCAGCAGGTTGTTCGCATGCTCTTTGAGTCGTCTTCAGACCATGATTACGACACTGACTCTGCATCTGAGGCAGAGGAGGAAGCAGGAGATTCTGGAAGTGAGTTTTCTATCTGAGAGTATTCTTCTGATGAGGAAGCTACTCTCAGTGCAGATGAAGGGCCTGTGTTAGAGGAGGACATTGATGTGCCAAGAGTGCAGCAGCCTGGGGCTGAAGGGTTTCCCATTAGAAGACCTGACACCTGGATTGCCCCAAACATGGAGCAGCCACAGTTACCTGCATTTACTGGTCTCCCAGGGTGTAGAGATAATACGGAAAACTTTTTGCCTGTCCATTTCTTTCACTTGTTTATGGACAATGTATTTTTGGAAGAGATTGTGGAGCAGACAAATGTGTATGCAGAGCAATATTTGCGGGACAACGCTGCCAGACTTAAGCCTCAGTCTAGAGCTACTCAGTGGGTTCCCACATATCTGGCTGGAAGAGATGAAAAGGTTTTTAGGTTTGTCTTTTTTGATGGGGTTGATCAGGAAGCCGTCACTGGCTTCTTATTGGTATACTAGCCCCTTGATGGCAACTGCTATATTTCCTGCAACTATGACACGTAATCCGTATTTGCTTCTTCTTCGTATGCTGCATTTTGTAGACAATGCTTTAGCCTTGCCACGAGATCACCCTGATTGTGACCGTCTTTGTAAGATTAGGCCTGTCCTTGATCATTTTGTGGATCGGTTTTCAGAGGTCTATGTTCCAGGCAAAGAGATAAGTGTGGACGAGTCTTTGGTCCTTTTCAAGGGGCGTTTAGTTTTTAAGCAGTACATTCCTAGTAAGAGGGCACGGTATGGGATTAAATTGTATCTGCTGTCAGAAAACAGTACAGGATATGTGTATAATTTCCGGGTCTACACTGGTAGGGATTCCAGTATTGACCCTCCTGGTTGTCCGGCCACTTTTGGAGTTACCGAAAAAATTGTGTGGGAACTTGCTAGACGGCTGTTTAACAAAGGTCACCATTTGTACGTAGATAATTTCTACACTGGAGTGCAGTTGTTCATGGAGTTGTTTAGGGTGGACACTGTTGCTTGTGGCACAATCCGTTCTAACCAGAAAGGATATCCAAGGGAGCTTGTCTGTAAAAAATTTGAGAGGGGACAGTGCAGTGCCTTGCGGAATAATGAGCTGCTAGCTCTAAAATTTTCAGACAGGAGGGATGTGTACATGCTATCGACCATCCATGATGAGAGTACTTCCCCTGTGGCTGTTTGGGGTCAGGTTGCAGAAGTGCGCAAACCTGCGTGCATTTTGGACTACAATAGGCACATGGGTGGTGTTGATAGAGTAGATCAGAGGTTGGAACCTTACACTGCTCTTCGTTAGTCTTATGTGTGGTATAAAAAGTTGGCCCTACATTTATTTCATTTGGCAACTTTTAATGCCTTTATTGTATACAAGGATTGTTCACCTGAGTCATGGATGACATTTGTTAAATTTCAGGAGTCGGTGATAGAAAGCCTTATTGTGGTGGAACCGGCAAGTGTTCCTAGAGTAGAAGTGGTGGAGGATGTGGCAAGATTGAAAGATCGGCACTTTCCAGATCACATTCCTCCCACTCCCAAAAAAGACTTGCCCACAAAGAAATGTAGAGTATGTGCCCGGAGATTAATCCGGAGGGAGAGCCGGATGTACTGCCCCAAATGCCCTTCAAAGCCTTCGCTGTGTGTGCCCGGCTGTTATAGAAGTTACCATACAAAACAATTTCTGGGAAATAGCGTGAGCGTAAGCTGTCTGTTTTATATTTTCATATGTTTCACGGTTGGCATCTCTGTCATGTATTTAGTTAGAGCTTTTGTGTTTGTAGTTTTGTGCTTATTTTATAATTAGTGGTTTCTTTGTTGTTTATAAACAAAAAAGTGATGGCGGTGTGCGTGGGGTGGCGCTTGGCTGGCGGTGTGCGTGGGGTGGCTCTTGGAAGGCGGTGTGCGTGGGGTGGTGCTTGGCTGGCTGTGTGCTTGGGGTGGCGCTTGGCTGGTGGTGTGGTTGGGGTGGTGCTTGGCTGGCGGTGTGCGTGGGGTGGCGCTTGGCTGGCGGTGTGCTTGGGGTGGCGCTTGACTGGCGGTGTGCTTGGGGTGGCGCTTGGCTGGCAGTGTGCGTGGGGTGACGCTTGGCTGGCGGTGTGCTTGGGGTGGCACTTGGCTGGCGGTGTGCATCGGGTGGCGCTTGGCTGGTGGTGTGCGTGGGGTGGCGCTTGGCTGGCGGTGCCAGCCAAATGGCAGTCCACACTCCCATCAGCTGGTGTGAGTCTTGTATCAGGCATGTGGGCGTATGTAAGTGATGGGCCCTTGAGTGGCGCGGTCTGTCGATGTGAGTGTTGTAATGTGCTGGGCCCGTGGCTGGCGGTGTGAATGGTCTTGTGCGTGTCATGTATGAAAGGTGTGTGAATGGACTGTAAAGCGGTTGGTGCCTTGTCGCGGCTTTACAGCTCACGAGCTGTGAGTCATTGGTTCAGTTTCTTGCCTTTCAGTTATTAGCAGTGCATTTCATTTTTGTGAAATCTCTTGTTAATAAAATTTGATCCACTGAACCATCACTCACCCTCGTGCCAAATCCAACCAGTATGTGTGGTAAAAATGACAAAACCTGCTCCGCTGTAATCAGGCGTCGCAGCACACCTGTGACACGCTAGGTGCCTCGTGTGGGACCCCGATGATGAAAGAATGCCACCAACTTGGTTGGTGGGTGAGGGGTCTTCTTCACAAAACCTAAGTGTGTTTCTTTTCACAATTTTAGTGTTTGGCACATCACGGACGTATGTGCACACATCAAAATTATATATTATAAAAATACCTGTGTTTGGGGGGGAGGGCCCACCTATGTTTTTGGTCCTGGGTGCGGCCTTCATCTAGGGAAACCTACAAAACCAAGACATTTTTTTAAACTAGACACCCCAAGGAGCCCAGGGAGGTGTGGCTTGCGTGGCTCCGCCAACATTTTCTTACCAAGACTCCTCTGTAAACCCCAAAATTTGCATAAAAAAGCATATTTTCCTGACTTTTCTTAGTAGGATCACCGCTCCAGCACAAAATTCCTACTCCCCAGTTTTCCCCTCAGTCTCCCAAGTAAAATGACACCTCACTTATGTGGGTCCCCAAAGCAGAGTCCGTCTAAAGATGTTTAAAAGAATATGCCCTTATAAACTTGCTGTGCTATCCCCCTATCTCTTCAAGTTTTGGGCCTCATTCTGTTGCAGGCACCTGGCCCACCCACACAAGTGAGGTATCATTTTTATCGGGAGACTTGGGGGAATGCTGGGTGGAAGGACATTTGTGGCTCCTCTCAGATTCCAGAACTTTCTGTCACCGAAATGAGAGGAAAGGGTGTTTTTTTTGCCAAATTTTGAGGTTTGCAAAGGATTCTGGGTAACAGAACCTGGTCAGAGCCCCACAAGTCACCCCATCTTGGATTCCCCTAGGTCTCTAGTTTTCAAAAATGCACAGGGTTGGTAGGTTTCCATAGGTGCCGGCTGAGCTAGAGGCCAAAATCTACAGGTAGGCACTTTGCAAAAATCACCTCTGTTTTCTTTCAAAAAATTGGATGTGTCCTCGCTGCGCTTTGGGGCGTTTCCTGTCTCGGGCGCTAGGCCCACCCACAAGTGAGGTATCATTTTTATCGGGAGACTTGGAGGAACGCTGGGTGGAAGGAAATTTGTGGCTCCTCTCAGATTCCAGAACTTTCTGCCACAGAAATGTGAGGAACATGTGTTTGTTTAGCCAAATTTTTAGGTTTGCAAAGGATTCTGGGTAACAGACCCTGGTCCGAGCCCCACAATTCACCCCATCTTGGATTCCCCTAGGTCTCTAGTTTTCAGAAATTCACAGGTTTGGTAGGTTTCCCTAGGTGCCGGCTGAGCTAGAGGCCAAAATCTATAGGTAGGCACTTTGCAAAAATCACCTCTGTATTCTTTTAAAAAATTGGATGTGTCCACGCTGCGCTTTGGGGCGTTTCCTGTCTCGGGCGCTAGGCCTACCCACACAAGTGAGGTATCATTTTTATCGGGAGACTTGGGGGAACGCTGGGTGGAAGGAAATTTGTGGCTCCTCTCAGATTCCAGAACTTTCTGCCACAGAAATGTGAGGAACATGTGTTTTTTTAGCCAAATTTTGAGGTTTGCAAAGGATTCTGGATAACAGAACCTGGTCCGAGCCCCACAAGTCACCCCATCTTGGATTCCCCTAGGTCTCTAGTTTTCAGAAATGCACAGGTTTGGTATGTTTCCCTAGGTGCCGGCTGAGCTAGAGGCCAAAATCTACAGGAAGACACTTCGCAAAAATCACCTCTGTTTTCTTTCAAAAAATTGGATGTGTCCACGTTGCGCTTTGGGGCGTTTCCTGTCGCGGGCGCTAGGCCTACCACACAAGTGAGGTATCATTTTTATCAGGAGACTTGGTGGAACGCTGGGTGGAAGGAAATTTTGGGCTCCTCTCAGATTCCAGAACATTCTGCCACAGAAATGTGAGGAACATGTGTTTTTTTAGCCAAATTTTGAGGCTTGCAAAGGATTCTGGGTAACAGAACCTGATCCGAGCCCCACAAGTCACCCCATCTTGGATTCCCCTAGGTCTCTAGTTTTCAGAAATGCACAGGTTTGGTAGGTTTCCCTAGGTGCCGGCTGAGCTAGAGGCCAAAATCTACAGGTAGGCACTTTGCAAAAATCACCTCTGTTTTCTTTCAAAAAATTGGATGTGTCCACGCTGCGCTTTGGGGCGTTTCCTGTCTCGGGCGCTAGGCCTACCCACACAAGTGAGGTATCATTTTTATCGGGAGACTTGGAGGAACGCTGGGTGGAAGGAAATTTGTGGCTCCTCTCAGATTCCAGAACTTTCTGCCACAGAAATGTGAGGAACATGTGTTTTTTTAGCCAAATTTTGAGGTTTGCAAAGGATTCTGGGTAACAGAACCTGGTCCGAGCCCCACAAGTCACCCGATCTTGGATTCCCCTAGGTCTCTAGTTTTCAGAAATGCACAGGTTTGGTATGTTTCCCTAGGTGCCGGCTGAGCTAGAGGCCAAAATCTACAGGTAGACACTTCGCAAAAATCACCTCTGTTTTCTTTCAAAAAATTGGATGTGTCCACGTTGCGCTTTGGGGCGTTTCCTGTCGCGGGCGCTAGGCCTACCACACAAGTGAGGTATCATTTTTATCAGGAGACTTGGTGGAACGCTGGGTGGAAGGAAATTTGTGGCTCCTCTCAGATTCCAGAACTTTCTGCCACAGAAAAGTGAGGAACATGTGTTTTTTTAGCCAAATTTTGAGGCTTGCAAAGGATTCTGGGTAACAGAACCTGGTCCGAGCCCCACAAGTCACCCCATCTTGGATTGCCCTAGGTCTCTAGTTTTCAGAAATGCACAGGTTTGGTAGGTTTCCCTATGTGCCGGCTGAGCTAGAGGCCAAAATCTACAGGTAGGCACTTTGCAAAAATCACCTCTGTTTTCTTTAAAAAAATTGGATGTGTCCACGCTGCGCTTTGGGGCGTTTCCTGTCGCGGGCGCTAGGCCTACCCACACAAGTGAGGTATCATTTTTATCGGGAGACTTGGAGGAACGCTGGGTGGAAGGAAATTTGTGACTCCTCTCAGATTCCAGAACTTTCTGCCACAGAAGTGTGAGGAACATGTGTTTTTTTAGCCAAATTTTGAGGTTTGCAAAGGATTCTGGGTAACAGAACCTGGTCCGAGCCCCACAAGTCACCCCATCTTGTATTCCCCTAGGTCTCTATTTTTCAGAAATGCACAGGTTTGGTAGGTTTCCCTAGGTGCCTCCTGAGCTAGAGGCCAAAATCTACAGGTAGGCAATTCACAAAAATCACCTCTGTTTTCTTTAAAAAAATTGGATGTGTCCACGTTGCGCTTTGGGGCGTTTCCTGTCGCGGGCGCTAGGCCTACCCACACAAGTGAGGTATCATTTTTATCGGGAGACTTGGGGAAACGCTGGGTGGAAGGAAATTTGTGGCTCCTCTCAGATTCCAGAACTTTCTGCCACAGAAATGTGAGGAACATGTAGTTTTTTAGCCAAATTTTGAGGTTTGCAAAGAATTCTGGGTAACAGAACCTGGACCAAGCCCACAAGTAACCGCATCTTTGATTCCCCTAGGTCTCTAGTTTTCAGAAATTCACAGGTTTGGTAGGTTTCCCTAGTTGCCGGCTGAGGTAGAGGCCAAAATCTACAGGTAGGCACTTCGCAAAAATCACCTCTGTTTTCTTTCAAAAAATTGGATGTGTCCACGTTGCGCTTTGGGGCGTTTCCTGTCGCGGGCGCTAGGTCTCCCCACACAAGTGAGGTATCCTTTTTATCGGGAGACTTGGGGGAACGCTGGGTGGAAGGAAATTTGTGGCTGCTCTCAGATTCCAGAACTTTCTGCCACAGAAATGTGAGGAACATTTGTTTTTTTAGCCAAATTTTGAGGTTTGCAAAGGATTATGGGTAATAGAACCTGGTCCTAGCCCCACAAGTGACCCCATCTTGGATTCCCCTAGGTCTCTAGTTTTCAGAAATGCACAGGTTTGGTAGGTTTCCCTAGGTGCCGGCTGAGCTAGAGGCCAAAATCCACAGGTGGGCACTTTGCAAAAATCACCTCTGTTTTCTTTAAAAAAAATGGATGTGTCCACGTTGCGCTTTGGGGTGTCTCCTGTCGCGGACGCTAGGCCTACCCACACAAGTGAGGTATCCTTTTTATCTGGAGACTTGGGGGAACGCTGGGTGGAAGGAAATTTGTGGCTCCTCTCAGATTCCAGAACTTTCTGCCACAGAAATGTGAGGAACATGTGTTTTTTTAGCCACATTTTGAGGTTTGCAAAGGATTCTGGGTAACAGAAACTGGTCCGAGCCCCACAAGTCACCCTATCTTGGATTCCCCTAGGTCTCTAGTTTTCAGAAATGCACAGGTTTGGTTGGTTTCCCTAGGTGCCGGCTGAGCTAGAGGCCAAAATCTACAGGTAGGCACTTCGCAAAAATCACCTCTGTTTTCTTTCAAAAAATTGGATGTGTCCACGCTGCGCTTTGGGGCGTTTCCTGTCGCGGGCGCTAGGCCTACCCACACAAGTGAGGTATCATTTTTATCGGGAGACTTGGAGGAACGCTGGGTGGAAGGAAATTTGTGGCTCCTCTCAGATTCCAGAACTTTCTGCCACAGAAATGTGAGGAACATGTGTTTGTTTAGCCAAATTTTGAGGTTTGCAAAGGATTCTGGGTAACAGAACCTGGTCCGAGCCCCACAAGTCACCCCATCTTGGATTCCCCTAGGTCTCTAGTTTTCAGAAATGCACAGGTTTGGTAGGTTTCCCTAGGTGCCGGCTGAGCTAGAGGCCAAAATCTACAGGTAGGCACTTCGCAAAAATCACCTCTGTTTTCTTTCAAAAAATTGGATGTGTCCACATTTCGCTTTTGGGGCGTTTCCTTTCGCGGGCGCTAGTCCTACCCACACAAGTGAGGTATCATTTTTATCGGGAGACTTGGGGGAACGCTGGGTGGAAGGAAATTTGTGGCTCCTCTCAGATTCCAGAACTTTCTGCCACAGAAATATGAGGAACATGTGTTTCTTTTGGGCCAAATTTTGAGGTTTGCAAAGGATTGTGGGTAACAGAACCTGCTCCGAGTCCCACAAGTCACCCCATCTTGGATTCACCTAGGTCTCTAGTTTTCAGAAATGCACAGGTTTGGTAGGTTTCCCTAGGTGCCGGCTGAGCTAGAGGCCAAAATCTACAGGTAGGCACTTCGCAAAAATCACCTCTGTTTTCTTTCAAAAAATTTTATGTGTCCACGTTGCGCTTTGGGGCGTTTCCTGTCGGGGGCGCTAGGCCTACCCACACAAGTGAGGTATCATTTTTATCGGGAGACTTGGTGGAATGCTGGGTGGAAGGAAATTTATGGCTCCTCTCAGATTCCAGAATTTTCTGCCACAGAAATGTGAGGAACATGTGTTTGTTTAGCCAAATTTTGAGGTTTGCAAAGGATTCTGGGTAACAGAACCTGGTCCGAGCCCCACAAGTCACCCCATCTTGGATTCCCCTAGGTCTCTAGTTTTCAGAAATGCACAGGTTTGGTTGGTTTCCCTAGGTGCCGGCTGAGCTAGAGGCCAAAATCTACAGGTAGGCACTTCGCAAAAATCACCTCTGTTTTCTTTCCAAAAATTGGATGTGTCCACGTTGCGCTTTAGGGTGTTTCCTGTCGCGGGCGCTAAGCCTACCCACACAAGTGAGGTATCCTTTTTATCAGGAGACTTGGGGGAACGCTGGGTGGAAGGAAATTTGTGGCTCCTCTCAGATTCAAGAATTTTCTGCCACAGAAATGTGAGGCACATGTGTTTTTTTAACCAAATTTTGAGGTTTGCAAAGGATTCTGGGTAACAGAACCTGGTCCGAGCCCCACAAGTCACGCCATCTTGGATTCCCCTAGGTCTCTAGTTTTCAGAAATGCACAGGTTTGGTAGGTTCCCCTAGGTGCCGGCTGAGCTAGAGGCCAAAATATACAGGTAGGCACTTCGCAAAAATCACCTCTGTTTTCTTTCAAAAAATTGGATGTGTCCACGTTGCGCTTTGGGGCGTTTGCTGTCGCAGGTGCTAGGCCTACCCACACAAGTGAGGTATCATTTTTATCGGGAGACTTGGAGGAACGCTGGGTGGAAGGAAATTTGTGGCTCCTCTCAGATTCCAGAACTTTCTGCCACAGAAATGTGAGGAACGTGTGTTTTTTTAGCCAAATTTTTAGGTTTGCAAAGGATTCTGGGTAACAGAACCTGGTCCGAGCCCCACAAGTCACCCCATCTTGGATTCCCCTAGGTCTCTAGTTTTCATCAATGCACAGGTTTGGTAGGTTTCCCTAGGTGCCGGCTGAGCTAGAGGCCAAAATCTACAGGTAGGCACTTCGCAAAAATCACCTCTGTTTTCTTTCAAAAAATTGGATGTGTCCACATTTCGCTTTTGGGGCGTTTCCTTTCGCGGGCGCTAGTCCTACCCACACAAGTGAGGTATCATTTTTATCGGGAGACTTGGGGGAACGCTGGGTGGAAGGAAATTTGTGGCTCCTCTCAGATTCCAGAACTTTCTGCCACAGAAATATGAGGAACATGTGTTTTTTTTGGGCCAAATTTTGAGGTTTGCAAAGGATTGTGGGTAACAGAACCTGCTCCGAGTCCCACAAGTCACCCCATCTTGGATTCACCTAGGTCTCTAGTTTTCAGAAATGCACAGGTTTGGTAGGTTTCCCTAGGTGCCGGCTGAGCTAGAGGCCAAAATCTACAGGTAGGCACTTCGCAAAAATCACCTCTGTTTTCTTTAAAAAAAATGTATGTGTCCACGTTGCGCTTTGGGGCGTTTCCTGTCGGGGGCGCTAGGCCTACCCACACAAGTGAGGTATCATTTTTATCGGGAGACTTGGTGGAATGCTGGGTGGAAGGAAATTTATGGCTCCTCTCAGATTCCAGAATTTTCTGCCACAGAAATGTGAGGAACATGTGTTTGTTTAGCCAAATTTTGAGGTTTGCAAAGGATTCTGGGTAACAGAACCTGGTCCGAGCCCCACAAGTCACCCCATCTTGGATTCCCCTAGGTCTCTAGTTTTCAGAAATGCACAGGTTTGGTTGGTTTCCCTAGGTGCCGGCTGAGCTAGAGGCCAAAATCTACAGGTAGGCACTTCGCAAAAATCACCTCTGTTTTCTTTCCAAAAATTGGATGTGTCCACGTTGCGCTTTGGGGCGTTTCCTGTCGCGGGCGCTAGGCCTACCCACACAAGTGAGGTATCCTTTTTATCAGGAGACTTGGGGGAACGCTGGGTGGAAGAAAATTTGTGGCTCCTCTCAGATTCCAGAACTTTCTGCCACAGAAATGTGAGGAACATGTGTTTTTTTAGCCAAATTTTGAGGTTTGCAAAGGATTATGGGTAAGAGAACCTGGTCCGAGCCCCACAAGTCACCCCATCTTGGATTTCCCTAGGTCTCTAGTTTTCAGAAATTCACAGGTTTGGTAGGTTTCCCTAGGTGCCGGCTGAGCTAGAGGCCAAAATCTATAGGTAGGCACTTTGCAAAAATCACCTCTGTTTTCTTTCAAAAAATTGGATGTGCCCACGCTGCGCTTTGGGGCGTTTCCTGTCTCGGGCGCTAGGCCTATCCACACAAGTGAGGTATCATTTTTATCGGAAGACTTGGGGGAACGCTGGGTGGAAGGAAATTTGTGGCTCCTCTCAGATTCCAGAACTTTCTGCCACAGAAATGTGAGGAACATGTGTTTTTTCGCCAAATTTTGAGGTTTGCAAAGGATTCTGGGTAACAGAACCTGGTCCGAGCCCCACAAGTCACCCCATCTTGGATTCCCCTAGGTCTCTAGTTTTCAGAAATGCACAGGTTTGGTAGGTTTCCCTAGGTGCCGGCTGAGCTAGAGGCCAAAATCTACAGGTAGGCACTTCGCAAAAATCACCTCTGTTTTCTTTCAAAAAATTGGATGCGTCCACGTTGCGCTTTGGGGCGTTTCCTTTCGGGGGTGCTAGGCCTACCCACACAAGTGAGGTATCATTTTTATCGGGAGACTTGGTGGAACGCTGGGTGGAAGGAAATTTGTGGCTCCTCTCAGATTCCAGAACTTTCTGCCACAGAAATTTGAGGAACATGTGTTTTTTTAGCCAAATTTTGAGGCTTGCAAAGGATTCTGGGTAACAGAACCTGGTCCGAGCCCCACAAGTCACCCCATCTTGGATTCCCCTAGGTCTCTAGTTTTCAGAAATGCACAGGTTTGGTAGGTTTCCCTATGTGCCGGCTGAGCTAGAGGCCAAAATCTACAGGTAGGCACTTTACAAAAATCCCCTCTGTTTTCTTTAAAAAAATTGGATGTGTCCACGCTGCGCTTTGGAGCGTTTCATGTCTCAGGCGCTAGGCCTACCCACACAAGTGAGGTATCATTTTTATCGGGAGACTTGGGGGAACGCTGGGTGGAAGGAAATTTGTGGCTCCTCTCAGATTCCAGAACTTTCTGCCACAGAAATGTGAGGAACATGTGTTTTTTAGCCAAATTTTGAGGTTTGCAAAGGATTCTGGGTAACAGAACCTGGTCCGAGCCCCACAAGTCACCCCATCTTGGATTCCCCTAGGTCTCTAGTTTTCAGAAATGCACAGGTTTGGTAGGTTTCCCTAGGTGCCGGCTGAGCTAGAGGCCAAAATCTACAGGTAGGCACTTCGCAAAAATCACCTCTGTTTTCTTTCAAAAAATTGGATGCGTCCACGTTGCGCTTTGGGGCGTTTCCTTTCGGGGGTGCTAGGCCTACCCACACAAGTGAGGTATCATTTTTATCGGGAGACTTGGTGGAACGCTGGGTGGAAGGAAATTTGTGGCTCCTCTCAGATTCCAGAACTTTCTGCCACAGAAATTTGAGGAACATGTGTTTTTTTAGCCAAATTTTGAGGCTTGCAAAGGATTCTGGGTAACAGAACCTGGTCCGAGCCCCACAAGTCACCCCATCTTGGATTCCCCTAGGTCTCTAGTTTTCAGAAATGCACAGGTTTGGTAGGTTTCCCTAGGTGCCGGCTGAGCTAGAGGCCAAAATCTACAGGTAGGCACTTCGCAAAAATCACCTCTGTTTTCTTTCAAAAAATTGGATGTGTCCACATTTCGCTTTTGGGGCGTTTCCTTTCGCGGGCGCTAGTCCTACCCACACAAGTGAGGTATCATTTTTATCGGGAGACTTGGGGGAACGCTGGGTGGAAGGAAATTTGTGGCTCCTCTCAGATTCCAGAACTTTCTGCCACAGAAATATGAGGAACATGTGTTTCTTTTGGGCCAAATTTTGAGGTTTGCAAAGGATTGTGGGTAACAGAACCTGCTCCGAGTCCCACAAGTCACCCCATCTTGGATTCACCTAGGTCTCTAGTTTTCAGAAATGCACAGGTTTGGTAGGTTTCCCTAGGTGCCGGCTGAGCTAGAGGCCAAAATCTACAGGTAGGCACTTCGCAAAAATCACCTCTGTTTTCTTTCAAAAAATTTTATGTGTCCACGTTGCGCTTTGGGGCGTTTCCTGTCGGGGGCGCTAGGCCTACCCACACAAGTGAGGTATCATTTTTATCGGGAGACTTGGTGGAATGCTGGGTGGAAGGAAATTTATGGCTCCTCTCAGATTCCAGAATTTTCTGCCACAGAAATGTGAGGAACATGTGTTTGTTTAGCCAAATTTTGAGGTTTGCAAAGGATTCTGGGTAACAGAACCTGGTCCGAGCCCCACAAGTCACCCCATCTTGGATTCCCCTAGGTCTCTAGTTTTCAGAAATGCACAGGTTTGGTTGGTTTCCCTAGGTGCCGGCTGAGCTAGAGGCCAAAATCTACAGGTAGGCACTTCGCAAAAATCACCTCTGTTTTCTTTCCAAAAATTGGATGTGTCCACGTTGCGCTTTAGGGTGTTTCCTGTCGCGGGCGCTAAGCCTACCCACACAAGTGAGGTATCCTTTTTATCAGGAGACTTGGGGGAACGCTGGGTGGAAGGAAATTTGTGACTCCTCTCAGATTCAAGAATTTTCTGCCACAGAAATGTGAGGCACATGTGTTTTTTTAACCAAATTTTGAGGTTTGCAAAGGATTCTGGGTAACAGAACCTGGTCCGAGCCCCACAAGTCACGCCATCTTGGATTCCCCTAGGTCTCTAGTTTTCAGAAATGCACAGGTTTGGTAGGTTCCCCTAGGTGCCGGCTGAGCTAGAGGCCAAAATATACAGGTAGGCACTTCGCAAAAATCACCTCTGTTTTCTTTCAAAAAATTGGATGTGTCCACGTTGCGCTTTGGGGCGTTTGCTGTCGCAGGTGCTAGGCCTACCCACACAAGTGAGGTATCATTTTTATCGGGAGACTTGGAGGAACGCTGGGTGGAAGGAAATTTGTGGCTCCTCTCAGATTCCAGAACTTTCTGCCACAGAAATGTGAGGAACGTGTGTTTTTTTAGCCAAATTTTTAGGTTTGCAAAGGATTCTGGGTAACAGAACCTGGTCCGAGCCCCACAAGTCACCCCATCTTGGATTCCCCTAGGTCTCTAGTTTTCATCAATGCACAGGTTTGGTAGGTTTCCCTAGGTGCCGGCTGAGCTAGAGGCCAAAATCTACAGGTAGGCACTTCGCAAAAATCACCTCTGTTTTCTTTCAAAAAATTGGATGTGTCCACATTTCGCTTTTGGGGCGTTTCCTTTCGCGGGCGCTAGTCCTACCCACACAAGTGAGGTATCATTTTTATCGGGAGACTTGGGGGAACGCTGGGTGGAAGGAAATTTGTGGCTCCTCTCAGATTCCAGAACTTTCTGCCACAGAAATATGAGGAACATGTGTTTTTTTTGGGCCAAATTTTGAGGTTTGCAAAGGATTGTGGGTAACAGAACCTGCTCCGAGTCCCACAAGTCACCCCATCTTGGATTCACCTAGGTCTCTAGTTTTCAGAAATGCACAGGTTTGGTAGGTTTCCCTAGGTGCCGGCTGAGCTTGAGGCCAAAATCTACAGGTAGGCACTTCGCAAAAATCACCTCTGTTTTCTTTAAAAAAAATGTATGTGTCCACGTTGCGCTTTGGGGCGTTTCCTGTCGGGGGCGCTAGGCCTACCCACACAAGTGAGGTATAATTTTTATCGGGATACTTGGTGGAATGCTGGGTGGAAGGAAATTTATGGCTCCTCTCAGATTCCAGAATTTTCTGCCACAGAAATGTGAGGAACATGTGTTTGTTTAGCCAAATTTTGAGGTTTGCAAAGGATTCTGGGTAACAGAACCTGGTCCGAGCCCCACAAGTCACCCCATCTTGGATTCCCCTAGGTCTCTAGTTTTCAGAAATGCACAGGTTTGGTTGGTTTCCCTAGGTGCCGGCTGAGCTAGAGGCCAAAATCTACAGGTAGGCACTTCGCAAAAATCACCTCTGTTTTCTTTCCAAAAATTGGATGTGTCCACGTTGCGCTTTGGGGCGTTTCCTGTCGCGGGCGCTAGGCCTACCCACACAAGTGAGGTATCCTTTTTATCAGGAGACTTGGGGGAACGCTGGGTGGAAGGAAATTTGTGGCTCCTCTCAGATTCCAGAACTTTCTGCCACAGAAATGTGAGGAACATGTGTTTTTTAGCCAAATTTTGAGGTTTGCAAAGGATTCTGGGTAACAGAACCTGGTCCGAGCCCCACAAGTCACCCCATCTTGGATTCCCCTAGGTCTCTAGTTTTCAGAAATTCACAGGTTTGGTAGGTTTCCCTAGGTGCCGGCTGAGCTAGAGGCCAAAACCTATAGGTAGGCACTTTGCAAAAATCACCTCTGTTTTCTTTCAAAAAATTGGATGTGCCCACGCTGCGCTTTGGGGCGTTTCCTGTCTCGGGCGCTAGGCCTATCCACACAAGTGAGGTATCATTTTTATCGGAAGACTTGGGGGAACGCTGGGTGGAAGGAAATTTGTGGCTCCTCTCAGATTCCAGAACTTTCTGCCACAGAAATGTGAGGAACATGTGTTTTTTTGCCAAATTTTGAGGTTTGCAAAGGATTCTGGGTAACAGAACCTGGTCCGAGCCCCACAAGTCACCCCATCTTGGATTCCCCTAGGTCTCTAGTTTTCAGAAATGCACAGGTTTGGTAGGTTTCCCTAGGTGCCGGCTGAGCTAGAGGCCAAAATCTACAGGTAGGCACTTCGCAAAAATCACCTCTGTTTTCTTTCAAAAAATTGGATGCGTCCACGTTGCGCTTTGGGGCGTTTCCTTTCGGGGGTGCTAGGCCTACCCACACAAGTGAGGTATCATTTTTATCGGGAGACTTGGTGGAACGCTGGGTGGAAGGAAATTTGTGGCTCCTCTCAGATTCCAGAACTTTCTGCCACAGAAATGTGAGGAACATGTGTTTTTTTAGCCAAATTTTGAGGTTTGCAAAGGATTATGGGTAAGAGAACCTGGTCCGAGCCCCACAAGTCACCCCATCTTGGATTTCCCTAGGTCTCTAGTTTTCAGAAATTCACAGGTTTGGTAGGTTTCCCTAGGTGCCGGCTGAGCTAGAGGCCAAAATCTATAGGTAGGCACTTTGCAAAAATCACCTCTGTTTTCTTTCAAAAAATTGGATGTGCCCACGCTGCGCTTTGGGGCGTTTCCTGTCTCGGGCGCTAGGCCTATCCACACAAGTGAGGTATCATTTTTATCGGAAGACTTGGGGGAACGCTGGGTGGAAGGAAATTTGTGGCTCCTCTCAGATTCCAGAACTTTCTGCCACAGAAATGTGAGGAACATGTGTTTTTTAGCCAAATTTTGAGGTTTGCAAAGGATTCTGGGTAACAGAACCTGGTCCGAGCCCCACAAGTCACCCCATCTTGGATTCCCCTAGGTCTCTAGTTTTCAGAAATGCACAGGTTTGGTAGGTTTCCCTAGGTGCCGGCTGAGCTAGAGGCCAAAATCTACAGGTAGGCACTTCGCAAAAATCACCTCTGTTTTCTTTCAAAAAATTGGATGCGTCCACGTTGCGCTTTGGGGCGTTTCCTTTCGGGGGTGCTAGGCCTACCCACACAAGTGAGGTATCATTTTTATCGGGAGACTTGGTGGAACGCTGGGTGGAAGGAAATTTGTGGCTCCTCTCAGATTCCAGAACTTTCTGCCACAGAAATTTGAGGAACATGTGTTTTTTTAGCCAAATTTTGAGGCTTGCAAAGGATTCTGGGTAACAGAACCTGGTCCGAGCCCCACAAGTCACCCCATCTTGGATTCCCCTAGGTCTCTAGTTTTCAGAAATGCACAGGTTTGGTAGGTTTCCCTATGTGCCGGCTGAGCTAGAGGCCAAAATCTACAGGTAGGCACTTTACAAAAATCCCCTCTGTTTTCTTTAAAAAAATTGGATGTGTCCACGCTGCGCTTTGGAGCGTTTCATGTCTCAGGCGCTAGGCCTACCCACACAAGTGAGGTATCATTTTTATCGGGAGACTTGGGGGAACGCTGGGTGGAAGGACATTTGTGGCTCCTCTCAGATTCCAGAACTTTCTGCCACAGAAATGTGAGGAACATGTGTTTTTTTAGCCAAATTTTGAGGTTTGCAAAGGTTTCTGGGTAACAGAACCTGGTCCGAGCCCCACAAGTCACCCCATCTTGGATTCCCCTAGGTCTCTAGTTTTCAGAAATGCACAGGTTTGGTAGGTTTCCCTAGGTGCCGGCTGAGCTAGAGGCCAAAATCTACAGGTAGGCACTTCGCAAAAATCACCTCTGTTTTCTTTCAAAAAATTGGATGCGTCCACGTTGCGCTTTGGGGCGTTTCCTTTCGGGGGTGCTAGGCCTACCCACACAAGTGAGGTATCATTTTTATCGGGAGACTTGGTGGAATGCTGGGTGGAAGGAAATTTGTGGCTCCTCACAGATTCCAGAACTTTCTGCCACAGAAATGTGAGGAACATGTGTTTTTTTAGCCAAATTTTGAGGCTTGCAAAGGATTCTGGGTAACAGAACCTGGTCCGAGCCCCACAAGTCACCCCATCTTGGATTCCCCTAGGTCTCTAGTTTTCAGAAATGCACAGGTTTGGTAGGTTTCCCTAGGTGCCGGCTGAGCTAGAGGCCAAAATCTACAGGTAGGCACTTTACAAAAATCACCTCTGTTTTCTTTAAAAAAATTGGATGTGTCCACGCTGCGCTTTGGGGCGTTTCCTGTCTCGGGCGCTAGGCCTACCCACACAAGTGAGGTATCATTTTTATCGCAAGACTTGGGGGAACGCTGGGTGGAAGGAAATTTGTGGCTCCTCTCAGATTCCAGAACTTTCTGCCACAGAAATGTGAGGAACATGTGTTTTTTAGCAAAATTTTGAGGTTTGCAAAGGATTCTGGGTAACAGAACCTGGTCCGAGCCCCACAAGTCACCCCATCTTGGATTGCCCTAGGTCTCTAGTTTTCGGAAATGCACAGGTTTGGTAGGTTTCCCTAGGTGCCGGCTGAGCTAGAGGCCAAAATCTACAGGTAGGCACTTCGCAAAAATCACCTCTGTTCTCTTTCAAAAAATTGGATGCGTCCACGTTGCGCTTTGGGGCGTTTCCTTTCGTGGGTGCTAGGCCTACCCACACAAGTGAGGTATCATTTTTATCGGGAGACTTGGGGGAACGCTGGGTGGAAGGAAATTTGTGGCTCCTCTCAGATTCCAGAACTTTCTGCCACAGAAATGTGAGGAACATGTGTTTTTTTAGCCAAATTTTGAGGTTTGCAAAGGTTTCTGGGTAACAGAACCTGGTCCGAGCCCCACACGTCACCCCATCTTGGATTGCCCTAGGTCTCTAGTTTTCGGAAATGCACAGGTTTGGTAGGTTTCCCTAGGTGCCGGCTGAGCTAGAGGCCAAAATCTACAGGTAGGCACTTCGCAAAAATCACCTCTGTTTTCTTTCAAAAAATTGGATG
This sequence comes from Pleurodeles waltl, assembly GCF_031143425.1. Taxonomy (NCBI): domain Eukaryota; kingdom Metazoa; phylum Chordata; class Amphibia; order Caudata; family Salamandridae; genus Pleurodeles; species Pleurodeles waltl. The sequence goes on from NC_090446.1 coordinate 1,536,407,057, forward strand.
TGTCCACGTTGCGCTTTGGGGCGTTTCCTGTCGGGGGCGCTAGGCCTACCCACACAAGTGAGGTATCATTTTTATCGGGAGACTTGGTGGAATGCTGGGTGGAAGGAAATTTGTGGCTCCTCTCAGATTCCAGAACTTTCTGCCACAGAAATGTGAGGAACATGTGTTTGTTTAGCCAAATTTTGAGGTTTGCAAAGGATTCTGGGTAACAGAACCTGGTCCGAGCCCCACAAGTCACCCCATCTTGGATTCCCCTAGGTCTCTAGTTTTCAGAAATGCACAGGTTTGGTAGGTTTCCCTAGGTGCCGGCTGAGCTAGAGGCCAAAATCTACAAGTAGGCACTTCGCAAAAATCACCTCTGTTTTCTTTCAAAAAATTGGATGTGTCCACGCTGCGCTTTGGGGCGTTTCCTGTCTCGGGCGCTAGGCCTATCCACACAAGTGAGGTATCATTTTTATCGGAAGACTTGGGGGAACGCTGGGTGGAAGGAAATTTGTGGCTCCTCTCAGATTCCAGAACTTTCTGCCACAGAAATGTGAGGAACATGTGTTTTTTAGCCAAATTTTGAGGTTTGCAAAGGATTCTGGGTAACAGAACCTGGTCCGAGCCCCACAAGTCACCCCATCTTGGATTCCCCTAGGTCTCTAGTTTTCAGAAATGCACAGGTTTGGTAGGTTTCCCTAGGTGCCGGCTGAGCTAGAGGCCAAAATCTACAGGTAGGCACTTCGCAAAAATCACCTCTGTTTTCTTTCAAAAAATTGGATGCGTCCACGTTGCGCTTTGGGGCGTTTCCTTTCGGGGGTGCTAGGCCTACCCACACAAGTGAGGTATCATTTTTATCGGGAGACTTGGTGGAACGCTGGGTGGAAGGAAATTTGTGGCTCCTCTCAGATTCCAGAACTTTCTGCCACAGAAATTTGAGGAACATGTGTTTTTTTAGCCAAATTTTGAGGCTTGCAAAGGATTCTGGGTAACAGAACCTGGTCCGAGCCCCACAAGTCACCCCATCTTGGATTCCCCTAGGTCTCTAGTTTTCAGAAATGCACAGGTTTGGTAGGTTTCCCTAGGTGCCGGCTGAGCTAGAGGCCAAAATCTACAGGTAGGCACTTTACAAAAATCCCCTCTGTTTTCTTTAAAAAAATTGGATGTGTCCACGCTGCGCTTTGGAGCGTTTCCTGTCTCAGGCGCTAGGCCTACCCACACAAGTGAGGTATCATTTTTATCGGGAGACTTGGGGGAACGCTGGGTGGAAGGAAATTTGTGGCTCCTCTCAGATTCCAGAACTTTCTGCCACAGAAATGTGAGGAACATGTGTTTTTTTAGCCAAATTTTGAGGTTTGCAAAGGTTTCTGGGTAACAGAACCTGGTCCGAGCCCCACAAGTCACCCCATCTTGGATTCCCCTAGGTCTCTAGTTTTCAGAAATGCACAGGTTTGGTAGGTTTCCCTAGGTGCCGGCTGAGCTAGAGGCCAAAATCTACAGGTAGGCACTTCGCAAAAATCACCTCTGTTTTCTTTCAAAAAATTGGATGCCTCCACGTTGCGCTTTGGGGCGTTTCCTTTCGGGGGTGCTATGCCTACCCACACAAGTGAGGTATCATTTTTATCGGGAGACTTGGTGGAATGCTGGGTGGAAGGAAATTTGTGGCTCCTCGCAGATTCCAGAACTTTCTGCCACAGAAATGTGAGGAACATGTGTTTTTTTAGCCAAATTTTGAGGCTTGCAAAGGATTCTGGGTAACAGAACCTGGTCCGAGCCCCACAAGTCACCCCATCTTGGATTCCCCTAGGTCTCTAGTTTTCAGAAATGCACAGGTTTGGTAGGTTTCCCTAGGTGCCGGCTGAGCTAGAGGCCAAAATCTACAGGTAGGCACTTTACAAAAATCCCCTCTGTTTTCTTTAAAAAAATTGGATGTGTCCACGCTGCGCTTTGGGGCGTTTCCTGTCTCGGGCGCTAGGCCTACCCACACAAGTGAGGTATCATTTTTATCGCAAGACTTGGGGGAACGCTGGGTGGAAGGAAATTTGTGGCTCCTCTCAGATTCCAGAACTTTCTGCCACAGAAATGTGAGGAACATGTGTTTTTTAGCCAAATTTTGAGGTTTGCAAAGGATTCTGGGTAACAGAACCTGGTCCGAGCCCCACAAGTCACCCCATCTTGGATTGCCCTAGGTCTCTAGTTTTCGGAAATGCACAGGTTTGGAGGGTTTCCCTAGGTGCCGGCTGAGCTAGAGGCCAAAATCTACAGGTAGGCACTTCGCAAAAATCACCTCTGTTTTCTTTCAAAAAATTGGATGCGTCCACGTTGCGCTTTGGGGCGTTTCCTTTCAGGGGTGCTAGGCCTACCCACACAAGTGAGGTATCATTTTTATCGGGAGACTTGGTGGAACGCTGGGTGGAAGGAAATTTGTGGCTCCTCTCAGATTCCAGAACTTTCTGCCACAGAAATGTGAGGAACATGTGTTTTTTTAGCCAAATTTTGAGGCTTGCAAAGGATTCTGGGTAACAGAACCTGGTCCGAGCCCCACAAGTCACCCCATCTTGGATTCCCCTAGGTCTCTAGTTTTCAGAAATGCACAGGTTTGGTAGGTTTCCCTAGGTGCCGGCTGAGCTGGAGGCCAAAATCTACAGGTAGGCACTTTGCAAAAATCACCTCTGTTTTCTTTAAAAAAATTGGATGTGTCCACGCTGCGCTTTGGAGCGTTTCCTGTCTCAGGCGCTAGGCCTACCCACACAAGTGAGGTATCATTTTTATCGGGAGACTTGGGGGAACGCTGGGTGGAAGGAAATTTGTGGCTCCTCTCAGATTCCAGAACTTTCTGCCACAGAAATGTGAGGAACATGTGTTTTTTTAGCCAAATTTTGAGGTTTGCAAAGGTTTCTGGGTAACAGAACCTGGTCCGAGCCCCACACGTCACCCCATCTTGGATTGCCCTAGGTCTCTAGTTTTCGGAAATGCACAGGTTTGGTAGGTTTCCCTAGGCGCCGGCTGAGCTAGAGGCCAAAATCTACAGGTAGGCACTTCGCAAAAATCACCTCTGTTTTCTTTAAAAAAATTGGATGTGTCCACGTTGCGCTTTGGGGCGTTTCCTGTCGGGGGCGCTAGGCCTACCCACACAAGTGAGGTATCATTTTTATCGGGAGACTTGGTGGAATGCTGGGTGGAAGGAAATTTGTGGCTCCTCTCAGATTCCAGAACTTTCTGCCACAGAAATGTGAGGAACATGTGTTTGTTTAGCCAAATTTTGAGGTTTGCAAAGGATTCTGGGTAACAGAACCTGGTCCGAGCCCCACAAGTCACCCCATCTTGGATTCCCCTAGGTCTCTAGTTTTCAGAAATGCACAGGTTTGGTAGGTTTCCCTAGGTGCCGGCTGAGCTAGAGGCCAAAATCTACAGGTAGGCACTTCGCAAAAATCACCTCTGTTTTCTTTCAAAAAATTGGATGTGTCCACGCTGCGCTTTGAGGTGTTTCCTGTCTCGGGCGCTAGGACTATCCACACAAGTGAGGTATAATTTTTATCGGAAGACTTGGGGGAACGCTGGGTGGAAGGAAATTTGTGGCTCCTCTCAGATTCCAGAACTTTCTGCCACAGAAATGTGAGGAACATGTGTTTGTTTAGCCAAATTTTGAGGTTTGCAAAGGATTCTGGGTAACAGAACCTGGTCCGAGCCCCACAAGTCACCCCATCTTGGATTCCCCTAGGTCTCTAGTTTTCAGAAATGCACAGGTTTGGTAGGTTTTCCTAGGTGCTGGCTGAGCTAGAGGCCAAAATCCACAGGTAGGCACTTCGCAAAAATCACCTCTGTTTTCTTTCCAAAAATTGGATGTGTCGACGTTGCGCTTTGGGGCGTTTCCTGTCGCGGGCGCTAGGCCTACCCACACAAGTGAGGTATCCTTTTTATCAGGAGACCTGGGGGAACGCTGGGTGGAAGGAAATTTGTGGCTCCTCTCAGATTCCAGAACTTTCTGCCACAGAAATGTGAGGCACATGTGTTTTTTTAGCCAAATTTTGAGGTTTGCAAAGGATTCTGGGTAACAGAACCTGGTCCGAGCCCCACAAGTCACCCCATCTTGGATTCCCCTAGGTCTCTAGTTTTCAGAAATGCACAGGTTTGGTAGGTTTCCCTAGGTGCCGGCTGAGCTAGAGGCCAAAATCCACAGGTAGGCACTTCGCAAAAATCACCTCTGTTTTCTTTCAAAAAATTGGATGTGTCCACGTTGCGCTTTGGGGCGTTTGCTGTTGCGGGCGCTAGGCCTACCCACACAAGTGAGGTATCCTTTTTATCGGGAGACTTGGGGGAACGCTGGGTGGAATGAAATTTGTGGCTCCTCTCAGATTTCAGAACTTTCTTCCACAGAATTGTGAGGAACATGTGTTTTTTTAGCCAAATTTTGAGGTTTGCAAAGCATTCTTGGTAACAGAACCTGGTCCGAGCCCCACAAGTCACCCCATCTTGGATTCCCTTAGGTCTCTAGTTTTTGGAAATGCACAGGTTTGGTAGGTTTCCCTAGGTGCCGGCTGAGCTAGAGGCCAAAATCTACAGGTAGGCACTTCGCAAAAAACACCTCTGTTTTCTTTCCAAAAATTGGATGTGTCCACGTTGCGCTTTGGGGCGTTTCCTGTCGGGGGCGCTAGGCCTACCCACACAAGTGAGGTATCATTTTTATCGGGAGACTTGGTGGAATGCTGGGTGGAAGGAAATTTGTGGCTCCTCTCAGATTCCAGAACTTTCTGCCACAGAAATGTGAGGAACATGTGTTTTTTTAGCCAAATTTTGAGGTTTGCAAAGGATTATGGGTAAGAGAACCTGGTCCGAGCCCCACAAGTCACCCCATCTTGGATTCCCCTAGGTCTCTAGTTTTCAGAAATTCACAGGTTTGGTAGGTTTCCCTAGGTGCCGGCTGAGCTAGAGGCCAAAATCTATAGGTAGGCACTTTGCAAAAATCACCTCTGTTTTCTTTCAAAAAATTGGATGTGTCCACGCTGCGCTTTGGGGCGTTTCCTGTCTCGGGCGCTAGGCCTACCCACACAAGTGAGGTATCATTTTTATCGGAAGACTTGGGGGAACGCTGGGTGGAAGGAAATTTGTGGCTCCTCTCAGATTCCAGAACTTTCTGCCACAGAAATGTGAGGCACATGTGTTTTTTAGCCAAATTTTGAGGTTTGCAAAGGATTCTGGGTAACAGAACCTGGTCCGAGCCCCACAAGTCACCCCATCTTGGATTGCCCTAGGTCTCTAGTTTTCGGAAATGCACAGGTTTGGAGGGTTTCCCTAGGTGCCGGCTGAGCTAGAGGCCAAAATCTACAGGTAGGCACTTCGCAAAAATCACCTCTGTTTTCTTTCAAAAAATTGGATGCGTCCACGTTGCGCTTTGGGGCGTTTCCTTTCAGGGGTGCTAGGCCTACCCACACAAGTGAGGTATCATTTTTATCGGGAGACTTGGTGGAACGCTGGGTGGAAGGAAATTTGTGGCTCCTCTCAGATTCCAGAACTTTCTGCCACAGAAATGTGAGGAACATGTGTTTTTTTAGCCAAATTTTGAGGCTTGCAAAGGATTCTGGGTAACAGAACCTGGTCCGAGCCCCACAAGTCACCCCATCTTGGATTCCCCTAGGTCTCTAGTTTTCAGAAATGCACAGGTTTGGTAGGTTTCCCTAGGTGCCGGCTGAGCTGGAGGCCAAAATCTACAGGTAGGCACTTTGCAAAAATCACCTCTGTTTTCTTTAAAAAAATTGGATGTGTCCACGCTGCGCTTTGGAGCGTTTCCTGTCTCAGGCGCTAGGCCTACCCACACAAGTGAGGTATCATTTTTATCGGGAGACTTGGGGGAACGCTGGGTGGAAGGAAATTTGTGGCTCCTCTCAGATTCCAGAACTTTCTGCCACAGAAATGTGAGGAACATGTGTTTTTTTAGCCAAATTTTGAGGTTTGCAAAGGTTTCTGGGTAACAGAACCTGGTCCGAGCCCCACACGTCACCCCATCTTGGATTGCCCTAGGTCTCTAGTTTTCGGAAATGCACAGGTTTGGTAGGTTTCCCTAGGCGCCGGCTGAGCTAGAGGCCAAAATCTACAGGTAGGCACTTCGCAAAAATCACCTCTGTTTTCTTTAAAAAAATTGGATGTGTCCACGTTGCGCTTTGGGGCGTTTCCTGTCGGGGGCGCTAGGCCTACCCACACAAGTGAGGTATCATTTTTATCGGGAGACTTGGTGGAATGCTGGGTGGAAGGAAATTTGTGGCTCCTCTCAGATTCCAGAACTTTCTGCCACAGAAATGTGAGGAACATGTGTTTGTTTAGCCAAATTTTGAGGTTTGCAAAGGATTCTGGGTAACAGAACCTGGTCCGAGCCCCACAAGTCACCCCATCTTGGATTCCCCTAGGTCTCTAGTTTTCAGAAATGCACAGGTTTGGTAGGTTTCCCTAGGTGCCGGCTGAGCTAGAGGCCAAAATCTACAGGTAGGCACTTCGCAAAAATCACCTCTGTTTTCTTTCAAAAAATTGGATGTGTCCACGCTGCGCTTTGAGGTGTTTCCTGTCTCGGGCGCTAGGACTATCCACACAAGTGAGGTATCATTTTTATCGGAAGACTTGGGGGAACGCTGGGTGGAAGGAAATTTGTGGCTCCTCTCAGATTCCAGAACTTTCTGCCACAGAAATGTGAGGAACATGTGTTTGTTTAGCCAAATTTTGAGGTTTGCAAAGGATTCTGGGTAACAGAACCTGGTCCGAGCCCCACAAGTCACCCCATCTTGGATTCCCCTAGGTCTCTAGTTTTCAGAAATGCACAGGTTTGGTAGGTTTCCCTAGGTGCCGGCTGAGCTGGAGGCCAAAATCTACAGGTAGGCACTTTGCAAAAATCACCTCTGTTTTCTTTAAAAAAATTGGATGTGTCCACGCTGCGCTTTGGAGCGTTTCCTGTCTCAGGCGCTAGGCCTACCCACACAAGTGAGGTATCATTTTTATCGGGAGACTTGGGGGAACGCTGGGTGGAAGGAAATTTGTGGCTCCTCTCAGATTCCAGAACTTTCTGCCACAGAAATGTGAGGAACATGTGTTTTTTTAGCCAAATTTTGAGGTTTGCAAAGGTTTCTGGGTAACAGAACCTGGTCCGAGCCCCACACGTCACCCCATCTTGGATTGCCCTAGGTCTCTAGTTTTCGGAAATGCACAGGTTTGGTAGGTTTCCCTAGGCGCCGGCTGAGCTAGAGGCCAAAATCTACAGGTAGGCACTTCGCAAAAATCACCTCTGTTTTCTTTAAAAAAATTGGATGTGTCCACGTTGCGCTTTGGGGCGTTTCCTGTCGGGGGCGCTAGGCCTACCCACACAAGTGAGGTATCATTTTTATCGGGAGACTTGGTGGAATGCTGGGTGGAAGGAAATTTGTGGCTCCTCTCAGATTCCAGAACTTTCTGCCACAGAAATGTGAGGAACATGTGTTTGTTTAGCCAAATTTTGAGGTTTGCAAAGGATTCTGGGTAACAGAACCTGGTCCGAGCCCCACAAGTCACCCCATCTTGGATTCCCCTAGGTCTCTAGTTTTCAGAAATGCACAGGTTTGGTAGGTTTCCCTAGGTGCCGGCTGAGCTAGAGGCCAAAATCTACAGGTAGGCACTTCGCAAAAATCACCTCTGTTTTCTTTCAAAAAATTGGATGTGTCCACGCTGCGCTTTGAGGTGTTTCCTGTCTCGGGCGCTAGGACTATCCACACAAGTGAGGTATCATTTTTATCGGAAGACTTGGGGGAACGCTGGGTGGAAGGAAATTTGTGGCTCCTCTCAGATTCCAGAACTTTCTGCCACAGAAATGTGAGGAACATGTGTTTGTTTAGCCAAATTTTGAGGTTTGCAAAGGATTCTGGGTAACAGAACCTGGTCCGAGCCCCACAAGTCACCCCATCTTGGATTCCCCTAGGTCTCTAGTTTTCAGAAATGCACAGGTTTGGTAGGTTTTCCTAGGTGCTGGCTGAGCTAGAGGCCAAAATCCACAGGTAGGCACTTCGCAAAAATCACCTCTGTTTTCTTTCCAAAAATTGGATGTGTCGACGTTGCGCTTTGGGGCGTTTCCTGTCGCGGGCGCTAGGCCTACCCACACAAGTGAGGTATCCTTTTTATCAGGAGACCTGGGGGAACGCTGGGTGGAAGGAAATTTGTGGCTCCTCTCAGATTTCAGAACTTTCTGCCACAGAAATGTGAGGCACATGTGTTTTTTTAGCCAAATGTTGAGGTTTGCAAAGGATTCTGGGTAACAGAACCTGGTCCGAGCCCCACAAGTCACCCCATCTTGGATTCCCCTAGGTCTCTAGTTTTCAGTAATGCACAGGTTTGGTAGGTTTCCCTAGGTGCCGGCTGAGCTAGAGGCCAAAATCCACAGGTAGGCACTTCGCAAAAATCACCTCTGTTTTCTTTCAAAAAATTGGATGTGTCCACGTTGCGCTTTGGGGCGTTTGCTGTTGCGGGCGCTAGGCCTACCCACACAAGTGAGGTATCCTTTTTATCGGGAGACTTGGGGGAACGCTGGGTGGAATGAAATTTGTGGCTCCTCTCAGATTTCAGAACTTTCTTCCACAGAATTGTGAGGAACATGTGTTTTTTTAGCCAAATTTTGAGGTTTGCAAAGCATTCTGGGTAACAGAACCTGGTCCGAGCCCCACAAGTCACCCCATCTTGGATTCCCTTAGGTCTCTAGTTTTTGGAAATGCACAGGTTTGGTAGGTTTCCCTAGGTGCCGGCTGAGCTAGAGGCCAAAATCTACAGGTAGGCACTTCGCAAAAAACACCTCTGTTTTCTTTCCAAAAATTGGATGTGTCCACGTTGCGCTTTGGGGCGTTTCCTGTCGGGGGCGCTAGGCCTACCCACACAAGTGAGGTATCATTTTTATCGGGAGACTTGGTGGAATGCTGGGTGGAAGGAAATTAGTGGCTCCTCTCAGATTCCAGAACTTTCTGCCACAGAAATGTGAGGAACATGTGTTTTTTTAGCCAAATTTTGAGGTTTGCAAAGGATTATGGGTAAGAGAACCTGGTCCGAGCCCCACAAGTCACCCCATCTTGGATTCCCCTAGGTCTCTAGTTTTCAGAAATTCACAGGTTTGGTAGGTTTCCCTAGGTGCCGGCTGAGCTAGAGGCCAAAATCTATAGGTAGGCACTTTGCAAAAATCACCTCTGTTTTCTTTCAAAAAATTGGATGTGTCCACGCTGCGCTTTGGGGCGTTTCCTGTCTCGGGCGCTAGGCCTACCCACACAAGTGAGGTATCATTTTTATCGGAAGACTTGGGGGAACGCTGGGTGGAAGGAAATTTGTGGCTCCTCTCAGATTCCAGAACTTTCTGCCACAGAAATGTGAGGCACATGTGTTTTTTTAGCCAAATTTTGAGGTTTGCAAAGGATTCTGGGTAACAGAACCTGGTCCGAGCCCCATAAGTCACCCCATCTTGGATTCCCCTAGGTCTCTAGTTTTCAGTAATGCACAGGTTTGGTAGGTTTCCCTAGGTGCCGGCTGAGCTAGAGGCCAAAATCCACAGGTAGGCACTTCGCAAAAATCACCTCTGTTTTCTTTCAAAAAATTGGATGTGTCCACGTTGCGCTTTGGGGCGTTTGCTGTTGCGGGCGCTAGGCCTACCCACACAAGTGAGGTATCCTTTTTATCGGGAGACTTGGGGGAACGCTGGGTGGAATGAAATTTGTGGCTCCTCTCAGATTTCAGAACTTTCTTCCACAGAATTGTGAGGAACATGTGTTTTTTTAGCCAAATTTTGAGGTTTGCAAAGCATTCTGGGTAACAGAACCTGGTCCGAACCCCACAAGTCACCCCATCTTGGATTCCCTTAGGTCTCTAGTTTTTGGAAATGCACAGGTTTGGTACGTTTCCCTAGGTGCCGGCTGAGCTAGAGGCCAAAATCTACAGGTAGGCACTTCGCAAAAAACACCTCTGTTTTCTTTCCAAAAATTGGATGTGTCCACGTTGCGCTTTGGGGCGTTTCCTGTCGGGGGCGCTAGGCCTACCCACACAAGTGAGGTATCATTTTTATCGGGAGACTTGGTGGAATGCTGGGTGGAAGGAAATTTGTGGCTCCTCTCAGATTCCAGAACTTTCTGCCACAGAAATGTGAGGAACATGTGTTTTTTTAGCCAAATTTTGAGGTTTGCAAAGGATTATGGGTAAGAGAACCTGGTCCGAGCCCCACAAGTCACCCCATCTTGGATTCCCCTAGGTCTCTAGTTTTCAGAAATTCACAGGTTTGGTAGGTTTCCCTAGGTGCCGGCTGAGCTAGAGGCCAAAATCTATAGGTAGGCACTTTGCAAAAATCACCTCTGTTTTCTTTCAAAAAATTGGATGTGTCCACGCTGCGCTTTGGGGCGTTTCCTGTCTCGGGCGCTAGGCCTACCCACACAAGTGAGGTATCATTTTTATCGGAAGACTTGGGGGAACGCTGGGTGGAAGGAAATTTGTGGCTCCTCTCAGATTCCAGAACTTTCTGCCACAGAAATGTGAGGAACATGTGTTTTTTAGCCAAATTTTGAGGTTTGCAAAGGATTCTGGGTAACAGAACCTGGTCCGAGCCCCACAAGTCACCCCATCTTGGATTCCCCTAGGTCTCTAGTTTTCAGAAATGCACAGGTTTGGTAGGTTTCCCTAGGTGCCGGCTGAGCTAGAGGCCAAAATCTACAGGTAGGCACTTCGCAAAAATCACCTCTGTTTTCTTTCAAAAAATTGGATGCGTCCACGTTGCGCTTTGGGGCGTTTCCTTTCGGGGGTGCTAGGCCTACCCACACAAGTGAGGTATCATTTTTATCGGGAGACTTGGTGGAACGCTGGGTGGAAGGAAATTTGTGGCTCCTCTCAGATTCCAGAACTTTCTGCCACAGAAATGTGAGGAACATGTGTTTTTTTAGCCAAATTTTGAGGCTTGCAAAGGATTCTGGGTAACAGAACCTGGTCCGAGCCCCACAAGTCACCCCATCTTGGATTCCCCTAGGTCTCTAGTTTTCAGAAATGCACAGGTTTGGTAGGTTTCCCTAGGTGCCGGCTGAGCTAGAGGCCAAAATCTACAGGTCGGCACTTCGCAAAAATCACCTCTGTTTTCTTTCAAAAAATTGGATGTGTCCACGCTGCGCTTTGGAGCGTTTCCTGTCTCAGGCGCTAGGCCTACCCACACAAGTGAGGTATCATTTTTATCGGGAGACTTGGGGGAACGCTGGGTGGAAGGAAATTTGTGGCTCCTCTCAGATTCCAGAACTTTCTGCCACAGAAATGTGAGGAACATGTGTTTTTTTAGCCAAATTTTGAGGTTTGCAAAGGTTTCTGGGTAACAGAACCTGGTCCGAGCCCCACACGTCACCCCATCTTGGATTGCCCTAGGTCTCTAGTTTTCGGAAATGCACAGGTTTTGGTAGGTTTCCCTAGGTGCCGGCTGAGCTAGAGGCCAAAATCTACAGGTAGGCACTTCGCAAAAATCACCTCTGTTTTCTTTAAAAAAATTGGATGTGTCCACGTTGCGCTTTGGGGCGTTTCCTGTCGGGGGCGCTAGGCCTACCCACACAAGTGAGTTATCATTTTTATCGGGAGACTTGGTGGAATGCTGGGTGGAATGAAATTTGTGGCTCCTCTCAGATTTCAGAACGTTCTGCCACAGAAATGTGAGGAACATGTGTTTTTTTAGCCAAATTTTGAGGTTTGCAAAGCATTCTGGGTAACAGAACCTGGTCCGAGCCCCACAAGTCACCCCATCTTGGATTCCCCTAGGTCTCTAGTTTTTGGAAATGCACAGGTTTGGTAGGTTTCCCTAGGTGCCGGCTGAGCTAGAGGCCAAAATCTACAGGTAGGCACTTCGCAAAAAACACCTCTGTTTTCTTTCCAAAAATTGGATGTGTCCACGTTGCGCTTTGGGGCGTTTCCTGTCGCGGGCGCTAGGCCTACCCACACAAGTGAGGTATCCTTTTTATCGGGAGACTTGGGGGAACGCTGGGTGGAAGGAAATTAGTGGCTCCTCTCAGATTCCAGAACTTTCTGCCACAGAAATGTGAGGAACATGTGTATTTTTAGCCAAATTTTGAGGTTTGCAAAGGATTCTGGGTAACAGAACCTGGTCTGAGCCCCACAAGTCACGCCTTCTTGGATTCCCCTAGGTCTCTAGTTTTCAGAAAAGCACAGGTTTGGTAGGTTTCCCCAGGCGCCGGCTGAGCTAGAGGCCAAAATCTACAGGTAGGCACTTCGCAAAAATCACCTCTGTTTTCTTTAAAAAAATTGGATGTGTCCACGTTGCGCTTTGGAGCGTTTGCTGTCGCGGGTGCTAGGCCTACCCACACAAGTGAGGTATCATTTTTATCGGGAGACTTGGAGGAACGCTGGGTGGAAGGAAATTTGTGGCTCCTCTCAGATTCCACAACTTTCTGCGACAGAAATGTGAGGAACGTGTGTTTTTTTAGCCAAATTTTGAGGTTTGCAAAGGATTCTGGGTAACAGAACCTGGTCCGAGCCCCACAAGTCACCGCATCTTGGATTCCCCTAGGTCTCTAGTTTTCAGAAATGCACAGGTTTGGTAGGTTTCCCTAGGTGCCGGCTGAGCTAGAGGCCAAAATCCACAGGTAGGCACTTGGCAAAAATCACCTCTGTTTTCTTTCAAAAAATTGGATGTGTCCACGTTGCGCTTTGGGGCGTTTCCTGTCGCGGGCGCTAGGCCTACCCACACAAGTGAGGTATCCTTTTTATCGGGAGACTTGGGGGAACGCTGGGTGGAATGAAATGTGTGGCTCCTCTCAGATTCCAGAACTTTCTTCCACCGAAATGTGAGGAACATGTGTTTTTTTAGCCAAATTTTGAGGTTTGCAAAGCATTCTGGGTAACAGAACCTGGTCCGAGCCCCACAAGTCACCACATCTTGGATTCCCCTAGGTCTCTAGTTTTTGGAAATGCACAGGTTTGGTAGGTTTCCCTAGGTGCCGGCTGAGCTAGAGGCCAAAATCTACAGGTAGGCACTTCGCAAAAAACACCTCTGTTTTCTTTCCAAAAATAGGATGTGTCCACGTTGCGCTTTGGGGCGTTTCCTCTCGCGGGCGCTAGGCCTACCCACACAAGTGAGGTATCCTTTTTATCGGGAGACTTGAGGGAACGCTGGGTGGAAGGAAATTTGTGGCTCCTCTCAGATTCCAGAACTTTCTGCCACAGAAATGTGAGGAACATGTGTTTGTTTAGCCAAATTTTGAGGTTTGCAAAGGATTCTGGGTAACAGAACCTGGTCCGAGCTCCACAAGTCACCCCATCTTGGATTCCCCTAGGTCTCTAGTTTTCAGAAATGCACAGGTTTGGTAGGTTTCCCTAGGTGCCGGCTTAGCTATAGGCCAAAATCTACAGGTAGGCACTTCGCAAAAATCACCTCTGTTTTCTTTCAAAAAATTGGATGTGTCCACGTTGCGCTTTTGGGGCGTTTCCTGTCGCGGGCGCTAGTCCTACCCACACAAGTGAGGTATCATTTTTATCGGGAGACTTGGGGGAACGCTGGGTGGAAGGAAATTTGGGGCTCCTCTCAGATTCAGAACTTTCTGCCACAGAAATGTGAGGAACTTGTGTTTTTTAGCCAAATTTTGAGGTTTGCAAAGGATTCTGGGTAACAGAACCTGGTCCGAGCCCCACAAGTCACCCCATCTTGGATTCCCCTAGGTCTCTAGTTTTTAGAAATGCACAGGTTTGGTAGGTTTCCCTAGGTGCCGGCTGAGCTAGAGGCCAAAATCTACAGGTAGGCACTTCGCAAAAATCACCTCTGTTTTCTTTCCAAAAATTGGATGTGTCCACGTTGCACTTTGGGGTGTTTCCTGTCGCGGGCGCTAGGCCTACCCACAAAAGTGAGGTATCCTTTTTATCGGGAAACTTGGGGGAACGTTGGGTGGAAGGAAATTTGTGGCTCCTCTCAGATTCCAGAACTTTCTGCCACAGAAATGTGAGGAACATGTGTTTTTTTTTTGGCCAAATTTTGAGGTTTGCAAAGGATTGTGGGTAACAGAACCTGCTCCGAGCCCCACAAATAACCCCATCTTGGATTCCCCTAGGTCTCTAGTTTTCAGAAATGCACAGGTTTGGTATGTTTCCCTAGGTGCCGGCTGAGCTAGAGTCCAAAATCCACAGGTGGGCACTTCGCAAAAATCACCTCTGTTTTCTTTAAAAAAAATTGATGTGTCCACGTTGCGCTTTGGGGCGTTTCCTGTCGCAGGCGCTAGGCCTACCCACACAAGTGAGGTATCCTTTTTGTCGGAAGACTTGGGGGAACGCTGGGTGGAAGGAAATTTGTGGCTCCTCTCAGATTCCAGAACTTTCTGCCACAGAAATGTGAGGAACATGTGTTTGTTTAGCCAAATTTTGAGGTTTGCAAAGGATTCTGGGTAACAGAACCTGGTCCGAGCCCCACAAGTCACCCCATCTTGGATTCCCCTTGGTCTCTAGTTTTCAGAAATGCACAGGTTTGGTAGGTTTTCCTAGGTGCTGGCTGAGCTAGAGGCCAAAATCCACAGGTAGGCACTTCGCAAAAATCACCTCTGTTTTCTTTCCAAAAATTGGATGTGTCGACGTTGCGCTTTGGGGCGTTTCCTGTCGCGGGCGCTAGGCCTACCCACACAAGTGAGGTATCCTTTTTATCAGGAGACCTGGGGGAACGCTGGGTGGAAGGAAATTTGTGGCTCCTCTCAGATTCCAGAACTTTCTGCCACAGAAATGTGAGGCACATGTGTTTTTTTAGCCAAATTTTGAGGTTTGCAAAGGATTCTGGGTAACAGAACCTGGTCCGAGCCCCACAAGTCACCCCATCTTGGATTCCCCTAGGTCTCTAGTTTTCAGTAATGCACAGGTTTGGTAGGTTTCCCTAGGTGCCGGCTGAGCTAGAGGCCAAAATCCACAGGTAGGCACTTCGCAAAAATCACCTCTGTTTTCTTTCAAAAAATTGGATGTGTCCACGTTGCGCTTTGGGGCGTTTGCTGTTGCGGGCGCTAGGCCTACCCACACAAGTGAGGTATCCTTTTTATCGGGAGACTTGGGGGAACGCTGGGTGGAATGAAATTTGTGGCTCCTCTCAGATTTCAGAACTTTCTTCCACAGAATTGTGAGGAACATGTGTTTTTTTAGCCAAATTTTGAGGTTTGCAAAGCATTCTGGGTAACAGAACCTGGTCCGAGCCCCACAAGTCACCCCATCTTGGATTCCCTTAGGTCTCTAGTTTTTGGAAATGCACAGGTTTGGTAGGTTTCCCTAGGTGCCGGCTGAGCTAGAGGCCAAAATCTACAGGTAGGCACTTCGCAAAAAACACCTCTGTTTTCTTTCCAAAAATTGGATGTGTCCACGTTGCGCTTTGGGGCGTTTCCTGTCGGGGGCGCTAGGCCTACCCACACAAGTGAGGTATCATTTTTATCGGGAGACTTGGTGGAATGCTGGGTGGAAGGAAATTTGTGGCTCCTCTCAGATTCCAGAACTTTCTGCCACAGAAATGTGAGGAACATGTGTTTTTTTTGCCAAATTTTGAGGTTTGCAAAGGATTATGGGTAAGAGAACCTGGTCCGAGCCCCACAAGTCACCCCATCTTGGATTCCCCTAGGTCTCTAGTTTTCAGAAATTCACAGGTTTGGTAGGTTTCCCTAGGTGCCGGCTGAGCTAGAGGCCAAAATCTATAGGTAGGCACTTTGCAAAAATCACCTCTGTTTTCTTTCAAAAAATTGGATGTGTCCACGCTGCGCTTTGGTGCGTTTCCTGTCTCGGGCGCTAGGCCTACCCACACAAGTGAGGTATCATTTTTATCGGAAGACTTGGGGGAACGCTGGGTGGAAGGAAATTTGTGGCTCCTCTCAGATTCCAGAACTTTCTGCCACAGAAATGTGAGGCACATGTGTTTTTTTAGCCAAATTTTGAGGTTTGCAAAGGATTCTGGGTAACAGAACCTGGTCCGAGCCCCACAAGTCACCCCATCGTGGATTCCCCTAGGTCTCTAGTTTTCAGTAATGCACAGGTTTGGTAGGTTTCCCTAGGTGCCGGCTGAGCTAGAGGCCAAAATCCACAGGTAGGCACTTCGCAAAAATCACCTCTGTTTTCTTTCAAAAAATTGGATGTGTCCACGTTGCGCTTTGGGGCGTTTGCTGTTGCGGGCGCTAGGCCTACCCACACAAGTGAGGTATCCTTTTTATCGGGAGACTTGGGGGAACGCTGGGTGGAATGAAATTTGTGGCTCCTCTCAGATTTCAGAACTTTCTTCCACAGAATTGTGAGGAACATGTGTTTTTTTAGCCAAATTTTGAGGTTTGCAAAGCATTCTGGGTAACAGAACCTGGTCCGAGCCCCACAAGTCACCCCATCTTGGATTCCCTTAGGTCTCTAGTTTTTGGAAATGCACAGGTTTGGTAGGTTTCCCTAGGTGTCGGCTGAGCTAGAGGCCAAAATCTACAGGTAGGCACTTCGCAAAAAACACCTCTGTTTTCTTTCCAAAAATTGGATGTGTCCACGTTGCGCTTTGGGGCGTTTCCTGTCGGGGGCGCTAGGCCTACCCACACAAGTGAGGTATCATTTTTATCGGGAGACTTGGTGGAATGCTGGGTGGAAGGAAATTTGTGGCTCCTCTCAGATTCCAGAACTTTCTGCCACAGAAATGTGAGGAACATGTGTTTTTTTAGCCAAATTTTGAGGTTTGCAAAGGATTATGGGTAAGAGAACCTGGTCCGAGCCCCACAAGTCACCCCATCTTGGATTCCCCTAGGTCTCTAGTTTTCAGAAATTCACAGGTTTGGTAGGTTTCCCTAGGTGCCGGCTGAGCTAGAGGCCAAAATCTATAGGTAGGCACTTTGCAAAAATCACCTCTGTTTTCTTTCAAAAAATTGGATGTGTCCACGCTGCGCTTTGGGGCGTTTCCTGTCTCGGGCGCTAGGCCTACCCACACAAGTGAGGTATCATTTTTATCGGAAGACTTGGGGGAACGCTGGGTGGAAGGAAATTTGTGGCTCCTCTCAGATTCCAGAACTTTCTGCCACAGAAATGTGAGGAACATGTGTTTTTTAGCCAAATTTAGAGGTTTGCAAAGGATTCTGGGTAACAGAACCTGGTCCGAGCCCCACAAGTCACCCCATCTTGGATTCCCCTAGGTCTCTAGTTTTCAGAAATGCACAGGTTTGGTAGGTTTCCCTAGGTGCCGGCTGAGCTAGAGGCCAAAATCTACAGGTAGGCACTTCGCAAAAATCACCTCTGTTTTCTTTCAAAAAATTGGATGCGTCCACGTTGCGCTTTGGGGCGTTTCCTTTCGGGGGTGCTAGGCCTACCCACACAAGTGAGGTATCATTTTTATCGGGAGACTTGGTGGAACGCTGGGTGGAAGGAAATTTGTGGCTCCTCTCAGATTCCAGAACTTTCTGCCACAGAAATGTGAGGAACATGTGTTTTTTTAGCCAAATTTTGAGGCTTGCAAAGGATTCTGGGTAACAGAACCTGGTCCGAGCCCCACAAGTCACCCCATCTTGGATTCCCCTAGGTCTCTAGTTTTCAGAAATGCACAGGTTTGGTAGGTTTCCCTAGGTGCCGGCTGAGCTAGAGGCCAAAATCTACAGGTAGGCACTTCGCAAAAATCACCTCTGTTTTCTTTCAAAAAATTGGATGTGTCCACGCTGCGCTTTGGAGCGTTTCCTGTCTCAGGCGCTAGGCCTACCCACACAAGTGAGGTATCATTTTTATCGGGAGACTTGGGGGAACGCTGGGTGGAAGGAAATTTGTGGCTCCTCTCAGATTCCAGAACTTTCTGCCACAGAAATGTGAGGAACATGTGTTTTTTTAGCCAAATTTTGAGGTTTGCAAAGGTTTCTGGGTAACAGAACCTGGTCCGAGCCCCACACGTCACCCCATCTTGGATTGCCCTAGGTCTCTAGTTTTCGGAAATGCACAGGTTTGGTAGGTTTCCCTAGGTGCCGGCTGAGCTAGAGGCCAAAATCTACAGGTAGGCACTTCGCAAAAATCACCTCTGTTTTCTTTAAAAAAATTGGATGTGTCCACGTTGCGCTTTGGGGCGTTTCCTGTCGGGGGCGCTAGGCCTACCCACACAAGTGAGTTATCATTTTTATCGGGAGACTTGGTGGAATGCTGGGTGGAATGAAATTTGTGGCTCCTCTCAGATTTCAGAACGTTCTGCCACAGAAATGTGAGGAACATGTGTTTTTTTAGCCAAATTTTGAGGTTTGCAAAGCATTCTGGGTAACAGAACCTGGTCCGAGCCCCACAAGTCACCCCATCTTGGATTCCCCTAGGTCTCTAGTTTTTGGAAATGCACAGGTTTGGTAGGTTTCCCTAGGTGCCGGCTGAGCTAGAGGCCAAAATCTACAGGTAGGCACTTCGCAAAAAACACCTCTGTTTTCTTTCCAAAAATTGGATGTGTCCACGTTGCACTTTGGGGCGTTTCCTGTCGCGGGCGCTAGGCCTACCCACACAAGTGAGGTATCCTTTTTATCGGGAGACTTGGGGGAACGCTGGGTGGAAGGAAATTAGTGGCTCCTCTCAGATTCCAGAACTTTCTGCCACAGAAATGTGAGGAACATGTGTATTTTTAGCCAAATTTTGAGGTTTGCAAAGGATTCTGGGTAACAGAACCGGGTCTGAGCCCCACAAGTCACGCCTTCTTGGATTCCCCTAGGTCTCTAGTTTTCAGAAAAGCACAGGTTTGGTAGGTTTCCCCAGGCACCGGCTGAGCTAGAGGCCAAAATCTACAGGTAGGCACTTCGCAAAAATCACCTCTGTTTTCTTTAAAAAAATTGGATGTGTCCATGTTGCGCTTTGGAGCGTTTGCTGTCGCGGGTGCTAGGCCTACCCACACAAGTGAGGTATCATTTTTATCGGGAGACTTGGAGGAACGCTGGGTGGAAGGAAATTTGTGGCTCCTCTCAGATTCCACAACTTTCTGCGACAGAAATGTGAGGAACGTGTGTTTTTTTAGCCAAATTTTGAGGTTTGCAAAGGATTCTGGGTAACAGAACCTGGTCCGAGCCCCACAAGTCACCGCATCTTGGATTCCCCTAGGTCTCTAGTTTTCAGAAATGCACAGGTTTGGTAGGTTTCCCTAGGTGCCGGCTGAGCTAGAGGCCAAAATCCACAGGTAGGCACTTGGCAAAAATCACCTCTGTTTTCTTTCAAAAAATTGGATGTGTCCACGTTGCGCTTTGGGGCGTTTCCTGTCGCGGGCGCTAGGCCTACCCACACAAGTGAGGTATCCTTTTTATCGGGAGACTTGGGGGAACGCTGGGTGGAATGAAATTTGTGGCTCCTCTCAGATTCCAGAACTTTCTTCCACAGAAATGTGAGGAACATGTGTTTTTTTAGCCACATTTTGAGGTTTGCTAAGCATTCTGGGTAACAGAACCTGGTCCGAGCCCCACAAGTCACCACATCTTGGATTCCCCTAGGTCTCTAGTTTTTGGAAATGCACAGGTTTGGTAGGTTTCCCTAGGTGCCGGCTGAGCTAGAGGCCAAAATCTACAGGTAGGCACTTCGCAAAAAACACCTCTGTTTTCTTTCCAAAAATAGGATGTGTCCACGTTGCGCTTTGGGGCGTTTCCTCTCGCGGGCGCTAGGCCTACCCACACAAGTGAGGTATCCTTTTTATCGGGAGACTTGAGGGAACGCTGGGTGGAAGGAAATTTGTGGCTCCTCTCAGATTCCAGAACTTTCTGCCACAGAAATGTGAGGAACATGTGTTTGTTTAGCCAAATTTTGAGGTATGCAAAGGATTCTGGGTAACAGAACCTGGTCCGAGCTCCACAAGTCACCCCATCTTGGATTCCCCTAGGTCTCTAGTTTTCAGAAATGCACAGGTTTGGTAGGTTTCCCTAGGTGCCGGCTTAGCTATAGGCCAAAATCTACAGGTAGGCACTTCGCAAAAATCACCTCTGTTTTCTTTCAAAAAATTGGATGTGTCCACGTTGCGCTTTTGGGGCGTTTCCTGTCACGGGCGCTAGTCCTACCCACACAAGTGAGGTATCATTTTTATCGGGAGACTTGGGGGAACGCTGGGTGGAAGGAAATTTGGGGCTCCTCTCAGATTCAGAACTTTCTGCCACAGAAATGTGAGGAACTTGTGTTTTTTAGCCAAATTTTGAGGTTTGCAAAGGATTCTGGGTAACAGAACCTGGTCCGAGCCCCACAAGTCACCCCATCTTGGATTCCCCTAGGTCTCTAGTTTTTAGAAATGCACAGGTTTGGTAGGTTTCCCTAGGTGCCGGCTGAGCTAGAGGCCAAAATCTACAGGTAGGCACTTCGCAAAAATCACCTCTGTTTTCTTTCCAAAAATTGGATGTGTCCACGTTGCGCTTTGGGGTGTTTCCTGTCGCGGGCGCTAGGCCTACCCACAAAAGTCAGGTATCCTTTTTATCGGGAAACTTGGGGGAACGTTGGGTGGAAGGAAATTTGTGGCTCCTCTCAGATTCCAGAACTTTCTGCCACAGAAATGTGAGGAACATGTGTTTTTTTTTTGGCCAAATTTTGAGGTTTGCAAAGGATTGTGGGTAACAGAACCTGCTCCGAGCCCCACAAATAACCCCATCTTGGATTCCCCTAGGTCTCTAGTTTTCAGAAATGCACAGGTTTGGTATGTTTCCCTAGGTGCCGGCTGAGCTAGAGTCCAAAATCCACAGGTGGGCACTTCGCAAAAATCACCTCTGTTTTCTTTAAAAAAAATTGATGTGTCCACGTTGCGCTTTGGGGCGTTTCCTGTCGCAGGCGCTAGGCCTACCCACACAAGTGAGGTATCCTTTTTGTCGGAAGACTTGGGGGAACGCTGGATGGAAAGAAATTTGTGGCTCCTCTCAGATTCCAGAACTTTCTGCCACAGAAATGTGAGGAACATGTGTTTTTTTAGCCAAATTTTGAGGTTTGCAAAGGATTCTGGGTAACAGAACCTGGTCCGAGCCCCACAAGTCACCCCATCTTGTATTCCCCTAGGTCTCTATTTTTCAGAAATGCACAGGTTTGGTAGGTTTCCCTAGGTGCCTCCTGAGCTAGAGGCCAAAATCTACAGGTAGGCAATTCACAAAAATCACCTCTGTTTTCTTTAAAAAAATTGGATGTGTCCACGTTGCGCTTTGGGGCGTTTGCTGTCGCGGGTGCTAGGCCTACCCACACAAGTGAGGTATCATTTTTATCGGGAGACTTGGAGGAACGCTGGGTGGAATGAAATTTGTGGCTCCTCTCAGATTCCAGAACTTTCTTCCACAGAAATGTGAGGAACATGTGTTTTTTAGCCAAATTTTGAGGCTTGCAAAGGATTCTGGGTAACAGAACCTGGTCCGAGCCCCACAAGTCACCGCATCTTGGATTCCCCTAGGTCTCTAGTTTTCAGAAATGCACAGGTTTGGTAGGTTTCCCTAGGTGCCGGCTGAGCTAGAGGCCAAAATCCACAGGTAGGCACTTGGCAAAAATCACCTCTGTTTTCTTTCAAAAAATTGGATGTGTCCACGTTGCGCTTTGGGGCGTTTCCTGTCGCGGGCGCTAGGCCTACCCACACAAGTGAGGTATCCTTTTTATCGGGAGACTTGGGGGAACGCTGGGTGGAATGAAATTTGTGGCTCCTCTCAGATTCCAGAACTTTCTTCCACAGAAATGTGAGGAACATGTGTTTTTTTAGCCAAATTTTGAGGTTTGCAAAGCATTCTGGGTAACAGAACCTGGTCCGAGCCCCACAAGTCACCACATCTTGGATTCCCCTAGGTCTCTAGTTTTTGGAAATGCACAGGTTTGGTAGCTTTCCCTAGGTGCCGGCTGAGCTAGAGGCCAAAATCTACAGGTAGGCACTTCGCAAAAAACACCTCTGTTTTCTTTCCAAAAATAGGATGTGTCCACGTTGCGCTTTGGGGCGTTTCCTCTCGCGGGCGCTAGGCCTACCCACACAAGTGAGGTATCCTTTTTATCGGGAGACTTGAGGGAACGCTGGGTGGAAGGAAATTTGTGGCTCCTCTCAGATTCCAGAACTTTCTGCCACAGAAATGTGAGGAACATGTGTTTGTTTAGCCAAATTTTGAGGTTTGCAAAGGATTCTGGGTAACAGAACCTGGTCCGAGCTCCACAAGTCACCCCATCTTGGATTCCCCTAGGTCTCTAGTTTTCAGAAATGCACAGGTTTGGTAGGTTTCCCTAGGTGCCGGCTTAGCTATAGGCCAAAATCTACAGGTAGGCACTTCGCAAAAATCACCTCTGTTTTCTTTCAAAAAATTGGATGTGTCCACGTTGCGCTTTTGGGGCGTTTCCTGTCGCGGGCGCTAGTCCTACCCACACAAGTGAGGTATCATTTTTATCGGGAGACTTGGGGGAACGCTGGGTGGAAGGAAATTTGGGGCTCCTCTCAGATTCAGAACTTTCTGCCACAGAAATGTGAGGAACTTGTGTTTTTTAGCCAAATTTTGAGGTTTGCAAAGGATTCTGGGTAACAGAACCTGGTCCGAGCCCCACAAGTCACCCCATCTTGGATTCCCCTAGGTCTCTAGTTTTTAGAAATGCACAGGTTTGGTAGGTTTCCCTAGGTGCCGGCTGAGCTAGAGGCCAAAATCTACAGGTAGGCACTTCGCAAAAATCACCTCTGTTTTCTTTCCAAAAATTGGATGTGTCCACGTTGCGCTTTGGGGTGTTTCCTGTCGCGGGCGCTAGGCCTACCCACAAAAGTCAGGTATCCTTTTTATCGGGAAACTTGGGGGAACGTTGGGTGGAAGGAAATTTGTGGCTCCTCTCAGATTCCAGAACTTTCTGCCACAGAAATGTGAGGAACATGTCTTTTTTTTTTGGCCAAATTTTGAGGTTTGCAAAGGATTGTGGGTAACAGAACCTGCTCCGAGCCCCACAAATAACCCCATCTTGGATTCCCCTAGGTCTCTAGTTTTCAGAAATGCACAGGTTTGGTATGTTTCCCTAGGTGCCGGCTGAGCTAGAGTCCAAAATCCACAGGTGGGCACTTCGCAAAAATCACCTCTGTTTTCTTTAAAAAAAATTGATGTGTCCACGTTGCGCTTTGGGGCGTTTCCTGTCGCAGGCGCTAGGCCTACCCACACAAGTGAGGTATCCTTTTTGTCGGAAGACTTGGGGGAACGCTGGATGGAAAGAAATTTGTGGCTCCTCTCAGATTCCAGAACTTTCTGCCACAGAAATGTGAGGAACATGTGTTTTTTTAGCCAAATTTTGAGGTTTGCAAAGGATTCTGGGTAACAGAACCTGGTCCGAGCCCCACAAGTCACCCCATCTTGTATTCCCCTATGTCTCTATTTTTCAGAAATGCACAGGTTTGGTAGGTTTCCCTAGGTGCCTCCTGAGCTAGAGGCCAAAATCTACAGGTAGGCAATTCACAAAAATCACCTCTGTTTTCTTTAAAAAAATTGGATGTGTCCACGTTGCGCTTTGGGGCGTTTCCTGTCGCGGGCGCTAGGCCTACCCACACAAGTGAGGTATCATTTTTATCGGGAGACTTGGGGAAACGCTGGGTGGAAGGAAATTTGTGGCTCCTCTCAGATTCCAGAACTTTCTGCCACAGAAATGTGAGGAACATGTGGTTTTTTAGCCAAATTTTGAGGTTTGCAAAGAATTCTGGGTAACAGAACCTGGACCAAGCCCACAAGTAACCGCATCTTTGATTCCCCTAGGTCTCTAGTTTTCAGAAATTCACAGGTTTGGTAGGTTTCCCTAGTTGCCGGCTGAGGTAGAGGCCAAAATCTACAGGTAGGCACTTCGCAAAAATCACCTCTGTTTTCTTTCAAAAAATTGGATGTGTCCACGTTGCGCTTTGGGGCGTTTCCTGTTGCGGGCGCTAGGTCTCCCCACACAAGTGAGGTATCCTTTTTATCGGGAGACTTGGGGGAACGCTGGGTGGAAGGAAATTTGTGGCTCCTCTCAGATTCCAGAACTTTCTGCCACAGAAATGTGAGGAACATTTGTTTTTTTAGCCAAATTTTGAGGTTTGCAAAGGATTCTGGGTAATAGAACCTGGTCCTAGCCCCACAAGTGACCCCATCTTGGATTCCCCTAGGTCTCTAGTTTTCAGAAATGCACAGGTTTGGTAGGTTTCCCTAGGTGCCGGCTGAGCTAGAGGCCAAAATCCACAGGTGGGCACTTCGCAAAAATCACCTCTGTTTTCTTTAAAAAAAATGGATGTGTCCACGTTGCGCTTTGGGGTGTCTCCTGTCGCGGACGCTAGGCCTACCCACACAAGTGAGGTATCCTTTTTATCTGGAGACTTGGGGGAACGCTGGGTGGAAGGAAATTTGTGGCTCCTCTCAGATTCCAGAACTTTCTGCCACAGAAATGTGAGGAACATGTGTTTTTTTAGCCACATTTTGAGGTTTGCAAAGGATTCTGGGTAACAGAAACTGGTCCGATCCCCACAAGTCACCCTATCTTGGATTCCCCTAGGTCTCTAGTTTTCAGAAATGCACAGGTTTGGTTAGTTTCCCTAGGTGCCGGCTGAGCTAGAGGCCAAAATCTACAGGTAGGCACTTCGCAAAAATCACCTCTGTTTTCTTTCCAAAAATTGGATGTGTCCACGTTGCGCTTTGGGGCGTTTCCTGTCGCGGGCGCTAGGCCTACCCACACAAGTGAGGTATCCTTTTTATCAGGAGACTTGGGGGAACGCTGGGTGGAAGGAAATTTGTGGCTCCTCTCAGATTCCAGAACTTTCTGCCACAGAAATGTGAGGCACATGTGTTTTTTTAGCCAAATTTTGAGGTTTGCAAAGGATTCTGGGTAACAGAACCTGGTCCGAGCCCCACAAGTCACCCCATCTTGGATTCCCCTAGGTCTCTAGTTTTCAGAAATGCACAGGTTTGGTAGGTTTTCCTAGGTGCCGGCTGAGCTAGAGGCCAAAATCCACAGGTAGGCACTTCGCAAAAATCACTTCTGTTTTCTTTCAAAAAATTGGATGTGTCCACGTTGCGCTTTGGGGCGTTTCCTGTCGCGGGCGCTAGGCCTACCCACACAAGCGAGGTATCCTTTTTATCGGGAGACTTGGGGGAACGCTGGGTGGAAGGAAATTTGTGGCTCCTCTCAGATTCCAGAACTTTCTGCCACAGAAGTGTGAGGAACATGTGTTTTTTTAGCCAAATTTTGAGGTTTGCAAAGGATTCTGGGTAACAGAACCTGGTCCGAGCCCCACAAGTCACCCCATCTTGGATTCCCCTAGGTCTCTAGTTTTCAGAAATGCACAGGTTTGGTAGGTTTCCCTAGGTGCCGGCTGAGCTAGAGGCCAAAATCTACAGGTGGGCACTTCGCAAAAATCACCTCTGTTTTCTTTAAAAAAAATTGATGTGTCCATGTTGCGCTTTGGGGCGTTTCCTGTCGCAGGCGCTAGGCCTACCCACACAAGTGAGGTATCCTTTTTGTCGGAAGACTTGGGGGAACGCTGGATGGAAGGACATTTGTGGCTCCTCTCAGATTCCAGAACTTTCTGCCAAAGAAATGTGAGGAACATGAGTTTTTTTTAGCCAAATTTTGAGGTTTGCAAAGGATTCTGGGTAACAGAACCTGGTCCGAGCCCCACAAGTCACCCCATCTTGGATTCCCCTATGTCTCTATTTTTCAGAAATGCACAGGTTTGGTAGGTTTCCCTAGGTGCCTCCTGAGCTAGAGGCCAAAATCTACAGGTAGGTAATTCACAAAAATCACCTCTGTTTTCTTTAAAAAAACTGGATGTGTCCACGTTGCGCTTTGGGGCGTTTCCTGTCGCGGGCGCTAGGCCTACCCACACAAGTGAGGTATCATTTTTATCGGGAGACTTGGGGAAACGCTGGGTGGAAGGAAATTTGTGGCTCCTCTCAGATTCAAGAACTTTCTGCCACAGAAATGTGAGGAACATGTGGTTTTTTAGCCAAATTTTGAGGTTTGCAAAGGATTCTGGGTAACAGAACCAGGACCAAGCCCACAAGTAACCCATTCTTTGATTTCCCTAGGTCTCTAGTTTTCAGAAATGCACAGGTTTGGTAGTTTTCCCTAGGTGCCGGCTGAGGTAGAGGCCAAAATCTACAGGTAGGCACTTCGCAAAAATCACCTGTTTTCTTTAAAAAAATTGGATGTGTCCCCGTTGCGCTTTAGGGTGTTTCCTGTCGCGGGCGCTAGGTCTCCCAACACAAGTGAGGTATCATTTTTATCGGGTGACTTGGGTGAATGCTGGGTGGAAGGAAATTTGAGGCTCCTCTCAGATTCCAGAACTTTCTGCCACAGAAATGTGAGGAACATGTGTTTTTTTAGCCAAATTTTGAGCTTTGCAAAGGATTCTGGGTAACAGAACCTGGTCCGAGCCCCACAAGTCACCCTATCTTGGATTCCCTTAGGTCTCTAGTTTTCAGAAATGCACAGGTTTGGTAGGTTTTCCTAGGTGCCGGCTGAGCTAGAGGCCAAAATCCACAGGTAGGCACTTCGCAAAAATCACTTCTGTTTTCTTTAAAAAAAATTGATGTGTCCACGTTGCGCTTTGGTGCGTTTCCTGTCGCAGGCGCTAGGCCTACCCACACAAGTGAGGTATCCTTTTTGTCGGAAGACTTGGGGGAACGCTGGATGGAAGGAAATTTGTGGCTCCTCTCAGATTCCAGAACTTTCTGCCACAGAAATGTGAGGAACATGTGTTTTTTTAGCCAAATTTTGAGGTTTGCAAAGGATTCTGGGTAACAGAACCTGGTCCGAGCCCCACAAGTCACCCCATCTTGGATTCCCCTATGTCTCTATTTTTCAGAAATGCACAGGTTTGGTAGGTTTCCCTAGGTGCCTCCTGAGCTAGAGGCCAAAATCTACAGGTAGGCAATTCACAAAAATCACCTCTGTTTTCTTTAAAAAAACTGGATGTGTCCACGTTGCGCTTTGGGGCGTTTCCTGTCGTGGACGCTAGGCCTACCCACACAAGTGAGGTATCATTTTTATCGGGAGACTTGGGGAAACGCTGGGTGGAAGGAAATTTGTGGCTCCTCTCAGATTCCAGAACTTTCTGCCACAGAAATGTGAGGAACATGTGGTTTTTTTAGCCAAATTTTGAGGTTTGCAAAGGATTCTGGGTAACAGAACCTGGTCCGAGCCCCACAAGTCACCCTATCTTGGATTCCCCTAGGTCTCTAGTTTTCAGAAATGCACAGGTTTGGTAGGTTTTCCTAGGTGCCGGCTGAGCTAGAGGCCAAAATCCACAGGTAGGCACTTCGCAAAAATCACTTCTGTTTTCTTTCAAAAAATTGGATGTGTCCACGTTGCGCTTTGGGGCGTTTCCTGTCGCGGGCGCTAGGTCTACCCACGCAAGTGAGGTATCCTT
The DNA here is from genome assembly GCF_031143425.1 of Pleurodeles waltl. Classification (NCBI taxonomy): domain Eukaryota; kingdom Metazoa; phylum Chordata; class Amphibia; order Caudata; family Salamandridae; genus Pleurodeles; species Pleurodeles waltl. The sequence continues at coordinate 1,536,434,319 of NC_090446.1, forward strand.
TTTATCGGGAGACTTGGAGGGACGCTGGGTGGAAGGAAATTTTTGGCTCCTCTCAGATTCCAGAACTTTCTGCCACAGAAGTGTGAGGAACATGTGTTTTTTTAGCCAAATTTTGAGGTTTGCAAAGGATTCTGGGTAACAGAACCTGGTCCGAGCCCCACAAGTCACCCCATCTTGTATTCCCCTAGGTCTCTATTTTTCAGAAATGCACAGGTTTGGTAGGTTTCCCTAGGTGCCTCCTGAGCTAGAGGCCAAAATCTACAGGTAGGCAATTCACAAAAATCACCTCTGTTTTCTTTAAAAAAATTGGATGTGTCCACGTTGCGCTTTGGGGCGTTTCCTGTCGCGGGCGCTAGGCCTACCCACACAAGTGAGGTATCATTTTTATCGGGAGACTTGGGGAAACGCTGGGTGGAAGGAAATTTGTGGCTCCTCTCAGATTCCAGAACTTTCTGCCACAGAAATGTGAGGAACATGTAGTTTTTTAGCCAAATTTTGAGGTTTGCAAAGAATTCTGGGTAACAGAACCTGGACCAAGCCCACAAGTAACCGCATCTTTGATTCCCCTAGGTCTCTAGTTTTCAGAAATTCACAGGTTTGGTAGGTTTCCCTAGTTGCCGGCTGAGGTAGAGGCCAAAATCTACAGGTAGGCACTGAGGAAATTCGATTTTTAATACGATCGTATCGACCCGCCATTTTGTGGCCCGCCGCCATTTTATGTTGCCTTCACTCAGGCAGCACAGCGAACGAAGTCCATTCTGCCTTTTCTGCTTATTCTGCAACATGGTGTTCAAAACAGTCTTCTGCCTCTATCTTTACAAGACTGGTATTAAGGTCTGACCGAGTACACTAATCCCTGTCTGGTTTTCTAATCCTTGTTTCAACTATCTGTAGGCTCACACTATTCTCCGCCGATCTTATCTTATCGTCTGGCCTTCGCTGTCCTTTGCTAGTATTCTCTCATTTCACAACTGTCCTCCAAACGCACACAAACTTATCGCACCACATGCAACTTCGTTGTGGATCGGTTAATGAATTAGTTCAAGGGAGGGGTGACAAACACAGCTGGAGGGGAGGCAACCTTAAGTCACTTGATACTTTGTTCTGTCTTGTTTTCCGACATTTCTATTGACTCTGTTCTATCTTTACGTCATTCTTACTGGCTCCTTTCTATGTGTTCTGGGAGTGTATGTAGTTAATAAATGTTTTTATACGGTATATAAGATTGTGCGCCACAAAGTAAAGTGGCAGTCTCCTGAGAACATACCTTGTGTACTTCTTGGACAACTGTACTAGCTGCAGCTAATAAATCTGATCTTTTACGCCTGACAGAGTGTCCCGTGTCTCTGTTAGTTGAGGCAGGTGAATCCAAGGAGATTTTAGGCGTACCCTGCGCCGCCAGGCCCAAAAGGTTCTGGTTCTTCAACTGGCGCCCAACGTGGGGCGGCTTCAGCGGTACCGGTTTCTGCCTGAAGGTCGTGAGGAACCCCGCAAGAAAATTCTGGAGGAATCGCGAGCCACGTCAAGCGACCCCTGTATGTCGAAGTGGTCCGAAGGTCTTTTTCAGCGCGGTTACTCCTTCCTGACGGCTACTGACGACTGCTGCCCTGACTGCCGCCCTGCCTTGGCCCTTTCTTTGATGATGTATGGTAAAGCGAGACGATAGACGGGCCTCTGTTGGTGTAAGAAGACATCCTTAGTTAAGTATTTGGTGGGTCGCGCCCACAAATTTTGGTCTTTGTTTTGTCCTTAGGTCCTTAGATTTGGCCATTGCAGTGGCCAAAGCCGAGGGGTAAGTGCATTTGTGCTGTGTAAACTGAAAGTTTTACCCCCTTGATGTTTGTGAACAGCCAGTAAAAATCGTGAGATGTCTGGTCTGACTAAGTTTGGAAAACTTTGTTGCTTTGGTTGTATTAGGGACTCCCAGCTTGAGGACTCCTGTCCGATTCCTTCGGTTGGAACTCCCACATATGAGCTCTATTCTAAACATGGTGTTGGTCCTATTGCCTTTAATAAGACATGGACCCGATATACAAAGAAAGATGGTGTTTTAAAATGGCCAGAAAATGGTAGTTTCGAAACTGATGTGATAGATAATTTAGAAGCAACGTTATTTAAAAGAAAAGCCCGGCCGGCAATGTTTGACTCTTTTCGCCTTTGGCGTAAGGAAGCCAAACAGAGAGAAATTAAACAAGCGAAACGAGATAGGAAAACACAGGGAATGACGATTATACAGGCTGCTCAGCAATTCAAAAATGATGAAATAGATAATGCAATGGAAATTTCAGACAGACAGCATCGAATGGCAATAGATAAATGCTATCCGACGTTGCCTATCTCTTCCCTTGATAAAAGAAAAGATTTTGAGGAAGATTCCTTAATGTCCCACTTATTGAAATTGCCTCCGCCCTATGTACAAGGTGCTAATGCACCCCCGATGTTACAGCCTGTTCAGCCGCCAGTTGTGCTTCCGCCTGCTCCAGCTTTTCCACATTTGCCTCCTCAAGTATTGCCTATGCCAGCTTTGCCTTTAACTCCTTTGCCTTCTGCTCCTTTGGCAATTCCTAATGCTCCTTTAGTTAATTCACCTAATACCTTGTCCCCTATCCTTATGTCAAATTCTCCATCTACGCGTAAGCGATTTACCGATACTGTCTCTGGTCTCTTATCACCTTTCTTTGAAGCTTTAAATGTGTCTCCAGCTTTTTCTCGAAGACAGTCTCGTAGTCAATTCCCAGACTCCGAAGAGCGAGAAAAATTGGACTCACTTGCTTGTAGATGGATCAAGAAGGGTCCTCAATATAGTACGTCTGATATTATGTCCACCTTTCTGCAATGGAATGCACCTACGCAGAGATATGTTTTTAAAGTTATGTGCGATACTCTCGCTAAAGAATGGGAGGATATGAATTTGGGTTCGGTCCCAAAGGATCTGTTAGATGTTCAGGCTGACTTTGACAAAGGACTTATTGTGGGTCCTAAGGTTGAAAACGCTGTCAGAACACTTATTTCTTTCAGATCCCTATTGTTCTCACAGACTTTTCCTGATTCTGATCCTTCAGTTAGGACAGCACTGAAAAACTATCCCATGAGAGAGGTTTCTCCAATATGGAAGGAAGAAGTTGCAGCAGCAGGTGCTAATCCAGCTATTCCTGCGCATTTTCAGCGCATATGGATACATGTCCCCTGGAAAAGGTTTGAAGTTTTAGCACTTAAACAGTCACTACCAGATCCACGCAAAAATCCTGCTGGTTACTATAAAGAGTTGTCGCAAACAGTTGATGCATGTACTATGAATCTAGCAGATATTGACATGTTGATGGGAAATGTAGTTCCACAGACAATATGGGCTAAAATTCGTAGAGAGGATCACGCTCAAGAATTAGGCGGCGATTGGAACGCTATTATTGCCGCAGATAGAGGTCAAGTAGGTGGTGCAAAGCCCGACGCTTTGATCTCAGAACTCCCTGGTAGGATTATTACATTAATGAAAACAATGATGCCTGCTTTGAGAGTTAATTGGGATAAGCTAGCAGCATGTAAACAAAAGAAAGATGAAAGTGTTTCCGATTTCTTTACCCGATTCGAGGAGACATTCATTGATCACAGTGGTCAAGATATGGCTACAGAAGGGGGACAGCGATTATTTGTGGATAAGTTCGTATATAACTTGCTTCCTGAACTATCACACAAGCTAAAAGACTCCGAGAGTTCATGGGCAGTTTCTTCTTCCGCCCAGATATTGGCTACTGCACAATATTATGAAAATAGAGACAAAGAAGAAAGGGAAAAACAAGAGAAAAAGACGAAAGAATTAAAAACTAAAGTTCTCTTGCAACAGGCTTATCCTCCTCGTTATGTTCAGCCTCAGTTTCAACAGCCTCCGCAGTTTCAGAGGTTGTATCAAAAGCCTGAACCATTCATTCCAAGACCTTTGCTAGGTCCCAATCAATGTGCTTATTGTAGGGAGGAAGGTCATTTTAAGAACAATTGTCCGGCATTGTTGCAGCGTAATGGAGCAGCATCTGCTTCACGAGGTCGTGGTGGTCTTCAGTCAGCAAATAGAGGTAGAGGTCGAGGTGTGTTAACCCAAGGGCAGCGTTCTTTTGTTCCTCCAAATTCCGGAAATTACTTTGACCAGCAAAATGTTAGGTCTACACAGTATTACAGTGAGGATCAGTATATTGAAGGAGGGAATGAAAGTCTTCATTTTGAATAGGACAGCCATGGACAAAGTAAGGGGGTTACGTCAATTCCAGTGGATCAGAATGGACCTTATGTTAATGTCACTACAATGGGTGTTTCAGAGCCATTTCTTTTAGATACTGGTGCCATGAGAAGCTCTATCATTCATTCTAAACTCCCTGGCGCACCTTTGTCTGGCTTAACGAATGTATCTGTAGGATTTTCTGGCGCCCCTGTTCGCAATCCAGTTTCTTGCCCTTTGCCTGTTTCAATAGGCCCTTATGATTTAGAAGCTCCGCTTCTTCTGACGAATGGTTGTGGTGAAAATCTGTTGGGTTTAGATCTATTAAAAAGAATGCATGCTACGATATATTGTTCACCTTCTGGTGTATACCTCACTCTAGGACAGAAAATGACTAGTCCAATGTACTTATCAAAAGATCAATTCCCACCTGAATTGCTTTCTCTTCCCGAAACGCTTTGGGCTACGGGTCCGAATGACGTTGGTTGTCTTGAGATCCCACCTTATGTTGTTACTCTTAAGCCCAATGCTGAAATGCCACGTATTCCGCAATACAGAATCTCTACTGAAGGTTCAGAGTGCTCTACCAGAGGCTTCCACAGACCCAGGTCATTCCATCCGACCAGGTGACTGGGTCTGCACGAAAAATTTCCAACGACAGAGAAATTTGGAGCCCAGATGGAGAGAGCCACGCCTGGTTCTTTTGACCACAAGAACAGCAGTTAAAGTCGAAGGAAAGAAAAACTGGGTGCATGCCGTGCACTGCAAGAAAGTGCCTTTGCCCTTGCCTTTCAATCAGTGGGTCCGTAGAGGCATCAGTGACTCTGAAAGTGAGAAAGTTCCGCAATTTGTACCATTCAGTGATGCACGTCTAATTGGAACACTTTCTGAGAAAGAGGACGACGACATCCTTCAAGAAGCAATACCATTGCATCATCGCTTGAACACGACAAATCCAGGAACATTGTTTCAAAACCAGACTGCCTCTGGACAGGAACGCTATAATTTGAGACCAAGACCAAAGAACTTGTAACTTTCTCTCCTATGTAGTACTCTATCCCGGTTGCAGGGTCACGGTAGGAGTCTTAGTCACGACCTGAGTAAGTGGCAATAGGCCTGCAGGACCTCACAGTGTCATAGGACGGTAGATAATCGTGACTACAGTGATTGAGGAAGATTGCCGTGAGCATCCACTTAGAAAGATGGAGGCTACATTAGATAAAAGAGAAAGTAAAAATGTAAAGAATAATTGTAAAGAAATATGTAGTTGTTGTAGTATTGCTCTATGCGTCATTATATTGTCGTGTATTCTTTTGGCATCTGTAAACTGGATCATTATTACTCTGCAGCAAAAAGTTGTCTCTTCTCCTACCTCTACATCTTCTTCTACTATCTCTCCGCACCTATTTCACACTCTTCCCCAGCATGAACTCATCAGAAGAACTGAATACTTTAACAATTCCTTCGTCCAGTTGTTACATCAACATCAGTTAGTGATCAATACAACTGACTGTTGGGTGTGTGGACTCATACCACATACGGTAGAAAAAGGAATGCCATATTTAGTTCTTCCATTCTCCTATGAAGGTTCCGCTTGGGCTTATTTTGTCATTTTCAATAATGCATATCAAAGTAAAATTAAACAACCTGTCAGTTCACATAGTGTTGGTTCAGATTTCAGTCATAGTTTATTGATAAAGGGAATGGTAGCTATGGCTAAAATCATGGAAAAAAGTGAAGCTTCCATAGATGAAAGAAAAGCATATACCAATTGGAACATAACTAATTACATTTCCAGCCTCAATGATAAGATTGAGCAAGGAAAATCTCCTCCGATACGGGTCATACCCCAACAAGGAAATTTCTGTCTGCAAATAAATGGTAGAACTCCAAACACCGGACAAAGAGAAAGTTTATGTTCCCATACATATGTTTATTCAGCCCTGAATTCACCGCCGTTAGTACCATCTCAAGGTACATACTTCGTTTGCCACGATAGGGCTTATACATGGTTGCCAGCTGATTTCTCTGGTACTTGTTATATAGCCTTTCTTCTTCCCCCTACATACACCGCTCCTGCGAACCATCATAAAAATAGATATGGCAGAGGGATTGTGGATTCGAAAGACACAGCAGGACAAGAGGGAGGAGATTTCCTCAAAGGATTTCTTCCCTTCTGGGGTCCAATGGCCAACAGCAGAAATATAAGGCAATTGGTTCGTGTCGTAGAAACCACCATAGACATCACTGTAGGAGCTTTAAGTAACATTACAGCTGAACTACAGGCTGATCGTCTTATGACCTTGCAGAACCGTGTTGCCTTAGACTTTGTTCTTGCGGACCGTGGTGGAGTATGCAAATTGATCGGATCAAGTTGCTGTATTTTCATACCTAATGACGCTCCGACAGTATACCAAGCTATCTCTAAGTTACACATAATCTCCGAGTCGATTCATCAGGACGAAGGAGATTGGTCCTTTTCAGAGTGGTTTTGGGGATTACTGTCCAAATGGGGTTGGAAGGTATTGACATTCTTTGGAGTAATTTTAGCTTTTATATTCTCTTGTTGTCTTTGTATGCACTGCGGTCCTGCCATCTGCAACCTATGTGCTACTGCATGTATTCCCAAACCCAAGTCACAAAGAGCAGAGAATATCAAAATGATGGTACAGCAACAGCTTGATGACCTCATGGCCATAGACATCGACTCAGATTAACATGAGTTTGTATATCTTGCCTGAGTTCTGGCAAAAGGAGGGTCTGAGGAAATTCGATTTTTAATACGATCGTATCGACCCGCCATTTTGTGGCCCGCCGCCATTTTATGTTGCCTTCACTCAGGCAGCACAGCGAACGAAGTCCATTCTGCCTTTTCTGCTTATTCTGCAACATGGTGTTCAAAACAGTCTTCTGCCTCTATCTTTACAAGACTGGTATTAAGGTCTGACCGAGTACACTAATCCCTGTCTGGTTTTCTAATCCTTGTTTCAACTATCTGTAGGCTCACACTATTCTCCGCCGATCTTATCTTATCGTCTGGCCTTCGCTGTCCTTTGCTAGTATTCTCTCATTTCACAACTGTCCTCCAAACGCACACAAACTTATCGCACCACATGCAACTTCGTTGTGGATCGGTTAATGAATTAGTTCAAGGGAGGGGTGACAAACACAGCTGGAGGGGAGGCAACCTTAAGTCACTTGATACTTTGTTCTGTCTTGTTTTCCGACATTTCTATTGACTCTGTTCTATCTTTACGTCATTCTTACTGGCTCCTTTCTATGTGTTCTGGGAGTGTATGTAGTTAATAAATGTTTTTATACGGTATATAAGATTGTGCGCCACAAAGTAAAGTGGCAGTCTCCTGAGAACATACCTTGTGTACTTCTTGGACAACTGTACTAGCTGCAGCTAATAAATCTGATCTTTTACGCCTGACAGAGTGTCCCGTGTCTCTGTTAGTTGAGGCAGGTGAATCCAAGGAGATTTTAGGCGTACCCTGCGCCGCCAGGCCCAAAAGGTTCTGGTTCTTCAGCACTTCGCAAAAATCACCTCTGTTTTCTTTCAAAAAATTGGATGTGTCCACGTTGCGCTTTGGGGCGTTTCCTGTCGCGGGCGCTAGGTCTCCCCACACAAGTGAGGTATCCTTTTTATCGGGAGACTTGGGGGAACGCTGGGTGGAAGGAAATTTGTGGCTCCTCTCAGATTCCAGAACTTTCTGCCACAGAAATGTGAGGAACATTTGTTTTTTTAGCCAAATTTTGAGGTTTGCAAAGGATTCTGGGTAATAGAACCTGGTCCTAGCCCCACAAGTGACCCCATCTTGGATTCCCCTAGGTCTCTAGTTTTCAGAAATGCACAGGTTTGGTAGGTTTCCATAGGTGCCGGCTGAGCTAGAGGCCAAAATCCACAGGTGGGCACTTTGCAAAAATCACCTCTGTTTTCTTTAAAAAAAATGGATGTGTCCACGTTGCGCTTTGGGGTGTCTCCTGTCGCGGACGCTAGGCCTACCCACACAAGTGAGGTATCCTTTTTATCTGGAGACTTGGGGGAACGCTGGGTGGAAGGAAATTTGTGGCTCCTCTCAGATTCCAGAACTTTCTGCCACAGAAATGTGAGGAACATGTGTTTTTTTAGCCACATTTTGAGGTTTGCAAAGGATTCTGGGTAACAGAAACTGGTCCGAGCCCCACAAGTCACCCTATCTTGGATTCCCCTAGGTCTCTAGTTTTCAGAAATGCACAGGTTTGGTTGGTTTCCCTAGGTGCCGGCTGAGCTAGAGGCCAAAATCTACAGGTAGGCACTTCGCAAAAATCACCTCTGTTTTCTTTCCAAAAATTGGATGTGTCCACGTTGCGCTTTGGGGCGTTTCCTGTCGCGGGCGCTAGGCCTACCCACACAAGTGAGGTATCCTTTTTATCAGGAGACTTGGGGGAACGCTGGGTGGAAGGAAATTTGTGGCTCCTCTCAGATTCCAGAACTTTCTGCCACAGAAATGTGAGGCACATGTGTTTTTTTAGCCAAATTTTGAGGTTTGCAAAGGATTCTGGGTAACAGAACCTGGTCCGAGCCCCACAAGTCACCCCATCTTGGATTCCCCTAGGTCTCTAGTTTTCAGAAATGCACAGGTTTGGTAGGTTTTCCTAGGTGCCGGCTGAGCTAGAGGCCAAAATCCACAGGTAGGCACTTCGCAAAAATCACTTCTGTGTTCTTTCAAAAAATTGGATGTGTCCACGTTGCGCTTTGGGGCGTTTCCTGTCGCGGGCGCTAGGCCTACCCACACAAGCGAGGTATCCTTTTTATCGGGAGACTTGGGGGAACGCTGGGTGGAAGGAAATTTGTGGCTCCTCTCAGATTCCAGAACTTTCTGCCACAGAAGTGTGAGGAACATGTGTTTTTTTAGCCAAATTTTGAGATTTGCAAAGGATTCTGGGTAACAGAACCTGGTCCGAGCCCCACAAGTCACCCCATCTTGGATTCCCCTAGGTCTCTATTTTTCAGAAATGCACAGGTTTGGTAGGTTTCCCTAGGTGCCGGCTGAGCTAGAGGCCAAAATCTACAGGTGGGCACTTCGCAAAAATCACCTCTGTTTTCTTTAAAAAAAATTGATGTGTCCACGTTGCGCTTTGGGGCGTTTCCTGTCGCAGGCGCTAGGCCTACCCACACAAGTGAGGTATCCTTTTTGTCGGAAGACTTGGGGGAACGCTGGATGGAAGGACATTTGTGGCTCCTCTCAGATTCCAGAACTTTCTGCCAAAGAAATGTGAGGAACATGTGTTTTTTTTAGCCAAATTTTGAGGTTTGCAAAGGATTCTGGGTAACAGAACCTGGTCCGAGCCCCACAAGTCACCCCATCTTGGATTCCCCTATGTCTCTATTTTTCAGAAATGCACAGGTTTGGTAGGTTTCCCTAGGTGCCTCCTGAGCTAGAGGCCAAAATCTACAGGTAGGCAATTCACAAAAATCACCTCTGTTTTCTTTAAAAAAACTGGATGTGTCCACGTTGCGCTTTGGGGCGTTTCCTGTCGCGGGCGCTAGGCCTACCCACACAAGTGAGGTATCATTTTTATCGGGAGACTTGGGGAAACGCTGGTTGGAAGGAAATTTGTGGCTCCTCTCAGATTCCAGAACTTTCTGCCATAGAAATGTGAGGAACATCTGGTTTTTTAGCCAAATTTTGAGGTTTGCAAAGGATTCTGGGTAACAGAACCAGGACCAAGCCCACAAGTAACCCATTCTTTGATTCCCCTAGGTCTCTAGTTTTCAGAAATGCACAGGTTTGGTAGTTTTCCCTAGGTGCCGGCTGAGGTAGAGGCCAAAATCTACAGGTAGGCACTTCGCAAAAATCACCTCTGTTTTCTTTAAAAAAATTGGATGTGTCCCCGTTGCGCTTTGGGGCGTTTCCTGTCGCGGGCGCTAGGTCTCCCAACACAAGTGAGGTATCATTTTTATCGGGTGACTTGGGTGAACGCTGGGTGGAAGGAAATTTGAGGCTCCTCTCAGATTCCAGAACTTTCTGCCACAGAAATGTGAGGAACATGTGTTTCTTTAGCCAAATTTTGAGCTTTGCAAAGGATTCTGGGTAACAGAACCTGGTCCGAGCCCCACAAGTCACCCTATCTTGGATTCCCTTAGGTCTCTAGTTTTCAGAAATGCACAGGTTTGGTAGGTTTTCCAAGGTGCCGGCTGAGCTAGAGGCCAAAATCCACAGGTAGGCACTTCGCAAAAATCACTTCTGTTTTCTTTAAAAAAAATTGATGTGTCCACGTTGCGCTTTGGTGCGTTTCCTGTCGCAGGCGCTAGGCCTACCCACACAAGTGAGGTATCCTTTTTGTCGGAAGACTTGGGGGAACGCTGGATGGAAGGAAATTTGTGGCTCCTCTCAGATTCCAGAACTTTCTGCCACAGAAATGTGAGGAACATGTGTTTTTTTAGCCAAATTTTGAGGTTTGCAAAGGATTCTGGGTAACAGAACCTGGTCCGAGCCCCACAAGTCACCCCATCTTGGATTCCCCTATGTCTCTATTTTTCAGAAATGCACAGGTTTGGTAGGTTTCCCTAGGTGCCTCCTGAGCTAGAGGCCAAAATCTACAGGTAGGCAATTCACAAAAATCACCTCTGTTTTCTTTAAAAAAACTGGATGTGTCCACGTTGCGCTTTGGGGCGTTTCCTGTCGCGGACGCTAGGCCTACCCACACAAGTGAGGTATCATTTTTATCGGGAGACTTGGGGAAACGCTGGGTGGAAGGAAATTTGTGGCTCCTCTCAGATTCCAGAACTTTCTGCCAAAGAAATGTGACGAACATGTGGTTTTTTAGCCAAATTTTGAGGTTTGCAAAGGATTCTGGGTAACAGAACCTGGTCCGAGCCCCACAAGTCACCCTATCTTGGATTCCCCTAGGTCTCTAGTTTTCAGAAATGCACAGGTTTGGTAGGTTTTCCTAGGTGCCGGCTGAGCTAGAGGCCAAAATCCACAGGTAGGCACTTCGCAAAAATCACTTCTGTTTTCTTTCAAAAAATTGGATGTGTCCACGTTGCGCTTTGGGGCGTTTCCTGTCGCGGGCGCTAGGTCTACCCACGCAAGTGAGGTATCCTTTTTATCGGGAGACTTGGAGGGACGCTGGGTGGAAGGAAATTTTTGGCTCCTCTCAGATTCCAGAACTTTCTGCCACAGAAGTGTGAGGAACATGTGTTTTTTTAGCCAAATTTTGAGGTTTGCAAAGGATTCTGGGTAACAGAACCTGGTCCGAGCCCCACAAGTCACCCCATCTTGGATTCCCCTAGGTCTCTAGTTTTCAGAAATGCACAGGTTTGGTAGGTTTCCCTAGGTGCCGGCTGAGCTAGAGGCCAAAATCTACAGGTGGGCACTTCGCAAAAATCACCTCTGTTTTCTTTTAAAAAAATTGATGTGTCCACGTTGCGCTTTGGGGCGTTTCCTGTCGCAGGCGCTAGGCCTACCCACACAAGTGAGGTATCCTTTTTGTCGGAAGACTTGGGGGAACGCTGGATGGAAGGAAATTTGTGGCTCCTCTCAGATTCCAGAACTTTCTGCCACAGAAATGTGAGGAACATGTGTTTTTTTAGCCAAATTTTGAGGTTTGCAAAGGATTCTGGGTAACAGAACCTGGTCCGAGCCCCACAAGTCACCCCATCTTGGATTCCTCTATGTCTCTATTTTTCAGAAATGCACAGGTTTGGTAGGTTTCCCTAGGTGCCTCCTGAGCTAGAGGCCAAAATCTACAGGTAGGCAATTCACAAAAATCACCTCTGTTTTCTTTAAAAAAACTGGATGTGTCCACGTTGCGCTTTGGGGCGTTTCCTGTCGCGGGCGCTAGGCCTACCCACACAAGTGAGGTATCATTTTTATCGGGAGACTTGGGGAAACGCTGGGTGGAAGGAAATTTGTGGCTCCTCTCAGATTCCAGAACTTTCTGCCACAGAAATGTGAGGAACATGTGGTTTTTTAGCCAAATTTTGAGGTTTGCAAAGGATTCTGGGTAACAGAACCTGGACCAAGCCCACAAGTAACCCATTCTTTGATTCCCCTAGGTCTCTAGTTTTCAGAAATGCACAGGTTTGGTAGTTTTCCCTAGGTGCCGGCTGAGGTAGAGGCCAAAATCTACAGGTAGGCACTTCGCAAAAATCACCTCTGTTTTCTTTAAAAAAACTGGATGTGTCCACGTTGCGCTTTGGGGCGTTTCCTGTCGCGGGCGCTAGGCCTACCCACACAAGTGAGGTATCATTTTTATCGGGAGACTTGGGGAAACGCTGGGTGGAAGGAAATTTGTGGCTCCTCTCAGATTCCAGAACTTTCTGCCACAGAAATGTGAGGAACATGTGGTTTTTTAGCCAAATTTTGAGGTTTGCAAAGGATTCTGGGTAACAGAACCTGGACCAAGCCCACAAGTAACCCATTCTTTGATTCCCCTAGGTCTCTAGTTTTCAGAAATGCACAGGTTTGGTAGTTTTCCCTAGGTGCCGGCTGAGGTAGAGGCCAAAATCTACAGGTAGGCACTTCGCAAAAATCACCTCTGTTTTCTTTAAAAAAATTGGATGTGTCCCCGTTGCGCTTTGGGGCGTTTCCTGTCGCGGGCGCTAGGTCTCCCAACACAAGTGAGGTATCATTTTTATCGGGTGACTTGGGTGAACGCTGGGTGGAAGGAAATTTGTGGCTCCTCTCAGATTCCAGAACTTTCTGCCACAGAAATGTGAGGAACATTTGTTTTTTTAGCCAAATTTTGAGCTTTGCAAAGGATTCTGGGTAACAGAACCTGGTCCGATCCCCACAAGTCACCCTATCTTGGATTCCCCTAGGTCTCTACTTTTCATAAATGCACAGGTTTGGTAGGTTTCCATAGGTGCTTGCTGAGCTAGAGGCCAAAATCTACAGGTAGGCACTTCACAAAAATCACCTCTGTTTTCTTTAAAAAAAATTGGATGTGTCCACGTTGCGCTTTGGGGCGTTTCCTGTCGCGGGCGCTAGGCCTCCCCACACAAGTGAGGTATCATTTTTATCGGGAGACTTGGGGGAACGCTGGGTGGAAGGAAATTTGTGGCTCCTCTCAGATTCCAGAACTTTCTGCCACAGAAATGTGAGGAACATGTGTTTTTTTAGCCAAATTTTGGGGTTTGCAAAGGATTCTGGATAACAGAACCTGGTCCGAGCCCCACAAGTCACCCCATCTTGGATTCCCCTAGGTCTCTAGTTTTCAGAAATGCACAGGTTTGGTAGGTTTCCCTAGGTGCCGGCTGAGCTGGAGGCCAAAATCTACAGGTAGGCACTTCACAAAAATCACCTCTGTTTTCTTTAAAAAAATTGGATGTGTCCACGTTGCGCTTTGTGGCGTTTCCTGTCGCGTGCGCTAGGCCTCCCCACACAAGTGAGTTATCCTTTTTATCGGGAGACTTGGGGGAAGGCTGTGTGGAAGGAAATTTGTGGCTCCTCTCAGATTCCAGAACTTTCTGCCACAGAAATGTGAGGAACATGTGTTTTTTTTAGCCAAATTTTGAGGTTTGCAAAGGATTCTGGGTAACAGAACCTTGTCCGAACCCCACATGTCACCCCATCTTAGATTCCCCTAGGTCTCTAGTTTTCAGAAATGCACAGGTTTGGTAGGTTTCCCTAGGTGCCGGCTGAGCTAGAGGCCAAAATCTACAGGTAGTCACTTCGCAAAAATCACCTCTGTTTTCTTTAAAAAAATTGGATGTGTCCACGTTGCGCTTTGGGGCGTTTCCTGTCGCGGGCTCTAGGCCTCCCCACACAAGTGAGGTATCATTTTTATAGGGAGACTTGGGGGAACGCTGGGTGGAAGGAAATTTGTGGCTCCTCTCAGATTCCAGAACTTTCTGCCACAGAAATGTGAGGAACATGTGTTTTTTTAGCCACGTTTTGGGGTTTGCAAAGGATTCTGGGTAACAGAACATGGTCCGAACACCACAAGTCACCCCATCTTGGATTCCCCTAGGTCTCTAGTTTTCAGAAATGCACAGGTTTGGTAGGTTTCCCTTGGTGCCGGCTGAGCTAGAGGCCAAAATCTACAGGTAGGCACTTCGCAAAAATCACCTCGGTTTTCTTTAAAAAAATTGGATGTGTCCACGTTGCGCTTGGAGACTTGGGGGAACGCTGGGTGGAAGGAAATTTGTGGCTCCTCTCAGATTCCAGAACTTTCTGCCACAGAAATGTGAGGAAAATATGTTTCTTTAGCCAAATTTTGAGGTTTGAAAGGATTCTGGGTAACAGAACCTGGTCCGAGCCCCACAAGTCACCCCATCTTAGATTCCCCTAGGTCTCTAGTTTTCAGAAATGGACAGGTTTGATAGGTTTCCCTAGGTGCCGGCTGAGCTAGAGGTCAAAATCTACAGGTGGGCACTTCGCAAAAATCACCTCTGTTTTCTTTTAAAAAAATCGATGTGTCTACGTTGCGCTTTGGGGCGTCTCCTGTCGCGGACGCTAGGCCTACCCACACAAGTGAGGTATCCTTTTTATCTGGAGACTTGGGGGAACGCTGGGTGGAAGGAAATTTGTGGCTCCTCTCAGATTCCAGAACTTTCTGCCACAGAAATATGAGGAACATGTGTTTTTTTTTGGGCCAAATTGTGAGGTTTGCAAAGGATTGTGGGTAACAGAACCTGCTCCGAGCCCCACAAGTCACCCCATCTTGGATTCCCCTAGGTCTCTAGTTATCAGAAATGCACAGGTTTGGTAGGTTTCCCTAGGTGCCGGCTGAGCTAGAGGCCAAAATCTACAGGTAGGCACTTCGCAAAAATCACCTCTGTTTTCTTTCAAAAAATTGGATGTGTCCACGTTGCGCTTTGGGGCGTTTCCTGTCGGGGGCGCTAGGCCTACCCACACAAGTGAGGTATCATTTTTATCGGGAGACTTGGTGGAATGCTGGGTGGAAGGAAATTTGTGGCTCCTCTCAGATTCCAGAACTTTCTGCCACAGAAATGTGAGGAACATGTGTTTGTTTAGCCAAATTTTGAGGTTTGCAAAGGATTCTGGCTAACAGAACCTGGTCCGAGCCCCACAAGTCACCCCATCTTGGATTCCCCTAGGTCTCTAGTTTTCAGAAATGCACAGGTTTGGTTGGTTTCCCTAGGTGCCGGCTGAGCTAGAGGCCAAAATCTACAGGTAAGCACTTCGCAAAAATCACCTATGTTTTCTTTCCAAAAATTGGATGTGTCCACGTTGCGCTTTGGGGCGTTTCCTGTCGCGGGCGCTAGGCCTACCCACACAAGTGAGGTATCCTTTTTATCAGGAGACTTGGGGGAACGCTGGGTGGAAGGAAATTTGTGGCTCCTCTCAGATTCCAGAACTTTCTGCCACAGAAATGTGAGGAACATGTGTTTTTTTAGCCAAATTTTGAGGTTTGCAAAGGATTATGGGTAACAGAACCTGGTCCGAGCCCCACAAGTCACCCCATCTTGGATTCCCCTAGGTCTCTAGTTTTCAGAAATTCACAGGTTTGGTAGGTTTCCCTAGGTGCCGGCTGAGCTAGAGGCCAAAATCTATAGGTAGGCACTTTGCAAAAATCACCTCTGTTTTCTTTCAAAAAATTGGATGTGTCCACGCTGCGCTTTGGGGCGTTTCCTGTCTCGGGCGCTAGGCCTACCCACACAAGTGAGGTATCATTTTTATCGGAAGACTTGGGGGAACGCTGGGTGGAAGGAAATTTGTGGCTCCTCTCAGATTCCAGAACTTTCTGCCACAGAAGTGTGAGGAACATGTGTTTTTTTAGCCAAATTTTGAGGTTTGCAAAGGATTCTGGGTAACAGAACCTGGTCCGAGCCCCACAAGTCACCCCATCTTGGATTCCCCTAGGTCTCTAGTTTTCAGAAATGCACAGGTTTGGTAGGTTTCCCTAGGTGCCGGCTGAGCTAGAGGCCAAAATCTACAGGTGGGCACTTCGCAAAAATCACCTCTGTTTTCTTTTAAAAAAATTGATGTGTCCACGTTGCGCTTTGGGGCGTTTCCTGTCGCAGGCGCTAGGCCTACCCACACAAGTGAGGTATCCTTTTTGTCGGAAGACTTGGGGGAACGCTGGATGGAAGGAAATTTGTGGCTCCTCTCAGATTCCAGAACTTTCTGCCACAGAAATGTGAGGAACATGTGTTTTTTTAGCCAAATTTTGAGGTTTGCAAAGGATTCTGGGTAACAGAACCTGGTCCGAGCCCCACAAGTCACCCCATCTTGGATTCCTCTATGTCTCTATTTTTCAGAAATGCACAGGTTTGGTAGGTTTCCCTAGGTGCCTCCTGAGCTAGAGGCCAAAATCTACAGGTAGGCAATTCACAAAAATCACCTCTGTTTTCTTTAAAAAAACTGGATGTGTCCACGTTGCGCTTTGGGGCGTTTCCTGTCGCGGGCGCTAGGCCTACCCACACAAGTGAGGTATCATTTTTATCGGGAGACTTGGGGAAACGCTGTGTGGAAGGAAATTTGTGGCTCCTCTCAGATTCCAGAACTTTCTGCCACAGAAATGTGAGGAACATGTGGTTTTTTAGCCAAATTTTGAGGTTTGCAAAGGATTCTGGGTAACAGAACCTGGACCAAGCCCACAAGTAACCCATTCTTTGATTCCCCTAGGTCTCTAGTTTTCAGAAATGCACAGGTTTGGTAGTTTTCCCTAGGTGCCGGCTGAGGTAGAGGCCAAAATCTACAGGTAGGCACTTCGCAAAAATCACCTCTGTTTTCTTTAAAAAAATTGGATGTGTCCCCGTTGCGCTTTGGGGCGTTTCCTGTCGCGGGCGCTAGGTCTCCCAACACAAGTGAGGTATCATTTTTATCGGGTGACTTGGGTGAACGCTGGGTGGAAGGAAATTTGTGGCTCCTCTCAGATTCCAGAACTTTCTGCCACAGAAATGTGAGGAACATGTGTTTTTTTAGCCAAATTTTGAGCTTTGCAAAGGATTCTGGGTAACAGAACCTGGTCCGATCCCCACAAGTCACCCTATCTTGGATTCCCCTAGGTCTCTACTTTTCATAAATGCACAGGTTTGGTAGGTTTCCATAGGTGCTTGCTGAGCTAGAGGCCAAAATCTACAGGTAGGCACTTCACAAAAATCACCTCTGTTTTCTTTAAAAAAAATTGGATGTGTCCACGTTGCGCTTTGGGGCGTTTCCTGTCGCGGGCGCTAGGCCTCCCCACACAAGTGAGGTATCATTTTTATCGGGAGACTTGGGGGAACGCTGGGTGGAAGGAAATTTGTGGCTCCTCTCAGATTCCAGAACTTTCTGCCACAGAAATGTGAGGAACATGTGTTTTTTTAGCCAAATTTTGGGGTTTGCAAAGGATTCTGGATAACAGAACCTGGTCCGAGCCCCACAAGTCACCCCATCTTGGATTCCCCTAGGTCTCTAGTTTTCAGAAATGCACAGGTTTGGTAGGTTTCCCTAGGTGCCGGCTGAGCTGGAGGCCAAAATCTACAGGTAGGCACTTCACAAAAATCACCTCTGTTTTCTTTAAAAAAATTGGATGTGTCCACGTTGCGCTTTGTGGCGTTTCCTGTCGCGTGCGCTAGGCCTCCCCACACAAGTGAGTTATCCTTTTTATCGGGAGACTTGGGGGAAGGCTGTGTGGAAGGAAATTTGTGGCTCCTCTCAGATTCCAGAACTTTCTGCCACAGAAATGTGAGGAACATGTGTTTTTTTTAGCCAAATTTTGAGGTTTGCAAAGGATTCTGGGTAACAGAACCTTGTCCGAACCCCACATGTCACCCCATCTTAGATTCCCCTAGGTCTCTAGTTTTCAGAAATGCACAGGTTTGGTAGGTTTCCCTAGGTGCCGGCTGAGCTAGAGGCCAAAATCTACAGGTAGTCACTTCGCAAAAATCACCTCTGTTTTCTTTAAAAAAATTGGATGTGTCCACGTTGCGCTTTGGGGCGTTTTCTGTCGCGGGCTCTAGGCCTCCCCACACAAGTGAGGTATCATTTTTATAGGGAGACTTGGGGGAACGCTGGGTGGAAGGAAATTTGTGGCTCCTCTCAGATTCCAGAACTTTCTGCCACAGAAATGTGAGGAACATGTGTTTTTTTAGCCACGTTTTGGGGTTTGCAAAGGATTCTGGGTAACAGAACATGGTCCGAACACCACAAGTCACCCCATCTTGGATTCCCCTAGGTCTCTAGTTTTCAGAAATGCACAGGTTTGGTAGGTTTCCCTTGGTGCCGGCTGAGCTAGAGGCCAAAATCTACAGGTAGGCACTTCGCAAAAATCACCTCGGTTTTCTTTAAAAAAATTGGATGTGTCCACGTTGCGCTTGGAGACTTGGGGGAACGCTGGGTGGAAGGAAATTTGTGGCTCCTCTCAGATTCCAGAACTTTCTGCCACAGAAATGTGAGGAAAATATGTTTCTTTAGCCAAATTTTGAGGTTTGAAAGGATTCTGGGTAACAGAACCTGGTCCGAGCCCCACAAGTCACCCCATCTTAGATTCCCCTAGGTCTCTAGTTTTCAGAAATGGACAGGTTTGATAGGTTTCCCTAGGTGCCGGCTGAGCTAGAGGTCAAAATCTACAGGTGGGCACTTCGCAAAAATCACCTCTGTTTTCTTTTAAAAAAATCGATGTGTCTACGTTGCGCTTTGGGGCGTCTCCTGTCGCGGACGCTAGGCCTACCCACACAAGTGAGGTATCCTTTTTATCTGGAGACTTGGGGGAACGCTGGGTGGAAGGAAATTTGTGGCTCCTCTCAGATTCCAGAACTTTCTGCCACAGAAATATGAGGAACATGTGTTTTTTTTTGGGCCAAATTGTGAGGTTTGCAAAGGATTGTGGGTAACAGAACCTGCTCCGAGCCCCACAAGTCACCCCATCTTGGATTCCCCTAGGTCTCTAGTTATCAGAAATGCACAGGTTTGGTAGGTTTCCCTAGGTGCCGGCTGAGCTAGAGGCCAAAATCTACAGGTAGGCACTTCGCAAAAATCACCTCTGTTTTCTTTCAAAAAATTGGATGTGTCCACGTTGCGCTTTGGGGCGTTTCCTGTCGGGGGCGCTAGGCCTACCCACACAAGTGAGGTATCATTTTTATCGGGAGACTTGGTGGAATGCTGGGTGGAAGGAAATTTGTGGCTCCTCTCAGATTCCAGAACTTTCTGCCACAGAAATGTGAGGAACATGTGTTTGTTTAGCCAAATTTTGAGGTTTGCAAAGGATTCTGGCTAACAGAACCTGGTCCGAGCCCCACAAGTCACCCCATCTTGGATTCCCCTAGGTCTCTAGTTTTCAGAAATGCACAGGTTTGGTTGGTTTCCCTAGGTGCCGGCTGAGCTAGAGGCCAAAACCTACAGGTAAGCACTTCGCAAAAATCACCTATGTTTTCTTTCCAAAAATTGGATGTGTCCACGTTGCGCTTTGGGGCGTTTCCTGTCGCGGGCGCTAGGCCTACCCACACAAGTGAGGTATCCTTTTTATCAGGAGACTTGGGGGAACGCTGGGTGGAAGGAAATTTGTGGCTCCTCTCAGATTCCAGAACTTTCTGCCACAGAAATGTGAGGAACATGTGTTTTTTTAGCCAAATTTTGAGGTTTGCAAAGGATTATGGGTAACAGAACCTGGTCCGATCCCCACAAGTCACCCTATCTTGGATTCCCCTAGGTCTCTACTTTTCATAAATGCACAGGTTTGGTAGGTTTCCATAGGTGCTTGCTGAGCTAGAGGCCAAAATCTACAGGTAGGCACTTCACAAAAATCACCTCTGTTTTCTTTAAAAAAAATTGGATGTGTCCACGTTGCGCTTTGGGGCGTTTCCTGTCGCGGGCGCTAGGCCTCCCCACACAAGTGAGGTATCATTTTTATCGGGAGACTTGGGGGAACGCTGGGTGGAAGGAAATTTGTGGCTCCTCTCAGATTCCAGAACTTTCTGCCACAGAAATGTGAGGAACATGTGTTTTTTTAGCCAAATTTTGGGGTTTGCAAAGGATTCTGGATAACAGAACCTGGTCCGAGCCCCACAAGTCACCCCATCTTGGATTCCCCTAGGTCTCTAGTTTTCAGAAATGCACAGGTTTGGTAGGTTTCCCTAGGTGCCGGCTGAGCTGGAGGCCAAAATCTACAGGTAGGCACTTCACAAAAATCACCTCTGTTTTCTTTAAAAAAATTGGATGTGTCCACGTTGCGCTTTGTGGCGTTTCCTGTCGCGTGCGCTAGGCCTCCCCACACAAGTGAGTTATCCTTTTTATCGGGAGACTTGGGGGAAGGCTGTGTGGAAGGAAATTTGTGGCTCCTCTCAGATTCCAGAACTTTCTGCCACAGAAATGTGAGGAACATGTGTTTTTTTTAGCCAAATTTTGAGGTTTGCAAAGGATTCTGGGTAACAGAACCTTGTCCGAACCCCACATGTCACCCCATCTTAGATTCCCCTAGGTCTCTAGTTTTCAGAAATGCACAGGTTTGGTAGGTTTCCCTAGGTGCCGGCTGAGCTAGAGGCCAAAATCTACAGGTAGTCACTTCGCAAAAATCACCTCTGTTTTCTTTAAAAAAATTGGATGTGTCCACGTTGCGCTTTGGGGCGTTTCCTGTCGCGGGCTCTAGGCCTCCCCACACAAGTGAGGTATCATTTTTATAGGGAGACTTGGGGGAACGCTGGGTGGAAGGAAATTTGTGGCTCCTCTCAGATTCCAGAACTTTCTGCCACAGAAATGTGAGGAACATGTGTTTTTTTAGCCACGTTTTGGGGTTTGCAAAGGATTCTGGGTAACAGAACATGGTCCGAACACCACAAGTCACCCCATCTTGGATTCCCCTAGGTCTCTAGTTTTCAGAAATGCACAGGTTTGGTAGGTTTCCCTTGGTGCCGGCTGAGCTAGAGGCCAAAATCTACAGGTAGGCACTTCGCAAAAATCACCTCGGTTTTCTTTAAAAAAATTGGATGTGTCCACGTTGCGCTTGGAGACTTGGGGGAACGCTGGGTGGAAGGAAATTTGTGGCTCCTCTCAGATTCCAGAACTTTCTGCCACAGAAATGTGAGGAAAATATGTTTCTTTAGCCAAATTTTGAGGTTTGAAAGGATTCTGGGTAACAGAACCTGGTCCGAGCCCCACAAGTCACCCCATCTTAGATTCCCCTAGGTCTCTAGTTTTCAGAAATGGACAGGTTTGATAGGTTTCCCTAGGTGCCGGCTGAGCTAGAGGTCAAAATCTACAGGTGGGCACTTCGCAAAAATCACCTCTGTTTTCTTTTAAAAAAATCGATGTGTCTACGTTGCGCTTTGGGGCGTCTCCTGTCGCGGACGCTAGGCCTACCCACACAAGTGAGGTATCCTTTTTATCTGGAGACTTGGGGGAACGCTGGGTGGAAGGAAATTTGTGGCTCCTCTCAGATTCCAGAACTTTCTGCCACAGAAATATGAGGAACATGTGTTTTTTTTTGGGCCAAATTGTGAGGTTTGCAAAGGATTGTGGGTAACAGAACCTGCTCCGAGCCCCACAAGTCACCCCATCTTGGATTCCCCTAGGTCTCTAGTTATCAGAAATGCACAGGTTTGGTAGGTTTCCCTAGGTGCCGGCTGAGCTAGAGGCCAAAATCTACAGGTAGGCACTTCGCAAAAATCACCTCTGTTTTCTTTCAAAAAATTGGATGTGTCCACGTTGCGCTTTGGGGCGTTTCCTGTCGGGGGCGCTAGGCCTACCCACACAAGTGAGGTATCATTTTTATCGGGAGACTTGGTGGAATGCTGGGTGGAAGGAAATTTGTGGCTCCTCTCAGATTCCAGAACTTTCTGCCACAGAAATGTGAGGAACATGTGTTTGTTTAGCCAAATTTTGAGGTTTGCAAAGGATTCTGGCTAACAGAACCTGGTCCGAGCCCCACAAGTCACCCCATCTTGGATTCCCCTAGGTCTCTAGTTTTCAGAAATGCACAGGTTTGGTTGGTTTCCCTAGGTGCCGGCTGAGCTAGAGGCCAAAATCTACAGGTAAGCACTTCGCAAAAATCACCTATGTTTTCTTTCCAAAAATTGGATGTGTCCACGTTGCGCTTTGGGGCGTTTCCTGTCGCGGGCGCTAGGCCTACCCACACAAGTGAGGTATCCTTTTTATCAGGAGACTTGGGGGAACGCTGGGTGGAAGGAAATTTGTGGCTCCTCTCAGATTCCAGAACTTTCTGCCACAGAAATGTGAGGAACATGTGTTTTTTTAGCCAAATTTTGAGGTTTGCAAAGGATTATGGGTAACAGAACCTGGTCCGAGCCCCACAAGTCACCCCATCTTGGATTCCCCTAGGTCTCTAGTTTTCAGAAATTCACAGGTTTGGTAGGTTTCCCTAGGTGCCGGCTGAGCTAGAGGCCAAAATCTATAGGTAGGCACTTTGCAAAAATCACCTCTGTTTTCTTTAAAAAAATTGGATGTGTCCACGCTGCGCTTTGGGGCGTTTCCTGTCTCGGGCGCTAGGCCTACCCACACAAGTGAGGTATCATTTTTATCGGAAGACTTGGGGGAACGCTGGGTGGAAGGAAATTTGTGGCTCCTCTCAGATTCCAGAACTTTCTGCCACAGAAATGTGAGGAAAATGTGTTTTTTAGCCAAATTTTGAGGTTTGCAAAGGATTCTGGGTAACAGAACCTGGTCCGAGCCCCACAAGTCACCCCATCTTGGATTCCCCTAGGTCTCTAGTTTTCAGAAATGCACAGGTTTGGTAGGTTTCCCTAGGTGCCGGCTGAGCTAGAGGCCAAAATCTACAGGTAGGCACTTCGCAAAAATCACCTCTGTTTTCTTTAAAAAAATTGGATGTGTCCACGTTGCGCTTTGGGGCGTTTCCTTTCGTGGGCGCTAGGCCTACCCACACAAGTGAGGTATCATTTTTATCGGGAGACTTGGTGGAACGCTGGGTGGAAGGAAATTTGTGGCTCCTCTCAGATTCCAGAACTTTCTGCCACAGAAATGTGAGGAACATGTGTTTTTTTAGCCAAATTTTGAGGCTTGCAAAGGATTCTGGGTAACAGAACCTGGTCCGAGCCCCACAAGTCACCCCATCTTGGATTCCCCTAGGTCTCTAGTTTTCAGAAATGCACAGGTTTGGTAGGTTTCCCTAGGTGCCGGCTGAGCTAGAGGCCAAAATCTACAGGTAGGCACTTTGCAAAAATCACCTCTGTTTTCTTTAAAAAAATTGGATGTGTCCACGCTGCGCTTTGGAGCGTTTCCTGTCTCGGGCGCTAGGCCTACCCACACAAGTGAGGTATCATTTTTATCGGGAGACTTGGGGGAATGCTGGGTGGAAGGAAATTTGTGGCTCCTCTCAGATTCCAGAACTTTCTGCCACAGAAATGTGAGGAACATGTGTTTTTTTAGCCAAATTTTGGGGTTTGCAAAGGATTCTGGGTAACAGAACCTGGTCCGAGCCCCACAAGTCACCCCATCTTGGATTCCCCTAGGTCTCTAGTTTTCAGAAATGCACAGGTTTGGTAGGTTTCCCTAGGTGCCGGCTGAGCTGGAGGCCAAAATCTACAGGTAGGCACTTCACAAAAATCACCTCTGTTTTCTTTAAAAAAATTGGATGTGTCCACGTTGCGCTTTGTGGCGTTTCCTGTCGCGTGCGCTAGGCCTCCCCACACAAGTGAGTTATCCTTTTTATCGGGAGACTTGGGGGAAGGCTGTGTGGAAGGAAATTTGTGGCTCCTCTCAGATTCCAGAACTTTCTGCCACAGAAATGTGAGGAACATGTGTTTTTTTTAGCCAAATTTTGAGGTTTGCAAAGGATTCTGGGTAACAGAACCTTGTCCGAACCCCACATGTCACCCCATATTAGATTCCCCTAGGTCTCTAGTTTTCAGAAATGCACAGGTTTGGTAGGTTTCCCTAGGTGCCGGCTGAGCTAGAGGCCAAAATCTACAGGTAGTCACTTCGCAAAAATCACCTCTGTTTTCTTTAAAAAAATTGGATGTGTCCACGTTGCGCTTTGGGGCGTTTCCTGTCGCGGGCTCTAGGCCTCCCCACACAAGTGAGGTATCATTTTTATAGGGAGACTTGGGGGAACGCTGGGTGGAAGGAAATTTGTGGCTCTTCTCAGATTCCAGAACTTTCTGCCACAGAAATGTGAGGAACATGTGTATTTTTAGCCACGTTTTGGGGTTTGCAAAGGATTCTGGGTAACAGAACATGGTCCGAACCCCACAAGTCACCCCATCTTGGATTCCCCTAGGTCTCTAGTTTTCAGAAATGCACAGGTTTAGTAGGTTTCCCTAGGTGCCGGCTGAGCTAGAGGCCAAAATCTATAGGTGGGCACTTTGCAAAAATCACCTCGGTTTTCTTTCAAAAAATTGGATGTGTCCACGTTGCGCTTGGAGACTTGGGGGAACGCTGGGTGGAAGTAAATTTGTGGCTCCTCTCAGATTCCAGAACTTTCTGCCACAGAAATGTGAGGAAAATATGTTTCTTTAGCCAAATTTTGAGGTTTGAAAGGATTCTGGGTAACAGAACCTGGTCCGAGCCCCACAAGTCACCCCATCTTGGATTCCCCTAGGTCTCTAGTTTTCAGAAATGCACAGGTTTGATAGGTTTCCCTAGGTGCCGGCTGAGCTAGAGGTCAAAATCCACAGGTGGGCACTTCGCAAAAATCACCTCTGTTTTCTTTAAAAAAAATCGATGTGTCCACGTTGCGCTTTGGGGCGTCTCCTGTCGCGGACGCTAGGCCTACCCACACAAGTGAGGTATCCTTTTTATCTGGAGACTTGGGGGAACGCTGGGTGGAAGGAAATTTGTGGCTCCTCTCAGATTCCAGAACTTTCTGCCACAGAAATATGAGGAACATGTGTTTTTTTTTGGGCCAAATTTTGAGGTTTGCAAAGGATAGTGGGTAACAGAACCTGCTCCGAGCCCCACAAGTCACCCCATCTTGGATTCCCCTAGGTCTCTAGTTTTCAGAAATGCACAGGTTTGGTAGGTTTCCCTAGGTGCCGGCTGAGCTAGAGGCCAAAATCTACAGGTAGGCACTTTGCAAAAATCACCTCTGTTTTCTTTAAAAAAATTGGATGTGTCCACGCTGCGCTTTGGAGCGTTTCCTGTCTCGGGCGCTAGGCCTACCCACACAAGTGAGGTATCATTTTTATCGGGAGACTTGGGGGAAAGCTGGGTGGAAGGAAATTTGTGGCTCCTCTCAGATTCCAGAACTTTCTGCCACAGAAATGTGAGGAACATGTGTTTTTTTAGCCAAATTTTGAGGTTTGCAAAGGTTTCTGGGTAACAGAACCTGGTCCGAGCCCCACAAGTCACCCCATCTTGGATTCCCCTAGGTCTCTAGTTTTCAGAAATGCACAGGTTTGGTAGGTTTCCCTAGGTGCCGGCTGAGCTAGAGGCCAAAATCTACAGGTGGGCACTTCGCAAAAATCACCTCTGTTTTCTTTAAAAAAAATTGATGTGTCCACGTTGCGCTTTGGGGCGTTTCCTGTCGGGGGCGCTAGGCCTACCCACACAAGTGAGGTATCATTTTTATCGGGAGACTTGGTGGAATGCTGGGTGGAAGGAAATTTGTGGCTCCTCTCAGATTCCAGAACTTTCTGCCACAGAAATGTGAGGAACATGTGTTTTTTTAGCCAAATTTTGAGGTTTGCAAAGGATTATGGGTAACAGAACCTGGTCCGAGCCCCACAAGTCACCCCATCTTGGATTCCCCTAGGTCTCTAGTTTTCAGAAATTCACAGGTTTGGTAGGTTTCCCTAGGTGCCGGCTGAGCTAGAGGCCAAAATCTATAGGTAGGCACTTTGCAAAAATCACCTCTGTTTTCTTTAAAAAAATTGGATGTGTCCACGCTGCGCTTTGGGGCGTTTCCTGTCTCGGGCGCTAGGCCTACCCACACAAGTGAGGTATCATTTTTATCGGAAGACTTGGGGGAACGCTGGGTGGAAGGAAATTTGTGGCTCCTCTCAGATTCCAGAACTTTCTGCCACAGAAATGTGAGGAAAATGTGTTTTTTAGCCAAATTTTGAGGTTTGCAAAGGATTCTGGGTAACAGAACCTGGTCCGAGCCCCACAAGTCACCCCATCTTGGATTCCCCTAGGTCTCTAGTTTTCAGAAATGCACAGGTTTGGTAGGTTTCCCTAGGTGCCGGCTGAGCTAGAGGCCAAAATCTACAGGTAGGCACTTCGCAAAAATCACCTCTGTTTTCTTTAAAAAAATTGGATGTGTCCACGTTGCGCTTTGGGGCGTTTCCTTTCGTGGGCGCTAGGCCTACCCACACAAGTGAGGTATCATTTTTATCGGGAGACTTGGTGGAACGCTGGGTGGAAGGAAATTTGTGGCTCCTCTCAGATTCCAGAACTTTCTGCCACAGAAATGTGAGGAACATGTGTTTTTTTAGCCAAATTTTGGGGTTTGCAAAGGATTCTGGATAACAGAACCTGGTCCGAGCCCCACAAGTCACCCCATCTTGGATTCCCCTAGGTCTCTAGTTTTCAGAAAAGCACAGGTTTGGTAGGTTTCCCTAGGTGCCGGCTGAGCTGGAGGCCAAAATCTACAGGTAGGCACTTCACAAAAATCACCTCTGTTTTCTTTAAAAAAATTGGATGTGTCCACGTTGCGCTTTGTGGCGTTTCCTGTCGCGTGCGCTAGGCCTCCCCACACAAGTGAGTTATCCTTTTTATCGGGAGACTTGGGGGAAGGCTGTGTGGAAGGAAATTTGTGGCTCCTCTCAGATTCCAGAACTTTCTGCCACAGAAATGTGAGGAACATGTGTTTTTTTTAGCCAAATTTTGAGGTTTGCAAAGGATTCTGGGTAACAGAACCTTGTCCGAACCCCACATGTCACCCCATCTTAGATTCCCCTAGGTCTCTAGTTTTCAGAAATGCACAGGTTTGGTAGGTTTCCCTAGGTGCCGGCTGAGCTAGAGGCCAAAATCTACAGGTAGTCACTTCGCAAAAATCACCTCTGTTTTCTTTAAAAAAATTGGATGTGTCCACGTTGCGCTTTGGGGCGTTTCCTGTCGCGGGCTCTAGGCCTCCCCACACAAGTGAGGTATCATTTTTATAGGGAGACTTGGGGGAACGCTGGGTGGAAGGAAATTTGTGGCTCCTCTCAGATTCCAGAACTTTCTGCCACAGAAATGTGAGGAACATGTGTTTTTTTAGCCACGTTTTGGGGTTTGCAAAGGATTCTGGGTAACAGAACATGGTCCGAACACCACAAGTCACCCCATCTTGGATTCCCCTAGGTCTCTAGTTTTCAGAAATGCACAGGTTTGGTAGGTTTCCCTTGGTGCCGGCTGAGCTAGAGGCCAAAATATACAGGTAGGCACTTCGCAAAAATCACCTCGGTTTTCTTTAAAAAAATTGGATGTGTCCACGTTGCGCTTGGAGACTTGGGGGAACGCTGGGTGGAAGGAAATTTGTGGCTCCTCTCAGATTCCAGAACTTTCTGCCACAGAAATGTGAGGAAAATATGTTTCTTTAGCCAAATTTTGAGGTTTGAAAGGATTCTGGGTAACAGAACCTGGTCCGAGCCCCACAAGTCACCCCATCTTAGATTCCCCTAGGTCTCTAGTTTTCAGAAATGGACAGGTTTGATAGGTTTCCCTAGGTGCCGGCTGAGCTAGAGGTCAAAATCTACAGGTGGGCACTTCGCAAAAATCACCTCTGTTTTCTTTTAAAAAAATCGATGTGTCTACGTTGCGCTTTGGGGCGTCTCCTGTCGCGGACGCTAGGCCTACCCACACAAGTGAGGTATCCTTTTTATCTGGAGATTTGGGGGAACGCTGGGTGGAAGGAAATTTGTGGCTCCTCTCAGATTCCAGAACTTTCTGCCACAGAAATATGAGGAACATGTGTTTTTTTTTGGGCCAAATTGTGAGGTTTGCAAAGGATTGTGGGTAACAGAACCTGCTCCGAGCCCCACAAGTCACCCCATCTTGGATTCCCCTAGGTCTCTAGTTATCAGAAATGCACAGGTTTGGTAGGTTTCCCTAGGTGCCGGCTGAGCTAGAGGCCAAAATCTACAGGTAGGCACTTCGCAAAAATCACCTCTGTTTTCTTTCAAAAAATTGGATGTGTCCACGTTGCGCTTTGGGGCGTTTCCTGTCGGGGGCGCTAGGCCTACCCACACAAGTGAGGTATCATTTTTATCGGGAGACTTGGTGGAATGCTGGGTGGAAGGAAATTTGTGGCTCCTCTCAGATTCCAGAACTTTCTGCCACAGAAATGTGAGGAACATGTGTTTGTTTAGCCAAATTTTGAGGTTTGCAAAGGATTCTGGCTAACAGAACCTGGTCCGAGCCCCACAAGTCACCCCATCTTGGATTCCCCTAGGTCTCTAGTTTTCAGAAATGCACAGGTTTGGTTGGTTTCCCTAGGTGCCGGCTGAGCTAGAGGCCAAAATCTACAGGTAAGCACTTCGCAAAAATCACCTATGTTTTCTTTCCAAAAATTGGATGTGTCCACGTTGCGCTTTGGGGCGTTTCCTGTCGCGGGCGCTAGGCCTACCCACACAAGTGAGGTATCCTTTTTATCAGGAGACTTGGGGGAACGCTGGGTGGAAGGAAATTTGTGGCTCCTCTCAGATTCCAGAACTTTCTGCCACAGAAATGTGAGGAACATGTGTTTTTTTAGCCAAATTTTGAGGTTTGCAAAGGATTATGGGTAACAGAACCTGGTCCGAGCCCCACAAGTCACCCCATCTTGGATTCCCCTAGGTCTCTAGTTTTCAGAAATTCACAGGTTTGGTAGGTTTCCCTAGGTGCCGGCTGAGCTAGAGGCCAAAATCTATAGGTAGGCACTTTGCAAAAATCACCTCTGTTTTCTTTAAAAAAATTGGATGTGTCCACGCTGCGCTTTGGGGCGTTTCCTGTCTCGGGCGCTAGGCCTACCCACACAAGTGAGGTATCATTTTTATCGGAAGACTTGCGGGAACGCTGGGTGGAAGGAAATTTGTGGCTCCTCTCAGATTCCAGAACTTTCTGCCACAGAAATGTGAGGAAAATGTGTTTTTTAGCCAAATTTTGAGGTTTGCAAAGGATTCTGGGTAACAGAACCTGGTCCGAGCCCCACAAGTCACCCCATCTTGGATTCCCCTAGGTCTCTAGTTTTCAGAAATGCACAGGTTTGGTAGGTTTCCCTAGGTGCCGGCTGAGCTAGAGGCCAAAATCTACAGGTAGGCACTTCGCAAAAATCACCTCTGTTTTCTTTAAAAAAATTGGATGTGTCCACGTTGCGCTTTGGGGCGTTTCCTTTCGTGGGCGCTAGGCCTACCCACACAAGTGAGGTATCATTTTTATCGGGAGACTTGGTGGAACGCTGGGTGGAAGGAAATTTGTGGCTCCTCTCAGATTCCAGAACT
Organism: Pleurodeles waltl; assembly: GCF_031143425.1. Taxonomy (NCBI): domain Eukaryota; kingdom Metazoa; phylum Chordata; class Amphibia; order Caudata; family Salamandridae; genus Pleurodeles; species Pleurodeles waltl. The sequence continues at coordinate 1,536,463,778 of NC_090446.1, forward strand.
TTCTGCCACAGAAATGTGAGGAACATGTGTTTTTTTAGCCAAATTTTGAGGCTTGCAAAGGATTCTGGGTAACAGAACCTGGTCCGAGCCCCACAAGTCACCCCATCTTGGATTCCCCTAGGTCTCTAGTTTTCAGAAATGCACAGGTTTGGTAGGTTTCCCTAGGTGCCGGCTGAGCTAGAGGCCAAAATCTACAGGTAGGCACTTTGCAAAAATCACCTCTGTTTTCTTTAAAAAAATTGGATGTGTCCACGCTGCGCTTTGGAGCGTTTCCTGTCTCGGGCGCTAGGCCTACCCACACAAGTGAGGTATCATTTTTATCGGGAGACTTGGGGGAACGCTGGGTGGAAGGAAATTTGTGGCTCCTCTCAGATTCCAGAACTTTCTGCCACAGAAATGTGAGGAACATGTGTTTTTTTAGCCAAATTTTGGGGTTTGCAAAGGATTCTGGGTAACAGAACCTGGTCCGAGCCCCACAAGTCACCCCATCTTGGATTCCCCTAGGTCTCTAGTTTTCAGAAATGCACAGGTTTGGTAGGTTTCCCTAGGTGCCGGCTGAGCTGGAGGCCAAAATCTACAGGTAGGCACTTCACAAAAATCACCTCTGTTTTCTTTAAAAAAATTGGATGTGTCCACGTTGCGCTTTGTGGCGTTTCCTGTCGCGTGCGCTAGGCCTCCCCACACAAGTGAGTTATCCTTTTTATCGGGAGACTTGGGGGAAGGCTGTGTGGAAGGAAATTTGTGGCTCCTCTCAGATTCCAGAACTTTCTGCCACAGAAATGTGAGGAACATGTGTTTTTTTTAGCCAAATTTTGAGGTTTGCAAAGGATTCTGGGTAACAGAACCTTGTCCGAACCCCACATGTCACCCCATATTAGATTCCCCTAGGTCTCTAGTTTTCAGAAATGCACAGGTTTGGTAGGTTTCCCTAGGTGCCGGCTGAGCTAGAGGCCAAAATCTACAGGTAGTCACTTCGCAAAAATCACCTCTGTTTTCTTTAAAAAAATTGGATGTGTCCACGTTGCGCTTTGGGGCGTTTCCTGTCGCGGGCTCTAGGCCTCCCCACACAAGTGAGGTATCATTTTTATAGGGAGACTTGGGGGAACGCTGGGTGGAAGGAAATTTGTGGCTCTTCTCAGATTCCAGAACTTTCTGCCACAGAAATGTGAGGAACATGTGTATTTTTAGCCACGTTTTGGGGTTTGCAAAGGATTCTGGGTAACAGAACATGGTCCGAACCCCACAAGTCACCCCATCTTGGATTCCCCTAGGTCTCTAGTTTTCAGAAATGCACAGGTTTAGTAGGTTTCCCTAGGTGCCGGCTGAGCTAGAGGCCAAAATCTACAGGTGGGCACTTTGCAAAAATCACCTCGGTTTTCTTTCAAAAAATTGGATGTGTCCACGTTGCGCTTGGAGACTTGGGGGAACGCTGGGTGGAAGTAAATTTGTGGCTCCTCTCAGATTCCAGAACTTTCTGCCACAGAAATGTGAGGAAAATATGTTTCTTTAGCCAAATTTTGAGGTTTGAAAGGATTCTGGGTAACAGAACCTGGTCCGAGCCCCACAAGTCACCCCATCTTGGATTCCCCTAGGTCTCTAGTTTTCAGAAATGCACAGGTTTGATAGGTTTCCCTAGGTGCCGGCTGAGCTAGAGGTCAAAATCCACAGGTGGGCACTTCGCAAAAATCACCTCTGTTTTCTTTAAAAAAAATCGATGTGTCCACGTTGCGCTTTGGGGCGTCTCCTGTCGCGGACGCTAGGCCTACCCACACAAGTGAGGTATCCTTTTTATCTGGAGACTTGGGGGAACGCTGGGTGGAAGGAAATTTGTGGCTCCTCTCAGATTCCAGAACTTTCTGCCACAGAAATATGAGGAACATGTGTTTTTTTTTGGGCCAAATTTTGAGGTTTGCAAAGGATTGTGGGTAACAGAACCTGCTCCGAGCCCCACAAGTCACCCCATCTTGGATTCCCCTAGGTCTCTAGTTTTCAGAAATGCACAGGTTTGGTAGGTTTCCCTAGGTGCCGGCTGAGCTAGAGGCCAAAATCTACAGGTAGGCACTTTGCAAAAATCACCTCTGTTTTCTTTAAAAAAATTGGATGTGTCCACGCTGCGCTTTGGAGCGTTTCCTGTCTCGGGCGCTAGGCCTACCCACACAAGTGAGGTATCATTTTTATCGGGAGACTTGGGGGAAAGCTGGGTGGAAGGAAATTTGTGGCTCCTCTCAGATTCCAGAACTTTCTGCCACAGAAATGTGAGGAACATGTGTTTTTTTAGCCAAATTTTGAGGTTTGCAAAGGTTTCTGGGTAACAGAACCTGGTCCGAGCCCCACAAGTCACCCCATCTTGGATTCCCCTAGGTCTCTAGTTTTCAGAAATGCACAGGTTTGGTAGGTTTCCCTAGGTGCCGGCTGAGCTAGAGGCCAAAATCTACAGGTGGGCACTTCGCAAAAATCACCTCTGTTTTCTTTAAAAAAAATTGATGTGTCCACGTTGCGCTTTGGGGCGTTTCCTGTCGGGGGCGCTAGGCCTACCCACACAAGTGAGGTATCATTTTTATCGGGAGACTTGGTGGAATGCTGGGTGGAAGGAAATTTGTGGCTCCTCTCAGATTCCAGAACTTTCTGCCACAGAAATGTGAGGAACATGTGTTTTTTTAGCCAAATTTTGAGGTTTGCAAAGGATTATGGGTAACAGAACCTGGTCCGAGCCCCACAAGTCACCCCATCTTGGATTCCCCTAGGTCTCTAGTTTTCAGAAATTCACAGGTTTGGTAGGTTTCCCTAGGTGCCGGCTGAGCTAGAGGCCAAAATCTATAGGTAGGCACTTTGCAAAAATCACCTCTGTTTTCTTTAAAAAAATTGGATGTGTCCACGCTGCGCTTTGGGGCGTTTCCTGTCTCGGGCGCTAGGCCTACCCACACAAGTGAGGTATCATTTTTATCGGAAGACTTGGGGGAACGCTGGGTGGAAGGAAATTTGTGGCTCCTCTCAGATTCCAGAACTTTCTGCCACAGAAATGTGAGGAAAATGTGTTTTTTAGCCAAATTTTGAGGTTTGCAAAGGATTCTGGGTAACAGAACCTGGTCCGAGCCCCACAAGTCACCCCATCTTGGATTCCCCTAGGTCTCTAGTTTTCAGAAATGCACAGGTTTGGTAGGTTTCCCTAGGTGCCGGCTGAGCTAGAGGCCAAAATCTACAGGTAGTCACTTCGCAAAAATCACCTCTGTTTTCTTTAAAAAAATTGGATGTGTCCACGTTGCGCTTTGGGGCGTTTCCTGTCGCGGGCTCTAGGCCTCCCCACACAAGTGAGGTATCATTTTTATAGGGAGACTTGGGGGAACGCTGGGTGGAAGGAAATTTGTGGCTCTTCTCAGATTCCAGAACTTTCTGCCACAGAAATGTGAGGAACATGTGTATTTTTAGCCACGTTTTGGGGTTTGCAAAGGATTCTGGGTAACAGAACATGGTCCGAACCCCACAAGTCACCCCATCTTGGATTCCCCTAGGTCTCTAGTTTTCAGAAATGCACAGGTTTAGTAGGTTTCCCTAGGTGCCGGCTGAGCTAGAGGCCAAAATCTACAGGTGGGCACTTTGCAAAAATCACCTCGGTTTTCTTTCAAAAAATTGGATGTGTCCACGTTGCGCTTGGAGACTTGGGGGAACGCTGGGTGGAAGTAAATTTGTGGCTCCTCTCAGATTCCAGAACTTTCTGCCACAGAAATGTGAGGAAAATATGTTTCTTTAGCCAAATTTTGAGGTTTGAAAGGATTCTGGGTAACAGAACCTGGTCCGAGCCCCACAAGTCACCCCATCTTGGATTCCCCTAGGTCTCTAGTTTTCAGAAATGCACAGGTTTGATAGGTTTCCCTAGGTGCCGGCTGAGCTAGAGGTCAAAATCCACAGGTGGGCACTTCGCAAAAATCACCTCTGTTTTCTTTAAAAAAAATCGATGTGTCCACGTTGCGCTTTGGGGCGTCTCCTGTCGCGGACGCTAGGCCTACCCACACAAGTGAGGTATCCTTTTTATCTGGAGACTTGGGGGAACGCTGGGTGGAAGGAAATTTGTGGCTCCTCTCAGATTCCAGAACTTTCTGCCACAGAAATATGAGGAACATGTGTTTTTTTTTGGGCCAAATTTTGAGGTTTGCAAAGGATTGTGGGTAACAGAACCTGCTCCGAGCCCCACAAGTCACCCCATCTTGGATTCCCCTAGGTCTCTAGTTTTCAGAAATGCACAGGTTTGGTAGGTTTCCCTAGGTGCCGGCTGAGCTAGAGGCCAAAATCTACAGGTAGGCACTTTGCAAAAATCACCTCTGTTTTCTTTAAAAAAATTGGATGTGTCCACGCTGCGCTTTGGAGCGTTTCCTGTCTCGGGCGCTAGGCCTACCCACACAAGTGAGGTATCATTTTTATCGGGAGACTTGGGGGAAAGCTGGGTGGAAGGAAATTTGTGGCTCCTCTCAGATTCCAGAACTTTCTGCCACAGAAATGTGAGGAACATGTGTTTTTTTAGCCAAATTTTGAGGTTTGCAAAGGTTTCTGGGTAACAGAACCTGGTCCGAGCCCCACAAGTCACCCCATCTTGGATTCCCCTAGGTCTCTAGTTTTCAGAAATGCACAGGTTTGGTAGGTTTCCCTAGGTGCCGGCTGAGCTAGAGGCCAAAATCTACAGGTGGGCACTTCGCAAAAATCACCTCTGTTTTCTTTAAAAAAAATTGATGTGTCCACGTTGCGCTTTGGGGCGTTTCCTGTCGGGGGCGCTAGGCCTACCCACACAAGTGAGGTATCATTTTTATCGGGAGACTTGGTGGAATGCTGGGTGGAAGGAAATTTGTGGCTCCTCTCAGATTCCAGAACTTTCTGCCACAGAAATGTGAGGAACATGTGTTTTTTTAGCCAAATTTTGAGGTTTGCAAAGGATTATGGGTAACAGAACCTGGTCCGAGCCCCACAAGTCACCCCATCTTGGATTCCCCTAGGTCTCTAGTTTTCAGAAATTCACAGGTTTGGTAGGTTTCCCTAGGTGCCGGCTGAGCTAGAGGCCAAAATCTATAGGTAGGCACTTTGCAAAAATCACCTCTGTTTTCTTTAAAAAAATTGGATGTGTCCACGCTGCGCTTTGGGGCGTTTCCTGTCTCGGGCGCTAGGCCTACCCACACAAGTGAGGTATCATTTTTATCGGAAGACTTGGGGGAACGCTGGGTGGAAGGAAATTTGTGGCTCCTCTCAGATTCCAGAACTTTCTGCCACAGAAATGTGAGGAAAATGTGTTTTTTAGCCAAATTTTGAGGTTTGCAAAGGATTCTGGGTAACAGAACCTGGTCCGAGCCCCACAAGTCACCCCATCTTGGATTCCCCTAGGTCTCTAGTTTTCAGAAATGCACAGGTTTGGTAGGTTTCCCTAGGTGCCGGCTGAGCTAGAGGCCAAAATCTACAGGTAGGCACTTCGCAAAAATCACCTCTGTTTTCTTTAAAAAAATTGGATGTGTCCACGTTGCGCTTTGGGGCGTTTCCTTTCGTGGGCGCTAGGCCTACCCACACAAGTGAGGTATCATTTTTATCGGGAGACTTGGTGGAACGCTGGGTGGAAGGAAATTTGTGGCTCCTCTCAGATTCCAGAACTTTCTGCCACAGAAATGTGAGGAACATGTGTTTTTTTAGCCAAATTTTGAGGCTTGCAAAGGATTCTGGGTAACAGAACCTGGTCCGAGCCCCACAAGTCACCCCATCTTGGATTCCCCTAGGTCTCTAGTTTTCAGAAATGCACAGGTTTGGTAGGTTTCCCTAGGTGCCGGCTGAGCTAGAGGCCAAAATCGACAGGTAGGCACTTTGCAAAAATCACCTCTGTTTTCTTTAAAAAAATTGGATGTGTCCACGCTGCGCTTTGGAGCGTTTCCTGTCTCGGGCGCTAGGCCTACCCACACAAGTGAGGTATCATTTTTATCGGGAGACTTGGGGGAACGCTGGGTGGAAGGAAGTTTGTGGCTCCTCTCAGATTCCAGAACTTTCTGCCACAGAAATGTGAGGAACATGTGTTTTTTTAGCCAAATTTTGGGGTTTGCAAAGGATTCTGGGTAACAGAACCTGGTCCGAGCCCCACAAGTCACCCCATCTTGGATTCCCCTAGGTCTCTAGTTTTCAGAAATGCACAGGTTTGGTAGGTTTCCCTAGGTGCCGGCTGAGCTGGAGGCCAAAATCTACAGGTAGGCACTTCACAAAAATCACCTTTGTTTTCTTTAAAAAAATTGGATGTGTCCACGTTGCGCTTTGTGGCGTATCCTGTCGCGTGCTCCAGGCCTCCCCACACAAGTGAGTTATCCTTTTTATCGAGAGACTTGGGGGAAGGCTGTGTGGAAGGAAATTTGTGGCTCCTCTCAGATTCCAGAACTTTCTGCCACAGAAATGTGAGGAACATGTGTTTTTTTTAGCCAAATTTTGAGGTTTGCAAAGGATTCTGGGTAACAGAACCTTGTCCGAACCCCACATGTCACCCCATATTAGATTCCCCTAGGTCTCTAGTTTTCAGAAATGCACAGGTTTGGTAGGTTTCCCTAGGTGCCGGCTGAGCTAGAGGCCAAAATCTACAGGTAGTCACTTCGCAAAAATCACCTCTGTTTTCTTTAAAAAAATTGGATGTGTCCACGTTGCGCTTTGGGGCGTTTCCTGTCGCGGGCTCTAGGCCTCCCCACACAAGTGAGGTATCATTTTTATAGGGAGACTTGGGGGAACGCTGGGTGGAAGGAAATTTGTGGCTCCTCTCAGATTCCAGAACTTTCTGCCACAGAAATGTGAGGAACATGTGTATTTTTAGCCACGTTTTGGGGTTTGCAAAGGATTCTGGGTAACAGAACATGGTCCGAAGCCCACAAGTCACCCCATCTTGGATTCCCCTAGGTCTCTAGTTTTCAGAAATGCACAGGTTTAGTAGGTTTTCCTAGGTGCCGGCTGAGCTAGAGGCCAAAATCTACAGGTAGGCACTTCGCAAAAATCACCTCGGTTTTCTTTCAAAAAATTGGATGTGTCCACGTTGCGCTTGGAGACTTGGGGGAACGCTGGGTGGAAGTAAATTTGTGGCTCCTCTCAGATTCCAGAACTTTCTGCCACAGAAATGTGAGGAAAATATGTTTCTTTAGCCAAATTTTGAGGTTTGAAAGGATTCTGGGTAACAGAACCTGGTCCGAGCCCCACAAGTCACCCCATCTTGGATTCCCCTAGGTCTCTAGTTTTCAGAAATGCACAGGTTTGATAGGTTTCCCTAGGTGCCGTCTGAGCTAGAGGTCAAAATCCACAGGTGGGCACTTCGCAAAAATCACCTCTGTTTTCTTTAAAAAAAATCGATGTGTCCACGTTGCGCTTTGGGGCGTCTCCTGTCGCGGACGCTAGGCCTACCCACACAAGTGAGGTATCCTTTTTATCTGGAGACTTGGGGGAACGCTGGGTGGAAGGAAATTTGTGGCTCCTCTCAGATTCCAGAACTTTCTGCCACAGAAATATGAGGAACATGTGGTTTTTTTTGGGCCAAATTTTGAGGTTTGCAAAGGATTGTGGGTAACAGAACCTGCTCCGAGCCCCACAAGTCACCCCATCTTGGATTCCCCTAGGTCTCTAGTTTTCAGAAATGCACAGGTTTGGTATGTTTCCCTAGGTGCCGGCTGAGCTAGAGGCCAAAATCTACAGGTGGGCACTTCGCAAAAATCACCTCTGTTTTCTTTAAAAAAAATTGATGTGTCCACGTTGCGCTTTGGGGCGTTTCCTGTCGGGGGCGCTAGGCCTACCCACACAAGTGAGGTATCATTTTTATCGGGAGACTTGGTGGAATGCTGGGTGGAAGGAAATTTGTGGCTCCTCTCAGATTCCAGAACTTTCTGCCACAGAAATGTGAGGAACATGTGTTTGTTTAGCCAAATTTTGAGGTTTGCAAAGGATTCTGGGTAACAGAACCTGGTCCGAGCCCCACAAGTCACCCCATCTTGGATTCCCCTAGGTCTCTAGTTTTCAGAAATGCACAGGTTTGGTAGGTTTTCCTAGGTGCCGGCTGAGCTAGAGGCCAAAATCCACAGGTAGGCACTTCGCAAAAATCACCTCTGTTTTCTTTCAAAAAATTGGATGTGTCGACGTTGCGCTTTGGGGCGTTTCCTGTCGCGGGCGCTAGGCCTACCCACACAAGTGAGGTATCCTTTTTATCAGGAGACTTGGGGGAACGCTGGGTGGAAGGAAATTTGTGGCTCCTCTCAGATTCCAGAACTTTCTGCCACAGAAATGTGAGGCACATGTGTTTTTTTAGCTAAATTTTGAGGTTTGCAAAGGATTCTGGGTAACAGAACCTAGTCCGAGCCCCACAAGTCACCCCATCTTGGATTCCCCTAGGTCTCTAGTTTTCAGAAATGCACAGGTTTGGTAGGTTTCACTAGGTGCCGGCTGAGCTAGAGGCCAAAATCCACAGGTAGGCACTTCGCAAAAATCACCTCTGTTTTCTTTCAAAAAATTGGATGTGTCCACGTTGCGCTTTGGGGCGTTTCCTGTCGCGGGCGCTAGTCCTACCCACACAAGTGAGGTATCATTTTTATCGGGAGACTTGGGGGAACGCTGGGTGGAAGGAAATTTGTGGCTCCTCTCAGATTCCAGAACTTTCTGCCACAGAAATGTGAGGAACATGTGTTTTTTAGCCAAATTTTGAGGTTTGCAAAGGATTCTGGGTAACAGAACCTGGTCCGAGCCCCACAAGTCACCCCATCTTCGATTCCCCTAGGTCTCTAGTTTCTAGAAATGCTCAGGTTTGGTAGGTTTCCCTAGGTGCCGGCTGAGCTAGAGGCCAAAATCTACAGGTAGGCACTTCGCAAAAATCACCTCTGTTTTCTTTCCAAAAATTGGATGTGTCCACGTTGCGCTTTGGGGTGTTTCCTGTCGCGGGCGCTAGGCCTACCCACAAAAGTGAGGTATCCTTTTTATTGGGAAACTTGGGGGAACGTTGGGTGGAAGGAAATTTGTGGCTCCTCTCAGATTCCAGAACTTTCTGCCACAGAAATATGAGGAACATGTGTTTTTTTTTTGGCCAAATTTTGAGGTTTGCAAAGGATTGTGGGTAACAGAACCTGCTCCGAGCCCCACAAGTCACCCCATCTTGGATTCCCCTAGGTCTCTAGTTTTCAGAAATGCACAGGTTTGGTAGGTTTCCCTAGGTGCAGGCTGAGCTAGAGGCCAAAATCTACAGGTGGGCACTTCGCAAAAATCACCTCTGTTTTCTTTAAAAAAAATTGATGTGTCCACGTTGCGCTTTGGGGCGTTTCCTGTCGCAGGCGCTAGGCCTACCCACACAAGTGAGGTATCCTTTTTGTCGGAAGACTTGGGGGAACGCTGGATGGAAGGAAATTTGTGGCTCCCCTCAGATTCCAGAACTTTCTGCCACAGAAATGTGAGGAACATGTGTTTTTTTAGCCAAATTTTGAGGTTTGCAAAGGATTCTGGGTAACAGAACCTGGTCCGAGCCCCACAAGTCACCCCATCTTGTATTCCCCTAGGTCTCTATTTTTCAGAAATGCACAGGTTTGGTAGGTTTCCCTAGGTGCCTCCTGAGCTAGAGGCCAAAATCTACAGGTAGGCAATTCACAAAAATCACCTCTGTTTTCTTTAAAAAAATTGGATGTGTCCACGTTGCGCTTTGGGGCGTTTCCTGTCGCGGGCGCTAGGCCTACCCACACAAGTGAGGTATCATTTTTATCGGGAGACTTGGGGAAACGCTGGGTGGAAGGAAATTTGTGGCTCCTCTCAGATTCCAGAACTTTCTGCCACAGAAATGTGAGGAACATGTGTTTTTTTAGCCAAATTTTGAGGTTTGCAAAGGATTCTGGGTAACAGAACCTGGACCAAGCCCACAAGTAACCGCATCTTTGATTCCCCTAGGTCTCTAGTTTTCAGAAATTCACAGGTTTGGTAGGTTTCCCTCGTTGCCGGCTGAGGTAGAGGCCAAAATCTACAGGTAGGCACTTTGCAAAAATCACCTCTGTTTTCTTTCAAAAAATTGGATGTGTCCACGTTGCGCTTTGGGGCGTTTCCTGTCGCGGGCGCTAGGTCTCCCCACACAAGTGTGGTATCCTTTTTATCGGGAGACTTGTGGGAACACTGGGTGGAAGGAAATTTGTGGCTCCTCTCAGATTCCAGAACTTTCTGCCACAGAAATGTGAGGAACATGTGTTTGTTTAGCCAAATTTTGAGGTTTGCAAAGGATTCTGGGTAACAGAACCTGGTCCGAGCCCCACAAGTCACCCCATCTTGGATTCCCCTAGGTCTCTAGTTTTCAGAAATGCACAGGTTTGGTAGGTTTTCCTAGGTGCCGGCTGAGCTAGAGGCCAAAATCCACAGGTAGGCACTTCGCAAAAATCACCTCTGTTTTCTTTCAAAAAATTGGATGTGTCTACGTTGCGCTTTGGGCGTTTCCTGTCGCGGGCGCTAGGCCTACCCACACAAGTGAGGTATCCTTTTTATCAGGAGACTTGGGGGAACGCTGGGTGGAAGGAAATTTGTGGCTCCTCTCAGATTCCAGAACTTTCTGCCACAGAAATGTGAGGCACATGTGTTTTTTTAGCTAAATTTTGAGGTTTGCAAAGGATTCTGGGTAACAGAACCTGGTCCGAGCCCCACAAGTCACCCCATCTTGGATTCCCCTAGGTCTCTAGTTTTCAGAAATGCACAGGTTTGGTAGGTTTCACTAGGTGCCGGCTGAGCTAGAGGCCAAAATCCACAGGTAGGCACTTCGCAAAAATCACCTCTGTTTTCTTTCAAAAAATTGGATGTGTCCACGTTGCGCTTTGGGGCGTTTCCTGTCGCGGGCGCTAGTCCTACCCACACAGGTGAGGTATCATTTTTATCGGGAGACTTGGGGGAACGCTGGGTGGAAGGAAATTTGTGGCTCCTCTCAGATTCCAGAACTTTCTGCCACAGAAATGTGAGGAACATGTGTTTTTTAGCCAAATTTTGAGGTTTGCAAAGGATTCTGGGTAACAGAACCTGGTCCGAGCCCCACAAGTCACCCCATAATCGATTCCCCTAGGTCTCTAGTTTTTAGAAATGCACAGGTTTGGTAGGTTTCCCTAGGTGCCGGCTGAGCTAGAGGCCAAAATCTATAGGTAGGCACTTTGCAAAAATCACCTCTGTTTTCTTTAAAAAAATTGGATGTGTCCACGCTGCGCTTTGGGGCGTTTCCTGTCTCGGGCGCTAGGCCTACCCACACAAGTGAGGTATCATTTTTATCGGAAGACTTGGGGGAACGCTGGGTGGAAGGAAATTTGTGGCTCCTCTCAGATTCCAGAACTTTCTGCCACAGAAATGTGAGGAAAATGTGTTTTTTAGCCAAATTTTGAGGTTTGCAAAGGATTCTGGGTAACAGAACCTGGTCCGAGCCCCACAAGTCACTCCATCTTGGATTCCCCTAGGTCTCTAGTTTTCAGAAATGCACAGGTTTGGTAGGTTTCCCTAGGTGCCGGCTGAGCTAGAGGCCAAAATCTACAGGTAGGCACTTCGCAAAAATCACCTCTGTTTTCTTTAAAAAAATTGGATGTGTCCACGTTGCGCTTTGGGGCGTTTCCTTTCGTGGGCGCTAGGCCTACCCACACAAGTGAGGTATCATTTTTATCGGGAGACTTGGTGGAACGCTGGGTGGAAGGAAATTTGTGGCTCCTCTCAGATTCCAGAACTTTCTGCCACAGAAATGTGAGGAACATGTGTTTTTTTAGCCAAATTTTGAGGCTTGCAAAGGATTCTGGGTAACAGAACCTGGTCCGAGCCCCACAAGTCACCCCATCTTGGATTCCCCTAGGTCTCTAGTTTTCAGAAATGCACAGGTTTGGTAGGTTTCCCTAGGTGCCGGCTGAGCTAGAGGCCAAAATCGACAGGTAGGCACTTTGCAAAAATCACCTCTGTTTTCTTTAAAAAAATTGGATGTGTCCACGCTGCGCTTTGGAGCGTTTCCTGTCTCGGGCGCTAGGCCTACCCACACAAGTGAGGTATCATTTTTATCGGGAGACTTGGGGGAACGCTGGGTGGAAGGAAATTTGTGGCTCCTCTCAGATTCCAGAACTTTCTGCCACAGAAATGTGAGGAACATGTGTTTTTTTAGCCAAATTTTGGGGTTTGCAAAGGATTCTGGGTAACAGAACCTGGTCCGAGCCCCACAAGTCACCCCATCTTGGATTCCCCTAGGTCTCTAGTTTTCAGAAATGCACAGGTTTGGTAGGTTTCCCTAGGTGCCGGCTGAGCTGGAGGCCAAAATCTACAGGTAGGCACTTCACAAAAATCACCTTTGTTTTCTTTAAAAAAATTGGATGTGTCCACGTTGCGCTTTGTGGCGTATCCTGTCGCGTGCTCCAGGCCTCCCCACACAAGTGAGTTATCCTTTTTATCGAGAGACTTGGGGGAAGGCTGTGTGGAAGGAAATTTGTGGCTCCTCTCAGATTCCAGAACTTTCTGCCACAGAAATGTGAGGAACATGTGTTTTTTTTAGCCAAATTTTGAGGTTTGCAAAGGATTCTGGGTAACAGAACATTGTCCGAACCCCACATGTCACCCCATATTAGATTCCCCTAGGTCTCTAGTTTTCAGAAATGCACAGGTTTGGTAGGTTTCCCTAGGTGCCGGCTGAGCTAGAGGCCAAAATCTACAGGTAGTCACTTCGCAAAAATCACCTCTGTTTTCTTTAAAAAAATTGGATGTGTCCACGTTGCGCTTTGGGGCGTTTCCTGTCGCGGGCTCTAGGCCTCCCCACACAAGTGAGGTATCATTTTTATAGGGAGACTTGGGGGAACGCTGGGTGGAAGGAAATTTGTGGCTCCTCTCAGATTCCAGAACTTTCTGCCACAGAAATGTGAGGAACATGTGTATTTTTAGCCACGTTTTGGGGTTTGCAAAGGATTCTGGGTAACAGAACATGGTCCGAAGCCCACGAGTCACCCCATCTTGGATTCCCCTAGGTCTCTAGTTTTCAGAAATGCACAGGTTTAGTAGGTTTCCCTAGGTGCCGGCTGAGCTAGAGGCCAAAATCTACAGGTAGGCACTTCGCAAAAATCACCTCGGTTTTCTTTCAAAAAATTGGATGTGTCCACGTTGCGCTTGGAGACTTGGGGGAACGCTGGGTGGAAGTAAATTTGTGGCTCCTCTCAGATTCCAGAACTTTCTGCCACAGAAATGTGAGGAAAATATGTTTCTTTAGCCAAATTTTGAGGTTTGAAAGGATTCTGGGTAACAGAACCTGGTCCGAGCCCCACAAGTCACCCCATCTTGGATTCCCCTAGGTCTCTAGTTTTCAGAAATGCACAGGTTTGATAGGTTTCCCTAGGTGCCGTCTGAGCTAGAGGTCAAAATCCACAGGTGGGCACTTCGCAAAAATCACCTCTGTTTTCTTTAAAAAAAATCGATGTGTCCACGTTGCGCTTTGGGGCGTCTCCTGTCGCGGACGCTAGGCCTACCCACACAAGTGAGGTATCCTTTTTATCTGGAGACTTGGGGGAACGCTGGGTGGAAGGAAATTTGTGGCTCCTCTCAGATTCCAGAACTTTCTGCCACAGAAATATGAGGAACATGTGGTTTTTTTTGGGCCAAATTTTGAGGTTTGCAAAGGATTGTGGGTAACAGAACCTGCTCCGAGCCCCACAAGTCACCCCATCTTGGATTCCCCTAGGTCTCTAGTTTTCAGAAATGCACAGGTTTGGTATGTTTCCCTAGGTGCCGGCTGAGCTAGAGGCCAAAATCTACAGGTGGGCACTTCGCAAAAATCACCTCTGTTTTCTTTAAAAAAAATTGATGTGTCCACGTTGCGCTTTGGGGCGTTTCCTGTCGGGGGCGCTAGGCCTACCCACACAAGTGAGGTATCATTTTTATCGGGAGACTTGGTGGAATGCTGGGTGGAAGGAAATTTGTGGCTCCTCTCAGATTCCAGAACTTTCTGCCACAGAAATGTGAGGAACATGTGTTTGTTTAGCCAAATTTTGAGGTTTGCAAAGGATTCTGGGTAACAGAACCTGGTCCGAGCCCCACAAGTCACCCCATCTTGGATTCCCCTAGGTCTCTAGTTTTCAGAAATGCACAGGTTTGGTAGGTTTTCCTAGGTGCCGGCTGAGCTAGAGGCCAAAATCCACAGGTAGGCACTTCGCAAAAATCACCTCTGTTTTCTTTCAAAAAATTGGATGTGTCGACGTTGCGCTTTGGGGCGTTTCCTGTCGCGGGCGCTAGGCCTACCCACACAAGTGAGGTATCCTTTTTATCAGGAGACTTGGGGGAACGCTGGGTGGAAGGAAATTTGTGGCTCCTCTCAGATTCCAGAACTTTCTGCCACAGAAATGTGAGGCACATGTGTTTTTTTAGCTAAATTTTGAGGTTTGCAAAGGATTCTGGGTAACAGAACCTGGTCCGAGCCCCACAAGTCACCCCATCTTGGATTCCCCTAGGTCTCTAGTTTTCAGAAATGCACAGGTTTGGTAGGTTTCACTAGGTGCCGGCTGAGCTAGAGGCCAAAATCCACAGGTAGGCACTTCGCAAAAATCACCTCTGTTTTCTTTCAAAAAATTGGATGTGTCCACGTTGCGCTTTGGGGCGTTTCCTGTCGCGGGCGCTAGTCCTACCCACACAAGTGAGGTATCATTTTTATCGGGAGACTTGGGGGAACGCTGGGTGGAAGGAAATTTGTGGCTCCTCTCAGATTCCAGAACTTTCTGCCACAGAAATGTGAGGAACATGTGTTTTTTAGCCAAATTTTGAGGTTTGCAAAGGATTCTGGGTAACAGAACCTGGTCCGAGCCCCACAAGTCACCCCATCTTCGATTCCCCTAGGTCTCTAGTTTCTAGAAATGCTCAGGTTTGGTAGGTTTCCCTAGGTGCCGGCTGAGCTAGAGGCCAAAATCTACAGGTAGGCACTTCGCAAAAATCACCTCTGTTTTCTTTCCAAAAATTGGATGTGTCCACGTTGCGCTTTGGGGTGTTTCCTGTCGCGGGCGCTAGGCCTACCCACAAAAGTGAGGTATCCTTTTTATTGGGAAACTTGGGGGAACGTTGGGTGGAAGGAAATTTGTGGCTCCTCTCAGATTCCAGAACTTTCTGCCACAGAAATATGAGGAACATGTGTTTTTTTTTTGGCCAAATTTTGAGGTTTGCAAAGGATTGTGGGTAACAGAACCTGCTCCGAGCCCCACAAGTCACCCCATCTTGGATTCCCCTAGGTCTCTAGTTTTCAGAAATGCACAGGTTTGGTAGGTTTCCCTAGGTGCAGGCTGAGCTAGAGGCCAAAATCTACAGGTGGGCACTTCGCAAAAATCACCTCTGTTTTCTTTAAAAAAAATTGATGTGTCCACGTTGCGCTTTGGGGCGTTTCCTGTCGCAGGCGCTAGGCCTACCCACACAAGTGAGGTATCCTTTTTGTCGGAAGACTTGGGGGAACGCTGGATGGAAGGAAATTTGTGGCTCCCCTCAGATTCCAGAACTTTCTGCCACAGAAATGTGAGGAACATGTGTTTTTTTAGCCAAATTTTGAGGTTTGCAAAGGATTCTGGGTAACAGAACCTGGTCCGAGCCCCACAAGTCACCCCATCTTGTATTCCCCTAGGTCTCTATTTTTCAGAAATGCACAGGTTTGGTAGGTTTCCCTAGGTGCCTCCTGAGCTAGAGGCCAAAATCTACAGGTAGGCAATTCACAAAAATCACCTCTGTTTTCTTTAAAAAAATTGGATGTGTCCACGTTGCGCTTTGGGGCGTTTCCTGTCGCGGGCGCTAGGCCTACCCACACAAGTGAGGTATCATTTTTATCGGGAGACTTGGGGAAACGCTGGGTGGAAGGAAATTTGTGGCTCCTCTCAGATTCCAGAACTTTCTGCCACAGAAATGTGAGGAACATGTGGTTTTTTAGCCAAATTTTGAGGTTTGCAAAGGATTCTGGGTAACAGAACCTGGACCAAGCCCACAAGTAACCGCATCTTTGATTCCCCTAGGTCTCTAGTTTTCAGAAATTCACAGGTTTGGTAGGTTTCCCTCGTTGCCGGCTGAGGTAGAGGCCAAAATCTACAGGTAGGCACTTTGCAAAAATCACCTCTGTTTTCTTTCAAAAAATTGGATGTGTCCACGTTGCGCTTTGGGGCGTTTCCTGTCGCGGGCGCTAGGTCTCCCCACACAAGTGTGGTATCCTTTTTATCGGGAGACTTGTGGGAACACTGGGTGGAAGGAAATTTGTGGCTCCTCTCAGATTCCAGAACTTTCTGCCACAGAAATGTGAGGAACATGTGTTTGTTTAGCCAAATTTTGAGGTTTGCAAAGGATTCTGGGTAACAGAACCTGGTCCGAGCCCCACAAGTCACCCCATCTTGGATTCCCCTAGGTCTCTAGTTTTCAGAAATGCACAGGTTTGGTAGGTTTTCCTAGGTGCCGGCTGAGCTAGAGGCCAAAATCCACAGGTAGGCACTTCGCAAAAATCACCTCTGTTTTCTTTCAAAAAATTGGATGTGTCTACGTTGCGCTTTGGGCGTTTCCTGTCGCGGGCGCTAGGCCTACCCACACAAGTGAGGTATCCTTTTTATCAGGAGACTTGGGGGAACGCTGGGTGGAAGGAAATTTGTGGCTCCTCTCAGATTCCAGAACTTTCTGCCACAGAAATGTGAGGCACATGTGTTTTTTTAGCTAAATTTTGAGGTTTGCAAAGGATTCTGGGTAACAGAACCTGGTCCGAGCCCCACAAGTCACCCCATCTTGGATTCCCCTAGGTCTCTAGTTTTCAGAAATGCACAGGTTTGGTAGGTTTCACTAGGTGCCGGCTGAGCTAGAGGCCAAAATCCACAGGTAGGCACTTCGCAAAAATCACCTCTGTTTTCTTTCAAAAAATTGGATGTGTCCACGTTGCGCTTTGGGGCGTTTCCTGTCGCGGGCGCTAGTCCTACCCACACAGGTGAGGTATCATTTTTATCGGGAGACTTGGGGGAACGCTGGGTGGAAGGAAATTTGTGGCTCCTCTCAGATTCCAGAACTTTCTGCCACAGAAATGTGAGGAACATGTGTTTTTTAGCCAAATTTTGAGGTTTGCAAAGGATTCTGGGTAACAGAACCTGGTCCGAGCCCCACAAGTCACCCCATAATCGATTCCCCTAGGTCTCTAGTTTTTAGAAATGCACAGGTTTGGTAGGTTTCCCTAGGTGCCGGCTGAGCTAGAGGCCAAAATCTACAGGTAGGCACTTCGCAAAAATCACCTCTGTTTTCTTTCCAAAAATTGGATGTGTCCACTTTGCGCTTTGGGGTGTTTCCTGTCGCGGGCGCTAGGCCTACCCACAAAAGTGAGGTATCCTTTTTATTGGGAAACTTGGGGGAACGTTGGGTGGAAGGAAATTTGTGGCTCCTCTCAGATTCCAGAACTTTCTGCCACAGAAATATGAGGAACATGTGTTTTTTTTTTGGCCAAATTTTGAGGTTTGCAAAGGATTGTGGGTAACAGAACCTGCTCCGAGCCCCACAAGTCACCCCATCTTGGATTCCCCTAGGTCTCTAGTTTTCAGAAATGCACAGGTTTGGTAGGTTTCCCTAGGTGCCGGCTGAGCTAGAGGCCAAAATCTACAGGTGGGCACTTCGCAAAAATCACCTCTGTTTTCTTTAAAAAAAATTGATGTGTCCACGTTGCGCTTTGGGGCGTTTCCTGTCGCAGGCGCTAGGCCTACCCACACAAGTGAGGTATCCTTTTTGTCGGAAGACTTGGGGGAACGCTGGATGGAAGGAAATTTGTGGCTCCCCTCAGATTCCAGAACTTTCTGCCACAGAAATGTGAGGAACATGTGTTTTTTTAGCCAAATTTTGAGGTTTGCAAAGGATTCTGGGTAACAGAACCTGGTCCGAGCCCCACAAGTCACCCCATCTTGTATTCCCCTAGGTCTCTATTTTTCAGAAATGCACAGGTTTGGTAGGTTTCCCTAGGTGCCTCCTGAGCTAGAGGCCAAAATCTACAGGTAGGCAATTCACAAAAATCACCTCTGTTTTCTTTAAAAAAATTGGATGTGTCCACGTTGCGCTTTGGGGCGTTTCCTGTCGCGGGCGCTAGGCCTACCCACACAAGTGAGGTATCATTTTTATCGGGAGACTTGGGGAAACGCTGGGTGGAAGGAAATTTGTGGCTCCTCTCAGATTCCAGAACTTTCTGCCACAGAAATGTGAGGAACATGTGGTTTTGTAGCCAAATTTTGAGGTTTGCAAAGGATTCTGGGTAACAGAACCTGGACCAAGCCCACAAGTAACCGCATCTTTGAATCCCCTAGGTCTCTAGTTTTCAGAAATTCACAGGTTTGGTAGGTTTCCCTAGTTGCCGGCTGAGGTAGAGGCCAAAATCTACAGGTAGGCACTTTGCAAAAATCACCTCTGTTTTCTTTCAAAAAATTGGATGTGTCCACGTTGCGCTTTGGGGCGTTTCCTGTCGCGGGCGCTAGGTCTCCCCACACAAGTGAGGTATCCTTTTTATCGGGAGACTTGTGGGAACACTGGGTGGAAGGAAATTTGTGGCTCCTCTCAGATTCCAGAACTTTCTGCCACAGAAATGTGAGGAACATTTGTTTTTTAGCCAAATTTTGAGGTTTGCAAAGGATTCTGGGTAATAGAACCTGGTCCGAGCCCCACAAGTGACCCCATCTTGGATTCCCCTAGGTCTCTAGTTTTCAGAAATGCACAGGTTTGGTAGGTTTCCCTAGGTGCCGGCTGAGCTAGAGGCCAAAATCTACAGGTGGGCACTTCGCAAAAATCACCTCTGTTTTCTTTAAAAAAAATGGATGTGTCCACGTTGCGCTTTGGGGCGTCTCCTGTCGCGGACGCTAGGCCTACCCACACAAGTGAGGTATCCTTTTTATCTGGAGACTTGGGGGAACGCTGGGTGGAAGGAAATTTGTGGCTCCTCTCAGATTCCAGAACTTTCTGCCACAGAAATGTGAGGAACATGTGTTTTTTTAGCCAAATTTTGAGGTTTGCAAAGGATTCTGGGTAACAGAAACTGGTCCGAGCCCCACAAGTCACCCTATCTTGGATTCCCCTAGGTCTCTAGTTTTCAGAAATGCACAGGTTTGGTTGGTTTCCCTAGGTGCCGGCTGAGCTAGAGGCCAAAATCCACAGGTAAGCACTTCGCAAAAATCACCTCTGTTTTCTTTCAAAAAATTGGATGTGTCCACGTTGCGCTTTGGGGCGTTTCCTGTCGGGGGCGCTAGGCCTACCCACACAAGTGAGGTATCATTTTTATCGGGAGACTTGGTGGAACGCTGGGTGGAAGGAAATTTGTGGCTCCTCTCAGATTCCAGAACTTTCTGCCACAGAAATGTAAGGCACATGTGTTTTTTTTGCCAAATTTTGAGGTTTGCAAAGGATTCTGGGTAACAGAACCTGGTCCGAGCCCCACAAGTCACCCCATCTTGGATTCCCCTAGGTCTCTAGTTTTCAGAAATGCACAGGTTTGGTAGGTTTTCCTAGGTGCCAGCTGAGCTAGAGGCCAAAATCCACAGGTAGGCACTTCGCAAAAATCACTTCTGTTTTCTTTCAAAAAATTGGATGTGTCCACGTTGCGCTTTGGGGCGTTTCCTGTCGCGGGCGCTAGGCCTACCCACACAAGCGAGGTATCCTTTTTATCGGGAGACTTGGGGGAACGCTGGGTGGAAGGAAATTTGTGGCTCCTCTCAGATTCCAGAACTTTCTGCCACAGAAATGTGAGGCACATGTGATTTTTTAGCCAAATTTTGAGGTTTGCAAACGATTCTGGGTAACAGAACCTGGTCCGAGCCCCACAAGTCACCCTATCTTGGATTCCCTTAGGTCTCTAGTTTTCAGAAATGCACAGGTTTGGTAGGTTTCCCTAGGTGCCGCCTGAGCTAGAGGCCAAAATCCACAGGTAGGCACTTCGCAAAAATCACCTCTGTTTTCTTTCAAAAAATTGGATGTGTCCACGTTGCGCTTTGGGGCGTTTCCTGTCGCGGGCGCTAGGTCTACCCACACAAGTGAGGTATCCTTTTTATCGGGAGACTTGGAGGGACGCTGGGTGGAAGGAAATTTTTGGCTCCTCTCAGATTCCAGAACTTTCTGCCACAGAAGTGTGAGGAACATGTGTTTTTTTAGCCAAATTTTGAGGTTTGCAAAGGATTCTGGGTAACAGAACCTGGTCCGAGCCCCACAAGTCACCCCATCTTGGATTCCCCTAGGTCTCTAGTTTTCAGAAATGCACAGGTTTGGTAGGTTTCCCTAGGTGCCGGCTGAGCTAGAGGCCAAAATCTACAGGTGGGCACTTCGCAAAAATCACCTCTGTTTTCTTTAAAAAAAATTGATGTGTCCACGTTGCGCTTTGGGGCGTTTCCTGTCACAGGCGCTAGGTCTACCCACACAAGTGAGGTATCCTTTTTGTCGGAAGACTTGGGGGAACGCTGGATGGAAGGAAATTTGTGGCTCCTCTCAGATTCCAGAACTTTCTGCCACAGAAATGTGAGGAACATGTGTTTTTTTAGCCAAATTTTGAGGTTTGCAAAGGATTCTGGGTAACAGAACCTGGTCCGAGCCCCACAAGTCACCCCATCTTGGATTCCCCTATGTCTCTATTTTTCAGAAATGCACAGGTTTGGTAGGTTTCCCTAGGTGCCTCCTGAGCTAGAGGCCAAAATCTACAGGTAGGCAATTCACAAAAATCACCTCTGTTTTCTTTAAAAAAACTGGATGTGTCCACGTTGCGCTTTGGGGCGTTTCCTGTCGCGGGCGCTAGGCCTACCCACACAAGTGAGGTATCATTTTTATCGGGAGACTTGGGGAAACGCTGGGTGGAAGGAAATTTGTGGCTCCTCTCAGATTCCAGAACTTTCTGCCACAGAAATGTGAGGAACATGTGGTTTTTTAGCCAAATTTTGAGGTTTGCAAAGGATTCTGGGTAACAGAACCTGGACCAAGCCCACAAGTAACCCATTCTTTGATTCCCCTAGGTCTCTAGTTTTCAGAAATGCACAGGTTTGGTAGTTTTCCCTAGGTGCTGGCTGAGGTAGAGGCCAAAATCTACAGGTAGGCACTTCGCAAAAATCACCTCTGTTTTCTTTCAAAAAATTGGATGTGTCCCCGTTGCGCTTTGGGGCGTTTCCTGTCGCGGGCACTAGGTCTCCCAACACAAGTGAGGTATCATTTTTATCGGGTGACTTGGGGAAACGCTGGGTGGAAGGAAATTTGTGGCTCCTCTCAGATTCCAGAACTTTCTGCCACAGAAATGTGAGGAACATGTGTTTTTTTAGCCAAAT
Organism: Pleurodeles waltl; assembly: GCF_031143425.1. NCBI lineage: Eukaryota > Metazoa > Chordata > Amphibia > Caudata > Salamandridae > Pleurodeles > Pleurodeles waltl. The sequence goes on from NC_090446.1 coordinate 1,536,485,032, forward strand.
TTTGAGGTTTGCAAAGGATTCTGGGTAACAGAACCTGGACCAAGCCCACAAGTAACCGCATCTTTGATTCCCCTAGGTCTCTAGTTTTCAGAAATTCACAGGTTTGGTAGGTTTCCCTAGTTGCCGGCTGAGGTAGAGGCCAAAATCTACAGGTAGGCACTTCGCAAAAATCACCTCTGTTTTCTTTAAAAAAATTGGATGTGTCCACGTTGCGCTTTGGGGCGTTTCCTGTCGCGGGCGCTAGGTCTCCCCACACAAGTGAGGTATCCTTTTTATCGGGAGACTTGGGGGAACGCTGGGTGGAAGGAAATTTGTGGCTCCTCTCAGATTCCAGAACTTTCTGCCACAGAAATGTGAGGAACATTTGTTTTTTTAGCCAAATTTTGAGGTTTGCAAAGGATTCTGGGTAATAGAACCTGGTCCGAGCCCCACAAGTGACCCCATCTTGGATTCCCCTAGGTCTCTAGTTTTCAGAAATGCACAGGTTTGGTAGGTTTCCCTAGGTGCCGGCTGAGCTAGAGGCCAAAATCTACAGGTGGGCACTTCGCAAAAATCACCTCTGTTTTCTTTACAAAAAATGGGTGTGTCCACAGTGCGCTTTGGGGCGTCTCCTGTCGCGGACGCTAGGCCTACCCACACAAGTGAGGTATCCTTTTTATCTGGAGACTTGGGGGAACGCTGGGTGGAAGGAAATTTGTGGCTCCTCTCAGATTCCAGAACTTTCTGCCACAGAAATGTGAGGAACATGTGTTTTTTTAGCCAAATTTTGAGGTTTGCAAAGGTTTCTGGGTAACAGAAACTGGTCCGAGCCCCACGAGTCACCCTATCTTGGATTCCCCTAGGTCTCTAGTTTTCAGAAATGCACAGGTTTGGTTGGTTTCCCTAGGTGCCGGCTGAGCTAGAGGCCAAAATCTACAGGTAGGCACTTCGCAAAAATCACCTCTGTTTTCTTTCCAAAAATTGGATGTGTCCACGTTGCGCTTTGGGGCGTTTCCTGTCGCGGGCGCTAGGCCAACCCACACAAGTGAGGTATCCTTTTTACCTGGAGACTTGGGGGAACGCTGGGTGGAAGGAAATTTGTGGCTCCTCTCAGATTCCAGAACTTTCTGCCACAGAAATGTGAGGAACATGTGTTTTTTAGCCAAATTTTGAGGTTTGCAAAGGATTCTGGGTAACAGAAACTGGTCCGAGCCCCACAAGTCACCCTATCTTGGATTCCCCTAGGTCTCTATTTTTCAGAAATGCACAGGTTTGGTAGGTTTCCCTAGGTGCCTCCTGAGCTAGAGGCCAAAATCTACAGGTAGGCAATTCACAAAAATCACCTCTGTTTTCTTTAAAAAAATTGGATGTGTCCACGTTGCGCTTTGGGGCGTTTCCTGTCGCGGGCGCTAGGCCTACCCACACAAGTGAGGTATCATTTTTATCGGGAGACTTGGGGAAACGCTGGGTGGAAGGAAATTTGTGGCTCCTCTCAGATTCCAGAACTTTCTGCCACAGAAATGTGAGGAACATGTGGTTTTTTAGCCAAATTTTGAGGTTTGCAAAGGATTCTGGGTAACAGAACCTGGACCAAGCCCACAAGTAACCGCATCTTTGATTCCCCTAGGTCTCTAGTTTTCAGAAATTCACAGGTTTGGTAGGTTTCCCTAGTTGCCGGCTGAGGTAGAGGCCAAAAAGTACAGGTAGGCACTTCGCAAAAATCACCTCTGTTTTCTTTCAAAAAATTGGATGTGTCCACGTTGCGCTTTGGGGCGTTTCCTGTCGCGGGCGCTAGGTCTCCCCACACAAGTGAGGTATCCTTTTTATCGGGAGACTTGGGGGAACGCTGGGTGGAAGGAAATTTGTGGCTCCTCTCAGATTCCAGAACTTTCTGCCACAGAAATGTGAGGAACATTTGTTTTTTTAGCCACATTTTGAGGTTTGCAAAGGATTCTGGGTAATAGAACCTGGTCCGAGCACCACAAGTGACCCCATCATGGATTCCCCTAGGTCTCTAGTTTTCAGAAATGCACAGGTTTGGTAGGTTTCCCTAGGTGCCGGCTGAGCTAGAGGCCAAAATCTACAGGTGGGCACTTCGCAAAAATCACCTCTGTTTTCTTTAAAAAAAATGGATGTGTCCACGTTGCGCTTTGGGGCGTCTCCTGTCGCGGACGCTAGGCCTACCCACACAAGGGAGGTATCCTTTTTATCTGGAGACTTGGGGGAACGCTGGGTGGAAGGAAATTTGTGGCTCCTCTCAGATTCCAGAACTTTCTGCCACAGAAATGTGAGGAACATGTGGTTTTTTTGTCAAATTTTGAGGTTTGCAAAGGATTCTGGGTAACAGAAACTGGTCCGAGCCCCACAAGTCACCCTATCTTGGATTCCCCTAGGTCTCTAGTTTTCAGAAATGCACAGGTTTGGTTGGTTTCCCTAGGTGCCGGCTGAGCTAGAGGCCAAAATCTACAGGTAGGCACTTCGCAAAAATCACCTCTGTTTTCATTCCAAAAATTGGATGTGTCCACGTTGCGCTTTGGGGCGTTTCCTGTCGTGGGCGCTAGGCCAACCCACACAAGTGAGGTATCCTTTTTTTCAGGAGACTTGGGGGAACGCTGGGTGGAAGGAAATTTGTGGCTCCTCTCAGATTCCAGAACTTTCTGCCACAGAAATGTGAGGCACATGTGTTTTTTTAGCCAAATTTTGAGGTTTGCAAAGGATTCTGGGTAACAGAACCTGGTCCGAGCCCCACAAGTCACCCCATCTTGGATTCCCCTAGGTCTCTAGTTTTCAGAAATGCACAGGTTTGGTAGGTTTTCCTAGGTGCCGGCTGAGCTAGAGGCCAAAATCCACAGGTAGGCACTTCACAAAAATCACTTCTGTTTTCTTTCAAAAAATTGGATGTGTCCATGTTGCGCTTTGGGGCGTTTCCTGTCGCGGGCGCTAGGCCTACCCACACAAGCGAGGTATCCTTTTTATCGGGAGACTTGGGGGAACGCTGGGTGGAAGGAAATTTGTGGCTCCTCTCAGATTCCAGAACTTTCTGCCACAGAAATGTGAGGCACATGTGATTTTTTAGCCAAATTTTGAGGTTTGCAAACGATTCTGGGTAACAGAACCTGGTCCGAGCCCCACAAGTCACCCCATCTTGGATTCCCCTAGGTCTCTAGTTTTCAGAAATGCACAGGTTTGGTAGGTTTCCCTAGGTGCCGCCTGAGCTAGAGGCCAAAATCTACAGGTGGGCACTTCGCAAAAATCACCTCTGTTTTCTTTAAAAAAAATTGATGTGTCCACGTTGCGCTTTGGGGTGTTTCCTGTCGCAGGCGCTAGGCCTACCCACACAAGTGAGGTATCCTTTTTGTCGGAAGACTTGGGGGAACGCTGGATGGAAGGAAATTTGAGGCTCCTCTCAGATTCCAGAACTTTCTGCCACAGAAATGTGAGGAACATGTGTTTTTTTAGCCAAATTTTGAGGTTTGCAAAGGATTCTGGGTAACAGAACCTGGTCCGAGCCCCACAAGTCACCCCATCTTGGATTCCCCTATGTCTCTATTTTTCAGAAATGCACAGGTTTGGTAGGTTTCCCTAGGTGCCTCCTGAGCTAGAGGCCAAAATCTATAGGTAGGCAATTCACAAAAATCACCTCTGTTTTCTTTAAAAAAACTGGATGTGTCCACGTTGCGCTTTGGGGCGTTTCCTGTCGCGGGCGCTAGGGCTACCCACACAAGTGAGGTATCATTTTTATCGGGAGACTTGGGGAAACGCTGGGTGGAAGGAAATTTGTGGCTCCTCTCAGATTCCAGAACTTTCTGCCACAGAAATGTGAGGAACATGTGTTTTTTTAGCCAAATTTTGAGGTTTGCAAAGGATTCTGGGTAACAGAACCTGGACCAAGCCCACAAGTAACCCATTCTTTGATTCCCCTAGGTCTCTAGTTTTCAGAAATGCACAGGTTTGGTAGTTTTCCCTAAGTGCCGGCTGAGGTAGAGGCCAAAATCTACAGGTAGGCACTTCGCAAAAATCACCTCTGTTTTCTTTAAAAAAATTGGATGTGTCCCCGTTGCGCTTTGGGGCGTTTCCTGTCGCGGGCGCTAGGTCTCCCAACACAAGTGAGGTATCATTTTTATCGGGTGACTTGGGTGAACGCTGGGTGGAAGGAAATTTGTGGCTCCTCTCAGATTCCAGAACTTTCTACCACAGAAATGTGAGGAACATGTGTTTTTTTAGCCAAATTTTGAGCTTTGCAAAGGATTCTGGGTAACAGAACCTGGTCCGAGCCCCACAAGTCACCCTATCTTGGATTCCCCTAGGTCTCTAGTTTTCAGAAATGCACAGGTTTGGTACGTTTCCCTAGGTGCCTGCTGAGCTAGAGGCCAAAATCTACAGGTAGGCACTTCACAAAAATCACCTCTGTTTTCTTTAAAAAAATTGGATGTGTCCACGTTGCGCTTTGGGGCGTTTCCTGTCGCGGGCGCTAGGCTTCCCCACACAAGTGAGGTATCATTTTTATCGGGAGACTTGGGGGAACGCTGGGTGGAAGGAAATTTGTGGCTCCTCTCAGATTCCAGAACTTTCTGCCACAGAAATGTGAGGAACATGTGTTTTTTTAGCCAAATTTTGGGGTTTGCAATGGATTCTGGGTAACAGAACCTGGTCCGAGCCCCACAAGTCATCCCCATCTTGGATTCCCCTAGGTCTCTAGTTTTCAGAAATGCACAGGTTTGGTAGGTTTCCCTAGGTGCCGGCTGAGCTGGAGGCCAAAATCTACAGGTAGGCACTTCACAAAAATCTCCTCTGTTTTCTTTAAAAAAATTGGATGTGTCCACGTTGCGCTTTGTGGCGTTTCCTGTCGCGTGCGCTAGGCCTCCCCACACAAGTGAGGTATCATTTTTATAGGGAGACTTGGGGGAACGGTGGGTGGAAGGAAATTTGTGGCTCCTCTCAGATTCCAGAACTTTCTGCCACAGAAATGTGAGGAACATGTGTTTTTTTTAGCCAAATTTTGAGGTTTGCAAAGGATTCTGGGTAACAGAACCTTGTCCGAACCCCACAAGTTACCCCATCTTAGATTCCCCTAGGTCTCTAGTTTTCAGAAGTGCACAGGTTTGGTAGGTTTCCCTAGGTGCCGGCTGAGCTAGAGGCCAAAATCTACAGGTAGTCACTTCGCAAAAATCACCTCGGTTTTCTTTAAAAAAATTGGATGTTTCCACGTTGCGCTTTGGGGCGTTTCCTGTCGCGGGCTCTAGGCCTCCCCACACAAGTGAGGTATCATTTTTATAGGGAGACTTGGGGGAATGCTGGGTGGAAGGAAATTTGTGGCTCCTCTCAGATTCCAGAACTTTCTGCCAGAGAAATGTGAGGAACATGTGTTTTTTTAGCCACGTTTTGGGGTTTGCAAAGGATTCTGGGTAACAGAACATGGTCCGAACCCCACAAGTCACCCCATCTTGGATTCCCCTAGGTCTCTAGGTTTCAGAAATGCACAGGTTTGGTAGGTTTCCCTAGGTGCCGGCTGAGCTAGAGGCCAAAATCTACAGGTAGGCACTTCGCAAAAATCACCTCGGTTTTCTTTCAAAAAATTGGATGTGTCCACGTTGCGCTTTGGGGCGTTTCCTGTCGGGGGCGCTAGGCCTACCCACACAAGTGAGGTATAATTTTTATCGGGAGACTTGGGGGAACGCTGGGTGGAAGGAAATTTGTGGCTCCTCTCAGATTCCAGAACTTTCTGCCACAGAAATGTGAGGAAAATATGTTTCTTTAGCCAAATTTTGAGGTTTGAAAGGATTCTGGGTAACAGAACCTGGTCCGAGCCCCACAAGTCACCCCATCTTGGATTCCCCTAGGTCTCTAGTTTTCAGAAATGCACAGGTTTGGTAGGTTTCCCTAGGTGCTGGCTGAGCTAGAGGCCAAAATCTACAGGTAGGCACTTCGCAAAAATCACCTCTGTTTTCTTTCAAAAAATTGGATGTGTCCACGTTGCGCTTTGGGGCGTTTCCTGTTGCAGGCGCTAGGCCTACCCACACAAGTGAGGTATCCTTTTTATCGGGAGACTTGGGGGAACGCTGGGTGGAAGGAAATTTGTGGCTCCTCTCAGATTCCAGAATTTTCTGCCACAGAAATGTGAGGAACATGTGTTTTTTAGCCAAATTTTGGGGTTTGCAAAGGATTCTGGGTAACAGAACCTGGTCCGAGCCCCACAAGTCACCCCATCATGGATTCCCCTAGGTCTCTAGTTTTCAGAAATGCACAGGTTTGGTAGGTTTCCCTAGGTGCCGCCTGAGCTAGAGGCCAAAATCCACAGGTAGGCACTTCGCAAAAATCACCTCTGTTTTCTTTCAAAAAATTGGATGTGTCCACGTTGCGCTTTGGGGCGTTTCCTGTCGCGGGCGCTAGGTCTACCCACACAAGTGAGGTATCCTTTTTATCGGGAGACTTGGAGGGACGCTGGGTGGAAGGAAATTTTTGGCTCCTCTCAGATTCCAGAACTTTCTGCCACAGAAGTGTGAGAAACATGTGTTTTTTTTAGTCAAATTTTGGGGTTTGCAAAGGATTCTGGGTAACAGAACCTGGTCCGAGCCCCACAAGTCACCCCATCTTGGATTCCCCTAGGTCTCTAGTTTTCAGAAATGCACAGGTTTGGTAGGTTTCCCTAGCTGCCGGCTGAGCTAGAGGCCAAAATCTACAGGTGGGCACTTCGCAAAAATCACCTCTGTTTTCTTTAAAAAAAATTGGATGTGTCCATGTTGCGCTTTGGGGCGTTTCCTGTCGCAGGCGCTAGGCCTACCCACACAAGTGAGGTATCCTTTTTGTCGGAAGACTTGGGGGAACGCTGGATGGAAGGAAATTTGTGGCTCCTCTCAGATTCCAGAACTTTCTGCCACAGAAATGTGAGGAACATGTGTTTTTTTAGCCAAATTTTGAGGTTTGCAAAGGATTCTGGGTAACAGAACCTGGTCCGAGCCCCACAAGTCACCCCATCTTGGATTCCCCTATGTCTCTATTTTTCAGAAATGCACAGGTTTGGTAGGTTTCCCTAGGTGCCTCCTGAGCTAGAGGCCAAAATCTACAGGTAGGCAATTCACAAAAATCACCTCTGTTTTCTTTAAAAAAACTGGATGTGTCCACGTTGCGCTTTGGGGCGTTTCCTGTCGCGGGCGCTAGGCCTACCCACACAAGTGAGGTATCATTTTTATCGGGAGACTTGGGGAAACACTGGGTGGAAGGAAATTTGTGGCTCCTCTCAGATTCCAGAACTTTCTGCCACAGAAATGTGAGTAACATGTGGTTTTTTAGCCAAATTTTGAGGTTTGCAAAGGATTCTGGGTAACAGAACCTGGACCAATCCCACAAGTAATCCATTCTTTGATTCCCCTAGGTCTCTAGTTTTCAGAAATGCACAGGTTTGGTATTTTTCCCTAGGTGCCGGCTGAGGTAGAGGCCAAAATCTACAGGTAGGCACTTCGCAAAAATCACCTCTGTTTTCTTTCAAAAAATTGGATGTGTCCCCGTTGCGCTTTGGGGCGTTTCCTGTCGCGGGCGCTAGGTCTCCCAACACAAGTGAGGTATCATTTTTATCGGGTGACTTGGGTGTACGCTGGGTGGAAGGAAATTTGTGGCTCCTCTCAGATTCCAGAACTTTCTGCCACAGAAATGTGAGGAACATGTGTTTTTTTAGCCAAATTTTGAGCTTTGCAAAGGATTCTGGGTAACAGAACCTGGTCCGAGCCCCACAAGTCACCCTATCTTGGATTCCCCTAGGTCTCTAGTTTTCAGAAATGCACAGGTTTGGTAGGTTTCCCTCAGTGCCTGCTGAGCTAGAGGCCAAAATCTACAGGTAGGCACTTCACAAAAATCACCTCTGTTTTCTTTAAAAAAATTGGATGTGTCCACGTTGCGCTTTGGGGCGTTTCCTGTCGCGGGCACTAGGCCTCCCCACACAAGTGAGGTATCATTTTTATCGGGAGACTTGGGGGAACGCTGGGTGGAAGGAAATTTGTGGCTCCTCTCAGATTCCAGAACTTTCTGCCACAGAAATGTGAGGAACATGTGTTTTTTTAGCCAAATTTTGGGGTTTGCAAAGGATTCTGGGTAACAGAACCTGGTCCGAGCCCCACAAGTCACCCCATCTTGGATTCCCTGAGGTCTCTAGTTTTCAGAAATGCACAGGTTTGGTAGGTTTCCCTAGGTGCCGGCTGAGCTGGAGGCCAAAATCTACAGGTAGGCACTTCACAAAAATCACCTCTGTTTTCTTTAAAAAAATTGGATGTGTCCACGTTGCGCTTTGTGGTGTTTCCTGTCGCGTGCGCTAGGCCTCCCCACACAAGTGAGTTATCCTTTTTATCGGGAGACTTGGGGGAAGGCTGTGTGGAAGGAAATTTGTGGCTCCTCTCAGATTCCAAAACTTTCTGCCACAGAAATGTGAGGAACATGTGTTTTTTTAGCCACATTTTGGGGTTTGCAAAGGATTCTGGGTAACAGAACCTGGTCCGAGCCCCACAAGTCACCCCATCTTGGATTCCCCTAGGTCTCTAGTTTTCAGAAATGCACTGGTTTGGTAGGTTTCCCTAGGTGCCGGCTGAGCTAGAGGCCAAAATCTACAGGTAGTCACTTCGCAAAAATCACCTCTGTTTTCTTTAAAAAAATTGGATGTGTCCACGTTGCGCTTTGGGGCGTTTCCTGTCGCGGGCTCTAGGCCTCCCCACACAAGTGAGGTATCATTTTTATAGGGAGACTTGGGGGAACGGTGGGTGGAAGGAAATTTGTGGCTCCTCTCAGATTCCAGAACTTTCTGCCACAGAAATGTGAGGAACATGTGTTTTTTTAGCCACGTTTTGGGGTTTGCAAAGGATTCTGGGTAACAGAACATGGTCCGAACCCCACAAGTCACCCCATCTTGGATTCCCCTAGGTCTCTAGTTTTCAGAAATGCACAGGTTTGGTAGGTTTCCCTAGGTGCCGGCTGAGCTAGAGGCCAAAATCTACAGGTAGGCACTTCGCAAAAATCACCTCGGTTTTCTTTCAAAAAATTGGATGTGTCCACGTTGCGCTTTGGGGCGTTTCCTGTCGGGGGCGCTAGGCCTACCCACACAAGTGAGGTATAATTTTTATCGGGAGACTTGGGAGAACGCTGGGTGGAAGGAAATTTGTGGCTCCTCTCAGATTCCAGAACTTTCTGCCACAGAAAAGTGAGGAAAATATATTTCTTTAGACAAATTTTGAGGTTTGAAAGGATTCTGGGTAACAGAACCTGGTCCGAGCCCCACAAGTCACCCCATCTTGGATTCCCCTAGGTCTCTAGTTTTCAGAAATGCACAGGTTTGGTAGGTTTCCCTAGGTGCCGGCTGAGCTAGAGGCCAAAATCTACAGGTAGGCACTTCGCAAAAATCACCTCTGTTTTCTTTCAAAAAATTGGATGTGTCCACGTTGCGCTTTGGGGCGTTTCCTGTTGCAGGCGCTAGGCCTACCCACACAAGTGAGGTATCCTTTTTATCGGGAGACTTGGGGGAACGCTGGGTGGAAGGAAATTTGTGGCTCCTCTCAGATTCCAGAACTTTCTGCCACAGAAATGTGAGGAACATGTGTTTTTTAGCCAAATTTTTAGGTTTGCAAAGGATTTTGGGTAACAGAACCTGGTCCGAGTCCCACAAGTCACCCCATCTTGGATTCCCCTAGGTCTCTAGTTTTCAGAAATGCACAGGTTTGGTAGGTTTCCCTAGGTGCCGGCTGAGCTGGAGGCCAAAAACTACAGGTAGGCACTTCACAAAAATCACCTCTGTTTTCTTTCAAAAAATTGGATGTGTCCACGTTGCGCTTTGGGGCGTTTCCTGTCGCGGGCGATAGGCCTCCCCACACAAGTGAGGTATTATTTTTATCGGGAGACTTGGGGGAACGCTGGGTGGAATTAAATTTGTGGCTCCTCTCAGATTCCAGAACTTTCTTCCACAGAAATGTGAGGAACATGTGTTTTTTTAGCCAAATTTTGAGGTTTGCAAAGCATTCTGGGTAACAGAACCTGGTCCGAGCCCCACAAGTCACCCCATCTTGGATTCCCCTAGGTCTCTAGTTTTTGGAAATGCACAGGATTGGTAGGTTTCCCTAGGTGCCGGCTGAGCTAGAGGCCAAAATCTACAGGTAGGCACTTCGCAAAAATCACCTCTGTTTTCTTTCCAAAAATTGGATGTGTCCACGTTGCGCTTTGGGGCGTTTCCTGTCGCGGGCGCTAGGCCTACCCACACAAGTGAGGTATCCTTTTTATCAGGAGATTTGGAGCTATGCTGGGTGGAAGGAAATTTGTGGCTCCTCTCAGATTCCAGAACTTTCTGCCACAGAAATGTGAGGAACATGTGTTTTTTTAGCCAAACTTTGAGGTTTGCAAAGGATTCTGGGTAACAGAACCTGGTCCGAGCCCCACAAGTCACACCATCTTGGATTCCCCTAGGTCTCTAGTTTTCAGAAATGCACAGCTTTGGTAGGTTTCCCTAGGTGCCGGCTGAGCTAGACGCCAAAATCTACAGGTGGGCACTTCGCAAAAATCACCTCTGTTTTCTTTCAAAAAATTTGATGTGGCCACGTTGCTCTTTGGGGCGTTTCCTGTCGTGGGCGCTAGGCCGAGCCACACAAGTGAGGTATCATTTTTATCAGGAGACTTGGAGCTACGCTGGGTGGAAGGAAATTCGTGGCTCCTCTCAGATTCCAGAACTTTCTGCCACAGAAATGTGAGGAACATGTGTTTTTTTAGCCAAATTTTGAGGTTTGCAAAGGATTCTGGGTAACGGAACCTGGTGCGATCCCCACAAGTCACCCCATGTTGGATTCCCCTAGGTCTCTAGTTTTCAGAAATTCACAGGTTTGGTAGGTTTCCCTAGGTGCCGGCTGAGCTAGAGGCCAAAGTCTACAGATAGGCACTTCGCAAAAATCACCTATGTTTTCTTTAAAAAAAATTGGATGTGTCTACGTTGCGCTTTGGGGCGTTTCCTGTCGCGGGCACTAGGCCTACCCACACAAGTGAGGTATCCTTTTTATCTGGAGACTTGGGGGAACGCTGGGTGGAAGGAAATTTGTGGCTCCTCTCAGATTCCAGAACTTTCCTCCACAGAAATGTGAGGAACATGTGTTTTTTTAGCCAAATTTTGAGGTTTGCAAAGGATTCTGGGTAACAGAACCTGGTCCGAGCCCCACAAGTCACCCCATCTTGGATTCCCCTTGGTCTCTAGTTTTCAGAAATGCACAGGTTTGGTAGGTTTCATAGGTGCTGGCTGAGCTAGAGGCCAAAATCTACAGGTAAGCACTTCACAAAAATCTTCTCCGTTTTCTTTAAAAAAATTGGATGTGTCCACGTTGCGCTTTGGGGCGTTTCCTGTCGCGGGCGCTAGGCCTACCCACACAAGTGAGGTATCCTTTTTATCAGGAGACTTGGGGCAACGCTGGGTGGAAGGAAATTTGTGGCTCCTCTCAGATTCCAGAACTTTCTGCCACAGAAATGTGAGGAACATGTGTTTTTTTAGCCAAATTTTGAGGTTTGCAAAGGATTATGGGTAACGGAACCTGGTCCGATCCCCACAAGTCACCCCATGTTGGATTCCCCTAGGTCTCTAGTTTTCAGAAATTCACAGGTTTGGTAGGTTTCCCTAGGTGCCGGCTGAGCTAGAGGCCAAAGTCTACAGTTAGGCACTTCGCAAAAATCACCTCTGTTTTCTTTAAAAAAAATTGGATGTGTCTACGTTGCGCTTTGGGGCGTTTCCTGTCGCGGGCGCTAGGCCTACCCACACAAGTGAGGTATCCTTTTTATCTGGAGACTTGGGGGAACGCTGGGTGGAAGGAAATTTGTGGCTCCTCTCAGATTCCAGAACTTTCCTCCACAGAAATGTGAGGAACATGTGTTTTTTTAGCCAAATTTTGAGGTTTGCAAAGGATTCTGGGTAACAGAACCTGGTCCGAGCCCCACAAGTCACCCCATCTTGAATTCCCCTAGGTCTCTAGTTTTAAGAAATGCACAGGTTTGGTAGGTTTCCCTAGGTGCCGGCTGAGCTAGAGGCCAAAATCTACAGGTAGGCACTTCGCAAAAATCACCTCTGTTTTCTTTCAAAAAATTGGATGCGTCCACGTTGCGCTTTGGGGTGTTTCCTTTCGGGGGCGCTAGGCCTACCCACACAAGTGAGGTATCATTTTTATCGGGAGACTTGGTGGAACGCTGGGTGGAAGGAAATTTGTGGCTCCTCTCAGATTCCAGAACTTTCTGCCACAGAAATGTGAGGAACATGTGTTTTTTAAGCCAAATTTTGAGGCTTGCAAAGGATTCTGGGTAACAGAACCTGGTCCGAGCCCCACAAGTCACCCCATCTTGGATTCCCCTAGGTCTCTAGTTTTCAGAAATGCACAGGTTTGGTAGGTTTCCCTAGGTGCCGGCTGAGCTAGACGCCAAAATCTACAGGTGGGCACTTCGCAAAAATCACCTCTGTTTTCTTTCAAAAAATTTGATGTGGCCACGTTGCTCTTTGGGGCGTTTCCTGTCGTGGGCGCTAGGCCGAGCCACACAAGTGAGGTATCATTTTTATCAGGAGACTTGGAGCTACGCTGGGTGGAAGGAAATTCGTGGCTCCTCTCAGATTCCAGAACTTTCTGCCACAGAAATGTGAGGAACATGTGTTTTTTTAGCCAAATTTTGAGGTTTGCAAAGGATTCTGGGTAATGGAACCTGGTGCGATCCCCACAAGTCACCCCATGTTGGATTCCCCTAGGTCTCTAGTTTTCAGAAATTCACAGGTTTGGTAGGTTTCCCTAGGTGCCGGCTGAGCTAGAGGCCAAAGTCTACAGATAGGCACTTCGCAAAAATCACCTCTGTTTTCTTTAAAAAAAATTGGATGTGTCTACATTGCGCTTTGGGGCGTTTCCTGTCACGGGCACTAGGCCTACCCACACAAGTGAGGTATCCTTTTTATCTGGAGACTTGGGGGAACGCTGGGTGGAAGGAAATTTGTGGCTCCTCTCAGATTCCAGAACTTTCCTCCACAGAAATGTGAGGAACATGTGTTTTTTTAGCCAAATTTTGAGGTTTGCAAAGGATTCTGGGTAACAGAACCTGGTCCGAGCCCCACAAGTCACCCCATCTTGGATTCCCCTTGGTCTCTAGTTTTCAGAAATGCACAGGTTTGGTAGGTTTCATAGGTGCTGGCTGAGCTAGAGGCCAAAATCTACAGGTAAGCACTTCACAAAAATCTTCTCCGTTTTCTTTCAAAAAATTGGATGTGTCCACATTGCGCTTTGGGGCTTTTCCTGTCGCGGGCGCTAGGCCTACCCACACAAGTGAGGTATCCTTTTTATCAGGAGACTTGGGGCAACGCTGGGTGGAAGGAAATTTGTGGCTCCTCTCAGATTCCAGAACTTTCTGCCACAGAAATGTGAGGAACATGTGTTTTTTTAGCCAAATTTTGAGGTTGGCAAAGGATTATGGGTAACGGAACCTGGTCCGATCCCCACAAGTCACCCCATGTTGGATTCCCCTAGGTCTCTAGTTTTCAGAAATTCACAGGTTTGGTAGGTTTCCCTAGGTGCCGGCTGAGCTAGAGGCCAAAGTCTACAGTTAGGCACTTCGCAAAAATCACCTCTGTTTTCTTTAAAAAAAATTGGATGTGTCTACGTTGCGCTTTGGGGCGTTTCCTGTCGCGGGCGCTAGGCCTACCCACACAAGTGAGGTATCCTTTTTATCTGGAGACTTGGGGGAACGCTGGGTGGAAGGAAATTTGTGGCTCCTCTCAGATTCCAGAACTTTCCTCCACAGAAATGTGAGGAACATGTGTTTTTTTAGCCAAATTTTGAGGTTTGCAAAGGATTCTGGGTAACAGAACCTGGTCCGAGCCCCACAAGTCACCCCATCTTGAATTCCCCTAGGTCTCTAGTTTTAAGAAATGCACAGGTTTGGTAGGTTTCCCTAGGTGCCGGCTGAGCTAGAGGCCAAAATCTACAGGTAGGCACTTCGCAAAAATCACCTCTGTTTTCTTTCAAAAAATTGGATGCGTCCACGTTGCGCTTTGGGGTGTTTCCTTTCGGGGGCGCTAGGCCTACCCACACAAGTGAGGTATCATTTTTATCGGGAGACTTGGTGGAACGCTGGGTGGAAGGAAATTTGTGGCTCCTCTCAGATTCCAGAACTTTCTGCCACAGAAATGTGAGGAACATGTGTTTTTTAAGCCAAATTTTGAGGCTTGCAAAGGATTCTGGGTAACAGAACCTGGTCCGAGCCCCACAAGTCACCCCATCTTGGATTCCCCTAGGTCTCTAGTTTTCACAAATGCACAGGTTTGGTAGGTTTCCCTAGATGCCGGCTGAGCTAGAGGCCAAAATCTACAGGTAGGCACTTTGCAAAAATCACCTCTGTTTTCTTTTAAGAAAGTGGATGTGTCCACGTTGCGCTTTGTGGCGTTTCCTGTCGCGGGCGCTAGGCCTACCCACACAAGTGAGGTATCATTTTTATCAGGTGACTTGGGGGAACGCTGGGTGGAAGGAAATTTGTGGCTCCTCTCAGATTCCAGAACTTTCTGCCACAGAAATGTGAGGAACATGTGTTTTTTTAGCCAAATTTTGAGGTTTGCAAAGGATTCTGGGTAACAGAACCTGGTCCGAGCCCCATAAGTCACCACATCTTGGATTCCCCTAGGTCTCTAGTTTTCAGAAATGCACAGGTTTGGTAGGTTTCCATAGATGCCGGCTGAGCTAGAGGCCAAAATCTACAGGTAGGCACTTTGCAAAAATCACCTATGTTTTCTTTTAAGAAATTGGATGTGTCCACGTTGCGCTTTGGGGCGTTTCCTGTCGCGGGCGCGAGGCCTACCCACACAAGTGAGGTATCCTTTTTATCGGGAGACTTGGGGGAACGCTGGGTGGAAGGAAATTTGTGGCTCCTCTCAGATTCCAGAATTTTCTGCCACAGAAATGTGAGGCACATGTGTTTTTTTAGCCAAATTTTGAGGTTTGCAAAGGATTCTGGGTAACAGAACCTGGTCCGAGCCCCACAAGTCACCCCATCTTGGATTCCCCTAGGTCTCTAGTTTTCAGCAATGCACAGGTGTGGTAGGTTTCCCTAGGTGCCGGCTGAGCTAGAGGCCAAAATCTACAAGTAGGCACTTCGCAAAAATCACCTCTGTTTTCTTTTAAAAAATTGGATGTGTCCACGTTGCGCTTTGGGGCGTTTCCTGTCGCGGGCGCTAGGCCTACACACACAAGTGAGGTATCCTTTTTATCGGGAGACTTGGGGGAACGCTGGGTGGAAGGAAATTTGTGGCTCCTCTCAGATTCCAGAAATTTCTGCCACAGAAATGTGAGGCACATGTGTTTTTTTTTTAGCCAAAATTTGAGGTTTGCAAAGGATTCTGGGTAACAGAACCTGGTCCGAGCCCCACAAGTCACCCCATCTTGGATTCCCCTAGGTCTCTAGTTTTCAGAAATGCACAGGTTTGGTAGGTTTCCCTAGGTGCCGGCTGAGCTAGAGGCCAAAATCCACAGGTAGGCACTTCGCAAAAATCACCTCTGTTTTCTTTCCAAAAATTGGATGTGTCCACGTTGCGCTTTGGGGCGTTTCCTGTCGCGGGCGCTAGTCCTACCCACACAAGTGAGGTATCATTTTTATCGGGAGACTTGGGGGAACGCTGGGTGGAAGGAAATTTGTGGCTCCTCTCAGATTCCAGAATTTTCTGCCACAGAAATGTGAGGACCATTTTAGCCAAATTTTGAGGTTTGCAAAGGATTCTGGGTAACAGAACCTGGTCCGAGCCCCACAAGTCACCCCATCTTGGATTCCCCTAGGTCTCTAGTTTTCAGAAATGCACAGGTTTGGTAGGTTTCCCTAGGTGCCTGCTGAGCTAGAGGCCAAAATCTACAGGTAGGCACTTCACAAAAATCACCTCTGTTTTCTTTCAAAAAATTGGATGTGTCCACGTTGCGCTTTTAGGCGTTTCCTGTTGCGGGCGCTAGGCCTCCCCACACAAGTGAGGTATCATTTTTATCGGGAGACTTGGGGGAACGCTGGGTGGAAGGAAATTTGTGGCTCCTCTCAGATTCCAGAACTTTCTGCCACAGAAATGTGAGGAACATGTGTTTTTTTAGCCAAATTTTGGGGTTTGCAAAGGATTCTGGGTAACAGAACCTGGTCCGAGCCCCACAAGTCACCCCATCTTGGATTCCCTGAGGTCTCTAGTTTTCAGAAATGCACAGGTTTGGTAGGTTTCCCTAGGTGCCGGCTGAGCTGGAGGCCAAAATCTACAGGTAGGCACTTCACAAAAATCACCTCTGTTTTCTTTAAAAAAATTGGATGAGTCCACGTTGCGCTTTGTGGCGTTTCCTGTCGCGTGCGCTAGGCCTCCCCACACAAGTGAGTTATCCTTTTTATCGGGAGACTTGGGGGAAGGCTGTGTGGAAGGAAATTTGTGGCTCCTCTCAGATTCCAGAACTTTCTGCCACAGAAATGTGAGGAACATGTGTTTTTTTAGCCACATTTTGGGGTTTGCAAAGGATTCTGGGTAACAGAACCTGGTCCGAGCCCCACAAGTCACCCCATCTTGGATTCCCCTAGGTCTCTAGTTTTCAGAAATGCACTGGTTTGGTAGGTTTCCCTAGGTGCCGGCTGAGCTAGAGGCCAAAATCTACAGGTAGTCACTTCGCAAAAATCACCTCTGTTTTCTTTAAAAAAATTGGATGTGTCCACGTTGCGCTTTGGGGCGTTTCCTGTCGCGGGCTCTAGGCCTCCCCACACAAGTGAGGTATCATTTTTATAGGGAGACTTGGGGGAACGGTGGGTGGAAGGAAATTTGTGGCTCCTCTCAGATTCCAGAACTTTCTGCCACAGAAATGTGAGGAACATGTGTTTTTTTAGCCACGTTTTGGGGTTTGCAAAGGATTCTGGGTAACAGAACATGGTCCGAACCCCACAAGTCACCCCATCTTGGATTCCCCTAGGTCTCTAGTTTTCAGAAATGCACAGGTTTGGTAGGTTTCCCTAGGTGCCGGCTGAGCTAGAGGCCAAAATCTACAGGTAGGCACTTCGCAAAAATCACCTCGGTTTTCTTTCAAAAAATTGGATGTGTCCACGTTGCGCTTTGGGGCGTTTCCTGTCGGGGGCGCTAGGCCTACCCACACAAGTGAGGTATAATTTTTATCGGGAGACTTGGGAGAACGCTGGGTGGAAGGAAATTTGTGGCTCCTCTCAGATTCCAGAACTTTCTGGCACAGAAAAGTGAGGAAAATATGTTTCTTTAGACAAATTTTGAGGTTTGAAAGGATTCTGGGTAACAGAACCTGGTCCGAGCCCCACAAGTCACCCCATCTTGGATTCCCCTAGGTCTCTAGTTTTCAGAAATGCACAGGTTTGGTAGGTTTCCCTAGGTGCCGGCTGAGCTAGAGGCCAAAATCTACAGGTAGGCACTTCGCAAAAATCACCTCTGTTTTCTTTCAAAAAATTGGATGTGTCCACGTTGCGCTTTGGGGCGTTTCCTGTTGCAGGCGCTAGGCCTACCCACACAAGTGAGGTATCCTTTTTATCGGGAGACTTGGGGGAACGCTGGGTGGAAGGAAATTTGTGGCTCCTCTCAGATTCCAGAACTTTCTGCCACAGAAATGTGAGGAACATGTGTTTTTTAGCCAAATTTTTAGGTTTGCAAAGGATTCTGGGTAACAGAACCTGGTCCGAGCCCCACAAGTCACCCCATCTTGGATTCCCCTAGGTCTCTAGTTTTCAGAAATGCACAGGTTTGGTAGGTTTCCCTAGGTGCCGGCTGAGCTGGAGGCCAAAAACTACAGGTAGGCACTTCACAAAAATCACCTCTGTTTTCTTTCAAAAAATTGGATGTGTCCACGTTGCGCTTTGGGGCGTTTCCTGTCGCGGGCGATAGGCCTCCCCACACAAGTGAGGTATTATTTTTATCGGGAGACTTGGG
Organism: Pleurodeles waltl; assembly: GCF_031143425.1. Classification (NCBI taxonomy): domain Eukaryota; kingdom Metazoa; phylum Chordata; class Amphibia; order Caudata; family Salamandridae; genus Pleurodeles; species Pleurodeles waltl. The sequence goes on from NC_090446.1 coordinate 1,536,502,931, forward strand.
GGAACGCTGGGTGGAATTAAATTTGTGGCTCCTCTCAGATTCCAGAACTTTCTTCCACAGAAATGTGAGGAACATGTGTTTTTTTAGCCAAATTTTGAGGTTTGCAAAGCATTCTGGGTAACAGAACCTGGTCCGAGCCCCACAAGTCACCCCATCTTGGATTCCCCTAGGTCTCTAGTTTTTGGAAATGCACAGGATTGGTAGGTTTCCCTAGGTGCCGGCTGAGCTAGAGGCCAAAATCTACAGGTAGGCACTTCGCAAAAATCACCTCTGTTTTCTTTCCAAAAATTGGATGTGTCCACGTTGCGCTTTGGGGCGTTTCCTGTCGCGGGCGCTAGGCCTACCCACACAAGTGAGGTATCCTTTTTATCAGGAGATTTGGAGCTATGCTGGGTGGAAGGAAATTTGTGGCTCCTCTCAGATTCCAGAACTTTCTGCCACAGAAATGTGAGGAACATGTGTTTTTTTAGCCAAACTTTGAGGTTTGCAAAGGATTCTGGGTAACAGAACCTGGTCCGAGCCCCACAAGTCACACCATCTTGGATTCCCCTAGGTCTCTAGTTTTCAGAAATGCACAGCTTTGGTAGGTTTCCCTAGGTGCCGGCTGAGCTAGACGCCAAAATCTACAGGTGGGCACTTCGCAAAAATCACCTCTGTTTTCTTTCAAAAAATTTGATGTGGCCACGTTGCTCTTTGGGGCGTTTCCTGTCGTGGGCGCTAGGCCGAGCCACACAAGTGAGGTATCATTTTTATCAGGAGACTTGGAGCTACGCTGGGTGGAAGGAAATTCGTGGCTCCTCTCAGATTCCAGAACTTTCTGCCACAGAAATGTGAGGAACATGTGTTTTTTTAGCCAAATTTTGAGGTTTGCAAAGGATTCTGGGTAACGGAACCTGGTGCGATCCCCACAAGTCACCCCATGTTGGATTCCCCTAGGTCTCTAGTTTTCAGAAATTCACAGGTTTGGTAGGTTTCCCTAGGTGCCGGCTGAGCTAGAGGCCAAAGTCTACAGATAGGCACTTCGCAAAAATCACCTCTGTTTTCTTTAAAAAAAATTGGATGTGTCTACGTTGCGCTTTGGGGCGTTTCCTGTCACGGGCACTAGGCCTACCCACACAAGTGAGGTATCCTTTTTATCTGGAGACTTGGGGGAACGCTGGGTGGAAGGAAATTTGTGGCTCCTCTCAGATTCCAGAACTTTCCTCCACAGAAATGTGAGGAACATGTGTTTTTTTAGCCAAATTTTGAGGTTTGCAAAGGATTCTGGGTAACAGAACCTGGTCCGAGCCCCACAAGTCACCCCATCTTGGATTCCCCTTGGTCTCTAGTTTTCAGAAATGCACAGGTTTGGTAGGTTTCATAGGTGCTGGCTGAGCTAGAGGCCAAAATCTACAGGTAAGCACTTCACAAAAATCTTCTCCGTTTTCTTTAAAAAAATTGGATGTGTCCACGTTGCGCTTTGGGGCGTTTCCTGTCGCGGGCGCTAGGCCTACCCACACAAGTGAGGTATCCTTTTTATCAGGAGACTTGGGGCAACGCTGGGTGGAAGGAAATTTGTGGCTCCTCTCAGATTCCAGAACTTTCTGCCACAGAAATGTGAGGAACATGTGTTTTTTTAGCCAAATTTTGAGGTTTGCAAAGGATTATGGGTAACGGAACCTGGTCCGATCCCCACAAGTCACCCCATGTTGGATTCCCCTAGGTCTCTAGTTTTCAGAAATTCACAGGTTTGGTAGGTTTCCCTAGGTGCCGGCTGAGCTAGAGGCCAAAGTCTACAGTTAGGCACTTCGCAAAAATCACCTCTGTTTTCTTTAAAAAAAATTGGATGTGTCTACGTTGCGCTTTGGGGCGTTTCCTGTCGCGGGCGCTAGGCCTACCCACACAAGTGAGGTATCCTTTTTATCTGGAGACTTGGGGGAACGCTGGGTGGAAGGAAATTTGTGGCTCCTCTCAGATTCCAGAACTTTCCTCCACAGAAATGTGAGGAACATGTGTTTTTTTAGCCAAATTTTGAGGTTTGCAAAGGATTCTGGGTAACAGAACCTGGTCCGAGCCCCACAAGTCACCCCATCTTGAATTCCCCTAGGTCTCTAGTTTTAAGAAATGCACAGGTTTGGTAGGTTTCCCTAGGTGCCGGCTGAGCTAGAGGCCAAAATCTACAGGTAGGCACTTCGCAAAAATCACCTCTGTTTTCTTTCAAAAAATTGGATGCGTCCACGTTGCGCTTTGGGGTGTTTCCTTTCGGGGGCGCTAGGCCTACCCACACAAGTGAGGTATCATTTTTATCGGGAGACTTGGTGGAACGCTGGGTGGAAGGAAATTTGTGGCTCCTCTCAGATTCCAGAACTTTCCTCCACAGAAATGTGAGGAACATGTGTTTTTTAAGCCAAATTTTGAGGCTTGCAAAGGATTCTGGGTAACAGAACCTGGTCCGAGCCCCACAAGTCACCCCATCTTGGATTCCCCTAGGTCTCTAGTTTTCACAAATGCACAGGTTTGGTAGGTTTCCCTAGATGCCGGCTGAGCTAGAGGCCAAAATCTACAGGTAGGCACTTTGCAAAAATCACCTCTGTTTTCTTTTAAGAAAGTGGATGTGTCCACGTTGCGCTTTGTGGCGTTTCCTGTCGCGGGCGCTAGGCCTACCCACACAAGTGAGGTATCATTTTTATCAGGTGACTTGGGGGAACGCTGGGTGGAAGGAAATTTGTGGCTCCTCTCAGATTCCAGAACTTTCTGCCACAGAAATGTGAGGAACATGTGTTTTTTTAGCCAAATTTTGAGGTTTGCAAAGGATTCTGGGTAACAGAACCTGGTCCGAGCCCCATAAGTCACCACATCTTGGATTCCCCTAGGTCTCTAGTTTTCAGAAATGCACAGGTTTGGTAGGTTTCCTTAGATGCCGGCTGAGCTAGAGGCCAAAATCTACAGGTAGGCACTTTGCAAAAATCACCTATGTTTTCTTTTAAGAAATTGGATGTGTCCACGTTGCGCTTTGGGGCGTTTCCTGTCGCGGGCGCGAGGCCTACCCACACAAGTGAGGTATCCTTTTTATCGGGAGACTTGGGGGAACGCTGGGTGGAAGGAAATTTGTGGCTCCTCTCAGATTCCAGAATTTTCTGCCACAGAAATGTGAGGCACATGTGTTTTTTTAGCCAAATTTTGAGGTTTGCAAAGGATTCTGGGTAACAGAACCTGGTCCGAGCCCCACAAGTCACCCCATCTTGGATTCCCCTAGGTCTCTAGTTTTCAGCAATGCACAGGTGTGGTAGGTTTCCCTAGGTGCCGGCTGAGCTAGAGGCCAAAATCTACAAGTAGGCACTTCGCAAAAATCACCTCTGTTTTCTTTTAAAAAATTGGATGTGTCCACGTTGCGCTTTGGGGCGTTTCCTGTCGCGGGCGCTAGGCCTACACACACAAGTGAGGTATCCTTTTTATCGGGAGACTTGGGGGAACGCTGGGTGGAAGGAAATTTGTGGCTCCTCTCAGATTCCAGAAATTTCTGCCACAGAAATGTGAGGCACATGTGTTTTTTTTTTAGCCAAAATTTGAGGTTTGCAAAGGATTCTGGGTAACAGAACCTGGTCCGAGCCCCACAAGTCACCCCATCTTGGATTCCCCTAGGTCTCTAGTTTTCAGAAATGCACAGGTTTGGTAGGTTTCCCTAGGTGCCGGCTGAGCTAGAGGCCAAAATCCACAGGTAGGCACTTCGCAAAAATCACCTCTGTTTTCTTTCCAAAAATTGGATGTGTCCACGTTGCGCTTTGGGGCGTTTCCTGTCGCGGGCGCTAGTCCTACCCACACAAGTGAGGTATCATTTTTATCGGGAGACTTGGGGGAACGCTGGGTGGAAGGAAATTTGTGGCTCCTCTCAGATTCCAGAATTTTCTGCCACAGAAATGTGAGGACCATTTTAGCCAAATTTTGAGGTTTGCAAAGGATTCTGGGTAACAGAACCTGGTCCGAGCCCCACAAGTCACCCCATCTTGGATTCCCCTAGGTCTCTAGTTTTCAGAAATGCACAGGTTTGGTAGGTTTCCCTAGGTGCCTGCTGAGCTAGAGGCCAAAATCTACAGGTAGGCACTTCACAAAAATCACCTCTGTTTTCTTTCAAAAAATTGGATGTGTCCACGTTGCGCTTTTAGGCGTTTCCTGTTGCGGGCGCTAGGCCTCCCCACACAAGTGAGGTATCATTTTTATCGGGAGACTTGGGGGAACGCTGGGTGGAAGGAAATTTGTGGCTCCTCTCAGATTCCAGAACTTTCTGCCACAGAAATGTGAGGAACATGTGTTTTTTTAGCCAAATTTTGGGGTTTGCAAAGGATTCTGGGTAACAGAACCTGGTCCGAGCCCCACAAGTCACCCCATCTTGGATTCCCTGAGGTCTCTAGTTTTCAGAAATGCACAGGTTTGGTAGGTTTCCCTAGGTGCCGGCTGAGCTGGAGGCCAAAATCTACAGGTAGGCACTTCACAAAAATCACCTCTGTTTTCTTTAAAAAAATTGGATGTGTCCACGTTGCGCTTTGTGGCGTTTCCTGTCGCGTGCGCTAGGCCTCCCCACACAAGTGAGTTATCCTTTTTATCGGGAGACTTGGGGGAAGGCTGTGTGGAAGGAAATTTGTGGCTCCTCTCAGATTCCAGAACTTTCTGCCACAGAAATGTGAGGAACATGTGTTTTTTTAGCCACATTTTGGGGTTTGCAAAGGATTCTGGGTAACAGAACCTGGTCCGAGCCCCACAAGTCACCCCATCTTGGATTCCCCTAGGTCTCTAGTTTTCAGAAATGCACTGGTTTGGTAGGTTTCCCTAGGTGCCGGCTGAGCTAGAGGCCAAAATCTACAGGTAGTCACTTCGCAAAAATCACCTCTGTTTTCTTTAAAAAAATTGGATGTGTCCACGTTGCGCTTTGGGGCGTTTCCTGTCGCGGGCTCTAGGCCTCCCCACACAAGTGAGGTATCATTTTTATAGGGAGACTTGGGGGAACGGTGGGTGGAAGGAAATTTGTGGCTCCTCTCAGATTCCAGAACTTTCTGCCACAGAAATGTGAGGAACATGTGTTTTTTTAGCCACGTTTTGGGGTTTGCAAAGGATTCTGGGTAACAGAACATGGTCCGAACCCCACAAGTCACCCCATCTTGGATTCCCCTAGGTCTCTAGTTTTCAGAAATGCACAGGTTTGGTAGGTTTCCCTAGGTGCCGGCTGAGCTAGAGGCCAAAATCTACAGGTAGGCACTTCGCAAAAATCACCTCGGTTTTCTTTCAAAAAATTGGATGTGTCCACGTTGCGCTTTGGGGCGTTTCCTGTCGGGGGCGCTAGGCCTACCCACACAAGTGAGGTATAATTTTTATCGGGAGACTTGGGAGAACGCTGGGTGGAAGGAAATTTGTGGCTCCTCTCAGATTCCAGAACTTTCTGCCACAGAAAAGTGAGGAAAATATGTTTCTTTAGACAAATTTTGAGGTTTGAAAGGATTCTGGGTAACAGAACCTGGTCCGAGCCCCACAAGTCACCCCATCTTGGATTCCCCTAGGTCTCTAGTTTTCAGAAATGCACAGGTTTGGTAGGTTTCCCTAGGTGCCGGCTGAGCTAGAGGCCAAAATCTACAGGTAGGCACTTCGCAAAAATCACCTCTGTTTTCTTTCAAAAAATTGGATGTGTCCACGTTGCGCTTTGGGGCGTTTCCTGTTGCAGGCGCTAGGCCTACCCACACAAGTGAGGTATCCTTTTTATCGGGAGACTTGGGGGAACGCTGGGTGGAAGGAAATTTGTGGCTCCTCTCAGATTCCAGAACTTTCTGCCACAGAAATGTGAGGAACATGTGTTTTTTAGCCAAATTTTTAGGTTTGCAAAGGATTCTGGGTAACAGAACCTGGTCCGAGCCCCACAAGTCACCCCATCTTGGATTCCCCTAGGTCTCTAGTTTTCAGAAATGCACAGGTTTGGTAGGTTTCCCTAGGTGCCGGCTGAGCTGGAGGCCAAAAACTACAGGTAGGCACTTCACAAAAATCACCTCTGTTTTCTTTCAAAAAATTGGATGTGTCCACGTTGCGCTTTGGGGCGTTTCCTGTCGCGGGCGATAGGCCTCCCCACACAAGTGAGGTATTATTTTTATCGGGAGACTTGGGGGAACGCTGGGTGGAATTAAATTTGTGGCTCCTCTCAGATTCCAGAACTTTCTTCCACAGAAATGTGAGGAACATGTGTTTTTTTAGCCAAATTTTGAGGTTTGCAAAGCATTCTGGGTAACAGAACCTGGTCCGAGCCCCACAAGTCACCCCATCTTGGATTCCCCTAGGTCTCTAGTTTTTGGAAATGCACAGGATTGGTAGGTTTCCCTAGGTGCCGGCTGAGCTAGAGGCCAAAATCTACAGGTAGGCACTTCGCAAAAATCACCTCTGTTTTCTTTCCAAAAATTGGATGTGTCCACGTTGCGCTTTGGGGCGTTTCCTGTCGCGGGCGCTAGGCCTACCCACACAAGTGAGGTATCCTTTTTATCAGGAGATTTGGAGCTATGCTGGGTGGAAGGAAATTTGTGGCTCCTCTCAGATTCCAGAACTTTCTGCCACAGAAATGTGAGGAACATGTGTTTTTTTAGCCAAACTTTGAGGTTTGCAAAGGATTCTGGGTAACAGAACCTGGTCCGAGCCCCACAAGTCACACCATCTTGGATTCCCCTAGGTCTCTAGTTTTCAGAAATGCACAGCTTTGGTAGGTTTCCCTAGGTGCCGGCTGAGCTAGACGCCAAAATCTACAGGTGGGCACTTCGCAAAAATCACCTCTGTTTTCTTTCAAAAAATTTGATGTGGCCACGTTGCTCTTTGGGGCGTTTCCTGTCGTGGGCGCTAGGCCGAGCCACACAAGTGAGGTATCATTTTTATCAGGAGACTTGGAGCTACGCTGGGTGGAAGGAAATTCGTGGCTCCTCTCAGATTCCAGAACTTTCTGCCACAGAAATGTGAGGAACATGTGTTTTTTTAGCCAAATTTTGAGGTTTGCAAAGGATTCTGGGTAACGGAACCTGGTGCGATCCCCACAAGTCACCCCATGTTGGATTCCCCTAGGTCTCTAGTTTTCAGAAATTCACAGGTTTGGTAGGTTTCCCTAGGTGCCGGCTGAGCTAGAGGCCAAAGTCTACAGATAGGCACTTCGCAAAAATCACCTCTGTTTTCTTTAAAAAAAATTGGATGTGTCTACGTTGCGCTTTGGGGCGTTTCCTGTCGCGGGCACTAGGCCTACCCACACAAGTGAGGTATCCTTTTTATCTGGAGACTTGGGGGAACGCTGGGTGGAAGGAAATTTGTGGCTCCTCTCAGATTCCAGAACTTTCCTCCACAGAAATGTGAGGAACATGTGTTTTTTTAGCCAAATTTTGAGGTTTGCAAAGGATTCTGGGTAACAGAACCTGGTCCGAGCCCCACAAGTCACCCCATCTTGGATTCCCCTTGGTCTCTAGTTTTCAGAAATGCACAGGTTTGGTAGGTTTCATAGGTGCTGGCTGAGCTAGAGGCCAAAATCTACAGGTAAGCACTTCACAAAAATCTTCTCCGTTTTCTTTAAAAAAATTGGATGTGTCCACGTTGCGCTTTGGGGCGTTTCCTGTCGCGGGCGCTAGGCCTACCCACACAAGTGAGGTATCCTTTTTATCAGGAGACTTGGGGCAACGCTGGGTGGAAGGAAATTTGTGGCTCCTCTCAGATTCCAGAACTTTCTGCCACAGAAATGTGAGGAACATGTGTTTTTTTAGCCAAATTTTGAGGTTTGCAAAGGATTATGGGTAACGGAACCTGGTCCGATCCCCACAAGTCACCCCATGTTGGATTCCCCTAGGTCTCTAGTTTTCAGAAATTCACAGGTTTGGTAGGTTTCCCTAGGTGCCGGCTGAGCTAGAGGCCAAAGTCTACAGTTAGGCACTTCGCAAAAATCACCTCTGTTTTCTTTAAAAAAAATTGGATGTGTCTACGTTGCGCTTTGGGGCGTTTCCTGTCGCGGGCGCTAGGCCTACCCACACAAGTGAGGTATCCTTTTTATCTGGAGACTTGGGGGAACGCTGGGTGGAAGGAAATTTGTGGCTCCTCTCAGATTCCAGAACTTTCCTCCACAGAAATGTGTGGAACATGTGTTTTTTTAGCCAAATTTTGAGGTTTGCAAAGGATTCTGGGTAACAGAACCTGGTCCGAGCCCCACAAGTCACCCCATCTTGAATTCCCCTAGGTCTCTAGTTTTAAGAAATGAACAGGTTTGGTAGGTTTCCCTAGGTGCCGGCTGAGCTAGAGGCCAAAATCTACAGGTAGGCACTTCGCAAAAATCACCTCTGTTTTCTTTCAAAAAATTGGATGCGTCCACGTTGCGCTTTGGGGTGTTTCCTTTCGGGGGCGCTAGGCCTACCCACACAAGTGAGGTATCATTTTTATCGGGAGACTTGGTGGAACGCTGGGTGGAAGGAAATTTGTGGCTCCTCTCAGATTCCAGAACTTTCTGCCACAGAAATGTGAGGAACATGTGTTTTTTAAGCCAAATTTTGAGGCTTGCAAAGGATTCTGGGTAACAGAACCTGGTCCGAGCCCCACAAGTCACCCCATCTTGGATTCCCCTAGGTCTCTAGTTTTCAGAAATGCACAGGTTTGGTAGGTTTCCCTAGGTGCCGGCTGAGCTAGACGCCAAAATCTACAGGTGGGCACTTCGCAAAAATCACCTCTGTTTTCTTTCAAAAAATTTGATGTGGCCACGTTGCTCTTTGGGGCGTTTCCTGTCGTGGGCGCTAGGCCGAGCCACACAAGTGAGGTATCATTTTTATCAGGAGACTTGGAGCTACGCTGGGTGGAAGGAAATTCGTGGCTCCTCTCAGATTCCAGAACTTTCTGCCACAGAAATGTGAGGAACATGTGTTTTTTTAGCCAAATTTTGAGGTTTGCAAAGGATTCTGGGTAACGGAACCTGGTGCGATCCCCACAAGTCACCCCATGTTGGATTCCCCTAGGTCTCTAGTTTTCAGAAATTCACAGGTTTGGTAGGTTTCCCTAGGTGCCGGCTGAGCTAGAGGCCAAAGTCTACAGTTAGGCACTTCGCAAAAATCACCTCTGTTTTCTTTAAAAAAAATTGGATGTGTCTACGTTGCGCTTTGGGGCGTTTCCTGTCGCGGGCACTAGGCCTACCCACACAAGTGAGGTATCCTTTTTATCTGGAGACTTGGGGGAACGCTGGGTGGAAGGAAATTTGTGGCTCCTCTCAGATTCCAGAACTTTCTGCCACAGAAATGTGAGGAACATGTGTTTTTTAGCCAAATTTTGAGGTTTGCAAAGGATTCTGGGTAACAGAACCTGGTCCGAGCCCCACAAGTCACCCCATCTTGGATTCCCCTAGGTCTCTAGTTTTCACAAATGCACAGGTTTGGTAGGTTTCCCTAGGTGCCGGCTGAGCTGGAGGCCAAAAACTACAGGTAGGCACTTCACAAAAATCACCTCTGTTTTCTTTCAAAAAATTGGATGTGTCCACGTTGCGCTTTGGGGCGTTTCCTGTCGCGGGCGATAGGCCTCCCCACACAAGTGAGGTATTATTTTTATCGGGAGACTTGGGGGAACGCTGGGTGGAATTAAATTTGTGGCTCCTCTCAGATTCCAGAACTTTCTTCCACAGAAATGTGAGGAACATGTGTTTTTTTAGCCAAATTTTGAGGTTTGCAAAGCATTCTGGGTAACAGAACCTGGTCCGAGCCCCACAAGTCACCCCATCTTGGATTCCCCTAGGTCTCTAGTTTTTGGAAATGCACAGGATTGGTAGGTTTCCCTAGGTGCCGGCTGAGCTAGAGGCCAAAATCTACAGGTAGGCACTTCGCAAAAATCACCTCTGTTTTCTTTCCAAAAATTGGATGTGTCCACGTTGCGCTTTGGGGCGTTTCCTGTCGCGGGCGCTAGGCCTACCCACACAAGTGAGGTATCCTTTTTATCAGGAGATTTGAAGCTACGCTGGGTGTAAGGAAATTTGTGGCTCCTCTCAGATTCCAGAACTTTCTGCCACAGAAATGTGAGGAACATGTGTTTTTTTAGCCAAACTTTGAGGTTTGCAAAGGATTCTGGGTAACAGAACCTGGTCCGAGCCCCACAAGTCACACCATCTTGGATTCCCCTAGGTCTCTAGTTTTCAGAAATGCACAGCTTTGGTAGGTTTCCCTAGGTGCCGGCTGAGCTAGACGCCAAAATCTACAGGTGGGCACTTCGCAAAAATCACCTCTGTTTTCTTTCAAAAAATTTGATGTGGCCACGTTGCTCTTTGGGGCGTTTCCTGTCGTGGGCGCTAGGCCGAGCCACACAAGTGAGGTATCATTTTTATCAGGAGACTTGGAGCTACGCTGGGTGGAAGGAAATTCGTGGCTCCTCTCAGATTCCAGAACTTTCTGCCACAGAAATGTGAGGAACATGTGTTTTTTTAGCCAAATTTTGAGGTTTGCAAAGGATTCTGGGTAACGGAACCTGGTGCGATCCCCACAAGTCACCCCATGTTGGATTCCCCTAGGTCTCTAGTTTTCAGAAATTCACAGGTTTGGTAGGTTTCCCTAGGTGCCGGCTGAGCTAGAGGCCAAAGTCTACAGTTAGGCACTTCGCAAAAATCACCTCTGTTTTCTTTAAAAAAAATTGGATGTGTCTACGTTGCGCTTTGGGGCGTTTCCTGTCGCGGGCACTAGGCCTACCCACACAAGTGAGGTATCCTTTTTATCTGGAGACTTGGGGAAACGCTGGGTGGAAGGAAATTTGTGGCTCCTCTCAGATTCCAGAACTTTCCTCCACATAAATGTGAGGAACATGTGTTTTTTTAGCCAAATTTTGAGGTTTGCAAAGGATTCTGGGTAACAGAACCTGGTCCGAGCCCCACAAGTCACCCCATCTTGGATTCCCCTTGGTCTCTAGTTTTCAGAAATGCACAGGTTTGGTAGGTTTCATAGGTGCTGGCTGAGCTAGAGGCCAAAATCTACAGGTAAGCACTTCACAAAAATCTTCTCCGTTTTCTTTCAAAAAATTGGATGTGTCCACGTTGCGCTTTGGGGCGTTTCCTGTCGCGGGCGCTAGGCCTACCCACACAAGTGAGGTATCCTTTTTATCAGGAGACTTGGGGCAACGCTGGGTGGAAGGAAATTTGTGGCTCCTCTCAGATTCCAGAACTTTCTGCCACAGAAATGTGAGGAACATGTGTTTTTTTAGCCAAATTTTGAGGTTTGCAAAGCATTATGGGTAACGGAACCTGGTCCGATCCCCACAAGTCACCCCATGTTGGATTCCCCTAGGTCTCTAGTTTTCAGAAATTCACAGGTTTGGTAGGTTTCCCTAGGTGCCGGCTGAGCTAGAGGCCAAAGTCTACAGTTAGGCACTTCGCAAAAATCACCTCTGTTTTCTTTAAAAAAAATTGGATGTGTCTACATTGCGCTTTGGGGCGTTTCCTGTCGCGGGCGCTAGGCCTACCCACACAAGTGAGGTATCCTTTTTATCTGGAGACTTGGGGGAACGCTGGGTGGAAGGAAATTTGTGGCTCCTCTCAGATTCCAGAACTTTCCTCCACAGAAATGTGAGGAACATGTGTTTTTTTAGCCAAATTTTGAGGTTTGCAAAGGATTCTGGGTAACAGAACCTGGTCCGAGCCCCACAAGTCACCCCATCTTGAATTCCCCTAGGTCTCTAGTTTTAAGAAATGCACAGGTTTGGTAGGTTTCCCTAGGTGCCGGCTGAGCTAGAGGCCAAAATCTACAGGTAGGCACTTCGCAAAAATCACCTCTGTTTTCTTTCAAAAAATTGGATGCGTCCACGTTGCGCTTTGGGGTGTTTCCTTTCGGGGGCGCTAGGCCTACCCACACAAGTGAGGTATCATTTTTATCGGGAGACTTGGTGGAACGCTGGGTGGAAGGAAATTTGTGGCTCCTCTCAGATTCCAGAACTTTCTGCCACAGAAATGTGAGGAACATGTGTTTTTTAAGCCAAATTTTGAGGCTTGCAAAGGATTCTGGGTAACAGAACCTGGTCCGAGCCCCACAAGTCACCCCATCTTGGATTCCCCTAGGTCTCTAGTTTTCACAAATGCACAGGTTTGGTAGGTTTCCCTAGATGCCGGCTGAGCTAGAGGCCAAAATCTACAGGTAGGCACTTTGCAAAAATCACCTCTGTTTTCTTTTAAGAAAGTGGATGTGTCCACGTTGCGCTTTGTGGCGTTTCCTGTCGCGGGCGCTAGGCCTACCCACACAAGTGAGGTATCATTTTTATCAGGTGACTTGGGGGAACGCTGGGTGGAAGGAAATTTGTGGCTCCTCTCAGATTCCAGAACTTTCTGCCACAGAAATGTGAGGAACATGTGTTTTGTTAGCCAAATTTTGAGGTTTGCAAAGGATTCTGGGTAACAGAACCTGGTCCGAGCCCCATAAGTCACCACATCTTGGATTCCCCTAGGTCTCTAGTTTTCAGAAATGCACAGGTTTGGTAGGTTTCCATAGATGCCGGCTGAGCTAGAGGCCAAAATCTACAGGTAGGCACTTTGCAAAAATCACCTATGTTTTCTTTTAAGAAATTGGATGTGTCCACGTTGCGCTTTGGGGCGTTTCCTGTCGCGGGCGCGAGGCCTACCCACACAAGTGAGGTATCCTTTTTATCGGGAGACTTGGGGGAACGCTGGGTGGAAGGAAATGTGTGGCTCCTCTCAGATTCCAGAATTTTCTGCCACAGAAATGTGAGGCACATGTGTTTTTTTAGCCAAATTTTGAGGTTTGCAAAGGATTCTGGGTAACAGAACCTGGTCCGAGCCCCACAAGTCACCCCATCTTGGATTCCCCTAGGTCTCTAGTTTTCAGCAATGCACAGGTGTGGTAGGTTTCCCTAGGTGCCGGCTGAGCTAGAGGCCAAAATCTACAAGTAGGCACTTCGCAAAAATCACCTCTGTTTTCTTTTAAAAAATTGGATGTGTCCACGTTGCGCTTTGGGGCGTTTCCTGTCGCGGGCGCTAGGCCTACCCACACAAGTGAGGTATCCTTTTTATCGGGAGACTTGGGGGAACGCTGGGTGGAAGGAAATTTGTGGCTCCTCTCAGATTCCAGAAATTTCTGCCACAGAAATGTGAGGCACATGTGTTTTTTTTTTAGCCAAAATTTGAGGTTTGCAAAGGATTCTGGGTAACAGAACCTGGTCCGAGCCCCACAAGTCACCCCATCTTGGATTCCCCTAGGTCTCTAGTTTTCAGAAATGCACAGGTTTGGTAGGTTTCCCTAGGTGCCGGCTGAGCTAGAGGCCAAAATCCACAGGTAGGCACTTCGCAAAAATCACCTCTGTTTTCTTTCCAAAAATTGGATGTGTCCACGTTGCGCTTTGGGGCGTTTCCTGTCGCGGGCGCTAGTCCTACCCACACAAGTGAGGTATCATTTTTATCGGGAGACTTGGGGGAACGCTGGGTGGAAGGAAATTTGTGGCTCCTCTCAGATTCCAGAATTTTCTGCCACAGAAATGTGAGGACCATTTTAGCCAAATTTTGAGGTTTGCAAAGGATTCTGGGTAACAGAACCTGGTCCGAGCCCCACAAGTCACCCCATCTTGGATTCCCCTAGGTCTCTAGTTTTCAGAAATGCACAGGTTTGGTAGGTTTCCCTAGGTGCCTGCTGAGCTAGAGGCCAAAATCTACAGGTAGGCACTTCACAAAAATCACCTCTGTTTTCTTTCAAAAAATTGGATGTGTCCACGTTGCGCTTTTAGGCGTTTCCTGTTGCGGGTGCTAGGCCTCCCCACACAAGTGAGGTATCATTTTTATCGGGAGACTTGGGGGAACGCTGGGAGGAAGGAAACTTGTGGCTCCTCTCAGATTCCAAAACTTTCTGCCACAGAAATGTGAGGAACACGTGTTTTTTTAGCCACATTTTGGGGTTTGCAAAGGATTCTGGGTAACAGAACCTGGTCTGAGCCCCATAAGTCACCCCATCTTGGATTCCCCTAGGTCTCTAGTTTTCAGAAATGCACAGGTTTGGTACGTTTCCCTAGGTGCTGGCTGAGCTAGAGGCCAAAATCTACAGGTAAGCACTTCACAAAAATCACCTCTGATTTCTTTCAAAAAATTGGATGTGTCCACGTTGCGCTTTGGGGCGTTTCCTGTCGCGGGCGCTAGGCCTACCCACACAAGTGAGGTATCATTTTTATCGGGAGACTTGGGGGAACGCTGGGTGGAAGGAAATTTGTGGCTCCTCTCACTTTCCAGAACTTTCTGCCACAGAAATGTGAGGAACATGTGTTTTTTTAGCCAAATTTTGAGGTTTGCTAAGGATTCTGGGTAACAGAACGTGGTCCGAGCCCCACAAGTCACCCCATCTTGGATTCCCCTAGGTCTCTAGTTTTCAGAAATGCACAGGTCTGGTAGGTTTCCCTAGGTGCAGGCTGAGCTAGAGGCCAAAATCTACAGGTAGGCACTTCGCAAAAATCACCTCTGTTTTCTTTCCAAAAATTGGATGTGTCCACGTTGCGCTTTGGGGCGTTTCCTGTCGCGGGCGCTAGGCCTACCCACACAAGTGAGGTATCATTTTTATCGGGAGACTTGGGGGAACGCTGGGTGGAAGGAAATTTGTGGCTCCTCTCACTTTCCAGAACTTTCTGCCACAGAAATGTGAGGAACATGTGTTTTTTTAGCCAAATTTTGAGGTTTGCTAAGGATTCTGGGTAACAGAACCTGGTCCGAGCCCCACAAGTCACCCCATCTTGGATTCCCCTAGGTCTCTAGTTTTCAGAAATGCACAGGTCTGGTAGGTTTCCCTAGGTGCAGGCTGAGCTAGAGGCCAAAATCTACAGGTAGGCACTTCGCAAAAATCACCTCTGTTTTCTTTCCAAAAATTGGATGTGTCCACGTTGCGCTTTGGGGCGTTTCCTGTCGCGGGCGCTAGGCCTACCCACACAAGTGAGGTATCATTTTTATCGGGAGACTTGGGGGAACGCTGGGTGGAAGGAAATTTGTGGCTCCTCTCAGATTACAGATCTTTCTGCCACAGAAATGTGAGGAACATGTGTTTTTTTAGCCAAATTTTGAGGTTTGCAAAGGATTCTGGGTAACAGAACCTGGTCCAAGCCCACAAGTCACCCCATCTTGGATTCCCCTAGGTCTCTAGTTTTCAGAAATTCACAGGTTTGGTAGGTTTCCCTAGGTGCCGGCTGAGCTAGAGGCCAAAATCTACAGATAGGCACTTCGCAAAAATCACCTGTTTTCTTTCAAAAAATTGGATGTGTCCACGTTGCGCTTTGGGGCGTTTCCTGTCGCGGGCGCTAGGCCTACCCACACAAGTGAGGTATCATTTTTATCGGGAGACTTGGGGGAACACTGGGTGGAAGGAAATTTGTTGCTCCTCTCGGATTCCAGAACTTTCTGCCACAGAAATGTGAGGAACATGTGTTTTTTTAGCCAAATTTTGAGGTTTGCAAAGGATTCTGGGTAACAGAACCTGGTCCAAGCCAACAAGTCACCCCATCTTGGATTCCCCTAGGTCTCTAGTTTTCAGAAATTCACAGGTTTGGTAGGTTTCCCTAGGTGCCGGCTGAGCTAGAGGCCAAAATCTAAAGGTAGGCACTTCGCAAAAATCACCTCTGTTTTCTTTAAAAAAAATTGGATGTGTCCACGTTGCTCTTTGGGGCGTTTCCTGTCGCGGGCGCTAGGCCTCCCCACACAAGTGAGGTATCATTTTTATCGGGAGACTTGGGGGAACGCTGGGTGGAAGGAAATTTGTGGCTCCTCTCAGATTCCAGAACTTTCTGCCACAGAAATGTGAGGAACATGTGTTTTTTTTTGCCAAATTTTGAGGTTTGCAAAGGATTCTGGGTAGCAGAACCTGGTCCAAGCCCACAAGTCACCCCATCTTGGATTCCCCTAGGTCTCTAGTTTTCAGAAATTCACAGGTTTGGTAGGTTTCCCTAGGTGCCGGCTGAGCTAGAGGCCAAAATCTAAAGGTAGGCACTTCGCAAAAATCACCTCTGTTTTCTTTCAAAAAAATTGGATGTGTCCACGTTGCGCTTTGGGGCGATTCCTGTCGCGGGCGCTAGGCCTCCCCACACAAGTGAGGTATCATTTTTATCTGGAGACTTGGGGGAACGCTGGGTGGAAGGAAATTTGTGGCTCCTCTCAGATTCCAGAACTTTCTGCCACCGAAAAGTGAGGAACATGTGTTTTTTTAGCCAAATTTTGGGGTTTGCAAAGGATTCTGGGTAACATAACCTGGTCCGAGCCCCACAAGTCACCCCATCTTGGATTCCCCTGTGTCTCTATTTTTCAGAAATGCACAGGTTTGGTAGGTTTCCCTAGGTGCCTCCTGAGCTAGAGGCCAAAATCTATAGGTAGGCAATTCACAAAAATCACCTCTGTTTTCTTTAAAAAAACTGGATGTGTCCACGTTGCGCTTTGGGGCGTTTCCTGTCGCGGGCGCTAGGCCTACCCACACAAGTGAGGTATCATTTTTATCGGGAGACTTGGGGAAACGCTGGGTGGAAGGAAATTTGTGGCTCCTCTCAGATTCCAGAACTTTCTGCCACAGAAATGTGAGGAACATGTGTTTTTTTAGCCAAATTTTGAGGTTTGCAAAGGATTCTGGGTAACAGAACCTGGACCAAGCCCACAAGTAACCCATTCTTTGATTCCCCTAGGTCTCTAGTTTTCAGAAATGCACAGGTTTGGTAGTTTTCCCTAAGTGCCGGCTGAGGTAGAGGCCAAAATCTACAGGTAGGCACTTCGCAAAAATCACCTCTGTTTTCTTTAAAAAAATTGGATGTGTCCCCGTTGCGCTTTGGGGCGTTTCCTGTCGCGGGCGCTAGGTCTCCCAACACAAGTGAGGTATCATTTTTATCGGGTGACTTGGGTGAACGCTGGGTGGAAGGAAATTTGTGGCTCCTCTCAGATTCCAGAACTTTCTACCACAGAAATGTGAGTAACATGTGTTTTTTTAGCCAAATTTTGAGCTTTGCAAAGGATTCTGGGTAACAGAACCTGGTCCGAGCCCCACAAGTCACCCTATCTTGGATTCCCCTAGGTCTCTAGTTTTCAGAAATGCACAGGTTTGGTACGTTTCCCTAGGTGCCTGCTGAGCTAGAGGCCAAAATCTACAGGTAGGCACTTCACAAAAATCACCTCTGTTTTCTTTAAAAAAATTGGATGTGTCCACGTTGCGCTTTGGGGCGTTTCCTGTTGCGGGCGCTAGGCTTCCCCACACAAGTGAGGTATCATTTTTATCGGGAGACTTGGGGGAACGCTGGGTGGAAGGAAATTTGTGGCTCCTCTCAGATTCCAGAACTTTCTGCCACAGAAATGTGAGGAACATGTGTTTTTTTAGCCAAATTTTGGGGTTTGCAATGGATTCTGGGTAACAGAACCTGGTCCGAGCCCCACAAGTCACCCCCATCTTGGATTCCCCTAGGTCTCTAGTTTTCAGAAATGCACAGGTTTGGTAGGTTTCCCTAGGTGCCGGCTGAGCTGGAGGCCAAAATCTACAGGTAGGCACTTCACAAAAATCTCCTCTGTTTTCTTTAAAAAAATTGGATGTGTCCACGTTGCGCTTTGTGGCGTTTCCTGTCGCGTGCGCTAGGCCTCCCCACACAAGTGAGGTATCATTTTTATAGGGAGACTTGGGGGAACGGTGGGTGGAAGGAAATTTGTGGCTCCTCTCAGATTCCAGAACTTTCTGCCACAGAAATGTGAGGAACATGTGTTTTTTTTAGCCAAATTTTGAGGTTTGCAAAGGATTCTGGGTAACAGAACCTTGTCCGAACCCCACAAGTTACCCCATCTTAGATTCCCCTAGGTCTCTAGTTTTCAGAAGTGCACAGGTTTGGTAGGTTTCCCTAGGTGCCGGCTGAGCTAGAGGCCAAAATCTACAGGTAGTCACTTCGCAAAAATCACCTCGGTTTTCTTTAAAAAAATTGGATGTGTCCACGTTGCGCTTTGGGGCGTTTCCTGTCGCGGGCTCTAGGCCTCCCCACACAAGTGAGGTATCATTTTTATAGGGAGACTTGGGGGAATGCTGGGTGGAAGGAAATTTGTGGCTCCTCTCAGATTCCAGAACTTTCTGCCAGAGAAATGTGAGGAACATGTGTTTTTTTAGCCACGTTTTGGGGTTTGCAAAGGATTCTGGGTAACAGAACATGGTCCGAACCCCACAAGTCACCCCATCTTGGATTCCCCTAGGTCTCTAGGTTTCAGAAATGCACAGGTTTGGTAGGTTTCCCTAGGTGCCGGCTGAGCTAGAGGCCAAAATCTACAGGTAGGCACTTCGCAAAAATCACCTCGGTTTTCTTTCAAAAAATTGGATGTGTCCACGTTGCGCTTTGGGGCGTTTCCTGTCGGGGGCGCTAGGCCTACCCACACAAGTGAGGTATAATTTTTATCGGGAGACTTGGGGGAACGCTGGGTGGAAGGAAATTTGTGGCTCCTCTCAGATTCCAGAACTTTCTGCCACAGAAATGTGAGGAAAATATGTTTCTTTAGCCAAATTTTGAGGTTTGAAAGGATTCTGGGTAACAGAACCTGGTCCGAGCCCCACAAGTCACCCCATCTTGGATTCCCCTAGGTCTCTAGTTTTCAGAAATGCACAGGTTTGGTAGGTTTCCCTAGGTGCTGGCTGAGCTAGAGGCCAAAATCTACAGGTAGGCACTTCGCAAAAATCACCTCTGTTTTCTTTCAAAAAATTGGATGTGTCCACGTTGCGCTTTGGGGCGTTTCCTGTTGCAGGCGCTAGGCCTACCCACACAAGTGAGGTATCCTTTTTATCGGGAGACTTGGGGGAACGCTGGGTGGAAGGAAATTTGTGGCTCCTCTCAGATTCCAGAACTTTCTGCCACAGAAATGTGAGGAACATGTGTTTTTTAGCCAAATTTTGGGGTTTGCAAAGGATTCTGGGTAACAGAACCTGGTCCGAGCCCCACAAGTCACCCCATCATGGATTCCCCTAGGTCTCTAGTTTTCAGAAATGCACAGGTTTGGTAGGTTTCCCTAGGAGCCGCCTGAGCTAGAGGCCAAAATCCACAGGTAGGCACTTCGCAAAAATCACCTCTGTTTTCTTTCAAAAAATTGGATGTGTCCACGTTGCGCTTTGGGGCGTTTCCTGTCGCGGGCGCTAGGTCTACCCACACAAGTGAGGTATCCTTTTTATCGGGAGACTTGGAGGGACGCTGGGTGGAAGGAAATTTTTGGCTCCTCTCAGATTCCAGAACTTTCTGCCACAGAAATGTGAGGAACATGTGTTTTTTTAGCCAAATTTTGAGGTTTGCAAAGGATTCTGGGTAACAGAACCTGGTCCGAGCCCCACAAGTCACCCCATCTTGGATTCCCCTATGTCTCTATTTTTCAGAAATGCACTGGTTTGGTAGGTTTCCCTAGGTGCCTCCTGAGCTAGAGGCCAAAATCTACAGGTAGGCAATTCACAAAAATCACCTCTGTTTTCTTTAAAAAAACTGGATGTGTCCACGTTGCGCTTTGGGGCGTTTCCTGTCGCGGGCGCTAGGCCTACCCACACAAGTGAGGTATCATTTTTATCGGGAGACTTGGGGAAACACTGGGTGGAAGGAAATTTGTGGCTCCTCTCAGATTCCAGAACTTTCTGCCACAGAAATGTGAGTAACATGTGGTTTTTTAGCCAAATTTTGAGGTTTGCAAAGGATTCTGGGTAACAGAACCTGGACCAATCCCACAAGTAATCCATTCTTTGATTCCCCTAGGTCTCTAGTTTTCAGAAATGCACAGGTTTGGTATTTTTCCCTAGGTGCCGGCTGAGGTAGAGGCCAAAATCTACAGGTAGGCACTTCGCAAAAATCACCTCTGTTTTCTTTAAAAAAATTGGATGTGTCCCCGTTGCGCTTTGGGGCGTTTCCTGTCGCGGGCGCTAGGTCTCCCAACACAAGTGAGGTATCATTTTTATCGGGTGACTTGGGTGAACGCTGGGTGGAAGGAAATTTGTGGCTCCTCTCAGATTCCAGAACTTTCTGCCACAGAAATGTGAGGAACATGTGTTTTTTTAGCCAAATTTTGAGCTTTGCAAAGGATTCTGGGTAACAGAACCTGGTCCGAGCCCCACAAGTCACCCTATCTTGGATTCCCCTAGGTCTCTAGTTTTCAGAAATGCACAGGTTTGGTAGGTTTCCCTCAGTGCCTGCTGAGCTAGAGGCCAAAATCTACAGGTAGGCACTTCACAAAAATCACCTCTGTTTTCTTTAAAAAAATTGGATGTGTCCACGTTGCGCTTTGGGGCGTTTCCTGTCGCGGGCACTAGGCCTCCCCACACAAGTGAGGTATCATTTTTATCGGGAGACTTGGGGGAACGCTGGGTGGAAGGAAATTTGTGGCTCCTCTCAGATTCCAGAACTTTCTGCCACAGAAATGTGAGGAACATGTGTTTTTTTAGCCAAATTTTGGGGTTTGCAAAGGATTCTGGGTAACAGAACCTGGTCCGAGCCCCACAAGTCACCCCATCTTGGATTCCCTGAGGTCTCTAGTTTTCAGAAATGCACAGGTTTGGTAGGTTTCCCTAGGTGCCGGCTGAGCTGGAGGCCAAAATCTACAGGTAGGCACTTCACAAAAATCACCTCTGTTTTCTTTAAAAAAATTGGATGTGTCCACGTTGCGCTTTGTGGCGTTTCCTGTCGCGTGCGCTAGGCCTCCCCACACAAGTGAGTTATCCTTTTTATCAGGAGACTTGGGGGAAGGCTGTGTGGAAGGAAATTTGTGGCTCCTCTCAGATTCCAGAACTTTCTGCCACAGAAATGTGAGGAACATGTGTTTTTTTAGCCACATTTTGGGGTTTGCAAAGGATTCTGGGTAACAGAACCTGGTCCGAGCCCCACAAGTCACCCCATCTTGGATTCCCCTAGGTCTCTAGTTTTCAGAAATGCACTGGTTTGGTAGGTTTCCCTAGGTGCCGGCTGAGCTAGAGGCCAAAATCTACAGGTAGTCACTTCGCAAAAATCACCTCTGTTTTCTTTAAAAAAATTGGATGTGTCCACGTTGCGCTTTGGGGCGTTTCCTGTCGCGGGCTCTAGGCCTCCCCACACAAGTGAGGTATCATTTTTATAGGGAGACTTGGGGGAACGGTGGGTGGAAGGAAATTTGTGGCTCCTCTCAGATTCCAGAACTTTCTGCCACAGAAATGTGAGGAACATGTGTTTTTTTAGCCACGTTTTGGGGTTTGCAAAGGATTCTGGGTAACAGAACATGGTCCGAACCCCACAAGTCACCCCATCTTGGATTCCCCTAGGTCTCTAGTTTTCAGAAATGCACAGGTTTGGTAGGTTTCCCTAGGTGCCGGCTGAGCTAGAGGCCAAAATCTACAGGTAGGCACTTCGCAAAAATCACCTCGGTTTTCTTTCAAAAAATTGGATGTGTCCACGTTGCGCTTTGGGGCGTTTCCTGTCGGGGGCGCTAGGCCTACCCACACAAGTGAGGTATAATTTTTATCGGGAGACTTGGGAGAACGCTGGGTGGAAGGAAATTTGTGGCTCCTCTCAGATTCCAGAACTTTCTGCCACAGAAAAGTGAGGAAAATATGTTTCTTTAGACAAATTTTGAGGTTTGAAAGGATTCTGGGTAACAGAACCTGGTCCGAGCCCCACAAGTCACCCCATCTTGGATTCCCCTAGGTCTCTAGTTTTCAGAAATGCACAGGTTTGGTAGGTTTCCATAGGTGCCGGCTGAGCTAGAGGCCAAAATCTACAGGTAGGCACTTCGCAAAAATCACCTCTGTTTTCTTTCAAAAAATTGGATGTGTCCACGTTGCGCTTTGGGGCGTTTCCTGTTGCAGGCGCTAGGCCTACCCACACAAGTGAGGTATCCTTTTTATCGGGAGACTTGGGGGAACGCTGGGTGGAAGGAAATTTGTGGCTCCTCTCAGATTCCAGAACTTTCTGCCACAGAAATGTGAGGAACATGTGTTTTTTAGCCAAATTTTTAGGTTTGCAAAGGATTCTGGGTAACAGAACCTGGTCCGAGCCCCACAAGTCACCCCATCTTGGATTCCCCTAGGTCTCTAGTTTTCAGAAATGCACAGGTTTGGTAGGTTTCCCTAGGTGCCGGCTGAGCTGGAGGCCAAAAACTACAGGTAGGCACTTCACAAAAATCACCTCTGTTTTCTTTCAAAAAATTGGATGTGTCCACGTTGCGCTTTGGGGCGTTTCCTGTCGCGGGCGATAGGCCTCCCCACACAAGTGAGGTATTATTTTTATCGGGAGACTTGGGGGAACGCTGGGTGGAATTAAATTTGTGGCTCCTCTCAGATTCCAGAACTTTCTTCCACAGAAATGTGAGGAACATGTGTTTTTTTAGCCAAATTTTGAGGTTTGCAAAGCATTCTGCGTAACAGAACCTGGTCCGAGCCCCACAAGTCACCCCATCTTGGATTCCCCTAGGTCTCTAGTTTTTGGAAATGCACAGGATTGGTAGGTTTCCCTAGGTGCCGGCTGAGCTAGAGGCCAAAATCTACAGGTAGGCACTTCGCAAAAATCACCTCTGTTTTCTTTCCAAAAATTGGATGTGTCCACGTTGCGCTTTGGGGCGTTTCCTGTCGCGGGCGCTAGGCCTACCCACACAAGTGAGGTATCCTTTTTATCAGGAGATTTGGAGCTACGCTGGGTGGAAGGAAATTTGTGGCTCCTCTCAGATTCCAGAACTTTCTGCCACAGAAATGTGAGGAACATGTGTTTTTTTAGCCAAACTTTGAGGTTTGCAAAGGATTCTGGGTAACAGAACCTGGTCCGAGCCCCACAAGTCACACCATCTTGGATTCCCCTAGGTCTCTAGTTTTCAGAAATGCACAGCTTTGGTAGGTTTCCCTAGGTGCCGGCTGAGCTAGACGCCAAAATCTACAGGTGGGCACTTCGCAAAAATCACCTCTGTTTTCTTTCAAAAAATTTGATGTGGCCACGTTGCTCTTTGGGGCGTTTCCTGTCGTGGGCGCTAGGCCGAGCCACACAAGTGAGGTATCATTTTTATCAGGAGACTTGGAGCTACGCTGGGTGGAAGGAAATTCGTGGCTCCTCTCAGATTCCAGAACTTTCTGCCACAGAAATGTGAGGAACATGTGTTTTTTTAGCCAAATTTTGAGGTTTGCAAAGGATTCTGGGTAACGGAACCTAGTGCGATCCCCACAAGTCACCCCATGTTGGATTCCCCTAGGTCTCTAGTTTTCAGAAATTCACAGGTTTGGTAGGTTTCCCTAGGTGCCGGCTGAGCTAGAGGCCAAAGTCTACAGTTAGGCACTTCGCAAAAATCACCTCTGTTTTCTTTAAAAAAAATTGGATGTGTCTACGTTGCGCTTTGGGGCGTTTCCTGTCGCGGGCACTAGGCCTACCCACACAAGTGAGGTATCCTTTTTATCTGGAGACTTGGGGGAACGCTGGGTGGAAGGAAATTTGTGGCTCCTCTCAGATTCCAGAACTTTCCTCCACAGAAATGTGAGGAACATGTGTTTTTTTAGCCAAATTTTGAGGTTTGCAAAGGATTCTGGGTAACAGAACCTGGTCCGAGCCCCACAAGTCACCCCATCTTGGATTCCCCTTGGTCTCTAGTTTTCAGAAATGCACAGGTTTGGTAGGTTTCATAGGTGCTGGCTGAGCTAGAGGCCAAAATCTACAGGTAAGCACTTCACAAAAATCTTCTCCGTTTTCTTTCAAAAAATTGGATGTGTCCACGTTGCGCTTTGGGGCGTTTCCTGTCGCGGGCGCTAGGCCTACCCACACAAGTGAGGTATCCTTTTTATCAGGAGACTTGGGGCAACGCTGGGTGGAAGGAAATTTGTGGCTCCTCTCAGATTCCAGAACTTTCTGCCACAGAAATGTGAGGAACATGTGTTTTTTTAGCCAAATTTTGAGGTTTGCAAAGGATTATGGGTAACGGAACCTGGTCCGATCCCCACAAGTCACCCCATGTTGGATTCCCCTAGGTCTCTAGTTTTCAGAAATTCACAGGTTTGGTAGGTTTCCCTAGGTGCCGGCAGAGCTAGAGGCCAAAGTCTACAGTTAGGCACTTCGCAAAAATCACCTCTGTTTTCTTTAAAAAAAATTGGATGTGTCTACGTTGCGCTTTGGGGCGTTTCCTGTCGCGGGCGCTAGGCCTACCCACACAAGTGAGGTATCCTTTTTATCTGGAGACTTGGGGGAACGCTGGGTGGAAGGAAATTTGTGGCTCCTCTCAGATTCCAGAACTTTCCTCCACAGAAATGTGAGGAACATGTGTTTTTTTAGCCAAATTTTGAGGTTTGCAAAGGATTCTGGGTAACAGAACCTGGTCCGAGCCCCACAAGTCACCCCATCTTGAATTCCCCTAGGTCTCTAGTTTTAAGAAATGCACAGGTTTGGTAGGTTTCCCTAGGTGCCGGCTGAGCTAGAGGCCAAAATCTACAGGTAGGCACTTCGCAAAAATCACCTCTGTTTTCTTTCAAAAAATTGGATGCGTCCACGTTGCGCTTTGGGGTGTTTCCTTTCGGGGGCGCTAGGCCTACCCACACAAGTGAGGTATCATTTTTATCGGGAGACTTGGTGGAACGCTGGGTGGAAGGAAATTTGTGGCTCCTCTCAGATTCCAGAACTTTCTGCCACAGAAATGTGAGGAACATGTGTTTTTTAAGCCAAATTTTGAGGCTTGCAAAGGATTCTGGGTAACAGAACCTGGTCCGAGCCCCACAAGTCACCCCATCTTGGATTCCCCTAGGTCTCTAGTTTTCAGAAATGCACAGGTTTGGTAGGTTTCCCTAGGTGCCGGCTGAGCTAGAGGCCAAAATCTACAGGTAGGCACATTGCAAAAATCACCTCTGTTTTCTTTAAAAAAATTGGATGTGTCCACGTTGCGCTTTGGAGCGTTTCCTGTCTCGGGCGCTAGGCCTACCCACACAAGTGAGGTATCATTTTTATCGGGAGACTTGGGGGAACGCTGGGTGGAAGGAAATTTGTGGCTCCTCTCAGATTCCAGAACTTTCTGCCACAGAAATGTGAGGAACAAGTGTTTTTTTAGCCAAATTTTGAGGTTTGCAAAGGTTTCTGGGTAACAGAACCTGGTCCGAGCCCCACAAGTCACCCCATCTTGGATTCCCCTAGGTCTCTAGTTTTCGGAAATGCACAGGTTTGGTAGGTTTCCCTAGGTGCCGGCTGAGCTAGAGGCCAAAATCTACAGGTAGGCACTACGCAAAAATCACCTCTGTTTTCTTTAAAAAAATTGGATGTGTCCACGTTGCGCTTTGGGGCGTTTCCTGTCGGGGGCGCTAGGCCTACCCACACAAGTGAGGTATCATTTTTATCGGGAGACTTGGTGGAATGCTGGGTGGAAGGAAATTTGTGGCTCCTCTCAGATTCCAGAACTTTCTGCCACAGAAATGTGAGGAACATGTGTTTGTTTAGCCAAATTTTGAGGTTTGCAAAGGATTCTGTGTAACAGAACCTGGTCCGAGCCCCACAAGTCACCCCATCTTGGATTCCCCTAGGTCTCTAGTTTTCAGAAATGCACAGGTTTGGTAGGTTTTCCTAGGTGCCGGCTGAGCTAGAGGCCAAAATCCACAGGTAGGCACTTCGCAAAAATCACCTCTGTTTTCTTTCAAAAAATTGGATGTGTCCACGTTGCGCTTTGGGGCGTTTCCTGTCGCGGGCGCTAGGCCTACCCACACAAGTGAGGTATCCTTTTTATCAGGAGACTTGGGGGAACGCTGGGTGGAAGGAAATTTGTGGCTCCTCTCAGATTCCAGAACTTTCTGCCACAGAAATGTGAGGCACATGTGTTTTTTTAGCCAAATTTTGAGGTTTGCAAAGGATTCTGGGTAACAGAACCTGGTCCGAGCCCCCAAGTCACCCCATCTTGGATTCCCCTAGGTCTCTAGTTTTCAGAAATGCACAGGTTTGGTAGGTTTCCCTAGGTGCCGGCTGAGCTAGAGGCCAAAATCCACAGGTAGGCACTTCGCAAAAATCACCTCTGTTTTCTTTCAAAAAATTGGATGTGTCCACGTTGCGCTTTGGGGCGTTTCCTGTCGCAGGCGCTAGGCCTACCCACACAAGTGAGGTATCCTTTTTATCGGGAGACTTGGGGGAACGCTGGGTGGAATGAAATTTGTGGCTCCTCTCAGATTTCAGAACTTTCTTCCACAGAAATGTGAGGAACATGTGTTTTTTAGCCAAATTTTGAGGTTTGCAAAGCATTCTGGGTAACAGAACCTGGTCCGAGCCCCACAGGTCACCCCATCTTGGATTCCCCTAGGTCTCTAGTTTTTGGAAATGCACAGGTTTGGTAGGTTTCCCTAGGTGCCGGCTGAGCTAGAGGCCAAAATCTACATGTAGGCACTTCGCAAAAATCACGTCTGTTTTCTTTAAAAAAATTGGATGTGTCCACGTTGCGCTTTGGGGCGTTTTCTGTCACGGGCGCTAGGCCTACCCACACAAGTGAGGTATCATTTTTATCGAGAGACTTGGTGGAACGCTGGGTGGAAGGAAATTTGTGGCTCCTCTCAGATTCCAGAACTTTCTGCCACAGAAATGTGAGGAACATGTGTTTTTTTTTGCAAAATTTTGAGGTTTGCAAAGGATTCTGGGTAACAGAACCTGGTCCGAGCCCCACAAGTCACTCCCATCTTGGATTCCCCTAGGTCTCTAGTTTTCAGAAATGCACAGGTTTGGTAGGTTTCCCTAGGTGCCGGCTGAGCTAGAGGCTAAAATCTACAGATAGGCACTTCGCAAAAATCACCTATGTTTTCTTTAAAAAATTGGATGTGTCCACGTTGCGCTTTGGTCCGTTTCCTGTCGCGGGCGCTAGGCCTACCCAGACAAGTGAGGTATCCTTTTTATCGGAAGACTTGGGGGAACGCTGGGTGGAAGGAAATTTGTGGCTCCTCTCAGATTCAGGAACTTTCTGCAACAGAAATGTGAGGCACATGTGTTTTTTTAGCCAAATTTTGAGGTTTGCAAAGGATTCTGGGTAACAGAATCTGGTCCGAGCCCCACAAGTCACCCCATCTTGGATTCCCCTAGGTCTCTAGTTTTCACAAATGCACAGGTTTGGTAGGTTTCCCTAGATGCCGGCTGAGCTAGAGGCCAAAATCTACAGGTAGGCACTTTGCAAAAATCACCTCTGTTTTCTTTTAAGAAAGTGGATGTGTCCACGTTGCGCTTTGTGGCGTTTCCTGTCGCGGGCGCTAGGCCTACCCACACAAGTGAGGTATCATTTTTATCAGGTGACTTGGGGGAACGCTGGGTGGAAGGAAATTTGTGGCTCCTCTCAGATTCCAGAACTTTCTGCCACAGAAATGTGAGGAACATGTGTTTTTTTAGCCAAATTTTGAGGTTTGCAAAGGATTCTGGGTAACAGAACCTGGTCCGAGCCCCATAAGTCACCACATCTTGGATTCCCCTAGGTCTCTAGTTTTCAGAAATGCACAGGTTTGGTAGGTTTCCATAGATGCCGGCTGAGCTAGAGGCCAAAATCTACAGGTAGGCACTTTGCAAAAATCACCTATGTTTTCTTTTAAGAAATTGGATGTATCCACGTTGCGCTTTGGGGCGTTTCCTGTCGCGGGCGCGAGGCCTACCCACACAAGTGAGGTATCCTTTTTATCGGGAGACTTGGGGGAACGCTGGGTGGAAGGAAATTTGTGGCTCCTCTCAGATTCCAGAATTTTCTGCCACAGAAATGTGAGGCACATGTGTTTTTTTAGCCAAATTTTGAGGTTTGCAAAGGATTCTGGGTAACAGAACCTGGTCCGAGCCCCACAAGTCACCCCATCTTGGATTCCCCTAGGTCTCTAGTTTTCAGCAATGCACAGGTGTGGTAGGTTTCCCTAGGTGCCGGCTGAGCTAGAGGCCAAAATCTACAAGTAGGCACTTCGCAAAAATCACCTCTGTTTTCTTTTAAAAAATTGGATGTGTCCACGTTGCGCTTTGGGGCGTTTCCTGTCGCGGGCGCTAGGCCTACCCACACAAGTGAGGTATCCTTTTTATCGGGAGACTTGGGGGAACGCTGGGTGGAAGGAAATTTGTGGCTCCTCTCAGATTCCAGAAATTTCTGCCACAGAAATGTGAGGCACATGTGTTTTTTTTTTAGCCAAAATTTGAGGTTTGCAAAGGATTCTGGGTAACAGAACCTGGTCCGAGCCCCACAAGTCACCCCATCTTGGATTCCCCTAGGTCTCTAGTTTTCAGAAATGCACAGGTTTGGTAGGTTTCCCTAGGTGCCGGCTGAGCTAGAGGCCAAAATCCACAGGTAGGCACTTCGTAAAAATCACCTCTGTTTTCTTTCCAAAAATTGGATGTGTCCACGTTGCGCTTTGGGGCGTTTCCTGTCGCGGGCGCTAGTCCTACCCACACAAGTGAGGTATCATTTTTATCGGGAGACTTGGGGGAACGCTGGGTGGAAGGAAATTTGTGGCTCCTCTCAGATTCCAGAATTTTCTGCCACAGAAATGTGAGGACCATTTTAGCCAAATTTTGAGGTTTGCAAAGGCTTCTGGGTAACAGAACCTGGTCCGAGCCCCACAAGTCACCCCATCTTGGATTCCCCTAGGTCTCTAGTTTTCAGAAATGCACAGGTTTGGTAGGTTTCCCTAGGTGCCTGCTGAGCTAGAGGCCAAAATCTACAGGTAGGCACTTCACAAAAATCACCTCTGTTTTCTTTCAAAAAATTGGATGTGTCCACGTTGCGCTTTTAGGCGTTTCCTGTTGCGGGCGCTAGGCCTCCCCACACAAGTGAGGTATCATTTTTATCGGGAGACTTGGGGGAACGCTGGGAGGAAGGAAACTTGTGGCTCCTCTCAGATTCCAAAACTTTCTGCCACAGAAATGTGAGGAACACGTGTTTTTTTAGCCACATTTTGGGGTTTGCAAAGGATTCTGGGTAACAGAACCTGGTCTGAGCCCCACAAGTCACCCCATCTTGGATTCCCCTAGGTCTCTAGTTTTCAGAAATGCACAGGTTTGGTACGTTTCCCTAGTTGCTGGCTGAGCTAGAGGCCAAAATCTACAGGTAAGCACTTCACAAAAATCACCTCTGATTTCTTTCAAAAAATTGGATGTGTCCACGTTGCGCTTTGGGGCGTTTCCTGTCGCGGGCGCTAGGCCTACCCACACAAGTGAGGTATCATTTTTATCGGGAGACTTGGGGGAACGCTGGGTGGAAGGAAATTTGTGGCTCCTCTCACTTTCCAGAACTTTCTGCCACAGAAATGTGAGGAACATGTGTTTTTTTAGCCAAATTTTGAGGTTTGCTAAGGATTCTGGGTAACAGAACCTGGTCCGAGCCCCACAAGTCACCCCATCTTGGATTCCCCTAGGTCTCTAGTTTTCAGAAATGCACAGGTCTGGTAGGTTTCCCTAGGTGCAGGCTGAGCTAGAGGCCAAAATCTACAGGTAGGCACTTCGCAAAAATCACCTCTGTTTTCTTTCCAAAAATTGGATGTGTCCACGTTGCGCTTTGGGGCGTTTCCTGTCGCGGGCGCTAGGGCTACCCACACAAGTGAGGTATCATTTTTATCGGGAGACTTGGGGGAACGCTGGGTGGAAGGAAATTTGTGGCTCCTCTCACTTTCCAGAACTTTCTGCCACAGAAATGTGAGGAACATGTGTTTTTTTAGCCAAATTTTGAGGTTTGCTAAGGATTCTGGGTAACAGAACCTGGTCCGAGCCCCACAAGTCACCCCATCTTGGATTCCCCTAGGTCTCTAGTTTTCAGAAATGCACAGGTCTGGTAGGTTTCCCTAGGTGCAGGCTGAGCTAGAGGCCAAAATCTACAGGTAGGCACTTTGCAAAAATCACCTCTGTTTTCTTTCCAAAAATTGGATGTGTCCACGTTGCGCTTTGGGGCGTTTCCTGTCGCGGGCGCTAGGCCTACCCACACAAGTGAGGTATCATTTTTATCGGGAGACTCGGGGGAACGCTGGGTGGAAGGAAATTTGTGGCTCCTCTCAGATTACAGATCTTTCTGCCACAGAAATGTGAGGAACATGTGTTTTTTTAGCCAAATTTTGAGGTTTGCAAAGGATTCTGGGTAACAGAACCTGGTCCAAGCCCACAAGTCACCCCATCTTGGATTCCCCTAGGTCTCTAGTTTTCAGAAATTCACAGGTTTGGTAGGTTTCCCTAGGTGCCGGCTGAGCTAGAGGCCAAAATCTACAGATAGGCACTTCGCAAAAATCACCTGTTTTCTTTCAAAAAATTGGATGTGTCCACGTTGCGCTTTGGGGCGTTTCCTGTCGCGGGCGCTAGGCCTACCCACACAAGTGAGGTATCATTTTTATCGGGAGACTTGGGGGAACACTGGGTGGAAGGAAATTTGTTGCTCCTCTCGGATTCCAGAACTTTCTGCCACAGAAATGTGAGGAACATGTGTTTTTTTAGCCAAATTTTGAGGTTTGCAAAGGATTCTGGGTAACAGAACCTGGTCCAAGCCAACAAGTCACCCCATCTTGGATTCCCCTAGGTCTCTAGTTTTCAGAAATTCACAGGTTTGGTAGGTTTCCCTAGGTGCCGGCTGAGCTAGAGGCCAAAATCTAAAGGTAGGCACTTCGCAAAAATCACCTCTGTTTTCTTTCAAAAAAATTGGATGTGTCCACGTTGCTCTTTGGGGCGTTTCCTGTCGCGGGCGCTAGGCCTCCCCACACAAGTGAGGTATCATTTTTATCGGGAGACTTGGGGGAACGCTGGGTGGAAGGAAATTTGTGGCTCCTCTCAGATTCCAGAACTTTCTGCCACAGAAATGTGAGGAACATGTGTTTTTTTTAGCCAAATTTTGAGGTTTGTAAAGGATTCTGGGTAGCAGAACCTGGTCCAAGCCCACAAGTCACCCCATCTTGGATTCCCCTAGGTCTCTAGTTTTTAGAAATTCACAGGTTTGGTAGGTTTCCCTAGGTGCCGGCTGAGCTAGAGGCCAAAATCTAAAGGTAGGCACTTCGCAAAAATCACCTCTGTTTTCTTTCAAAAAAATTGGATGTGTCCACGTTGCGCTTTGGGGCGATTCCTGTCGCGGGCGCTAGGCCTCCCCACACAAGTGAGGTATCATTTTTATCGGGAGACTTGGGGGAACGCTGGGTGGAAGGAAATTTGTGGCTCCAATCAGATTCCAGAACTTTCTGCCACCGAAAAGTGAGGAACATGTGTTTTTTTAGCCAAATTTTGGGGTTTGCAAAGGATTCTGGGTAACATAACCTGGTCCGAGCCCCACAAGTCACCCTGTCTTGGATTCCCCTAGGTCTCTAGTTTTCAGAAATGCACAGGTTTGGTAGGTTTCCCTAGGTGCCGGTTGAGCTACAGGCCAAAATCTACAGGTAGGCACTTCGCAAAAATCGCCTCTGTTTTCTTTAAAAAAATTGGATGTGTCCACATTGCGCTTTGGGGCGTTTCCTGTCGCGGGCGCTAGGCCTACCCACACAAGTGAGGTATAATTTTTATCGGGAGACTTGGGGGAACGCTGGGTGGAAGGAAATTTGTGGCTCCTCTCAATTTCCAGAACTTTCTGCCACAGAAATGTGAGGAACATGTGTTTTTTTAGCCAAATTTTGAGGTTTGCAAAGGATTCTGGGTAACAGAACCTGGTCCGAGCCCCACAAGTCACCCCATCTTGGATTCCCCTAGGTCTCTAGTTTTCAGAAATTCACAGGTTTGGTAGGTTTCCCTAGGTGCCGGCTGAGCTAGAGGCCAAAATCTAAAGGTAGGCACTTCGCAAAAATCACCTCTGTTATCTTTCAAAAAAATTGGATGTGTCCACGTTGCGCTTTGGGGCGTTTCCTGTCGCGGGCGCTAGGCCTCCCCACACAAGTGAGGTATCATTTTTATCGGGAGACTTGGGGGAACGCTGGGTGGAAGGAAATTTGTGGCTCCTCTCAGATTCCAGAACTTTCTGCCACAGAAATGTGAGGAACATGTGTTTTTTTAGCCAAATTTTGAGGTTTGCAAAGGATTCTGGGTAGCAGAACCTGGTCCAAGCCCACAAGTCACCCCATCTTGGATTCCCCTAGGTCTCTAGTTTTCAGAAATTCACAGGTTTGGTAGGTTTCCCTAGGTGCCGGCTGAGCTAGAGGCCAAAATCTAAAGGTAGGCACTTCGCAAAAATCACCTCTGTTTTCTTTCAAAAAAATTGGATGTGTCCACGTTGCGCTTTGGGGCGTTTCCTGTCGCGGGCGCTAGGCCTCCCCACACAAGTGAGGTATCATTTTTATCGGGAGACTTGGGGGAACGCTGGGTGGAAGGAAATTTGTGGCTCCTCTCAGATTCCAGAACTTTCTGCCACCGAAAAGTGAGGAACATGTGTTTTTTTAGCCAAATTTTGGGGTTTGCAAAGGATTCTGGGTAACAGAACCTGGTCCGAGCCCCACAAGTCACCCTGTCTTGGATTCCCCTAGGTCTCTAGTTTTCAGAAATGCACAGGTTTGGTAGGTTTCCCTAGGTGCCGGTTGAGCTAGAGGCCAAAATCTACAGGTAGGCACTTCGCAAAAATCGCCTCTGTTTTCTTTAAAAAAATTGGATGTGTCCACGTTGCGCTTTGGGGCGTTTCCTGTCGCGGGCGCTAGGCCTACCCACACAAGTGAGGTATCATTTTTATCGGGAGACTTGGGGGAACGCTGGGTGGAAGGAAATTTGTGGCTCCTCTCACTTTCCAGAACTTTCTGCCACAGAAATGTGAGGAACATGTGTTTTTTTAGCCAAATTTTGAGGTTTGCAAAGGATTCTGGGTAACAGAACCTGGTCCGAGCCCCACAAGTCACCCCATCTTGGATTCCCCTAGGTCTCTAGTTTTCAGAAAAGCACAGGTCTGGTAGGTTTCCCTAGGTGCAGGCTGAGCTAGATGCCAAAATCTACAGGTAGGCACTTCGCAAAAATCACCTCTGTTTTCTTTCAAAAAATTTGATGTGTCCACGTTGCGCTTTGGGGCGTTTCCTGTCGCGGGCGCTAGGCCTACCCACACAAGTGAGGTATCATTTTTATCGGGAGACTTGGGGGAACGCTGGGTGGAAGGAAATTTGTGGCTCCTCCCAGATTACAGATCTTTCTGCCACAGAAATGTGAGGAACATGTGTTTTTTTAGCCAAATTTTGAGGTTTGCAAAGGATTCTGGGTAACAGAACCTGGTCCAAGCCCACAAGTCACCCCATCTTGGATTCCCCTAGGTTTCTAGTTTTCAGAAATTCACAGGTTTGGTGGGTTTCCCTAGGTGCCGGCTGAGCTAGAGGCCAAAATCTACAGATAGGCACTTTGCAAAAATCACCTGTTTTCTTTCAAAAAATTGGATGTGTCCACGTTGCGCTTTGGGGAGTTTCCTGTCGCGGGCGCTAGGCCTACCCACACAAGTGAGGTGTCCTTTTTATGTGGAGACTTGGGGGAACGCTGGGTGGAAGGAAATTTGTGGCTCCTCTCAGATTCCAGAACTTTCTGCCACAGAAATGTGAGGAACATGTGTTTTTTTAGCCAAATTTTGAGGTTTGCAAAGGATTCTGGGTAACAGAACCTGGTCCGAGCCCCACAAGTCACCCCATCTTGGATTCCCCTAGGTCTCTAGTTTTCAGAAATGCACAGGTTTGGTAGGTTTCCCTCGGTGCCGGCTGAGCTAGAGGCCAAAATCTACAGATAGGCACTTCGCAAAAATCACCTGTTTTCTTTCAAAAAATTGGATGTGTCCATGTTGCGCTGTGGGGCGTTTCCTGTCGCGGGCGCTAGGCCTACCCACACAAGTGAGGTATAATTTTTATCGGGAGACTTGGGGGAACGCTGGGTGGAAGGAAATTTGTGGCTCCTCTCAGATTCCAGAACTTTCTGCCACAGAAATGTGGTGAGGAACATGTGTTTTTTTAGCCAAATTTTGATGTTTGCAAAGGATTCTGGGTAACAGAACCTGGTCCAAGCCCACAAGTCACCCCATCTTGGATTCCCCTAGGTCTCTAGTTTTCAGAAATTCACAGGTTTGGTAGGTTTCCCTAGGTGCCGGCTGAGCTAGAGGCCAAAATCTAAAGGTAGGCACTTTGCAAAAATCACCTCTGTTTTCTTTCAAAAAAATTGGATGTGTCCACGTTGCGCTTTGGGGCGTTTCCTGTCGCGGGCGCTAGGCCTCCCCACACAAGTGAGGTATCATTTTTATCGGGAGAGTTGGGGGAACGCTGGGTGGAAGGAAATTTGTGGCTCCTCTCAGATTCCAGAACTTTCTGCCACAGAAATGTGAGGAACATGTGTTATTTTAGCCAAATGTTGAGGTTTGCAAAGGATTCTGGGTAACAGAACCTGGTCCAAGCCCCCAGTCACCCCATCTTGGATTCCCCTAGGTCTCTAGTTTTCAGAAATTCACAGGTTTGGTAGGTTTCCCTAGGTGCCGGCTGAGCTAGAGGCCAAAATCTAAAGGTAGGCACTTCGCAAAAATCACCTCTGTTTTCTTTCAAAAAAATTGGATGTGTCCACGTTGCGCTTTGGGGCGTTTCCTGTCGCGGGCGCTAGGCCTCCCCACACAAGTGAGGTATCATTTTTATCGGGA
This sequence comes from Pleurodeles waltl, assembly GCF_031143425.1. Classification (NCBI taxonomy): domain Eukaryota; kingdom Metazoa; phylum Chordata; class Amphibia; order Caudata; family Salamandridae; genus Pleurodeles; species Pleurodeles waltl. The sequence goes on from NC_090446.1 coordinate 1,536,537,372, forward strand.
GACTTGGGGGAACGCTGGGTGGGAGGAAATTTGTGGCTCCTCTCAGATTCCAGAACTTTCTGCCACAGAAATGTGAGGAACATGTGTTTTTTTAGCCAAATTTTGGGGTTTGCAAAGGATTCTGGGTAACAGAACCTGGTCCGAGCCCCACAAGTCACCCTGTCTTGGATTCCCCTAGGTCTCTAGTTTTCAGAAATGCACAGGTTTGGTAGGTTTCCCTAGGTGCCGGTTGAGCTAGAGGCCAAAATCTAAAGGTAGGCACTTCGCAAAAATCGACTCTGTTTTCTTTAAAAAAATTGGATGTGTCCACGTTGCGCTTTGGGGCGTTTCCTGTCGCGGGCGCTAGGCCTACCCACACAAGTGAGGTATCATTTTTATCGGGAGACTTGGGGGAACGCTGGGTGGAAGGAAATTTGTGGCTCCTCTCAGATTCCAGAGCTTTCTGCCACAGAAATGTGAGGAACATGTGTTTTTTTAGCCAAATTTTGAACTTTGCAAAGGATTCTGGGTAACAGAACCTGGTCCGAGCCCCACAAGTCACCCCATCTTGGATTCCCCTAGGTCTCTAGTTTTCAGAAATGCACAGGTCTGGTAGGTTTCCCTAGGTGCTGGCTGAGCTAGAGGCCAAAATCTACAGGTAGGCACTTCGCAAAAATCACCTCTGTTTTATTTCAAAAAATGTCATGTGTCCACGTAGCGCTTTTGGGCGTTTCCTGTCGCGGGCGCTAGGCCTACCCACACAATTGAGGTATCATTTTTATCGGGAGACTTGGGGGAACGCTGGGTGGAAGGAAATTTGTGGCTCCTCTCAGATTCCAGATCTTTCTGCCACAGAAATGTGAGGAACATGTGTTTTTCTAGCCAAATTTTGAGGTTTGCAAAGGATTCTGGGTAACAGAACCTGGTCCAAGCCCACAAGTCACCCCATCTTGGATTCCCCTAGGTCTCTAGTTTTCAGAAATTCACAGGTTTGGTAGGTTTCCCTAGGTGCCGGCTGAGCTAGAGGCCAAAATCTACAGATAGGCACTTCGCAAAAATCACCTGTTTTCTTTCAAAAAATTGGATGTGTCCACGTTGCGCTTTGGGGCGCTTCCTGTCGCGGGCGCTAGGCCTACCCACACAAGTGAGGTATCCTTTTTATCTGGAGACTTGGGGGAACGCTGGGTGGAAGGAAATTTGTGGCTCCTCTCAGATTCCAGAACTTTCTGCCACAGAAATGTGAGGAACATGTGTTTTTTTAGCCAAATTTTGAGGTTTGCAAAAGATTCTGGGTAACAGAACCTGGTCCGAGCCCCACAAGTTACCCCATCTTGGATTCCCCTTGGTCTCTAGTTTTCAGAAATGCACAGGTTTGGTAGGTTTCCCTAGGTGCCGGCTGAGCTAGAGGCCAAAATCTACAGGTAGGCACTTCACAAAAATCACCTCTGTTTTCTTTCAAAAAATTGGATGTGTCCACGTTGCGCTTTGGGGCGTTTCCTGTCGCGGGCGCTAGGCCTACCCACACCAGTGAGGTATCATTTTTATCGGGAGACTTGGGGGAACGCTGGGTGGAAGGAAATTTGTGGCTCCTCTCAGATTCCAGAACTTTCTGCCACAGAAATGTGAGGAACATGTGTTTTTTAAGCCAAATTTTGAGGTTTGCAAAGGATTCTGGGTAACAGAACCTGGTCCAAGCCCACAAGTCACCCCATCTTGGATTCCCCTAGGTCTCTAGTTTTCAGAAATTCACAGGTTTGGTAGGTTTCCCTAGGTGCCGGCTGAGCTAGAGGCCAAAATCTAAAGGTAGGCACTTCGCAAAAATCACCTCTGTTTTCTTTCAAAGAAATTGGATGTGTCCACGTTGCGCTTTGGGGCGTTTCCTGTCGCGGGCGCTAGGCCTACCCACACAAGTGAGGTATCATTTTTATCGGGAGACTTGGGGGAACGCTGGGTGGAAGGAAATTTGTGGCTCCTCTCAGATTCCAGAACTTCCTGCCACAGAAATGTGAGGAACATGTGTTTTTTTAGCCACATTTTGAGGTTTGCAAAGGATTCTGGGTAACAGAACATGGTCCGAGCCCCACAAGTCACCCCATCTTGGATTCCCCTAGGTCTCTAGTTTTCAGAAATGCACAGGTTTGGTTGGTTTCCCCTGGTGCCGGCTGAGCTAGAGGCCAAAATCTACAGGTAGGCACTTCGCAAAAATCACCTCTGTTTTCTTTAAAAAAATTGGATGTGTCCACGTTGCGCTTTGGGGCGTTTCCTGTCGCGGGCGCTAGGCCTACCCACACAAGTGAGGTATCATTTTTATCGGGAGACTTGGGGGAACGGTGGGTAGAAGGAAATTTGTGGCTCCACTCATATTCCAGAACTTTCTGCCACAGAAAAGTGAGGAACATGCATTTTTTTAGCCAAATTTTGAGGTTTGCAAAGGATTCTGGGTAACAGAACCTGGTCCAAGCCCACAAGTTACCCCATCTTGGATTCCCCTTGGTCTCTAGTTTTCAGAAATGCACAGGTTTGGTAGGTTTCCCTAGGTGCCGGCTGAGCTAGAGGCCAAAATCTACAGGTAGGCACTTCACAAAAATCACCTCTGTTTTCTTTCAAAAAATTGGATGTGTCCACGTTGCGGTTTGGGGCGTTTCCTGTCGCGGGCGCTAGGCCTACCCACACCAGTGAGGTATCATTTTTATCGGGAGACTTGGGGGAACGCTGGGTGGAAGGAAATTTGTGGCTCCTCTCAGATTCCAGAACTTTCTGCCACAGAAATGTGAGGAACATGTGTTTTTTAAGCCAAATTTTGAGGTTTGCAAAGGATTCTGGGTAACAGAACCTGGTCCAAGCCCACAAGTCACCCCATCTTGGATTCCCCTAGGTCTCTAGTTTTCAGAAATTCACAGGTTTGGTAGGTTTCCCTAGGTGCCGGCTGAGCTAGAGGCCAAAATCTAAAGGTAGGCACTTCGCAAAAATCACCTCTGTTTTCTTTCAAAGAAATTGGATGTGTCCACGTTGCGCTTTGGGGCGTTTCCTGTCGCGGGCGCTAGGCCTACCCACACAAGTGAGGTATCATTTTTATCGGGAGACTTGGGGGAACGCTGGGTGGAAGGAAATTTGTGGCTCCTCTCAGATTCCAGAACTTCCTGCCACAGAAATGTGAGGAACATGTGTTTTTTTAGCCACATTTTGAGGTTTGCAAAGGATTCTGGGTAACAGAACATGGTCCGAGCCCCACAAGTCACCCCATCTTGGATTCCCCTAGGTCTCTAGTTTTCAGAAATGCACAGGTTTGGTTGGTTTCCCCTGGTGCCGGCTGAGCTAGAGGCCAAAATCTACAGGTAGGCACTTCGCAAAAATCACCTCTGTTTTCTTTAAAAAAATTGGATGTGTCCACGTTGCGCTTTGGGGCGTTTCCTGTCGCGGGCGCTAGGCCTACCCACACAAGTGAGGTATCATTTTTATCGGGAGACTTGGGGGAACGGTGGGTAGAAGGAAATTTGTGGCTCCACTCATATTCCAGAACTTTCTGCCACAGAAAAGTGAGGAACATGCATTTTTTTAGCCAAATTTTGAGGTTTGCAAAGGATTCTGGGTAACAGAACCTGGTCCGAGCCCCACAAGTCACCCCATCTTGGATTCCCCTAGGTCTCTAGTTTTCAGAAATGCACAGGTTTGGTAGGTTTCCCTAGGTGCCGGCTGAGCTAGAGGCCAAAATCTACAGGTAGGCACTTCGCAAAAATCACCTCTGTTTTCTTTCAAAAAATTGGATGTGTCCATGTTGTGCTTTGGGGCGTTTCCTGTTGCGGGCGCTAGGCCTACCCACACAAGTGAGGTATCATTTTTATCGGGAGACTTGGGGAAATGCTGGGTGGAAGGAAATTTGTGGCTCCTCTCAGATTCCAGAACTTTCTGCCACAGAAATGTGAGGAACATGTGTTTTTTTAGCCACATTTTGAGGTTTGCAAAGGATTCTGGGTAACAGAACCTGGTCCGAGCCCCACAAGTAACCCCATCTTGGATTCCCCTAGAATGCACAGGTTTGGTAGGTTTCCCTAGGTGCCGGCTGAGCCAGAGGCCAAAATCTGCAGGTAGGCACTTAGCAAAAAACACCTCTGTTTTCTTTCAAAAAATTGGATGTGTCCACGTTGAGCTTTGGGGCGTTTCCTGTCGCGGGCGCTAGGCCTACCCACACAAGTGAGGTATCATTTTTATCGGGAGACTTTGGGGAACGCTGGGTGGAAGGAAATTTGTGGCTTCTCTCAGATTCCAAAACTTTCTGCCTCAGAAATGTGAGGAACATGTGTTTTTTTAGCCAAATTTTGAGGTTTGCAAAGGATTCTGGGTGACAGAACCTGGTCCGAGCCCCACAAGTCCCACCATCTTGGATTCCACACAAGTGAGGTATCATTTTTATCGGGAGGCTTGGGCGAACATAGATCAGCAAAACAAGTGTTATTGCCCCTTGTCTTTCTCTACATTTTTTCCTTCCAAATATAGGAGAGTGTGTAAAAAAGACATCTATTTGAGAAATGCCCTGTAATTCACATGCTAGTATTGTCACCCCGGAATTCAGAGATGTGCAAATAACCACTGCTCCTCAACACCTTATCTTGTGCCCTTTTTGGAAATACAAAGGTTTTCTTGATAGCAATTTTTTACTCTTTATATTTCAGCAAATGAATTGCTGTATACCCGGTATAGAATGAAAATGCACTGCAGGGTGCAGCTCATTTATTGGCTCTGGGTTCCTCGGGTTCTTGATGAACCTACAAGCCCTATATATCCCCGCAACCAGAGGAGTCCAGCAGGCGTAACGGTATATTGCTTTTGATAATCTGACATTGCAGGGAAAAGTTACAGAGTAAAACGTAGAGAAAAATTGATGTTTTTTTCACCTCAATTTCAATATTTTTCTTTTTCAGTTGTTATTTTCTGTAGAAAACCCTTGTAGGATCTACACAAATGACCCCTTGCTGAATTCAGAATTGTGTCTACTTTTCAGAAATGTTTAGGTTTCTGGGATCCAGTATTGGTTTCATGCCCATTTCTGTCACTGACTGGAAGGAGGCTGAAAGCACAAAAAATTGCAAAAATGGGGTATGTCCCAGTAAAATGCCAAAATTGTGTTGAAAAATTGTGTTTTCTGATTCAAGTCTGCCTGTTCCTGAAAGCTGGTAAGCTGCTGAGTTTGTTGATGCCATTTTCAGGGGAAAAACCACAAGCCTTCTTCTGCAGCCACTTTTTCAAATTTTTTTGAAAAAAAAACGAAATTTTCACTGTATTTTGGCTAATTTCTTGGCCTCCTTCAGGGGAACCCACAAAGTCTGGGTACCTCTAGAATCCCTAGGATGTTGGAAAAAAAGGACGTAAATTTGGGTTGGTTTGCTTATGTGGACAAAAAGTTATGAGGCCATAAGCGCAAACTGCCCCAAATAGACAAAAAAAGGTCTGGCACAGGAGGGGGAAAAGGCCTGGCAGCGAAGGGGTTAAGATGGGTAGTCCGCATTTTTGTAGGATTTGCCGAGTTCGGCTACAAATTAAATTTCAAAAAAACAAAAATAGCCTTCCTTAGCATCCTGTTTCTGGGACATGAGCTATCAAGTGAAGGAAAGAGCCTAGCGCCACAATTCTTGAAAAAATGTGCACAATTACAGCCTCCAAATACCAATAAAAAACTTCCTAAATTTTGGCAGAACATACATTCCTGATTAAGCATCACGCATAAAACCCTTATATGATTTGATACGTCCTGACTTTTCAAGTAAGTTTTTGACAGTCGAACACACATGCATTCTCAGAGCTTTGCAAACAGACATGCTTGCAGGACAACACTTACACACGAGGGAAAACAAAACACATTCGGTCATCAGAGTGATTGCTGGTGCCATTGGTTTCACCTATGTAACTTTCAGTGAGGGTGAGACAGTCCGATTGCATACAAATCACATTTGTACTCAGCAGCAGAACAACGCTTTGCTCCCACTGAGAACATTCTCACTGGTGTACAGATAGCTGTCATTAAAGAAAGACCTCTGGCCCAAGGCAAACGCATTATTGTCATCTCTCCAATTCCAGCCCTTGAGGCTGTTACCAAAGCCAGTGTTCCAAACATTAAATCGTTGCACCCATGTTGGATATAATAGGTGACGTCTTTGACAGCCACAGATGTTGACTAAATGTTTTACCCAAAATTTCAAACTCAAGAATGTTTGCAATATGAACTAGAATACTCAGTTCCTGCAAATACACTGCCTACTGATTAGTATCAAACAGTCATGAACACCGATGGCTCAACACAACCTGCAATTGGCACAAAGCATCAAAACTCCACTGCTTGCGCAGTCGTAAGTGGCTCCATGGAGGATAATACGTTTTGTCCCCAGCATACATTCACAGAAACCCGAGGGGACTGCACAGCACAACTAGCAGAGCTAAAAGCTCTGGTAATGGCACTGGAACATACGGATCCTGCACAGTTAACACTGATTGTTTGTGATTCATACTACTGTGTCCAGTCCTTTAATGAATATATGTATTACTGGCGCCAGACTGGGTTCAGAGATTCTAAAGGCAACACCATTAAACACAGACTTCTGGGGGGAAAGTAGCGGATCTGAAGGAAAAGCTACCAAATGTCAATGCTGTACATACACTTGGACACCAGTGCATTGGAATACATGTTGCTGGGAATACACTGGCTGATAAAGCTGCAAAGTCAGCAGTAGCCACGGCCTCTGTTGCTGCTGTAACCCGCTTAGGTGCAAAACCGGACGATGACATATGGGCTGCCGCGAAAGCTACGGCTGAAGGTAAACCATATCCAAAAGCGTTTCCTGCTAAATATTTCCACCGAATGGGAGGCTGCCTAAACGCTGAGGTTAAGATACCAGACGTAGGGGTTCGAGAAATTCCCAATAAAGACATAAGATCAGGGTTGATTAAAGCAGTGCATGAGGAAGTAGCATCTGCCCATGCTGGTGTGGCGGCTACCATATCATTGTTGCAACCCCTCTATTGGTGGCCAGGTCTGTACAAAGAGGCCAGCAGTAACATCTGCCAACAAATTAAACTTTCCACTGCTAAGCGCCCACTGCAGACGCCCCTCCCAATTTCCAACAAACCATTACAATGTGTGTACTTAGACCATTGCGGTCCCCTAACACCGGACAGTACATACAAATAAATTTTAGTCGCTGTTGACTCCTGCTCCAGATTTCTATGGGTGTGGCCACAACGCTCAGCTGACGCTCAGGCTGTTAGTAAAGATTTACAAATCCTTATCGGTACATATGCAGTTGCGGCTTTCCACTCAGACCAGGGCCCTGCTTTCGCCTCAAGGGCATTCAAGGACGGCATTGCTTTGTTAGGTGTCCAACTCCAGTACTCGTCTCTATTTCATCCGGATGGAAATAGTGTCATGAGGCGATTAAACCGTGACTTAAAGTAGTCCTTAACAGCCAGAGTCTTAGGTACGGATTGTAGCTGGCTAAATCACCTGTATGGAGTCCAGAGAGCACTTATCAATCTGCCTAGAAGGTCCCTGGGGGGGTTGTACTTCATATGAGTGCCTGCTCGGAACTCAAATGTATCTAGATCTAGATCCTAGATCCAGATCTTGATGGTCCTGGCGTGGAGGCAGCAGAAACACCCTTTGACATAAATGAACGTGTCACTGTCTTACAGGAATTGCAGCAGTTCCATAACGTCAACACTTCTGCCAGTGCTGCCTCCACAGGAATTAAGGATGTTCCTGTAACACCTACAGGCTGGATTTCTAAAGTTGGGGATCGATTGCTTTGAAAAAAGAGTTTGGTCCTTCTTATCGTGCACCAGTCTCAGTTTTGGGAATACACGGTACCAGAACTGTCATTCTACCACCATTGGCTGGTACTAAAGAAAACCGCTTTGTATCTATTGACAATGTCAAGTTACACCATGTGGCCGATCCTGTACAGCAGACCAAGAGGAGCAGCCATTAGTTCTTGAATCCCTCTCACTACTGGTCAAGAAGTTCCTTTACAAGTTATAAGCAGCAACACTGACACCTTTCCGAGCTTAGGGAGGGTGGAAAATGATCTTGCATTAGTTCCACTAACATCTGTTTCAACAACTAATACAGAAACAATTGATCGATTTGACACAACTTTAACACAGACGGAAGGTGTCATTTATTCTGAACCACCATGGAAAATAACCACTGGTTCTCCACTTACAAACACAGCTTTTCCCCGAACTGCTTCTGGATACTTTGCTGATATCAACGACACCGTTTCAAACTCATTCGCCTCTTCTACTCCTGAACTGTCAAAAACACGTAAGCTGATAAACTGGCTTAAAGCAAATTACTTTATTTATCCATGGAACTATCTGTGGCTTTCTTTAACTCTACTGGCTTTCCTGCTTTGGATTTGTTTTGTTATAACATTCTTTTTATTAATACATGGTCGTTTTCTTCCTGAAAGATCAACATTTGAACTGGTGGATGAGGTCCTAAAACCACATTTTTCTTCTCATAAGGTCCGCAGAGAGTTGTCTTTTGTGAACATTTCCGCTATACCAATTGCTGATGGGATTGTTTGGGATGAAGTAACATTTGATATATAAGGCCCCACAGAGGTCATTCAAATACCATATGTGTTTAAACTTTCAATGAACAATGTAATAATACCTGGAGTTGTTTCTGATGATTGGGGTGTGAAAACAGTTGATTCTATGATGACTGAGTTGCAGTATTACACTGCATTTGAAAACGAAGATGTTTACCAATCTAAAGAGAAGTATTGTGATATGTTTTGCTATAATTATTATGGCCACCATTTCATCCACAGAGCAAGTACCCCAAAGACTGTTTTTAATTACACACAATGGGAACATTGTCAGGCTCCACCACAAGGGAGTTCTAAAACATACTCTGACTAATTTGCATATTTTTCTGGGCACAATGTTATAAATGCTGAGTCATATAATTTTAAATTGCCATCGATAGAAAATGTATGAATATTATTGACAAATGCTAAATGTATTTATTCGGATTCATTTGTTACCCAGTTGACAATAGAAGGCTATGAATATTGGCGGAAGTCGATTGACTTAAAAAGTGTGTGGGGAACTGGACATTGGCAAATACGGGGAACAAAAGCTTTATTTAAAGTATGCCTGATACCTCTTCAAATGATATTTTTAAATGAAACTGTACAACAAACATGTTTTTTGGGTTGAGCTAATATTAAGGAATTGAACTTGCCCAGTATTCCTGCCCCTGCTAAATTTTATAAATGGCAAAAGTATATCAATGCAACTGAAGATCTGCTTGATGAATGTGTCCAGAATAGCACGTTTAATGCTTCACTGTCACGCCCTGGTGGGTGGTTATTGTGGCCAATAGATACCAATGGGTGTCATAAACGTTTTATAAACTCCACAGGGTATTAGAACTAGTAGGCCCTGTCCCTCGCTATATATCATCCGAACATGCGGGTATAGTAACAACATACAGTGTAGGGAAACAATGCCAGCAATGGTTGAAGAGTTCCTCACTGGATGCGGTTAGAGAACACCTCAGTTTCCTGTCTAAAAACACCGACTTACAGGACTTCGTTAGCCCAGGAAAAAAATGCAGAAAGCGCTTCTTATATGAAGTATACAATGAAATTTGGAAGCTTTCCCAACAAGAAGCTGCTGCCCGGTTAAGGCATATAGACCAGGAAAAAGGCATTAGCTGTTGTAGATAATGTGATTAATACCCTGTTCGACCGGATATACACCCTAAGTACTATTGTCTCTTCTGCTATAGAGATAATACAAACTGATATGTCTTCTTTACACCATGGACAGAGTCAAGTAAGGTCCATTATGCAGTTGGGTTGGAAACTTCAAACACTGAAGGTAGGTCACGTTCCCTGGCAACACGTTAGCGCAAGGGACATATTTTCTACATTTAATTTAACGCAACAACAACAACTAATAGCTAAGAAAGAAGCGACGTATGTCATGCTAAACATCGAAAAGTTAGAAAAGTTGCCTTTTACTGTGGCTGAAATACCATCTGCTGAGTGGTTAATACTCGGGGTCATTAATCTACCTAATTCCACATTACAATTCATGCTTAAAATACATTCCAGTAGGCAGATATGAAAGGATGGGAGATACTTACATTCATGAGGTGTGGGAGCTGCCCTTCTCGTACAAATGTTTCAGTGGCATGAAAGAGGTCTTTCTTAGCGGTAGTGAATGCGAGACTTCTGTCAGCCATTCAGTGGTTTGTAAACAACTGTCCTTGCAAGGGCGTGTACCGCGTCTGCATTGAACTTGGCTTGTTATCTGAAGGGAGTACCAGTCCCCTTGACTAGAACTGCGTTCCAGGTGCTTTCAAACAGCAGCTATGTTCTCCTCAATAGTGAAGACTGTTGTGGGATGCAAGCCGGAATCGTTTATGTTGTTTCATTATACATGCTGCGGGAACGTACTTTTTCTTCCCAATAGACAGAAAGAGGTAGCTGACATTTGGCCCCATATTGCTACTTCTAATGTGAATTTTGACAAGTTGAGCAGACTTAAAGCTTTGCTGTTCAAAAACATGTTGCTCTCACATCTGCACGTGAGACCTACGCACTTTAGGTGGCAAGGTCATCAGCAGAGATGCAGTCCCTTTTAAGTAACAACTTTTCGAGACACTTTGGTGAACTTGTGGGATGAATATTTAATGCGTCCAGTACTACTGGAATCGCAAATTTCTTTAAGGCTGTTGCTTCTGGTTTCGTTTACACCTTCTCCTCCATATTCAGTTTAATACCATCAGCCATCCACTCAATATTGTCCAGTATTTTGGGGGGATTTCCAATAACTTTGGCTATAATAGTTGGCATTTTGCTATTGCTATTTTTCATGCCCCATGGCTTTACCGCCGCAACAAGGAGGAATGATAGCGCTCCCACCTGCGCAGCTGTTTCGTGAACGCATGGTGCAGTATTTTGGAGCAACACTCCTGGTGCAATTGGAGTGTGACTGGTCTCTTTCTTTCAGACAGGTTTTGCATTGTGTGCATCCCATGTTTCGATGCCTTTGGTGCTCGTTCGAACATGCATTAAAAGTTTGTCTTTCTACGCAGCGCTTACTTTCATTGGACGCTGATCTGTTGATGTTCTCGCTGAGGGTTCCAATAACTTTGGATATAATAGCTGGCAATTTGCTGCTGCTATTTTTCATGCGCAATGGCTTTATCACCGCAACAAAGAGGAATGATAGCACTTCCACCTGCGCAGCTGTTTCGTGAACGCATGATGCGGAAGCTATCCATAACCGATAAATAGCCATAGAAACAAAAACAAAATTAGTACTCTTTGGTCCTGCAGTTCCTATTGTTTCAGATACACCTAAAACAATAACCTCAGGAGTTAGTTCCACATCATGTTTTACAACCTCTTTTAAAAACTGCCTAATATCCCTCTTCAAAGAGTCTAATTTCATACATGAAGCGAACATGTGTATGAGGTCTGCACCAAAGAACTGACATCTCGGACAGTGCGCCCCATCTATCCTTCCGCACTTAACTATTTATCTGGGGTAAAATGTAAATTATAGGTTGTTTTATAATGTTGTGTCTGGAGTGCTGCTGACAGAATGCTACAGCCGAGTTCAAGGGATTTGTAAAATTCCAAATCTCTAATATTTAAATGAGTTTCCCACTTCTTGTAATGCTTCTCTTAATCCTCTGGCTGTTCTGCGTTCAGTGTAGCGTACAGTGAGCTAAGCGGACATTTTGCAAACCCTGCCAGCCCACCGGTTTTTCTATGTGAAAAATCTCTCACTTGAAGGAATTAAAAAAATTCCCTTTGCGCCAGTGTAGGAGGCTGGCCTGGCTTGTAGTGAGTACCAAGGGGTACTTACACCTTGCACCAGGTCCAGCTATCCCTTATTAGTGTAGAGGGGTGTCTAGCAGCTTAGGCTGATAGAAAAGGTAGCTTAGCAGAGCAGCTTAGGCTGAACTAGGAGACCAGTGAAGCTCCTACAGTACCACTAGTGTCATTTGCACAATATCATAAGAAAACACAATACACAGATATACTAAAAATAAAGGTACTTTATTTTCATGACAATATGCCAAAGTATCTCAGTGAGTACCCTCAGTATGAGGATAGCAAATATACCCAAGATATATGTACACAATACCAAAATATGCAGTAATAGCAATAGAAAACAGTGCAAACAATGTATAGTCACAATAGAATACAATGGGGGACATAGGGATAGGGGCAACACAAACCATATACTCTAGAAGTGGAATGCGAACCACGAATGGACCCCAAACCTATGTGACCTTGTAGAGGGTCGCTGGGACTGTAAGAAAACAGTGAGGATTAGAAAAATAGCCCACCCCAAGACCCTGAAAAGTGGGTGCAAAGTACACCTAAGTTCCCCAAAGAGCACCGATGTAGTGATAGGGGAATTCTGCAAGGAAGACCAACACCAGCAATGCAACAACAATGGATTTCCTGACGAGAGTACCTGTGGAACAAGGGGACCAAGTCCAAGAGTCACGATCAAGTTAGGAGTGTGCAGATGCCCAGGAAATGCCAGCTGTGGGTGCAAAGAAGCTGCCACCGGATGGTAGAAGCTGTGGATTCTGCAAGAACGACAAGGGCTAGAAATGTCCCCTTTGGAGGATGGATGTCCCACGTCGTGAAGAGTCGTGCAGAAAGATTACAAACAAGGCTTGCTAGCTGCAAGGGTTGTGGTTATGGTTTTTGGATGCTGCTGTGGCCCAGGAGGGACCAGGATGTCGCCAATTGCGTGAGGAGACAGAGGGGGCGTCCAGCAAGACAAGGAGCCCACTCAGAAGCAAGCAGCACCCGGAGAAGTGCCGGAACAGGCACTACGAAGTGGAGTGAACCGGAGCTCACCTGAAGTCACAAAGGAGGGTCCCACGATGCCGGAGGACAACTCAGGAGGTCGTGCACTGCAGGTCAGAGTGCCAGGGACCCATTCTTGGCTGTGCACAAAGGAAATCCTGGAAGAGTGCACAGGAGCCGGAGCAGCTGCAAAACACACGGTTCCCAGCAATGCAGTCTAGCGTGGGGATGCAAGGACTTACCTCCACCAAACTTGGACTGAAGAGTCACTGGACTGTGGGAGTTACTTGGACAGAGTTGCTGAGTTCAAGGGACCTCGCTCGTCATGCTGAGAGGAGACCCAGAGGACCGGTGATGCAGTTCTTTGGTGCCTGCGGTTGCAGGGGGAAGATTCCGTCGACCCACGGGAGATTTCTTCGGAGCTTCTAGTGCAGAGAGGAGGCAGACTACCCCCACAGCATGCACCACCAGGAAAACAGTCGAGAAGGCGGCAGGATCAGCGTTACAAGGTCGCAGTAGTCGTCTTTGCTACTTTGTTGCAGTTTTGCAGGCTTCCAGCGCGGTCAGCAGTCGATTTCTTGGCAGAAGGTGAAGAGAGAGATGCAGAGGAACTCTGATGAGCTCTTGCATTCGTTATCTCAGGAATTCCCAAAAGCAGAGACCCTAAATATCCAGAAAAGGAGGTTTGGCTACGTAGGAGAGAGGATAGGCTAGCAACACCTGGAGGAGCCTATCAGAAGGAGTCTCTGACGTCACCTGCTGGCACTGGCCACTCAGAGCAGTCCAGTGAGCCAGCAGCACCTCTGTTTCCAAGATGGCAGAGGTCTGGAGCACACTGGAGGAGCTCTGGGCACCTCCCAGGGGAGGTGCAGGTCAGGGGAGTGGTCACTCCCCTTTCCTTTGTCCAGTTTCGCGCCAGAGCATGGCTGGGGGATCCCTGAACCGGTGTAGACTGGCTTATGCAGAAATGGGCACCATCTGTGCCCATGAAAGCATTTCCAGAGGCTGGGGGAGGCTACTCCTCCCAAGCCCTAACACCTTTTTCCAAAGGGAGAGGGTGTAACACCCTCTCTCTGAGGAAGACCTTTGTTATGCCTTCCTGGGCCAAGCCTGGCTGTACCCCAGGAGGGCATAAACCTGTCTGAGGGGTTCGCAGCAGCAGCAGCTGCAGTGAAACCCCGGGAAAGGCAGTTTGGCAGTACCCGGGTCTGTGCTAGAGACTCAGGGGATCATGGAATTGTCTCCCCAATGCCAGGATGGCATTGGGGTGACAATCCCATGATCTTAGACATGTTACATGACCATGTTCGGAGTTACCATTGTGACGCTATACATATGTCATGACATATGTATAGTGCACTCGTGTAATGATGTCCCCGCACTCACAAAGTCCGGGGAATTTGCCCTGAACAATGTGGGGGCACCTTGGCTAGTGCCAGGGTGCCCACACACTAAGTTATTTAGCAGCCAACCTTTACCAGGTAAAGGTTAGACATATAGGTGACTTATAAGTTACTTAAGTGCAGTGGTAAATGGCTGTGAAATAACGTGGACGTTATTTCACTCAGGCTGCACTGGCAGGCCTGTGTAAGAATTGTCAGAGCTCCCTATGGGTGGCACAAGAAATGCTGCAGCCCATAGGGATCTCCTGGAACCCAAATACCCTGGGTACCTCAGTACCATATACTAGGGAATTATAAGGGTGTTCCAGTATGCCAATGTAAATTGGTGAAATTGGTCACTAGCCTGTTAGTGACAATTTGGAAAGAAAATGAGAGAGCATAACCACTGAGGTTCTGGTTAGCAGAGCCTCAGTGAGAAAGTTAGTCATAACACAGGTAACACATACATATAGGTCACAAACTTATGAGCACTGGGGTCCTGGCTAGCAGGGTCCCAGTGACACATAACAAACATACTGGGAACATAAGGTTTTCACTATGAGCACTGGGCCCTGGCTAGCAGGATCCCAGTGAGACAGCGAAAACAGTCTGACATACACTCACAAACAGGCCAAAAGTGGGGGTAACAAGGCTAGAAAGAGGCTACTTTCTCACAGCCAGGCAGTATTTCTCCCTTAGATCCTCAAATGTTCTCATCCCTGATCTTTCAGGAAAATCTCCTAACTTTTGAACTCCCTGTGTATTCCATTTTGCCATATGTCCATCGCTAAAAATCTCCGGGAGAGATAGATTATTTTGTATGAAAGTATATTGATTAAATCAACCTAATCCCATTTTCTTCCGCCAGGGGTTCCAACATTTAAAAGCGTCATCTAACACCTTAAACCGCACTTTCTCTTAATAGCTGGCCTCTCTTTATGTAGGCAATCCACCACTAGCCATAGGTCCGATTAATAATTCATAAATGTCTGGAATATATCTAGCCCCTCTCATAGTTCCACTACTGATCATCAATGGGCGCCTATATTGAAATGAAACTGCCAGCTAATACTAGATACTTTAGATTTGGTAAAGACCATCCCCCTTTCTCCCTGGATAAAGTTAGGTATTTGTTAGCTCTTCTGACCTTCCCATTCGACCAAATGAACTACATCGTTAGTTGATCCATTACTTTGAACCATGATTTTCCAAACTCCAGCAGAATTGCCGTGAATAAAGAAAGCAGTTTGGGAAGGAACAGCATTTTGATCATTTTGTATCGCCCCATTATGGACATATGCAGATTATTCCATCTACTGAAATTGTATTTGCCTTTTTTTAAGATCGGCGTCAAAATTGACTGCACTATCTGTTCCATATTAGAGCTAATATCAATCCCTAAATATACTGCATGATCCACCCTTCGAGTATCGCTTGTCTTAACATGCTCGTTCACCACTATCTGGCTTTTATCTTTGTTCAAAAAATACCTAGATACCTTTCCAAAATTATATGCTACCTTTTCAATTTCAAGTAGAGCCCATTCCAGGTTGGCTGTTACGACAGCGACGTTGTCCGCGTATGTTAGAATTTTAGTATCCCAGTCATGGGGACTTACTGCCATAATAGCTGTGCTATTTTCTAATTTTCGTAGCAGTGGGTCTACATAAAGTGCAAACAACAAGGGGAAGCATGGACACCCTTGTCTAGTGCCTCGTTCAATTTGCATAACCTTCGATTGGCCTCCCAGCATTTGTATCTGGGCGTTTGGGTGCCTATATATAGCTTTAGTTGCAGTGATGAAGCTACTTCCCAGTCCATATACCCCCAATATTTACAACAGATAATTCCAGTTAACCCTGTCAAATGCCTTTTCGGCATCCAGCAGGGCTATTGCGATTGGTTCTTTAGCAACATTGGTTGCATCAAACAGTGTAATAACTCTTCTTATATGGTCTGTAGTATCCCTCTCAGGAACAAACCCGTGCTGGTTCTGTGTGATTAGGTTGCGGATAACAGTAGATAAGTGAGCTGCAACGTTTTTTAGAATAAATCTTAACATCGCTATTAATTAATGTAATGGGCCTATACAAACTAAGGCTTAGCAGATTTTTATCCTTTTTCAGAAATACTATTATATTGGCAGATGCCTAGGATGGAGAAGATTTGCCCCTTTGTTGTACTTGCCTAGACATTTCTAACATGAGAATTAAAAGGGCCTTAAAGTGCTTATAGTTTAAAAGGAATTGCATCCGTCCCTACAGCTTTCCCAATAGTTAATCCTCGGATCACCTCCTCTAATTCCTCCCTTGTAATCTCATCTCCTAATCTCTTCTGATCATCATGGGTGATCCTGCCGGCCTCTGCAGTGCTTAAAAAACTGTTCAATGCATGCCCCTCCTCTAAAGGGGCTACTTTATATAATTCTGCATAGTAGCTACAAAAAGCTTCTCTTATTTTCTCAAGGTCTGAAACTATCTTGCCCTGCATGTCTTTAATTTGTCTGACTATACCAGTGGTTGCCTTTTGTCAAGCACGTACCAACAATAGGTGCCCAATGTTTTCACTATACTCATGGCATTCCTTGCATCTTGCTAGATACTTTTCTGCTAATCTTTCTGCTGACCTTTTGTTGATTGCAGTTTTAGCAATCATAATCTACTGTAGAGCTTCATTATCATCCCAGCCACATTCAATAGCCATAGAAAGTTGGTTTTCTACCTCCCGAAACTTTGCATATGCTTCTTGAGTCTGTTCTGAAGCATGTTTCTGTCATCTTAGGCTGAAGCTTAACCTTTCCCCCCTAATTCCTGCCTTTATAGTATCCCATACAATTTCTGCTGGGGCGGACCCTCTGTTTATTTCAAGAAACTCTCTCAGCCATACGTTCATGTGATGCAGCTATCCAGGGTTGTTCAAGAGCCCTCTCTCAAAAGTCCAGCCCTTCCTACTAGTTTTAATATCGTCCCTTTTAAATTAAAAAATTAAAGGGTTATGATCTGACATAAAACGCGGATATAGTTCCACACCTGCCCCTTCTAATAATTCAGGAGAGACAAAAAAATAGACCACCCGGGCCAATTTCTTATGTGGGGCTGAATAATACGTGATCCCAGATCTGATCCCCTCAATTTTGGCCAAACATCCACCACTCCCACTTCCCTTTGTAAGCTGCGGCGGGCTTGAGACACTCTGGCTTTACGCCCGAGTAGCTTTTACTATTAACCTCTATTATATTTTTTAGCCCATCCCAAGAGCCAATAAGGTTCACGTCACCACATTTACTATAGGAGGTCGGCCATTCAACTAATTCACTTGAGAGAAAATGAAGCAATGATGGATCATCTAGCACTTGGCCATACAAACAATATAAGGTAAATCTCCCTTTACTCAGATGGCACTCTACCACAACCCATCTTCCATATTGATCCACCCTGCGCTGGGAAAACTCCCACTGCATCCTACTAGTTTGAATAGCCCCCCCTTTGGTCTTAACATTTTGTTCAGTGTATACCACTACCTTCAGCCCAAGGGTATCTAACATAGATTTGTTACAATACTCAATGTGTGTTTCTTGTAAAAAATATATATCCGCTTTTAACGTTTTTAAATCCTATGCTATTTTTCCTCTCTTTTGGGGGCTATTTAGACCCCATATGTTTATAGATGCTATCCGAAGTTTAGCCATTTATATATCTGATATTACTTAGAAACTTCTGAGGAGCACCGCATTCATATGTGAATGCTCTATTTCTCCTCCAGCTAAACTTTAAATCCAATTTAGCAGCTTTCTTGTTTTCCACATTCTTTGTTATTCCTTCCATCATTCTGCTTCTCGTCAACCTCTGTGCTACTCGTATCTCAAGCATCTGTTTTTTTCAGCACCCTGCTGCCCCTCCCCAAAAACCTTCCCTCCCAAACCCCTACTTATCTCCACCCTTCCCCTCCTCCCTCGCCCCTACCCTACCACCACTCCTACCCCACCCATCGCTAGAGACAATTAGACCCCCTCCAGTCTGAGTGATGGACCCCGAGAAGTCACCCAAAAGCCCCCCCCAAGCTACAATACTAAAAACATATATGTTCATGCTATAATCTAATCTAATTTTCGTATTTGCACTACGTCCTATAAGTTCTGCGTATATTGTGAGCTCACTTAATTTAAATGCAATTCTGCTTGAATCTCCGAGGTAAATACTTTGGTCCGTCCCTTAATTATAGTTTTCAAGCGTGCCGGAGCTAGCAAGTAAGCCTCCCCACCAGCATCCTGGTAGGGCTTGATCAGCTGTTGTAATCTCCATCTGTGTTCTACAGTGACATAAGAGTAGTCTGGTTGTACAAAGAAAGTTATATTATCCACTGTTTTTGGAGCATTAGGGTGCGCTTTTTCAAAAAAATGCTTGCCATAGCAGAAAATTACCAAAAAAAAACAAACAAAATAGCACTGGGCGGTTAGTTTCAGTGCTGTGCTTTCTAGATTTCCTAATGGGGAAACATGTGAATCCTTTGCACTTCCATCTCCTAGTACCACTTTGTAAATTCTGATAAGGCCTTTTGAAGTTAATCGATCATAAAGTTTCTGATGTTGCTGACCTCAGCCCCTTCTTCAATGCCTAGAAAGCGCAGATTATTCCTCCGCTGTCAGTTCTCATAGTCTTCCATCTTCTACATAATATCCATTCACTGCTCTCCTTGCGTGCCCGCTTGAGCTTTCAATACCTCAATGTCTGCCTCTATTGTGGAGGTTCCATTCTCCATTGTGTTGAGTTTTTCTTCAATTTTCCCACAAGACTTGGCTACTTTTTGCACCGTGACCTGAAGTTGTTTGGTTGCCAACCTGACCCTCCGTCTCTCTGTGCGAGTGTAATTCCTTTATCGTGTCATATATCAATTGCATCATTGTTTCCTCTGAGTTGCCCTTGGATCCACCCTCTCTACTTCCTTCTCTACTATCATTGAGTGGCATAAGAGTCTCGGGCCCTTCTCTGAAGTACAAAGACTGATTCCTGAGTAGTCCCATTTAAGCGCTGCAGCACTGTGCCCTTCTGCTGTCGCTCCAGCTGCTAATCCTGGTTGTGCCTTTATGAGCTTACGCTGCAGCTGTTTTACTGTTGGGCCAATGGCTGATGACAGGTTAGTCTCAGAGATCAGATAAAAAGTTATCTTCTTCATCACTTTGTGTACCGCAATTGTTTTTTGCTTCCGAGTCTTCAGTAAGTGAGTAAAACTTGTCTCGAACTTCCTTAGACCAGTCTGTGTTTCTCCCATTCCTCTCAGTCTGCCCTGTTTCGTCATCTTGTTCTTGCATGATTAGTGCTTCCTTTAAAGCTAGATTCCCATTCCTTCTATCCCTAGTTCCATTGGGCTCTCTCAGAATGTCAGCATATTCTTGAAACCCCTCTTCGTCCCTTTTATGCCCCAATTGTGTTCTTTCTGTGCTGGTGGCTAGTCCAGCTACTCCAGCCAAAGCTATCGGACCCATATATTCAGCTGTTGGATTCTCTGTCTCATTTTGTGCCTTCACCATTTGCAAGGGGCCATTTGCCAATTTTGCTCCAGCCTGTACAGGTTCCAGTACCAAATTGGTTGAATCTGTATTCTCTGTATTCTCCACGTATATTGCTGCCTTCATGCAGGAGCAGAGGCCCTGTGCTTCCGTTATCTCGGGCCCTCTAGTTAGGAAGTCAGTAATTGCTGGTTGCGGCTTGCATTTCAACCTGCTGCAAGCTGCCTGTGCCCCAATCTGTGCCCCAGTCTGTACCCCAATGCCGCTGCCTCTGCCAATTACAACCTTTGAGCTACTTCCATCAGCCTTGATACTTAGTTTACTCAGTCCTATTAGGGACTGCCTACCTGCAAGGCCACTGCTGCTTAAGTTCTTCCCAGCTCGCCTCTGCCGTACTCCTGCCCAGTTTGTTGCAGCCAAACAAGCCTCCTGGCCATATCTTGCTCTAACATTCACCTGCTCCCAAAATCCATTTGGCCGATAAGACCAAAATCACAAAGCTACTGTCTGGGGTGCTGCTTCTGCACCCCCATAAAGGGGCATTTTTCCTGCTCGAACTGGCCATCATTTTTCCTTATTGAGCGGGCTCCAGGAGGCTCGCCTGATATCATTGAGCCTCCTGGAGCTGAAATGCCTTCTCGTTTTGCAGACTGACGATTGGGGACCTCTCCTCTCCTTGCTCTGTGCTCCTTCGTGCAGACGCGTCTGCTATGCCGGTCTTCAGTGCCTATGCCATCAGGGGGTGGGGCCCATAGCTGGCACTACACAAGCACCATCTTGCCACCAGGGGGTCCATATTTACATGGCTATGGAAAGCCATGCAAGGTGTATTTGCAAGGCCTTGTAAATATGTGCCACCTGAGCAATAAAAATAAAATAAAAATGACACTCCTGTGATGCAGTGTGCCTCTAGAGCTTTGTAAATGAGGTTCCTAGAGTGACCACAGTAAGGATGCTCACCTCTACTCTGGGAAGCACAACAACCAAAGTACAGAAAGTGCTTCACCCCATACTAGGACTGGGGTGTGTTTACTATAGTGTGCTTGTGAAAGAAAAGTTAGGGTCAAGGTCTTTAAATTCAAACTATTTTTGGAGACATTCATCTAAAAAGATGCTGTCTGAAAGAAAGCCTGAAAGAATTATAAAGACATTTGGGGGCATATTAATAATCCACTAGCTCCACTGGAGCATCACTTTACGTGATGCTCCAGTGGCGCTAACCACTGCTCCATATTCACAAAGAGGTGTAATGTGACTTTTTGTGGTGCTACGCCTCCTTGTAAATATGGGCCCCTCCGACCCAGTATTCTGCGTCAGAGGGGCGTGCAATGGGTGTTGCTGTGGGCGTGCCACAGCAGCACCCATTCCATTTTGACGCTGCCTCAGATTTATGAGATTTCGTAAACCTGAGGCAGCGCCAAAATCTAACACAACTGCCAGGGGTGGTGTTAGCAAGACGCAACGAGGAGGAATACTTTTATTCCTCCTCGTTTTTTGCTTTTTCTATCTATGCTACATTCTGCAGCACACATAGAAAGAGCAAAATACCAGAATTTATTGTTACTGTGCGGGAAGGTGTCCCTTCCTGCACATAAGCAATCATTTGAAAATGATGCTTTGGCAGTTCTGTGTGTGCTGAGTTCTGCATATAAACAATTACAACCTTCAACACAGACTTCCTTGCACGATGGTGCAAGGATGCCTGCATTGGTGCTAGCAGCTAAATTTAGTGCCATCACAGGGTACAACACAGGGGTGCACCATATTCAGTTAAATACAGCAAATCCCAACGTTGTGAAAATGAGGACCGCGTTTCTGCCAATTCTGGCGCGGCGTCGTGCTCTGTCATTTTCCCATAAATATGGGCCTTAATTTTCAAACGTATCTGGCTTCGATTAGATTTTCTTAGATGGCTGTCAATGGATTTTCAGCCACTGATGTTTTTATTTGAGTCATAATAATATTTTCACTGACACATCTGCCAAGCAGACACACTTGCATAGATTTACAAAATAAGCACAGAACGCAGCTCAGCAGCCAAAAATGCTGTGCTGCATGACAAGAAGAGAGCGGGGAGCACTATATTCACATAGATGTGGCTCTCTCCTCCCCTCTCCCTAGCACCAGCACTGATTTTGGCTGCTGTGTGCCACATGCACACCTTTACGCTGATGGATGGAAAATCAGGTGAAATTCCCTTGTACCTGTTGGATTTTTGAATTCAGTGAGGTAATCAGATACATCCAACTCCCCTCGTCATGAGGCGTAGTTGTACTTTCTGCTACCACAAACACACATCTAATTTCCCTCATCAAGAGGCAAAACCAATGCTTATACTACCAAAACCTGACACCTGATTCCCTTCCTCAAGAGGCGTAACCATAACTCTGCTACCAAAAACTTATCAGGCGAATTTTTTTTACCTGTTGGATCTTGGACTCAGTGAGGAGTGAGGCAGTCAGATACATTCAAATCAAATCAATAACACAAATATTTTAACAATGTAAGCACCGTGACCAATTTGGCCACTGATTCACGGCTTCAAAGCGAGTTACATTTCAAAGCTCTAGTACAACCACAGGCCAAGATAACATAAATGGTGCACAAACTAAAATATAGGAAAGCATTTAAAGAATGAAATCTGCTAATCATTAAAACAATTGAACATTAACAAATAACCTGAACCAAGAACACAACAATCTGAAAAAAAAATGGTTTTTATATTGTTTGATGGTGACATCAGCATTATATAAATTCAAATAATTACATTCAATTGTTGTGCTGGGCCATCCTTAATCCTATTACAAACTGGACTTGCATGTGTGGAGACAGACTGCGCCACTTCCTCGTAAATATACCCTTAAGGATTTTATTTTATTTTGACTTGCTATGGGCCACAGTTAATTGTGCACCTGTATTCGTTCACAACAGAACTGATAGTTATTTTGTGTTGTATTTGAACCTACATTTTCTTTGTCTCCTGATAGATTGCTCTACTACCTGACATCAGAGCATGAGGGCCTTTTCAATCCATGTTGTTATGTGGTCCACAAGCCTTTATGTTCTCTGCCACCAAACTCCCTCAATAAATTTTGTTAACTGTTTTGGGGGTAGAAAAAGGACATAAAAGTCCTGAAAGTTTGCATCTTGACTAATATTCCTCTTTTTTAGAGTTCTAAGTTTGCTCAATTCAATTTAATTTTTATTCATGATTTGGAACTCAAATGAGGTCCTCATAACACAAATTACATTAGTCACATGAATACATATTTAAAAAATGTAAAAAGGTTTTTGGTAAACAACTTCATTTTTAGGAAAAAAGAAATTGTCAAGCCACAGCTACTGTCTTAATATTGCACTTTAGAAACATTGGCCTTAAAATATAATGATGCAGAAGGTTCAGTGCCTGGCAAACACATAGGATATGATTAAAATCTGGAATACCCACGTTACACAAGTTACACAATTTCTCTTTGTCTTTCGAATTAGACCAATTTGCTGTTAACATGTTTAGAGGAAGTATATTCATACTTCATAATGTTTAAAAGCGATAAAGACCATGCTCTAGATTCCAATAAAACAACTGCCGGGCTTCCTGTAACCAGCGGGAGGTCACCACTCACACGTTTTCTTGAATTCACAGTATTTTACATCCAACTGTTTACTAACAAGACCAGACAAATGCTTCAAATAGCTTTCAGTTTGAATGGAGAAAAAGAGACCAGTGAAACCTGCTTTAAATCAAATTTGTTTAATGCATGATTAAAATTCCAAGACAATCACTTTGGGCCTAATTAGAAGTTAGGCAGTTGAACCGCTCGAACTCCAATATGGAGGTGGGTAGGCGTCCATCAAGCCGGCAGCCTCACCACCGTTGTATTACAAAGTTTCTGCTGGCTGACAATGTGCCGCAACATTGGAATTAGCTCCCTCAGCACCCTCGGAATGCGTTCTGTCTGCCATAACAGGAAAGGATGGTGGAAAGGAAAGTTGTGAAAAGGCAAACTCCTATCGCCATGGCTGGTGCATGACTCTCAGCCTAGCCAACCCATCAGGATCTCTGATCCTGGTGGTGGTGGTGGTCTCCTGCTGGTCTGACCGCCAGGATGGTAGTCTGGTTGTCGAACTGCCAGGACTGCGGCAGTCTGACTGCCACAGCGAGTATGGTAGTCCCATGAATTGCCCAACTTGTAATCATGACCCACATTCCTACAGCTGAGTCAAAAATTTCAGAGCGCAAGAAGCCTCTAAAAAATTCCTCTTTGCTCTTCGTAAGCTGGAAACCCCACCAGACCACAATAGCCTGATGTTGCACATGCAGCTTGTTAAGCCAAATTCCAGTCTTAAAGGAGGAACAGGGACAGACAAATTAAAATTAAACAGCTTACACAGAATTTTGCCATCCATCTTCTCTAAGAAATCTCATATTGACTAATTGCCTTGTGTACAGATATCAAGTGTGGAAAGTGCTTCTGCACTGCGGTGTTATAAAAGGCGCTGGCCCGCTGGCGTGGAATGAGGCCTTAGCGAAGCAATGGTCACTGTGATCCACCGTTCATACTGCCTGGCGCACTTTACCCCAAATAGAAGTAGAGTTTTACCACCTCCAGCTTTTCTGAACCTAAACCCCAAACATAATTACAGGGCTTACTCACTTTTCTGCCTTTAGAGATCAGCACCTCACCTTTGGAGACACTAATATTCAAACACTGAAGAGGAACAAACTCCTGTAAAGATGCAAAATTATTGTTCAAATCCTTTGGGACTTAAATCCAGGATAATGATCTAATGAGGCATGGAATCGGATGGCCACCACTACTAGGAGCACCCCTCTTACTGCTTGCTAACTCATCTGACTTTGCTCTGGATGCTGCTGCTCCTGGGATGTTGTGATACTGGGAG
Organism: Pleurodeles waltl; assembly: GCF_031143425.1. Classification (NCBI taxonomy): domain Eukaryota; kingdom Metazoa; phylum Chordata; class Amphibia; order Caudata; family Salamandridae; genus Pleurodeles; species Pleurodeles waltl. The sequence continues at coordinate 1,536,561,986 of NC_090446.1, forward strand.
AACAGTAAAGTACAAATTGGTCAGACCTGAAGGTAATACTCTACAGCCAAGCAACCCGAGGCGTGTTTTCAATTTGGTCTTACCAGCAAATGATTACCAAACCTCAAGTACGAGGGTTGCAAACTCAATTTAAGTGATCCCCATACTTATATATTAGTTCTGCTGGTGCTACAAAAATTTCCAGGGCAATAGTTTTACAAACTGGAAATAGGCTAGTCACAAACGGTTAATTTCTGTGTGTGAGTGGCTTCGGTGACAGTACTGTGGCGCTACTGATGTAAGATGTAGACAGCCAAAGGAAACTCAGGCTCCAGCCCTGTTGCTCCCCCAGTGCCAATGAGAGATGCACATTTCAGAGGGTGGAGCCTTTGGCTTTCATTAGCAACGTTGGCCCCCAAGTCTCGTAATTCAAGTTCACGGATTGACTTGGCAACCATGATACTTACACAAAACATGTTTTTGGCTTTCTGAAGTACTTTGCGGGTTAGATGGGCTCTGATTTGAATCCACTTTCACTGTGGGGAAGACTAGGGTTCCACATTCTCCTCATGGCTCTATACGAAAGAACGGGTGTCTTTGTCATACTTTCCTTCTCTGATGTTGCTGATGTAAACATGTTCCTACTCTGGGTTCATCCTGTATACGCGCAGCAGCAAATCGGATGTAGATGGGCAGCTGTTGCTGCAGCAGATGTTAATAGTTCCTAACATTCGCCCCTCACATAGCCCCAAGGAGCCTCCCATTTACAGCTGAGTAGGTATGGGAGAAGCAAGTGGCAGGAAATTAAGAAAGAATTCTTGACTTTTTGACATCCTTGTTTACTCTGCATCCCTCAGTGCTGCCTTAACGGTTGTGAAGGCCGTAACAATGCCATAATGTCCACCATACAGAACCGCAAATTCTAAACTGACTTTCATTCAATATACACATGAAGAGTAAATCAGGTGTCAACTGGTTGACTACTCTCAAGACAGGCACACACAGTGCCTCATTTACGAGGCCCTAGCAGCACACTTTTATGGTGGCGCAGTGTGCCAGCCCATATTTACAAGGTCACGCAAAGCCACCTTGCGTGCCTTATTCATGGCCTTGTAAATATGGCCCCCTTTCACGCATAATGCTGTTCCCACGCAACACCCATGGTACCTGAAGGAATCTGACGCATTCCCAGGTTTTCAAAGCTGGGAATGCGGCAGTTTTCTACACCACCTCAGGGGTAGAGCAAGCGTGATGCAACGGGCAGAAATATCTTTATTTCTCACAGTTTTTTCCTCTTTCTATTTGTGCTGTAGAATGAAGTTGTGATGCATTGGCACAGCTGGAGACATCTTTAGTTGCCACTATAAGTACTTAATAAATGGTACTTAGGTCCCCAGAGCATAGGGGTACTGAGGGTAAGCCCCTGAGGGCAGCAGCACAGATTGTGCAACCCTGTAGGGCCATACATTCAGATGCACCCAGCACTTTCATTGCAGGCTGAATGTCCTGATGCAATCCCAAAAGACAAACTCGACATGGCACACTGCCTGTGTGCCCTGCCAACTACACACTGCATACAATATTGGTAAGTGTCCCCACTGGCAGGGCGTCCAGCCCTAAGGCAGGTTGCACCATACTGTATGTGAGTGCATAACTGCATGAGCAATACCCCCCACTATATCATTGCCAAACCTTCGGTATAGTGAGTAGAAAGAGTAGCTATTTTAATACATGTGCTGGACACTGGTCAACACGAGTTTTACAGCTACATGGTGGCTACTCTGAACCCTGGGTTGTTTGGTATCAAACAACTGAAAATGATAAATCCAAACTGGTACAAGTATTGGATCTATTACTAAACGTACCCAGAAGTCACCTTAGAGTTGACCCCTGCAAAAGCTAACCTAACTGGCATGATTGCTGACTGGTTCCATCCAGCATGCCACCTCCAGACAGCGAATACAGAAACCTTGGGGAAGAGCCCCGTCTCTCTGGTTTGTGAGACAATGTCCTTCCTGGGTGGAGGAGTTAACACCCCATTCCTCAGTAATGTGCAACACCCTGGCGGTAAGCTTCAAAGGGCTACTGCCCTTGAAACCTGAGCACCTAGGCCTGCTGCTACCAGCAGATGGCTTCCCCCTTTGCAAACCCCCACTTTTGGTGGGAGGAAAGGCGGGAAACCAGACAGAGTAGGAGGCGGGGTCTCACTGAGCATGCACCATCCCTATGGGCTTGCAGGTGAAGTGGATCCTCCATTTCATTTTCCTCCATGTTGGATGGCAGGAAAATAGCAAATGAGGTTCAGGGAAGTCACCCTTCCCACAGGAATTGGCCACTGCAATGGGTGTAGCCACCCAGTGGGTAAGTGTCCTATTGAACACTACCAGGTTCCCCCTAAAACGCACACTAAATTCAGTATGTAGTTGGCTCCCCAAGACAAAGAAATCAGATTCATCAGGAAGAAAGAAGACAGCACCAAAGAACCCGATAGGATGAGAACAGAGGACCTGCTGCACTAGAAGAGGTGCCAAGACCCCTGCTTGCTGCATCAGAGTCCCGACAATCACCACTGTAGAGGAGCTGACCATTGGACTAACCTCAAAAGACCCAGAGGGCCTCCAGGCTTCACCAGTAGCCCAAAATCTCCTTCCTGAGTGGAAGCACCACTCAAGAAACCAAAGACATCTACAAAGAACCAGTAAACCGGTGAGGGTCACTTCACCGACTGGATGATATCTCTGCTATCTTCAGTTGCAGCCAGAACTGATGACACACCAACAGCCCAGAGGAGACATACAAGTGTGCCAACTTTAGTGGCACTGCACCCTCCTGTGGCTGAGTTGTGCTAACACCCTTGGTACTGGTCAATGCATGTTGAACAACAGCAAAAACAGCTCTCCCTGAGCTGCAACTGGACCAGGAGAAATCCCTAGTTGAGGGAATTCAGGAACACCCTGTACCTCCCACCAGAGTGCCCTTGCCGTCCTCCATGGCCTCCTAGAATAAGACTTACCTCCAGCTACAAAGGGCTCCAGGGCGCACAGCCTCCAAGGCCTCCAACTCGCCCTGCATCTAGCCGCCCTAAACTCTGCATTGCAGAACCAGCTGTGTGCCACAGGTCCCTAACCCCTTGCGACCTTGACAGCCTTGGCACCACCTTAACACATGCAAACCATCTCCCTTTCCAGGTGGCCCCTCCAAGTGGCCCTGTGCTTGTGCCAAGAGACTTTCCTGCTCTGCTCCCGCCGGAACCGGGAGTCGCCCAAGGCTCTCCAGCTGGCACAGTGTGCCCACCAACTGCCTCGACCATCCTGCAAAAGAAGAGACTGCTAACCCAACAGTACAATTTTTAATGCATTTTTCAAAGTGACTGCCTATTGATTCCTATGGTGCGTAATTACGCACAGAAAGACTAACTTTATTAAAACTTCGAAAAATCATAACTCAAAAGGTACTTGACATGTCTTAACCATTTTGGTGTTAAAAATTATATAAAAGTCTGAAGCATTTTTATAAATTCTGGTCTCAAGTTATTCATTGAGTATGTGGGGTGCATGATTGATATTATAAGTACAACAAATGCTTAGCACATTTCCTGGATTAGCTTAACTGCTCGACCAGCAACCGCAACAATTGGAGCATTAGGTGATCTGATACCAACGTGTGGTTGCCTGGATTCCCTGCACAGTGTGCCTTGTTTTGCACACTACATAGAGGGCAAGCCTAATACTCTCCTGACCCATCCTAGCCCTACCAGTCTTGTCTTCCTCTTTTCCTGGTTTGCCTGCTCTATCTTCTTCTTGTTCATCTGACATGCACCCCATCTATCATAGTCCTTCTAGTAGTGGTCTTCCTCCATCTGGCCTTCCTCATCCCATTGGCACTGGTTTTCCTTGCTCCTATGCTATGCCCTGGTTTCTGTAGTCTTGTCTCCTTGGTTAAGGGTCCCTATGAATCTGACCCTCATTGACCTTCTCATACTGGCCCACTGCAGCTGCACTTCCTTTACATTCCTACTAATCCTGGTCATCTATTGTGTTCTAGTCCTGTTAGTCTTGGTCCTTTCTGGCTGTGATTCTAGGAAAGTACCCTCTTTCTTGGCATGTTCACCCCCATTTTCTGCCTGTTTTTGACTGTGTTCACTGGGATCCTGCTAACTAGGACTCCAGTGATTATGCCCTCCCCTTCAAACTTGGTTACTTGACCCACTTACACCCCACATTTGCCAAAGTGGTGCCCCCATGTAAGTCCCTAGTATATGGTACCCAGTTACCCAGGGCATTGGGGTACCAGGGGATCCCCATAGGCTGCAGCATGTATTATGGCACTGTAGCCGTGTGAATAACTCCCCGACTACATTACACGCCAAAGCCGGAGCAGAACCGCACTCCGAAACTCTTGGCAAGACCACAGCTGTTGAAACCGGGAATCCGGACGTCCATGTTCCCGGGAACGTACCTGCGGAAGGACGGGCGGAGACAACAGAAGAGGAAAACACTGCCGGCGCCGGGTTCCCGAAAAGATAAAAAGAAAGGAAGGACTGCACGCGGGGAAGGCGGAAGGAGAAGAGGACGCCAGGGAGCTAGACGCAGAGGAGGCAAGACAAACAGACAACGGAGGAAACGAGGAGGAAAACGACCCATACATTGAGGAGAGGCAGCCGTTTGACAGCCGGGAAAACACCACAAGGGGACAGTCCTACTAAACCTGAACTCTGCCACGTCCCTGGAGGGACATGGCTACAGCAGGTATGGTCCTGCCTAAGGGGAAAATTACGATATATGGTGGGAAGGGAAGGGGGTGGAGGAGAGGGATAGAGGGTAGAGGGGAGGAGGAGGGGAAGGCTGGGAGTTTTGACAGTGAAGTCTACAGTGCATGCGATAGTATAGCATATGACACTTAAAGTAGGTTAAACATACAGAGGTGTAAATACAGGATTCTCGTGACCCAGTACCTTCATCTCTACTTTCTTTATTTCTTTCTCTTGGGAAGCACATGTATGCCCATTCACCCTGATCTCTCTCTCTCTCTCTCTCTCTCTCTCTCTCTCTCTCTCTTTTCTTCTTCTTCACCCACAAACTTCGCACTCACTAAAGAGTAGCAATTACAACCCAGAGCCAATACTTACCAGTCGTTTGGTTCCTCTTTTTCTGGTCTTCCTGCTAACACCACCGCCAAGAAACCATCGTCAGACACCAGGGACCTGAAGAAGAAGAATACAGAGGAGATCAACAGCCGTAAAGACTCTAGATACTGATTAGTCTACAACTACAATTATCTCACAAAAAAGCATATATATACATCCACCAGTTGAGTATTGTTTTACTCCCTATCGCTATACCCACTGCCACAGTGGTGTCAGAAGTGGGATTTTGAAAGAGCGATAGAGGGCAGATCACGGATGGAAAATGGAAGTAAAACCCACGTTGGAAAACATGATACAGCAATTGGCAGAAGGCCAACACCACCTGCAATTGGTGTGGGAGGCCCAACAATGAGAGGCCAAGGAAGATAGCGAGGCCCTCCAAAACGCACTAAAAAGCCAGACCACCATCCTAGCAAACAATCAGTTGGTACACGAAACGGCCCTACAAAAGCTGACGGACACCATTGCGGCTAGTAAGGTCCACCCTAATGTACCTAGCTCGGTCCTCCAAAAGTACCAAGAGGGGAGGACCCCGATGCGTTCTTTACAAACTTTGAAAGAGTAGCTTCCTCTGCCTAATGGCCTGAAGAACGATGGGGTCAATGTGTGGCCCCCTTACTTACAGGTACCCTAAAAACGGCCTACCTGGCAGCCAATCCGGACGGGACAACTCCTTATAAAGACATCAAAAAGAGTATCCTGGAAAGGGTAGGACACGACGCAGAGTATTACCGCCTACGTTTCGGAAAATAAAATGGGGCCCTACCGAAGACCCCCGGACATTATATTATAAAGTAAAAGACCTGGGACTCAAATGGTTAGGCCCCATAGGAACAGAAAGGGAAGATGTGATAAAAGCGGTCATCCTGGAACAGTACTTGGAATCCCTTCCTCCGCTCGCCCGGAGTTGTTTTTTTTTTTTGTTTGTTTATCACATTTATAAAGCGCGCTACTCACCCATAAGGGTCTCAAGGCGCTGGGGGGGAGGGGGTCAGTGCTCGAAGAGCCAGGTCTTGAGCTGCCTTCTGAAGGGGAGGTGTTCGGGTATGGCGCGAAGGTGACTGGGCAGGGAGTTCCAGGTCTTCGCTGCCAGAAAAGAGAAGGATTTTCCTCCGGCGGTGGTTTTGCGGATGCGGGGAACGGCTGCCAAGGCCTGACCGGTGGAGCGCAGAGTGCGCGGAGGGGTGTAGAAGGAGACGCGGGAGTTGATGAGTTTGGGTCCGAGGTTGTAGAGGGCTTTGTGTGCGTGGGTGAGGAGTCTGAAGGTGATCCTCTTGTTGACCGGGAGCCAGTGGAGTTTTCTCAGGTGTCCGGAGATGTGGTGGTGGCGAGGTATGTCCAGGATGAGTCGTGCTGCGGCGTTCTGGATCCGTTGAAGTTTCCTCTGCAGCTTGGTGGTGATGCCGGCGTACAGAGTGTTCCCGTAGTCCAGGCGGCTGGTGACGAGGGCGTGGGTGACGGTCTTCCTGGTGTCGATGGGGATCCAGCGGAAGATCTTGCGGAGCATGCAGAGGGTGTTGAAGCACGCTGAGGTCACCGAGTTGACCTGTCTGGTCATCGAGAGGGAGGAGTCCAGGATGAAGCCGAGGTTGCATGCGTGGTTGGTCGGTTGGGGAGTGCTGCCTAGGGCGGGGGGCCACCAGGAGTCGTCCCATGCGGAGGGGGTAGGGCCGAGGATGAGGACCTCCGTTTTATCTGTGTTCAGTTTCAGTCGGCTGTCTGTCATCCAGGTCGCTACTTCCTTCATGCCGTCGTGCAGTCTGGTCCTTGCTGATGTGGGGTTGTTGGTGAGGGATAAGATGAGCTGGGTGTCGTCGGCGTAGGATATGATGTCGAGTCCGTGTTTGCGTGCGATGTTTGCCAGGGGGGTCATGTAGACGTTGAATAGGGTGGGGCTGAGGGAGGATCCTTGGGGTACGCCGCAGATGATCTCCGTGGCTGCGGATCTGAAGGGGGGGAGGCGGACTCTCTGGGTCCTTCCGGAGAGGAAGGAGATGACCCATTCCAGGGCCTTGCCTCTGATGCCGGCGCTGCAGAGGCGGTCTATCAGGGTGCGGTGGCAGACCGTGTCGAAGGCTGCAGAGAGATCCAGGAGAATGAGGGCCACGGTTTCACCCTTGTCGGTCAGGGCTCGGATGTCGTCCGTGGCTGCGATGAGGGCGGTTTCGGTGCTGTGGTTGGCCCTGAATCCGAACTGAGTGGAGTCGAGGGAGTCGGAGGTTTCCAGGGCGGCGGTGAGTTGAGCGTTGACAATTTTCTCAATCACTTTGGCGGGGAACGGTAGGAGGGAGATAGGCCGGAAGTTTTTGAGTTCGGTGGGGTCTGCTGTAGGTTTCTTTAAGAGGGCGTTGAGTTCTGCGTGTTTCCAGCTATCAGGGAAGGTAGCAGTGGTGAGGGAGGCGCTGATGACGTCTCGGAGGTGGGGTGCGATGATGTTGTCGGCCTTGTTGTAAATGTGGTGAGGACAGGGGTCGGAGGGTGATCCCGAGTGGATCGAGTTCATGACGCGGGTGGTTTCCTCGGTGGTGGTAGGGTTCCAGGCGAGGATGGTGGAGAAGTCGTTTGCGGCTTCCGGGGGCGGGTTCATGTTGGTGGTCGTGAAGCTGTTGTAGATGTCGGCAATCTTACGGTGGAAGAAGGTCGCGAGGGAGTCGCAGAGGTCCTGTGAGGGAGGGATGGGGTTGGTTTCTGCGTCCGGGTTGGAGAGCTCTTTGACGATGCCAAATAGTTCCTTGCTGTTGTGGGCGTTGTTGTCAAGTCTGTTCTGGTAGGCTGTTTTTCGTGCGGTGCGGAGGCGTTGGTGGTGTTGGCGGGTGGTGTCCTTGAGAGCTGTCAGGTTTTCCTCTGTCGGGTTGAGGCGCCATGTCTTCTCGCGGAGGCGGCATTCTTTCTTGGAGTTTTTGAGTTCGGTGGTGAACCAGGAGTTTTTCTTGTGGTTGTTGGTGTTGGTTTGGGTCTTCAGAGGGGCCAGGAGGTTGGCGCAGTCGGAGATCCAGTTGGTGAGGTTGTTGGCGGCCTCGTTGGGGTTGCTGGTGCTGGTGGGTTGGTTCAGGGAGAGCGTTGCTGCGAGTTGTTCTGTGGTGATTCGGTTCCAGTATCTTTTTGGTGGTTGCCGGGTGTGGTGATGCACGGTGGTTTTCTTGAAGCTGAAGTGGACGCAGCTGTGGTCTGACCATGTGAGTTCGGTGGTGTGGCTGAAGGTGATGTGTTTGCTTGAGGAGAAGATGGGGTCGAGCGTGTGTCCGGCGTAGTGGGTGGGGGTGTTGACCAGTTGTTTCAGTCCCAGGTTGGCGAGGTTGTCTAGAACGGCGGTGGTGTTGTTGTCGGTGTGGTTCTCCAGGTGAAAGTTGAGGTCTCCTAGGAGGATGTAGTCGGTGGATGAGAGTGCGTGGGGGTTGACGAAGTCTGCGATGTCTTCGCTGAACTTGGTGCGGGGTCCTGGTGGTCTGTACATGAGGGTGCCTCTTAGGGTTGTCTTGGGGTCGATGTGGATCGCGAAGTGGAGGTGTTCGGCGTCGGGAAGTGAGTTGTCGGTGTGGGTCGAGATGCTGATGGAGCTTTTGCGTGTGATGGCGATGCCTCCTCCGGTGCGGTTGAAGCGGTCTCTCCGGATGATTTTGTAGCCGTCAGGGATGGCTATGGCGATGTCGGGTGCCGAGGAGGGGTTCATCCAGGTCTCGGTGAGGAAGGCGATGTCTGGGTTCGTTGAGTTGATGAGGTTCCACAGTTCGATGGCGTGCCTGTGGACGGAGCGGGTGTTGACCAGGATGCATTCGAGGTTGCTTCCGGGGGCGTCGTTCTTGGTGGTGGCGGTGTGGGTCCGTAGGCAGGTGAAGCGGCAGTTGCTGCAGGTGAAGGGTCCGTGGGTACGTTTGGGGGTGGCGCGGTAGCAGCCCGGCGCGCGGCCGGGGTTGAGGTTGGCGAGGGTGGCGGAGTCATAGGTCAAGCGGGGGGCGCGGGGGCCAGGGGTTCGGGCACTAGGCGCGGTCCAGGCGCGGACGGGCGCAGACGGGCTTGCCTTAGGCACGCCTTCGGCGCGCCAGCGGCGCGCCCGCTGCGTGCGGCGCCATTTAAGGGGTAGGTGGGGAGGCGGGGTCAGCTGGGAGGCGGGAGGTGGGCGGGCAGGGGAGCTGGAAGCGGCAAAAAAGAGCGGCAAAAAACGGCGGGAAAAGCGCGGTAGGAGCGGCGGGAAAAGCGGCAAGACGGCGAAAAGGGAACAAGAGCCTAATAAAATCTACTGAAAAGGAGGGGCTGAGAGGGGAGGACGGCGCACGGCACTCGGGTGCACACGCACGGGATACAAGGAGAGAAAAGGGGAATTTCAGTCACTCGGGGGCACACGCATGGGATACAAGGAGAAAAAAGGGATTTCAGTCAGCACCAGCACAAGCTCAAGCACTCGGGGTACACGGGCAAGAAGGGGGGAGCACACTCACAGGAGAGGAAGGCAGTCAGGGACTGGAGGCGCTGCGTGAGCAGGGGAGCGACCTACCCGAGGGTCAGTGGTCGCTACCTCTGCCTCGCAGCGGCCGCCATTTAAGGGGTAGGTGGGGAGGCGGGGTCAGCTGGGAGGCGGGAGGTGGGCGGGCAGGGGAGCTGGAAGCGGCAAAAAAGAGCGGCAAAAAAAGAGCGGCAAAAAACGGCGGGAAAAGCGCGGTAGGAGCGGCGGGAAAAGCGGCAAGACGGCGAAAAGGGAACAAGAGCCTACTAAAATCTACTGAAAAGGAGGGGCTGAGAGGGGAGGACGGCGCACGGCACTCGGGGGCACACGCACGGGATACAAGGAGAGAAAAGGGGAATTTCAGTCACTCGGGGGCACACGCATGGGATACAAGGAGAAAAAAGGGATTTCAGTCAGCACAAGCTCAAGCACTCGGGGTACACGGGCAAGAAGGGGGGAGCACACTCACAGGAGAGGAAGGCAGTCAGGGACTGGAGGCGCTGCGTGAGCAGGGGAGCGACCTACCCGAGGGTCAGTGGTCGCTACCTCTGCCTCGCAGCGGCCGCCATTTAAGGGGTAGGTGGGGAGGCGGGGTCAGCTGGGAGGCGGGAGGTGGGCGGGCAGGGGAGCTGGAAGCGGCAAAAAAGAGCGGCAAAAAAGAGCGGCAAAAAACGGCGGGAAAAGCGCGGTAGGAGCGGCGGGAAAAGCGGCAAGACGGCGAAAAGGGAACAAGAGCCTACTAAAATCTACTGAAAAGGAGGGGCTGAGAGGGGAGGACGGCGCACGGCACTCGGGGGCACACGCACGGGATACAAGGAGAGAAAAGGGGAATTTCAGTCACTCGGGGGCACACGCATGGGATACAAGGAGAAAAAAGGGATTTCAGTCAGCACCAGCACAAGCTCAAGCACTCGGGGTACACGGGCAAGAAGGGGGGAGCACACTCACAGGAGAGGAAGGCAGTCAGGGACTGGAGGCGCTGCGTGAGCAGGGGAGCGACCTACCCGAGGGTCAGTGGTCGCTACCTCTGCCTCGCAGCGGCCGCCATTTAAGGGGTAGGTGGGGAGGCGGGGTCAGCTGGGAGGCGGGAGGTGGGTGGGCAGGGGAGCTGGAAGCGGCAAAAAAAAGTGGCAAAAAAGAGCGGCAAAAAACGGTGGGAAAAGCGCGGTAGGAGCGGCGGGAAAAGCGGCAAGACGGCGAAAAGGGAACAAGAGCCTACTAAAATCTACTGAAAAGGAGGGGCTGAGAGGGGAGGACGGCGCACGGCACTCGGGGGCACACGCACGGGATACAAGGAGAGAAAAGGGGAATTTCAGTCACTCGGGGGCACACGCATGGGATACAAGGAGAAAAAAGGGATTTCAGTCAGCACCAGCACAAGCTCAAGCACTCGGGGTACACGGGCAAGAAGGGGGGAGCACACTCACAGGAGAGGAAGGCAGTCAGGGACTGGAGGCGCTGCGTGAGCAGGGGAGCGACCTACCCGAGGGTCAGTGGTCGCTACCTCTGCCTCGCAGCGGCCGCCATTTAAGGGGTAGGTGGGGAGGCGGGGTCAGCTGGGAGGCGGGAGGTGGGCGGGCAGGGGAGCTGGAAGCGGCAAAAAAGAGCGGCAAAAAAGAGCGGCAAAAAACGGCGGGAAAAGCGCGGTAGGAGCGGCGGGAAAAGCGGCAAGACGGCGAAAAGGGAACAAGAGCCTACTAAAATCTACTGAAAAGGAGGGGCTGAGAGGGGAGGACGGCGCACGGCACTCGGGGGCACACGCACGGGATACAAGGAGAGAAAAGGGGAATTTCAGTCACTCGGGGGCACACGCATGGGATACAAGGAGAAAAAAGGGATTTCAGTCAGCACCAGCACAAGCTCAAGCACTCGGGGTACACGGGCAAGAAGGGGGGAGCACACTCACAGGAGAGGAAGGCAGTCAGGGACTGGAGGCGCTGCGTGAGCAGGGGAGCGACCTACCCGTTGGATCCGACAGCACCCTAATGTAGATACGACTATGGCTGTGGATCTGGCCTGTGCCTATCACAGATCGATGAGTTTAAGAGTGGAACCTCTAAAATGTCAAGTCCTTTAACCCGACTTCAGTCAGTACCTGTTCGGTCCTTTCCCCAAAAAACTGGGGAGGGCATTACGGTACCCAGAGCGAATGAAAAATCTCCAATGCAGCAACCTCAATGCTACAGTTGTGGTGAATGGGGACATATAGCGTGGCTATGCCCGCGCAAAGAGGATAAAACCAAACCTATGGAAATAGGGATTACAAGGGGAAGAGTTCTATGTACAGGGAGAGGTAGCTCCAGATATATGCAGGAGATAAGAGTCAATGGAAAATACATTCCCGCCCTGATAGATTCAGGATGTAGTCAGTCCGTCATCAGAACTGATGCGATAGACATACCGGGAAACCAGTCATCACAACGGGTTTCCATTTGTTGTATCCATGGGGACAAAAAAGAATACCCCCTAGTGTCCATTCAGGTAGAGTGGGACGGAAGACAGGATATGGTTCCAATGGGAGTAATGGATCGCCTGGTCGAAGAATGTATCTTAGGGACCGACTATATACACTTCCCTGAACTGTTACGGAGTGTAAAAGCCAGAATCCAACCCGACTCTTGGTGGCCCGAGGCTCCCTTTTCGGAGAGCCCAATAGAGAGTGCACCTATCCGTTATAGACCTACTAAACGGGAGAAGAGGCGCGTAAAACAGCTCTATTGGACACAAGAGAAGAAAGATAATCTAGGGAAGGTCTTGGGTACTAGTTCAACCCCATTGCCCTCCTTCCGAAGCAGTCAACGGGAGGATCCTTCTCTCCGAAATGCATGGAAAGCAGCTAAAACAGAAAGTACAGGCGAGGTGGGTCCCTATTTTCTTATTCGCAAAAAACTACTCTACCGAGTCATCAGACATGATTCTAGTGAGAAAAGACAACTAGTGGTACCTGAGCCCTACCGTACACAGGTGTTATACCTTGCTCACAATTGACCGGGAGGGGGACACTATGGTAGAGAAAAAACTGAAGAATATTTATTACGCCGATTTTATTGGCCGGGAGTATATGCACATATCCAATGATACTGTACCCAATGTCCCAAATGTCAACTAGTGAATCCAGGACCCCAGAGAAAAGCACCTTTACAACCCTTACCAATAATAGATTTTCCCTTTTCTAGAGTTGGAATGGACTTGATAAGCCCTCTCCTCCCCTCCACAAAGGGACACGCGTACATTTTAGTTCTAGTTGACTACGCTACCAGATATCCAGAAGCCATACCTCTCACTAGTATGACAACCAGAAATGTAGCTCAGGCCATGATTAGCTTCTTTGCCAGGGTTGTGTTTCCCAATGAAATCTTAACGGATCAAGGTACACCGTTCATGTCGTCCTTGATGGCACACATCTGTAAGACTTTAGGAGTCAAACAACTCAAGACCTCGGTATATCATCCCCAAACTGATGGCCTAGTTGAAAGGTATAATCGTACAATAAAATCATTATTAAAGAAAACCGTAGCAGAATCAGGACGAGACTAGGACCGAAAACTCCCACTGGTTCTCTATGCCATCAGATCCCATGAACAAGCCTCTACAGGACATAGTTCTTTCGAACTCGTCTTTGGGCGACAACCCCGCAGTTTAATCGATATGGCGGCTGAGATATGAGAAGAAGAAGAAGAAAGTGAAAAACCCCTATTAGAATATGTACACGAACTTAAGTCCCAATTACAAACAGTATGGGACGATGTACGCAGTCATATGGAGAAAGCCCAATGCAAACAAAAAAAGTATTGCGATCAGGACACGAAAACAAGAAGCCTACAACCCAATGATAAAGTTCTCATATTACGTCCCAGTTCTGACAATAAATTATTGGCTAAATGGTAGGTTCTCTATACAGTATTAAAACCAGTCTCTCCTGTTACATACCTCAAAGAATTATCAAAGAATCCAAAACGAGTACAAATCTATCATATCAACCTGCTAAAGAAGTGGGAGGAGCCCACTATGTCGGTAACCCCTACAGCTACAGGTTTTCTGATAGAGCCCGAGAAATACTTAGATATTGAATTATACCCCACCAATTCGGATACATCCTCAGAACGGCCCCAAATTAATCCCAATATCACAGAACGCCAACAAAGACAGAAAGATTACCTTTTAGCTCAAAATAATAGCTTCTTTCCCGGAAAACCTGGTAAAACTAACTTAATCCAACATCATATTAGAACCCCGGAGGGTCAAATAGTAAGACTACGACCCTACCGTACCCCAGAGGCCCACCGAGATCTAATTGAACATGAAGTAAAGACAATGTTACAAATGAAATTGATAGAACCATCTGTCAGCCCTTGGTGTTCACCTGTCGTCTTAGTACCGAAACCAGATCGTTCTATCTGTTTCTGTATTGACTTTTGCCGATTGAATGCCGTATCGCTTTTCGATACATACCCCATTCCCCGAGTTGACGATCTGCTAGAGAAGCTAGGCAAGGCCCGTTAAATGTCAACTCTCGATCTAACCAAGGGGTATTGGCAGATCCCTTTAGCTCCTGCAGTCCGGGAAAAGACTGCTTTCTCAACACCATCAGGGCTGTGCCAATTCACGGTACTTTCGCTTGGTCTGCATGGTGCTCCGGCTACATTTCAAAGGTTAATGGACCACCTCTTAAGACCCCTCCATGACTGTGCAGCCGCCTATCTCGATGATATAGTGATCTTTAGCGAAACGTGGGAAGACCATCTTAAACATCTAAACCGCGTTTTCCATGTTTTACACTCAGCAGGTCTTTCCGCAAACCCAAAACATTTTTATCTGGCCCAGGATCACATAGCATACCTCGGATATTTTATAGGGAAGGGACAGCTACGTCAACAAAAAAATAAGGTAGAAGCCATGCAACAGGTACCCATTCCAACAACGAAGCAAGAACTTCGTTCCTTTTTGGGTTTAATTGGCTATTACCAACGATTCATACCCAGATATTCCACATTAGCCGTACCCCTTACAGACCTCTTAAAAAAAAAACAGCCACCCAGACTATCAGCCTTGACAGCAGAGCAACTGTCTAGCTTTCACCGTCTTAAGCATTGCCTCATGACAGAGCCAGTCTTAAAATGTCCCGATTTTACTAAAACCTTTTACCTTCAAACAGATGCCTCAGACGTTGGATTAGGAGCAGTACTGTCTCAAACGGACGAGGACGGTCATAATCATCCCATTGTCTTTATTAGTAGGAAATTGTTACCAAGGGAACAACATTATCCAATCTTCGAGAGGGAGTGTCTAGCCATCAAATGGGCCATTGAGAGCTTACAATACTACCTCTTGGGACATCCCTTTATTCTGTGTACAGATCATGCACCTCTCACTTGGTTGGCCTCCAACAAGAACACCAACGCACGCATACTCAGATGGTTTATGGAACTCCAACCCTTTTCTTTCCAGGTCCATCACATTCCCGGTGATCTTCAGTGTGCTGCTGATTATTTGTCTCGTTTTCTGGAACCTTGCCTTTCGGTACTGTATCAGTCCGGTCCTTGGGAAGGGACGTGTAGCCGGGTGAATAACTCCCGACTATATTACACGTCAAAGCCGGATTAGAACCGCACTCCGAAACTCTTGGCAAGGCCACAGCTGTTGAAACCGGGAATCCGGACGTCCGTGTTCCCGGGAACATACCTGCGGAAGGACAGGCGGAGACAACAGAAGAGGAAAACACTGCCGGCGCCGGGAAACCGGATATCCGGGTTCCCGAAAAGTTAAAAAGAAAGGAAGGACTGCACGCGGGGAAGGCGGAAGGAGTGGAGGACGCCAGGGAGCTCGCAGAGGAGGCAAGGCAAACAGACAACGGAGGAAAGGAGGAGGAAAACGAACTATACCTTGAGGAGAGGCAGCCGTTTGACAGCCGGGAAAACACCACAAGGGGACAGGACAGTCCCACTAAACCTGAACTCTGCCACGTCCCTGGAGGGACGTGGCTACAGCAGGTACGGTCCTGCCTAAGGCGAAAATTATGATATATAGTGGGAAGGGAAGGGGGTGGAGGATAGGGATAGAGGGGAGAGGGGAGGAGGAGGGAAAGGCTGGGAGTTTTGACAGTTAAGTCTACAGTGCATGCGATAGGATAGCGTATGACACTTAAAATAGGTTAAACACACAGAGGTATAAATACAGGATTCTCGTGACCCAGTACCTTCATCTCTACTTTCTTTATTTCTTTCTCTTGGGAAGCACACGTATCCCCATTCACCCTGATCTCTCTCTCTCTCTCTCTCTCTCTCTCGCCCTCTCTCTCTCTCTCTCTCTCTCTCTCTCTCTTTTCTTCTTCTTCAACCACAAACTTCGCACTCACTAAAGAGTAGCAATTACAACCCAGAGCCAATACTTACCAGTCGTTTGGTTCCTCTTTTTCCGGTCTTCCTGCTAACACCACCGCCAAGAAACCATCGTCAGACACCACGTACCTGAGGAAGAAGAATACAGAGGAGATCAACAGCCGGAAAGACTCTAGATACTGATTATTCTACAACCACAATTATCTCACAATAAAAGCTCCTATATTCATCCTCCAACTGAGTATTGTTTTACTCCCTATCGCTATACCCACTGCCACAGGCACCCATGGGGATCCCATGCAAAGTGTATCTGCATGCCTGCCATTGCAGACTGCTTAAAAGGGTGCATGCACCCTTTTCATTACAGGTCACTGCACCAGGTCTCTGTAAGTCACCCCTATGGCAGGCCCTCCTAGCCCAGAGGGCAGGGTGCACGTACCTGTGTGTGAGCGCACCCCTGCACTATCTGAGGTGCACCCACAAACTCCAGTTCCATTTTCCGGGACTTCGGGGACGCCATTTTACGGGGACGCCATTTTATGCGTGTACTGGACATAGGTCACTACCTATGTCCAGCTACATAATGGCAACTCCGAACCGAGGCATGTTTGGCATCAAACATGTTGGAATCATACCCCAATACTGTTGCCTTAGAGGACCCCCAGCATTGCTCCTACCAGCCTTCTGCAGTTTTCCAGGCAACACAATGCCAGTGGCATGGGCACTGCAGGGGCCCCCAGGGGCCCCAAGACACCCGTTCCCGCCATCCTGTTTCTGGCGGTGAACACCGCCAGAAACAGGATGGCGGGAAGGGGGTCGGAATCCCCACGGTGGCGCTGCTTGCAGCGCCGCCGTGGAGGATTCCCTGGGGCAGGGGGAAACCGGCGGAAAACCGCCGGTTTCCTTTTTCTGACCGCGGCTTTACCGCCGTGGTCAGAATTGCCCCTGAAGCACCGCCAGCCTGTTGGCGGTGCTTCCTCCGTCCCCGGCCCTGGCAGTCCATGACCGCCAGGGTCGGAATGACCCGCTTAGTGCCCTCCATGCATAAACCAGTCTACACTGGTTCAGGGACTTCCAGTCCCTGCTCTGGAACTAAACTGTCCATCACCACCCCAGGGGTGGTGCTGACAGCTCCTCCAGCAGCTTCCCTGGGTTCTGCCATCTTGAATCTAAGGTTGGCATGGACCTTTACGAGCATCTGAGTGGCCGATTCAGGCAGGTAATGTCAGAGCATCCTCCTGATAGGTGGTCATCGGGCTAGATGACCAATCCCCCTTTTGGGGCTCTTTAGGGTCTCTCTCTTGGGTGGGTTCCCAGATTTGGCTTGCAGGATTCCAGTAGGTCTCCTCTGCAACATCTACTTTGACTTCTAGCCACTGGAATTGCAACTGGACCTTCCAGGAACCGACAATCTTCATCCACGACGAAGACTCTGCTTGCAACATTGTTTCCACTGCACCTTCCAGCTTCTGCAACATTTCCCTGGCTGTGCATCCTCTGCGGGTAGCAAGTCTTCAGTATGCACGAGAAGGAAGAACGAAACTCCCTTGGAGTGAAGGAGTCACTCCCTTGCATCCACAGGCACCAACTGTAACGACAACCCTGCTTCGTGGACCTCCTCTCATCCGGAGCAGCATGGATCCTGTATCATGGGTGTTGGTCTGGAGTAACCCTCTTGGTCCTCTCTGCCACCTGCACAACTTTGGTAGAGGTAAGCTTTTGCTTTCCCAAGCAGGACAGTAACTCCATGCGTTGCATCTCTTGCAGCTATCAAGGCTTGTTGTCATTTCCTCCAAGGGATCTTCAGGCACTGTGTATCCCCACCCCCCAGCACTCCTTTCTGTGATGCATAGCCCTCTGCGTGCTTCTCCTGCGACGTGGGACCCTTCTCCAGTTGTGCTGCGTGGGCTCCTCTGCAACTCTTGGTTCCTCTACCAATGGGTCTCCTGTGGGGTTACCTTCTCTTCTGTGGCTCTCTGTCTGACTGAGGATCCCGCTAGGATTCCCCCCATGTGTTCACTCTGCCTGGACCTTGCTGGTCCTCTACAGCTTTTGCTCCACTGAAACTTCTGCCTTTGCCAAGGCTTGTTGCTGCCACTGACGAACTCCAATCATCCATCTGGCATGGGACGTCAACTGCATCAACCAGGAACTCTTCACCTGCTCCAGGGCTCCATTCCTGACCGTCTTCATCCTACCCTCGACCAACTCCTGCAACCATAGTTGGGTGGGTAGTGGCTCCTGCCCCCTCTGGACTCTTTTGTGGACTCTTCTGGACTTGGTCCCCATTTTCCACAGATTGTCCTCTTCAGGAATCCACTGCTGGTTTCTTGCAGTCTTGTCTGGGTGTTGAAATATCTTCTTTTTCTTACTTTGGTTGGTTTATGGAGAAAAACAGTAAAATCTCCTTTCTTCTTGGTCAGTGGGGGGAACTGTGGTACTTACCTTTGGGGTTTCCTAGTTCCTCGAGTTTCCCTCTGCACATTCCACTTACCTAGGTGGGGTTCCTGCATTCGCATAACATTTTTTTTGTGTATAGTTTGGGCTCCCCCTCGGGTCACTATTGTCTATTTGCATTTGCACTATTTTCTATGGTTTTCATGCCTAGGGTACATATACAGTGTGTTACTTACCTCCTATTGAAGGGTTGCCTCTCTAGTATGTTTTGGTAATTTTGGCACTAAAATAAAGTCCCTTTACTTTTGTAACACTATGGGGGTCATTCTGACCCGGGCGGGCGGCGGTCGCCGCTTGCCTGGCGGGAACCGTCAAATGGCCGCCCGCGGTCAAAAGACCGCGGGGGCCATTCTGACTTTCCCGCTGGGCCGGCGGGCGACCGCCAAGGGAGCCCCCGCCGGCCCAGCGGGAAAGGGCCTGCAACACAGAAGCCGGTTCCGAATGTAGCCGGCGGTGTTGCAGGTGTGCGACGGGTGCAGTAGCACCCGTCGCGATTTTCACTGTCTGCTATGCAGACAGTGAAAATCATGCTGGGGCCCTGTTAGGGGGCCCCTGCAATGCCCATGCCAGTGGCATGGGCATTGCAGGGGCCCCCAGGGGCCCCACGACACCCGTTCCCGCCATCCTGTTCCTGGCGGTAAAAAACGGCAGAAACAGGCTGGCGGGAAGGGTGTCGGAATCCCCATGGCGGCGCTGCTTGCAGCGCCGCCATGGAGGTTCAGCCCAGCCAGGGGAATTCCGGCGGGAAACCGCCGGATCCCCCTTTCTGACCGCGGCTTTACCGCCGCGGTCAGAATGGGCAATGAAGCACCGCCAGCCTGTTGGCGGTGCTTCCGTTGCCCGCGGCCCTGGCAGACCAAGACCGCCACGGTCGGAATGAGGCCCTATGTGTTTTCTTTCATGTGTATGAGTACTGTGTGATTACAGCGGTATTACATGAGCTCTGCATGTTTCCTAAATAAACCCTGACTGGTCATCCACAGCCACCTCTAGAGAGCCTGACTTCCAGACACTGCCTACATTACACTGACAGGGGAAACCTGGACCTGGTGTCAGGTGTAAGTACCTTAGGTACCCACCACACACCAGGACAGCTTCCTACAGTGATCTTTCAGGTCCTGGTCCACGTGCTTCTGGACCCTTAGTCTTTCTTGATCTGATCTCTGTGATCTTAGTCCATCTGTCTCTGGACCCTCTTTCCATCCTGACCCTGATCAAACTAGATCTGATCACCCTGGCACTGGTTTTCTGCTGGATCTGACGCTCTGGCTTCTAGTCCTTTATGACCTCGGTACTGGTCCTTTTAGGTCTGTCCACCTGGGATGGCTACTTCTGGCCCTGGTCAAGCTCGTCCCTCTGTTCCAGGTTGGTACATTGGGACCTTCATAGTCCTTCTTTTCAATATGATCAGGGGACCTTTGTTTCTTCTGTTCCTTTAGGACTTTGTGCACTGGGCCCTGATCCCCTGTTCCACATCTACTGACCCTCCTGATCCTTCTCACCCTTGTTCCAATACCCCTTGTTCTCTTTTTCCTTTTCCTGTTCACCCTCATCTATTTATTCCTGGTCCTCTCTGGCATTAGGAATGTTGGTCCACATGGGTTAAGTCTGGTACTTCCTACCCTGTCCTTCTGGCTCTGGTCTCCTGACCCTCCTGGTGGTCCACCTCCCTGCCTTGTCCTCCTGTTGGCCATCATACTCCTCCTAATTGGTCCTTCTTCCTTCCTTCCCAAGGTCCTCTCTTCAATGTTGTTTTTTCTAAGACAGCACTCACTTTTTGTTTTTACTTACCACTGACACAAGTGAGGGTTCAGTAGTGAAAGGACCTTGCCCACCTAAAACACTGCTTAGAATGTTAAAAATGAAACCACTATTCCCAAGACCCGTAGGGCAGTTAACTAAAATGTAAGGGTCGCCCAAAGGGCTACTCATGAGATGGGACCCATAAGAATCTATGTTCTTACTCTCCTGGGTAAATAGCATGAAAAAGTGTGCCGATTCATCCAACTCATGTGTGAATGTAGATAATCTTTTTGTGAATTAACGAAATGCGTTCCTTAGCTGCCTCTTGCTTTCACGTCCCCATACCACAAAAACCCTCTTACTGTGTCTCACTCAATGTATCTCCTGCTAGTGTTTCAAGGCACTGTGCCACAAACACCAACTGCCTGTGGTAAACCCCTCTCCTTCTATTAACCAGAAACAACCTTTCTCTCTGCATTCCTTATTGGATAATGCTTGTCAACTTCTGCTGTGTTGCCAGGACTGAAATAATAAGTAAGCACAATTCTGCTTGAAAGGAAACCTACAACTAACACAATGCCTTCAACAAGAAGAATAAAATGAGCCGAGCCCTCAAAATGATCGAAAAGTAGATCATCAACAAAAAACAATGTATTTGCATAAGTGAAGAATACATTTGAACAATAGGCTTTGAAACCAAACTCATTATTCTTTGCAGACCGTCAAATGCTCCTAGACTGCAGCACAAAATATCTGTGTGCCATATCCTGAAGCTCCTGCAATAGAAGTGTAGATTTTGATGCTATATTTTTATTTTAATATTAAAATATTAAATCATACTCTTAACTTTCTGCATACTTTTGTACATTTGCATTTGCACTTACTGTCAAATGCTTCACACGTTCTGCATCCCCATTAGAAGACGGCCTCCACTCCAACTTGCCTGTTTTTTTTTTCCTTCATGTCCCAGTAAATAATGACCTCATTGAGACTATGTATTCCGCTGCCGGTCAAACAATATATCCTCACTGCTGTTTAGCCTGCTGCCAGATAAACAGTGAAGTTTTGTCTACATTTCATAGCAAAGATTATGTACTATTTTGCCGTCCAATCGTACAATGACAGATATTTGCCTGGTAGCAGAGTAATTAACCACTTCACTTTATCTATGTATTCTTTGTTCCTTTCTTTTGTAAAATCAGTGAATGAGCATTGAATTATTGATGGTTATCATTATTATATATATATGTGACATAACACAACACTACACAGAGTAGGTCTTGGACTCCTCTGCTTTGCTGTGAGTCACCTGTTAAAAAGGATATTTGGCTCACAGATTGAACATGTGCACTATAGAGGGCCCCCCATACCAGAAGGAAAAGACTCCCATTGATACAATTGTGTCCCAGTCATTTTTTTTATTGACTTGGAACTGATTTGTAACAGTGTCAAATGGGCTTCTCATATTTGTTGTATCGTTCCCATGCAGATGTGCCAAAAGTCATGTGTTGGTTGTTTTCAACTGCTATTTATTATCTACTGAGTTTTACAATTGCACCAGTGCCTGGCCATTTCATAGAGTCAGCAGTCAGATGAGCTCTTATACAGCCTAGAGATGGCCTGGTCTGTATATGGTATTTCTACAGAGCAGATCTAGCCAAAAGTACTGTGACTACACAGGAGGATCCCACACTGCCGAAGAACAACTTAGCGAGCTGTTCGTTGCAGGATGGAGTGCTGGGGACCTGGGCTACGCTATGCATGAAGAACATTAAGAAGAAGTGCACGGAAGCCAAAGGAGCTGCAGAAGATGCTGTGCACAGGGGTACTGTTGCAGCATGGGGAGGCAAGCTCTTACCTCCACCACATTTGGACAGCTGGACCTTTGGACAGTCTGGGTCACTTTGGTCCACCACCTGTGTTCCAGGGAGCATGCTTGTTGACAGGACAGGAGTCCCAGAGTACCGGTTGTCATCACAGAAGGGTGCCTGCTAAAGCAGGGAAGTGACTCCGTCACTCCATAGGAGATTCCTACGGTTCTTCTGGTGCAGGGTGAAGACAGGCAGTCCTCAGAACATGCACACCATGTAAACTGTTGCAAAAGCTGGCTGAAGCTGAAGTTGCAGGTCACAGGAGTCGTCCTGGATACTTTGTTGCAGTTACAACGGTTCCTGGAGCAGTCTGTGTTTGATCTGATGGTCAGAAGCTGGAGCAGAGGATGCAGAGGAGTCCTGGAGGAATCTTGCAAACCGAATCTGAGGAAACACCCACAAGAGAGACCCTAAATATCCCTGAGAGGGGGATTGGCAACCAACCCAGGTATGCACCTATCAGGAGGGGTCTCTGATGTCACCTGCTGGCACTGGCCATTCAGAGGTCTCCAGAGGGTCCCCACACCTTGGAATCCAAGATGGGTAATGCCAGGGACATTGTGGTGGTGATGGACAGCCGAGTGGTCATTTCCCTTTCCTTTGTCCAGTTTTGCAACAGAGCAGGGACTAGGGGTACCTGAACTGGTGTAGATTGGATTATGCAAGGAGGACACCATCTGTGCCCTTCAAAGCATTTCCAGAGGCTCTGCGAGGACACCCCTGCCATGCCTGTAACACCTACTTCCAATGGGAGAGTGTGTAACACCCCTCTCCTGGGGTGAGCTGCTCAATCCCCAGGAGGGCAAAAACCTGTCTGTGAGGTGGCAGCAGCTGGGGCTGAAGTGGAAACCCCAGAGAGCTGGTTTGGCTGTACTGGGGGTCCATGGTGGAGTACCAGGGTGCATGGAATTGGTCCCCCAATACCACATTTGAAATGGGGGGCAATTCCATGATCTTAGACACCTTACATGGACATATCCAGAGTTACCATTGTGAAGCTACATATATGTATTGACATATATGCAGTGCACGCTTATAATGGTGTCCCCGCACTCACAAATTCCGGGATTAGCCCTCGACAACATGGGGGCACCTTTGCTAGTGCAAGAGTGCCCTCACACACAGTAACTTTGCACCTAGCCTTCACTAAATGAGGGTTAGACTACAGGGGCCAGATGTAGGAAAGCATTTGCGAGTCGCAAACGGCAAAAATTGCCGTTTGCGACTCGCAAATCGCGTTTTCCAATTCAGAAATGCATATGCGAGTCGGGACCGACTCGCAAAACGCATTTCAGAATCGCAAATAGGAAGGGGTGTTCCCTTCCTATTTGCGATTCGGAGTGGTATGCAATACAATTTGCGACCGCATATGCGGTCGCAAATGGTGTCGCAGTTACCATCCACTTGAAGTGGATGGTAACCCACTCGCAAATTGGAAGGGGTCCCCATGGGACCCCTTCCCCTTTGTGAATGGACCCAAAACTATTTTTTCAGGGCAGGTAGTGGTCCAAGGGACCACTACCTGCCCTGAAAAAATACCGAAACTAAAGGTTTTTTTTTTTTTTTTAAGTGCAGCTCGTTTTCCTTTAAGGAAAACGGGCTACACTTAAAAAAAAAAATGCTTTATTTAAAAGCGGTCACGAACATGGAGGTCTGCTGACTACAGCAGGCCTCCATGTTTGCGAGTGCCTATAGTCGGTATGGGGCCGCAATTTGCGACCCACCTCATTAATATTAATGAGGTGGGTCTCTGCGACCCCATACCGACTCGCAGACGGTGTCTGAGACACCGTTCTGCATTGCAAATTGCGACTTGCAATTTGCGAGTCGGAAGGACTCGCAAATTGCAAGTAGCAATTTGCAATTTTCCTACATCTGGCCCTAGGTGACTTATAAGTTGCCTGGTGCAGTGAAACATGGCTGTGAAATAGTGTGTGCACTATTTCACTCAGGCTGCAGTGGCAGTCCTGAAGAAAGGTTTATGTAAGCTCCTTATGGGTGGCAAAAGAAATGCTGCAGCCCATAAGGATCTCCTGGAACCCCAATGCCCTGGGTATTAAGTACCACATACTAGGGACTTATAAGGGGGGTCCAGTGTGCCAATCAGGATTGGAATATGGAGTCACTAAACTGTAGTGACAGATTTGGTAAGTAGAGAGAGCATAAGCAGGGTTGGTGCACTAAAGGTTCTCTGGGAGGGCTGGAGGGTTGCTCCAAATTTACTAAAACAGTGCAATTTTGCACATCTGGTTTAGTAGTTCCACAGAGAGGTACTTTTACCTCTGGGAGTTCAGCTGTGGTAGCTGAGAGCTCCTTTGGTACAGGTTCCACCCCAGGAAAAGTTTCACCCACCACAGGAATGGTATCCCTAGTGGTAGGGTGGGGAAGGGATACTTTGATACCCTATTTACCTGTTGGTGGTCAGGGATCCTGAGATTTCAGGCCTTTTTCTCTCTTTGCTTTTTCATTTCACCTGCAATGAGAGGTAGCAATTCCTCATGGATACCCAGCATGGATGCATGGGTCCTAAACTCTACCTCAGCCCAACCTGAGGCCTCTAGGTCATTACCTAAGAAACACTCTACAGGTAAGCTAGGTGATACCCCCACCTGCTTTGGGCCAGTTAATCCACCCCAACTAAGATGCAATACAGCCAAGGGGAGAGACTGGGTGGAGTTATTTACATCAGTAACTTGGTACTTCTGTCCAAGGAGGTGTTGTGCAGATGACACCAAATTTTCAGTCACCAAAGTGATACTGGCACCTATGTCCCTGTAGTCTTGGGCCTCAAAACCATTTATTAAAACTGACTGCTTGTTCTTGTCCATGTTAGGGGAGCAAGCAGCCAAGGTGGCAAGGCCAATGCCACTAGGTGTGACAGAAACTGTCTTGGGAGTGTCTACCCCAGTTTCTATGATGGACCCAAAAGTGGAACCAAATACACCCTTTGATTGACTATTGCCAGTAGTCCCCCCACTATTACCACTACTGCTAGGGGCACTAGAGCCTGATGTATTAATGGTGGTAGGCTCAGGGGCTTTACCTGGGCAGGACTTATCCCCTGGCCTATGTCCTTTGCCTCTGCACACAGAGCACCAGTGCATTTTATTGTGTGCAGAGTGCGAAAAGAAGGAAGATGTTTTATCCCCACCCCCAGAGGAGTGTTTTGGACTTGAAGAAGGATCTTTGTGCTTACTTATATCCCCATGCTCTCCTGAGATTTTTCACCATCTTTCTTCTTTTATTTTTAACCCCCTGTATGAGCTTTTCTGCTCACCCTTGTTCTGACCCATTTGTCTGCCTTCTTCCCCAATTCTTGGGGAGAGGTCAAATCTGAGTCCACAAGATACTCGTGTAACAAGTCAGACACATAACTATTCAATATATGCTCTCTCAAATTCAGATTATACAGGCCCTGGTAATCAGACACTTTACTGCCATGTAACCAACCATCTAAAGCTTTCACAGAACAGTCCACAAAGTCAACCCAATCTTGTGAAGATTCTTTCTTGGTTTCCTCAAACTTGATTTTGTAGTGCTCTGTGGTTAGGGCATTCTTTAAAATGTTGTAGTTGTCTGCATCCTCCTCCCTAACAGGGAGGAATCTGTCCCTCCCTTTGTCAGAGAAGGACAAACAAAGTATAGCGGACCACTGCTTTTGAGGGACCCTTTGAACTTTACAGGCCCTCTCAAGTGCAGCAAACCACTTTTGAATATCATCCCCCACCTTGTATGGGGGAACAATTGTGCGTAAGTTTCTGGAGCTAGTGTTGTCCGCCCGACCTCACCAGTCCTGAAACTTTCAATGCTGCTGCCACCATGGGGAACTAACTCCAACCCCTGACTTTCTCTTTCTACAGCTAAGGTTTCCCTATGTAGGGCCAGCTGTTGCTGTTTCAACCTCAGTCTCGCCTCCTCCAATCTCAGCTTTCTGAGTTCCCTATCTAGGGAGTTATCCTCAGGAATGGATATGTGAGACCCTTCAGAGACTGAGGTGATGTGAGAATGAGCAGAAGTAGATTTCTCCTTAACTGGTATAACCCTAGTGACCTGGCCTCTAGGTGTAAAGGGTGCCCTACTTGTGTGAGACCCCTTCCCACTACCAGCGACACTATCTTGTTTGTTAAGGTAAAAATCTGTGGAAGAACACTCCCCTGGATGTTCAGGACCCTCTCCTGAATCTACCTGGTCAGAATCTCCCTCTACCACCCCTTCTGATTGTACATGACCCTCAGGATACATTTTGTGAGAGGAGATTCGAAAGAAAATCCTTGTTAGTGTTCTTCCCAATTTCTATTCTTCTTTCCAAACAGAGGCCCCTTAGACTTTTTAAATTAAGATTTTCATAAATGGTCTTGACAACCCTGGGGGTAGCTTCTATAGAAGACTCAGGCCCTCATTACGACCCTGGCGGTTGGTGTAAAAGTGGTGGTAATACCGCCAACAAGCCGGCAGCAATTACCGCCAAATTATGAGCATGGCGGTGTTATCTCTAGACAGCCAATGTACCACACCGATTGCCAGGGCAGAAACAATAGCCACCACGACAGGCGGAAGTCAATGTTCCGCCCAACATATTAAGACCCTGCAAACCGCCACCTTTTCCGGGGTGGTACCAAACACATCAAAACCCTGGTGGAAACTGAGCTCAGAAGGGAAAGGACTCACCATTGAAGACACAGGGAACAACCAAGCCACCATGGAGCCCGAGCTGCATGTCTTCCCCATGGTCTTCTACGTGCTGCTCCACCACAAACACCAACAATGGCGAAGACGACGACTGTGGGTACAGCTGCCTAGCACACAAGGGAGGGAGGGAGCAAAAAGAGAGTGACACACACACGCACAACACACCACCCCCCAACACCATACACACAATCAGCTGCATTACTAAACCATTTTTACCACGTACCTCGGATGAATATTGCAAGAACAAAACATCTTAGAAAAAGTGAATGTAATGAGAGCAACACATCAAGATAAATAAGTGAGGCAACATAATAGATATATACATATGCAAATATAAAGGGACACAGCCCAGTCCACAATGTCCGTTTGTCCACATGCCAAAATCCAAGGCCACACATTGCACCTGCCTCAACACGGAGAGAACACTGCAGGGGCATCAGTTTGGAAATAGGCAGGCACCTCTGGGGCGCAGGGGACCGGGGGGCACCTCAGCCGGGACATGGAACAACACCACTGGTTCTGGAGGGGGCAACATGCCCTGTGCTTGGTCCTGGGGAGTGCAAGGCCAAAGTCTCTCAAGTGGGCGACTTGCCCACATGCTCTGGAGGGGGCAACATGCCCTGTGCTCTTGATCCTGGGGAGGCTGTGGTAGGTGTGTGTCTTACCCACTGGTTCTGGAGGGAGCATCGTGCCCTGTTCTTGGTCCTGGGGAAGCAAGAGTAGGTGGGTGTCTTACCCACTGGTTCTGGAGGGGGCATCGTACTCTGTGCTCTTGATCCTGGGGAGGCTGGGGTTAGTGGGTGTCTTACCCACTGGGTCTGGAGGGGGCATCGTGCCCTGTGATCTTGATCCTGGGAGGCTGGGGTAGGTGTGTGTCTTACCCACTGGTTCTGGAGGGGGCATCGTGCCCTGTGCTTGGTCCTGGGGAGGCAAGGGTAGGTGGGTGTCTTACCCACTGGTTCTGGAGGGGGCATCGTACCCTCTGCTCTTGATCCTGGGGAGGCTGGGTGTAGGAAAGTACCATCTTGCCTGGCATGTTACTTCCATTTTTACATTTATGTCGCTTTGTTTTTGCCTGTCTCAGTGGGATCCTGCTAGCTAGGACCCCAGTGCTCATAGTTTGTGGCCTGAATGTGTAGACCTGTGTAGTGACTAACTGTGTCACTGAGGCTCTGCTAATCAGAACCTCAGTGCTTATGCTGTCTCTGCTTTCAAAAATGTCACTATAGACTAGTGACTACTTTCACCAATTCTAATTGGCACACTGGAACACCCTTATAATTCCCTAGTATATGGTACCTAGGTACCCAGGGTATTAGGGTTCCAGGGGATCCCTATGGTCTGCAGCATTTCTTTTGCCAACTATAGGCAGCTCAGACAATTCTTACACAGGACTGCCACTGCAGCCTGAGTGAAATAACATTCACGTTATTTCACAGCCATTTTACACTGCACTTAAGTAACTTATGAGTCACCTATATGTCTAACCTTCAGTTAGTGAAGGTTAGGTGCAAAGTTACTTAGTGTGAGGTCACCCTGGCACTAGCCAAGGTGCCCCCACATTGTTCAGGGCAATTTCCCCGGACTGTGTGAGTGTGAGAACACCATTAAACGTGCGCACTACACATAGGTCAATACCTGTAGTAGTCTGGCCTGGCTTATAGTGGGTACCTTGTGGTACTTACACCCTGTGCCAGGTCCAGTGATCTCTTATTAGTAGAATAAAGGTGTTTCTAGCAGCTTAGGCTGATAGAAGGTAGCTATGGCAAAGCAGCTTAGGCTGAACTAGGAGACATTACAAAGCTCATACTATACCACTTATATCATATAGCACAATATCAGAAGAAAACACAATACTCAGAGTTACTAAAAATAAAGGAACTTTATTTTAGTGAGAATATGCCAAAAGTATCTCAGAGGATACCCTCACTTAGGAGGTAAATAAGATATACAAATTATATGTACACAAACCAAAAACAGGTAAGTAACAGTTAGAAAAGTAGTGCAAACAATGTAGAATCACAATAGGATGCAATAGGTAGACATAGGTCTAGGGGCAACACAAACCATACACTCCAAAAGTGGAATGCGAATCACGAATGGATCCCAGACTTATGAACGAAGAGTGTCCAAGATACCCCACCCCAAGACCCTGAAAAGTAGGAGTAAGTTTACCCTACTATCCCAGAAAGACAGAGTAGTTGTGATAGGGTATTCTGCAAGAACCACAAGCACCAGCAAAACACTGAAGTCGGATTCCTGGACCTGAGGACGTTAAAGGAAGGGGACCAAGTCCAAGAGTTATGAAGGTGTCCGGGGGGGGGGGGCAGGAGCCCACAAAACCCCGGATGAAGGTGCAAAATTATTTAGTTTTACACACATAGCACCAAGGCTTTTTAATGTGTGAGGGTTGTGAAGAAGAGGAAGAAGTTGATTTATCCCCACCCCCTGAAGAGTGTTTAGGATTTGAAGAAGGATCTTTAGTTTTACCCTTATTCCCATGCTTATGCTGAGATTTCTCACCATCTTTCTTCTTGCCATCCTTGTCACCTCCTGTATGAACTTTTCTGTTCACTCTTGTTCTGACCCATTTGTCTGCCTTCTTTCCCAATTCTTGGGGAGAGGTGAGATCTGAGTCTACGAAGTACTGGTGCAACAAATCAGACACACAATTGTTAAGAATATGCTCTCTCAGGATCAGATTGTACAGGCTTTCATAGTCAGATACTTTACTGCCATGCAACCAACCTTCCAAGGCCTTCACTGAACAGTCAACTAAATCTGTCCAGTCTTGAGAGGACTCTTTTGTGGTGTCTCTGAACTTAATTCTTTATTGTTCAGTGGTTAAGCAAAATCCATCCAATAGTGCATCCTTCAAAACTTTGTAATTATTGGCATCACTTTCTCTGACAGTAAGGAGCCTATCCCTACCCTTTCCAGTGAAAGATAGCCACAATATAGCAGCCGCCCACTGCCTTTGAGGGACCAACTGTACCATACAGGCCCTCTAAAGTGCAGCAAACCTCTTATTAATGTCATCCCCCTCCTTGTAAGGGGGGAATATCTTATGCAGGTTTCTGGAATCTTGCTCTCTAACAGGATTACTATCTGAAACACTGCTGCTGCCACCAGGGGGAACTAACCCCAATCTTGGTCTTTCCCTCTCTACAGTATGTCTAGGGATTCCCTGTCTAAGGCCAGCTGCTGCTGTTTAAGCTTCAGTCTGGTTTCATCCAACCTCAGCTTTCTGAGTTCCCTTTCCATTAAGTTATCCTCAGGGTGGGAGGCTTGGGAATGTTTGGACACAGAGGAGATTTAGGAATTTGCAGAGAGAGACCTGTCCCTAACTATCTGGAACCTAGTAACCTGGCCTCTAAGAGTGAAAGATGCCCTACTAATGTGTGACCCTCTAACACTACCAATGTCACTAGGTGGCCTGCTAGGGGGCAGGACTTTGTAAGAACCCTCCAAGCATCTTCAAGGAACTCCTCTGAGTCTGACTGGGAAGCCTCACCTTTTTCTACCCTCTCCTGAGATGGGCCAGACTGGTTCTGGTCATCCTCAATGAGCAGGCTAAAGAGAAACTCTTTTGTTGGATTCTTACCTATACTTAAACCTCTATCCAGGCAGAGATCCCTCAAACCTTTATAGTTCAAACTCTCATATGTTGCATTAACTGATTTGTGAGTGGGCTCTACTGAAGACATGATAGAAAAGGTTTAAGGATAGTGAGAGAAAAAGTTTTAGAACTTTAGATAGCACAGAGAAAAAACTTTATCAAACTTTTGGAAAACTTTTAGAAGTTTTCAAAACTTTTCAGAAACTCAGTAAAAAACGTTTTAGAGTAGAAAATTAAACTGTTTTGGTTAAATGTACATATACTGAACTATTTGGTATACATTTTCCTTATGAAAAGCACCAAATAACAAAGTGGTAAAGCAGTTACAAGTACTTACCCTACCGCTGCACCACCAATGTAGGAGGCTGGCCTGGCTTATAGTGGGTACCTTGTGGTACTTACATCCTGTGCCAGGTCCAGTTATCCCTTATTAGTAGAATAGAGGTGTTTCTAGCAGCTTAGGCTGATAGAAGGTAGCTATGGCAAAGCAGCTTAGGCTGAACTAGGAGACATGCAAAGCTCCTACTATACCACTTATATCATATAGCACAATATCAGAAGAAAACACAATACTCAGAGTTACTAAAAATAAAGTAACTTTATTTTAGTGACAATATGCCAAAAGTATATCAGAGGATACCCTCACTTAGGAGGTAAGTAATATATACAAATTATATGTACACAAACCTAAAACAGGTAAGTAACAGTTAGAAAAGGAGTGCAAACAATGTAGGATCACAATAGGATGCAATAGGTAGACATAGGTCTAGGGGCAACACAAACCATATACTCCAAAAGTAGAATGCAAATCAAAAATGGACCCCAGACCTATGGGAGGTTTTGGAGGATCGCTGGGACTGTAAGAAAATAGTAAGGGTGTCGAAGATACCCCACCCCAAGACCCTGAAAAGTAGGAGTAAATTTACCCTACTATCCCAGAAAGACAGCATAGTCGTGATAGGGGATTCTGCAAGAACCACAAGCACCAGCAAAACACTGAAGACAGATTCCTGGACCTGAGGACCTGTAAAGGAAGAGGACCAAGTCCAAGTGTCACGAAAGTGTCCAGGGGGGGCAGGAGCCCACAAAACCCCAGATGAAGTTGCAAAAGGGCTGCTTCTTGGTGGAAGAAGCCAAAGATTCTGCAACAACAAAAAGAGCTAGGAACTTCTCCTTTGGAAAGAAGATGTCCCACAGCATGATGGAGGTTGCAGAATTGTTTCCAGCCAGAAATACCACAAACAAGCCTTGCTACCTGCAAGAGTCATGGATGAGGTTTTTGGGTGCTGCTAGGAACCAGGAAGGACCAGTATATAGCCCCTTGGAAGAGGAGATAGAGGGGGCGCTCATCAACTCAGAAAGCCCCCACAGAAGGAGGCAGCACCTGCAGAAGTACCAGAACAGGCACTTAGAAGACCTGAGGACAGTGGCCAACTCAGAGTCACAAAGGAGGGTCCCACGGCGTCGGAGTCCAACTCAGTGAGTTGGGCAATGCAGGACGGAGTGATGGGGACCCAGGCTAGGCTGTGCACAAAGGAAGTCCTGGAAAAGTGCACAGAAGCCAGAACAGCTGCAAATCATGCAGTACACAGGTTTGCTGTCTGGCATGGGGAGGCAAGGACTTACCTCCACCAAATTTGGACAGAAGGGCCACTGGACTGTGTGAGACACTTGGACCTAGATCCTGTGTTCCAGGGACCGCGCTCGTCAGGATGAGAGGGGACCCAGAGGACCAGTGATGCAGAAGTTTGGTGCCTGCGTTACCAGGGGGAAGACCCACTGCAGATTTCTTCTTGGCTTCCAGTGCAGGGTGAAGGCAGACAGCCCTCAGAGCATGCACCACCAGAAAACAGTTGAGAGAGCCGGCAGGATGAGGCACTACAATGTTGCTGGTAGTCGTCTTGCTACTTTGTTACGGTTTTGCAGCGTCCTGGAGCAGTCAGCGGTCGATCCTTGGCAGAAGTCGAAGAGGGAAATGCAGAGGAACTCTGGTGAGCTCTTGCATTCGTTATCTGAGGAATAGACCAGAGGAGAGACCCTAAATAGCCAGAAAAGGAGGTTTGGCTACTGAGAAAGGAGGCTTGGCTACTGAAAGAGGTAAGCACCTATCAGGAGGGGTCTCTGACGTCACCTGCTGGCACAGGCCACTCAGAGCAGTCTATTGTGCCCCAACACCTCTGAATCCAAGATGGCAGAGGTCTGGGACACACTGTAGGAGCTTTGGGCACCTCCCCTGGGAGGTGCAGGTCAGGGGAGTGGTCACTCCCCTTTCCTTTGTCCAGTTTCAGGCCAGAGCAGGGCTGGGGGATCCCTGAACCGGTGAAGACTGGCTTATGCAGAGATGGGCACCATCTGTGCCCATGGAAGCATTTCCAGAGGCTGGGGGAGGCTAATCCTCCCCAGCCCTTCACACCTATTTCCAAAGGGAGAGGGTGTAACACCCTCTCTCAGAGGAAATCCTTTGTTCTGCCTTCCTGGGACTGGGATGCCCAGACCCCAGGAGGACAGAAACCTGTCTGAGAGGTTGGCAGCAGCAGTAGCTGCAGTGAAAACCCCAGAGAGCTAGTTTGGCAGTAACCAGGATCCCTGCTGGAGCCCTGGGGATGCATGGAATTGGCACCCCAATACCAGATTTGGCATGGGGGGACAATTCCATGATCTTAGATATGTTACATGGCCATATTCGGAGTTACCATTGTGAAGCTACATAAAGGTATTGTAGGAAGGTAGCCTCTTGCTAGCCTTGTTACCCCCACTTTTGGCCTGTTTGTGGGTATATGTCAGGGTGTTTTCACTGTCTTACTGGGATCCTGCTAACAAAGGCACAGTGCTCATAGTGAAAACCCTATGTTGTCAGTATGTTTGATATGTGTCACTGGGATCCTTCTAGCCAGGACCCCAGTGCTCATATGTTTGTGTCCTATATGTGTTCCCTTCGTGGTGCCTAACTGTATCACTGAGGCTCTGCTAACCAGAACCTCAGTGTTTATGCTCTCTCTGCTTTTAAAACTGTCACTGCAGGCTAGTGACTAATTTTACCAATTCTCATTGGCACACTGAAACACCCTTATAATTGCCTTGTATATGGTACCTAGGTACCCAGGGTATTGGGGTTCCAGGAGATCCCTATGGGCTGCAGCATTTCTTTTGCCACCCATAGGGATCTCTGACAATCCTTACACAGGACTGCCACTGCAGCCTGAGTGAAATAACATCCACGTTATTTCACAGCTATTTTACACTGCACTTAAGTAACTTATAAGTCATCTATATATCTAACCCTCACTTGGTGAAGGTTAGGTGCCAAGTTACTTAGTGTGTGGGCACCCTGGCACTAGCCAATGTGCTGCCACGTTGTTCAGGGCAAATTCCCTGAACTTTGTAAATGTGGTTTATCTAGGCTATCAAATACAGTTTCACATGGCTCCAAAAGAGATGTTCTGTCTACAAACTCTTTTAACCAAGGATCCAGGGAAGTATCAAGTAGTACAAAGTCTCTTACAGAAAGGGGCCATGGTGCTGGTTCCAGTACAACAAAGAAACCAAGGGGCATATTTCAAAAGAGCTTGCGCTCTCGCTGCATCCTTTGTCTTGACACAGTGATGGTGCAGTCACTGCTTCATATTTACAAAGTGACCCATTCTGTGAAATGCATACATTTTCGTTGTCCAACCCCAGTGTTTTCTTGCACAACCACTGGTTGCATCAGGTAATGCTAATTGTTAGAAGTGGGGTCCTTGGTTGGCAGTCAGGTTACCCCCTGTCCAAGCAAGGACCCTCACTATAGTCAGGGTAAGTCACACGCAATCCAAATTATCCTGTGCCCACCCTCTGGTAGCTTGGCACTGAGGAGTCAGGCTTAACTTAGAAGGCAATGTGTAAAGTATTTGTGAAATAAATCATACAATAACACAATATAGCACCACAAGAATACACCACACAGTGTTTAAAAAAATATATAATATGTATCTGGATATTTGCAGGTCGAAAATGATCGAAGATACAATAAGAAAATGTAGAGCTATCACTGTGTAAAAGTGATCTAAAGTGTCTTAAGTCTTTTTAAAGTAAACAAAGTCTCTTTCAAGCACAAAGTATCTGGTTTGCATAAAAAAAATCTCCGCAAAGGGCCGTAGAGGAGGAGAAGTGTGGAAACAAAGGGGTGTGCATCAATTTCTCGGGCTGCATATGGTGATGCATCATTTAGTTTCCACACAGGGACAGGTGTGCATCGATTTCCGGCGCTCATTCATGGATCATCTTCGGGTTGCGGGGTTTTCAGGTGCCCCGGAGTCGGTGCGTGGAATCCTGGGCTCGTGGAGTGAAGTCACAAGCGCTGCGTCGTTCTGGTGGCCGTTGCGTGGAAGTTTTCTTCCGCACTGCAGGTGCTGCGTCAATTTCCCCTCTGGAAGTCAGGCTGAGTTGTTCCAGGTCGGCTGTGAGTCGATCCGGTAGGCTGTGCGTTGAAGTTCCGGACGCAACGCAGGCGCGGCATTGATCTTCTCCTTGCGAAGTCACGCTGCGTCGTTCCGGTTTGGCGTGCGGGGAATTTCTCACCACGGGGCAGGCTGTTTGTCGTTTCTAGCAAGCTGTACGATTGAATTTTCACTGCACCAGGAGTCCAGTTACAAGAGGTAAGTCTTTTTGGTCCTGAGACTTCAGGGAACAGGAGGCAAGCTCTATCCAAGCCCTTGGAGAGCACTTCTTCACCACAACCAGAGTGCAGCTAGGCAGCAGGGCAACAGCAATGCAGCAGTCCCTCACAGAAAGCAGTCAGGTGAGTCCTTTGGGCAGCCAGGCAGTTCTTCTTGGCAGGATGCAGGTTCTGGTTCCAGTTATCTTCTCCAGGACGTGTCTGAGTTGGAAGGGTCAGAGGCCCTGTTTATATACCCAAATGTGCCTTTGAAGTGGGGGAGACTTCAAAGAGTGGCTTAGAAGTGCACCAAGTCCTCTTTCCGTTCAATCCTGCCTGCCAGGGTCCCAGTAGGGGATGTGGCAGTCCTTTGTGTGAGAGCAGTCCCTCCACCCTCCCACCCCAGGAAGACCCATTAAAAATGCAGGTGTATGCAAGTGAGGCTGAGTATCCTGTGTTTGTGGTGTGTCTGAGTGAATGCACAAGGAGTTGTCAACTAAACCCAGCCAGACATAGATTGTAAGGCACTGAAAGATTTAAGTGCAGAGAAATGCTCACTTTCTAAAAGTGGCATTTCTAAAATAGTAATATTAAATCCAACTTCACCAGTCAGCAGGATTTTATATCACCATTCTGGCCATACTAAATATATATGCCTCCCAGGGGAGGTGTAACAAGGACAACATAACTTCATTTTTTCGTTAGTTACTCTTCATATGTGTGGTGCATTTTGCAGCACACATACAAAGTGTCATAAGCCTACCTTTTCTGTCCATATTTAACAATGTTTCCCTTACAGCATAAAAATAAGGGAGTCCACAATGCAGGCACACCAGCACCATGCTACAAGGGGGGCATGTGTTGCCTCCATTCACCAACCTGTGATATAGTGCATGGATAACAAACAAAGATGTGCTGTATGTCGTTAATATGACACATTCATGTCATGCCCTTTTCATTTAATTTAGGGCAGTGCAACTAAGTACTTCCCTGTGCTGCCCTGTGCCAACAATCTGGCACCTCAAAATGATGGAAAGATCCTCGTCAATGCAACAAAAAAAATGCTGTGGTACAATACTGTGTTCAAGGAAGGGCCTCTACTTTTTGATGTCTGTGTGTCCTCAGGTAAATCCCATGGCTACGGGGCATGTAATGTATCCAACATCTGTGAAACTTAAAGATGAAGAAATATTTGATCATACCCAGCTCATATGCACCTTGGGAAATTACCTCACTCATCATAGTAACACACCTGCCATCCTGTGTCTGCTACATTTCTTAAAACAAGAACCGAAGCCAACAGTCACCCAAGGCTTCACACTGTGCAGAAAGCTAGGTCCTTAGGCACAAAGTTTAGCTCATACACCAGGCAGCCACGCATTCACCATTTCCATATTTTGGGCCTGATCATGAGTTTGGCTGTCGGACCACCAGACCGCAAAGATGGCTTCCCAAATAGGCTGCCAAGCCGATGGTCCCACGCACGCTGTATTACAATGCTACAGCTGGCTCCTCTGTGGTGTTCCTGGCGGCAGTCGACCGGCAGGGGACATGGTCATCAATACAAGGTATGTTTACACAATTGTGTTGATTCAGGTGTGTACATTTTGACCTAAACATGCAAATATGCATGACACATGAGCAAAAATACTTTGTACACGTACTGGCTATTGCTGAAGTCTGGACCATATGTGCCTGGACCACTCAATGGGAGAAAAGTGTGATACGTACTTACCTGGATTCCAGGCACCACGGGTAGTTTTCATTAGGGTCAAGTTGCTGCTGTGAAAAGGGGCTCTGGGCAAAGGGGTCTACATCAGAGTCTGAAGGGATAAGAAGAAAATAGATGAGGTAGCACCCCATTTCCTTCAATCCCACTCAGTGGCAGTCGGACTAGCACTGCCACCATGGCAGTTTGCCAATCGCCAAACTCATAATCAGGCCCTGGGTCTGTCTTGGTGCAATGCTGTCCATTGTCTGCAAGTGCAGGTAGCCAACCCATAACAATGCATCTGGTAGAAAATGTTTTAAACACTGTCCTCAATAAATGAGGCAGGGTTATTTTTGAGAGTTTAACAGTTGTACCATACTTGCTGAACCCAAAACAAATCTCTCAAGTTTTGTACAATCAATATAGTGGACACAATGCATTACCATGTGCAGACTGTCATGTAGCACAATGATATGCACTCATAAACCCTCTATGGCTGTAGCTAATAAACAACAGTGACTACTACTCTCACATCCAAATATGTGTGAATGAATGGGACAACATTGTCAGCACTTGCAACATTTTGAATACTCCAACATGTATGAGGTCAGAGATGCCAACCTAAATCTCAAAAAGAAACAGTTTAGAAAGTGTGGCATAAATGTCAGCTCAATTGCCAACTGACTATCCATAAGATCACTGACTCAACATGGTCATGGCATGGGCACTCACAAGTTAGACAAACAGTGAGTGTAACACCAAGGCCAGTGCACTTGTGTGTGTAGTACAGGGTCAGTCCTACCAAAAATGAAAGTGTGTGTATATCAAAAAATGTCAGTACACCTCCCATACTGTGGGAAAAGTGATTCAGTCAATCACGTCATAAAACTGTATGTAAATTAATGTGGGCGCAGCAACCATTATGAACAGTATCTTCTTGTTCCCCCTGTCTATACAGCTGACTAAGGATATGGCAAGCAGCCACGGGCCATGTCCCCATAGGCACATCCCCAGGTGGAGCCACAGCACAACTACAATAATGCCCTCAGCAGGACCCATACCATTGTCAAGCGGCCTTCGGTATTTTCAAATCACGGTTTAGGTGTCTTGATTTGCCTGGGAGGGAGGGTTACTCTACTACCCCCCTATGGTCTGTAAAAGCATCCTGGTCTGCTGCATTCTGCACACTATTTGTGTGGGAACCAATGTCCCAATGGATGTGGAAAATGTGGCGCAATAAGGCCCTGCTAAGGATGAAGAGGAAGAATAGGGCAACATAAAAATGTTGCATCAATTGCCGGTACAAGCCTGAGAAACCAAATTGTGAGTATTTTTTTATGCGACAATTCCAGCCTCTAATAAATGCGTAGTGTACCTGACAAAAAGGATAATAAGGATAATAAATCAAAAAATATTTTGTACAGTTTACAATGTGTAAGCATTCTTTACTCCAAGTTACTGTAAACCACTAAAACATTATTCACATGTGGTAGTCATTGGCACACAACAAAGGTATGTAGCAATGTGTAACAAACAACACTGGACTGCATCTTGTAATACAAAAATAGTGCCCATGCCAGTGGCCTGTGCAAATGCATGTCTGTTGGGAATCCAGATCACAAACAACTATTGCAAAATGGTAAAGTCTGTACAGCTCATTATAATGTGTTATGTTGCATTGTGAATAACGTCAGACAACAAAACACTCATAAAAAGTTGTGTAGAAGTAAATATTGTCCAAATACTATATGTGTGTGTTGTTCAGATACCTATTTGTACTGCCACATACTTGTGAAGGATAGTAGAGTGAACTCATACTCTGATGCCTGTCAGCTGAGGCACTTAGTATGTGCTTGAAAAGCCAGTCCAACCCACATAGTAGGCATATGCTTCATCAGTTTGTACAGGAAAATATAAAATACATTGTGACATATCACAACACATATCACTTGAAAATATAACAACACTGCAGTACAAGATTACCTATCTACTACCAATGCTGCCTCATTAGCCCCACTAGGCAATTATGGAAATGGACTAAGCAGGGATGTCTTCTACCATGTTCCTGTGTTGCACTCAGATACAAACAATAGGCTAACTCCTCTAACAACATTGCATGTGTGAATGTTACAATACAACACAAAGAGTCTGACAATGTAACCTTTACACAGAAACAAATACTAAATGCAAGCTGAATACGTTCAAGGTAACATGTACTGATGCATTCCAGATCAGAGTGGCAGAAAGTGACAATAAATGTACAGTTTAACAACTTGTGTGAATGCATACCCACATCTAAACTATGAGTTACCGATCAATATTTCCACATATGGTTATGCCTGCCAAGAGCAAACTGATCCCTCCTTGGAATATATCAGACCTCTTCTTGGCTAGCAAAGCTGTCTGAAACTATTGAATAATGGCACTGTGCCCATGAAACACATATCATTCCAGACTCAAGTTCATACAGCAGATGTGTGCATACCAAGACATGACGCTTTGGTACCTGTTGGTATGCACATATCAACATGGACCTCAGGTGGCACAAGCTTCTCAAACATATCCGTGAGAGCATGCCAAATCATTTTGGGTGGCTCATCCTGGCCTTGAAGCTATCATGTAAATTAAGGCACATCAATAGGCTGCCTTGATCTACTCTCTGTTATGTGTGTGTTCTATGT
Organism: Pleurodeles waltl; assembly: GCF_031143425.1. Lineage (NCBI taxonomy): Eukaryota > Metazoa > Chordata > Amphibia > Caudata > Salamandridae > Pleurodeles > Pleurodeles waltl. Next base: position 1,536,601,294 of record NC_090446.1, read on the forward strand.
GACTTGCAGAGTGTTTTGTCAAGCAAAACACTTGGATATCCAGGATGAGTAAAGTAAACTTTAGGATTATAACATGGAATAGGTGAAAAGGCTTATGCCTTCATCCAGATGTCAACTTCCATCAAAGGCACCTATGCATCTTCATGTACATAACCCATACATGGTTTTGTTTGGCATGCACCATGTGTGCTGCATGTTGCAGCACACATGGCAAATTATACGACAAGCATATTTTATGAAGATTCACCTTGTTACGCATCTTCTCACCACGTTCAAGTGAGCCTAAGAACTGGGTCAGTGTCAAACTCCATGGCATGGGTCTTTATTGTGAACAGCAACTGCAACGCACATGCCACACCTCCTTGATACCAACTCATGCGATATTGTGCTTCACGCTTACTTACCTTTACCAATGATCATGAGGTTATGCACAGCTATGCATGCTCGCTTTGCAGTGCACAAACAGTATGAGTGACAGTCCTGTGCACCACAACATTTAACAGTGACCCTCTACACACTACACTACCCCGGAGTCCATTTGTGGTTCGCATTCCACTTTCCTAGTATATGGTTTGTGTTGCACCTAGGCCTATTGCATCCTATTGTATTTTACAGTGTTTGCACTATTTTCTAACTGTTTTACTTACCTGATTTTGGTTTGTGTGTATATTTTAGGTATTTTACTTACCTCCTAAGGGAGTATATCCTCTTAGACATTTTTGGCACATTGTCACTAAAATAAAGTTCCTATATGATATAAGTGGTATAGTAGGAGCTTTGCATGTCTCCTAGTTCAGCCTAAGCTGCTCTGCTATAGCTACCTCTATGAGCCTAAGCTGCTAGAACACTATTAATCTACTAATAAGGGATAACTGGGCCTGGCACAAGGTGTAAGTACCACAAGGTCCCCACTATAAGCCAGGCCAGCCTCCTACACTAGGGACTTATAAGAGGGAACCAGTATGCCAATTGTGGGTGAAATACTTGGTTACCAGTATGCAACAACCAAATTTAGAGGCGAGAGAACATAATCACTGGGGTCCTGGTTAGCAGGATCCCAGTGAACACAGTCAAGCACACTGACATCAGGCAGAAAATGGGGGTAAACATGGCAAAAAGAGGGTACTTTCCGATGCAGAGCACCAGCACTTATTTTTGAGGACTGGGGCTTATTCTTCTGCCTCAAGCATTTGCTGCGAGCAAAAGACACACTTGGGAATGACGGAAGAAGGGAAAAACTAAAAAGCGTCACAAAGGAAGAAAGCTGCTAGAGTGAGCTGAAGGGGCAGGGAGTGACTTTATATGGGTTAAGGAGGCCCGAGATGGCTTTAGGATTACGCCGCCTCAGTATTCTGTGTTCCTGCCTTTAACTGGAGCAGCCGCGTGTTTAAGAGGAAGGCTTTGGGCACCGGCACGTTTTTATTTACAAAGTAAGCACTGACATGGAGGATAATCTGGGTGTTATGTTGATTTAATGGTATCAGGCGATACTGTCATGTGGGGCTATGTAGATGTAGAAGAGTCAGTGCTTAATTTGGAAGTAAAAAGGTGCGGGTGCCCAAAGCACTCCACAAGCATGTGGCTGCTGCAATAAAATGTGCGAGCACGGAATAATCAGGCAGCGTAATCCGGAAGCCATCTCGGGCCTTTTAAATTATTTTACACACACTCCCTGCCCCTTCAGCTCACACTTGCAGCTTTCTACTTTCTCTCTTTGTGACGCTCTTCGTTTTTCCTTTCATCCGTCTTTTCCATATGTGTCTTTTGCTCGCAGCAAATGCTTGAGGCAGAAGAATAAACCCCGGCCCTCAAAAATAAGTGCCGGTGCTCAGCACCGGAAACAACAAGCACAAATAAAGCACTGAGAAGAGTGCTGGGGTGAGCGAGGAGCCTTGAGGGATGCCGACATTCAACGGCTTTTCTCATATTTACTTCAGAAAAAACCTACAGGCTTTCCTTTCAAGTATCACTATGGAGACAGCCCTTAAAAAGAAACACAGCTGCCTTCCCTTACCCATTCTTACCTATTGCTCTGCCAGGAAATTAATAGTCATCCAACAGCATAATTATTTCAAAATTCCACATGCTTTATTGCCAGTATTTTTACTTTTTGGCCGGATGTGAAGCGCTTTTTTGATCAATTTGGCTAAGTCACTGTTTACAAATCACTTAATTAAAAAAAAAAAAGGCGAGGCAGTGCATAAAGATGAAGGCATTCATCAAACAAACTGAGCAAACTGACGTATGTGCCCTATTTTCTGCAGCATCCCTTTCTGGCACAGCGTCCTGCTGCTTGCAGGTTGGTTGACACTTTGTACTTCTCACACATACACACAAACAGAAGGAAATAGTTTACATGCATGTCCTAGTCATGAAACAGTATGAACAAGGTTAGATACTGCAACGATTAGATTTTCTAAAGCCTCTTGCAGCTGAACTCCAGTTCTTTTCATTTAGGTTTCCACAGGCACAGTTGGGTAGCGCCTACCTAGACGTACTTCCTCTGAAGTGATAGTTGCTTAAATACACTCACAGACATGTAGGTGCCCCCTCCACCATGCTTTAAGGTGGCATACATAAATCACAGCATACATCTGCTCACATCTACAGACTTGGGCAGCTTCTCTTGCCATCTGTTGTTACTTGTGAAAAATGGGCGTGTCCCTAAATTCTATCTGAGATTGAGTATTGTGATTTAACACAATCCACTGATAAATCCCTGAAATGTCCACTGGCTATACCATGATGTGGGTTTACAAAGGGCACGATCGCTCAAGAGTTTCTTGGCACTATATAAATGCATGTTTATTGTTGCACAACTCAAAGCACTAAGGGGCATATTTATAGTGCCCTAGTGCCACCTTACGCCACATTAACCTAATTGTTTTTGATGTTAATGTGGCCCAACAAAGCCGAAATCCCTGTGCCTTATTTACAGGGTGGCGCAATGCATGTATTGCACCACCCTGAAACCCTTTGAGTAACATTATGCATGCGCCAGGCATAATGTATACAGAGAGGGCGTTCCCCTGTTAGGGGAGCCGGAAAAATGGCGAAAGGAAATCCATGAGATTTCCTTACACCATTTCTTACGGCACTTTTAACACCTGCTTAAGAGCATTCTGTAAAATGGGCCCCTATGTACTCTGCAGGAGTAGCGCCAATATTGTGGCATTACTCTTGCAGAGTACATCAGCAGCGTCATGAATAATGACGTTATTGTCCGCTACCCTGCGCCATGGTGCGTCATCTTTTAAATACGGTGCAGACATGGTGGCAGTAGGGGGTGCTAAGGGGCGCAGGGAAAGTGGCGATGCACTCAGTGCAGTGCCACGTTCCTTAAATCTGCCCCTCAGTTTATCATTCTCGCGTGGATGAAAGACGGAGTGGGATCAAATACATCTCCCTGCAGTCTTTGCTTTAGTCCAGTCCACTCAGCCTCTAGACCCTGCTCAGTGAGCAGTGAATTCCTTCCTCACTGCACGCCTGTCCTCCACTCATAACTGGGAACTGCAACGTCCAATATGTTCAGGCTACTCCTGCACCAACACAGGCACTGCAGTGAAGAGTGCCTGCATCACTTAATCTGAAACCCGCTAACACCAAGAGACAGATGGGGCCGAGAAGGCGGCTCGGCCTCACAGACCAGTGACCCTATTACATAGATGCGGTGTGTGCAGCGGATTCATGTGTGCAGGCAAACCTGTAGAAAAGGAACCACCAGTGGGGCAACTCCTTCCTCTATCTAATGGCCATCGGCGAGCAATCACTGCAGCCAGGGTCTGCCTTAGACTAAGAAGAATGGTATTGTAATCAGAAACCGTAACATCTCCCACAGCCGACCTCACACATGCGAAGCTCTGCAGACAAACCACACACCAGGCCTTCTAGGGGACTTGCACCAACTCATTCTTAACTGAGGCTCCCAATATTCAGCTGTCCCTTATTTTACACTTCAATAGTAAAAGAAAAGGGACGATCCTGACTGCCATTGCAATCAAATGAAAAGTGAAAAGGAGTTATAACAAGCATTTGCAATGCAATAACTCTCGCATATTAGTTTATTGTCATCTTTTGACAACAGCACCCACAAGCAAAAACAAAAAAACATGAGTGGAAACTGAGAAAAGAGGGCTTAACAAAATATAGTTAGCTTTAAAAAAATAAAACGTTGCAATTTTGTTTGTCCTGCTGGGCACTTTTTGCCAGTCACAAGCCTTCTGTTTGCGGGCACTAGAAGTTAGAACAAAATAGTACCTCGATCATGTCAGAAGCAGCAGAATTAAGTTGAAATCAATTACTTCTTGATCCCTGCTCCACACAGAGGAACTGAAATGATACCAGACACGCCTTGACGAATTACGAGTCTGTAAAGAAGAGTGCTACGCAAACCAACAAATGGTGAGCGACAGGCAGGCTCCAAGCCCTTTACTGAAACTAACAGTGTTTCACATATGAGACACGTGAGCAAGCTCTCGCAGGCTCGACCCTAAAAAGGGAAGGTTTGGGCCGAATTGGCAGTTTACAGCTGCACACATAGACACTGCAGTGGCAGGTCTGAACCATATTTACAGGGCTACTCATGTGGGTGGCACAGTCAGTGCTGCAGGCCCACTAGCAGCATTTGATTTACAGGGCACCTCTGGTACACTTTACAAGGGACTTACTAGTAAATCAAATGTGTCAATCATGGGAAAGTCAATTATACATACAACTTAGACAGGGAGTGCTTTCACTTTAGCACTGGTCAGCAATGGTAAAGTGCCCAGAGTACCAAAACCAGTAAAAACAAAGTCCAGCACAGAGTCAAAACATAGGAAGCAGAGGCAAAAAGACAGGATGCCAGGTCTAACAGTGATGTGGGATGCTGTGTGCAATCCCATGTTCAATGTGCATCCCTGTCACAAAGAAAACATGTGCCATATAAAAGTTCAGAAAGCTGGATTTTATTTGAGGCTTGTGTAGTGGCATCTGACTAATGTCAAGGTGAGTACATTGCCAACCTCTGAAGGACAACCAGGTAGATGGACTGACAGAGGAGCCACGACCAAATTGCCATAGTCTGAAAATATGTGATAGCGGAATAATAGGTGAACATGGCTGGGAATGGTAAATGCATGTCAGATGCACAATTCCACTGCAGTTGTTTACATTACTTTCTCTGCCAAATTAGTATGGCTAGTCCACACAGGAGGAATCACACAACATTGAAGAGTGAAAACAGGAAGACTATGGGCTATTATTAGAAGGACAATAAAAGGCAGGTAGGGTGGCTGTAGGAAAGTGCCCTCTTTCTTGGCATGGGTACCTCCATTTTCTGCCTGTTGTCAGTGTGTTTGACTGTGTTCACTGGGATCCTGCTAACCAGCACCCCAGTGATTATGCTCTCTCCCTTCAAACTTGGTTACTTGAACCATTTACACCCCACATTTGGCATACTGGTGCCTCCACATAAGTCCCCAGTATATGGTACCCAGGGCATTAGGGTACCCGGGGATCCCCATGAGCTGCAGCATGTATTATGCCACCCATGGGAAGCCCATGCAAAGTGTATCTGCAGGCCTGCCATTGCAGCCGGCATGAAAGGGTGCATGCACCCTTTCACCATCAGGTCACTGCACTTTAGGTCACCCCTCTGGAAGCCCTCCTAGCCCAGAGGGCAGGGTGCAAGTACCTGTGTGTGAGGGCACCCCTGCACTCACAGAGGTTCCCCCACAAACTCCAGTTCCATTTTTCTGGACTTCATGAGTGCAGGGACGCCACTGTATGCATGTACTGGACTTAGATCATTACCCATATCCAGCTACATAATGGTAACTCCGAACATAGGCACGTTTGGTATCAAACATGTCGGAATCATACCCCAATACTGTTGCCAGTATTGGAAGTATGATTCCATGCACTCTGTAGGCTCCTTAGAGGACCCCCAGCATTGCTCCTACCAGCCTTCTGGGGTTTACCGGGCAGGCCAAACGGCTGCCACCCCTCAGACAGGTTTCTGCCCTCCTGCTGCTTGAAGGGCTCAAGCCCAGGAAGGCAGAACAAAGGATTTCCTTTGGGAGAGGGGGGTAACACCCTCTCCCTTTCGAAATAGGTATTACATGGCTTGGGAGGAGTAGTCCCCCCAAGCCACTTGTATGCTTTGAAGGGCACATTTGGTGCCCTCTGTGCATAACCCAGACTACACTGGTTCAGGAACCCCCAGTCCCTGCTCCGGTGCGAAACTGGACAAAGGAAAGGGGAGTGACCACTCCCCAGTCCATCACCACCCCAGGGGTGGTGCCCAGAGCTCCTCCATAGGGTCCATAGGTTATGCCATCTTGAATCCAAGGTTGGCAGGGACCTCTGGAAGCATCTGAGTGGGCAGGTCAGGCAAAAACAACAAGTGATGGACGGAATGCTGAACATTGTCGAACATTCACCCCCAGTCACAGATCTGGGTTTAATCCATCGTTTTTTTGCTGCCCATGCCATTCCAGTTTGGACCCAGCCATATGCAAATCAGTCTTGACCCTGTTCCCCATGGGAACAGTCCAGCCCGAACTGCTAGGCCAGGTCTTCCCTGGACTGGAAACAAGCATCCTGGGACCGGTTTCGGGGTTTCACCCCTCATCAGCCAGGCTAGCTTGAATCCAGTGGCATGGGAAGCACGGGACCCACGTCTGGGCATACCCTTCCCACTTAGGGCGAAAAATGCAAAAACAACAAGTGATGGACGGAATGCTGAACATTGTCGAACATTCACCCCCAGTCACAGATCTGGGTTTAATCCATCGTTTTTTTGCTGCCCATGCCATTCCAGTTTGGACCCAGCCATATGCAAATCAGTCTTGACCCTGTTCCCCATGGGAACAGTCCAGCCCGAACTGCTAGGCCAGGTCTTCCCTGGACTGGAAACAAGCATCCTGGGACCGGTTTCGGGGTTTCACCCCTCATCAGCCAGGCTAGCTTGAATCCAGTGGCATGGGAAGCACGGGACCCACGTCTGGGCATACCCTTCCCACTTAGGGCGAAAAATGCAAAAACAACAAGTGATGGACGGAATGCTGAACATTGTCGAACATTCACCCCCAGTCACAGATCTGGGTTTAATCCATCGTTTTTTTGCTGCCCATGCCATTCCAGTTTGGACCCAGCCATATGCAAATCAGTCTTGACCCTGTTCCCCATGGGAACAGTCCAGCCCGAACTGCTAGGCCAGGTCTTACCTGGACTGGAAACAAGCATCCTGGGACCGGTTTCGGGGTTTCACCCCTCATCAGCCAGGCTAGCTTGAATCCAGTGGCATGGGAAGCACGGGACCCACGTCTGGGCATACCCTTCCCACTTAGGGCGAAAAATGCAAAAACAACAAGTGATGGACGGAATGCTGAACATTGTCGAACATTCACCCCCAGTCACAGATCTGGGTTTAATCCATCGTTTTTTTGCTGCCCATGCCATTCCAGTTTGGACCCAGCCATATGCAAATCAGTCTTGACCCTGTTCCCCATGGGAACAGTCCAGCCCGAACTGCTAGGCCAGGTCTTCCCTGGACTGGAAACAAGCATCCTGGGACCGGTTTCGGGGTTTCACCCCTCATCAGCCAGGCTAGCTTGAATCCAGTGGCATGGGAAGCACGGGACCCACGTCTGGGCATACCCTTCCCACTTAGGGCGAAAAATGCAAAAACAACAAGTGATGGACGGAATGCTGAACATTGTCGAACATTCACCCCCAGTCACAGATCTGGGTTTAATCCATCGTTTTTTTGCTGCCCATGCCATTCCAGTTTGGACCCAGCCATATGCAAATCAGTCTTGACCCTGTTCCCCATGGGAACAGTCCAGCCCGAACTGCTAGGCCAGGTCTTCCCTGGACTGGAAACAAGCATCCTGGGACCGGTTTCGGGGTTTCACCCCTCATCAGCCAGGCTAGCTTGAATCCAGTGGCATGGGAAGCACGGGACCCACGTCTGGGCATACCCTTCCCACTTAGGGCGAAAAATGCAAAAACAACAAGTGATGGACGGAATGCTGAACATTGTCGAACATTCACCCCCAGTCACAGATCTGGGTTTAATCCATCGTTTTTTTGCTGCCCATGCCATTCCAGTTTGGACCCAGCCATATGCAAATCAGTCTTGACCCTGTTCCCCATGGGAACAGTCCAGCCCGAACTGCTAGGCCAGGTCTTCCCTGGACTGGAAACAAGCATCCTGGGACCGGTTTCGGGGTTTCACCCCTCATCAGCCAGGCTAGCTTGAATCCAGTGGCATGGGAAGCACGGGACCCACGTCTGGGCATACCCTTCCCACTTAGGGCGAAAAATGCAAAAACAACAAGTGATGGACGGAATGCTGAACATTGTCGAACATTCACCCCCAGTCACAGATCTGGGTTTAATCCATCGTTTTTTTGCTGCCCATGCCATTCCAGTTTGGACCCAGCCATATGCAAATCAGTCTTGACCCTGTTCCCCATGGGAACAGTCCAGCCCGAACTGCTAGGCCAGGTCTTCCCTGGACTGGAAACAAGCATCCTGGGACCGGTTTCGGGGTTTCACCCCTCATCAGCCAGGCTAGCTTGAATCCAGTGGCATGGGAAGCACGGGACCCACGTCTGGGCATACCCTTCCCACTTAGGGCGAAAAATGCAAAAACAACAAGTGATGGACGGAATGCTGAACATTGTCGAACATTCACCCCCAGTCACAGATCTGGGTTTAATCCATCGTTTTTTTGCTGCCCATGCCATTCCAGTTTGGACCCAGCCATATGCAAATCAGTCTTGACCCTGTTCCCCATGGGAACAGTCCAGCCCGAACTGCTAGGCCAGGTCTTCCCTGGACTGGAAACAAGCATCCTGGGACCGGTTTCGGGGTTTCACCCCTCATCAGCCAGGCTAGCTTGAATCCAGTGGCATGGGAAGCACGGGACCCACGTCTGGGCATACCCTTCCCACTTAGGGCGAAAAATGCAAAAACAACAAGTGATGGACGGAATGCTGAACATTGTCGAACATTCACCCCCAGTCACAGATCTGGGTTTAATCCATCGTTTTTTTGCTGCCCATGCCATTCCAGTTTGGACCCAGCCATATGCAAATCAGTCTTGACCCTGTTCCCCATGGGAACAGTCCAGCCCGCACTGCTAGGCCAGGTCTTCCCTGGACTGGAAACAAGCATCCTGGGACCGGTTTCGGGGTTTCACCCCTCATCAGCCAGGCTAGCTTGAATCCAGTGGCATGGGAAGCACGGGACCCACGTCTGGGCATACCCTTCCCACTTAGGGCGAAAAATGCAAAAACAACAAGTGATGGACGGAATGCTGAACATTGTCGAACATTCACCCCCAGTCACAGATCTGGGTTTAATCCATCGTTTTTTTGCTGCCCATGCCATTCCAGTTTGGACCCAGCCATATGCAAATCAGTCTTGACCCTGTTCCCCATGGGAACAGTCCAGCCCGAACTGCTAGGCCAGGTCTTCCCTGGACTGGAAACAAGCATCCTGGGACCGGTTTCGGGGTTTCACCCCTCATCAGCCAGGCTAGCTTGAATCCAGTGGCATGGGAAGCACGGGACCCACGTCTGGGCATACCCTTCCCACTTAGGGCGAAAAATGCAAAAACAACAAGTGATGGACGGAATGCTGAACATTGTCGAACATTCACCCCCAGTCACAGATCTGGGTTTAATCCATCGTTTTTTTGCTGCCCATGCCATTCCAGTTTGGACCCAGCCATATGCAAATCAGTCTTGACCCTGTTCCCCATGGGAACAGTCCAGCCCGCACTGCTAGGCCAGGTCTTCCCTGGACTGGAAACAAGCATCCTGGGACCGGTTTCGGGGTTTCACCCCTCATCAGCCAGGCTAGCTTGAATCCAGTGGCATGGGAAGCACGGGACCCACGTCTGGGCATACCCTTCCCACTTAGGGCGAAAAATGCAAAAACAACAAGTGATGGACGGAATGCTGAACATTGTCGAACATTCACCCCCAGTCACAGATCTGGGTTTAATCCATCATTTTTTTGCTGCCCATGCCATTCCAGTTTGGACCCAGCCATATGCAAATCAGTCTTGACCCTGTTCCCCATGGGAACAGTCCAGCCCGAACTGCTAGGCCAGGTCTTACCTGGACTGGAAACAAGCATCCTGGGACCGGTTTCGGGGTTTCACCCCTCATCAGCCAGGCTAGCTTGAATCCAGTGGCATGGGAAGCACGGGACCCACGTCTGGGCATACCCTTCCCACTTAGGGCGAAAAATGCAAAAACAACAAGTGATGGACGGAATGCTGAACATTGTCGAACATTCACCCCCAGTCACAGATCTGGGTTTAATCCATCGTTTTTTTGCTGCCCATGCCATTCCAGTTTGGACCCAGCCATATGCAAATCAGTCTTGACCCTGTTCCCCATGGGAACAGTCCAGCCCGAACTGCTAGGCCAGGTCTTCCCTGGACTGGAAACAAGCATCCTGGGACCGGTTTCGGGGTTTCACCCCTCATCAGCCAGGCTAGCTTGAATCCAGTGGCATGGGAAGCACGGGACCCACGTCTGGGCATACCCTTCCCACTTAGGGCGAAAAATGCAAAAACAACAAGTGATGGACGGAATGCTGAACATTGTCGAACATTCACCCCCAGTCACAGATCTGGGTTTAATCCATCGTTTTTTTGCTGCCCATGCCATTCCAGTTTGGACCCAGCCATATGCAAATCAGTCTTGACCCTGTTCCCCATGGGAACAGTCCAGCCCGAACTGCTAGGCCAGGACTTCCCTGGACTGGAAACAAGCATCCTGGGACCGGTTTCGGGGTTTCACCCCTCATCAGCCAGGCTAGCTTGAATCCAGTGGCATGGGAAGCACGGGACCCACGTCTGGGCATACCCTTCCCACTTAGGGCGAAAAATGCAAAAACAACAAGTGATGGACGGAATGCTGAACATTGTCGAACATTCACCCCCAGTCACAGATCTGGGTTTAATCCATCGTTTTTTTGCTGCCCATGCCATTCCAGTTTGGACCCAGCCATATGCAAATCAGTCTTGACCCTGTTCCCCATGGGAACAGTCCAGCCCGAACTGCTAGGCCAGGTCTTCCCTGGACTGGAAACAAGCATCCTGGGACCGGTTTCGGGGTTTCACCCCTCATCAGCCAGGCTAGCTTGAATCCAGTGGCATGGGAAGCACGGGACCCACGTCTGGGCATACCCTTCCCACTTAGGGCGAAAAATGCAAAAACAACAAGTGATGGACGGAATGCTGAACATTGTCGAACATTCACCCCCAGTCACAGATCTGGGTTTAATCCATCGTTTTTTTGCTGCCCATGCCATTCCAGTTTGGACCCAGCCATATGCAAATCAGTCTTGACCCTGTTCCCCATGGGAACAGTCCAGCCCGAACTGCTAGGCCAGGTCTTCCCTGGACTGGAAACAAGCATCCTGGGACCGGTTTCGGGGTTTCACCCCTCATCAGCCAGGCTAGCTTGAATCCAGTGGCATGGGAAGCACGGGACCCACGTCTGGGCATACCTTTCCCACTTAGGGCGAAAAATGCAAAAACAACAAGTGATGGACGGAATGCTGAACATTGTCGAACATTCACCCCCAGTCACAGATCTGGGTTTAATCCATCGTTTTTTTGCTGCCCATGCCATTCCAGTTTGGACCCAGGCATATGCAAATCAGTCTTGACCCTGTTCCCCATGGGAACAGTCCAGCCCGAACTGCTAGGCCAGGTCTTCCCTGGACTGGAAACAAGCATCCTGGGACCGGTTTCGGGGTTTCACCCCTCATCAGCCAGGCTAGCTTGAATCCAGTGGCATGGGAAGCACGGGACCCACGTCTGGGCATACCCTTCCCACTTAGGGCGAAAAATGCAAAAACAACAAGTGATGGACGGAATGCTGAACATTGTCGAACATTCACCCCCAGTCACAGATCTGGGTTTAATCCATCGTTTTTTTGCTGCCCATGCCATTCCAGTTTGGACCCAGCCATATGCAAATCAGTCTTGACCCTGTTCCCCATGGGAACAGTCCAGCCCGAACTGCTAGGCCAGGTCTTCCCTGGACTGGAAACAAGCATCCTGGGACCGGTTTCGGGGTTTCACCCCTCATCAGCCAGGCTAGCTTGAATCCAGTGGCATGGGAAGCACGGGACCCACGTCTGGGCATACCCTTCCCACTTAGGGCGAAAAATGCAAAAACAACAAGTGATGGACGGAATGCTGAACATTGTCGAACATTCACCCCCAGTCACAGATCTGGGTTTAATCCATCGTTTTTTTGCTGCCCATGCCATTCCAGTTTGGACCCAGCCATATGCAAATCAGTCTTGACCCTGTTCCCCATGGGAACAGTCCAGCCCGAACTGCTAGGCCAGGACTTCCCTGGACTGGAAACAAGCATCCTGGGACCGGTTTCGGGGTTTCACCCCTCATCAGCCAGGCTAGCTTGAATCCAGTGGCATGGGAAGCACGGGACCCACGTCTGGGCATACCCTTCCCACTTAGGGCGAAAAATGCAAAAACAACAAGTGATGGACGGAATGCTGAACATTGTCGAACATTCACCCCCAGTCACAGATCTGGGTTTAATCCATCGTTTTTTTGCTGCCCATGCCATTCCAGTTTGGACCCAGCCATATGCAAATCAGTCTTGACCCTGTTCCCCATGGGAACAGTCCAGCCCGAACTGCTAGGCCAGGTCTTCCCTGGACTGGAAACAAGCATCCTGGGACCGGTTTCGGGGTTTCACCCCTCATCAGCCAGGCTAGCTTGAATCCAGTGGCATGGGAAGCACGGGACCCACGTCTGGGCATACCCTTCCCACTTAGGGCGAAAAATGCAAAAACAACAAGTGATGGACGGAATGCTGAACATTGTCGAACATTCACCCCCAGTCACAGATCTGGGTTTAATCCATCGTTTTTTTGCTGCCCATGCCATTCCAGTTTGGACCCAGCCATATGCAAATCAGTCTTGACCCTGTTCCCCATGGGAACAGTCCAGCCCGAACTGCTAGGCCAGGTCTTCCCTGGACTGGAAACAAGCATCCTGGGACCGGTTTCGGGGTTTCACCCCTCATCAGCCAGGCTAGCTTGAATCCAGTGGCATGGGAAGCACGGGACCCACGTCTGGGCATACCCTTCCCACTTAGGGCGAAAAATGCAAAAACAACAAGTGATGGACGGAATGCTGAACATTGTCGAACATTCACCCCCAGTCACAGATCTGGGTTTAATCCATCGTTTTTTTGCTGCCCATGCCATTCCAGTTTGGACCCAGCCATATGCAAATCAGTCTTGACCCTGTTCCCCATGGGAACAGTCCAGCCCGAACTGCTAGGCCAGGTCTTCCCTGGACTGGAAACAAGCATCCTGGGACCGGTTTCGGGGTTTCACCCCTCATCAGCCAGGCTAGCTTGAATCCAGTGGCATGGGAAGCAGGTCAGGCAGTTGACATCAGAGTTCCCTCCGGATAGGTGGTCACCTGACTAGGTGACCAATCCCCCTTTCAGGGCTATTTAGGGTCTCTCTCTGATTCAGCTAGCAAGATTCTAGCAGGATTCCTGTGTAACCTCTACTTGGACTTCTAGCCACTGGAACTGCAACTGGACCCTCCAGGAACTGACAATCTGCATCCATGATGAAGACTCTGCTTGCAACATTGTTTCCACGGCTTCTTCCTGCTTCTGCAATATTTCCCCATCTGTGCATCCTCTGAGGGTGGCACGTCCTCAGTCTGCACGAGAAGCAAAAAAAAAAGGAATCTCTCTTGGAGTGAAGGAGTCACTCCCCTGCATCCGCAGGCACCAACTGCAATGATGACTGGCTGCGTAGATCTCCTCTCATCCTGAACTGTGTGGATCTTGCATCACAGGTGGTGATTCGGAGTAGTCCTCTTGGTCCTCTCTGCCAGCTGTCCAACTTTGGTGGAGGTAAGTCCTTGCCTTCCCACACAGGACAGTACCCCTGTGCACTGAATCTCTTACAGCTACAAAGGTTTGTTGGCATTACCTCAAAGGGACAATCAGGATCCGTGTAACCCCAGCCCCCAGGACTCCTTCCTGCCATGCACAGCCCTCTGCGTGCTTCTCCTGCAGCTTGGGATCCTTCTCCAGTTGTGCTGTGTGGGCTCCTCCGCAACCCCTGGTTCCTCTTCCAGTGGGTCTCCTGTGGGGGCTGCTTTTTCTTCTGTGGACTCTTAGCCTTGCTGAGTGCCCACCTAGGACTACCCCTGTGGGTTCAGTCCTCCTGGACCTTGCTGATCCTCGGCAGCTCCTATTGTGCTTCACCGCAACTTCTGTCCTTGCAAGGCTTGTTGGTGGCTTTTTCACACCACTGACCAACTGCAATCTTCTATTTGGCATGGGACATCGACTGCATCCTCCAGAAACTCTTCACCTGCTCCAGGGCTGTATTCCTGACAGTCTTTGTCCTACCGTCGACCAACTCCTGCAACCACAGCTGGGTGGGTAGTAGCTCCTGCTCCCCCTGGGCTCTTCTGTGACTTCTGGACATGGTCCCCTTCTTTCACCGGTCTTCCTCTTCAGGAATCCACTGCTGGTTTCTGGCAGTCTTGTCTGGCTGTTACATTTACTTCTTTGCCTTCGTCTTGGGTGTTTTGGGGGAAAATCCAGTAACTTACTCCTTTCTCCCTGGTCGCTTGGGAGCACTGTGGTAGTTACCTTTGGATTTTTCTAGTACCCCCAGTTCCCCTCTACACATTCAGAAGGGCTTGCAAATTAGCCCCTAAGTGTAGGAAGGCCAGGTGTCATCATTCCGCACATGGTAATGCATTTGAAGTCCTTACTCATGTTGTCTACTGGCCCATGCTCTATGGTGGACACATAAACATGCCTTTGCCCTTTCTTCTTAACTGAAATGCCAAGGTGTGTTCTCACAATTATTGTACATGTATCAACACAACATGAATCATAGACTTATCATGGAAATTCCCCTACGAGAGAAGGTACTGTTTCTTACCTGTAACTCCAGTTCACTCGTAGAGGAATTTCCATGATAAGTCATAAGCACTGAATACCAGACCACTTCTTTAAAATATCTTAAGTGGAATTTTTTGCCTTTCTTTAGGGAAGGCCTCTAAAGTCACTTAAGAAGAGGGCAGATCATGCAACCTATGTACATAGGCTAAACTGACTGAACACTCCATCTTAAGTCAAAGAAAAGACCCAGCACATCATAATTTGTGAGTAATTTCTCAACAGAATGAATCTCCCTCACAAACCCCTTTTGTTGATAGAGATGCAGGTGAGGAGGACAGAGTAGCCCCATAGGCTGCCATTATATGGCTAAAAAAGAGACTGTGACCCGTATTTATACTTTTTGACGCTAATCTGCGCTAACGCAGTTTAGCGTCAAAAAAATTAGTGCCGGCTAACGCCATTCTGAAGCACCATGCGGGCGCCGTATTTATAGAATGGCGTTAGCCAGCGTTAGCCGACCGGCACTGCCTGGTGTGCGTGAAAAAAAACCACGTACACCAGGCAGCGCCGGCGTAGGGGAAAATGGCGTATGGGCGTCTAAAAATGGGGCAAGTCAGGTTGAGGCAAAAAAATCGCCTCAACCCGATTTGTGCCATTTTTTTACGACGCCCATCCCCCATTAACATGACTCCTGTCTTAGCAAAGACAGGAGTCATGCCCCCTTGCCCAATGGCCATGCCCAGGGGACTTATGTCCCCTGGGCATGGTCATTGGGCATAGTGGCATATAGGGGGGCACAAATCAGGCCCCCCTATGCCACAAAAAAAAAATATATATATACTTACCTGAACTTACCTTAATGTCCCTGGGGTGGGTCCCTCCATCCTTGGGTGTCCTCCTGGGGTGGGCAAGGGTGGCAGGGGGTGTCCCTGGGGGCAGGGGAGGGCACCTCTGGGCTCATTCTGAGCCCACAGGTCCCTTAACGCCTGCCCTGACCCAGGCGTTAAATTCAGACGCAAATGCTGTTTTTTTTGCCCCGCCCACTCCCGGGCGTCATTTTTGCCCGGGAGTATAAATACCACGCACATGCCTGGGAGTCATTTTTTTAGACGGGAACGCCTACCTTGCATATCATTAACGCAAGGAAGGGGTTCACGCCAAAAAATGACGCTAACTCCATGAACTTTGGCGCTAGACGCGTCTAACGCCAAAGTATAAATATGGAGTTAGTTTTGCGTTGAATTTGCGTCGAAAAAAACGACGCAAATTCGGCGCAAATGGAGTATAAATATGCCCTTGTGTCTTTAAGAACTCAGACACCACCAGTATCCCATCATGCACAGCTAGTGGCAGTTGCTCCAGTTCTTTTTTCAGGATCCTGCTGACAGGATCCTGGGGCATCAAGTACAACCAATTTTATTATTTTTTTTTCTGGAAAACTGATCTGAATTTCAGTGACAACTGTTTCACTCGAGGTCTTTGGTCTTCCCCCACCTTTTTCTGCCATTTCCTGACAGAAATCCTTGTTTTTTATTGTCAAAAATACTATCCCTTTTTGTTAAGTGTCCAGACTGTGGGAAGAAAAAGGTCAAGACTGACCCTTACAGAGTGTGTCCATCTCTGTCTTCCAGATACCCACATACCTGACTCCTGCAAGACATTTTTCAGCCGCACCCTATGCAATAGGGAGAAGATTCCCCTTCCAGGTATAATGGAGCAGCAAAAGTGGAAGACACAATCTCCAGGTGGGACTGTAGGGCGAGGAGAGGCACAGTCCTCTATCAGGCCTCTGTCATTGGCCACCGGAGGACTCTCCAGTCAAAAAAGGTCTGAAAAACTGGCTATGCCAGATCTCCAACTTACCTAAACGAGAAGTCTAGTGATTCTGATTATTAAGTGTAGTGTACCCTATAAGTTAGTGGTGGACCTTCCTGTGGAAAATTTCTAGTGACAGTGGTAAGGCAATTGTAAGTGTCTTATCCCACCGCTGCACCACCAATGTAAGAAGCTGGCCTGGTGTGTGGAGGACACCTATGGTGTTTGCACCTTGTACCAGGTCCAGACAACTCCTATTAGTTAGTGTGACAGTGTCTAGGAAGTCAGGGCTTTCTAGTGGTAGCTGTAGTGAGCAGCCAAGGCTTATCTAGGAGGAGTGTAAAGCACTTACAAGAATACAGCAGTTACAAAGCAACTTATCACACATGAAAATAACCACACAGTGTTAAAAAACTAAAAGTAATTTATTACAGTGGCACTGAACTCGATCACTCATATGTAGTCCCCCAACTGGAGCATAAGCCAGTCTACACCGGTTCAGAGATCCCCCCAGCCCTGCTCTAGCACGAAACTGGACAAAGGAAAGGGGAGTGACCACTCCCCTGACCAGCACCTCGCAAGGGGAGGTGCCCAGAGCTCCTTCAGTGTGTCCCAGACACCTGCCATCTTGAATGCAGAGGTGTGAGGGCACAATGGAGACCTGTGAGTGGCCAGTGCCAACAGGTGACATCAGAGACCCCTCCTGATAGGTGCTTACCTTTCTCTGTAGCCAATCCTTCTCTGAGGGCTATTTAGGGTCTCTCCTGTGGGTATCTCACCAGATAATGAATGCAAGAGCTCACCAGAGTTCCTCTGCACTTCCCCCTTTGACTTCTGCCAAGGATCGACCACTGACTACTCCGGGACGCCTGCAAAACCGCAAAAAAGTTGCAAGAAGATTACCAGCAATATTGTAGCGCCTCATCCTGCCGGCTTTCTCAACTGTTTCCTGGTGGTGCATGCTCTGAGGGCTGTCTGCATTCACCCTGCACTGGAAGCCAAGAAGAAATCTCCTGTGGGTCGACGGAATCTTCCCCCTCTCAACTCAGGCACCAAACGTCTGCATCACCGGTCCTCTGGGTCCCCTCTCATCTTGACGAGCAAGGTCCCTGGAACACAGGAGCTGGATCCAAGTGTCCCAGACAGTCCAGTGGCCCTTCTGTCCAAATTTGGTGGAGGTAAGTCATTGCCTCCCCATGCCAGACAATAATCCTGTGTACTACGTGAACTGCAGCTGCTCGGGCTTCTGTGCACTTTTGCAAGACTTCCTTTGTGCAAAGCCTAGCCCAGGTCCCCAGCACTCCATCCTGCATTGCCCAACTCACTGAGTTGGACTCCGACTTCGTGGGACCCTCTTTGGTTGTGCTGAGTCGACCATCGTGCTCAGATCTTCTGAACACCTGTTCAGGTGCTTCTGCGGATGCTGTCTGCTTCTGCATGGGTGCTCTGTGTTGCGGAACGCCCCCTCTGTCTCCTCCTCCAAGGGGCAACTTCCTGCTCCTTCCTGGGCCCTGGCAGCACCCAAAACTGTCAACTGCGACTCCTGCAGCTAGCAAGGCTTGTTTGTGGTCTTTCTGCGTGGAAACAACTCTGCATCCTCCAGCACGCCGTGTGACATCTTCTGACCAAAGGAGAAGTACCTGGCACCTTCCGTTATTGTAGAATCTTTGACTTCTTACACCTGGAGGCAGCCCTTTTGCACCTTCATTCAGGGTTTAGTGTGCTCCTGCCCCCCCTGGACACTTGCGTGACTCTTGGACATGGTCCCCTTCCTCAGGTCCAGGAGTCCATCTTCAGTGCCTTGCAGTCAGTTGTTGTCTTTGTAGAATCTCCTATCCCAACTTTACTGTCTTTCTGGGGTATTAGGGTAACTTTACTCTTGCTTTTCAGGGTCTTGGGGTGGGGTATCTTGGACACCCTTAGTGTTTTGTTACACTCCCAGTGACCCTCTACACACTACACTATGCCTGGGGTCCATTCATGGTTAGCATTCTACTTTTGGAGTATATGGTTTGTGTTGCCCTTAGGCCTATTGTCTCCTATTACATTCTATTGTGTTCTACAGTGTTTGTACTACTTTTCTAACTGTTTACTTACCTGATTTTGGTTTGTGTGTATATTTTGTGTATATTTTGTGCAAAGGCAGGCCTGCAGAATACTTTGCATAGGCTACTTATGGGTGGCATAATACATGCTACAGCCCATAGAGATCCCCTGATACCCTAATGCCCTGGGTAACTAGATACCATAAACTAGGGACTTAAATGGGGGCACCAGTATGCCAAATGTGGGGATAAAACCTTACAAGTTACCAAGTTAGAAGGGAGAGAGCAAAATTCCTGGTAAACACAGTCAAACATATTGACAACAGGCAGAAAAATGGGGGTAACATTGCCAAGAAAGAGGGCCCTTTCCTACATCAAGTTTGTGAGAAGTGCCTGAATTGGTCTGAGCAGGTCGAAATGATGCTCAGTTAGGGACCGGGAGCCTGCGCTGGTTCTCCACCTGACTGTGCAACAGAGCTCGGGTGGAGAGTTCTAAGTGCACATGTTGGCAAACCGATATGCACACTTAGGCCCATATTTATACTTTTTTAGTGCTGCATTTGTGTCATTTTTTGACGCAAAAGCAGCGCAAACAAACAAAATATAATTGTATTTTGTAAGTTTGCACTGCTTTTGCGTAAAAAAATGGACGCAAATGCGATGTAAAAAAGTATCAATATGGGCCTTAGAGTGCACCTACCACTCGTCCTCCCTGCTGCTGATGCAACGGGTGCTGGCCCAGCTGCCCACTAGACTAGGCAGACTGGCTAAGTGAAAAATAAAATGATAATAAAATAGTTTTATGATCATTTTATTTTTCTGCTGCCTTTCAGCAGTCGGGCGACCCTCTTCGGACATAGTGGAGGGGCTGCCCCTGGTTGTATGAAATAATAGTAAATGTATCCCCTAAGTGAGGACTGTTTTTTTTTGAGGAGTAGGAGTTGGTATTATTCTTTGCAAAATTAAGGTATATGTAACAGTATAAGGAAGTAGAGTACTACTTCTAATGATTTTAATGGTAGAACAAAGGTGACATCAAGCACTAGATAATGGAATGTAAAATGAGGAGGTTGAGAAGAAATACATTTCTTTCCTTTTTGAAGGAGGCAGTGTAGGAGGCTGGCCTGGCTTATAGTGGGTACCTTGTGGTACTTAGACCTTGTGCCAGGTCCAGTTATCCCTTATTAGTGGATTAGTAGTGTTCTAGCAGCTTAGGCTGATAGAGGTAGCTATAGCAGAGCAGCTTAGGCTGAACTAGGAGACATGCAAAGCTCCTACTATACCACTTATATCATATAGCACTATCTCACAAGAAACACAATACTCAGAGTTACTGAAAATAAAGGTGCTTTATTTTAGTGACAATATGCCAGAAGTATCCCAGAGGATATATGCCCTTAGGAGGTATGTAAAATACACAAAATATACACACAAACCAAAATCAGGTAAG
Source organism: Pleurodeles waltl (assembly GCF_031143425.1). Classification (NCBI taxonomy): domain Eukaryota; kingdom Metazoa; phylum Chordata; class Amphibia; order Caudata; family Salamandridae; genus Pleurodeles; species Pleurodeles waltl. The sequence goes on from NC_090446.1 coordinate 1,536,621,537, forward strand.
TAAAACACTTAGAAAAGTAGTGTAAACACTGTAGAACACAATAGAATGCAATAGGAGAAACTAGGCCCAGGGGTAACACAAACCATATACTCCAAAAGTGGAATGCGAACCATGATTGGACCCCAGGCCTAGTGTAGTGTGTAGAGGGTTGCTGTGAGTGTAAGAAAACACTAAGGGTGTCCAAGATACCCCAGCCCAAGACCCTGAAAAGTAGGAGTAAAGTTACCCTACTACCCCAGAAACACACTAAAGTTGTGATAGGAGATTCTGCAAAGACATCAACTGACTGCAAAGCACTGAAGACGGATTCCTGGACCTGGGGACCTGCAAAGCAGGGGGACCAAGTCCAATAGTCGCAACAGTGTCCAGGGGGGGCAGGAGCCCAGGAAACCCCGGATGAAGGTGCAAGGAAGCTGCCTCTGGATGGAAGAAGCTTGGAATTCTGCAAGAACGAAGAGGAATAGGGACTTCTCCTTTGGATGGAAGATGTCACACGTCGCGATGAAGGTTGCAGAACTGATCCCACGCAGAAATACCACAAACAAGCCTTGCTAGCTGCAAGGGTTGCAGTAGAGGTTTTTAGGTGCTGCTGGGGACCAGGAAGGACCAGGATGTCGCCCCTTGGAGGAGGAGACAGAGGGGGCGCTCAGCAACTCAGGGAGCCCCCAGAGAAGCAGGCAGCACCCGCAGAAGTACCTGAACAGGCACGTGGAAGATTTGTGAACCGGAGTCCAAGTCCAAGAGTCACGCAAGTGTCCAGGGGGGGCAGAGGCCACTAAAATCCGAATGAAGGTGCAAAAAGAAGCCAAAGATTCTGCAACAGTGGAAGGTGCCAGGAACGTCTCCTTTGCTCAGAAGATGTCCCACGTCGTGCTGGAGGATGCAGAGTTGTTTTCACGCAGAAAGACCTCAAACAAGCCTTGCTAGCTGCTCAGCAACACAGAGAGCCCACGCAGAAGCAGGCAGCACCCGCAGAAGTACCCAAACTGGCGTTCAGAAAATCTGAGCAAGGCAGTCAGCTCAGCACAACAAAAGAGGGTCCCACAAAATCGGAGGCCAACTCAGCGAGTTGGGCAATGCAGGACAGAGTACTGGGGACCTGGGTCATTCTGTGCATGAAGGAAGTCTTGCAAAAGTGCACAGAAGCCCGAGAAGGTGCATATCACGCAGTACACAGGATTACTGTCTGGCGTGAGGAGGCAAGGACTTATCTCCACCAAATTTGGACAGAAGGACCACTGGACTATCGAGGTCACTTGGATCCAGCTCCTGTGTTAAAGGGACCACGCTTGTCAAAATGAGATGGGACCTAGAGGACCGCTGATGCAGATATTTGGTGCCTGCATTAGAAGGGGGAAGATTCTGTCGGCCCACAGGAGATTTCTTCTTGAATTCCAGTGCAGGGTGAAGGCAGACAGCCCTCAGAGCAGGCACCACCAGGGAACAGTCGAGAAAGCTGGCAGGATTAGGCGCTACAATGCTGCTGGTAGTCTTCTTGCTACTTTGTTGCGGTTTTGACGGCGTCCTGGAGCAGTCAGCGGTCGATCCTTGGCAGAAGTCGAAGAGAGAAGTGCAGAGGAACTCTGGTGAGCTCTTGCATTTGTTATCTGACGAGAAACCAACAGGAGAGACCCTAAATAGCCCTCAGAGGAGGATTGTCTACCTAACCAGGTAAGAGCCTATAAGGAGGTGTCTCTGACGTCACCAGCTGGCACTGGCCACTCAGAGGTCTCCTTTGTGCCCTCACACCTCTGCATTCAAGATGGCAGAGGTCTGGAACACACTGGAGAAGCTCTGGGCACCCCCCCTGGGGTGGAGATGGACAGGGGAGTGGTCACTCCCCTTTCCTTTGTCCAGTTTCGCGCCAGAGCAGGGGCTGGGGGATCCCTGAACCGGTGTAGACTGGTTTATGCAGGGACTGCACCATCTGTGCCCTTCAAAGCATTTCCAGAGGCCAGGAGAGGCTATTCCTCTCAGACCCGTAACATCTCTTTCCAAAGGGAAACATCCTCTCTCAGAGGAAATCCTTTGTTCTGCCTTCCTGGGGCTGGGCTGACCAGGGTGGCAGAAACCTGTCTGAGGGTTGGCAGCAGCCGGTAGCTGCAATGAAAACCCCAGAGAGCTAGTTTGGCAGTATCCGAGGTCCATGCTGGAGCCCCAGGGATGCATGGGATTGTCCCCCCAATACCAGAATGGTATTGGGGGGACAATTCCATGATCCTAGACATGTTACATGGCCATGTTCGGAGTTAACATTGTGAAGCTACACATAGGTATTGACCTATATGTAGTTCACATGTGTAATGGTGTCCCCGCACTCACAAAGTCCAGGGAAATTGCCCTGAACAATGTGGGAGCACTTTGGCTAGTGCCAGGGTGCCCTCACACTTAGTAGCTTTGCACCTAACCTTCACTAAGTGAGGGTTATACGTATAAGTGACTCATAAGTTACTTAAGTGCAGTGTAAAATGGCTGTAAAATAACGTGGACGTTATTTCACTCAGGCTGCAGTGGCAGTCCTGTGTAAGAATTGTCAGAGCTCCCTATGGGTGTCAATAGAAATGCTGCAACCCATAGGGATCTCCTGGAACCACAATACCCTTGGTACCTAGGTACCATATACTAGGGAATTATAAAGGTGTTCCAGTGTGCCAAATCCGAATTGGTAAAATTAGTCACTAGCCTGCAGTGACAATTTTAAAAGCAGAGAGAGCATAAACACTGAGGTTCTGGTTAGTAGAGCCTCAGTGATACAGTTAGGTACCACACAGGGAACACATACAGGGCAGAACTTATGAGCACTGGGTTCCTGGCTAGTAGGATCCCAGTGACACAGGCAAAAACAAACATACATATAAGTAAAAAATGGGGGTAACATGCCAGGCAAGATGGTACTTTCATGCACAAGGCCTAACCAGAAGCCACACTTTTCAAAGTGCACTTTCCTTTCTAAACTTTGCATGATATGTGTTTAGTTGACTCGCGTGGTTTGCTATCATTAAGAAATTCAGATTAATTTTAATAAAATGTTAGGATTCTCTGCTCTCCCAAAAAGTTGGTATCTGAGATAAGGTTATTATAGTTAGCTAAACAAGCGGCAAGAGTTTAAAAAGTACCCAAGTTTAGATACAAATTTGAGTTCCCAGAATTCGACTGCGAGCAATAATGAAATGCAGTTTCTGAAGAGGTTGTTGATTGCAAATAAAGAATTGCTGAAATCAACGGGTGCAAGTATCAATAGGGTTGATACGTCAAATTGTGCATATTTTGATTTGTGAAATGCATTGAAATGCTTCATAATATTTTGATTTGAAACCGCTATGGTCTATGTTTTATGTGGTTGTCAGAGATATAAAGGGGCTAATGGACTAAGAAGTAGTCTAAGATCCCAGGATATAAATAAATAAGATACAGAGAAAATTAAAGTTTTCTTGTTTGCTAGGAGAAGTTCAAATCATGAGACCTTGCACAGATAGGGACATGATGGCGTGTTGTGATTGTACTACTTTTAATTGGTGTTTGTGAAACTGATGCCCAACAGTGTTTAGGTTGAGAACTCATGTTTGTGAATGAGAAATGTTTTTTGAATTGAGGTCGGAAGTGTGTAAAATTGTGTTCCTATTGTTGAATTATATGTATGTATGCATGTAAATATATTTATAAAGCGCATTCCGGCTCACAAAGAGCATCGAAGTGCTAACATAGGTAAAAACGTCCCTACACTCATAAGGAAGCCCCAAGCCACAGAAGGACAAAAAAGAAAGGATTAGAGGAAAGAGCCAAGTTTTAATCAACTTCCTAAACCGTAAATAACATGTTTCAGCCCTGATAATTAGTGGGAGGGAATTCCAGCACTTGGCTGCAGCCACAGTGAAGGCTTTATCACCCCACTTCACTCTATAGGTGCGGGGAACATGAATGTAGTAAGCTGACAATGATCTAAGATGCCTCTTAGGTTTATACCAGCCTAATTTAGCGGACAGATATTTAGAACCTTGGCCATGCACAGTTTTGAAAGACAAGCAAAGGGATTTAAAAATAATCCGCTAAGCCACCGGAAGCCAGTGCAGTTGTCTGAGACTACTTCTAACAGAGGTCCAACGTGGAAGATAAAGAACTGCTCTATCATTTGTTTTTCTTAGAAGAAGCAGACAAAGATAGATGCATTTTATTTTTTTAAGATATTAGATTTGTCTTTTGTTCGATTAGAGGAGAAAATTATAAAGGAGGGTGAGTCTCTGCAAGGAGTGATTTGTTGCATCATGAAGTGCAGTGCTGGTATTGGTTGGTTGGTGTGAAGCTGTGGTGTGGTTGGTTGAATCTCTGCAAGAGTTGCAAAGTCATTGGTTGAGTGATTTTATAAGCTGCATTGCGATTTGATAATAAGAGTTCTGTATTCTGACGTTTACTGAACAATTTCAAAACATATGAAATGCTATGATCCTGATTTTCTGATTTGGTCAATTGATCTGAATTTATAACATTTTCCGAAGCACTGAGGAGCTTTGTGAGAGGAGAAGTGATGATTCCATTTAGGGATCGTGGGGAAGCACCTCCTGAGGGTACGCCAGCACATCATATGATGGTTGAAAAGAGGTTACATACTTGTGTTTGGCTTTGTCAAAGATGTAAGATCACTAAAAAAAGAAGGATCACAAAGCTTTTCTAAGTGGGGAACATTTAATTTAGGACTTATTAGCAGATTAAGAGAGGTTCTACTAGAAATGAAGCCACACATTTTAAACAGAGATAGATTTATAAGACCAACTAAGAGAGCAAAAATAAATTATACGGATGCCGTTTTGGATGAGCGAGCACAAATATGGAGGAAGAATATAGCAGAAAGTACTAGATCATATTGTGTACTTACAAAAGAAGAGACCAGAAAACCTGTTACTATCGGAAATGATTCTGTACATTATCTCTGGACTCGTGCATGTTTAAAAATACTTGCAGGCAACATTACAATGATGTGCAGTGCCCGTGTGTGTAATGTGGTGGTTTCAGAAACTTAGGCCCTCATTATAACTTCAGCCGTAACAACCGCCTACCGCCATGGCAACGGCCGCCAAAAGACCTTCGCTGCGGCTACCAGCCGTCCGCCATTTATGACCACAGCCGGATTTACGCCACAAGAATGGCAGAAATCCGGCTTTGGCCATGCCGGCAGATGGCAGTAAGGTGGCACTGCTGCCACCAGCAGCGCCACGCCAGTAGAGCGCTGCCAGCCGTATTATGACCAATAATATGGCCTGCCAATGTTCTGCTGGTGGGTGCTGCTGGCCCTAGTGGCGCCCCGTTCCGTCTCCTGCCGGAGGACACCCTGGATCCAGGTAAGTTGGGTCTCTGACAGGGGAGGGGCTCAGGGGTGCTGTGTGTGTGGGGGTGTGTGCATGTTTGTTGGTGCGTGGATGCAGGTGTGTGTTGCGTGTTGAATGCGTGTGTACATGTATGGAGGTGTGAGTGCGTGTATGTTGTGTTATGTGAATGCGTGCCTGCGTGTATGTTTGAAAGTGTGTGCGGATGTGTGTGTAAATGGATGTATGCATGTGTGTAAGCATGTGGGAATGAGTGTGTGTATGCATGTGTGAAGGGGGTGTGAATGTAGAGGAGCGGGGGGTTGGAGAGGTGGGGGGGTGGGTGGGTAACTGGAGAGGAAGGTGGGGGAAACCCCTATCAGTGACAGGGAAGGAATTCCCTGGCACTGATATAGCTTACCACCATGGTTTTCGTGGCGTTACGAATGCCACGGAAACCATGGCGGTAGACGCGGTCATAATCCTGCAGGTGGAACAATGTCAGCCACCGGGCTGGAGATGGATATCTCCAGCCCGGCGGCTGTTACCACCATGGTGGTCGGAGTGGTACATTTGCGAGTTGGCTTCAGCCAATCCGCCAATGTCATAATATGGCAGTAAGTACCGTCAGACTGTAGGCAGTACTTACTGCCACATTAATGCCGACCGGCAGGATCGTAATGACCCCCTAAATAAAATACACCTCTAAATATTATTTACATGTACAAATTTGATTCGAACTGCCTTCATGCTAATGGACACCTGCACAAAATTATTAATCCCTAATTCAAAATGGGCCCATACAGATGTATTTAATCATTTTCCCTAAACTACCATATCAAATACATAAACAGTACACATCATTGTAAATGCATACATCCAATTTAATGTAGTAACTGCACTATACAATGTAACAAGTGGATTTATACAAAATGCACATCCAATGTCACCTCTAAACTTTAAATGTCAGATGTAGTGATGTCACATTTCTGCTTGTCTAGTGCATATTTTCTGTATCATTACATTTAATTTAACTCTCACAATTTTTGTTTTCAGGTGTAATGCATATGTGCTTAACATTAATCACTTTTCTGTGAGTGTGTATGTTTGGCTTAAATGTGGTGTTGAGGTAGTTGATGTGGTTGTGGTACGTGTCTCTGTATGTGTCTTAGATGCATGTGTGTCTGGTGTATGTTTGGTTTTGTAGGTGTATTGTATTCAGGTGATTGTGAATGTGTGTCTGGGTGGTGTTATTTTACATTTAGGGATGTGTGTGTATGACTGTGTGCTTGGATGGGTGTGATGTAGAGGTGGATGTTGTGGTACTTGTGGGTGTGCTAGTGGTTGTGAGTTTGGTAGTGGTTGTGGTCATAGTGGTGCATGTGTCTGTGGAGGTGGGGTGGTGGCTGAGGGTTCAGTGGTTGTGGGTGTGGTGGTTGTAGGCATGGTGCTTGTGGGTGCTGAACTATGAATGACATCCAGGAATGCTACCACCTGTTGCCTTTGGGTACCAAGAACCTGGATACCATTTAAGATCTTTAAGATCACTGTCTGCCTTACAGAGATGCTGCGTAAGAGGTCAGTGCCTCTTCACTGATCCACAACCGGCCACTGATATCAGGTGACCCAGGTAACTGACCCCCTGTTGTACGTGCTGCATGTTCCCCTTCTCTTCTTGTGCCCTCTCTCAGCAAGTGCAGTCAAGAGGGCTATTGTGTCCTAACGACATAAGTCCTCGGAGGGACTGCACATCAAGTTGTTGTCAGAATATTGTATCAGGGTGATTTCTGGTCGGAAGTTAGCGAGGTCCTTCCTTAGTATTCGATTGAAGATACTAGGGGACTCACAGTACCCTTATGGTAGTCTCTGGTATAGCAGCGGAACCCCTCAGAAAGTGAACGCTGTCAGGTACTGACTGTCAGGATGCAGCAGAATGCTAAAGAACATGTTCTTGATGTCTATCACAGAAAAATAGCAGGCTTCTGTGGGTATGTTGGTTAGTATGATGGAGGGTTCTGGCATCACTGGGAATTCCTCCACCATGATGTAATTGAGAGGGTGCAGGTCCTGCACCAGGCACCAGGTCCCTCCTTTAGTCCTTTTGACTGGGAAGATGGGTGTATTGCAGGGGAAGACCCATTTGTGGAGGACACCTTGATTGACTAGTGCTTGGATTGTGGGTGCTATGCCCACATCAGCTTCCTTGGCTAGAGGGTACTGATGCACTAAGAGTTGAATGGCCCCTTCTTGCAAGGTTGTCCTTACTGGCTCAGTGATATTGATGAGCCCCACCTCATAAGAACCCTACGCCCATAACTGTTGTGGTACTGCTCACAAATCTTGTTCCTGCCCTGTTGTCATTATTGGCAAGGGTGATGGACCCCATTCCGCAGTTCTACCATAACTGTCACCACATCATCAAAGAAGATCTCTGACGCTCCTGGACACGCACTGAACAGTTGATCATCAGTCACAACTGTGTACTGAAATCGGGTTTCACAAAGATGATGCATGCCCACATTGCGTCCACCCACATTGCGTCCACTTGGTTGGTGGCCAGCAGGACCCCTGCATTCAGGCCACAGTTCTACAGCCTCCAAGCAAAGAAGCGCCTCCTCTTGGGGTTTCCTACTATGGTGACCCTCATGGTGGAACACAAACTCACGGGACAGGTGTAGCTTATGACCCAGCAATCCCGGGGCATTGGCGATGCTTGTGAGGACTGCGTTAGTGAAGGCGTTCAGGTCGGAAGGTACCCCTCTTATCGGCCGTTCTGTGCAGTTTGGACGAGTTAAAGACATGAGTCTTGATGGGGCAACCCAAGGGGTTGAGCAGGTCATTGTCTCAACTTCTGGGAAATTAATGTTTAGTTTGGGCGTTGTCTCTCCCTAGGATATTAGTCAGAGATGAGGGGTGATATAGCAGCTGCCCCTTCATGTAGCTGCCTCTGACATCTAACTATTAGGGTTTTGTGAAGGTACCCTCAAGACTGTTCATGAGAGCCCATGCGTGTCCATGGAGTCTTTGGATAAGGGCACAATCCCTTCTTTTAAACATGGTTCTTTTGCCCCATGTCAATTAGTAATTGGTAGGGTGTGTTATTTACCAACACTGTCACGCTAGGCTTTTCCTTGGACCATCAAGTTACTGACAGTACGGGACACATGAGAATGGGTGTGTGTGTGTCATCCACCGGACGCAGGACTGGCCCATGTTGACCCCGCGGCTTATCTGGTTTTGGGAGTGAATAGGGGATTGAGACCTGGTCCCGGCTTTGTGGGTCCCATGCACCACTTCCTTGAATCCTGCTTCAATGTGCTTTATTCCTTCTATACCGCTGCAGTGGTACCATCATTGCTGCCGCTGCCTTCTGCGCTTTTATGGCCACAGCTGTTCTGACCAGGATCGTCTTCTCCCAGCTCATGGATTTTTCACCAACATCCTGGTTCACTCCCAACCACTTCTTGCTCTCTCTCTCTTCCCTTCTTGCCTTAACTTGGCTTCCCCCCCATTTTACCAGACACTGATGCATGTAGGGGAAATTCCAGTTGGGATTTCCCTTTCCATATCTGATGCAGTCCTCTGCCACAGCTATGTCCTCTGGCTCAAACAACCAGCCCCTTATTCCAGGACTAGTAAAATTGGTTACCCTCCATAGTCCAGTCTGCCAGCAAGTCACAGAATGGGCATGCAAAGATTTCCCCTTAGTTTCTTGCTACTATCTGCTTCATAGTCAGTGTATAATTGTCTTCTTGCTCGGGCCCAGCAGTACCCACTCTCGTCGTTGGGGTCCCAAAAGACTGGGATCACTTTCCTCACCCTCGCTAGTTGTCTCACTGTCCAGAACTGCTGTGAATCTCCCTGACACTCGATGTGTTCCCTGGAGCCAGAGGGAATGCATGTTCTTCGTGCCATTGAGGCTCGCTGGCCTGAACTTGATGGATAGGGGTCAAACTTCAGGGAGCCCTAGCGCTGGGGTGGTGCTGGGAGTGCCTGGGCTTGTCAGCCTCTTGGACTGTCATGACTAGATCTAAACGCTTGTTGTTCGGTAGGGGCCCCTTGAGTTACCTCAACCGGCAAATTGATGTAACCTAATGCAGGGATATCCAGTATCAGGAAGTGCACCTCCATACCTGCATGTGGCGGGGGAAGTGTGGAAGTCTTCTTGCTGATTGCATGATAGTGTTTTCGGCCTGGTCCTCCTCGAAGATGGCCAGCAATTCTAGTATTGCTTCTCTTCTGTCCTTCTTTTGCCCAGTGTATTTTGTTTGTATGTGTTTTCTTGTTTGTTCAATTATGTTTGTGTCAAAGGTTCCTTCCTTTGGCAAGGGAAACACGTGTGCCTTAGTGTCTGTGTGTGCAATTTGTGGTGAAACTTGTCAAGCTTCTTAGACTGTGTGGGGAACTGGGTTTGTATATCTTTTAGAAGCCATTCCATGTAATTTTGGGTAGCCTTTTAGGGGACAGATATTCTTTTAGCTTTTATGTTTTTTAGGGAATCTATATACGCATCTAACATTTTTCTGGTTTGAGGGAATCTTAAGCTTTAGTCTGGCAGTGGGGTAATATACACATGGGGATAACTAGTTCGAATGGGGTAGTGGGAAAATATATACACTGGGATTACTAAATCTAATGAGCTCAATGTTATTTACAGATACATTAAAATAAACATTTAACAAAAACAAATAACAATGCATATGAAATATCACAATCTAGAAGAAAATGAAGTTGGTCATTCAGATTTATGAAATCTAGCATCAAAATAGTGAGATTTACTTTGGTATCAAATAGCAATTTGTGAGAATTAGCAACATCTTCACAGCATATATTAAGTCATCGACAAAACACAGAACTTAAGACAAACACAGTTACATTAATTTACCAGCATCACAATATCAAAACTACACCATTTCAACTGGCGTGAAGAAAAACTGACAAGGCACAAAAAAACAGAAAGGGATGACCTTCTCAGAAGTACCTTAGCCTGCTCCTAGCACAAGCTATCCTGTGACCATGGGAAGTTCTGCACAGTGTTCGGGATTAAGCGAGCCTGATATTCTTGTCGATATTTTGCTTCAGAGCAGAGATAACAACAATGTATGTGGAGAAAGAAAGGAATAACTTCAACAACCAGAGGCCCCTCTTGGCCAAACACAAACAATGCCTAATCTCTTGGATTTACGTCCAAATCACAACCTATGTTATAACCAGGGATCATGCGTACCATCTGTTTTATGCTGAGCAGTCAAAGCGAGTATTCTTTCAGATACCAACAGTGTTAAGAAACCAATAGTGTAAAGAAAGCATATGTACCCAAATAAGATTCACCTGTGGGCTCCATATTACACCCAGAACATATGCGTACCATATGTGACACACCCAGTAGTCAAGCATTGAGGCCTCATTCCTATATCACAGCCAGGGCCTATGCGTACCATCTGTGCCATGCCCAGCAGTCCAAGCGATCAGCAACAAAATAATACTCCAAAGATTTAAACACTATTCACCTTTCCTAGCGTCCTGACAATAAAAAAGGTGACTTCCATTGGGTGAGCTTTTTTCTAGTATGCCATAAACAAAATGCTAGAGCTAAGGCTCTGATTTACTCTCTTACCCTTCTGACAGTGGCCTCAGGACAGACCTCCACCCTGCAGATTCAGCAGAGCTTTTAATCAATTGTGGCGTCTGCCCACATTTTTTTTGTACAAATGTGAATCCGTCCAAGTGGGGTCCCCTTCCTTCGGTTGCAGTCTGGTGCGAGGAACCAATCAGCTTCTATTTGGCTCGCCAAAATGTTCCAAATGTGGCAAAACAGGAACAGTTTGTTTAATTAAACATTACGGCCAGACTTTGCGTGGGAAAATTTGGGCCAGTGAATACGTGTCCAGATGTCCAGCCTGAGGGGTGCGTGGTTGCTGTGTGTGCTGTGTTCTGATTGGCTAAGTGTTCCTAACTACATGTGGCATCTAACTTTATGGTGCACACCCCTCCGGCCATGTGTGTTTTACTGGGGCCATTCTACAGGGACCGTAGTGGGTTGCTGCACCTATCTGTGAGATTTGATCTGTTTCCTGTTTGCACGTTTGTCTGCCAGCTATATGTCACCCCACCTGTGACCTGTCAGTCAGTAACCTCAGGCCTAGGTCTCAGAGCTTGCCTGAACATGTATCTTCATGCCAGGGTTGATCGAGAGTTCATTACAGGGGGATCGAATAATGGAGTTGCATCTTCGTTCGTATATATGAATGTATCATTGTGTGCATTGACATTGATTACTCGAATATTAAAAACACATATGTGTTAAACAGGGAAATCTGTTTTAACAAAACCCTACTATGCTAAACTACTAAATTACACATGCTTTGTACTTCCTCTACTTAAAAAGTCTGCTTAGAGATGTAACTACACTACTACTTCTAAAATATATATCTTTAACTCCTGTCAGGTGATCACTGCTATGGTCTCAATCCATGGATGATGGTTCCCTAAAATCACATCATAATGGGCAGAAAATATATAACCTGGATTGAGACAGACTCACAAAATTGTTAAAAGAAAGTTTGGAGTGATGAAATCAGGTTTCAGATGCCTGGACCAGTCAAGGGGTAGCCGGCTGTACTCACCGCTGTAAGTGTGCAAAATCATATGTGTGCCGCTTTGCATAACATGTATTGAAGAGTCATTTACAATGGGAGCGTGATTCTCAAATGACATCAGATGATGAGGAGGATGAACAGTCACTATATGAAGTAGTACACTCAAGGGTACCTAGTAACGTTGAATAAAAAAAAATATTTTAAATTGTGTTTGTGTGAGTGCCAAGCTACATATATGTTTACTCATATCTTATCAACTAGATAAGGCTTTAACATGTATGAAAACGGTTTTTCAAGTTGTTGGGCATAGTATTAAAAAACACACAAAGCAATGCAGCAAGCCACCTGCTCAGCACTGCATTAAAGGGAGAGGGCAGGAATGCCCTATATCCAGATAAATATAGGGTATACCTGTCCTCCCTCCTTCATGCAGCGCTGTGAAGCACAGCAAGACGTCTTGATGCATGAAAGTGTGTTAAATCTGGCCCTCAGGGCAGGAAGGCTCATAATCCTTCTATTAAGTCAGTACCTGACCGAATATAGAAATTGATGTGTGATAAAGAATTTAACATCCTTGTAGTGTGGTTTGCTGGAACAAATTTAGCTGCTGATATCATTACAGAGCTGTGGAGACCACAGTCACGCACAAAGTTCTAGGCTCAGGTGTTGAAGTCAATCTTTCAGTTGGCACAATTGCATAGATGTATGTGTGGAGATCAACAAAAAAACCACACGCTACACCTTCCCAGGGCTGATTAATGCAGGGTCTTTGTTTGCACACACTTGCTCCAGTGCACATTTTGTATGGTGTGCAGACCAATGCAAGGAGGCTCAGAAGGCAGTATGAAACCATACTAAAGTGTAACTATGGCATTGCTCTGTATTGTGCATAAAAGTAAGACAAGGGAGATGGTTGCGAAGCATCATTTCACTCTAGAAATATAGATATTCAGAGATGTGTATTGTATGAAGCATGGATGTCAAGATGAAAGCAGAAATGTTTGTAGACCTATACAAACATTGACAAGTAATGTTTAAGTGTGGGTGTTTACTAAAATGCAGCACCTTTACAAATTGTTGAAAGTTGAGTATACATTGATGGTGTCCTGGGCTGGTATCTGGTTTTTAGGGCTCAGGGCTGGGGAATGAATTATTTGCAGGCTGTGAGACAATGTAGGGCCACCCCTCTCATCAATAGCACTGACAATGACTCTCCATTACAGGTGCCCCTTAGTAAACGCTTTTCCAAGTGATCGTCCTTCACTAGTCACTCAGCTGTGTGCTGCTTAATAATACCACTAGAGCTGTTCTAACCCCACACCGCCCAATTCCTGACCCGTTTAAAGGGTCTCTATTGCAACCCTAGGGCACCCACCAGCCCAGACTAGTGATAGCAAAATACTGTTTAGCTACTTAAAGACTAAAGCCTTCAAGGGGCAGAAAGCATTTAGGAGATGGTATAGACAGTGCTGCAGCAGCACCATCTTGGCCACCACCACTGACCCCATAATTGACGATCGCAGAATGGTAGAATGCACCAGAAGTGCACCGATGCATGCAGCCCCACTCTCACCATTCGTGGTTTAAGGCCTAGCTTAACTCCCTGATACTTGAAGGTATCAGTTTCCCAACCATAATCACAAACCGGGGAGTCTCTCCTTCACCAACTCACCCAAGACCCCCAGAGGAGAAGGAAGGCTCTTATGTCACTTAACCCGAAGTCCAGAGATTTCCCTAAACTCCTCCAGCAGACGGAAAAGGTGGGGCAGTGAGGTCTGGGGTTTCCTCTGATAGAAGGGAGCATCATTGGCGCATAGGAACACTAAGGGGGTCATTCTGACCCTGGCGGAAAAAACCGGCAGGGCCAACGACCGCGGGAGCACCGCCAACAGGCTGGCGGTGCTCCCATGGGCATTCTGACCGCAGCAGTACAGCTGCGGTCAGAAATGGAAAACCGGCGGTGTACCGCCGGTTTCCCGCGCCGCCATGGGGATTCCGACCCCCTTACCGCCATCCTGTTCCTGGCGGTTTTGGCCGCCAGGAACAGGATGGCGGTAAGGGGTGTTGTGGGGCCCCTGGGGGCCCCTGCAGTGCCCATGCCAATGGCATGGGCACTGCAGGGGCCCCCGTAACAGGGCCCCACCAAGATTTTCAGTGTCTGCCATGCAGACACTGAAAATCGCGATGGGTGCAACTGCACCCGTCGCACCCCTTCCACTCCGCCAGCTCCATTCGGAGCCGGCATCCTCATGGAAGGGTGTTTCCCGCTGGGCGAGCGGCCTTCTGGCGGTCGCCCGCCCGCCCAGCGGGAAACCCAGAATACCCACGGTGGTCTTTTGACCGCGCAGCGGTATTCTGGAGGTTCCAGCCAGGCCGGTAGCTTCCGCCGCCGGCCGGGGTCAGAATGACCCCCTAAATGTGTCATCTCCTCTAAGATCTATGATCCTCCAGTCTTGCAGTTAGGGGTGGGCGGAATTAGAGGAATTTAGTAATTCGACGTTACTCTTGTAACATGGAATTATGAATCTATTCTGCTTGCCCTGGCGGTGTAATTAATCATTCAGCACTAGTTCTTAGTAAACTATATGTTCACTTCCACAGAATGGGCTTTCCCTTGAACCCCCATGAAGTTGAACATGTGTTAGTATCAGTGTGACCCTTGCGGTCTTGATAACTTTCACTGAAGATGGGGAAAGTGGCATCAGTTGGTAAAACAGGTGTGATGATGAAGGCGGGCTCTTGAAGTGCTCATTAATGTTTGACTTGTTGTATAAACAGATAAGAAGATGCCCGTCAGTTTAGATATCGATCACCTCTGCAAGTATTACAAAGTGGCACAAGGTTGGCCCATGGTAATTTGCTCAGGCGCGCACCGTGTCCTCTGCAGCTGGAGCATTCGTTGCTGTTTGCTTCTGTTGCTTGAACACTGTGTCACCCCCTTGAATTTGGTTATTAAAAACAAAACGCAGTTTACTCACTGGAGCAGTGGAAGCGAGGAGATGTTAGTCCAGACACAGGTCATGGTGTGAGCTCCATGCATGCTTCCATGTACACGCTTGCATTGAATGTTATCAAGAAGCTTTGTGAAAGCAGGTAAGGAAGTAAATGGCCAGCCTGGACATAGACGGGTGTCAGGAGTTACCTGACCAGGTATGTGTATTGTCCAGTGAGGGAAGGGGCCATACTATGCCAATGTATCTGCTAGGTGTGTGCCATTTGTCCTCTAGAGCTCTGCACAAGTGCAGTGTCGGTAGCATATGATGGCTGTGCTCCTAGATATCCACCAAATAGGTGGCTTATTATAGCGCCAGAAGCAAACCCGAAGTACAGGAGCACTGTGACTTCTATGGTGCATAATCAAAGATGCACATGTTAAGGTTATAGCACGCAAGCCTGGTGCTGACCCTGCTTCTAAGTGCTCCATCGTTTGGCAGTTAACTCTCACGCTAGAGTGGAGATGGAGAATTATGCTTCAAAATATAGGGTTTAATAGGGTTCAATATCCATATACAGGTACCCTGGGTTCGATGTAGGGAATGTGCCACTCATCATAGCTCCTGTGATGTCTATCACTAGGGCGTAGACACTGAAGTTCACTCCTAAACTAACCCTCAGCTCGGAGAAATATGTCTCAGCAACTGTTCTTCAGAAAGCACCAGACTGTGCCAGCTTCATTATTTTGTATGCATACAAAAAGTGGGTTATGGTTTGTGTTCCATGCAGTCGCGGCTCGCTGACCTGCAAAGGGGCGAGGCGGGTGCAGGGCAGGCGGGGGGAACAGTTAATGAAAAAAAAAAAAGAACTTACCTCCTCCATTGCCGCACCACTCCTCCTCTCTCCCTCATCGTCGCTGCAGGCACAGGCTCCCAAGCCTGCCCTGCAGGTACTCCTGACGCTGCTCAGAGTAGCTTCAGGATTGGCTGGGAGTGCCCTGGCTGGGAGCTTCCAGACAGACTTTGAGCCTGTGCAAGCCTACTACATATGTGTGTTTGGCTGGCCCAAGACCTATAGAGCCGCCAAACACACATGCGCTCTGAGGGGAGTGCTCTGTGCACTCCCCTCACTGCCTGTCACCTCCATGGCCCCACGCCTTTCACCACGAAGAACCACAGATTGTCCCATTTATCACGATTCAACAGGTGTTGTGAGTTTGTAGACCAGTTTTCACGTGTTCAGAAGTCAAGAAGCTGTCTGTGGAGTTGGGCGCCAGGACCTGGGGAGAAACCTCGAATGGTCTGTGGTAAGGGGAGGGGGGCTGGGAGAGGCAATGTGAGGGGGGGTGACGTATGTGGGAACAGGGGAAGGAATACTTGACAACAGCCAGTGAGAAGCACAATTGGAAAAAAAGGGATTACCCCACATCAGCGAGTCCATGTCATTCCTGCCCATCCCCTTACAAGATATCACAGCTGGTGAGGAGGAGATGTTAAGGGTGTCTACTTACATGCCGCAGAGGACCTGCTCATCTCAGTTGGCAGTCCTGGGTTAAGGCCTGTAACTCACTGTCAGCCACAGAGAGAAAACACATGCACCTCCGGAACCTGTATTTGGAAGCCTGACTATCTGCACTGCACCTAGTGCACAGCTCCTGCTCCTGGGACTGGGTGAGTCCTGCATTAGTGTGCTTCGTGTACCAAATCTCGAAAGGTTTTTAAGTAACTCTGCAGAATTCTACAAAGTAAAACTCTCTGAGTTCCATACAACCTTACTTGCAGATCTCCCCTGATTTAGTAATATTAACTGAAAGTTTTCAGGAAATATATATATATATATATATATATATATATATATATATATATATATATATACATACACACAAACACACACAATCTGTCCCATATGTCTCCAATGTGATGCCATAAGTCCAACAACTCCTGGCAATCATGCAGAGAGGTCCCCTTCTCTCATTGTACCTCTGCTAGTCTTCCCTCCCAGTGTGACAGTTTCGCCATTAAAAACACTGTTGAAATCCCCAGCCCAAATTGTGGCTGTCACCACATAGTCCATTAAGAGGGTGTGTAGCTTACAGTAGTAGCTTGCATCATGAGTTTTTGGTACATATACATTGAGGCCTGATTAACAAAGGTAAAGTGAGGACATTCCACACCGGGTGGGGAATGGAATCTCTGTACTCGGGTGGGGGGAGATTCCTCCCCAAGTGCAGAAGTAAAGATGCTACTCATGATTACCTTTGTGAATATTGTCGTAAACGTACACTTTTGTTCTAAGTTTACTTTTGTGAATCGGGCCAGGAGTATACAAATACCCCGCTCATCCAGCTTCCCAAAAGTCTAAAACATATCTCTCATCTATATCTGCGAATAGAGGTGCTTAAAGGGGGGCCCCAGGGCAATCAATATGTCACCCCTCTAGCAAAGCCAGAATAAGTAGCCAAGTACATCTGACTTCTCCATTTCTTCGAGAGCCTCTGGGCTTCGGGTTCAATGTGATGTGTCTCCTGAAGGCATGCCATTGCAACCTCATTACACTTCAGGAATGCAAGTACTGTATATCTCCTTGTGTAACCGCTAAGACCTCTAACGTTCCAAGTTATAAACTGTTAATTATTTACCATAACTACTTTTAGAGGTAGTATTGAGGGGATGAAGCATCTCAGGCCATTAATGTCATCTAGGAGTTGCCAGGTGTCACAGCTGAGACCCCTGGTGTTCCACTAGTGAGTCCTGGCACTGCCTTTGTGACCCCTGGAATGAGAGATGGCAGAACAAATGCTAGGAACACAGGGGCAGCTCGTCCGAATGGACGTCAGTTCAGGATCCACTTTCTTTGTTTTCTTTAAATTTTCTATAACACTAATAGTGAATATCTGTTCACCTTTAGTGTAATAAAGAATGGATTACAATTAGCTGGACTATGACACTACCTGGCAACTGAGGTTTGTAAACAATGCATTTAAATATATGTTGTCCGCAGGCTTCAGAATGAGTGTGTGTATGTGAGAGCGAGTGTATATGTGAATGTGTGTGTATGTTTAAGCATGTGAGTGTGAGTGAAAGTTAATGATAAATGGTATGTGATGTCACTTTCTCTACCCCTGGCATTCTGATGAATTGACCTGCATTTCTCAGGCATGATCAAGGTACTACCAGCCCAAGACTTCCCGCCCCACCACATATAAGGAGGCAGGAGAGGAACACACATTTGCATCATTAGGAAACTACAAGGGTAATAAACAAAACCACCAAAAACATCAATGATCCCTCTCCAGAGAGACACACTGACAGCGAATAGAACCATGACTGCTCATGCAAATCTGGCTATCACAACAACATAGCACAGTTCCCGGTGTGTGTAATCAGGTGTCCCAACAGTAGAGCAGTCCACTTTCCTGTTGACATAATAATCACAGCATAGTCTTTCTGCTTCAGAAGCAGGGAATCTTCACCCATCCAACCAAAGGTTGAGAAACCTCCAGGGTTTGACAGTGGGTCCCGTACCTGTGGGCCATAACCCAACAGGACCCACCTCCTTTGTAGGCGGAATAACAAGATGTGGGCTGCTTGTCACAATGGCCTTCTACACCACGGCAATAAAGGTGTTAGTCCATGTCTACCATGCATACATCCCTGCATTCTCAGTTAGGCTTCAATACCACCCTTGCTAAGGCATCAATGTCAGTGTAAACAGGAGATCAATGAAGGATGAAATTAGTCAAACCTGAGTCAGGGCTACAATCCACCAATCTCCTCCCTGTTTATGGCTGCATCCGTTGAGTTGGCCAGAGCCCCACGCCCTGTTCTCAGTTGTGAGTGTGAGGCTCTCTAATGAAGATTACAGCTCATTGTGCTTCATGGCAGCGTCCTCCTGCACAATACATGTGGATTTCTGCAGTACTAAATCCAGCCAATCCCGATCAGACACCACACCGTCCACTGCACCTCCCTGACCTCTTCAAATCCACATAGCCCCTCTCGCCAGACATTGAACAAGCACCCTATCCCAGAGTTCCAGCCATGTCCAGGCCTCCACCGGTCAGTCAAATAAGTGGGTTTTTCCATTAGCAATGACTCCTAGTCTAGCAGGAATCAATGACATATAACACAGCCGCAATGCTTTGAGTTTGTGTCTGACCTCTAGGTACAACCTCCTCCGAGTCTGCACCTAATGTGAGTAGTCTGGGTAAATGGCAATGGTGTGATTTTCATAGCACATCCCTCCAGCCTCCTTGGCCACTTTCGGGACACAGTCTTTATCTTGTCCTCCATAGCCATCCTCGAGCCCTGAATGGCAGCCAGCGGATCCGCCCTCATTGGCTGTTCCTGCAACTAACCACCCCAGCAGTCTGACAAGGATTCCTCCTGTCTGGCAGATCCTGAGGCAACAGGAGTGTACTGCGTGATAGTGTTGCCTTGCTAAGGGCCATGTGCTTTTTGCTATCCTGGCTGATGAAGGGTGATGCCCTGAAACCAGTCCTAGAATGCTTGTTTCCAGTCCAGGGAAGATCTGGCTTGGCTGTTCGGGCTGGACTGTTCCCATGGCGAACAGGGTCAAGACTGATTTGCATATAGCTGGGTCCAAACTGGAATGACATGGGTGGCAAAAAAACGATGGATTAAGGCCCAAATCTCTGTATTGGAGGTGAATGTTTGACATTGTTCAGCATTCTGTCCATCACTTGTTCTTTTTGCATTTCTCGCCATCTTGCTTGGCCACTCCCACAAGTCTTAGATAATTAAGGTAGATTAGGATTCTTTGAGATAGAGGGTATTAAAGATTATTGTAAGTATAATATTATTAGTACTACATAGTTCGTTTTGTGTTATAGTGTATGAACGTTTGCGTCAATAACGATTTTTTTAGTTTACATGGGTGGTTGAAAAGTGTCTACAAGGAATTAAAAAATACAGTTCATCATTGATGGAAATTATGTTATTTAGACATTGATTTTGATCACTTATACGTTTTTTATGCAAATCTGCAGACACATCACCACAGCATGACATTTACTCAGAAGTTCTGCAGTATATAACATGATATAGACCCATATTTTTGTGGGTAAAATTCATTGACGTAAATCAAATGTTGCACACATTAGTTGAGGAGCGCTTTCAATAATGAAAAGTTCAATAATGAAAACTTGGTGGTAGAGACATATTGCCTCTCATACAGGCCTGATGGCTTTCTGACAAGCTACCAGTGTGTTTGGAATAAGAATGTTACCTATTTAGCAAGACTTTGCTCCAGGTGCCCCAGTGTTGGTCAAATACCATAACATCAAACTGTGACAACATTTGACACACAATCTGTTCAGACTCACCCTGTATGTCTTGTTGGCCTGCTATGTCAGCACTGTCCTGGCCCTCGACTCTATCAAGCAACTCCATTGAAATGACGGAAGACATCTGGCCACCAAATGGATTCACCTTCACCTGGACATACGGTCCTCCTCCAGTCCTCATTGCAGCCTTAGGTTTCCTGGTCAGTTTTTCTTTAATCCTCTGTTTGGGGTCATGCCAACACTTTTTACATTCCACCACAGTCTTACCTGTCAGTGCCACACAATTGATCTTGTTAACTAGTGTTTTCCATAAAGCATGCTTTTTTGGTAATGGTAATTTTGAGGTGACGAATAATAAATGCTCATTTGTAGTAACCTCAATTAGGAATATTTCACTCTCTTCCTCAGTGAAGTTGGACTTTCTCTTCCTTTCACCAACTACGTCTGGTACATCTTGTGGAATGACAGTCTCCTGGCTTCCTGTTGCCCTTTCCATTGTGCAAAATGTTGATAAGTTATATAGCGATTTGCCTCGTTCACTGTGACTTTTTCTACCCTTCTTGCGACGCACTGCACTCCTGTGTGATGCAAGGCTGACTTGCGGCACTTAAGCTTGTCTTTCAGCATGTACTTCAACTTTGTGTCATGTATGGTGAGGCTGCGCTATGGCCCATTGCGTGAAAACAAAAAGTTTGCATCACACTGTGTGAAGCATCTCTGGGCCCTGAACCATAGCGTGCTGTATGGTAATTATAGCACATTGATGCAGAATTCTGTTGCAACACAGTGCAACACATTCTTATGTGAAGCTGCACAATGCAGTGTTGATAAATCTGGGCCGGAGAGTTCAATGATGAGGTAAATTTCTATGTCACTCATGAGTTCATGGACACTGATCTGTTGCAACACACTTGAAGACTTCAGAATGATTTTCTGCACCAGGAGCACCAATGAGTGCAAACTGATGACAACCTTAAGGAATCTGAATATCTGTTCCACAGCCTAGGATACATACACTCAAAACAATCACTATACACATAGACATGGCTGTTAAACTACTTGCACAAAGGCACCAGAGTGTTCCTTTCCATCTACTAGTGCTAAAGGATCAAGAGCTGAATGATCTTGAGAAGCGAGACGAGAGTGGCCCACCCCTACAGTGTCACCTATGCTAGCCACAGCAAAGTCAAAGCAGCAAGGACGTGTCTGCATATACATTGTCATGAGGCTCCCTACTACAGCCACCAAGTAAGGCCATCACATATTGCCCATCATGGATGATGTGCAGACAGACATCAACATCCCAGTGGATCTCAAAGTTTGATTGGAACACCAGCTACCACCAGCTCCTTCTGGATGCATAGAGAGGTACACCACAGAGATTTCCACACAGATATTGCTTTGGAGGTATAGGAGGCTAAGCTGTGGGATATCAGCAGCAGCCAATGTATTTCAGAATGCCATTACTGAGACTCTCCGGGGTTAGATGACGATAAGTGTCACAGAGCCCCAGGAAAGATTTTGAACTACTCTACAATGACTCTCTGAGTGTGGCCTCACACTCCCAAAATCCAACTGTGAATTCCTCAGATTCAGAGTTCCATACTTTAGCTACATATTCTCATAAAATGAGTAGATTTAAATGGGGCTATCTGAAAGTTAATTACACTTGTAAGTAATGCGCACATGTAAATTGAATCTTACACTTCTGAGTAACTTTACTGCTTTTGCCAATTCACGTAATCAGGGAGTAAAGTTACATTGATGTGTAGACTTCCATTCCCCATCCCATTAAAAATGGGGATTGAGTCTAATCAATCAAAAATTGTAAGTCTAGCACCACATGTGGGTAACTCATACAAGTCCAACAACCTTACATATTTCCTACACTTTACCATCTGGAGATCTCCACTACTGAGGCAGAGACCTCCCTTTGCTAAAGTATAGGCAACATTAAACTAAATTTATAAATATTTTTAAATATTTAATGTAATTTAACTTATTTTATTTTTACAAATAGTTTAATTTAATTTAATTTCATTAAATTTTATATTATTTCCCATGGGGTTTTGTTTCAAGTCCCTCACTCGTTTTTTGGGGGGAGAGTGCTTAAGTGACAGTTTTTGGCCATGTGTGGTGCTAGAATTGAATTACTTCTACAGTGAGCTGGAGTACTTTACTACAGTTCAGGTCCCTTTTTGGTTGTAGTAACTTTAGAAGAGCAGTTTATAAATAGGAATTGGCTCAGACATTTATGCGTGGGTGGATGTCCCTGCCTGAACCCCTCCATAACCCTTTCTTGACCACTATTCTACATTTTGCATACACTCCCCTATACCCCTTCCAAGTTTATTACTAAAACTAAAATGCATACTTACCTTTGCGGAGACTCTGCATTCATGGTAGAGACCACACAGGAAAACATAGGCAGGGTGGAAGTATAAACTCTGCATGCAGGTTTTTGTATTCTGTGTTGTAGTAAGTATGGCCAGCATAAGAGTGACAGAATGAGGCCTTGCTTTCCAGCAGAGAGGAATAGACTTGAGTTATGAGAGATACAGAGCCAGTGCACATTGTATGTCCCTCCAGATTGCACCCAAAAAACATAAAGATCAAAACAGGATAACGTGAAATTTGAGACAACATGTGGAATGGATCAAGGGTTCCAGTACCATAACCCAGTGGTGGTGGCTGCAAATGTCAAGGGGGAGAAGACGGGGGGGAACGATGGGGACGGGGGAAACAAGTTTGAAAGAACAAAACACTTACCTTTCTTGTCGCCGCAGCTCGCCGCCTCCTGCCACCTCGCACTATTCAGTGAATGCTGGGACTCCAGCACAGGCTACCCAGTAATCCTGGTGTTGCTTTCATGCTACAGCTAGCATGAAAGCAATGCCAGGATTGTCTGAGCAGCTTTGAATCCCGCTCACACAAAACTGCGGGTCTGTGCCGTTTCTCCAGCCCGGCTGTATACACAGCCGGGCTGGAGAAACCTAAGTGTGCATCTGTGTTTGGCCAGCCGGAGACTGCCGGTCAAACACACATTCGCACTTAGGTGCACTCTATGCGCCTACCCCCTCCCACCACCCATGACCCAGCCCTGCCCCTACCTGCACTGCTGTCTGAGAAAGCAGATGAAAAATAATAATAAACTATTTTTTTATTTTTCATCTCCTGGCTCTTGGCCAGTAGGGCGATGCTCCTCTGCCATTGCAGAGGAGCCACCCCTGCCATAACCACACATGAGCAGAGACAGACATAGAGGGACAGATTTATCATGCTGTCAGTCAAAGCAACAAAGCACGACACCTTGCTTGCGCTGCCCTGAAAGGAAGAGGTGCAGGAATGCGTCACATATAACATAACATGGCGCATTCCAGTCCTCTCCTTGCGCTGGTGCACAATGCGCTGCCTTGCGTCAATGCAGGCAAATCTTGCACAATGGTTTCTTTTTGAGCTGGAAGGGATACCTGCCTGCACAAAAACATTCCTCAGAGGCAGTTTTTTCTCTTTCTAAGTGTGCTGCAGAATGATATATTCCTAGGTTTACCAGTGTTGATAACTCTGGGATTCTACCAAAATACATGGGTGGATGCATGTTAAAACACATGCTTCATCCATGGATCGCCTTCTCAGGCAAGAGAAAAGCAAGGCATCGATTTGTGCTGCCTTGTGTTACTCTAAATTTACCAAGCAACACAGGGCCATGCAAGGTGGCCTTGGGTTGCTTGGTAAATCTGATTTAGTGATTGTGTTTTGCTTGCAGGGACACTCTGCGTGAGGGAAGGGCAACACAATCCCCTGATAAATCTGGCACTGAAACCATCATATCGAGGTGAGAAAATATCTGTGACTTAAACGGTAATGAACTTAGGCAGAGGCAGCTAAATAAAGTGTACACAAGAGAAATTACAGAAAGGACTGATTTATTGCTCAAGGAGAGACTTCAAAGTTTAGAAAGTGGCAAGGGGAGCAGGTACAGGAAAACTGGAAAATAAATAAAGCAGTAGACAAAGGCCAATTGGCAGTAAATGAGAAAGAATGTGAGTTGTCTTCACGAAAAGGGAGGAGCATGTGTTACTAAACATGCCATTGCAAAAAACCCTGCTTTACTAAATTTAAGTAACTGCTGACATCTTCTGGAGAATTATGGTAGTATAGTCCTCATGTAT
Organism: Pleurodeles waltl; assembly: GCF_031143425.1. NCBI lineage: Eukaryota > Metazoa > Chordata > Amphibia > Caudata > Salamandridae > Pleurodeles > Pleurodeles waltl. Next base: position 1,536,645,844 of record NC_090446.1, read on the forward strand.
TGTACTTCATTCTAATGCACCAGGTCCCAATGGAAATGGAATGAAATGAAAATGGAAGTACAAAGACATTAAGGCCCATATTTGTACTTTTTTAGTGCAGCATTTGCACCTCTTTTTGACGCACAAACGGCGCAAACGTACAAAATACCATTGTATTTTGTAAGTTTACGCCGCTTTTGTGTGAAAAAATGACGCATATGTGGTGCAAAAAAAGTATAAATATGGGCCAAATTGTTTATTTGTTGCACACTTTCTAAGGAGAGAGAAGAACCAAGTGAGAGGTAGAAATCTGAGGGGCGACACCCAACAAAAATCCTCATAATGGCTAATCAAAAGCCCCCCCAGCAGTGTGGGGGAAGCTGATCTCCAAGGACCACCCTCATCAAAACTGGTAGGTGGTGAGGCTGGAAGGAGGGGGCCCCCTCCATGTATTTTGCAGGGAGGGGAAGCCAAGCCAAGTTTCGTTATGCCACTGCCTACTCATTGTGTGTTGTAAGCCTCTTTTTGTATGATCACCCCAAAAGTTTGGACAGATGCTGTTGGTTTTTTAACTCTGAAGTTCACTGATGATCTTTCTTATGATCCTGGGGACCCCTGTCCTAATTGTCCTAGCCCTTTAACACCCTTTGTTAGCCATTAACCATTTTTGCTGACTTCAGGCGTCTGAGTTCTCAAACACTTCTCAAACACTTTCTGCCATCCTTCAAAGACCACATCTTTTTCACATCTCCATCTTTAGACCACTCTGCTAGGTTATAGTCCCTTTGCCATGTGATCCATTCTCTGAGAACTGTGCCACCATCATACAGCACCTGCTATCACTCAGAGGTCACAGTGAAACAGTCCTGACTTTTTATTCACTTTACATTTTCTGATGTTTTGGCAAATACCTACCAGTTCCATAATTGAGCTGAAAAAGGTAGGGGTTTCTAGGGTTGCCAGCATAGGGAGCATGAATTGGAACCATTTACAAAAAGAGTATCCTAATAAATGTACCATAGGATCACATAGGTGTACTCCTGGTCTCAGTCACCTTCTTCCTTCTCCAGGTCCTTCTATGCCTTCTGTTGTTGGTCCTAATCTAGGTCATGTTCCAAGTTCTCCTTTTCTAAGTTGTTTTGGCCATCCTTGTTCTCATGAAGATCAGAATATGACAAGTTTTGATTACCCTGGAACTGATTTTCTTCTGTTTCTATTAATTTATTTTCAGCACAAATCAAAGCAGACCAAACAATGGTGTAGCCATTACTTGAAAAATGTAAGCCCATAGAAATGTCACTATACTAAGGGGGCGCAGGTAGTGACAAAGGGGACATATTGGATTACCTGTGAACTTACATGGGGAAATGCAATCTTGCATCACTTAAAAAAAATATATATGTTTAACATATTAATTACTTACATCGATTTTTTAGCAACTAACAGTGGCTGCACATCTTGAACAGCCCTTTCTGGGGCAGTTGTTATTGTATGCATAACAAACTCTGTTAAATGTCTGTAAAGTCTGACTAGACGGTTATAAAGGTGGCATAACTTGGCCACATTGAATTGTTGTATATTAGGGAATCATGTATAGCTGGCTAAGACTCACCATGTACCTTCCTCATTGCTGAGGGGACCAGTCGAATATTTTGAAAACATGTGGTAGGGCATCTTTGAACAAATTTAGGTGCTCCTGAAATGTTAATTGTATTTGTAAATCATTATAAACGAATGCAGTAAAGGTGACCCATGAGCAAAATATTTCAGTTTTATGAGCATAGTGAGACTCAGCCATGAAGGTAACATCTCTACCCTATTAAGTGGCCCATGTAATGTTTTTTTTCCTCGCCATGTCTTCATGCTTGAGCGTCCTTATGTAAGTAGTGAGTCTCCTGGATAGCCAAAAGATCAGGACTTTTAGAGTGAAAATAGTGAGTCTTGAGAGTTCGTATCTCTTGTTCAAGGTTGGTCAGCAACCTATGGATGGATTTCAGGACCATGGCTTGCTTAGCTATGCAGGCACCTCTTATAACCACCTTAAAAACCTCCCACATTGTGAAGGGTGATTCGACAGAGTTCACATTATGGGCGCAGAACAATCCTCTTACGAATCTCTTCACGAAATACTGCATCTCGTAGGGCACCCAAAGGTAGGTACCAGGAAAAGGGCGGTGGCACAGAATGAGGGAGCTGGGCACCAGTATCACACTAGTATCACAGGGGAGCACCAAAACCACATGCCTGCCCGGGCCAGCATCCCCTCAGCACATAGGTCTAGAAACCCCTCGGATGGGTCGGCAGTGGCAGCTGTTCGGGTCAGGAGGCCCATCCCTGGCATCAGCAGTGGCTGCACATCTTGAACAGCCCTTTCTGGGGCAGTTGTTATTGTATGCATAACAAACTCTGTTAAATGTCTGTAAAGTCTGACTAGACGATTATAAAGGTGGCATAACTTGGCCACATTGAATTGTTGTATATTAGGGAATCATGTATAGCTGGCTAAGACTCACCATGTACCTTCCTCATTGCTGAGGGGACCAGTCGAATATTTTGAAAACATGTGGTAGGGCATCTTTGAACAAATTTAGGTGCTCCTGAAATGTTAATTGTATTTGTAAATCATTATAAACTCTGTACTGGCCCAGTAAGGTGGCCTCAGTGCATATGTGTAATGGGTTTGTATTAGGATCGAATGCAGGAAAGGTGACCCATGAGCAAAATATTTCAGTTTTATGAGCATAGTGAGACTCAGCCATGAAGGTAACATCTCTACCCTATTAAGTGGCCCATGTAATGTTTTTTTTTCCTCGCCATGTCTTCATGCTTGAGCGTCCTTATGTAAGTAGTGAGTCTCCTGGATAGCCAAAAGATCAGGACTTTTGGAGTGAAAATAGTGAGTCTTGAGAGTTCGTATCTCTTGTTCTAGGTTGGTCAGCAACCTATGGATGGATTTCAGGACCATGGCTTGCTTAGCTATGCAGGCACCTCTTATAACCACCTTAAAAACCTCCCACATTGTGGAGGGTGATTCGACAGAGTTCACATTATGGGCGCAGAACAATCCTCTTACGAATCTCTTCACGAAATACTGCATCTCGTGGGGCACCCAAAGGTAGGTACCAGGAAAAGGGCGGTGGCACAGAATGAGGGAGCTGGTCACCAGTATCACACTAGTATCACAGGGGAGCACCAAAACCACATGCCTGCCCGGGCCAGCATCCCCTCAGCACATAGGTCTAGAAACCCCTCGGATGGGTCGGCAGTGGCAGCTGTTCGAGTCAGGAGGCCCATCCCTGGCATCAGCAGTGGCTGCACATCTTGAACAGCCCTTTCTGGGGCAGTTGTTATTGTATGCATAACAAACTCTGTTAAATGTCTGTAAAGTCTGACTAGACGATTATAAAGGTGGCATAACTTGGCCACATTGAATTGTTGTATATTAGGGAATCATGTATAGCTGGCTAAGACTCACCATGTACCTTCCTCATTGCTGAGGGGACCAGTCGAATATTTTGAAAACATGTGGTAGGGCATCTTTGAACAAATTTAGGTGCTCCTGAAATGTTAATTGTATTTGTAAATCATTATAAACTCTGTACTGGCCCAGTAAGGTGGCCTCAGTGCATATGTGTAATGGGTTTGTATTAGGATCGAATGCAGGAAAGGTGACCCATGAGCAAAATATTTCAGTTTTATGAGCATAGTGAGACTCAGCCATGAAGGTAACATCTCTACCCTATTAAGTGGCCCATGTAATGTTTTTTTTTCCTCGCCATGTCTTCATGCTTGAGCGTACTTATGTAAGTACTGAGTCTCCTGGATAGCCAAAAGATCAGGACTTTTGGAGTGAAAATAGTGAGTCTTGAGAGTTTGTATCTCTTGTTCAAGGTTGGTCAGCAACCTATGGATGGATTTCAGGACCATGGCTCACCAGTATCACACTAGTATCACAGGGGAGCACCAAAACCACATGCCTGCCCGGGCCAGCATCCCCTCAGCACATAGGTCTAGAAACCCCTCGGATGGGTCGGCAGTGGCAGCTGTTCGGGTCAGGAGGCCCATCCCTGGCATCAGCGGGTGTTTTCCCAGTAATCATCAAGGCGCCCTCATCCATCCAATGAGGGGGCACAGCACAGGTTATTCAGCACTTACTGACCTCACCCCTTCAGGCCTAGGGCCCCCGCCAGACCTACCGGACCCAGCCACCTCTGCCTCAGGGGCCTCTGTAGCATGCAGAGCTGCCGATCGGCACTTGCCAACCCTCTCGTGCTGAGTGTTGTCCTCCTGCATTCCCTGTCTCTGGGGAGTGAGGCAATGTGCAGGCCTCACGTCCAGTCGCAGGTCTATTCCCTGGCTTGTCTATGTTTGAGGTCTCATCGCAGGGCCAGTCCCCTTGCACGTTCTTCCCCGACGACTCGTGGCTAGATTTGTGTACTCAGGGCAGGATCTCACACAGGCGTGGCCCCCTCAGGTTCATGTGGGATCGCCACATAGTAATGAGACAGCCGGACGCCTCGCTTGGCTGAGCCCAGCACTAGCCCAGCCCAGCGATCTTCCGGCCACCCGTAGCTGGCGGCAGTCCCCCTGTGCATACGTTGCAGCTTCGGAGCGCTGTGGCTCACAGACGATGGGCTTAATGTCCCCCGTGTGCGTGGATTTTAGAAGGATTATTGCTGCAGGCCTCCAGAGCCCTTTATAGAGTGGCCATTTTTCAGCCCGGTGAGACCACGCCCCAGCCCATGTAATGGTAAATGTGCTGTAGGAGCAGGTCTTCAATTAGCAGAAATATTTATCACAGTCACCATTTTAAAAAATGTATTCAGAAAGGGAACATGCTATAGTGGGTTATCCTTTACACTTGAACAGTCCACAGACAAGTATAGGGGCTTGCTATAATGCTGAGGAAGATTTGATTCCTAACCCCACAGATGTCTACATTTTTAGGTGAATAGGGGACCTTGGGAATTCATAGGAACTACTCAGGAGACCCGTTAAATTAGCTCCTGACCTATATACTTTGGTGGCGCCATGTTATACGGTTCCCACAGAAATTTAGGACTGCATGTCAGGGCGGTAAAACGTCAGGGCGAGAGGTCTGAGTCCACTTCCACGGTCAGTAACTGCCAACTCAATTCCTAGGTAGCTCATAGTGCCTCACCTAAATCCCCAACCTTCCAGGGTAACAGATGATTACAACAACCTTGAATTTGCCACTCTGACTCTCAAAGAAGTCTTAAAAAAAGATCTTATCCCTTTCGTTGTTTCATTCATCCATGCCCAGGATAAACACAAGAAAGATACAAATAATGGTTATCAAATTCAAACATTTATTGAAATAATTGCATTCTTCCACAGAGAATGGGCTGTAATAATTAGGATGAAACAAAGCATTCTACCAGCATTACTAAAATGTTGAAGAGAATAAACAGTCCAACCATGGTGATCTTAGATCAATATTTACCTACCTAGCACTATCTACAATCGAAGAGCATAGCGGGTATGCCTTCTGCCTGCTCCTGATCTAAAAAGAGAGCATAAGGAAGATGAGCCAGGGTGGCGGTCTAGAGTGGAGTTGGTAATCTTTCCCTGCCAGATAGAAGATCAGCACCAGCAGATCTTTATGTCGAACAGAGCTTTCTTTCCAGAACAGTAGTGGCCGGACTGCTCCTCTGATACCTTTGGGGCAGGGCAAAGTTTACATAATCATAATGAGTAGATGTTAGAAGCTCTCGCCGAGAGGGCAACACAAGTACTAGAATATCTTGTTCTGTGTTCCTTGCCTTGAACAGAGTATACAGATTATGGCCCTCATTTTAACATAGGAGGTACATACTGCCAACCATCATGGTGATGGCCGCCAATATACCGCCACCGTGGCTACCATCTGTCTGCCATATTATGAGCACTGTCTGACTTCCGCCACAATAAGGGCGAAAATCTGGCAGTGCTCATGGTGGATGACAGTGGTAAGCTGGCTCTGCTACCACCAGAACCGCCACACCTGTTGAACGCCGCCAGCCGTATTATGTCCAGTAATATGGCCTGGCAGTGTTCTGCGGGGGGCGCTGCTGGGGGTAGCATTGCCTCTTCCCGTTCCCTGCCGGAAGACCTCCTCAACCAAGGTAAGTTGGACTTCCGACAGGGGAGGGGCCAGGGGTTGTTTTGTGTGTGTGTCTGAGTGTGTGCTTGAATGTCTGAGTGTGGTTGTGAATGCGTCTGTGTGTGTTGTTTGAGTGGGTGTATGTGTGTGAGTGAATGCGTGTAAGAATGGTGAAGTGAGTGCGTGTCTGCATGCCAGTGTGATCGTTTGTTAGAATGTGTGTGAGTATGTCTGGAAGTATGCTTAAATGAATGCGTGTATGTCAGTGTCTAAATGAATGTGTGTATGTCTAAGTGAATGGGTGTATGCCTGGTGCTTGTGGGTGTCTGTGTGCGTGTTTGCGGGGGTGTGGTGTGAGGGGTGCTGTGACTGTAGTGGGAGTGGGGGAGAGGGGGATGATATGTGCATGTGTGACTGTGGGGGGTGGGGTCAGTTGTGTGGTATTTGCATGTATGGGGATGAGTGAATGGATCTGAAGGGGGCAGGGGAGTCTGGATGCAGGGGGTGGGGGCATCAGATGAGTGTTGGGGTGTAGGGAGCTGGAGGAAGGAAGGAATTCCCTGTCAACGGTAGGGCCTACCACCATGGTTTTCATGGCGTTGCTAACGATACGAAAACCATGGTGGTAGGCCGGCTCATAATGCCATGGTTGGTACTATGGGCCTGATTTTGACACTGGCGGACGGCGGAGGCCGTCCGCCAAGGTACCGCCGCTGAATGACCGCACCGCGGCGGCCATTTAGACATTTCCTCTGGGCCGGCGGGCGCTCTCCAAAAGAGCGCCCGCCGGCCCAGAGGAAATGCCCCTGCAACGAGGACGCCGGCTCAGAATTGAGCCGGCGTAGTTGCAGGGGTGCGACGGGTGCAGTTTGCACCCGTCGCGTATTTCAGTGTCTGCTTAGCAGACACTGAAATACTTTGCGGGGCCCTCTTACGGGGGCCCCTGCCGTGCCCATGCCATTGGCATGGGCACGGCAGGGGCCCCCAGGGGCCCCGCGGCACCCCCTACCGCCATCCTGTTCCTGGCGGGCGAACCGCCAGGAACAGGATGGCGGTAGGGGGTGTCAGAATCCCCCATTCTAAGGGCAGCGGTAAACCGGCGGGAGACCGCCGGTTTGCCTCTTCTGACCGCGGCTGAACCGCCGCGGTCAGAATGCCCTGCAGGGCACCGCCGGCCTGTCGGCGGTGCTCCCGCCGACCCTGGCCCCGGCGGTCTTGTACCGCCGGGGTCAGAATCACCCCCTATGTCTGATATATATCTCCAGCCCGGTGGCTCATATCGCCATGGAGTTATCAGTGGAGAAGTGGAGGGTTGGCTGCAGCCAACTCGCCATTCTCATAATGTGGCGGTATACACTGCCAGCCTGTTGGCGGTGATCCCGCCACATAAACCCTGGCAGTCAAAAGACCGCCAGGGTTAAAATGAGGGCCTATATGTCGAGAAAGGGTAACCAAAAATAAACAGCATGTACAATGTATTCTTGGAATAATACTGTGCAAGCATACATTGTGTACAATGTAACTGCTAAAAGAGATATCACCTAAATGTGTAAAATGTGATATTTACAACTGAGCTAAAATGAGGAATCTAAAATGGCCCAAGAAGGTCTTACTTGAGGGCATATATACAAGAAAGTGGTGCATCAGCTCTGATGCGCCACTTTTCTTGAGTGGTCCTGCCCCCCCTAACGTCAACATGGTAGTACTGTATTTACTATATAGCGCACCGTGGTGCATGTTAGCACAATAGCGTCATAATTTATGACGCTACTGTCGTGCTTTGCTGGATTAGTGCCATAAATAATGGTGTTAGTCCAGGAAAGAACAGGGAGGCCCATATGTTATTATGGGAGCATCAGTTTAACTCCTGCCCTGAGCAGAAAAACTGGTGCAGTGAAGTCTCATAAATTTCACTGCATCGTTTTTTTGGGCCTTCCTGTGTGGGAACGCATCCCTTTTATACATCATACCTGACGCAGGTATAATATGACGCAAGGGGTTACAAATTGGCGGAATACATGCATTGCACAACTTTGTAAATATGGCACACGGTGGGAGCCTCCTTAGAGTAAGAAAATTGATGCTAGGGCAGCAGAAGGAGGTGCAAGGAGGCACAAGAGGCTTGTAAAAATGCCCCTCGAAGACTGCAACTGCAACTTTGGAAATTCTAATACTTCTGACATCTGATTATTTCACATTGTAGATGAGAAAGCCTAATATAGTTATCAGCATTTTCGAAATAGTTATGTGCAAGTGTAGGAAGGTAGCCTCTTTCTAGCCTTGTTACCCCCACTTTTGGCCTGTTTGTAAGGATATGTCAGGGTGTTTTTACTGTCTCACTGGGACCCTGCTAGCCAGGACCCCAGTGCTCATAGTGAAAACCCTATTTGTCAGTGCATTTTATATGTCTCACTGGGATCCTGCTAGCCAGGACCCCAGTGCTCATAGTTGTGGCCTGAATGTGTGTTCCCTGTGTAGTGCCTAACTGTGTCACGGAGGCTCTGCTAATCAGAACCTCAGTGCTTATGCTCTCTCTGCCTTTAAAATTGTCACTGCAGGCTAGTGACCATTTTTACCAATTCTAATTGGCACACTGCAACACCCTTAAAATTCCATAGTATATGGTACCTAGATACCCAGGGTATCGGGGTTCCAGGTTCCTGACGCATTTCTTTTGCCACCCATAAGGAGCTCAGACAATTCTTACACAGTACTGCCACTGCAGCCTGAGTAAAATAAAGTCCACTTTATTTCACAGCCATTTTACACTGCACTTAAGAAACTTATAAGTCACCTACATGTCTAACCCTCACTTGGTGAAGGTTAGGTGCAAAGTTACTAAGTGTGAGGGCACCCTGGCACTAGCAAAGGTGCCCCCGCAAAGTGCAGAGAAATTTCCCCAGACATTGCGGGGACACCATTACACGCGTGCACTATATATAGGTCAATACCTAAATGTAGCTTTACAATGGTAACTCCAAAGATGGCATGTAACATGTCTAAGATCATGGAATTGTCTCCCCATGGCAAATCTGCTATTGGTGTGCCAATCCCATGCTTCCCGGGGCTCCAGCATACACCCCAGGTACTGCTAAACCAGCTCTCTGGGGTTTTCACTGCAGCTACTGCTGCTGCCAACCCACAGACAGGCTTCTGCCCTCCTGGGGTCTAGGAAGCCCAGTCCCAGGAAGGCAGAACAAAGAATTTCCTCTGAGAGAGGGTGTTACACCTTCTCCCTTTGGAAATAGGTGTTAAGGGCTGGGGAGGAGTAGCCCCCTGGAAATGCTTTCAAGGGCGCAGATGGTGCCCTCATGCGTAAACCTGTCTACACCTGTTCAGGGATTTTCCAGCCCCTGCTCTGGTGCGAAACTGGACAAAGAAAAGGGGAGTGACCACTCCCCTGTCCATCACCACACCAGGGGTGGTGCCCAGAGCTCCTCCAGTGTGTTCCAGACCTCTGCCATCTTGAATGCAGAGGTGTGAGGGCACAATGGAGGCCTCTGAGTGGCCAGTGCCAACAGGTGACGTCAGAGACCCCTCCTGATAGGTGCTTGCCTGACTAGGTGGCCCATCCTCCTCTGAGGGCTATTTAGGGTCTCTCCTGTGGGCTTCTCTTCAGATAACAAATGCAAGAGCTCACCAGAGTTCCTCTGCATCTCCCTCGTCAACTTCTGCCAAGGATCGACCGCTGACTGCTCCAGGACGCATGCAAAACTGCAACAAAGTAGCAAGAAGACTACGAGCTACATTGTAGTGCCTAATCCTGCCGGCTTTCTCGACTGTTTCCTGGTGGTGCATGCTCTGGGGGCTGCATTCCTTCACCCTGCACTGGAAGCCAAGAAGAAATCTCCTGTGGGTCGACAGAATCTTCCCCCTGCTAACGCAGCCACCAAACTTCTGCTTCACCGGTCCTCTGGGTCCCCTCTCATCGTGATGAGCGTGGTCCCTGGAACACAGGAACTGGATCGAAGTGACCCCGAAAATCCAGTGGTCCATCTGTCCAAATTTGGTGGAGGTAAGTCCTTGCCTCCCCACGCCAGACAGCAATCCTCGGTTTACTGCGTGAACTGGAGCTGCTAGGGCTGCTGTGCACTTTTGGAAGGAATACATTGTGCACAGCACAGCCCAGGTCCCCAGCACTCCTTCTTGCATTGCTCAGCTCGCTGAGTTGACCACCGGCTTCGTGGGACCCTCTTTTGTAATGTTGAGATGACTGCCATGCTCAGTTTTCTTGAACCTGTGTTCAAGTTCTTCTGCGGGACCTGCCTGCTTCTGCATGGGCTCTCTGAGTTGCTGAGCACCCCCTCTGTATCTTTCTCCAAGGGGCGACCTCCTAGGCAATCCTGTGCTCAGGCAGCACCTATTTACTTCAACCGGGACCTTTGCAGCTAGCAAGGCTTGTTTGTGGTCTTTCTGAGTGGAAACAACTCTGCATCCTCCAGCACGCAGTGTGACATCTTCTGTGCAAAGTCATTTTGCACCTTCATCCGGGGTTTAGTGGGCTCCTGACCCCCCTGGACACTTTTGTGACTCTTTGACTTGGTCCCCTTCCTTTGCAGGTCCTCAGGTCCAGGAATCCGTCTTCAGTGCTTTGCAGTCATTTGTGGTCTTTGCAGAATCTCCTATCACAACTTTAGTGTGTTTCTGGGGTAGTAGGGTAACTTTACTCCTACGTTTTAGGGTCTTGTGGTGGGGTATCTTGGACACCCTTAGTGTTTTCTTACACTCTCAGCGACCCTCTACACACTACACTAGGCCTGGGGTCCCTAAGTGCTTCGCATTCCACTTTCTTAGTATATGGTTTGTGTTGCCCAAAGGCCTATTGCATCCTATTGTATTCTACAGTGTTTGCACTATTGTTCTAACTGTTTACTTACCTGATTTTGGTTTGTGTGTATAATTGGTCTATTTTACTTACCTCCTAAGGGAGTATATCCTCTGAGATATTTTTGGCACATTGTCACTAAAATAAAGTACCTTTATTTTTAGTAACTCTGAGTATTGTGATTCTTATGATATAGTGCTATATGATATAAGTGGTATGGTAGGAGCTTTGCATGTCTCCTGGTTCAGCCTAAGCTGCTCTGCTATAGCTACGTCTATCAGCCTAAGCTGCTAGAACACTACTGAGCTACTAATAAGGGATAACTGGACCTGGCACAGGGTGTAAGTACCATCAGGTACCCACTATAATCCAGGCTAGCCTCCTACAGCAAGACTATCAAATATGACTACTACCATATGTAAGTGGCCCTTGGGACATTTACACACTATGGTGATTGAATAGCTTTGTGTGCTAGACAGCAGTCTAGATACCTAATACATAAGCTCTGGTGCACATCAATAGGGGTAAATGGGTGCATCAAGCTGCTCATTATTGACACCAATTAAGACGAAAATGAGTGACAGCACATAGGAAATAAGAAGTGAGCCCAGTGGTGTAACGAAGCTTGAGGGTTCCCCCCTCCAAAATACATGGAGGAGGCACCCCACGCTCCGGACCTAGTCAGGAGCTGTTACTCTACGGGCTGCTGTTTGTACAGAATGAGAGGGGGCTCCCTGGGGCTCAGGGCCCCCAACACCATGGGGGCTTTGGGTACTATTGTACACCACTGAGTGAGCCATTATTGATTAATAGGATACTTTGGATTGCCTGTTACAACAGGGGTCCTAACTTGCCATACATGTTCTTTTAATTCTCAGTGATTTGTCTCCACTGCAGTTTTGTAAAGAAAAAAATCCATAAATACTTTGGATGACCTGCATTGCTCCTACTCTATTATACGTTATAGAATTAGGATCCATTACCTCAGCAAATAAGGTAAATAATGGAAAGAGAGGATTTTAATGATGTTTGATACACCTACAGCCTCTTGGAAATTTACAGGAGAGTATATGATTGTCATAGGTTTAACCTTCATCGCTGAATACCCAATATTGGCCCATGTGTACACCCTGGAAAGTTGTTTTTAAGCAGATATTTTGGAGACTGTGTTTCTTAGTGTGATCTGAATTGAATGGATACATTGCTATTAGAGTAGTCCAGGTCAGTAATTTGATTGAGGAGATACAACCTCTACCATACGGCCCCGTATGAAATGACATGACCATTGGGTTATAATATCACCCTGGGTGATTTTTAAAGAAAAGTCCCTTCCTTTATTGATAGCGGGGAATCCACTTAAGACTTACCACAGAGTGAGCATGGAATATATAAGATATAAAGTAATGGTTATTGCTTATGTTGGTGGGTTCATGGCAAAGTAGTATCTCATATGTGTTTGAATGATTGATATGTTTGTAAGTTGGGAACGTGCATTTTTGTATCTTCAGTGATTGTTGACATGCATAGACGTCAAGAATAACATACTCAGTTGTATTTTATTTTATACCATGGAATATTGGGTTGACACATATGGTCTACAAACGTTTCCCTATCCATTGAGTTTTAAACCTTTTAACAGTCTCCATCAATTACTTTTTTTTAAAGTGTCACAAAAGGATTTTTTATGTCTTTATTTATTGAAATGTATTATATGTTTTTTATGAATATTTACTGGGAGGAGTCATAACATTTTCTGAGGAAGGTGATATATATGCTTTATGACCACCAAAATGTGTTCACTGAAAACACAAATATGTCACCCAAAGAGCATGGACCATTATGTCATGTTACTGATCATACTTATCCATATCCAGTGACACACTGAGTGGAAGTGTACAATTATGAGAATCCAAATGGAGTGCTTTACAATTCTCATCCTCTTTATTGAAATTGTTTTTCATATTTGTCTTTTATGTTGTGGTTGTTGTCATATTGGTACATTGATTGTGCTGTGTATCAAGCTTTTTAATGTATGAATTTTAATGAGTATATAATTAAATGATTTATGTGTTTTTTTTTAAATTCCTGTGGTATCAAATTAGTCTGATTGTTGTGACAAGGTTTGAGTGTTTCTGACCCTCGTCTTCTTGACCCTGTTTATGGTCCTTCCTTAGCTCTTCCTTGGCCTCCTGATCTTGTTATCACTGACCCTCCCCACCTGATCCTACTAGTCTGCTGGGTCCTTTTCCACCTAGCCCCATTGTCCTAGTTCTTCTAGGTCTTGCAATCCTAGTCCTTCTGGTTTGGGTCATCCTGATTCTCTTTGCCCTGGTCCCTGGCATCATGGCCTACTTGGCACTCCATTTCCCCGGTCCTTGTATTCCTTTTTAGGTAGTCTTGCGCTGGGCCTGGTCTTTTTGGCCCCGGTCTTGTACTATGGATCCACGTGGATTGGGTTGTTCTGGTCCACCTGATCCTCACCAACCTGGTGCTGATAACCCAGTTCCTAGTAACCCTGCTCTACTTGGTACTTCAGGTCCTGGCCGTCTTGGTGCTGGTCCTCTTGGTGCTGGCCCTTCTGATTCTCTTAGTCCTGTTCCTGGGCCTGTGTATCCTGATCCTTCTAGTCCACCTAGTCCTCCTCATCAAGTCAGTGATCCTAATCACCCTAGTCCACATGCTCCCAGTCTGACTAATGCTCATGGTTCACCTCCGTAGTGTCATGATAATATTTTTTAACAACTCTTTTTATTGTCTTTTTAATAAAGACAATTACATGCATCAAACTTTGCACTAGTAATTCCTCTTGCCATTGCGACGCTAAACCTGTCCGTCCTCCTCCTCGTCCTCTCCCCTTCACTAAAACAGCCAACAGCAAGTTTAGTTGTGTCTACAGTTGGCAGCTATTCTCCCACATCAATAGGGGCCAGGTCATAACATATATTACCTCTGTATCCATTCCAGCGGCCCCAAATCTTTGCCCACTTTTGGGGGTATACATGGCCTTCATATACCACCCTCTCAGCCAACATATATCAGTCCATCTCAAACTTCAACTGTCAAACAGTCCTCCAACTGTGGTGCTCAATCTGTGCCCTAAATTCTTGCTACATTCTGCAGCCACCGACATCCCTAGAGTGATCCATATATGCTCCATATGAATCATATCAGTTTCCTTCCAGAAGACACCACTTTGCAAAAGCAGTAAGTGATTCCCCGCACATTCCTCCTTTACACACAACAACTGCAACCCAAAAACTTTGAAGTAGTGGACAGTCCCATATCATATGATAGAAGGTACCAGTGAGACCACAGCCTTGACGACAACTCAAACTAACTGAACTAAGAAGAAACTCATTCTAATGGCTATCTCTTTGAGGAACGCCAGGACCTCCGCCCACTCATCGTTTTCCGGGCTGTCTAAATCACGGTCCCAGCATTCATTTAAATGCCTGAGGGTGTTGTGTGTGTTATTGAGTAGCTTACTGTACATTAGGGATGTGGCTTTACGTGAGATGTATTTGGGGAGCAGCCGGTCTTCCACAGGTGAGGACTCTGGGATCCCCGCTCCCCATGGCAGTGCTGCCCTCAAAGCATAGCAAACCTGTATGCAGCAATAAATTTTGGCTGTTGCCAAATGATATTCCTGTTGCAGTCAGCCAAGGAGATCACATCTCCTTGCATCCATTAATCACCTGACCGTGTAACACCAATAGTCCTGTTTGTGAAATTCCAGTAAACTTTACAGAGTACCCAATGCTTCCGCATCCTTATGGGGGGTGGCTGGTGTGATACTACCTTTCCAGCCCAGAACCCACAAGGCCATGTGCCAGAGGTGAATAACAGTACCCATTGTCCAGGAATGTTGATGCGTCTCAGAGTACCAGATGAATGTAGTACTATTCTAGCAGCTTGGGCTGATAGAGGTACCTATAGCAGAGCAGCTTAGGCTAAACTAGGAGCCATGCAAAGCACAAGTAAAGACAATACTCAGGCCCTCATTACAACATTGGCGGTAAATCCCGCTTACGCCGTGAAGAAGACTGCCAACACACTCCTGCGGCGGCGGAATTCCGCTACAGCTATTACGACCCACAGGACGGAATCCACCAAAATCCAGACACCCAAACAAGTCCGCCACACCAAAGGTCAGTGATAAACTGGCGAGAACAAAACCTCCACTGTCACGCCAACAGGAATACGCCCACACTATCACGACCCACTAATCCACGCGGCGGACTTTCAACTGCAGTATTCCATTGGCGGTACACACCGCTGTGGTCAAAATACACACACATTTACAAAACACAACCACATTGGACAATTCAAAATACATACACCTGATACACATACACACACCACTCCCACACCCAATCCATCTAAAACACAGACCCCCATCACCCACAAACCCCTACTAGAAATATTGAGAAAGAAGCACAGAAAGTGACACCACCATCAACAATACTAGCATCCACAGGCACACAACACCATCACTCACACAACATCCACGCACCTCAGACAACACACACAAACACATCCCCTCACACATTACAACACACACCACCTCACATATCACCCACACCACACCATGGCACCGCAAAGACACCCCAGGTTCTCTGAGGAGGAGCTCAGGGTCATAGTGGAGGAAATTGTCCGGGTAGAACCACAGCTATTCGGATCACAGGTGCAGCACACCTCCATAGCTAGGAAGATGGAGCTATGGCGCAGAATCGTGGACAGGGTCAACGCAGTGGGACAGCATCCAAGAACTAGGGATGGCATCAGGAAGAGGTGGAACGACCTATGGCTGAAGGTGTGTTCTGTGGTCTTAAGACCCAGATTGCAGTTCTGAGGACTGGCGGCAGACCCCCACCTCCTCCCCCACAATTTACAACATGGGAGGAGCAGGTCTTGGATATACTGCATCCTGAGGGCCTCGCAGGAGTAGCAGGAGGAATGGACTCTGGTAAGTCAAATCTTAACTATTACATCCCCCACCCTACCTGCATGCTATCACATACCCCACCCTCACCCCATCACTCCAATACCTCACATATGCCCCACTATCACAACCCACACATCCAAATACCAAGCCCTGCATGCAACACCAAAGCATGGACGCCCATCACCAAAGAATGGCCACTACAGATACCCACAAAGATCCCCAAACCAACTATCACACAAGGTCCTAGACAAGAATGCAAGCACTGGAGTACAGGGTCACCCACCCATTACACACGATGACACACACAGATGCAATAATCATGCCTTTATACCCCTGCAGGACCCCTACCCAACGTCACCGGACAGGAAGTTCCAGACATGTCCACTCCCCCCACAGAAGAGGCCCACAGTGATGATAGCAGCTATGTCCAACTGAATCAAGATGACCATCCCGGCCCATCTGGGACCTCGGGACAGTCGGTTCCCCTGACACTGGCACATGCCACCACAGAGCCTCCTCCTCAGGAAACACCAGCACAGCACCCACCCAACGGGCCCACACCTCTGTCCCCAGGACACGTCAAGCAGCAGTGTGTCCACCACTACAGGGAACTCAGGCAAACCCACCAACCCAATAAAATCAGGGACCTGGGGGCAGTGGCAGTGGGCACACGGTTCAGGGGACAGAGGTACAGGAAAACAGTGGAACTGGGAGGACTGCTGTGCGACAGGGGGAGGACAGGCCCAGGGAACCCACTCTCCACGAGGCCCTCTCCAACATCATGGGAGAGAACCATCATTCCCAGGAGACAATAGCAACAGTACTGGCCTAGTTTCAGGAGACCCAGCGGCTGCAGGAGGAACAGTATTTGGGGATCAGGGAGGAACTCAAGTCCATCAACACCACCCTGGTCACCATTGTTGGGGTGCTGAAGGACCTTGTGAACACCAGGAGGGACACTGTGGCACAACAAGGGGCCCCTGACATTAGCCTGGATGATGAACAGCCTACCACCTCCGCCGGTGCTAGTGGACAGGAGGCACTGCCACAGGACCACGACACCAGCACCCCACCCCCTGCAGATGGAGAACCACCTGGCAAATGGTCCCTGAGATCCAGGACAAAGACAGAGAATAATGCCAAGACCACCGCCAGGAAATGAGACTACCCTGAATGTAATCCTTCTGTCCCACTTCGTCACCCTGTCCATCCATCAACTGCCCTAGCTCCACTTCCTATGCCCCTTTGGACAATGCACCTGTGAAAAAAATAGACTGGACTCTGTCATGGACAATCCTCCACCATCACCCCTGCCCATTTTACAACCGCCTCCACTAATTTGCACTGAAATAAACACCCTTGAATCACAAAACAATCTGGAGTCAGTCTGTGCTTTCACAAATGTGTATTAGCAATAACTAAGGAAAATAGCAATGTCGATTGTATTGTCAACATACCGATGTCACACAGCTCTAGTCCATGAAGTAACATAGCAGAGGTCACACAGTGGGACCCACATCTGCGAAATGGAAAGGCAAAGTGACAAGTCAGGGTCCATACACTGGGTGAAAGTGACAGACATATGATAGGTCTAACAATTGTATGAGATGTGTGAAGCAGTGACATCATCTTACCTGTGTCTCACTGGAAGTATTGCTGGATAACGTTGTTTCTGTTCTCAATATTCTCTTCTTCTGCCTCCTCTTCTTCACTGTCCACAGGCTCCACAGCTGCCGCAAGACCTCCATCTGGACCATCCTCCTGCAGAAAAGGCACCTGTTGTCGTAAAGCCAGGTTGTGCAGCATACAGCAGGCCATGATGATCTGGCACACCTTCTTTGATGAGTAGTAGAGGGAACTACCTGTCATATGGAGGCACCGGAACCTGGCCTTCAGGAGGCCGAAGGTCCTTTCAATCACTCTCCTAGTTCGCCCATGTGCCTCATTGTAGCATTCCTCTGCCCTTGTCCTGGGATTTCTCACTGGGGTCAGTAGCCATGACAGGTTGGGGTACCCAGAGTCGCCTGCAAATGTCAAGGGACAACTGTTAGACACACACTAACCCTTAGGGACAACCCCAGACCCAGACAACTATTCACACGGTATAGGCTCCTTGTCCTCACCTATTAGCCACACACGGTGCCTCTGGAGTTGCCCCATCACATAAGGGATGTTGCTTTTCCTCTAAATGTAAGCGTCATGCACTGAGCCTGGAAACTTGGCATTCACATGGGAGATGTACTGGTCGGCCAAACACACCATCTACACATTCATTGAATGTTAGCTCTTCCGGTTTCTGTACACCTGTTCACTCCTGTGTGGGGGGGTACCAAGGCCACATGTGTCCCATCAATGGCACCTATGATGTTGGGGATATGTCCCAGGGCATAGAAGTCACCTTTCACTGTAGGCAAATCCTCCACCTGAGGGAAAACGATGTAGCTGCGCAAGTGTTTCAGCAGGGTAGACAACACGCTGGACAACACGTTTGGGAACATAGGCTGGGACATCCCTGATGCAATGGCCACTGTAGTTTGAAAAGACCCACTTGCCAGGAAGTGGAGCACTGACAGGGCCTGCACTAGAGGGGGGATGCCTGTGGGATGGCGGATTGCTGACATCAGGTCTGGCTCCAACTGGGCACACAGTTCCTGGATTGTTGCACGATCAAGTCTGTAGGTGACTATTATGTGTCTCTCTTCCATTGTCGAGAGGTCCACCAGCGGTCTGTACACCGGAGGATGCCACCATCTCCTCACCTGCCCCAGCGGATGTGCCCTATGGACGAGAAGAGCAAGCAGAGTCAGCCACCAGTGAGGTATTAAAACAATATTTATTGCACACATTTGTCAATCCGCAATGTGCCTGTCACTGTGTGTATGCAAGGCCTAGATAGGTGTGACGCACTTAAAATTAATGCCATGTGGCCCCCTGAAATCGTGGCTGTCTGACCTGTAAGGTGGGACAAGGGGATATGAGGTAACTGCGCTGGCGTTGTACACCGTCGTGGTAGGCGGTGGAAGACCGCGGAGCAATCCTGCATTGGTTAACATTGGACCCTATGGGTCCCAGGAGCCAATGACGATGTACGCCGGCGGTGACGGTACGCACCGCCGCAGACGTGACCGCCATTTTCTTTCTGTTCACTCACTTAATACCTGACCTTCAACAGGAAAGGACCTACACTGCAAGTGCTGCTGTGACCTCAATCTGGAAGCAACAATGGCTCATTTGTCTGGGGAAAGGGCCCCAGCCTTCACTTCGGAGGAGTTGTAGAAGTTAGTGGATGGGGTCCTCCCCCAGTACACGCTACTCTACGGTCCTCCAGACAAACAGGTGAGTACACTTTGAGCATGCTGTATGGGCAATGCCTGTTTGGAGTGGTGTGGATGGAAGATAGAGGGCGGGGACTGAGGTCTGCATGAGCGGACGGTGAGTGTATGTGCATCAGGGCAAGGGTGGGAACGTGGGTCAATGACTGTGACAGTCCGGACGGTTAAAGATTTTCCTTTTCCCATGTCCTATTCCTCTAGGTAAGCGCCCACCAGAAGAAGGATATTTGGTGTGCCATCGCCAAGGACGTCCGGACCCTGGGGGTCCACCACAGACGGAGCACCCACTGCCGTAAAAGATGGGAGGACATTCGCCGCTGGAGCAAGAAGACGGCAGAGGCCCAGATGGGGATGGCCTCCCAACGTGGGAGGGGTGCCCGTCGTACCATGACCCCCCTGATGTTCCGGATCCTGGCAGTGGCCTATCCGGAGTTGGATGGGTGCTTGAGGGCATCACAGCAGCCACAAGGGGGTGAGTATAGTCACATCCATCTGACTCAGCGCGCATTACGAGGTGTCTGGGTGGGGGAGGTGGGCAGTGGGTTCCCCTAGGCCAGGGCGTGTTTTGTAGGCAAGGTCCCTTTGTGAGGCAGGCTATGTGGCACCCCAACCCCACCAGTGGTAAGAGCCATCTACACCTAGTCAGGCTCCTGTGACTTCCGTGTGTGCAGCAATTAGGCATAGACCTTGTACCCCTTGTACCCAATGTCCCAGTGATTAATTAGGGAACTCTAAGTCCATGGCGTAGTGCAGAGGGCTGCTGTGTCTGTAGTGTCCGCCAACTGTAGTGGTATTGCATGCACTGAACATGTCTTTCTTCTTTCTCCCCCTCCCCCTTTTTGTGGTCTCCCTGTTCTGGTGTGCATTAGCATCATCAGGCAGAGGAGCAGTGGCACCGCAGCAGGAAGGAGCTGCATCCCACTTGGCCTTGGAGGGTGAGACAACGGAGTTTGAAGCCACCAGTGGGACGGAGGGCGAGGGGAGCTCCACTGCAGGGACAGGAGGTGATATCAGTGACAGCAACTCTTCCTCTGATTGGAGCTCCCCCGCATCAAAAGGTACAGCCGCCACCCACCCACCAGCACCACCCTCCCAGCAGCCCCTCAGCGAGTATCCCGTGCCCACTCATCCCTCCTCCAACTTCCTCCACCCAGACCCAATCCCCTGTACCTCAGCCTATCCCAAGCACACCATCAGACCAGCATGCACACCTCAACACACAAGGGTGGCTCTGGCAAACATAATCACCACACATCCCACAGGCACTCACACAAGCATCATACCCATGCACACATACCAACATCCACTGCCTCCACTGTGTCCCCCTCCTCCACGTCTCCCTCCTCCGTCCCAGTCTCGTCTCCACTCACACCTGCATGCACTACATCTTCAGCCACTACCTCCATCACCAGCACGCCCATCACCACACACCGCTCATGTGCACTCACCACCCCACTACTATTCACACATCCCATGTTTCCTCTACCAGTGTGTCTGTGAGCCCTCCTCCCAAAGTACACAAACGCAGCCACACACCCACCCAACAGCCATCCACCTCACAACAGCCTCCAGCCCATGCACCTTCACCCAAAGTCAGCAAATGTACACCTCCTACAACCACTACCTCTTCCTTCACTCCCAAACCCACTCCATATACCCATCCCAGTGTGTCTAAAAAGCTATTCCTAGCTAATATTGACCTCTTCCCTACACCTCCCCTCCGTCCGTCCCCTAGGGCCCGCCTTTTGAGGTCCCAACCCAGCACCTCAGGCACCACACCACCGGGCACAGTGGTGGCAGCAACTGCGGGCTTTTGGAGTGCGCCAAGCAACAGGGCTGCCAGTGTTCCACGGAGCGAGGGCAAGGACATTCCGCCACTTCCAAAAGTAAAAAAGTTGCCCACATCTCGGAGGGAGAAGGCGAAAACACCTGCCACCAAGGGCTCAGGCAAAACAGAAGTGGATAGTGGGAAGACAGCTGCACCACCATCCAAGGTGGGGAAGGGCCAGAAAATCAAGGGCAGGTCCACGTCGACGCCAACCTGCACGGCGGACAAGACCGCTACGAGCACTGCCACACGCACTGCCACACACACCAGCACCGCAGTCACTGAGCCCACCACCATCACCGCAGTCACTGAGCCCGCCACCAGGACCGCAGTCACTGAGCCCGCCACCAGCACCACCACCACAAAGACCGCCGCCAGCACCGCCGCCACAGAGCCTGCCGCCAGCACCGATGCCACAGAGCCTGCCGCCAGCACCGCCGCCACAGCGGCCGCCACAGAGCCCGCCTCCAGCACCGATGCCACAGAGCCCGCCGCCAGCACCGATGCCACAGAGCCTGCCACAAACACCTCCGCTACTGACACCGCCTCCACCACCGATGCCACTGAGGCAGCCGCCAGCACCGCCGCTACTGACACCGCCGCCAGCACCCATGCCACTGAGCCAGCCTCAAGCACCGCCGCTACTGACACCGTCACCAGCACTGCCAGCTGCCGGCGACATCCTGAGCCAGTGGCACCACCACAGACATGGCTGCCATCCCCATTGGTCAGTCTTCCGAGGCTGGTGGTCAGTTCCAGGAGCCTGGGCAGCTTGCATGTTGCATCACCGTCAGTCGAGTATCACATCCACTACCTCAGTCCTTGGCAGGATGAAGAACTCTGGGCACAAAGCCCCCTCCAGAACCAGTAAAGTATCACATCCACTACCTCAGTCCTTAGCAGGATGAAGCACTCTGGGCACAAAGCCCCCTCCAGAACCAGTTGAGAAAGGAATCCACTACCTTAGTCCTTGGCAGGATGAAGTACTCTGGGCGCAAAGACCCCTCCAGAACCAGTGGAGACTGTTATCCACTTGAGAGACTGTGGCTTTGCACTCCCCAGGATAGAGCAGCGGGCAAATCACCCACTTGAGAGACTTGAGAGACTGTGGCTTTGCACTCCCCAGGATAGAGCAGTGGGCAAACCACCTACTTGGGAGACTTGAGAGACTGTGGCTTTGCACTCCCCAGGATACAGCAGTGGGCATGGGGCCCCCTCGTGCAGCTGGTGTTGTGCACTCATCCAGCTGAGGTGCCCCCCTTCCCTTCCCCTTGAGGTGCCTGTTTTATTTCGATCTGATGCCCTTGCAGTGTTCTGAGTGTGGACCTTGCCCATGCATTTTGGGCCCAATAGTCCACGGACTATGAATGGTGCACTATCCAGACTTGTGTAGTTGGTGTACATAATTGTTTATACTGTATTTCAAGTTTTGACTAATGGATTTTTATTTATTACAATCGTTCAACTAATTTCCTTTTGTCCTTGCGTTCTTCCAGGGGGGGTGTAAATGTAATGTTGCAGCATGTATTTGTGTGTATGTTGTTGTAGGTGAGGGTGGGGCTGGGGGTTTTGCGTGTTGCATGTGTTTGTCACTCTCTTTCCCTCCCCCCTCCCTGTGTTGTAGGTGCAGTACTCACTGTGGTCGTCACCGCCGTCTTTCGTGCTCCTGGTAGAGGAGCAGGAATACCATCACAGGGAGTATTTGGAATTCTAGCTCCATGGTGTCCTGGTTCCTCGTGGAATGTGTAGAGGTGAGTGTTTTCCCTCCCAAGTCCAGTTTCTGCCATGTTTTTGTTCGCGTTGGTTCCACCCCGGAAAAGGTGGTGGATTGGCCTCTCATAATAGTGCAGGCGGTACATTGTCTTCCACCTGTCTGTTGGCGGTGACCGCCGAGCTGTTTGTTTGTACCGCAGTGGCGGTCGGAGTGTTAAAATGGCTGTCTATGTTGGCAGTTTTCGCCATGGTCGTGATTCAATGTTTTTTACCGCCGGCCTGTTGGCGGTCTTACCGCCGCTTTAACACCGACCCCCAGGGTTGTAATGGGGGCCTCAGTGTTAGCAAAAATAAAGGTATTTATTTGGGTGACACAGTACCAAAAATATCTTAGAGACAATCATCCTTCTGGAGGTAAGTATTATACACAATATATACACTAGACACCAAAATTAGACAAGTAAATAGTCATAGAACAATGCAAACAGTAGGAAATCCTATAGAATGCAATCGGAGAAAATAGGTCTGGGGCAACACAAACTATATACTAAAAAAGTGGAAGGTGATTCACAAATTTCCCCCTAGACGAGTGTAGTGTGTGCAGAATCACTGGGAGAGTAAGAATACAGTAAAGGTAAGTAAATTACCCCACCCTAGAGCCCAGAAAAGCAGGAGTAAAGTACTGCAAGTTTCCTTAGGACACACTAAACCTCTTTTTGTGGATTTTACAGCAGCCAACCAAGTCTGCAAAGAACAACTGCTGGATTATTGGACCTGAGGACCTGCAAAGGAAGGGGACTAAGTTCAGAAGTCGAAAGAAGTTCCAGGAGGGACAGGAGCCCCTGCCAACCAAGAAGAGGGTGTAAAAGAGTCCCTGGGTAGTAGAAGACTGCAGAAATGCACCCTAGGAAAATGCCAGCGGGTTTCTGCATAACGCAAAAGATGTCCCACGACGTGAAAATTGTTGCAGATGAGATTTCATGTTGGAAGGCACCAACAAGCCTTGGGTACGACAAAAGTGTGTTTTTCATCAAAATGGCGCTGGATGGACCCGGGGGGACCTGGGTGCCTCAACTCAGTGTGAGGAGCAAGAGGGGCTCTCAGCACTTTAGAAAGCCCTTAGGATGTCAGCCAGTAACCCCGGAAGCCGCAGGATCAAGGATTAAAGGAGGTGCAAACCACTGTTGATGCAGCACAACAAAAGACGGTCCCATGCCACCAGAGAACAACTCAGTGAGTTGAGCATCACAGGGTAGAGTGCTGGAGATCTGGGCCAACCTGTGCACTAAGGAATTTTGAAAAGAGTGCACAGAGGGCTCGGGAGGAGAAGAAGACACAATACACAGGGGTACCGTTGTTCACAGGGAAGGCAAGGTCTTACCTCCTCCAAATTGTGTCAGCAGGACCCCAGGACAGTCTATGTCGATGATGTCCACCCTCTGTGTCCTTAGGAGCATCTTGTTGCCGTGAGAGGAGTCCTAGGGTACCATTCGTCACCTTGGAAGGTGCCTGCTTGGAGCAGGGGAGTGATTCCGTCACTCCATGGGAGATTTCTTCAGTTATTGTAGTGCAGGATGAAGAGGGGAGTCCCCAGAGTGTGAACACCATGGAAACTATTGCAGTTGCTGACTTGGAGCTGAGGTTGCTAAAGAAAAGTGTCTCTTGTAACCACTTTGTTGCAGTTATAATGTTTCTTGGAGCAGACTGTGGTCGATCTGAGGTCAGAAGAGTCTGAAGTTGTTGCAGAGGATTCCTGAAGGAAACGTGCAAGCAGAATCTGCAGAGAACCCACAGGAGAGACCCTAAATAGCCCTCAGAGGGGGATTGGCTGCCTTATCAAGTGTGGACCTATCAGGAGGGGTCTCTGACGTCACCTGCTGGCACGGGCCACTCAGAGCCCTCCAGAGTGCCCCCAAAGCAAGATGGCTGAAGTCAGGGATACACTGGAGGAGCTCTGGGCACCACCTCTGGGGTGATGATGGACAGGGGAGTGGTCACTCCCCTTTCCTTTGTCCAGTTTCCCACCAGAGCAGGGGAGAAAGGGTCCCTGAACCGGTGGAGACTGTTTTATGAAAGGAGGGCACCATCTGTGCCCTTCGAAGCATTTCCAGAGACTGGGGTAGGCTACCCCTCTTCAGCCTGTAACATCTATTTCCAAAGGGAGAGGGTTTAACACCTTGCTCTCAGAGGAAATGCTTTGTTCTGCCTTCCTGGCACTGGGCTACCCAGACCCCAGGAGGGCAGAACCCTGTCTGTGAGGTGGCAGCAGCTGTAGCTGCAGTACAAGCCTGAGAGAGCTGGTTTGGCAGTACTGGGGGTCCATGGTGGAACCCCAAGGATGCATGGAATTGGCTCTCCAATTACAGATTTGGAATGGGGGGACAATTCCATGATCTTAGACATGTTGCATGGCCATATTCCGAGTTACCATTGTGAAGCTACATATGGGTATTGACCTATGTGTAGTGCACGCCTGTAATGGCATCCCCACACTCACAAAGTCCGGGGAAATGGCCCTGAACTATGTGGGGTTAACTTTGCTAGTGCAAGGGTGCCCTCACACTTAGTAACTTTGCACCTAACCTTCAGCAAGTGAAGGTTAGACATATAGGTGACTTATAAGTTACTTAAGTGCAGTGAAATGGCTGTGAAATAGTGTGTGAACTATTTCACGCAGGCTGCGGTGGCAGTCCTGTGTAAGGGTTTGTCTGAGCTCCCTATAGCTGGCAAAAGAAATGCTGCAGCCCATATGGATCTCCTGGAACCCCAATGTCCTGGGTATCTAGGCACCATATACTAGGGACTTATAAGGGGGGTTCAGTATGCCAATTGAAATTGATAACTTAAGTCACTGGCCTACAATGACAAATTTAAAAGCAGAGAGAGCATAAGCACTGAGGTTCTGATCAGCAGAGCCTCAGTGACACAATTAGGCACTACACAGGCATACACATTAGGCCACAAACTATGAGAACTGGGGTCCTGGCTAGCAGGATCCCAGTGAGACAGGCAAAACACACTGACATATAGGTTTTTATCTATGAGCACAGGGGTCCTGGCTAGCAGGATCCCAGTGACACACGAAGCACACACTGACACACACTCACAAACAGGCCAAAAGTGGGGGTAACCATGCTAGAAAGAGACTACTTTACTACAGTCATTATACTATTGGCCCTGGCTCTCCTACTCCTTGTTGATCTGGTTCTTCACTAACTTGCCTACTTTGTCCTGATTCTCCTTGTTTAGGTCTTCCTGCTCATAGACACCTGGCTTGTCATCCTTACCCTCCTTGTCCTGGTCCTCCTTTCCCATCTCACCCTGTTCTTCTTTTTCCAAGTGTGCCAGCACCTGATGCTACTGGGACTCTGTGACTACATCTTCCTTTTTCCTTTGGTTGTGGTCCCACCAGTCCTCCTTGCATTAGAACTCCTAGCTGTTGTCCCATTGTTTCTGTTTGCCTCTTCATCTCCTCTTAATTCACTATGCCCAGTGCTCCTAGCTTTCCTTACTCTAGTCTGGTTTGCCTAGCACTGGTCATCCTATTCCTGAATCTCACAGCCCATGCTCTCTTCCAAGCTTTGTGCCCACTAGACCTGATGTATTTGTTTCTAGCCCCGCCTTATTCCTATGTATGTATGATGGTCCTCTTGCTCCTGGCCATCTTGGCCATCCTGGTCCTTCCAGGCACTCTTCTCCTAGCTCTTCCTCTTGCTTCCTGGTACTCTTGACCTTTGTTCCCTGACCTCAATATTCTGATCCTCCTCGTTATGTTCATCAGATTCCTGTTAACCCTTCTCCCAGTCATGCTTTTCCCTTCCTTTTCCTGCTGGCCCACCATTCATATGTCATAGTCCCTTAGACCTACCCACTTAGCCCTTGTCTTCCTGGACTAGATAGTTCTGCTCTTCCTGGCCTTGTGCATTGTCTTCATGGTCCTTCTGGCACGGCATGTACAGGTCTGAACTCTCTGGTCCTGGTTCTATTTTTAGGGGTCCTACTGAGACCGATCATTTTGGTGCTGGTCCTTAGTCTTCCTGGCTTTGGCTGTTCTGGTCCTCCTGATTTTCCTCACCCTGGCCTGCTACCCCCAAGTCTTTGAGTTTTTGCTCCACTTTCCACTCTGGGCCCTGGTCCTAAGGCCTCTAGCATACCTAAGCCTGTTCTCTGGCCTCTTCAACCTGATCTTTCTTGCTCTTGTACTAGTCCTCCTAGCTCTGGGCTTTTCAGAGTTCTTGGTACTGGCCTTCTCGTCCATCTTATCTATTCCTGTACCCTGGTCCTACTGGATATAATTTCCATGCTCTCAATCTTCTCAGTCTTCCTAGACCTGGTTCTAATCCTCCTGGCCATGGCCCTCCTGCTCCCTGTACTCATGGTTGCATACCAACTGACCAAGGTCATCCTCATTCTCGTTTCCTTGGGCTTGGCCATACTGTTCCTCATCTTCCTGGCCATACTGTACATAGCCCTGCGTCCTGGTCCTCCTGGCTGCAGTCATCCTAGACCTGATCTTTCTTTTCTTGAACAGCCAGGTTCTCCTGATCCATGCACTCAAATTCCTGATCCCTTTTGTCATTATCACCCTGGTCCCCATGCTCTTTTGTTTCCTGGTCCTCTTAGAACTCTTTCTTCTGACTCTAGTTGCCTGTGTCCCTGGTCTAACCTCCCTGGGTCTCCTGGGCATGGCAGTGTTATTTCTGTTTTTTTATAGTCATTGTCCTTCTGATTCTGTGCCCACTGAACCTGATCCACTTGTTCCTGATGCTTATTGTTTGGGTTTTCTTGGGCTATATTGTCCTGGACCTGGTCCATTCGCCATCCTTGTCTTGGTCCCCCGGGTCATGGTTATTTTGATCCTCCTTTTCCTAGTGTTTTAGTTTACATAAACCATTTGTTTTGGCATCCTGGCCATTCTCGGCTCACCTAGTTGTGGTGCATCTTGCACTTTTCTTTTTTACACTTCTAGACAATGTTCTCCTTGCCTTTGGTTTCCTCACCCAGAACCTCAAAGTCCTGGTACCGTAGATTCAGGTCCTGGTCCTGCTAGTCACCTTGGTCCATCTGGCCTTGTGTGGCTTGGCACTCCTATTCTTTTTCCTCCTGGTTTGGGTTGTCAGGGTCCCGAGATCCAAGGAAATGAGATTTTAGGACTTTTACCCCATTTCCGGTCATCTTGGTCATGTTTCTTAGCTTACCTAGTTCTCCTTGCTCTGATCTTCTGGCTACCTTTGTCCTGCTTATCATTATCTCTTAGTCCTACTGTCCATTGTCCTCCTGGTCCTGATCTTCACAAACTTTTCAAACTGGTCCTGATCTTTCTGGCCCTAGTCCTCCTTCTCTTTGTCCTCATTCCTCATGATTCCGCAATAACTTGTCCTCGCCCACGACAAATCATTCTAGTCTTTCCTAGTTCTGATGTTCCGTGACCTCTAGTTCATGCTAGCCTTAAAACTTCCTGATCTTGTATTTCCCAACCCTGTCTATCTGTTCATCATTCCCATGCACTCCTGCCCTTAGTTCTCTGGATCATTGGTTCCTGTTTCACAGTCTCCCGGTTCTGGACCTTTTCAACCTCCTCACCTAATTCTCATCCATCAATCCTCCTGGTCCTGCTCTCCTGGATTATCTAGTCCCCTGGTTTGCCTGTTCCTGAACCTTCTTTGCTTGGTGCCCCTACTGCAGTACTCCTTTGTCTGGTCCTCCGATATTGGGTCTTCTGGTGTTCATTCCACTGGTCTTGGTTTGCCTAACCCTTCTAGTTCCATGGTTCTCCTGCACCATCCTAGTCTTACTAGCCCTCCTGGTTTGCCTTTTGTACCTCAGACTTGTCCATCTAAATCCGCAACCCCTTATCATGGGCCTTCATACCTGTTTCACTCATCCTCCTAGTTCCCATCTTTCGGGGCTCCCTGGTTCATGTAATCCTTGTCATCCTAGTTTAAGGTTACCCTGAGCCTGATACTCATGGACCTTCTGATATTGGTCCCACTGGTCATGCACTTCCTTGTCTTCATATTTCTCCTGGTCCTGCTGATCTTGAATACCTAATTCTTCTTTTCATTTGTCATCTGGAACAAGTTCTCTTTGGTCTGTCCACCTGCAGCGGCTACTCCTGGCTTGTTGTTATGATCTGGGGCCTTCTCTTCCTTCTACCCCTGGTTACTTTATTCCTTTGGTCCCTTGTCCATCTCACCTGGTCCTGGTTCAACTAGCCCTGTGTTTCCTTGACCTGTTCCTCCTCATCTATTTGTTCCTGGCCCCCTCTGACATTGGTATCAGTTTGAAATGGGGTTTCTGGTTGGCTAGGGTATGCAACTAAGCCAGACGGAACCCACCACTCTAGTCAGGGCAAGGCAGTTACACACCAAAGAGAACCTGTGCTCACTCCCTGATAGTTTGGCACAGATCAGTCAGGCGTATCCCCAGAGGTCATGTGTAAAGCGTTTTCGAACACACTCACAGCAGTGACACTATAAGTACACCACAAAAGAGACTCTATGTATGAATATATATAAAATATAAGTACATGTAAGTCATAAGTACTATATAGAATAGGCATCATCAGTGACAAAGCACTCTTTATCTTGGATAATGTAAGCCTCAAAACAACATACATCCAAAGCGATATAAATTGGGATATTAGGGCATGAAATGGTACTGTAGAACATCTAGATCGCCAAACGTTACTATAACCCCATGATGTAGGAAGCTGGCCTGGTGTGTGGTAGGTAACTATGGTATTATCACCTTATACCAGGTCCAGTTATCCCCTTATTATTGAAGTGTAGGAGGTATCTAGAGGCCAGGCTCTCTAGAGGTAGCTGTGGATGAACAGCTAAGGCTTATCTAGGAGACATGCAAAACTCATGCAATACCACTGTAGTCACACAGCACTTACACCCATGAAAGAATCACACAGTGCTACAAAAATAAAGGTACTTTATTTTAGTGACATAAATGCTAAAATACTAGATAAACAATTCTCCAATAGGAGGTAAGTAAGGACACTATGGCCCTCATTACGACCTTGGCGGGCGGCTGAAGCCGCCGCCAAGATCGGATAGCCGGGCGGCCGCCAATGCGGCCGCACTCCCGCCGCAACCATTATGAGATCCCCCCTGGGCCGGCGAGCGGAAACCTGGTTTCCGCCCGCCAGCCCAGCAGAGATCTCGGCCGCAACACAGGAGCCGGCTCCAAATGGAGCCTGCAGTGTTGCGCCCGTGCAACGGGTCGTGCTTTTCAGAAAAGCTGCACGTGGCCCTGTCAGGGGGCCCCTGCACTGCCCATGCCAGTGCCAGTGGCCAGGGGCCCCGCGACTCCCCATACCGCCAGCCTTTTCCTGACGGTTCAAACCGCCAGGAAAAGGCTGGCGGTACGGGGACTCGTAATCCCCTGGGCAGCGCTGCAAGCAGCGCTGCCCTGGTGGATTATATCCGCCGGGCCATTGTGGTGGGAAACCACCGGCCCCGGCGGTGCGACCGTGGCGCTTCCGCCGCGGTCTTAATGCCCTTGGAAGCACCACCAGCCTCTTGGTGGTGCTTCCGTCAAAACAGCCCTGGCGGTCTTGGACCGCCAGGGTTGTAATGCCCCCCTATATATGTACAGTAACAATCAGGAAATAGGCATAACAAGTAATAGAAAACAGTGAAAAGCAATAAGCAATACTGAAGGCCTAGGGGGACACCAAACCATATACTATGGAAGTGGAATTCGAAGGTCAGGTCCCCACCCAAGGATGTGGAATTGGTAGAGAGGAACTGAGGGTACTAGAAAACCACAAAGGTAAGTATTGGAGTACCCCCCAGCGACCAGGAGGAAAGATGTAAGTTACTGGTTCTACCCAAATCAACCCACAGGACTTCAGAGAAGGAACTTGCAAGACCCAGAAAAGACTGCAACAAACCAAAGGTGGATCCTGGAAGAGGAAGACCAGGAAAAGGAGGGTACCAAGTCCAGTTCCAGTTGGAGTGTCCGGTGGTGGCAGGAGCCACTACCCACCCGTCTGTGGATGCAGGAGTTGGTCGACGGGTAGACAAAGAAGGTCAGCAATGCAGCACTGGAGGAGATGAAGAGTTCCTGGTTGATGCAGTCGACGTCCCACGCTGGATAAAGGATTGCATTTGTGGTGTGGAAAAAACACCAACAAGCTTTGGCAAAGAAAAATGTCATAGTTGGAGGAAAAGTGGAGCTGCCGGGGACCTGCAAGGTCCAAGGAGGACTCAACCCACAGGGGAATCACAGGCAACCCTCAGCAGTGCAGTGAGTCAAAAGAAGAAGAGGCAGCCCCCACAGAAGACCCACAGGCAAGGAGCCAGGAGTTGCAAAGAGGCACATGCAGCACACCTGAGGAGAGGTCCCACATCACAGAAGAAGGATGCAGAGTGCTGTGCATGGCAGGGAAGAGTGCTGGGGCTGGGGCTAAACGGAGCCTGAAGATCCCTTGGAGGCGGCTCTGACGTCACCTGCCTGATCTGGTCACTCAGATGCTCCCAGAGGTCTTTGCCCACCTTGGATTCAGGATGGCAGAATCCAGGGGCCATCTGGAGGAGCTCTGGGCACCCCCCTGGGGTGGTGATGGACAGGGGAGTGTTCACTCCCCTTTCCATTGTCTATTTTCGTGCCAGACTGGAGGTCCCTGAACCGGTGCAGACTGGTTTATGCAAGGAGGGCACCAAATGTGCCCT
Organism: Pleurodeles waltl; assembly: GCF_031143425.1. NCBI lineage: Eukaryota > Metazoa > Chordata > Amphibia > Caudata > Salamandridae > Pleurodeles > Pleurodeles waltl. Next base: position 1,536,677,256 of record NC_090446.1, read on the forward strand.
TCAAAGCATACTAGTGGCTTGGGGAGGCTACCCTTTCCAAGCCATGTAAAACCTATTATAAAAGGGAGTGGGTGTTGCCCCCCTCTCCCAAAGGATATCCTTTCTTCTGTATTCCAGGGCTTGAGCTGTTCAAGCACCAGGAGGGCAAAACCCTGTCTGCGGGGTGGCAACAGCTTGGGCTGCCCAGAAAACTCCAGAAAGCTGGTAGGACCAACGCTGGGGGTCCTCAAAGGAACCCCCAGAGTGCATGGAATCATACTTTCAATACTGGCAACAGTATTGGGGTATGATTCCGACATGTTTGATACCAAACATGCCGAGGTTCGGAGTTACAATTGTAGACCTATGTCTAGTACACGCATAAAATGGCATCCCCGCACTCACAAAGTCCGTGAAAATGGAGCTAGAGTTCATGGGGGTACCTCTGCTCATGCAGGGGTGCCCTCACACACAGGTACCTGCACCCTGCCCTCTGGGATAGGAGGGCCTACCATAGAGGTGACTTACAGTGACCTGGTGCAGTGACCTGTAGTGAAAAGGGTGCATTCACCCTTTCATGCAGGCTGCAATGACAGGCCTGCAGATACACTTTGCATGGGCTCCCCATGGGTGGTATATTACATGCTCCAGCCCATGGGGGACCATATTATGGGGACTTATAATGGGTCACTAGTGTTAACGCGTGCTTTTATGTTAATTTACACACATCAGGACTCGTTTTAGGCCGATGAATCTTTGGACCTAGTGGTGAGACACCGCAAGACGAGATAACTGATTAATATATCAAGCAATATATCAATGATATTGTCAACATATATCACAACAATATATTTCACTTTAGACATTAGTTAAACCTTCGGCGCAACCATGCCCTTTCAGTCATGAATAACCACACCTTATTGAAGTTTTGTGAATTTTATTCCCTATTGATTACAATCTAATAGCAGACGTATTAATCTCAAAACCAAGAAGCGAAGGAGCATAGTCACAATGTGGTAATAATGCAAAGATCACAAACATAAGATAGTAATATGAAGATAAACAAATCTAAACGCGTAAAACCTCATATGTGTTTAGTTCAGCATAGCACCACGTCAGTCACGTCAGACAAGATGAATGCCTCATCTAACCACTAATTAGCATCAGCACGTTTGGACTTCATGCAAAACAATTTAGAACACCAATTTGGAAAACATCTACTAAGGTCTCTAATCAAAAATATACAGCAGTTGGTACCTAGAAAGGAAAGGCAAATAAATGAATTTCAATAACAACAACATAATTACCCTCCTATCAAATTATACATTAAGTAATGCATTTGTCATTTTATGATAAATTATAACATTTTGATTGGTCTTCATAATTGACGTTTTTCGTAGGTGGCACATCCGGATTACTTCATTTTCTGGCACGTTCTTTGGGTCAAGAGTTCTCTTTACCGTGGTTCAGTGTCCTTGAAAGTGTCCATATTTTGTTGCAAAGCGTACAATTTTATACTAAAGCAACTAGCATGCGGATGAGAATATAACGGTCAATGATACAATAAGCGGAGAAAAAGAACAAGTGCTGGGTCATGGCCTTTTGCAAGTCAGCACACTGGAGAAACAGAAAAATATGCTTTAATATGAGAGTTACACAGCTAGTTTTCGACTCACGCTAACTTAGGCTTATGGATTCTAATAAATGCAATCTTCGTACGTGTTAACATATTCAATTAATCATAATACAAGCAATTATTTCTTATAGTCGACATTAGTTTATGCATGTGATAATTCTCCATGTTTAAAATACGTTTCAATGAATACTGTTATTAATGCAGTGTTGTTAATATGAAAATTTCAAATCTAAAATAGGTAATGTTTAAACTACGCTCTCTCACTAGTATGCCAAATGTGGGGTGTCTGTGGTCCAGGAAACCAAGTTTAAAGAGAACACAGTCCCTGGGGTCCTGGTTAGCAGGATCCCAGTGAACACAGTCAAAAACATACTGATGACATGCAAAAGTGGCGGTAACCATGCCAGAAAGAGGGTACTTTCCTACACATGAAGCCTGATACTTGTGCACACTACGTGAATAATGCAGAAGAACTTGATGCTAAGCCCTAGGAGACCCAAAACGACATTAAGAAATAGTCTACACAAAACACCTGAATTACTGAAAACACAATTTCCCCCATGTCACCATAGTTTTGAACGTCTTCACCAGAACATCAGGAGTGGCACATCTGCAGTCATAGTAGGTGTAGGAAACTGCCCTTGTTGGCATGGTTAACTTCCCCTAACATTTTGCCTGATATTGATACCAATTTTGATTCAGAGTGTGCTGGGACTCTGCTAACCACACCCCAGCACCAGTGTTCTTTCCCAAAATGTGTACCTTTGTTCACACGAGTGGCACACCCCTGGCACCCAGCTAAGTCCCTTATAAAAGGTACTTATGGTACCCAGGGACCTGTGGCCAGGGAAGGTCCCCAAGGGCTGCAGCATGTATTATGCCACCCTGTGGGACCCCTCCACAAACACATACACATTGCCTTTGCAGCTTGTATGTGCTGGTGAGGAGAAAAGGGCAAAATCGACATGGGACCCCTCTCAGGGTGCAATGCCCACAAAGCACTGCCTGTGGCATAGGTAAGTCACCCCTCTAGCAGGCCTTAGAGCCCTAAGGCAGGGCACACTATATCACAGGTGAGGGCATAGCTGCATGAGCACTATGTCCCTACAGTCTCAAAGTCCTTTCTTAGACATTGTAAGTGCAGTGTAGCCAGTGTTGAGTATATGGTCTGGGAGTTTATTGTTACGAACTCCACAGCACCATAATGGCTTCACTGAATACTGGGAAATTTGGTATCAAACCTCTCAGCACAATAAACCCAGAATGATCCCAGTGGATTTATTGAACCATGCACCCAGAGGCCATCTTAGAGATGCCCCTGTATTTCACCCAATCATTTAGTGCAGGACTGACTTGTCTGTGCCAGCCAGCCACTAAGAGAGATGAGTTTCTAGCCACATTGGGTGAGAGCCTTTGTGCTCTCAGTGGCCGGAAACAGAGCTTGCACTGGGTGGAGGTGCTTCACACTTCCTCCCTGCAGGAACTGTAATGCCTGGCGGTGAGCCTCAAAGTCTCAGGCCTCTAGTTACAGTGCCCAGGGCATCCCAGCTAGTGGAGTTGTCTGCCCCCGGGCAAACCCAGTCCGGCAGGAAAATTAGGGAAAGCAGGAAGGAGTGACCACCCCAGCTGGGAGCACCCCTAAGGTGTCCAGAGCTGAGATGACCCACTCCCTGCAGAATCCTCCATCTCAGTTTGGAGGACAGGGACCAATAGGGTTAGGTTTCTGTCCTCCTCCCCAAAGGAAGTGGACACAAGAAGGGTGTAGCCACCCTCAGGGTCAGTACCCATTGGCTACTGCCCTTTGACCACTGTAATGCCCCATAATCCAGGATTTAAGGGCTCCCCTAAATCCAAGTAATCAGATTCCTTGCGACCTAACAAGAAAGAAGAAGTACTGCTAAGCTGAAACCCCAGCAGAGAAGAAGGAAGACGGAAACTGACTTGGCCCCAGCCCTACCGGCCTGTCTCCTGCTTCAGAGAAACTGCAACAAAAAAGCAACGCATCCTGAGGGACCAGCGGCCACTGCGCAGCTCGAGATGACTACTCTGCATCACAGAGGACGAAGAACTCCCATGGACAGCGGTCCTGTCTAAGAAGAAACTACATCTAAGGACTCCAGAACCTCCCCAGATCTGCAAGTCTTGATTACTCTGCATCCGATGCCTATGGCCCATGCCCATGTGGCCCAACTGGTTAGAGAGGATCCTAAGGTGATTCAGACCAAGTGCCCACCCTGGGTTGCCCTCTCCTGCCCCCCATGATGACTCCTGCAGTGTGATTCCAGAGGATCTGCCTGACAGCCAAACCTCTGGACGAAGATATCCGACACCTAAAGGTACACTGCACCGCAGCCCCCTTGGAGAACCTGATCTGCAATGCAGCGACATTCAGCAGGCAGCCCTCCTACTTGTCCAGCCAGTGGTTTTTCTGAACTGACCCCCTGGACCCAGCTTGCAGCATCTAAGTGACCGCCGGGTCCCATCATAGGACGCTGTGTTTGCACCCTGCACCCGACCGCCCCTGTGCCGCTGAGGGTGTGGGTTTGGCGCCTACTTGTGGCCCCTCCCAGTGCTCAACTAAATGCCCAGGTCTGCTCCCTGAAGACGCGGGTACTTACCTGCCAGCAGATCTGAAACCGAGTGCCCCAAGTCTCAATATGAACCCATGTTAAATTTGCTTCAACTTTGACCTCTGCACCTGGCCGGCCCGTGTTGCTGGTGGTGGGTGTTTGTAGTTAACTTGAACCCCAACCAGTGGACTTCCTAACTCCCAGAGACTGGAACTGTAAGTGTGGTACTTACCTGCAAAACATACTAACTTTTCTTCCCCCCAGGAACTGTTCTGAAAATTGCAGTGTCAACTTTTAAAACAGATTATTATCATTAATTCAAAAACTGTACAACTTGCCAATTCCAATCAAAGTTGTATTGATACATATGTGAAATACTTATTAATTTATGTACTTACCTGAAACTTGACTCTTGTGGTTCTAGAAATAAATTAACAAAATATATTTTTGCTGTCTAAGAACTATTGGTCTGGAGTTAAGTCAGAGTGTGTGCTTCTTCTTTTATCTGTGTGTGTACAACAAATGCTTTGACCTACCATCTGATAAGCCTAACTGCTGGACCACACTACCACAAAAGAGGGCATTAGTATTATCTAATTTATCCTCTGTGAAGAGTCTGGGGAACCCCTGGACTCTGTGCACAGTATATCTCATTTCGACATTGTATATACAGAGCCAGCTTCCTACACTACGTGTCATGAGCTAATCCCCTAAACTCTGTGAACACACAGAAATTAAAGAAATATGTGGGTGTCTGACCATCATCACACCTACTACAGGGAATACCGTGATGAGTTCGGAGATTACTCAAAATCAGGGGCTTTAGTGCAGTCTTTTCCTCGACCTGAAATAACCCAATAACACAGTATCTGAAGGTATGCATGAGAGAGTGCATGAAGTCAAAACCTCTAGCTTTGGCTGAAGTCCACACACACAGCTATGAGCATGATATGTGCATTTTACACTATAGGCAAAAAAATGGATGAGCACCCCGACATGCTGATATCATGATTGCACTCTTTGTTAAGGCACGTGCATCAGAACGTGAGGCGTTGGAAGAGCCAACTCCATTGTGCATGAGCAACTCCAATAAATGTTTAAGGCCCCTAAGGGCCGGGAGGCTCAAGGCAGTCCTTGCGAGCACAACAGTACTTGTGGTCCTCAAGGCTCCTCATGGCCTGTCTGCACTCGCATCAGTGGACCTAGGGAGAGAGGGCCGATATCTGTGGCCAGGCAATCCCTGAGTTGGGGTGGGCCTGCTCCTGACATCAGCAGCACCTCCCGTGCTGCCCTCAGTAACGCACCTTCTGTAGGAAGGTAGCCTCTTTCTAGCCTTGTTACCCCCACTTTTGGCCTGTTTGTGAGTGTATGTCAGGGTGTTTTTACTGTCTCACTGGGATCCTGCTAGCCAGGGCCCAGTGCTCATAGTGAAAACCATAAGTTGCCAGTATGTTTGATATGTGTCACTGGGATCCTGCTAGCCAGGACCCCAGTGCTCATACATTTGTGGCCTATATGTGTTCCCTGTGTGTGCCTAACTGTATCACTGAGGCTCTGCTAACCAGAACCTCAGTGCTATGCTCTCTCTGCTTTTAAAAAATTGTCACTGCAGGCTAGTGACAAATTTTACCAATTCTCATTGGCACACTGGAACATCCTTATAATCCCCTTGTATATGGTACCTAGGTACCCAGGGTATTGGGGTTCCAGGAGATCCCTATGGGCTGCAGCATTTTTTTTGCCACCCATAGGGAGTTCAGACAATTCTTACACAGGACTGCCACTGCAGCCTGAGTGAAATAACGTCCACGTTATTTCACAGCCATTTTTCACTGCACATAAGTAACTTATAAGTCACCCATATGTCTAACCCTCACTTGGTGAAGGTTAGGTGCCAAGTTACTTAGTGTGTGGGCACCCTGGCACTAAATTCCCTGGACTTTGTGAGTGTGGGGACACCATTACACGTGTACACTACATATAGGTCACTATCTATGTGTAGCGGCACAATGGTACCTCCGAACATGGCCATGTAACATGTCTAGGATCATGGTATTGTCACCCATACCATTCTGGTATTGGGGGACAATTCCATGCATCCCAGGGTCACTAGCACAGAACTCAGGTACTGCCAAACTGCCTTTCCGGGGTCTCTACTGCAGCTGCTGCCAACCCTCAGACAGGTTTCTGCCCCCCTGGGGTCTGGGCAGCCTCCCCCAGCCTCTAGAAATGCTTTGATGGGCACAGATGGTGCCCATCTCTGCATAAGCCAGTCAACACCAGTTCAGGGATCCCCCAGCCCTGCTCTGGCGCGATACTGGACAAAGGAAAGGGGAGTGATCACTCCCCTGACCAGTACCTCCCAGGGGAGGTGCCCAGAGCTCCTCCAGTGTCTCCCAGACCTCTGCCGTCTTGGATTCAGAGGTGCTGGGGCACAATGGACAGCTCTGAGTGGCCAGTGCCAGCAGATGACGTCAGAGACCCCTCCTGATAGGTGCTTACCTCTCTCAGTAGCCAAGCTTCTGTCTCAGTAGCCAAACCTCCTTTTTCAGCTTTTTAGGGTCTCTCCTCTGGGCTATTCCTCAGATAACGAATGCAAGAGTTCACCAGAGTTCCTCTGCACTTCCCTCTTCGACTTCTGCCAAGGATCGACTGCTGACTGCTCCAGGGCACCTGCAAAACCGCAACAAAGTAGCAAGACGACCACCATCAACATTGTAGCGCCTCATCCTGCTGGCTTTCTCTACTGTTTCCTGGTGGTGCATGCTCTGAGGGCTGTCTGCCTTCACCCTGCACTGGAAGCCAAGAAGAAATCTCCTGCTTCTGCAGGAGCTCTCTGAGTTACTGAGCACCCCCTCTGTCTCCTCCTCCAAGGGGTGACATCCTGGTCCTTCATGGGCCCAGCAGCACCCAAAAACCTCAACTGTGACTCTTGTCGCTGGCAAGGCCTGTTTGCGGTATTTCTGCCTGGAAACACTTCTGCAACCTCCAGGACGCCGTGGGACATATTCCTTCCAAAGGAGAAGTTCCTAGCCCTTTTCGTTGTTGCAGAATCTTTTGCTTCTTCCACCCGGAGGCAGTCCTTTTGCACCTTCATCCGGGGTGTAGTGGGCTCTTGCCCCCCTGGACACTTTCGTAACTCTTGGACTTGGCCCCATTCCTTTACGGGTCCTCAGGTCCAGGAATCCGTCTTCAGTGTTTTGCTGGTGCTTGTGGTTCTTGCAGAATCCCCTATCACGACTATTCTGTCTTTCCGGGGTAGTAGGGTAATTAACCCCTACTTTTCAGGGTCTTTGGGTGGGGTACTGTGGACACCTTTACTGTTTTCTCACAGTCCCAGTGACCCTCTACAATCTACCATAGGCCTGGGGTCCATTCGTGATTCGCATTCCACTTTTGGAGTATATGGTTTGTGTTGCCCCTAGGCCTATGTCTACCTATTGCATCCTATTGTGATTCTACATTGTTTGCACTACTTTTCTTACTGTTACTTACCTGTTTTGGGTTTGTGTACATATAATTTGTATATATTACTTACCTCCTAAGTGAGGGTATCCTCTGAGATACTTTTGGCATATTGTCACTAAAATAAAGTACCTTTATTTCTAGTAACTCTGAGTATTGTGATTTCTTATGATATTGTGCTATGATATACTGTAAGTGGTATAGTAGGAGCTTTGCATGTCTCCTAGTTCAGCCTAAGCTGCGTTGCCATAGCTACCTGTAACAGCCTAAGCTACTAGAAACACCTCTATTCTACTAATAAGGGATAACTGGACCTGGCACAATTTATAAGCACCACAAGGTACCCACTATAAGCCAGGCCAGCCTCCTACACCTTCCTATGGAGGCGACACATGGAGGCACTGCTGTGGTCCTCCTTAAATTATTACTGTACACTGCAAGGGTTGTAGGAGAAAGGTGGTACTTGGATTGCTGGAGATTCGTACACTCAGGGCATCTGCAGGGTTAGCTTGAGTCACAGTTGGAGCCAAATGGCTCAGCTCAAGCACCAGTTCTCAGCACAAGTTCTCTAGCTTCCGGGGGTTCTGGAGGGAGTCCCCTTTCAACACTGTGGCATCAGAACAATCACCTAGGGCACTTGGTCCTGTTAAGAAGGCCCCAGTGCTACAGGCAAAAACAGGCACACTGTTCCTCAGCATGACAGACTGCTACACGGATAGCCCCATCAAGCACAAGGCCACTTAAACTTAAATGGAGATTTTTGCTGGACTCGGGGACCCACGGCTATTGGGCAGTTACTGAGTTCTTGCCAGTCCTGACACACTGGTAGAACAAGGGAAAGCCCTTGGAGAGTACTTGGGGCACAAGGTGCTGGCAGGCCTGCTCTTGCAAGCAGAGAATGGTGGTTCCTCTGGCAATCCAGTTGAGCCCAGTGGAACCAAAGCCAAGGAGCAGCAGGGTACCAGCAGAAAAGCACTTCAGTGAGTCCTTTCTGCCACCCAGCAGCAGCAGGTAGCAGGGCAACAGCAGAAGAGCAGTTCAGATGAGTCCTTTGTGGAGCTCCGCAATCCCTCTGACAGAGGTTCGGGTACTTTTGTTTAGGGGATAACTTCAAAAGAACCCTTTCAAGTGAAGCACAACACCCTTTCAACCCAGACCTGTCTCCAGACATCATTAGGGGGTAATCACCTCATTGTGTAAGGGCAGGACACAGCCTATTCACATGTAAAATGTGAATGACCCTCCCTCTCTCCAGCCCATGATGAGTATCAGTATGCAAATTCCTCTTCTGTCACACCCAGCCCTTTGTGTGTTATGGCTGTCTTGAAAGTATGCACCAAGTGGAGCTGTTATATACATGGAGAAATGGCCTCTTTTTAAAATTTCATTTCTAAAATAGTGATGAAAAATCCACCTACACCAGTTGCAGGATTTTTCACTACCATTCCAAACATATCAAACATGCCCACTCTAGTCCTCACAAATCAGAAATTACCACTTAGAGTCTAAGTATATAAAGGAATTCCCAATGCAAACCTATGAGAGGAGCAGCACTCAGTAGTGAAAAACAAAATAGGCTGTTGGTCACTACTAGGACATGTAACCCATAGAAATATATGTCCTACCTTTGCATACACAGCACCCTGCCCATAGGGTCTACCTCAGGGGTGATTTAGGTGTCGTAAAAAGGGAGCTTAGGCCTCAGCAAGTAGTTTAAATTGCCAAGTCAATGTGTCATCAGACTGTGCGTGCAGGCCCTGTAGTGGCAGGCCTGGGACAAGTTTGAAAGACTACTTCTGTGGTTGGCACAATCAGCAGTGCAGGTCCTCTAGTAGAATTTAATTTACAGGTCCTGGGTATATGATATACTACTTTACAATGGACTTACAGGTAAATTAAATAAGCCAAAAAGGTGTAAGCCAATTAAACCAAGTTTTAGGGGGGATAGCACGTGCACCTTACCACTGGTTAGCAGTCGCCAGAGTCCAGTGCCAAGAATCCTAAAACCAACAAAGAGAGGGTCAGAAAAATATTAGAAAGGCATAAAAGTTGGGCCATTTCCTACAGTATCCTTGTCCTAATGTGTTAGATCTCCCTAGGCCTTGTGCTTCCTATCCTGGTCTTTATGGTTCTTAGCGCCCTTGCCCTCCTAGTGGCCCTTATCCTCCTAATGCTGATCATGACCCTCTACTGGTCCCCCTCCTTCCTTCCCCAGCCCCCTTTCTCAATGACTTTATTTGAATGAAGCCTCCAAGCTTGTCAGTCAGATTTTTATTTCTTTTTAGCTTCCAAATATATTTTGATGAGACAGCACTGCCAAGGACAGAAATGAGACCTCAATAGAGACAGGACAATACGTACTTAAAACAATGCTTAGCATGTTAAAAACGAAACACTCATGACATGGGACCTATAAGTATCTATACCTGAAACCCACTCAGCTGGGTAAACTGAAAGTGAGTTTATTCAGTGCATTACTGAGTGAATAGACGTTTCTCCAAAGAATTACACAGATGTATTGCTTACCTGTCTCCTGCTTTCAGTTTCCCATTTCACAGAAGACCCATTACTGTGTCCCACCCAATTCACCTCCTGCAAGTGTCCCAAAGCTTCGTGCCCCACAAACCAAAGGTGCTCTGTAAGTGTCTCTCCCTCTGTGGTCCAGATACCACCTATCTCTTTGGATTCAACATATGTTAGAGATGTCATCTGCTGCTGTGTTGCTAAGTTGCCAGGCCCTAAATACTAAGCAAGCAGATTCCTCCATATAGCCTTCAGCAAGAAGACCAGAATTAGCCCAGCCCAAAAATAAATCATCAAAAGGAAGTTCATGGGCAATAAAAAACTAAGACCCACATTATAACTTTTGCAGTAAGTACTGCCTATCACCGCGGCAATGGCCGGCAAAAGATCGTCTTCCCGGCTAACATCTGTCCACTATAATATGACCACAGCCAGATTTCCGCCACAAAAAGGGCGGAAATCCGGATGTGGCCATGCTGGCAGACGGTGATAAGGTGGTGCTGCTACCACCAGCAGCGCCACACCAGTAGACCGCCGCCAGCCGTATTATGAAAAATAATACAGCCTGCTGGTGTTCTGCTGGCGGGCGCTGCTGGTGGTAGCAGCGCACCATCCCGTCCCCTGCCGGAAGATCCCCTGGATTCTGTTAAGACGGGTTACGGACAGGGAAGAGGGGTGGTGTGTGTGTATGGGGGGTGTGTGTGCATGCAAGTGAGTGTGTAGTGTTGCGTACGTGTGTGTGTGCATGTGTGAGAATGCGTGTATGAATGCAAATGTGAATGCGTGTCTGCATGTAAGTTTGGATGTGTGTACGGATGTGTGCGTGAATGAATGGATGAATGCATGTATGAATGCGTGTATGCCTGTGTGAGTGAGTGTGTGAATGAGTGGTGTGTGCCCGCGAGTGTGCGTGTATAGGGGGGAGGATTGGAAGGGGGGAGTGTGGATGGAGGGGGTGGGGGTTGTCTGGGGAGTGTTGGGGGGGTGGGCCTCTACCAGTGACAGGGAAGGAATTCCCTATCACTGGTAGGGCCTACTGCCATGGTTTTCGTGGCGTTACGAGTGCCACGAAAACCATGGTAGTAGGCAGGGTCATAATGCGGTTAGCGGGACAGTAACGGCCGCCGGGTTGGAAGTTGTTATCTCTAGCCCAGCGGCTGCTACCGCCATGGCGGTCGATGTGGTACATTGGCAGGTTTGCTGCACCCAATCAGCCAGTGTCATAATGTGGCGGTATGTACCGCCAGCCTGTTGGCGGTACTACCGCCACATTCCCACCGACTGCCGAGGTAACAATAACCCCCTAAGTATTCTCGTTAGTGCAGAAGTTGTGTATGTCCTTTAAAACCATAATCATTATCCATTGTAGACAAACAAATACCTCTAGACTGCAGGGTAAAGTATATGTATGCCATATCCTGAAGCTTCTAAAATAGAAGTTTTGATTTCTACATTTCTTATTTTAAAATTACAATAACATGGATATTCAAACTTGAGTATTATATAGTGAGGAAGATCAGGTCTCACTGTGTAATACTCACACAATAGTCAAAACTGGGTCCTTTGGATTCAAGCTAATAAATCCCTCACTCACTCCTGGCCGTGTGGCACAGAGCCGTCAGGCTTTACTAGATAAACATGTGTTAAGCATTTTAGAGTACCAAGATGTACAATAAGTAATTGACATATCTCAAAAGAAATCTGAAACAAATTTATAAAAACAGAGCAGATTTAGATGCCAAAATGAACACGATCGCATAGTATATAACCAGAGTTATGGATTTCAGAGTGAAAAATAAATCAGTGCAGTTCACTGTTGTCCAACTTTATAGCGGTCGGTGGAGAAAACAGGTAGTGACAAACGGACACTTAGACGTTGAGTCCAGTGGAAACCACTGGGGCTTAAGGTGGTGAAGATCCCATGGCCAACATTCAGCAGCCAGTAGAAATGTACCTGGCTCATGGGGCACAGGTTCAGAGTTCTGGCTGTCCTTGGTGCTGAAAAAATGGGAGCAACAGTTGCTGAAAACTAGACTTGTGACACTTGGTCAACAGGATGTCAAGGTTAGGAGAATCCACTGGAAGTTAGGCTCGGACAGGTCACTGGATCAAGAATCACCAGGCAGTAGAATGTTACTTGGCTCATACAGCCCAGGTGCAGAGTGAACCTGGCTGTGAATTTACCACGTAGGTGGTGCAGGAGAGAAAACGGATACAAAAGCTTCACAACGGAGCCACTGAGGTGGGCAGCTGAAGGTGTTGCAGGGTTCCCTCGATCTGCAGCATTGAGCAAAGGTGGTGATAGCCTGGCTGGCCACCAACAAGTCTTGGCAGCTTCAACCACAGCATTTAGAGACTTTGACGTCCTGGAGTCTGGGGGAAGACAGTAGTGGCCGCAAACTTCCTGGAGGGCTAGACTACATTTCCCACATTGTAGTGGGCCATCTACTTTTGTGTAATCTCTTGGTGGGCCCGATGGCCATTGATTCTTTGGTTCTGGAAGCGTGCAGGTTCCTGCGGACTGCAGGGACTAGTATTTCTAGCCATAGTGAGTTACTGTGCTGCAGCCCTAGTGATCTCTTTAACTCTCATGCCCTGGGTACCACTTGTATCATTTACTAGGGACAAAGTCACCATACTTAGAGAGAGAGAACACTGTCACTAGGGCCTGGTTAGCAGGCTCTAGTGCACTTTCAGAGTCCTAACAATCAGCACTGGAGAAAAAAGTTTGGGGGTGACACATGAAAAGGGCACTTTCCTACAATTAGTAAACAGCTTACTTCATGCACTCATCTTTGTATATACTACAGTATACCTGTAGATGCACTTACTTTCAAATATTTCACACATTCTCCATCTCCACTACAAGATGGGCACCACCATACCATTGCCTGGAGTCTCTGTTTTCTTTGTGTCACTCTAAATAGAAACCTCCTTAACGCCAGTTGCATAGTACATTATCTCCACTAGCCTGTAGCTGGATAAACAGTGAAGTTTCACACAATTAGCTGGCCATTGGCTAAACAGAAAAGATTATGCACTATTTTGCCAGCCACTGAATAACTGGCAGATATTATGTCCTATTTGAAAGGTTAAATAGCCACTGGCATTTATTTATATTCTCTTTGATCCTTTCCTTTTTAAACTCACTGGATGAACACTGGATTACGGAGACCTTATTTAGAGTTTGGTGGGACATAAATGTCATGGATGTCCCATCCACCATATTAAGTGCATTTTAGCCTAAGGCACTTGCAATATGGGTGACAGGTTATCCATTGCATTTTGAAGAAGTATCCCATCCATCAGACTGTAAAGGCCCTTAGCCCATATTTATACTTGGTTTGCGCTGAATTAGCGTCATTTTTTTAATGCTAATTCAGCACAAACCAAACTCCATATTTATATTTTGGTTCTAGACCGTCTAGTGCCAAAGTTATGGAGTTTATGTTGTTTTCTGGAGGGGAAAACCTACCTTGCTTCAATGAGATGCAAGGTAGGCGTTCCCGTCCAGAAAAGGACGATATGGGCTTTGCGCCATATTTATCTTCCTGTGCTAAAATCCAGCACGGGGGCCTTAAAAAATGGCGCTAAGCTTGCTTAGCTCCATTATTTAACGCCTGGGTATGGGCAGGCATAAGGGGACTTGTGGGCAGAGTTCCATGGTTGGAGACCATGGAAATTGCCCACAGATGCCCTTCCCTGTCCCCAGGGACACCCCCACCCACCCCTACCCACACCAGGAGGTCACCTACAGATGGGGGACCCATCCAAGGTAAGTCCGGGTGAGTATATATTTTTTTTGTCCAGCACTGCTCGGGGGCCCTGACTTGGGGCCCCCTGCACGGCGCTGACCCCAATGCCCATGCCCAGGGGACATTCGTCGCTAGCCGGCGCTATACTTTTTGGCGCAAACCTGCGTTAGCGCAGGTTTGCGACAAAAAGTGTAAATATGGGCCATAGTGTTTTCTACACAGGTCTGAGTCACCTCACAGCACCTCCCAGACTTGGCCTTGACCTTGGGCTGCTCTGCTTTGCTTTCTTGAAAGTCATGTGCTAAAAGGGATGCAGTTTGACCATTTGCAGTGTGCAAGCCCTAGCGTACCAGAAGAAAAATATCTCCATTGATACAATTGTGCCCTAGTAGTTTCTGATTGTCTTGGAACTGAGTGTAAACTGTGACAACAGGACTTATCATATTTACTGTATTGTTCATATATGAACGAGCCAAAATATATATGCTGTTGGCTGTTTTCAACTGCTATTATTTATCTACAAAGTTTTGCAAGTGCACCAGTACATGGACATTTTATTGACTCAGCAGTCAGATGAGTCCTTATATGGCATGGAAATGGCCTGGTACCAACTCTCTTTTCTGAAGAAAGTCAAACTGTTTCTCCCAGATAGCAATTTCCGAGCTGCTGTCCATTCCTTGTGCTTTTGAATCTGGGCGGTGGTACGCCCCGCTCCAAAGTCCCCAAGATTCCACACTGGCACCTCTTATGGGCATCCTGCATGCAGCAGTGCATCTCATCCAAGCCCTGAAGAAATTATCAGATGAAGAAAGGAGAAAACATTATTTCTGTGTCTGTTGAGATTAGGATCTTAAGTTCCTTCTTTTACAAATAATGAACAGCCTCAAGACAGCCCTTGGATATCTCTGATTGTAATGTCATGTCAATTTTATTTTGCATAGTTAATAAAAACCATTGCATTTTGATCTAAAAAATGCCATATCTTGTACATTCAAATATATGAATTCATTCAGCCTATCTATCCCTGTCTAGTGCAAACAATTGTGCAAATTATATATATTCATTCAAATACTTAGAACTTTGAGTTAAAAAAATCCACTCATAGGCAAAAATAAACAGACATACTCAACAAAATTGCCAATATTTAAGACAGAACTCTTTAAAACCCAATTTCCCAGAATGAAAACAGTAGTCCTAAGGGTTCCGATGTTTGGCTGAAATAGTTCTGGGGAACTAAAGATACTGTACCCCAGACTGTTCTTAGGCAATTCCCCTAATTTGTTGTGGGTCCAGATTTGACTTTACGCATGCCCCTTTTTGAAACAGTAAAGTGCCAATCGCGGATAATCCTTAGACCAGTTTGCAGTTTGCAAATGTCACATGCAAAGGAGCAATTTAAGGAAACTCTTACCTTCCAACACCATATCTTGATCCTACAACCACAGATTTCTCATTGAAACCATAAGACCCAACAAGGCAATGTATGCAGTGGCTGTTTCCAGTCCAGTTACACTAAGGGTACAGTTATGGATGCTTGTTAGAGGTTGGATACCAAAGGGCTATTTTCACCTGCAACTTCAGCAAAGCAATTATGTGCTCAACTAGTAGGCCCTGATCACCAACTTAGACACACCATGTTAACAGTAAACAAATTATCAGTTCACAAACTTCAAATCTTTCTCTGGATGGGTTATGTTCCACAAACGTGTTTATGTTTGTGATTGGTTAGCTAGATATTGTCACATTCTAAGGTCTGTCCTAGAGGGTTGTTATAAGTATCTAGCAACACTCTTGATTCTAGTGAAATAGATTGTTTTCCCACTGCTAAGTATTATTGTAAGTTCTAATTAGGGTCAGCCTACAGACTGTTGTGAGACAGAGTGTTGGTCAACCCTTGCTTGCCTTTGGCTCTCTGGCAGGGTTAGCATTATTCCCATTGTGTTAACAGGACAGGTATTAGGAAATGAAAGTGTCAGTTCAGCTGAGGTAAGGCCTGTGCACAGGAAAGTATTATTTAACTAGTCTGTCAATATACCTTCTTCTGGGTTGTGCATTCATTCCTTGGATGTTAGGCTTGCTTTATGTTTTCAAGATTCCACAAGTAATTCTTCGTGTAAGTGTTTATATTTCTTTGTTTTTCCTGGATGTCTTTGATAACAGAGGCATAGCTTGGTTAATCCATTTAAATGCTTTGCTGTCGTCTGACATTATTCAGTGGTGTTCTGTGGTTTGCCAGTTGTTTTGATTCCACAGCATTTGAGGCATGCTTGAACTGCAAAAACTTTCTTATTAAGATTCTCCTTTTTTAATATTTTTAATGTAAATTACATTACCTATTCTGCAAGTGACCTTTATTTGCTCTGTGAGCTGCTAGGTGTTTTCATATGACTCTCCGCATATGTGGAACTCTTTCACACTAAAGAATATATTGTCACCCGAAAATTGAGCTCTGAAATACTGTTTGTATAAGATCTGCCAGGCCTTAGATCTTTCCAAACAAACTGGCCTGAAGTGATGTTTGTAATTCACAACTTTATTTCGCAGCTGTTTAATAATTGTGATATTTAATTTAAAGTATTTTAATTAGTACAAATAGAGGCCAGGAGGACATGAAAGTTCCCATAGAAAGTACTGCATTTGTTCAGTGTATTTTTTAATTTGTAGTCAGTCTTGTTTTAAGTCTAAACAGGTATTTGATTCCTTTAAAGTAAAAGCATACATCTCCCCCCTGCCCAGTTTGTAAATCGATATAAAAAAAACTAATTCCTATGTACAAAGTCTTCGTTGTTCAACCTGGCCTCTTCTCCGCTTCTCTTTCAATGGCCCGCCTTCCACACTCATACATCCCACACTCCATGCATGCTCAGAGTTTGTTGACATTCAACACACTCTGAGCTAAACTGAGACCCAACACATTTTTTCCCTTAATGAAAAACAAATTAATAAATATCCACAATACCTCAAACCCAATACTACTTGAAAACTAATACCTAAGAACAGAACACCAATTTACACCCCATTCCTGTTTCCTTAATACTCAATCATATAACAGAAGATATACATTAATCCCTCATTACGACCCTGGTGGTGATAACTTCCATAGTCAGCCAATGTACCACACCAACCGCCAGGGCGGAAACAACACCCGCCACTGCGGTAGGCGTCAACAGCCAGGCGGTAGACAAAGTACCGCCCACCATATTAAGACACACCTTTCCTGGTCCTACACCTTTTCCGGGGAGGTACCAACACCATCAAAAGCCTGGTGGAAGTAGAGCTCAGAAGTGAAAGGACTCACTATCAGAGACACAGGGAAGAACTACGCTGCCATGGAACCTGAACTGCAAGTGTTCTCAATGATCTTCTACGTTATGCTCCACCTGGAACACCAACGCCGACGAAGACGTCGACGGTGAGTACAGTCACCTAGCACACAAGGGAAGGAGGGAGAGAAACGAGAGTGACACACACAACACACACCAGACACACACACACCATACATACAACCAGTTGCAGAGGAAAAACAATGGCGCATGACACATGGCACAGTAAAACAAGAACCAGATATCGGAAGTACTGACAATGTATTAGCATAGCAAAACCCACCACACTAACCAAATATATACAAATGTTCATCAACACTGCAGGGGCATCAGTTTGCAAGTGGGCAGGCTCCTCAGGGAGATGGGGTGGCACCTCAGCCGAATACAGGAACTTCCCCACTGATTCTGGCCCATTATTCTTTGCTGGGGAGTGAAAAGCCACAGTCCCTCAGAAGGGGAACATGCCCAATGGTTCTGGGGCGGCTCCATGCCCATTTCTCTTTGCTGGGGAGTGCAAGGCCACTGTCTCTCAAGTGGGGAACATGCCCACTGGTTCTGGGGGTCGATCCATGCCTATTTCTCTTTGCTGGCGAGTGACAAGCCACAGTCCCTCAGGAGGGGAACATGCCCAATGGTTCTGGGGGGGTGCTCCATGTCCATTTCTCTTTGCTGGGGAGTGCATGGCCTAAGTCTCTCAGGTGGGGAACATGCCAACTGGTTCTGGAGGGGGCTCCATGCCCATTTCACTTTGCTGGGGAGTGCAAGCCCACAGTCTTTTAGATGGGGAACATGCCCACTGGTTCTGGAGGGGGCTCCATGCCCATTATTCTTTTCTGGGGAGTGCAAGGTCACAGTCTCTGAGCTGGGGAACATGCCCACTGGTTCTGGAGGGGGCTATATGCCCATTTCTCAGTGTTGGGGAGTGCAAGGTCACAGTTTCTGGCCTGGGGAACATGCCCACTAGTTCTGGAGGGGCCCCTTCGTGCAGCAGTCCCTAGCGGGTGGCCTACATGTCCTCTGCTGGCGGTGATAGCTGTACTGCCTCAGCTGGTCGGGAGTGCTGCTCTGTGGCAACATGTGATGGTGCCTCCTGGCCTGCCTCTGCTGGCGGTGATAACTGCACTTCCTCAGCTGGTGGGGATTGCTGCTCTGTGGCAACAGTTGATGGTGCCTCCTAGGCTGCCTCTGCTTGTGGTGATAGATGCACTGCCTCAGCTGGTGGGGAGTGCTGCTCTGTGGCAACAGGTGATGGTGGCTCCTGGGCTGCCTCTGCTGGCGGTGAGGGCTCCATGACCATAGGTAGTGGCAGTGGTGGTGGTGGTTTCACCTTTCCAGCTTCTGATGGAGTTGAGGGCTTCATTCCCTCCATGACAGGAGGTGTGGACACCTTCCCCTTCAAGGCTGTAGTTGTTGTGGGCTCCTTCCCCTTCTTGGCTGTATTTGTTGTGGCTCCTTCCCCTTCCTGGCTGTAGGTGTTGTGGGCTCCTTCCCCTTCCTGGCTGTAGTTGTTGTGGGCTCTTTCCCCTTCCTGGCTGTAGGTGTTGTGGGCTTTGTGGGTTCCTTCCCCTTCCTGGCTGTAGTTGTTGTGGGCTCCTTCCCCTTCCTGGCTGTAGCTGTTGTGGGCTCCTTCTTCTTCCTGGATGTAGGTGTTGTGGGCTCCTTCCCCTTTCTGGCTGTTGGAGTGGAATCCCTCACAGTCATGCCTCCATGACTAGGAGGTGCCTCCACTGTCCCTGTGAACTGTTTGGCAGAGGTGCTCGAATGGGGAGGGAAGAGGTCAAGTTGGGCAAGGAAATGCTTCTTAGGGACGGTGGGGCAGGAGGAGGGAGGAGGGATGGGAATGGAGGTTGAGGGAGTGGTTGTTGGAGGTGTACGTCTGCTGGACTTGGGTGCAGGTGCATGGGCAGTGTGCGTGTGTGAGGTGGATGGCTATGTATTGATACCTACTGTACTCACCCCCTTGTGGTTGCTGTGAAGCCCTCAAGCGCCCATCCAGCTCAGGGTAGGCCACCGCCAGTATGCGAGCCATCAGGGGGGTCAGGTTCCGACAGGCTCCCCTTCCTCGTTGGGAGGCCATCCCCAGCTGGGCCTCTGCGGTCTTCCGTGCCCAGCGTCACAGGTCCTCCCACCGTTTCCGACAGTGGGTGCTCTACCTGCCATAGACCCCCAGGGTCTGCACCTCCTTGCCAATGGCATGTCATATTCCCTTCTTTTGTTGGGCGCTGACTGCAGAGGCAATACAGACAGGAGAACACCATTAGACAAACAGTCCAGCCTGTCACACAAATGGCCCACCATACCCGTTTCCATCACCATTGGCACACATATAGCCCAGCACACAACATGTACCCCACCACTAGACATTCCACCCATCCCCCTCCCCCTTACACGATGCGTGCACACATATCTTCATGTATCCTTCCAACATGCATTGTGCCCAAAGTGTACTCACCTGTTGTTCTGGAGGCCAATAAAACTGTCCGTACTGGGGTAGGACCCCATCCAAAAGTTGCTCCAACTCCTCCGAAGTGAAGGCTGGGGCCCTTTCCACAGACACACGGGCCATGGTAGGTTCCAGATACAGGTCACAGCAGCACACGCAGTGTATGTGTTCTCCTGTTGAAGGTCAGGAAAAAAGTGAGGAATCAGATAGAAAATGGTGGTCACGTCCGCAGCGGTGTACACCATCACCCTGGCATAGCTCCCCATTGGTCACTGTACTCCATAGAGCCCCATTTTATCCAATGAGAAATTGCATGGCAGTGCAGTACCGCCTTCCGCCATGATGCCCAACGTCAGCGGAATTACCTCACTTCCACCTGTCCTTCCATACAGGACAGGTGGTCGCCATTTCAGAGTATGCCTCTGGTGTCAACCCCATAGGATTGTATGTGGCTAAATGTTGTCCCTCAATACTTGCAGGTGATTCTGGCTACCCAAACCTATCATGGCTGCTGAGCCCTGTGAGGAATGCCAGGACAAGGGCTGAAGAACATTATAAAGAGACACCTGGGTGAACCAGATGGATCATCGAGAGGACCTTCGGCCTCCTAAAGGCCAGGTTCAGGTGCCTCCATCTGACAGGTGGATCCCTATGCTACTCACCCAAGAAGGTCTGCCAGATATTAGTGACATGCTTCATGTTGCATAACCTGGCCCTCAGACGCCATGTACCTTTTCTGCAGGAGGAGGAGACTGGAGATGTCCATATGGCAGTGGTGGACCCTGAGGACAGTGAGGATGAAAAGGCTGAGGATGAGTATGAGGACAACAGAACATCAGTAATCCATCAGTACTTCCAATGACAAACAGGGGAGACAGTGCAGATTAACATTTCTATGACTAATGGTGTATTCTGTGTGGCAGTGGCAAGATGGCATTAATTTCCTTCTACCTCTTCTTACTGTCACCTGTGGTTTGTCAATTTGCAGATGTTGGTGATATCACAACTGTGTACTGATGTGCTGACTACAGCCAGCTACAGGCCATTATTTCTATGCTCTCACAATGTACAGTACATTTGCAATGAATGTAACTGTTTCCAAGAATACACATTTTCAACACATGACATACAAGTAGTCGAGTTGTGTCCAAGAGTGTTTATTGTAGTGCTAAGAAAGGGGAAAGTGCAATGCAATGGGGTGATGATGGAGGAAAGTCCAGGGTATTGTTCCAGTCTGTTTGTAGCACATGTCCAGTGTCCAAAGGGCCATAGGAAGGGGAGAGAAGGCAGTTCAAAGTGGCAGTGGAAGTGGAGGGCTGGTTAATGGACTGACTAGTGGTAGTGGCCCGCTGGTGTGCTGCTGCCTCCCTCATGATGTTGGCCATGTCTGCCAGCACCCCTGCTATGGAGATCAGGGTGGTTAATGGCCTGCAAGTCCTCCCTGATCCCCTGATACTCTTCCTCCTGCAGCTGCCTGTTCTCCTGCACGTTGTCTAGGATCTGGCCCATGGTGTCCTGGGAATGTTGGTAGGCTCCCAGGATCTTGGAGAGTGACTCCTGGAGAGTCAGTTCCCTGTTCCTGTCCTCCCCCTGGCGCACAGCAGTCCTCCCAGTGTCCCTGTTGGCCTGTGGCTCTGTCCCCTGAACGGTGTGCCCACTGCCATTGACCACAGGTACCTGATTGTCTTGGGGATGAGGTGTGGCCTGGGGTCCTTGTAAAGGTGGGCACACTGCTGATTGACATGTCCTGGGGACTGAGGTTTGGGTACGCTGGGTGGGCACTGTGATGTTGGATCCTGATGGGGGAGGCTCTGTGGTGGTCTGTGAGTGGGCTTGGGTGCCGGCTGTCCAGTGGTCCCTGATGGGCCAGGTTAGTCATCCAGATCCAGAAGTCCAGAGTTACTGTCTTCTCTGGGGGCATTTTCTGTTGGGGGACCAGATATTCGTGGCACCTCCTCTCCACTTACATTGGCTGGGGCACCTGTGTGGTTGTAAGTGATATATTATGCTTCATTTGTATGACATTTTGCACATCCCTGGCTTCCCCTCTATGGTTACTGTTGCCCTGCCACCTTTTGTTTGTATATGGTGATGTATTGTGGGATTGTTAGTTTTCCTATGCTGTGCATGCTTCTGTGAATTGTGTCCATGCAGGGCTTGGAGGGCTGTCCATGCATTGGTGTAGCATGCAGGGCTTGTCATTGGGGTTAGTCATATGATAGGTGCAGTGTGTGGGATGTAGTGGAGTGATGGGAGTGAGGGTGAGAGATGGCATGCAGGTATGGGGGGTGATAGGTATTAAATGTTGCTTACCAGTGTCGAGTTCTCTGGCTACTCCAGCGAGTCCCTCAGGATGCAGTAATGGCAGTACTTGCTCCTCCCACGCTGTGGGGGAGGAGGTGGTGGTCCACCACCAGACCTCTGTATGGTGAGCTGGTGCCTTGCTGCACCAAGTACCTTCCCCCGTAGGTCGTTCCACCTCTTCCTGATGTCATCCCTTGTTCTTGGGTGCTGTCCCACGGCATTCACTCTGTCCACTGTTCTCTGCCATAGCTCCATCTTCCTTGTAATGGATATCTGCTGTACCTGTGCTCCAAACAGCTGTGGCTCTACCCTGACAATTTCCTCCACCATGACCCTTAACTCATCCTCAGTGAAACAGGGGTGCCTTTGCGGTGCCATGGGTATTGTATGTTGTGTGTTGGTGAGAGTGTGTTGGGTGATGTGGTGGGGTGTGTGATGTGGGGTGCGTGAGGGATGTTTGGGTGTCAGTGGTGTGTATGTAGTTGTCTGTGTGATGTTGGTTGCTAACTCTTGCAGTCTTTTGGTGTTTGCAAAGGGTTGTGGGTACTGTGGGTGTGTGTTTTATAATGCTGTTGGTGTGTGGGAGTGGTATATGTCTGAATGTCAGGCATGTGTCTTTAGTAATGGCCAATGTGGTGTTGTTTTGTTTGTGGGTGTCCATTCTGAGCGCGGCGGTATGTACCGCAAATGGTTTAGCGCCATTGAATGTCAGCCATGGTGATTTGTGTGTCATAATGTGGTGGGCGTTGTTTTGTTGACTTAACGGTATGGCTGTTGGTACCGACACTTTAGCACTGACCTTTGGGCTGGCGGATTTGTATGTGTGGCAGTATTCTGTGAGGTTGGTGTGTGTTTGTGATAATATGGTGAACGGATATCTGCTACCGAGGCGGTATGTTGGTGTAGGAAAGTACCATCTTGCCTGGCATGTTACCCCCATTTTTACTATATGTATGTTTGTTTTTGCCTATGTGTCACTGCAATCCTGCTAGCCAGGATCCCAGTGCTCATAAAGTGTGCCCTGTATGTGTTCCCTGTGTGGTGCCTCACTGTATCACTGAGGCTCTGCTAACCAGAACCTCAGTGTTTATGCTCTCTCTGCTTTTAAAATTGTCACTGCAGGCTAGTGACTAATGTTACCGCTTCTGATTGGCACACTGGAACACCCTTATAATTCCCTAGTATATGGTACCTAGGTACCCAGGGTATTGGGGTTCCAGGAGATCCCTATGGGCTGCAGCATTTCTTTTGCCACCCATAGGGAGCTCATACAATTCTTACACAGGATTGCCACTGCAGCCTAAGTGAAATAACGTCCACGTTACTTCACAGCCATTTTACACTGCACTTAAGTAACTTATAAGTCACCTATATGTCTAACCTTCACTTAGTGAAGGTTACGTGCAAAGTTACTTAGTGTGTGGGCACCCTGGCACTAGCCAAGGTGCCCCCACATTGTTCGGGGCAAATTCCCTGGGCTTTGTGAGTGTGGGGACACCATTACACGCGTGTACTACACATAGGTCAATACCTATATGTGGCGTCACAATGGTAACTCCGAACATGGCCATGTAACATGTCTAGGATCATGGAAGTGTCACCCAATACCATTCTGGTATTCGGAGGACAATCCCATGCATCCCTGGGGCTCCAGCATAGAGCCCGGGTACTGCTGAACTAACTTCCCGGGGTTTACTCTGCAGCTACCGCTGCTGCTAACCCTCAGACAGGTTTCTGCCCCCTGGGGCCTGGGCAGCCCAGTCCCAGGAAGGCAGAACAAAGGATTTCCTCTGAGAGAGTGCTGTTACACCCTCTCCCTTTGGAAAAAGGTGTTAAGGGCCTGAGAGGAGTAGCCTTTCCTCACCTCTGGAAATGCTTTAAAGGCCACATATGGTGCCCTCTTTGCATAAGCCAGTCTACACTGGTTCAGGGATCCTCCCAGCCCTACTCTGGCATGAAACTGGACAAAGGAAAGGGGAGTGACCACTCCCCTGACCAGCACCTCCCAAGGGGAGGTGCCCAGAGCTCCTCCAGTGTGTCCCAGACCTCTGCCATCTTGGATGCAGAGGTGTGAGGGCACAATGGACACCTCTGAGTGGCCAGTGCCAGCAGGTGATGCCAGAGGCCCCTCCTGATAGGTGCTTATCTTTCTCTGTAGCCAATCCTCCTCTGAGGGCTATTTAGGGTCTCTCCTGAGGGTATCTCACCAGATAACGAATGCAAGACCTCACCGGAGTTCCTCTGCACTTCCCTTTTCGACTTCTGCCAAGAGATTGACCACTGACTGCTCCAGGACTCCTGCAAAACCGCAACAAAGTAGCAAGAAGACTACCAGCAACATTGTAGTGCCTCATCCTGACGGCTTTCTTGACTGTTTCCTGGTGGTGCATGCTCTGAGGGCTGTCTGCCTTCACCCTGCACTGGAATCCAAGAAGAAATCTCCCGTAGGTCGATGGAATCTTACCCCTGCCAACGCAGGCACCAAACTTTTGCATCACCGCTCCTCTGGGTCCCCTCTCATCTTGACGAGCGTGGTCCCTGGAACACAGGACGTGGATCCAAGTGTCCCTGACAGTCCAGTGGCCCTTCTGTCCAAATTTGGTGGCGGTAAGCCCTTGCCTCCCCACACCAGACACTAATCCTGTGTACTGCGTGAACTGCAGCTGCTAGAGCTTCTGTGCACTTTTACAAGACTTCCTTCATCCACAGCCTAGCCCAGATCCCCAACACTCCGTCCTGCATTGCCCAACTCGCTTTGTGGGACCCTCTTTTGTTGTGCTGAGTCAACGGTCATGCTCAGATCTTCTGAACGCCTGTTCTGGTGCTTCTGCTGGTGCTGCCTGCTTCTGCGTGAGCTCTCCGTGTTGCTGAGTGCTCCCTCTGTCTCCTCCTCCAAGGGGCGACCTCCTGGTCCTTCCTGGGCCCTGGCAGCACACAAAACCTTCAACCGTGATTCTTGCAGCTAGCAAGGCTTGTTTGTGGTCTTTCTGCTTGGAAGCA
The DNA here is from genome assembly GCF_031143425.1 of Pleurodeles waltl. Classification (NCBI taxonomy): domain Eukaryota; kingdom Metazoa; phylum Chordata; class Amphibia; order Caudata; family Salamandridae; genus Pleurodeles; species Pleurodeles waltl. The sequence continues at coordinate 1,536,702,254 of NC_090446.1, forward strand.
ACTCTGCATCCTCCAGCACGCCGTGGGACATCTTCTGACCAAAGGAGAAGTTCCTGGCGCCTTCCATTGTTGCAGAATCTTTGGCTTCTTCCACCCTGAGGCAGCCCATTTACACCTTCATCGGGGTTTAGTGGGCTCCTCACCCCCCTGGACACTTGCGTGACTCTTGGACTTGGTCCCCTTCCTTTGCAGGTCCTCAGGTCCAGGAATCCGTCTTCAGTGCTTTGCAGTCAGTTGTTGTCTTTGCAGAATCCCCTATCTCAACTTTACTGTCTTTCTGAAGTAGTAGTGTAACTTTACTCCTACTTTTCAGGGTCTTGGGCTGGGGTATCCTGGACACCCTTAGTGTTTTCTTACACTCCCAGCGACCCTCTACACACTACACTAGGTCTGGGGTCCATTCGTGGTTCGCATTCCACTTTTGTAGTATATGGTTTGTGTTGCCCCTAGGCCTATTGTCTCCTATTGCATTCTATTGTGATCTACAGTGCTTGCACTACTTTTCTAACTGTTTTCTTACCTGATTTTGGTTTGTGTGTATATTTTGTGTATATTACTTTTGGCATATTGTCACTAAAATAAAGTAACTTTATTTTTAGTAACTCTGAGTATTGTGTTTCTTATGATATAGTGCTAAGTGAAATAAGTGGTATAGTGGGAGCTTTGCATGTCTCCCAGTTCAGCCTAAGCTGCTCTGCTCTAGCTACCTCTATCAGACGAAGCTGCTTGAACACCTCTAATCTACTAATAAGGGATAACTGGACCTGCCACAAGGTGTAAGTACCACAAGGTACCCACTATAAGCCAGGCCAGCCTCCTACAGTTGGCGGCCATCAGTGTGGCGGTAAGCAGAATTTACCACCAGTGTCATAATGAGGGCCTACATCTTAACAGACGATATACATTAAGTTTTCCTGGGTACATTAAGTACATAATCTTGATACTTTCTTGGTCGTTTCCTTTTTCTTGGAATTATTTTTGGCTCCTCTTCCTTATCAAGCTTGTTGCCTCCACTTGTTCTTTCGTTGTTATTGCCATTCATTTTCCGAGCAATTGACAACTTTTCTTTGTTCCACCACCTTCCATCATCCAATTTAATGGTATTTTTAAGCACTCTTACAACCAATTTAGGTGACAAAAACTTTGACTCCCCCTTCTGAATTTTCCAAACACTTTTAACATTCACATAATCCTCCACTTTTACATAAATTGTCTTCCTTGGCTCCCCAAAATACCTACTTTGAGCTTGCACCCTTCTTTCACTAACCTTATCAACCAATTCTCTGTCAACAGCAAACTCACCTTGCTTCCTTAGTTGCAGGAAACCTGCCCCTCATCAACACAAACAGGGAACCTTTGTATCCGCGTTGGGAGTTGTACGCACAGCCCACATCAATTTCTTGGGCACCAATTTGAAATTCAAACCACTTGCCTTAGCAAACTGTACATTATCCTTAACAACTCTATTGAATCGTTCCACCAAACGATTGCTTCTAGGATGATACAATGAAGTCTTTGTGTGCTTGATGCCCATAAGTTAGCAAATTGAGCTGACACAAACTGACAATCATTATCAGTCAAAATTCCATCTGGTATTCCTTCCTTATCAAACACTGAATCCAGGAACTGAATAACCTTAGTAGTATTGGAAACCTTCACAAACTTGAGATCAGGCCATCGGCTGTAAAAATCCATGAGTACTAATCCATATTCTGTCACGCCATTTGACAGCACTGTAGGACCAATAATGTCAATAGCAATTTTACTCCAGGTACACTTACCGCCTCTACTGGATTAGGTAGTGTGAACTGAGATTTGTTGCTCATAGCACACATTATACAATCCCTCACAAAGTGCTTCACACTTTTATCCAACCCTGGCCACCAAAAATCCTCTCATAACAATGTGCCCTTCATGAGCCAAAGTTAATATCTTGTGCCTTAGACTCCCTGGCACCACCAATACATTAGAATGCATCAAGATATGATTTACCACTGATAGCTCTTCAAAAATCTGCTTTTAAGCTTCACTTATACCCTCCTTGCATTTCAACTTTTTCCATCCTTGCGATAAACCAAGTTTAACCTCACACATCTGTTCATCTGCATCACACACAACCTTCCACTCATCTTCTGACACTTCTCCTTCCAGACGACTTTCAACAGAGCATACAACAACCTCAACCTCACTTGATCCTACTTCATATTCACTGCTCATATTTTCACTGGGAAGCTGTGAAAGACAATCATCTAACAAGTTTCTAGCACCAGGTACATACTCAATGTGGTAATCATACGCTTGCAATCTGTATGGCCACTTGGCTAGTCTAGGAGAAGCATGTTCTGCTCCTTTTGTAGAAAATAACTGCACTAAGGATTTGTGATCCATCTGAACTGTAAAATGCTTGCCCCACATGTAACTCTTAAAATGCATAATACCCCACCCACACACAAGTGCTTCTCTTTCTATAGTTGAATACTTAGGTTCTGCACCTGTTAGGCTGAAAGAAGCAAATGCAATTACTTCACCCTTACCCAGTTACCATTGCAATAAAACTGCACCTAAGCCTCTTTGAGTGATATCAGTCATAATTGTAGTCTAATCCTTAGGATCGAATGATTTTAACAGAATCGCCTGAGCTACTTCATCCCTTATTATTTGGAATTCTTGCTCACAATTTAAACCCCATTAATGACAGCACAGTTAGGAATAAATCTAATATAGAATTCCACTAGCCCCATAAAAGACTGGAAATTCTCAAATGCCCTAACAAAACTAACCTTAGGTTCTACACCATGCTTTGAAATCTTGTACCTCAGATAATCTATGCACTAAACATTAAATTTGCATTTGTTCGCACTGAGTGTGACCCCTTTTTCCTTTAATATGGATAATGCTCATCTCAACCTCTCATCATGTTGATTCTGATTCTATCCAAAAATTAAGACATCATCTGGGAACGCCATAATTTCTTCAATATTGTTGAACAAGTTATCTACCACCCCTTTTGAACACAGTAGAGACAGAAGCCAATCAAACGGCATACATTTAAATTGGAATAAACCCTCTGGATAAATGAAGTTAAATGCCTAGACTCCAGATGTAAATTGATCTGATGGTAAGCCGAAGCCATATCCAACAAACTGAACTTATTGGACTCCTTCAAGGTGGACAGCATCTCAGTAATATTTGGTAAGGGATGGCGATCAACCCAGATTTGACAGTTCAAATCACGTAAGTCCACACACATGCGAATGGACCAATTTGCTTTACGAGCTATAACAATGGGAGCAACCCAATCAGATGATTCAATTCTTTCTATCACTCCTTGACGGCACAGTTTGTCAAGCTCCTTCCTTAGCTCGTCTCTTGGAGCTAAAGGAACTCTATGCACCGTATGTATTTTTGGAATAGCTTCATCCCTCAACTTGATCTTGTGAGAAAAACCCTTGAAACTCTCAAGTCCATCCTGGAACACCTCCGAACACTCATCTTCCCATGTGTTATTTTCAATGGAAAACACAGGCTTATAATCCTTATTTACAATCTCCTGAGCAGAATTGTTAGGATCAAGCAAAATTCCTAAACTCTTTTGATAATTTCAACCTAATAAACACATCATCCATAGCAACATATACTAAACCTTTTGCAATACTGCCTTGAAAATTGAATTCTGCTTCATATTCATGTTTCCCCGCAACTTCTATTTGTTTTCCACCATACCCAACAGGTTTAATGCAAGAATCTTTAAGGCAAATATGATTAAAACACTCCCTTCATTTTTTTCACTCAGCAAGGTGAATGATGAGCCTGAATCAGCCATCACTCTCATGCCCCCCCCATTAAAAAGTAGGTCGCAAAATGGTCTCTTTACTTTGTTAGATGTTATGCCATGTACATTCTCTTCCTGTGTTTCACATACATCAATGATGGTCAAGATTTCATCTTCGTCAATGGAAGTTTCCACAATACCAGATGTTCCATCTTTGATTAAACCAAGAACACTTCCAGGTGCTATTTATCTTTAGACCTACAAACTCTGTCAAAATGCCCCATTTTCATACATTTGGAACACTTCTTATCTACTGCTGGACACACATGTGCATTGCCTTAATAGGACACACTGCCACACCTCTAACACTCCAATTTCCTAAAGTTCTCTATTCTAGTGCCAATTTCAACCGCTTTCTCCAGAGTTTAGTTTGGGGTGGACAGCAGAGTTTCTTGCACCTTTTTGCTACTCGTTTTCTCTACCAGTTGATAACGTATCATTTTATCTTCACACGCCTTCAACTCGCATGTAACAGCAAGTATTCTTAACACCCCCACAACACTTGCAACAGGTTCACCAGATACTTGAGCTCTTTTGTAAAATGTATGCCTGTCTATAATGTAATGACGTTCTTGCAAGCTTTAAACCTAGAATCAATAGATTTAATGGTAGAAGCCTATTCATCAATTCCTCCATCTCCTTCACCTTCTCCTAACTGAACTAATATTTGAGATATGTGTTTTCAAATTTTCCGACCTTCCGATCCCAAACAGTGCAGAAGAATGGCAAACGTTTTTTCATCTGTAAAAGTGTCACCATCCAAGGCATCCAGGTACGCTTCAAAGCCTTCTTTCCATAATTCCCAATCTGATTCAGAAGAAGCAGGATCAGGAGTAAAAACAGGTGGTGGAATTAAAGCATGTTGCATGACTTAAGGTATAAATACAAGTTATCCAACTTGTACTGTGCACTAAAGTCTTTTGCCACTTCAATGCCAGATCCAAGAACATTACTGCAGGTATGCTGTGTTTTTTGTAAAAAACATCATAGTACAATTAATCCATTTTGGCGTAGGAGGGAGGAGATACCACAAACACTATTCACAATAAACTACAGTGACAAGCACAATATCACTGAGATTATTTCTGTTTTGGTGTGCGTATCACTGTGCAGAAGTCAACACAAAGCTAATTACAGAGAAATACGGTGACACACGCATTTATAAAGAAGTGCGTATCACCGAGGCACAACAATGGAAACTAATAGCAAATCCAAGCGTTACGTTGCTTGGATACCGATACGAGTCAAAGCAACCACGCAGCCATGTGTAGTGTAAGGTTGCTTGGAAACTGAGGCCTTGTGACCTCACATGCACTGCTAGTGCTGCGTGCACAGGATTAAACACAGATCAGGTCCTCATCCGAGTGTGAGCTGACGTTGCCAAGCGATGCTTGGAAACAGGAACACAGAGCTACAACATCATGCAGAGATTGGCCACAGGCACGCTCCTAATGACAAACGGTTCATGCTACACATGCCAGGTCCCCCAAGCGCACCCCCAAACCTGGATGTTCAGAGGCAGTCAGCCGAAGAATATGAGCAAAAACCAAGGACGAGGTTCTGGAGGTCAGATTAAAAGGCTGGAAAACGTCACAGCATCAGCAACACAGCCTGAGTCCAAATGAAGATCTGATTTCACATGTGGGGGATAGTCCTGTTCACAGTTCATCGCCAATACACAGACTTCATTGTTAAGGTACGTTTAATTGTGAAACAGATCCAGAGTAACGTTACACCTCCTTCCACCTGGCCGCTTCTCCGCTTCTCTTTCACTGCTTCTCTCCCAACCACCCGCCTTCCACACTCATACATTCCACATTCCATGCACACTCAGAATTTGTTGACATTCAACATACTCTGAGCTAAACTGAGACCCAACACAATGTTTTGAATTACTTCAGATCCCAGGCAATTTGAAGAAAAAAAAGTTTTTGTAAATAATGAAAGGGACAGATCAATTTGGGCAACTTCATTTATTAACAAATGTTCCTCTAAATTTGTATACATTTATTAAGGAGCATGTTATTGTTTACAGAGTTTGCAAAACGCAGGTACACTAAAGTTGTATTGGAGTGAAATGAACCCGACATGTATACGTTTACTTTATGAGGAAAGGATGAAACACTTGGAGCAATTGGGAAAACAACCTTGTTTTAAGATCATCTTAATTGTTAAAAACAGGTGATACATGACAAGTTAATAGCAACACTACTGCTTACTTTGTAAAATAGTTTTTTAATAAAGTATGTATGTTGGTATAGATGGTGGCATCATCTTAAGCATTAGTACAGATGGGGCACTTGTGACAAAAAAACCTGATCTTGTGTCACTTATCGATGTACATCATGGACAAATCCCGGCAAAACATCAAAGCAGAAGCCCGCAGGGTCGGTCAACACCCAAACCGGATGCTCCTGTACACAGACGATGCTGTATTGATTTCCAGAACTTCTAAGGGCGTTCAACAGTTGATCAACGGCTTTGCCTTGTACATGGAGGATCAGGACATGAAAATGAATTTAAAGAAAACACTTGCCATGATATGTGGGAGGTCTAAAAAGAGAACTCATCATCTTAGGAGAGAAGTACCGGCCGAAAATATTTAGGGGTTTAGTTTACTAGTAACAGCCAAAGGGGAAAGCATTTGAAAGTGGCAAAACAGAGGTTTATCAGATCCTCTGATGCCTGTTTTAGATTTGCAGCTAAAATTGGGAATAAGCCAATTGGAGAGCTTTTGACTTTATACAAAAGCAAATGCATTCTGAGTGTCACATATGAATCCCCATTGTGGAGTACGATAAGATGTTCTCTTTTACAATCACAGGGGAATCTTTTTCTTCATAGTTCATAAAGAACTGGCAGTCTCTTAGTTAGAGGTCATCCTACAGATAAGTCCCATCACAGTGTGGCATAGCACCAGGAGTAAAGCCGGTACCACATTTAGTACAGAAATAATAGAAGATTGCTTAACTCTGGAGCATAGGGTAAAAATTCCATGGCTGGCTTATGTGGAGAGCCCTTTCAAGGAAGAGGATGGGAGCATGAGTATTGAGGGCCTGCATGTTGCAATACAATAAAAAAGACTTCAAAATGGTTACATGGGGGAAAAGATGGCAGAAAGGGAAGATAGAGCATGCCTGAAATCTACAGTGGCAACATATCTCTCAGACCCTGTGCAACCAATTGTACAGTAATCATACTTTAGTAGCAAAGATTCAGCATATGTTCTATCTTACAAGGCTGCGAATTGGCACTTTGCACTTTATGGATGTTTTTCCCAAAATGGGCCTTTGTTCACAAAAGGTACCTCATTGTCCATGTGATGACAAGTCAACTCAGTCCAGAGTGCACTTTGTTCCTTTTTGTAATTTTTATAGGGACTTAAGAAAACAAATATTCAGACCAATGTTTTTACAGGAAAACCTATTTGTAATCATTTTAATTTTATTCAAAATCTTGGTAATGTGACTATAAGTCATAGAGTATTGGTTTACATTTCGAAAGCTATTCACAAAAGAAAACAGCTTTCACATTTAGATGCTTTTAACTTATGAAGCAGAGGAAAGAGGTTTTAAATTACTAAGTTCTATAATTAATATGCTTGTTTTCATTGTTTTGAACTTGTGGATGACTTTGGAGACATATTTGCATGATTTTATCTTTGTGCCTCTTTTATGGATATTTTATATCTGAATAAAGATATTTGATGAAAACAAATAACTTAGCCTAATATTTGAATGTGTAAAGAACGAAGGGTACCTGGTAGCTAAGTGACAGGTGTGTACTGATCCTTAAATTCAAACTGAGCTTCCCCAATGCCCTGTTGGATGCTTGCCTTTCAATCAAAACTATATTTTAGGGTTCTTCGTATCTTCTAACTTTGCAAGCAGACATATTAGTAACTGGTGGTTTTGATGGTGTATTTGTTAAAAGCTCCTCGTGAGAACCTTTTAGGCACTACCTTTTGTAATTAACACAACTGCGTTATGCACATGAGGAATGTGTGTAGCACTTCACTTTTAATGTAAAAATATAACATTAGATGTATTTGTTTTTTTTTTTGCTATGGTGCTTATGCCTAATTGTTTTCTGCGCCCACCTGTGCTACTCTGTACTTGTAAAAGGCATTTCAGTGTTAGTGTTTTAGAGCTAAAACATGTTTGTTTTATTTAACAGTTATTATTACACTACTTTAATTAATCTATTCACTAATAACAGGAGCGTGAAGGCCAGACCTATGAGCTATACAATGATGTTTGAATTTGTTCCAGGTATCCAAATGGCTCAGATTCTGTTCATTATCTGTGTTAGAATTTCCAGTGTTCTTGTAGTCTGACCAGTAACTCCTTTGGTGACTGTAACTATGTCTGTAGAGCAGATGAAATCACGGCCTCCAAATGAAAACCACTGTGGAACTATGATTTGTTGGATAGTTTCTAAGCACTGATAACAATATTTAATAAAGTTTGGATAAATGCCCAAAGTCCACCCTGAAATGCAGTCTTTGGCCGCTAAACCTATCTCTGAGATCTAATAAATGAAGGAGACGAGTCAGGGACTGTGATGCTCTTTCTACTTTATTGGTGAATTGACACAAGGGACAGCAGAATCACAAGACGTTCCTAGAGAATACTTATTGAGAAAAAGAAAAGGAAGATGATCCCTTGTGTGGAAAGTTGAAAAGTAAGTGTTTCCAGTAATCAGCGCTGTTGCAGAATTCATCAAAATGGCCTTAAGACCAGGGTCCGGGGTACCCTGCAGGAAAGAAAAACAGACACTGCTGAATAACCTACTCCTGGATAATTTACATACTGACCCTCTAAGCAGACCACTGTAAAACGAACTGGTGTTGTGTTAGCAAACATCTTTGGCCGTGGTGCAGCCGCGGCCCATCCATAGAGGGAGAGGATCCATGCCTCCTCATCTTTTGCCCCTCAAGAAGAGTGTCTGCAAGGCTGAGCAAAGGTTAGCCTGGCAGACACTCATCATTTCCAGGCCAGGCAGCCAGGAGCTAGATGTGTGATAAATGTGCAGGCTCCTGGCTGCCTCAGCTGAACTTTGCTGGGCTGAGGAGGTCACAGCTCCTGTAGGGCTGAGGAGGTCACAGCTCCTGTAGGCATGACCTCCTCAGCAAAGGTCCTTAAAGCCCTCCCCTTAGGTGATGAAGGGTAGTGCCATTCATTGGGAAGCAGCCTTAACCACGACTCCGTAACAACGAAGTTGTGGACAACGAAAGTGGAACAACACATTCGTTAACCACGACTTCGTTGTTTGGTGCCTTAACACGCATGTGCTGAAGCACACACCTTCGGCTCGGACCTTTAACTGATACAGTGAGCTGTAAGGCTATAGTAAATCCCATGCAATGCATGCGAAATCAGCAGATCATTGAATGGTTTGTCTTGAAGATTTGCAAATGCCCTCAAACATGACAGTTTGTTGGCATTTCCAAACTACTATCGGACACCCTCAAAATTGTTAGTTTTAACCAGAGCTGGAGTAGCACGTTTTTTAACTATGGGAAGGAAGATCTCTTGGAAGTACATATGTGAAGAGGTTTCTTCACAGGAAAATATTTTCCTAATAGAAAAAGGAAAGAAAAGATAGAGGGGGTCATTCTGACCCCGGCGGTCTAAGACCGCCGGGGCCAGGGTCGGCGGGAGCACCGCCGACAGGCCGGCGAAGCCCTGCAGGGCATTCTGACCGCGGCGGTTCAGCCGCGGTCAGAAGAGGCAAACCGGCGGTCTCCCGCCGGTTTACCGCTGCCCTTAGAATTCCCCATGGCGGCGCAGCTTGCTGCGCCGCCATGGGGGATTCTGACACCCCCTACCGCCATCCTGTTCCTGGCGGTTCGCCCGCCAGGAACAGGATGGCGGTAGGGGGTGCCGCGGGGCCCCTGGGGGCCCCTGCCGTGCCCATGCCAATGGCATGGGCACGGCAGGGGCCCCCGTAAGAAGGCCCCGCAAAGTATTTCAGTGTCTGCTAAGCAGACACTGAAATACGCGACGGGTGCAAACTGCACCCGTCGCACCCCTGCAACTACGCCGGCTCAATTCTGAGCCGGCGTCCTCGTTGCAGGGGCATTTCCTCTGGGCCGGCGGGCGCTCTTTTGGAGAGCGCCCGCCGGCCCAGAGGAAATGTCTAAATGGCCGCCGCGGTCTTTTGACCGCGGTGCGGTCATTCAGCGGTTGTACCTTGGCGGACTTCCTCCGCCGTCCGCCAGGGTCAAAATCAGGCCCAGAATGTTCAATAGCACATCAGGACAATTGTGCACTGGGGAAGTTTGAGCTTGGGAAGCTTGTCACATGAAATTCTAGAGTCATACATAGAAATCTGTACTAGGCAGAGGCTCTTTTGGGAAGCCCTGTTCCAATATGCTTCTGACTCACAGCTGCACTTTAGCTTGTCTTTGATAGAAGAAGACATCTTTAAAATTAAAAAAATAAGTAAATTGCTGCTGTTTTTTGCATTGTGTTACTTTGTATGACAGGCTGTAAAAAACATTAGTACATATGCACCCAGATGTAGTTCTAATGTCTATTGCAGAGGACCTTTATAGATGTTATATTATGCTATGTTATGGTATTTATTTTACACATTTACAGTAACATCAAATGCTTCTCAGCATGATTCACAAATAAACATGTAATGACGAATTTAAATAACATAGAATTTGTGTAATGTCATGTGATGTAATGTTTGTAAAAGGTGATGTCCTCCAACTCTGGTTGATGGTTTTGATCCTAATTATGAGGTGTCAGTGGGATCTAATTTTTATAACCAAGATTGGGAAGCATTTGATAATCAATGTAGCAGGTGGAAAAGTTTCTGTTATTTTGGTGGTTAATGAACATGCAAACTTATTTAAGACTCATTTTAAAATGTCATATATATACTGTTATGATTTATCTTGATTATTTTTTTTAATTCTGTGGATGCTTTGAAACCTCCCAATAAACTAATTTGATCTGTTCAATTTCTGACTTGAAAGATAGTGAAGCTGAATTATTTGATGAAAATTATAGTGGTGTTGGCTAGAGAATTGACTGCAACTTGTAAGCCCCATAACAGAAAAATAGAGGTGATTGCTCTTAATTGCGTGACAGGCACGCTATCTCAGTAAGCCAGCTCTGTGTCTGGGGCACCTAAAGTCCATACAGGCCCCTCTGAGCAGTGTCAGTGTTGCATTCTTCTCATCTCTACCACATTGGCCTGGTGTTAGCCCCCGTTAACAATCAGTCTTAGGCAAACTAAAGCTGTTCAGCTTTCTCTACTATATTACAAGCTCCTGTCTAGGGGATAAAGGATCGGTGCATGCACATTTTTCTTTGTCCTCAGGTTCCACAACATTTTCAGCTTTTCTGTCACAGCTTGTGATCCCTCATCTGAAGGGACTCCTAAAACTGCTGATTTGGTGCTGCCTGCAATTCGTGAGAGAATTTATTGGCCTCCTGCCCAGTAGTTTAGAGCAGGTATCTCCCTTAATTGTGTCATCAGGAAGTGGCTGGTGGCAGCATTATGGTATTTAGAGTCCAGTAGACTCAATCAGAGGTGTTGTCTGAAGAAAATCCTTTAAAAATTACGCCCAGAGACTGGGGGTTACTGGGGCACCTTCACTTGCATTTGTTGATAATTATGCATATGTTGCCAGTAATAACATTAGAATCTGTGTCCACAATCACTTTTGTTGGTCACCTGTAGATAGGGTCATTATGAGCTGATCAATTGTGTTGTTTTGTATGAAACAGTGAGTGCAGGATTGTAGGTGGACGCTGCCCACAAAGGAACAACAAAGAATATGGTGTCAGATGCACTAAGGTTTTTAGCTGTCGCAAACCCTGCACTTCACTGATCTTGTGGCTTTAATGCAGCTGAAATTGTGTTTAATGTACGAAACCCATAAAAAGCTTTACTGACCTCTGACATGGGTTTAGAAATGGATTAATAATCACAATTTGAAAGAGCCATTTTGTGGGGTTCCTTTTCAAATTGGGGTTTGCAGAAAAATGTATCAATGCTTTACAATCCTGATACCAGTCACAAACCATTAAAAAGTTACTGAACCACAATTTGTAGTTGTGCCTGTTTCAAAAAAGTAAAGGACGTTCCTTTGGGCTGCTTACTCTTGGTAAATTGTAGCAAATATTTTTGAATGAGTAGGCAATGATCCAGGGGATCACTGCCAGCACTCACATAAAACTTCAAAAAGTAAATACGTTTTTGTTTTATTTTAAGACAAATTCAGCCCTTTCTTCTTTGAAGAAATTGGACTGCTTTTTTTCCCCAGGGCTTTTCCCTTGGACCTAATGTGGCTCGGGATAGGGTGCTGCACAGCCCCTCTCTCCTTTTCAATTAAATATGGCGCCAGGGGATACAGTACTCAGGCTCCTTGAGGCTCAAGTGAGGGGGTGGTGGTTACCGCACCCAGCTCCCCTTAATATGTGTTGCTGAGTGGGTGTCCTGGGTGGGCACTGGGACACTGACCTTTAGTTTTAAGAACCTTTGGTGGATGGGGTCCCCAGGGTGAAAATAAGGTCCTCCCCCCTTTAAGTTACATATGGCCCCGGGTGATAGTGTTCCCGAAGCCTATTAAGGCTCTGGGATGGGAGCCACACGGACCCTCTCCCCTTTTTATTGGAATGTGTCCCTGGAGGATGGAATCCAGGGTGTCAATTAGTGCTTTAGGAAGGGAGCTACATGCCTCATCCCCCTAACATATATGTTTTGGCCCTGGTAGATGGGGTGACTGGGGTCCATAGGCCACACCTACACTGCCCACACCAAAGGCTGTGCATTGGCGAGGGGTTGCCAGCATGTAGGAGGTTGACTGCCTTTGGGTAGGTTGGCCACATGACCTAGCCAAAGGCCAGTCTCTTTGGCTAAGCCTTAGAATAGCACAGCAATGGGTTGGCTGCCTTCAGGGAGTTGCAAGCAGAGCCTGGCCACAGGATAGGGTCCCCGGGGCCTAATATGGCATGAGGATGGGATCAGCATTGCTGTTCCTCTTTTTTAATGCAATTTGGCTTGAGAGAGGTGCTATGTTTTAAACATACAAAACCACTGAAATTCACCAGTTATAGTTAGCTCTGGTAACCATAACTCATGTCCTATGGTAACTATAACTCACACCCTCGCTATGCACGCTAATTACCCCACGCATTGCATCACTAATGACATTCACTGAAAAAAACAAAGGTTAGAGAAATGTTATAGTTAGGAAATAGAATAAGACTAGAACTTGATTTTACCTTCACATGTTATATATCAGCGCTTATCCTGGACCACGCTAAAAGGGAAATAAAGAACATTGTTTACAGAAAATCATAAAATGGATGTTCATTTCAGAATTCATGCTGTCCTGTTGGTTTATGTGTGGTAGGTTGGAGATGCTGCATATTTTAGGAGCACTGAGGTGGATACAACAGTTCATGTGCACCAAGCTCGTTTGAATATAGTTGAAAGGAAGTCACAGCTGAAACAAATGTGGAATCTGCCCTTTCGGGTAGACGAGGCCATGACCTCCAATTTGCAGAGGGAGAGGAATGAAGCCAATGCATGTTGTTTACTGCTTGGGTTTTTGTGACTCTTGTGCTCCTTGTGATCCTTGGTGCTACTCATCTACCCATACTGCACCACTGATCTTTCACAATATTATCCTGTGGCTTAGATTTAAAAATGTTGCTCTGCTCCCTGCCCCAAGCCTTTAACTGATCACCTCAGCTACAATATACATGAGAATAGACCATGGACTTAAGGGTTTGATTTGCAGCCCAGGCAAAAGTAACCATCCTCTAGGGGAGTTTGGTTCATTCCACTGGGTTAGCAGATTCATTGATGCTCTGGTGAAGTGCTTTGCATTCTGTTTCTCCCCCACACCCAGGTTTAATTTATGGTGCTCTGCATGCTGAAGTACTTTAGTGAGTCTGCAGAACAGTTCTCAGATGTGAGAACACAGTGCAGCTCAGACCACCATGCACAACAGTAGTGGACACTGACACTACTTCCATAACCACACAGTAATCCGTAGAGCTACTCACATATCCACTCAGTCACTCATACAGTCACTCATGCAGTGACAACACACTCATGCACGCACTCACTTCTTCACACAAATGCTCATGCACCCTTTCACTCACTCATACACACACACATACACCCACTCACTCAACTAAACAACCACGTATGCACCCTCTCACTTACCCATACCCATACTGAAACTCATGCACCCACTCACTCACCTATACAACCACTCACGTACCCTCTCACTCACCAAGTCAGCCACTCATGCACTTACCCATACACTCACTCATGCAGCAACTCACTCACCCACAGATCCATTCATGCACTCATTCACTCACCTATTCAGACACTCATGTACCTGGTCACTCAGGCATACAATCACTCATGCACCCTCTCAATCAGCATTACAGCACACTGCACATAATTAGTGTCTGATAGAGCAGGGAATTCACAAGGATTGCACTGATTTACAGAAGAGAGGTAAACGGGTATAGGCTTCACAATAGCGTGTCTCCTGTAGCTTTTACTTTGCTTAAAAACACAACAGCCATCTGGACGCAATTAAGGCAGCAAAAGTTAAGCAAACTGTGGAAGCAAATTGCACCTAATTCTTTTTCTAGGAATGAAAGGCATATAATGTGTAAATTGCACATGACTCCCCATTACTGTTTGTGGAAATGGTAATTGGGTGCAATCTAATCACATGATCCTTTGCTCACAACACTCAAATGCAAACTAGTGGGAATGGAACATGCACACAATTTTCCAAGCCCACAGTATTCAGACCCTGTGTATCAGACCTACATAAAGGTTGGAGGGTATGTATGTACTTAAATAGGTGATGTATCAATACACACATTACTCAGGAAAACAAAAACATAATTCAACACAGAAAGAAGAGAATGTATCAGAGAGAGTCATTTAAGGAGAGCGGAAGAGACAGGGAGGGAAAGTTAAAGACAAAGACGAGACCGAACGAGAGTCAACAGAAGAAGAGAGAGAGGAATACAGAGTGAGTATGAGGAAGTGTTAACATGAAGGGGACGTAAGTAAAAAGCATATTTGACCCAACACTATTAACACAAAACCAGGGGGCATATTTAATAGCCCCTAGCACTACAGAGCGTCACTTTTCGTGATGCTCCGGTGGGGCTAAGCACTGCTTCATATTCGTCAGAGCGGTGTGCAATGGGTGTTGCAGTCGGCGTTTCACCGCAACACCCATTGCTTTTGACGCTGCCCCAGATTTATGAGTTGTCATAAACCTGAAGCAGCGCCAAAAACGAATGCCACCCCAGGGGTGTTGTTAACATGGCGCAATGAGGAGGAATGCTTTTATTCTTCGTTGTTTGCTTTTTCTATGTGTGCTGAATTTTATCAAATTAATTGTTAGAATAAATCCCACAACTTACAATTGTTGGATTTAATAGAACTTGTTCAGGTAAAGAGTTTTAAACTCTACCTAAAAAGATGACAAACTTCAGCCCTGTAGTGCTCTGCTCTGATTAGTCAGGCTGCCTTGATGAGGTGTGAAGTAGCCTGGGCTGAACACAAAGGAATGTGCCTGTGGGAGGAGAACTTCAATCAGCAGATGGAGAAGCAGGAAGGGGGAGGGCTGCCAAACTGGTCTTCAAAGACAGGGAAGGACATTTGGAGTAGCCCAGCACCTCCCTCACATCCTGCAACCCCAGACAATTAGGTGCCTTCTTGATTAGGTTAGGAGAGGGCAGGCGAGGGGTGTGTTCAAGATTTTTAGCCACACCAGTGGGTGGGCTCAGCCAGATGTAACCTCCAAAAATCTGTTTCAGCCATGATGGAATATTTGTGGACTGTTGCTCCCCGGGTTTTATTTTTGCCACACTTCCAAGGAAGTGGTCATCACAGGGGGAAGGACCCTGCATCTGAATGGAGAACCAGGACCCCACTATTTGTCACCCAGGGGCAAGGATGAAACTGGCAGTACTGCACCCACACCTCAGATCCCTACAAGGAACAACTACAGGAAAAGGACTGCCCTGCTGGACCCCTGACCTTCACCTGAACAATGCACTCTACAGGACTGCACCAGCTGCACATTTGAGCTTCACCACAAGAAGGACTTTGCCTGGCTTCAACTGGTTCAAGGAGGGACTCCCTGTTTGCTACAGGTGAAAAATTGCTAACCAGATTCTCCTGCACTAACCCCTGAAGAAATTGACCAGCTGACCACCGTCTAGTGACCAATTTGGAGTGTGCGCCAGGTGCATTCTGGGAGTTGTAGTCCACCAGGGAAGTCCCCATAGGTTACAATGTGAGGAACATTCCTTTAAGTAGTAGGAGTCAACTCAATGATTACTTGGATAATATATGCACAGAAAGGGTCATATAAGCAGTTGACTCCTCTCAATGGGTCTCACCCATTGTTGTGGGGAAGAAGAAGAATGGGGGCATAAGGCTATGTGTCAACCTCAAACCATTAAACTAGACCATCTGTTTCCCTCTTCCCAAGAGTTAAGAAATGTTAGCTTAACTGGGAGGGGGGCACAGTATTCTCCAAACTAAATCTCAAGACAGCCTATCACCGGTTAGAGCTGTGTGAGGAGTCCAGATCCTTGATCGCTTTCAACACTCCATTTGGGCATTTAGACTTTTACTGTTGCTATTTGGACTGGCCTCTGCAACATCAGTTTTCCAAAAATTGATGGTTGAGTTGTTTGGGCAAAAGGAGCAAGCAACTGCATATCAAGACAATATTCTGGTGTTCATCAACAATGTGGAGAATCATTTGAACATAGTGGATGAGGTGTTGTGTACTCTGCAAAACCTTGGGTTTACTGTGAAGAAGGAGACATCCTGCTTCAGATTGGCTGAAGTGGAGTATCTGGGTCAAGTGTTATCATGAATGGGCATCAAAACAAAGGCAGATTTAGTAAATGTCATCAAAGAAAGCCCTGAGGATAACGAACAACTGAGATAATTCCTGGGCATGTGTAAGAATGATTCCTGATTTATAGATGATATTGCCCTACAAGCTGAACCTCTCAGGAAATTCCTATTCAAGGGTGAGAGGTATGTGTGGCGCAATGGTGAACAAGAAATGTTTTAGAATCTGAAATCGATTTTTCAAAACTCCAGCTCTTAGTGAGTTCAGGCATGACGTTTCATTTACTGTGACAGTAGATGCTAGTAGTGTTGGCTTTGGGGCAGTCTTCACCCAGTTAGTAGATGGAAAAGAAAACATGGTAGCATTCGCTTCAAGATGTGTGTCTATAGACCAGCTGAACTGCGGCACTATTCAGAGGGAAGCCTTGGAGTATGTGTGGGTGACAAGCATTGTTCTGCCTACCTTTGGGGTAGAAAGTTCACACTTATGACAGACCACAAACCTTTAGTGTTTCTACTATCCGGGAAGTATTTGACTCATGCTAGTCATAGTTGGTTTGGTTGTTCGGAAGAATGTACAAATTCAATTTTGATATAAAGCATATTTCCATAGCAAGGAATTCCAGAGCCAATTTCCTTTCTAGATGCCCTGCGGATGGAGGCACCAGTGATCAAAAAGAAGATGAACTTGAGTGTGGGTGCAAGGACTGATGTGGTGATAGTTGCTGATGGTGCGATAACACTTTGGGAATGGAATACTTGCTCAAAAAGTGATGCATGCAAGTTTGTCCTGAGGAGATTCATCACCAAGTATTGCTTCCAGGAAAGAAATTTGGGAGCAGAGTTCAGGCCTTACTTCAAAGTTAATGACGAGTTGTCGGTAGAATGGGAGTTAGTTTTGCAAGGAAATTTGTTGATTCCTCCAGCAGATTTGAGTGACTGGTTGATGGAGTTGGCCCATCAAAGACATGTAGGAATGACTGGTACCAGGAAGAGAGTGCAAATTTACTAGTGTTGGCCAGGCATGGATGATGAGGTTGAGGCGATCTTGTGCAATTGTACTGGATGTAATGAGGCTGATAGGTTTATAAAATTCCACTGTCCCCTGTTGAACTTCCTAAAGGGCCTTGGGTGAAGATAGGTATGGACTTTATTTGGGGTTATGTATGATTGCCTACCAGAATGAGATTTGCTTTGGTGGTAGTTGATTATTTTAGTAGGTGGGTGGAGTGAAAGTTTACGAGGGAGCTGCCAGGCACTCTGTCATTTAATTGTTATCTATTCTATTCAGGAGGGAGGGCATTCCTCTGGAGATAGCTACTGACAATCAGGTTCAATTTAAGTACCGTACCATGCAGGTGTTTTTGAATTCATTTAGCATCAAGCATTTCAGGGGACTGGAATGATGGAGTGGGTGAACAGAATACTAAAGGAAAGCATAGAATATTCAGTGTTTATGGGAAATAATCTATAGAATTCTGTTCAGGGCAGATTGTGGGGCTATTGTAACACCCCACACTCATCCACTGGCGTGTCTTCATGCATGTTGCTGAGGGGTAGACACTATTCATGAAAATTGTCACCAAATTGGGTCCTGGGAAAAAACAAATGAGGCTGACAGGGTGTCAGAAATTAGAGATATGTGTTGCAAGGTAGAAGAAGTTCACATGAAGAGCAAGGGAAGGTATGATAGCTTGAACAGTGTGAACGACATGCAGTTTCAAGAGGGAGATGTGGTGAAAATCAAGAGACCTCATGGCCAGAAGAGAAATGGTTCCAATTTGTTTCCTGCCAAACAGGTGGTTAAGGTGTCCAATCATGGAATTTTGATGGAGAATGGAAAATGGTGAAGCAAGAGGTGCACTACTGAGGTTAAAAAGATGGATGGGAGGCAAGATACGAATGGGTCTGCTACAATGGAACATGAAAGTAATGCAACACATTCTATGGTTTGGTGGTTGGAGAACAAGAGAGGTATCGACAGCTTGAATGCAGAACAAGGTGTTAGGTTGATTTCACCTAGTTGCGAGTGAGGAGATGGAGATGGTGTTTATCTTGCAGGAAGTGGAGACACACATATTTCCCAGGAAGGTGCAGTGGATACCAGTGGTGTTCATGGTACTGTTCCAGATGGGAGGGACTGGATGATCACATGTTGCCCTAAACATTTATAGGACTATGTTCTTAACTGATGTCAATTGTTTGTGGGACCATGTCCTTTTCCATAGATATCATGTTTGTGATGTTTTGATAGCATCTTTGGTCATTGGTTTGTTTTGTTTGGTTTTATTTTTTTTATATATATTGTTTTGGTTTTCTCAGAAAGACATTTTTGAACTTAATTGTTTATGTTTTAAGTGGGGAAGATATGTGTTATGTTTCACTGTAGGGCTTATGGTAGGATTTCAGCTTGGGTTCCTCGCTGCGCGTTCTAGATCCCTCAGTTGATGCGGGAGCTGGAGCAGTCAGCAGGCTCAGCGTGCATTGGCTGGCTGGCCCATTCACTCAATTAAACCTTTTTAACACATCCTGTTGAGGTACGTATTATTAGATATAACAAGAGTGTTTCTGTGTTTGAGAAGATGGAAAAAGCTTGTACTTTGCTTTGTTGTTCAAATATTTCCATTTGTGAAGAGTTGAACCTGGACATTCAAGATATAAACTGGATGGTAATAAAAAGAGATATTATGAAGACAAGAAGATGACATCCCTGTTTAAAAGAGAGAAAAAGTGATTAAGGAAGTGATTATAAATGTGAGCCTATACCACATCATGGTGATGCACAATGGGCAGGTCAGTCAGCATGAGAATCCTAAAGACAGGAAAGAGGTTGAGGTATGTGGCTCCGAGGGGAACAAGAGCAGTTCTGCCATCCTGGTAGAGTGATCCAGAAATATGGGTACATGGTGAAGAGGTTGAAACCTTGAGAAAAAAGAGCAGGAGCTGATATAGGTTAAAGGAAGAGAAGATTGTGTTGTGGAAAAAACATGCCTCTGAATGTTCACTAGTCCTGTACATGCACAATGCACTCTTGGCCTAGAAAATCTATAGAGGAAAAATCCTATGTAAAACAATAAAATCATGCATGCATGAGAACTATCTGTGCTGGAATCCAGAGCCACTTTGAAACCTAAAGTGTTCTTATACTGAGATCCTGCTCCTAGCATTCTCTGTGATCCAATAAAAGTAAAAAACAAAAGTATTTTTTATTTGAACTTTAAAACCTTGTCCATCGTAAAGTTGGTGTGGCTTATCAGACCAGTGCAGAATGTGATATTTATTAAGTCAGACGGAACAGAAAACATCAAAAACTAAGGAAGACACAGAAGTGTCTAAAAGGCAAGCAAGCTGGCATAGCCCATTTCTCTTAGAAACAGGTAAAAAACCAGGCCATGCTGTCCCAGAGGTTCTGGGGAGGGGGCGAGGCACGGGTGTGACCAGTTGTCCAGGTGCCTTTATTTGCATAAAAATAACTTTTTTATACGACGTAGGATACATTGGCTAAACTGAATATCATGGCAGGGCCGTGTTAAATCCAGGCTTCTATCACTCAAAGGAATGCAGAGGGCAAATCCCAGTTCTGGTCTCCTGGTGTGCACGCTATACAAGATGAGACTGTATAAACAGCTGCAATCTGCACTGAGGGTCTCCATGCAGATGAGTTTGTTTCACTTTCTTATCCTCTCAATTCCCCCAGGGCCGGCTTTAGGGCAGTGCAACAGGTCCAGCCACACCTGGCTCTGAGATCGGGGCGCTGAGTTAAAAAGCACCTGGGGTAGAGTTTTTTGTGTGTTCAGAAGTATTCAGGCAACAATTAAAACATCAAGTTATCTGTAGTTATGAAGCTCCTGCTAGAAAGAGATCCCAGTTTTGTCTAGTGGCAGTTTTAAGTCATAATCCAGTAGCACAGAAGGTTTATATGCCTACTGCGAAGAATGTGTACAATGCAGATTACAAACCTGTTTTTTATGTGGATAGTTCAGTGGGTTACTGCTCTAGTCACAGAGATCCATTAGTTACTTGCAGTTCTTCAGTTACAATCCTGAAATAGCACAGTGACTTATTAACTGGCATCAAATTGCTGCATCCTAACTGCACTGTGTAGGTTAGGACATTATGGGCTTGATTACAAGTCTGGTGGTCTTAGGACGGCCATGTTGGCGGTCATACTGCCAACAGGCTGTCGGAGAAGAATGCCAAATTATGACCCTGGCAGTCTTTACAACAGAATACAGCCAAACCACCGCCGGCACCACCAGTGCGTCTACCAGCCACGGATGACAGTAGCCACCTGCAGGCAGGTAGAAACCATGTTTACGCCGGAAAGATTACGAGGTTGCACACCGCCAAGCTTTCTGCTACGGTTGTACCATTATGGAAACCCAGGCGGAAACCAAATGTATAAAAGGAGACACTCACCTTCAGGAAGCCATACTCATTCGGAGCTGCCATGGAACCTGAACTACACATCTTTGCGCTGCTCCTGTTCGCCCAATGACTTGCGACGACAACAGCTACGGTGAGTACACACACTTACCTGTCACGGTTGTAAAATGTCAAAGTACCTACTAACACACAACAAACCAATTGGGAACGGTGGTGAGGGTGACCCACGTAACCACACACACACTCTCACAGGCAGCCACACATACACATGCACATACACAGTAAACCCACTACGGCCATCCCACACACACATCAATAACACACACCTACCCCCAGAAACACAGCACTGACACAGTCACACACAACACACAACACCACCAAATGACACCACAACCGCAAAACCATTAAAGCATTGGCAAGCACCCACAACATATACTGCCTGTTAACAAATCACACATACAACACAACGTACCACCAACAGGGAACAACCACACACTATTACACCACCGTACAACACAGCATTCAGCATACCCCTAGAAACACACATCACAACGTATCTGACATACCATTCAACACACTTGCTCATGCACACAGTCCAAGCAGACAAAGGCACACAACACTACAACAAAAACATGTCAACACAAACACCACTCAATACCATCACAACAACATGTCTCCAACATACACATGCCTATCACAGGGGGACAAATACACTGCACACAACCTCACATGCTGCCCAGACAAAACAGGTAGCACAACCACCCCTTACATATAAATACTCACACGCAAACAATGTCAGCCAGGAACAGATATGCCCTAAAAAAACAAATGCAGGACAAAGATGTAACTTCAAAACCAACAACTGGTTGGCCCAATTATGTAATAAGGGAATAAATAATTTAAAAATGTCCAAAACCAGAAGCCATTCCAAAATAACAATGTGCAGCATGCAGACAATGCACATGTGTGCCCCCAACTTGACTCCTGACTGCCATGTAACCTCCACAAGTAGGGGCATCAAGGGGGCAGACACCTCAGGGATTAGCAGGGGTGGGGAGTGGGCTTTTGATTGAGACGGGGAGGGGGACCTTTGGGATGGGACTTGGGAGGGGGGTTTAGGTCTAGGCTTAGCAGAGGGTTGGGTACTCCTGGGAGGGGTAGACTTCTTGGCAGGGGCAGGGGCATGGGTACTTGCAGGGGGAAGGGGAGGTCTTGGGGGTGAAAGGGCCAGCTTTGAGGAGGGACACAGAACGTTTAGGGGCATCACAGGGTGGGAGAGGAGTAGGGGAAATGCCAAACTCAGAAAGGAAAGCCTTTTTAGACACACAGAGACGGTCATAGCAAAAGGGTTTGGGTGTGGAGGGAGACAGAGTGGTTGTCTGAGGTATTGGTGTAGATGTCTTGGGTGCATGTATGTGCGACATATGCATGTGGGTGGTGGGTGTCTGTTATGTGGATGAGGGTGGGCCATTATGTGTCTTGGGAGGAGGAGGGGTGGAGGTGCTGGGGGATGCCATGATGTGTGGGTAGGTGAGTGTCTGTTGGGGTGGTGACTGCAGGTATGATGGATGTGTTGCACGTAGGTATGTCTGTGGATGTGGTGTCTGCGGATGTAGTGACTGGGGTGGATGTCTGAGGGTCTGCTGTTGTGCTTTCTGTGGATAAGACAGGTGTAGTGGCTGGTTCTGTAAATGTTGCTGTGGTATCTGCAGGTGTGTCTGGTGTACTGTCTGTGATGCTGGGGCTGGTGGGGGTGTCAGGGTAGGTTGTGACTGTTGCTGTGTCTGCAGGTGTATGTTGTTTGTGTGCATGCCAGTGGTGTGTTTTGTGGTGCTTGTGTTTGCCAGAGCTACCCTTGGATGTTGAGGTGGATGCATGCTTGTTTGTTTGTGTACTTTGGCTGAGTCGGGGAAGAGGGGGTTGGGATTGGGAAGAGGAAGGTGGAGGGGGGACGGAAGACAAAGGGTGACTGGCTGCCATCAATGTGGAGGCCAGAGCCTGAAAGGATCTCTGTGGGCAAGCCAGTGCGCCGTGAATTCCCTCCAAGATAACATTACTCTGTTGGACTTAAGCTGCAAGACCCTGGATGGAATTCACGGTGGTTGACTGACCCACAGAGATCTACCTCAGGAGGTCAATAGTCTGCTAACTGAGGGCACAGTGCAGACAGGGGCATGGGCATGGCCAACTGGGTAGGGAGCTGCAGGGAGGGCAGTGGTAGAAAGGGTGGTGTTGGACATAGATGGTGCTGGGTGGACCCAGATGGGTCTACCACCGCTAGGGAGTGTCCACTGGAGGAGGATTACAAGGATGATGACGTTGATCCTCTCTCCCTGTGGCACTCTTCTTGCCCTCTGGACCACTGGGTCTCTTGCTGTCGGTGGTCTCATCACTCCAGGTCCCGTGGCTGGCAGTTTCCCCACTCGCCTGTGCCACGTCTCCTTCACCTGCCAATGCTGATGCACACAAACAGAGCGAGAGGGAGAGAGAGAGGGTCATCACATTTTTCACACACACAAACATCCCAACATGCACATTAGTAGCTATACATCTCCTATTAGGACAGGCCCAGTCAAATACCCTTCATAGCCTACATCATGTCACAAGGAGATACTTCCAACCTTCCCATTTGACAACAGTCTCACCGACAACATAAGCCAACTACCTGACCACTACTTGACTATCCCATCAAATCACTTGTTACTCAAAAGCATCATGCACTAGATGGATTGGCTAAACCAAAACATCCCAGCTGTCCACTGGCCATCAAAACATCGGTCTAAGGAAATGCAGGTGACTGATAACACAATATCATGCCTCCTCAGACTCCACACCTGCCCAGTCTATCACAAGATGTCATGTAAGGTTAGTCTCAGGAATACACTACATTTGTCATTCCCATACAGTGGGCATCACTAATTCGCAATACATGTCTGGGAAACATCTATCTAAATACTAGTTATAGATTCATCAGGAGTTTCTGCACCCATTAATCGGATACAATGTCACATAGACAACAACTCTATGTACTGCAATTGGGGGCTACCTAGCCCACAGGATACATCCACAGTCAACCACAGGGAGCATAGTTACACCAGCAAAATTATGGACACCATTTATTGTGCTTAAAGAGCTCATACCATTCCACCAGACATGCTGAATAGAGGCCTCTACATGACAACATAAGAACACCTACATCACTAACAACTGTCCTGACATGTGATCCTCAGTACCTAAGTAGAGAGTTAACACTTACACAACTGATTACCAAGGTACCCATGAATGACACATGCACCTAGAGGAAATCTATTTTACTTACAACATATCCCACAACACCAACAGGTGTATGTGATATGGAACATCTGCTACACCATTAAGTCAGGCAGAAATGACCATAACCATAACCATAGCTGTCCAAAAAGCCTCAGATCAGCTATGGTAAGTCTAGGAAAAAGTAGGCAACAATATATAATCAGACACAAGGTATCAATTGACACATGATGTAGGCAGCAAATAGCATTTATAGCACTCATATAGGTATGGCATTGGCTTATCTAGAATGGACAATACACATGGGCTAGGGTTTAAGCAGCCTAGCCACTTGCCTTCTCTACAACAAACAAATTGGGATACAAGTTTTTGTTTTAAACATGTCAATGAAATACCATGAAATGTGAAGGTCTAATGGATTACCTGAGTTCCACATTGTAGGATGTCCACCCTTATGAATCTTCAAATTTCCCATTGTATGAATAGGACATGAAAATGGGGACACCTCCACAAACCTCATAGGGACAGTACTAAGTTGGCCAAAACAAAAGTCAGATTTCAATGACAGCCTCACATGAAGTATACAACTATTTCAGGACACAGGATTACTATACAATAGGAGTAGTCAGACACCTTAGAGTGAGCTGCATGAGCTACCATTTGGATGAATGGCCTTGCGGACACTAGGTGGGAAGGATGATACAGCATGGGGGAAATATATATGGCTGAGTAGAGTCACACATATGACCCAGTCACATGTGCATCTACACATGCAGTCATACTATTTACTACATACAGGTGATCAGCTTGTTTCCATGGACATTACAATGACCACATCTGTGTCTGCATATTGGCAACTCGAGCACCATGTATCCCCAGTAGTCAACATACCTGAAGCACCTACAACATAGTCACAGCTGCAATACATAGACAGCATAGAGTAAACTATCAGAAGAAAGTACATGGGTTCTGTCAGTACTTACCCCCTTGTGGGCACTGTGCTGCCCTCAAATCCTCAAATGCCCATCCACCTCAGAGTAGTCCACCTTCAAAATGCAGGCCTTTAGGGGGGTCAAGGTTCGACGGGCACCCCTCCCTCGGTGGGAGGACATCCCCAGCTGGGCCTCTGTGGTCTTCCGAGCCCAGCATCTAAGGTCCTCCCACCGCTTCCTACAGTGGGTGCTCCGTTACATGTGGACCCCCAGGGTCTGCACTTGCTTGGCGATGGCACGCCAGATTCCCTTCTTCTGATGGGCGTTGACCTACACGGATGATACAGACAAAAGGAGAAAGTCATGTTCACATGCATCATACCAATAATAGTGGACAAAACACATCAGTAACAGCAAGTGGGCACAAATTCCCATCTTCTCAGCTGACACTCCTTCACAAAGTATCAACTAAATGCATCAACACCTTCACTAGTTTACATCAACAGTACACCTTCATACACTACACCTATAACACATTAGTATGACATTGGACTCAACTGTTCCTCTGGAGCATCATATAGCTGTTCATACAGGGGTACGACCTCCTCCACTAGCTTCTCCAGTTCTTCAGGGGTGAATGCAGGGGCCCTATCACCTGCAGGAGGTGGCATTATAGCTCCCAGAAGCAGTACACAGCAGCTCAGGTCTTTGAGGTCTTGCTGGTAGCAGTGTCAAGAGTCAAGTGAGCAATACTGCAGAAGATGGTGGTCACGCCTGCCACATACATGACCATGACCGCCGGTGGACATCGCCATTGGCCTAAGTCCACCAAAGGCAGCAAAGTGTTCAAATGGCAAATAACACTGCAGTTGTGACCGCCTACTGCCATGACAACTTCCACTGGCGGACTTAGGTCACTTCCACATGTCCCTTACAGTAGGTCAGGTGGCTGCCATTTTGAAGGCATTTCATGAATGGAAGTGTATAATAATCTGCGTCATTAATATACCCCATATTGTGCTGTACATCTGTAAGTAGTGCCCTCATGTTTGGGTGACTTTTTGTGCATCTGTGTTGTAAATACAGTGTTGTCAGAGGACATGTGGTGACAGCAATTTATAACTACTCTGAGGTTTCTATGTGTTTTGATAATGTCAATACTGTCCAAAAATATGGGTGACATGTCTAAACGATTGATCTAACAAACATTTCCAGTAACAGGTGAATTATTAAGTGTAATCTCATATGTAGCTGAGGCAATGTGCACCAAGAGGGGTGTCATCAGATGCATAGCTATGTGCTGTACTGTATATGTCAGAGGTAGTAGCCGTCCTCGACAGCTGTTATGTGTGAGTAATTTAATTGACTGTACTTGATGAGTGCATGCTGCCTGTCACATACTATGTTTACATGTTTTCACATAGTTACCCTGCCATGAGGAGAGGAAGACGACCACCAGTATACAGTCCACTACTAGACCTGCACACCATGGAAGAAAGACATTGTATTCAGACATATTGTCTGAATCATCATACTGTCATGGATCTTTGTCCACAGTTGGAGCCAGATCTGATGCTTGCCGTTCGCATTCCCTATAGCATACCTCCCATCATTCAAGTCTTGTCAGTGCTACATTTCCTGGCCACTGGCTCCTTTCAGAATACAGTGGCTCTAACTGCAGGGATGCCTCAGCCCATGTTCAGTCTGGTTTTGAAGGATATACTGTGTGCATTGTTGAAAGACCTGGAAAGCTACATCAGATTTCCTCAAAGAGCAGATTTGGCCTATGTGAAGGCAGACATTTAAGCAATGGGACACATTCCACATGTGGTTGGAGCCGTTGATGGCACTCATGTAGCCTTGGTTCCCTCATTGCCAATGAACAGGTGAATAGGATCAGGAAAAATCCACCACTCCATCAACGTTCAAGTGGTGTGTCTAGCAGACAATTACATTTCACAAGTCACAGCAAAGTATCCAGGATCAGTCCATGATTCCTTTATCATGCGGAATAGCAATGTCCCACTGCTAATGAAATTACTCTACACATGGAATGTGTGTTTGCAAAGTATGTCTCCTGCCATCATAATGTTGCATGTCCCACATACATGTTTGTGTTGTTCAACCATTTTGTTCACAGGTGACTCTGGCTATCCAAATCGTCCTTGGCTGTTGACACCAGTGAGGTACCCAACCACGCCAGGGGATGTCCGCTACAAGGAGGCCCACAGGAGGACAAAGTGTGTAGTTGAGCAGACTTTTGGGGTCCTGAAGGCAAGATTTAGGTGCTTGGACTTATAAGGAGGAGCCCTCCCATACTCACCCACTAAGGTATGTCAAACAATAGTTGCCTACTGCATGCTCCACAATCTTGCCCTAAGACTTCAGATACCATTAATACCAGATGAGGGGGGTAGCAGAACCTGTGGCTGGAAATGCAGAAACGGCAAGCGATGAAGAGCCAGAGGAAGATGAAGCAGGAAACTCTAGGGCAGATCGCTTCAATCGTTACTTCAACTGACTAATAGGTCAGTGCAGTTGATCTATTGTTGTGATGTAATTGTGCAACCAGATGTTCTCTGCAGCATTTGAATTTCCTCCAACATGTTGCTGACTTGGCCCTTCATGCCTTGGGAGCTTTGGTAGGCTTCCAAGGCTTGGGAGATGGTTTCCTGGTCAGTTATGCCCCTTTGAGGCCCATTCCTCTGGCCCACAGCATCACTCCAACATACCCTACCTCAAGTACCTGTGCCCCTGGCACAGGGTGCCCACTCCGAGTGTTTGTAGGTCCATCATTGTCCGGGGTGGCCAGGTTAGACTCAGGTACCTGTACTGTGGGGCACACAATAGATGATACAGTCCTTGGGACACAGGTTTGGGGACGAATGGTTGACTGAGATGTTGATGCTACAGGGCTGGGAGGGGTTGATATCGGCAGGGTGAGGTTGAGTCATTGACTGACCAGGTGTCCCAGGTGGGCCAGGTTCTACATTAGTCCTGACATCCAAGGGTGTTGTCCTCACTGGGGCCTTCATCCAGAGGGGGAGTGACAGTCTATGGTATCCTCTCCATGGTGGCAATGGCAAGGTTACCAGTGGAGGGAGTGAGACTCAGAGTTCAGGTTAAGATGGGAGTATTGTTGCATTTGTGTCCGATGCAGACAGTGCCTTAACATGATTCCCAGAAATTACATTGACAGCTGCTGCACAGCATACCTTAGTTGTACATGCAACTCTATGGCTCCGTTTTTATAGTCCATGTAAAAAGTTGTTAGACTAGGTTGGTAGTTATTTTACTGCATCTGATATTGTTTGATTATAGACATGATTTTTCACCTCTGTTACCTAGTGAACAGTCAGGGATGCTAGATGGCACAATTGTCTCCTTGAAGGAACACTGCAAGTGAGAAAGCAAGGAACATTGACCTGTATCTGGATGTACTGCATGTGCATCAACTCATACATCTGACTTCCAACCCAGGTGAGTCTGTTTCTAGCTTGAGATGTTTAATCTGTGGTCATTAATAATGGCCACACAACTATAGCTGTGTTTTGCCTGGGATACAAGTGTGAGTGCTCCATAGCATTGCTGTCATTGTCATGTACTATTCCACACTAGAACAATCAAGATGGTATGGATGCTAAATTAGTTTAACATTCATGATGTAATATTTTGTGCGCATTCCAGGTTTTCACAATGATGGGATAGTGCATTCTGGGAGTTGTAGTGCTGTGATTAGCCAGTAGTTCACATGCCACTTCCAAGAGCTGTGAGGCCAAATGAGTTCAGTGGAGATGTGGCATGCCAGAGAGGGGTATTAGCTGATTTGGACAGAGGTGTATTGAGTGGATGTTAATTGGGGTGGGTTTAGGTGGTGAGGGAGCATGCAGGACAGGAGAATTGTATGACATGAATGTTGGGGTACTTACTGGACTCCACTACCCCAGGTATTCCTATCAGGCCCTCAGGATGCAGGGTGTTCAAGACCTTCACTTCCCATAAAGCGAAAGTAGGGGGAGGAGGTAGGGGCTCACCGCCGGTCTTCTGTACGGCTAGCTGGTGCCTGGATGCCCTAGAATGCACCTTCCCCATAGGTCGTTCCAACTCTTCCTGATGTCCTCCCTTGTGCGTGGGTGACTACCTACAGAAGTGAGCCTATCGATTATTTCTTTGCCACAACTCTTTTTTCCTGGCAATAGATGTTTGTTGGACCTACCTTTACAATTTCATCCACCATGACCCCCAACTTGTCATCAGTGAAAGATGAGTGTTTTTGTGGGGACATGGTAATGGTTGTGGAGATGGTGTGGGGGTGTTGTAAGTGGAAGGGTGCAGTGTTTGGTAAATGGTGAGTTGTAGGTGCTGTGATGTGACGGGGTGACGGTTGCAGTAGATCGTGTGTGCTAGTGATGTGTGTATTGTGAATGTAGTGCTGATGTGGAGTGAGTGCAGAGTGAAATGTGAAATGTGAGTGTGTGCCTTTGATGTAAAATAGCAAATCTATCTTTTTTACCAGTGTCCTAGCGGTTTCTGAAATGGGGCTGTTTTTTGGCAGAGTTCATATTGTGACTCATAATACGGCGGTCATACGATCGCCAACTTGATGGTCTTTTGGCGGCTGCCACTGCATCGGTCTTACGGTCAGACTGCCAAACTCATAATGAGGCCCTACGTCTTTCACCAGTTTTTCATTATCTATTCTTAATGTTGCTAAAAGGGGTCTTTAGGGTACAGATACGTTGTTATTAGTAAAGTCATCCAGTGGTGTAACAAGGGCCCCTGCAGCCCCCTCAGTGCGTCTGAGCTCCAGGGGGCCTTCTCAGCAGACTACCCTGGCTTGAGAGCTTCTGGGTGAGTCTGGAGGGGAGGCTGTCCATGTACTTTTCAGGGAAGCCCCCTTAAGTCTTGTTAGGCCAGTGAAGCCGTCCACTGTGGTAGTAATTATATACTGACATTAAAGCAAATTAAATGAATGTGAGAGAGGGGCTATAAGGGAGTGAGGGGCCCTGCTGGTTGGTGGTAGTGAGGTAGTGGGAAGAGAAGGAGGTCTTTGGAGGGGTGTGCAAAAAAAAGATTGTCGCATCGGGCGCTTGCAGCACTAAAGCCGGCCTTGCATTCACCTTTTCGAAGAAGGCTGGGAACAGCACTGATATCTAGAGCCTAACTGAAGATTGTCCACTCATTCTGTGGCATGCTTCAGGCAGCTGAATGTGGCCAGACCCAACTGATTACCAGATCCTGCAGCATTGAGTTGTGAGGTGGACTTTTTCTCAAAGCTCCTCCTACTAACATTTGATTTGCTTTAAATTTATTACAAATTGATTTTAATGACCTTCAGACAGGACGAGGCGATAGGCAATCATAACACTTTTCACCAATGGAGCTCCAATAAAAATGTTGCTTTGAAAAGCAAAAAATTAAATTTAAATAATTAATTTAATCCTGCAGATTGCTGTGAAGATTGCTAAACAGCTTTCATGTATATCTGGGTCACATTTAAGGATCATTGTCTGGTATATGTTGTAGGAAAGTCATAATTTTTGACATGGTTACCCCCACATTGTGCCTGACGCTACTCCAGCAATACGAGGAAGACTCCCACAGGAAAAATACCTACATCAGTTTAACGCATGCTCTGAGCAGGTGCTAAAATTCGAATGCAGTGAAGTCGCGGAGTGACGCATTGAAATGTAAATTTCACTGCGTCAGTTCTGCATGGCTTTTTGCCTTTTTGCCCAGGAACGCCTACATTGCATACATAATACCTGGTGCAGGTATAATGTGACGCAAGGCTTTACAAACTGACGCATTGGGTCCAATGCGTCAGTTTGTATATATGGAGCAGTGTAAAGCCCTGCTCAGCACCACTGCTTCGTCAAACAAAATGAAGCAATGGTGGCGCAAGGGCCTTGTAAATGAGGCCCAATGTTTCCTGGTACAGTAGGAAGACCCTGGGGTACAGGATTACTCCAAGGGTGCCTTTCAGAACTGTTTGTAATATTTGAGGATTACTACTTCATTTCTTTGAAAATGGATTGCAAAACAAACAGTTGGCTCATTTTTTCTCCAGATGTTCATGAAGGGTGGAGGGGACATTACAGGTCCTTTCCATTGTTCTTAGTTTCTGTGATGTTAGGGAAACATACAATGAGACACTACACCCCTATAGTATATCAGTAACTCAGAGATCTTTTCTTCCTTATATATATGTGGAAATAAACTCAAACCCATGAAAATAACAGAATCCCTAAATATCCAGGTTAACAGTAACCAGTATTGCAAAGATACCCAAAGTGACTTACACCCAAGGTCAAATTAGGGAACCTTCTGGGCTAACAGCAGGTTCAAGCTCTGGTATTTGCCTCTGTAAAACAAAGAAAGAAAAGAACATTTAACAGAAATGCGTCCTTTGAGACAAAATGTGATGCATTACAACAAGAATCCCTCCACCTTTTAATACTTGTACATTTGTGTTACTATGCATCAAGATTGAAGTTGAGAAGCTAGTCAAGCAGAAGTGTTTGCTAAAACGGGTACAAACGATCATCGTTTCAGACTGGGAAATTAAAGATCAATCTACGATTTTACCTCCTGAACTCTAATGGGCCAAGTCAAGGGTTCTAGTGTTTCATTACAATTACTACATAAGCAACACTTTTGATCTTCGTTGTCAAACCAGCCCTTGGAATATATCCACCTCAAACAGGAAAGGATTGTCCACCACAGTGGCAGCTAAGAATGACAACAGACGTGGGGCCTCTTAGTGTAACATGTCTCACTCTGATAGGCTTATTTTATCTATTTTTCTTTAGTTAAAATATAAATGAGACTTATTTGCTTTTTTGCAATAGATATGTACTTCTGTCTTTGATAGTTCTTCAAAAAATGCCGATGTCCCCTGATTATATTTTACAAAGAAAGTATTTAAATATGATTTAAAGTTGAGACAAGTTAACTTGTCACTTCTTGACATGAGCCTACCCCATAGCACCTAAAATGCTAGACTTCATTCTGGAGTGGGATGTCTTCTGATGCAGGTGAAAAACTTGCTTATGCACTTACTGGCCAAAAAATAAAAAGCCACAAGATTCAAGAACTGACGTTAGTCATGAAGGCTGTGGTTGTTTCTGTTCGATCCCCTTTACAGTTCGAACAAAAACTGGCCAAGCCAATGGGTTTTGCCTTTTAATGGTATTACACAAGCTTTGTCTTCTGCAGCCACAAAAAAGAATACAACATTTGTGTTTTTTGATGCGGGACGGCTTTGGATATATCGATCATGATGCAGTGCCTTCTCGTTTTGGTTATGATCTTTTAGTTTACTATTCTGAGCGAAAAAAGTAAAAAAAAGGACATAGAAGGTGGGTAAAGTAACATTAACCAGGGGAGGACGGAACAACCAGTGCTTAATTTGAGCAGGTGGTTTCGGGTGCTCAGCACCACCACTTAATTGACAGCACCAACACTTATGACAGTCTGCCATATGGTGGCACTGTTTGTTTCATTTAGAGACAAGAACAACATCCATTGTTAATTAATTAAATGAACACTATGCATGACTAACACCTGCTCCCAAAGCCATTCTTTTAGCTTTGTGAGCCTGGAATTGTCAGAACTGTCACCCTTGTAGGAGTGTTACGTTATTAGTTGTGTTGTTACTGTAACTGGCAGCACTGTCAGTGGCAATGGGCAGTACAAGTGAAAGTGGCCTCCTGAGTAGGGCCGTGCCACTTATTATATTACAAATGTAGCTTTGGGAGCAACACGGAAAACACTGAGAGGTGAGTTTTGAGGGCAAAGCACCAGACCCAGAAAACAGATGCACTCCAATGGAGTGCTGACAGAAAAAGAAAAAAAGATGTCCCCTGAAGGAGATCAGTAGAAGAATGCAAATCAAGCAAAAAGAAGGCTAAACAAGGCATGTTTCAGGAGAAGGACAAAACACAAGAAGTTGGAGGACAGCAGTCATTTTTTGCTGTTTCTATTAGTGATATATAGTAAACGTTCCAAAAAAGTAAAAAACAGAAAGAATGACATGGATCCCAATACAAACCACAATCACACAATGAGGAAAAGAGTCAGAGCTTCCCAGGCATCAATGGAGAAACCAACAAGCCACATGGATATACCTCAATAGGATGAGACCAGCCACAGTACATTTTTTTTTGCAAAGCAAACGAAACATTGCTGTGTTCTTGTAGCAAACACAATCCTAAAATCATCAGCCAAACAAAGGAGTGCAGGGGATGTTTCATGGAGGGCGGAGATCATCCCTTGCCTCCAGGTTCGGGACAAAGCGGTCCCAGATCCTGGCTCCTGTCCCTTTGCCACCTTGTCTGTGGGATTCCGCCAGGATGTCTGTTTCCTCCTGTGCCCAAATAAGCAGTGTACGAAGCCAGCACTGTTTCTCAGAGGAGATGATTTCCAGGACATAGCAATTAAACGTTTAAGCAGTACATGCCAGATAATCAAATCTATGTAGATATTTGTCTTCTGTGGCCCTCGTAAGAATCCCCAGTAAGCAGGACTCAGGTCTATGTGGAAGCTGTGCATCAACCAGTGTGGATGTTATTGCTATGATATCTGTCCAAGCGCCCCTTTGCACCAGACATTCACACACCATATGGAAAAACCCCACTTCTGGTGTACCACATCTGGAGCATGATGGTGAAGCAGTTGGGAACATATGTGCTATTTGCCAGGGCATAAGGTAAATCTGGTCTCCGTAGTTAAATTGTGTATACCGAAGGTGTGGGTTTCATGAAACATATCACACTTGGCTCAATGATTGCAACCAACTGTTTGTCTGAGAGGGACGCATTAGGATGGCGGGACCAACGTTCTTATGGACCAGTTTCTGATGGGGTATTGTAAAATAATAAAGTAGAGTAGAAGGCTGTGACAAAGTTGCGTGCATTACCGTGAGTAAGGGCCATGTGAAGGGGGAGTGTGGATGGTTCTGTTTGTGGATTGTTCCGTCCGCCCTCCCTCCTCAGTGTGCAGTGACATCCCTATGTACCGCATGGTATATGAAGAAGTGGCCAGCACGAATATTGTAAGAGTTCCTAAGGACCTGGAAAGAGAGTCAGAAGCCATCCTCATATAGATTGCCCAACCATAACAATTCCGAATAGACACCATTGTGTTAAACAATTTTCTGGGTGCTGCTCAAAGTTACAGATATTGTTAGCTCCGTTTTGACCTGCACCAGTGGGTGGTTATATGGGGCACAAAGCGAACTCAAATATCCACGCTCAAAGTGTATAGCCTTGAGGGCAGGGAATAGGTATCCCTAACTCATGGTATCAAAGGTCCTTCTCAATATCGAGTGAGACCACCAACGGGACTCCAGGTCCAGTGTGGCCATCCTCTATTAGGCTGAGCAAATATTGAGGAAGGAACTAAAATCTGGGATAAACCCGCTCTTGTCCACATGTATGAGGTGTGTGTGATAATAGGTAAGAACTAGTTTGTGAAAACCTTGCCTAGTACTATATAGTCAAAATTCAAAATTAACAGAGACAGTAGGACTTCATCTCCAGGGGGCCTCAGCCTGGTTTGGGGGTACCACAATAAGGGCTTCTCTCAGTGTATCTGGCAGCGTACTCCTGTCTAATGTCTCGTTATAGACCTCTAGGAGTCAGGCAGCCAGTGTGGCTGAGAAGGTTGCATAGTACTATATGGAGAGCCTGACCATTCCTGAGGTTTTAGCACGGGACATTTGCGTGATAGATAATCCAATCACTTTAATTTGCGTGGAGTATCAAGTTCTGGACACTGGAGTGGATCTAACCATGGCGGGGGAGATTACAGAAGATGGCACCTAAGGTGTCAGTAAATGCGGCTGTGGGCCTCCGAATACAGGGTACAATAGTAAGCT
Source organism: Pleurodeles waltl (assembly GCF_031143425.1). Taxonomy (NCBI): domain Eukaryota; kingdom Metazoa; phylum Chordata; class Amphibia; order Caudata; family Salamandridae; genus Pleurodeles; species Pleurodeles waltl. Next base: position 1,536,737,436 of record NC_090446.1, read on the forward strand.
AGATAAGCCTTGTTGATTTCCAACTGTGTGTTAACAATATGGCCATCATCTAGATGGATGGCTGATATCGGAGTTTGCAAGTAGCTATCTCTAAGCAGCCACATTAAAAGTTGACCCAATCGGTGGCTTTCGGTGTGCAGCCGGGTCAGATAATGTTTATGGTCTAGTTTCTGAAGGTATGCTTCAGTGTTGCGGTGGTCCTCTCACATTTGGTGAAGTCTAACTGTCTCCACACTAATTTGCAGCAGACACATGCCAAGCTACTGCAGTTCATCTTTCTGCATCCTGCGCTCCATGTGGAGCGCCTGTCTTGCTCTCCAAGGTGTAGCAATACAGTAGCCATGGAGAACTACTTTATGCACCTCTCGCTCCATTGTTCAATGAGAAGCAGTCCCCACATTTAGTGGAAATATTATGCGTTGTGCAAAACCAGTTGCTCACAGAAAGGGACATCCTGTAGCGCTTCAGTTTGCAGTCGCTATGTGGAAATGCAGGAACATGCCTCACCGCTTTGTAGGGTAAAAAAACGTGCGCAGTGATCAGAGAGTGTCTGTGCTAAATATTCAGATTTAAGTACCAGGGGATACAGCTCTGCAATACATAGGAACAGATCGATCCAGGTGTTTAACTTATGGAGGGGGGAATAAAATGAGATCTCATTGCTGTCTGGATGATGAAGGTGCCAAACATCATGTAGCATGCCAGTTGCCAGTAGCTAACCATTGCTGAAGTGCTGGTAAACCATGCAACAGCCAGCACCCAGTAATGGCGGGGTTGAAGGGTCCCTTACGGTGTCCGGTGGACAATTAAAAATCCTCTCCCCAGATTACAGAAGTATGAGGGTCTCGAAGACTGGCTGGAGCTAGACGATCCAAAAACAATTGGTGGCCGGAATTCGGAGCATATATTGCCAGGACTGCAATGGTTGAGCCATCAAATTGACCTTCTACCACCACATATCACTCTTTAGGACTGCCTTATCCATTGTCATCGTAAAAAGGCCACCAGATGCAATCCATTTCAAGAACCCTCTAGCATACGCCAACAACATCATACCATACACCTGGCCCCTCCACCTTGTGCAGAGCCTCTGCAATTCCAGCTCTATCATGTGAGTTTCCTGTAAGTATGTTATATATATGTGGCGACTCTTTAAATAGGCATAAACCAGATGCTGCTTTGCGGGGGAACCCAGGCCTCTAGCATACCATGTAAATAAGTTGTTTTTCAATATGAATCTGTGTGGGGTTAGGGTCATGTCAGTCTGTAGGGGGAAGTAAAGCCCTGCTGGGGAAGGGAACGCACAGCACTGTTGAATAAGTACTGGCTGTGTGTGGGCATAGCTCGTATCATCAGTAAACCATGTACATAAACCCTTCCCATCATGCATTCACCCCCCTGTGCAGGCACCAAGTGGAGCCCGAACAACAACAGTATAGCAAAGGCACAACAAACCAATATGGAAAACAGATATTCAAGATAAGTCTGATTCGATATGTGGGTTATAGCAGTTAGCTATAAGGCTCCAAGTAAGACCTGGGATAAGCAGGCCCCATCCAACAAGCCCTCTCCATATCGCTCAAGCGTCTGGCCATGGGTTGAAGCTACGACCATTCCAAGGGCATAAGGCCTTACCAGTCAGGGAGTCTGTAGTCTGTTGTTTTCAAAGTAAGTCATCAGCTAAGCGAGGGGTAATCCATCACTTCATTCATATCTGAGCCTGCAGTGGAGGTTCGTTTGCCCTATAGGACCACAAACAGATTGCAGTTACTGTGTTGTACCTATGCTTCTGACTGTGCATGCTGCTTGATAAATTGATCAGCAGTGGGCCGGTTTCAACATTTCCCCATGGGTCAGCATTTCGACCTTGGCATCTGCCACCCCTCCAGCGGTTGGGTGTCCAGCCACGGGAACACCATTAGTTTTGCATGAAGACATGTGCAGGCATCCTGCAGGGAGGAAAATAAGAGATCATTCTCACTGTCGATGACTTTAAGTCATGTTGGAAATAGTAGTGCATGTTGGAGCCCGAGGTTACGGAGTTGCCCTTTAACAGAGGTGTAGGAATTGCACAGTCACTGCACTTCCCTAATGTTGTGGGGATAAGCAGTAATGGTGGCACACTCAAACTGCCAAGGGTCTTTAGAATGAAACAGTTGGAGGAAAGGATAGGATCCCAATGTTTGAAGTTCAGAAGTCGTGCAATGACTGGGCATGGTGGGCCTCCTGTTGGTGGGGTGGGCTGTCAGGTGGTGCCCACGTTCTATAGAGAAGTTAGGTACTTTGCCTACTAGGAATGTAGACTCTAACCAATGTTCAAGGAAATAATTCGATGCTAGACCCTTCTGTGCATTCTGGGAACCTGGAGAATTGAATATTGTTGCACCGAGATTGTTCCTCGGCCCTTCTCTGTCAGGTGGTGATATCTGCACGCAGTTCACGGAGATGAGATTGTACCTCCTGCACCATAGGGTGTATTGAGTCATTTAATTGACTCTTTCCATCAGCTTCCGGTGGTTAGCATGGAGCAAGCTTACATCAATGGACACTGAATCTATCTTTAAGTCCAGCATAGTTTTTGTGTCCTGGAGTATCTTCTCAAATTGTCTCAAATGTTTGTCCAACGTAGCTTCCAAGTGACAAATTGCATCCATTCTAGGTGGTGAGTCTCCAACAGTGTTTTCGGGTCCAAGCCCTAAGGAGGGGGGCGGGCTACCTTGTTGCATTTGGTTTCACCATTGCTGCACTTGGAAGGAGTCTGTGTTATCCAGGGAGCACCCAGGGCATATCACTCTGCAGTCCTTGGCACAATTGAGCATCCTTGTTCCTATTGGACTTATTAGAAGCAAGTTATCCCAGACCTGAGTGGGCCAAATAACACATCTGTCAGAGCTCCTATGGGTGGGTGTGTCCGGAGGGTGCCACCCCAGTGTGTTCTCCAGCACAAGACCAGAGTGGGAATGGTGAAATAGTTCTTGCATTGCTTCCCCTATGACTGAGGTTAAGGTGACATGTCTGAGTCTCGTGGGTTTTGCTCAGATTACATAGTGGACACTAGGCCTAGGGGCCCACGGTGCAACTATGTCCCACTGTTCCACAAGGAGCACAGGGTTATCCGACTGCTGATTTTGTGAGGTGTCCTCCGGCTAGGTCATCTACCCTGCAGGTACTGGCAATAGTCTCAGGTTCTCGCAATTGAAACAGGGTAGGAGGAAGGGGGGGCAGAGATTATTAGGGAAGAGAGCACTGCCCACACTAAGCAATGTTCTGTACTGGGAGCCACCACCCAGTTCTTGGCAGGGCAGCCCAAGCCAGAGGGTCCACCATATGCAAAGAGAGACAGTTAGTGTTTCGGCTGATCATCGGGTGTCCAGATGAGGCACGCCAAATTCTGTGAATACAGGGTGAGTCTTCTGTTGCTGCCGATGTTAGAGGGGACTGTGTCATACCATTTGGCAGTTCTTCTACCAGTCGGGGTGAGGAATTATTCCTTTGTCTCCCTGAGCAGCACTGCTGTCCGCTCAGCTGCTGAGTACCTCACATAGCACGTCATGCACCGATGACCCAAAGTACAAGGAAAAGCCTCTGGTGATGCCACTGAGAGGGGAGGAGGACTGCATCCCAACATCCGCAGATGCCTGCACACAATCAATTATCTGGTCGCTGCAGGGACATTGAGCTCATTTCGGCAGTCAAGGATGTCACGATCTTACAGTATAAGGTGGAGGCGTTGGCTTAAGCCTTGCTCCATCACAATGTTGATTGGGCGCCTGATACTTTGCATGGGCAGTGGAGTGAAGACTATAGAGCTTATTACTAGGGCTCCAGAAGCCACCCCAGGGAGAATAGTGAAGGATGCACTGGAGGCCTGTCCAGAGCTTTCGTTTAAGCGACAGCTCTCACCGCCATCTTGGCCATTTTCCAATCAAGAGAACAGCTCTCAAAGAAGAAGCAAATCAGACTGACAAGAAAGCTAACCAATAACTGACCCAAAACCCACTATAAGTTTTGGTATTACCCACACTAGTTCTTTGACAAATGACTGCTAAAAGCTGTGTGTAGGCAAAACTTTAAAAGATCTTTACAACATTTTAACTATAAGGTCCTACAGATAGAACAGTGCATTGAGCAGTTCAGACTGGATTATTTTGGATCTATGAAAAAGCACTTTGCAGATAACTTCTTATTTACATTTTATATATTTATAATTTGAAGAGTACAGAGAAAAACATTAAGTTTACGCTTATGTGCCAAAGCTAGAATTAAAACCAATGTTTAAGCTCATCCATCAAACCACATATCTGTGTGTCCACAATGATATTGCATCAACTGCAGCCACCATAAATCACTGGCAACTTGGCAACTACAATTTCCATGGAACAAATATGTACTTAAAAGTAAACGGCAAACAGCTGTGTTACACTTCCTAAGATAACATGCACTATTCTTGAGGAAGGCAGTTTGGGGAGAATTGCTTCCATCCTGAAGGATAGCATAGATATCAGTTTGCACCAGCCCAAATTATGCTAACATTTTTGTGTCAAATTTTGAAGGCAGTTTCATCTACAATTCTGAAATCTGGCAAACACATCTGATCATGTATATAAAGTAGACCAATTACATTTTTTGATTTGGAAATGCTCCAGTGAACACCTTGAACAGCAGATTGCTGACCTCAATCAGAAGAACCCCAGAACTCAGTTCACACATTCCATCCATAAGACAAGTGTTACTTATCTGGATGTTCATCTTGAACTCACACTCCGGTCTTTCCACTAAAGTCTTTAAGAAGCCAACTGAACAGAAGAACATGCTGCTATTTAGCAACACCCACTGCTGTTGAAACAACATCTTCCTTTTTCACACTTCATTTGCGTGAAACGAACGACATCCAATTCTGACATTTGCACTCAGACACTTGCTGCATTCAAAAAGTAGTTTATCAAATGCGGGTACCCATTAGAGGTGTTGGATACTGCTCTTCATTGTACGTCCACTTTTGATCCTTCAATATTGTTGTGAAAAAACTGATTGTGAAACCATCACATGGGGTTTTTGTGTCCAAATTGTCTACTCAACCACCATCAAACGTAATATCAAGCAACGGTGAGAATTTGAAAGAAATCGTATCGTCAACTATGCAAAAGAATGTCACATTGAACAAAGTGATGAGGAAGCGCCAGAGTTACACACACTGCAGCAACGTCATTGTAGGCAGCATCATTCCTCACCCACAAACAGGCTGTTGTATAGCTATTTCTCCCATATTTTAGACACGTGATTTTATCAAACTAGGCCTGCCATTGTGCACTTTAGCCCAGTTACATTTTATTCAGCATTGCTTTTCTAGCAATAGCCACATTTGCGGTCTTGTTTTATTTTCTCCGTCTAATTGTTCTTTCGCAGAGGAAAGCATTAAGTTCTTAGCAGGACATTCATTTCACTTTGTACTTTCCTTAAGGCTGCAGTCAGATAAGGTTGCTGGCAAAAGTGGTACGCTATGTCTCCAATGTTCACAGAAACAAACACATTCCTATGTGAGGACCTTTCAAAGAATGTCAACTGTTTTATTATATAAACACTCTTTTGTCCCATACACGTTAGAGGGAGATTCCAGCCAGATGGCCACGACTGCATGGTGATTGCTGATTGCATTTTCTACAGCTGCTTGCATAGACTACCAATTCCCTGGCCTATATGGGGACGGTGTCTCTCTAGACTACAGGCTTCTTAGGTATGGGGGATGATATCTTCCCATGGGGGAAACCTGAAGGGCAGATTATGCTTATAATGCTGTGCTCTAACATAACTTAGGTAGGAACGAAATATATGACTCCTAGTGACAGTATGGTGGGACTATTTTTGAGTTTCACTCTCCTTGTAACAGTTTGGTTCTTATTGTGTTTTATCATCCTAGTTAATGCAATACATTCAGTTTTATCTAAGATACAGTTACTTAACCCCTTCGCTGCCAGGCCTTTACCCCCTCCTATGCCAGGTCTTTTTTTGCCAATTTGGGGCAGTTCGCGCTTAGGCCCTCATAAGGTTTTGTCCACATAAGCTAACGAAGCCAAATTTGTGTCCTTTTTTTCCAACATCCTAGGGATTCTAGAGAAACCCAGACTTTGTGGGTTCCCCTGAAGGAGGCCAAGAAATTAGCCAAAATACAGTGAACATTTAGTTTATTTCAAAAAAATGGGAAAAAGTGGCTGCAGAAGAAGGCTTGTGTTTTTTCCCCTGAAAATGGCATCAACAAAGGGTTTGTGGTGCTAAACTCAGCAGCTTCCCAGCTTTCAGGAACAAGCAGACTTGAATCAGAAAACCCAATTTTTCAACACAATTTTGGCATTTTACTGGGAAATACCCCATTTTTGCAATTTTTTGTGCTTCCAGCCTCCTTCCAGTCAGTGACAGAAATGGGCATGAAACCAATGCTGGATCCCAGAAACCTAAACATTTCTGGAAAGTAGACAAAATTCAGAATTCAGCAAGGGGTCATTTGTGTAGATCCTACAAGGGTTTCCTACAGAAAATAACAACTGAAAAACAGAAATATTGAAATTGAGGTAAAAAAACATCAATTTCTCTCTACGTTTTACTCTGTAACTTTTCCCTGCAATGTCAGATTATCGAAAGCAATATACCGTTACGTCTGCTGGACTCCTCAGGTTGCCGGGATATATAGGGCTTGTAGGTTCATCAAGAACCCTAGGTACCCAGAGCCAATAAATGAGCTGCACCCTGCAAGGCATTTTCATTCTATACCGGGTATACAGCAATTCATTTGCTGAAATATAAAGAGTAAAAAATAGCTATCAAGAAAACCTTTGTATTTCCAAAAAGGGCACAAGATGAGGTGTTGAGGAGCAGTGGTTATTTGCACATCTCTGAATTCCGGGGTGACCATACTAGCATGTGAATTACAGGGCATTTCTCAAATAGATGTCTTTTTTACACACTCTCCTATATTTGGAAGGAAAAAATATAGAGAAAGACAAGGGGCAATAACACTTGTTTTGCTAATCTATGTTCCCCCAAGTCTCCCAATAAAAATGATACCTCACTTGTGTGGGTAGGCCTAGCGCCCGCTACAGGAAATGCCCCAAAGCGCAACATGGACACATCCAATTTTTTGAACGAAAACAGAGGTGTTTTTTGCAAAGTGCCTATCTGTAGATTTTGGCCTCTAGCTCAGCCGGCACCTAGGGAAACCTACCAAACCTGTGAATTTCTGAAAACTAGAGACCTAGGGGAATCCATGAAGGGGTGACTTGTGGGGCTCAGACCAGGTTCTCTTACCCAGAATCCTTTGCAAACCTCAAAATTTGGGTAAAAAAACACATGTTCCTCACATTTCTGTGACAGAAAGTTCTGGAATCTGGGAGGAGCCACAAATTTTCTTCCACCCAGCGTTCCCCCAAGTCTCCCGATAAAAATGATACCTCACTTGTGTGGATAGGCCTAGCGCCTGCGACAGGAAATGCCCCAAAGTGCAACGTGGACACATCCTATTTTTTTTAAAGAAAACAGAGGTGTTTTTTGCAAAGTGCCTACCTGTAGATATTGGCCTCTAGCTCAGCCGGCACCTAGGGAAACCTACCAAACCTGTGCATTTCTAAAAACTAGAGACCTAGGGGAAACCAGAATGGGGTGACTTGTGGGGCTCTGACTAGGTTCTGTTACCCAGAATCCTTTGCAAACCTCAAAATTTGGCTAAAAAAAAACACATGTTCCTCAAATTTCTGTGGCGGAAAGTTCTTGAATCTGAGAGGAGCCACAAATTTCCTTCCACCCAGCGTTCCCCCAAGTCTCCCGATAAAAATTATACCTCACTTGTGTGGATAGGCCTAGCGCCTGCGACAGGAAATGCCCCAAAGTGCAACGTGGACACATCCTATTTTTTTTAAAGAAAACAGAGGTGTTTTTTGCAAAGTGCCTACCTGTAGATATTGGCCTCTAGCTCAGCCGGCACCTAGGGAAACCTACCAAACCTGTGCATTTCTAAAAACTAGAGACCTAGGGGAAACCAGAATGGGGTGACTTGTGGGGCTCTGACTAGGTTCTGTTACCCAGAATCCTTTGCAAACCTCAAAATTTGGCTAAAAAAAAACACATGTTCCTCAAATTTCTGTGGCGGAAAGTTCTTGAATCTGAGAGGAGCCACAAATTTCCTTCCACCCAGCGTTCCCCCAAGTCTCCCGATAAAAATGATACCTCACTTGTGTCGGTAGGACTAGCGCCCACGAAAGGAAATGGCCCAAAACACAACGTGGACACATCACATTTTTTCATAGAAAACAGTGCCTACCTGTGGATTTTTGCCTGTAGCTCAGCCGGCAGCTGGGGAAACCTAGCAAACCAGTGCATTTTTGAAAACTAGAAACCCAGGGGAATCCAGGATGGGGTGACTTGCGGGGCTCTGACCAGGTTATGTTACCCAGAATCCTTTGCAAACATCAAAATTTGGCCAAAAAAACACTTTTTCCTCTCATTTTGGTGACAGAAAGTTCTGGAATCTGAGAGGAACCACAAATTTCCTTCTACTCAGCGTTCCCCTAAGTCTCTCGATAAAAATGGTACCTCACTTCTGTGGGTAGGCCTAGCGCCCGCGACAGGAAACACCCCAAAGCGCAATGTGGACACATCACAGAAAACAGACCTGTTTTTAGCAAAGTGCCTACCTGTAGATTTTGGCCTCTAGCTCAGCCGGAAATGGCCCAAAACACAACGTGGACACAACATATTTTTTCACAGAAAACAGAGGTGTTTTTTGCATAGTGCCTACCTGTGGATTTTGGCCTTTAGCTCAGCCGGCCCCAGGGGGGGCAGAAATGGCCTAAAATAAATTTGCCCCGCCAACGCCCCCCCCCCCCGGGAGCGGCCCTTACATTCGGGGTCGCTCCCCCTCCGTGACATTGGCACCAAAAAACAAATCCCCGGTGCCTAGTGGTTTCTGCCCCCTTTGGGGCAGATTGACCTAAAATCGACCAATCTGCCCCCAAGGGGGGCAGAAATGGTCTAAATACTATTTGCCCCCAAGGGGAGCGACCCTTGCCTGATGGGTCGCTCCCCATCTGTAAAAAAACAAACAAAAAATAAAACACACACAAAAAAATTGCCCTGCCGCCTAGAGGTTTCTGCCCCCCCCCCTGGAGGCAGAAATGGCCTAAAATAAATTTGCCCCCCCAACCCCCACCCTCCCCGGGAGCGACCCTTGCCTACGGGGTCGCTCCCCCTGCGTGACATTGGCACCAAAAAACAAATCCCCGGTGCCTAGTGGTTTCTGCCCACTTGGGGGCAGATTGACCTAAAATCGACCAATCTGCCCCCAAGGGGGGCAGAAATGGTCTAAATACAATTTGTTCCCCAGGGGAGCGACCCTTGCCTGATGGGTTGCTCCCCATCTCTAAAAAAACAAACAAACAAAAAAAAAAAGACACACCAAAAAATTTTGCCCTGGCGCCTAGAGGTTTCTGCCCCCCTGGTGGCAGATCGGCCTAATAATAGGCCGATCTGCCCCCAGGGGGGGCAGAAATGGCCTAAAATAAATTTGCCCCCCCAACCCCCCTCCGGGAGCGACCCTTGCCTACGGGGTCGCTCCCCCTGCGTGACATTGGCGCCAAAAAAAAAATCCACGGTGCCTAGTGGTGTCTGCCCCCTTGGGGGCGGATTGACCTAAAATCGACCAATCTGCCCCCAAGGAGGGCAGAAATGGTCTAAATACAATTTGCCCCCCAGGGGAGCGACCCTTGCCTGATGGGTCGCTCCCCATCTCTAAAAAAACAAACAAACAAAAAAAAACCATACATTTTTTTTTTGCCCTGGCGCCTAGAGGTTTCTGCCCCCCCTGGGGGCAGAAATGGCCTAAAATAATCCCCGCCCCCCAGGGCGCGACCCTTGCCTAAGGGGTCGCTCCCCTTGCGTGAAATTCACGCGAAGAAAAAACTCACTGGTGTCTAGTGGTTTCTGCCGACCCTTGGGAGCAGATTGGCCTCATCAAAATAGGCCAATCTACCCCCAAGGGGGGCAGAAATGGTCTAAATACAATTTGCCCCCCAGGGGAGCGACCCTTGCCTGATGGGTCGCTCCCCATCTCTAAAAAAACAAACAAACAAAAATAAAACACACAAAAAAATTTTGCCCTGGCGCCTAGAGGTTTGGCCTAAAATAATTCCCCCCCCCAGGGAGCGACCCTTGCCTAAGGCGTCTCTCCCCTTGCGTAAAATTCACGCAAAGAAAAAACTCCCTGGTGTCTAGTGGTTTCTGCCCCCCTTGGGGGCAGATTGGCCTCATCAAAATTATATTTTATAATTTATAATTATATTTATAATTATAATTTGCCCCTAGGGGAGCGACCCTTGCCTTAGAGGTCACTCTCCACCTAAAAAATAAAAAAGACATAAAAAAAAATAAAAAGATCCCTGGTGCCTAGAGGTTTCTGCCCCCCCTTGGGGCAGAAAAGGCCTTCCTGAAAAATGCCCCCCCCCCCCCCCGGGAGCTACCCTTGCCCAAGGGGTCGCTCCCTTATGTCACTTTCTAAAAGAAAAAAAAAATCCCTGGTGTCTAGTGGGGTTTCAAAAGCCGGATTGCAAGCAATCTGGCTTTTGAAACCCTGGGAGAGACTTCAAAGGGAAGGAAATGCATTTCTCTTTCAATTGCGCTATGGGGGAGGCACCTGTGACAAATCAGCGTGCGCTAGCGCACTGACGTCACACGGGTGGAGGGGTCGGGGTGGAAGGGGAAGGTCTTCCCCTTCCATCCCCGCCTTGGGGGGGAGGGGGGTGCACAGGGGGGGCACGCTAGCGCTCCCCCAAGTTCCCGTGTGCCTTGGACGAGGTGAACTCGTCCAAGGCACACGGGAACTATAGCCCTGGACGAGGTCACCTCATCCAGGGCACAGAACCGGTTAAATAAACCCTTATTTAACTATATTTTGACTCTGTTTGTATTTGCCTGTGTGAGACTAATGTAACTGAGAGAAATGAACGAGATCTGATCGACCCCGATTCCTCTGCCACAATCATCCCTGCTCTTGGGCAGAGATGAGGTGCTGCTAGTTAGCCAGAAAACCCAGATTAGGCCGACAGGCGTCACATGGTGTAGAATTGTACTTAGTGTAGGAAAGTACCCTCTTTTAGCCGTGGTTACCCCCATTTTCTGCCTGATGTCAGTGTGCTTGACTGTGTTCACTGGGATCCTGCTAATCAGGACCCCAGTGATTATGCTCTCTCTCCTCTAAATTTGGTTGTTGCAGACTAGTAACCCAGTATTTCACCCACAATTTGCATACTAGTGGCCCCTTATAAGTCCCTAGTATATGGTACTCAGATACCCAGGGCATTGGGGTCCCAAGAGATCCCTATGGGCTGCAGAATATCCTTTTCCACCCATAGGGAGCCCATGCAAAGGCTTCTGTAGGACTGCCATTGCAGCCTGCGTGAAAAGGTGCATGTACCCTTTCACTGACATCTAAACTGCACCAGGTCACTTAAAGGTCACCCCTATAGTAAGCCCTACAGTCCTGAGGGCAGGGTGCAGAGTACCTGTGTCTGAGGGCACCTCTTCACTAACAGAGGTGCCCCCATAATCTCCAGGACCATTTTCCTGGACTTTCTGAGTGTGGGGACGCCATTTTACGCATGTACTGAGCATAGGTCACTACTTATGTTTAGCTACATAATGGTAACTCCAAACATAGGCATTTTTGGTATCAAACGTGTTGGAATCATACACCAAAGCCTTTGCAAGCATTGGTTGTATGATTCTGTAGTATTTTCTTTTCTATAATGTTTATTAGTTTTAGTCTTATTTCCTTTCTGTTGAAACATTGTATCTTTGAAAGTGCTATTATGGTATGTTCCTGCCCCCCCTTTTGTGGGCACTCTTGACTTTTGCCTCGAACATTGGTGTGAGGTTCCATATGGCAGTTGGTGAAGAGAGCCTGCTCTTGGTGTGGGTGAAGTTTGTGTATCCTGCTGTGTTATACTGAAATAAACCATTTTGGAAGAAGCATCTACCACGTTCTGGCCTGAAAATATTTCATTGCCTCGATAATATTTCCCTTCATCCCCACATTTTGTCGACAAGTGAAGTGGGGACCGGATTCTCTGTTTGTGGACTTTCAGAAACTTCAATGTATCTATATTTTGGGGTACTGTTATTTGCTCGCTTGTACTGCTTTTTTTTAATGCCATTGAGAATCGCGTTACTTTGTACCAGCGATTTCTCGTTTTGTTTTAGTTATTTTCTGCGAGTGTCCTAGTAGCCTAGCAACTCTCCTCGCTATTCAACACTATTAAGCCTTCGTCAGCTTTCTGTGGATGCTGGGTGTTGCCCGGCAACATTCTGCATGCATTCCAGCGCGTGAGTGCTCAGAAGGATCTGAGCGTTGCAGGGAACCATTCATGTGCTGTTTCCACAGACATCAGCGCTCCTAGGACGCTGGGTATTGCCTGGCAACATTACTCACGCATTCCAGTGCGTCAATGCTCAGAAGGATCTGAGCGTTGCTGGGTAACTATTTTCGCTGGTTAACCATTACGTCAGCGCTCCTAGGACACCGGGCATTGCCCAGCAACCTTCCTCGTGCTTCTCTCCGAGCGCTTATTGCGGAATATCTGAGCATTGCCAAACGCATGGACGCTCTCTTCTTCGTTGCTAGTCCATCTTAATGGGTACACTCCATGCAGCTATTCCTCAACGTCTTAGTTCACATTTTCAGCGTTTGTTGCTGAAACTCTTCTAGGTTTCTTGGCAACACTTCTCATGTGGTGATCAAGCTACACATCGAGTTTTATTATACTTTAATCCCTGATTTATGCTTCTATTTGTTCTCACATTATACATTTCCTACATAAGTTTTTAAACAATGCTATTTAGCAATTTGTAGACTCTAATATTAATTTTCCTTTCCAGTTGTTTAATCTTGTACTGGTGTACAGGGTTCACAAAGTTTTCTACAATTCTTTATAGTCTGTTTTTTAAAATATGTTGGTATGCAGAACATTACACCTCAACCTTTCTTTCTTTCTGTTCCTGGTGATCCTCCTATTGCTTGGCCTAAATGGCAGAAAGTTTTTTTGACTTACCTCAAAGTTTGTGGAAGCAATTTGTCGGCGGAAAGGGAGACGTCTGTGCTTCAACATTGCTTTGGTGCGGAGGGTCAGGAGGTTTTAGAGACCCTTCCTGCGATTAACGTTTCAGACGGAGCTGAAGGAGACACTTCTTTGAGTTTGAAATCACTTTATTAAAGTTAGACATACATTATTTGCCGAACATTTCCATTATGCTTCATAGGTTCTACTTTGGAAAATGTAAACAGAACGATGAGGAATCAGTTGAAGATTTTGTCACCAATCTACGTGAACTAGCTGCTCGTTGCAATTTTGGTGATAGTGTTGATGGAAGCATTAGTGACCACTTCATGCTTGAATGTAAAAGTGATAAATTAAGAGAAGCGCTCGGGTCTAAGAGCGACCCTACTTTAGATGAAGTGTTGCTGATTGCTAAGCAAATTGAGCATTCGGGGGCTTGCATCGAATATTTAAAGAAATCTAAGATAACTTCTACGTCTGTACAAAAGTTGGACACAAAACCAAAAAACAAACAAAATGTTAATGTAAAAGCAAAATTGTTATGTTTTAGGTGTGGTTCTTTTTCACATTTAGCCAATAACAAAGTTTATCCTGCTTTTGTGGCCACTTGTAATAGATGTGGGAAAAAGGGCACTTTGTGAAATATTGTAAGAAATCTTCGAGGACTAATGTTAAAGTGAGTGAAGTTGGGTGTGATGATTCTGACCATGACTTCATTTTCCAAGTTGTTAATGATGTTAAATGTGTTTCTGTAGTTCGCTGTGACTAACCTTCAGATGTTGTTGAACTAAATGGAGTTAGTGTTCAATTGATGATGGACTCAGGAGCTAAATCATCATTGTTCTCAGTGAAAGATTACGAGATGTTTTTGAACGGCAAATTCACTCTTCATGACCCCGATGTTTCTCCGTACAGCTATGGAGGGAAACCTATGGAATTGAAAGGTTATTTTGAAGCATCTATTCAATTCAAAGGTAATAAGATGTATGGTAAGATATATGTTCCTGTTATTGGTGATACCATTTTGAGCTGGCCGCATCAAAAGGAGTTGGGTATAATTTTGAAGCCTAATTCTGAGCCACAGGTTCAAGTTCAGAAGATTTCTGAATCTGAGCAGCATGGTTGGGTTCTGAGAGTTTCTGATTTTGAAAATGACTTGATGGGGGAGTGTCCGGATGTTTTTAGCACCAAGGCGGGGTGTGGCAAGGGGTATAAGCATTGCATTGTTTTGAAGAGTGATGCCAAACCTATTGCTTGCAAAGTCAGGAATGTTCCTATAAGTGTACGAGACAAAGTTAAAAATGAACTTCAGAAGTTACAGGGCGATGGCATAATTGAGGAAGTGGAATCAGCAGAATGGATTGCTCCAATAGTTGTTGCTACTAAATAAAAGGTGATATTAGGCTGTGTGTTGATTTACACATTTAAATAAGGAGATTGTGGAAGATAAATTTCCATTGCCTAATATTACTGAAATGGTCAGTTCATTAGGTAATGCAAAGTTTTTTCCACACTTGATTTAACTTCCACTTATCATCAAGTGCAACTGTGTGAGGAATCCAAATTGCTTACTTCTTTCATCACACCGTTTAGCGTGTATAAATTAAACTGGATGCCCTTTGGTCTTTGCTCTGCAGCAGCTGTATTTCAAAGATTAATTAATGATATTCTCGGTGACATAAATGGTGTTTGTTTTTTTAAGACGATGTTCTTGTTTTCACCGAGACACGTGAACAACATAAAGAAAAAGTCAGAGAAGTTCTTCAAGTGTTTAGATCTAAAGGTGTGACTCTGAAAAGGGAAACATTTCTGAAGTCGGAAATTGTTTACTTAGGGCATGAAATATCTGGCGATGGTGTCAAGCATACGGAAGAGTTGGTTAAGGCTACTCTGAATTTATCTACGCTAAAAAGAAAGGATGATATACAAGTTTTTTAGGCATGGCAGAGTTTTTTTCCAGGTATGTCCC
This sequence comes from Pleurodeles waltl, assembly GCF_031143425.1. Lineage (NCBI taxonomy): Eukaryota > Metazoa > Chordata > Amphibia > Caudata > Salamandridae > Pleurodeles > Pleurodeles waltl. Next base: position 1,536,752,499 of record NC_090446.1, read on the forward strand.
AATTGTGCTAAAAGGTCATTCGCCATTAGAAATCTTCTGAAGAAGGGTTCAGAATTTCTATGGACAAATGAATGTGAGGAGGAATTTCTTGACTTGAAAAACGCGTTGTCTTCTGCTCAATCTCTTAGTAGTTTTCAGCCAGGTTTGCCTTGTTGTCTTGTTATGGATGCTTCAGGGAAAGGATTGGGTTGTGTTTTGAAACAGTTGAACAATGGCAAAGAGAATACTATAGTGTTTGCTTCACACAGTCTACATGGTGCGGAGTTCAGGTATTCCACAATAGAGAAGGAAGCATTAGCCATATTTTGGGCTGCCAGAAACTTCAAGCAATTTCTTTGGGGAGTACGTTTCCATGTGTATACGGATCATAAGCCTTTGCGAGTTTTTGAGAGAAAGGAACTTGATAATATTTCATCTCGCATTTGTAAGTAGGTTATAGGTTTACAGGATTTTCATTTTGAAGTTAAATATGTTCCTGGATGCGAAAACAGGACAGTGGATTGCCTGTCCAGGATGGACTCTGTAGTTGCTGATGATGATGTTAATGATGATTTATGGTAGACTGATGATGAGGTTATGGTTTGTATGGTAACGGAGGGTTGCATCCCCGAAATGGTGTGGTTGGATGAATTGAGTAAGAATGAAGAATTATTAAAAGTTAAAAACCTACTATTGTCTAACAAGGTATTAACTGATTGTGAAAAGGATAATATGGCTTTCAAGAAGGTTTGGGGGGAACTTTCTGTTCTGAATGGTCTGTTGTTGAGAGGTTCTAGACTAATTCCTCCATCTACTTTACGTGAACAACTCAGAAACCGTGCTCATTCTGGTCATCAGGGGATATCTTAAACAAAAGAGAGGATGAGATGCACTTATTGGTGGCCTGGGATGGATGTTCTCTTGGAAAGGAAGGTGAGAGAGTGTGTTGATTGCAAGTTTTTGGATAAGGCGCTGAAGCCTAGAACCCAACCTTTGGTTCTAAAAGAAATTCCTAAGGAGGTGTGGGAAGAAGTGTCCATTGATATCATGGGTCCGATTTCCTGTGGGGCTGTTTCCAAGTATGCTTTAGTCCTTATAGATATGTTGTGCCGTTGGCCTGAGATTTTAATAACTACTGAGATTACAACTAAGACTGTAGTGAATTTTCTTTCAGAGGTGTTTGGCGGGGAGGGTAATCCAAGATTCATTCTTACAGATAATGGGGTCCAGTTTACCTATAAACTTATGTGTGACTTCTTGTCTACAAGAGGTATTGTTCATAAGAAATGTGCTTTATATCACCCAGAATCAAATGGAATGGTAGAACGCTTTAACAGAACTTTGAAGGAAACTATACAGTTAGCTAAACAAATGGTTTAATGGCTAATTGGGAGTTGATGAAGTCCAAAGTGGAAGAATATAGATTCACTTCACATTCAAGTATGAGCCAATACCCTTTTGTTTTATTTAGAAAGCGTGTTCCTCACACTAAAGTGTGTCCTCCCTGGGTGAAAAAGCACATTAAGGAAAATGTTGATTATGAACTTCAGAAGTCAGTTGGTTTTGAAAAAGACAAATATCTTCAGAAAAGAAGAAAGAGAATTTATGACAGTCGCAAATCTGTGAAGGACAGTGATGTGCAAGTTGGGACTTAGTCAAGATTAAGTTGCCTGGGAAACAAATGCTGGAGATTCTCAGTTTAGTAAAGTATTTAAAGTTATTAAACTGTTCAAGGGGTCTGTTAAGGTTGATGGTCACATTTGGAATCTTAATAGAGTTGTTAAACTTAAGTGATTCTTCTTCTTAAATATATATATATATATATATATATATATATATATATATGCATATATTTTTTTTATGGAAAGGAAGGTAGTGTAGTATTTCCTTTTCTATAATGTTTATCAGTTTTAGTCTTATTTCCTTTCTGTTGTAACACTGTATCTTTGAAAGTGCTATTATGGTATGTTCCTTCCCCCCCCTTTTGTGGGCGTTCTTGGCTTTTGCCTGGAACATTGGTGTGAGGTTCCATATGGCAGTTGGTGAAGAGAGCCTGCTCTTGATGTGGGTGAAGTTTCTGTATCCTGCTGTGTTATACTGAAATAAACCATTTTGGAAGAAGCATCTACCACGTTCTGGTCTGGAAATATTTAATTGTCTTCATAATATTTCCCTTCATCCCCACAGATTCCATGCAGTCTTAGTGCTCCTTAGAGGACCCCCAGTATTGCCATTTACAGCCTTTTGAGGTTTTCCAGGCAGCCCCAGCTGCTGCCACCTCATAGACAGGTCTCTGTCCCCCTGTTGCTTGAGAAGCTTGAGGCCAGAAAGGCAGAGCAAAGGTTTGCCTCTGGGAGAGGGGTGTTACACCCTCTCCTTTTGGAAATAAGTGTTACGGGCTTGGGAGGGGTAGCCTCAACAAGCCACTGGAAATGCTTTGAAGGGCATATTTGGTGCCCTTCTTGCATAATCCTTTTTCACACCAGTTTAGGGAGCCCCAGTCCATGGTCTGGCGTGAAACTGGACAAAGGAAAGGGGAGTGACCATTCCCTTGTCCATTAACACCCCAGGGGCTGTGCTCGGCGCTCCTCCAGAGGGTCCCTGGGTTTTGCCATCTTGGATTCCAAGTTGGTAGGAAACTCTGGGAGTGGCCAGGGCCAGCAGGTGACGTCAGCACCCTCCCCTGATAGATGCTTACCTGTTTAGGTAACCAATCCCCCTTTCAGGGCTATTTAGGGTCTCCCCTTTCGGTGGTTCTTCAGATTCGGATTGCAAGACTTCAGCAGGAATCCTCAGCACCCTCCACTTCAACTTCTCACCGAAGAAACTGCATCTGGACTCTCCAGGAACTCTACAAACTGCAACAAAGAAGCAAGATGCCTTCAGCGACATTGTATCTTCAGCTCCTGCCAGCAACTGCAACTGTTTCCCGGTCGTGCATCCTCTGAGGACAGTCTGTCTTCAGCCTGCACCAGAAGAGTGAAGGAATCTCCCTTGGGGTGAAGGAGTCACTCCCCTGTTTCAGCAGGCACCTACTGCAATGACGACTGGCTGCATGTATCCCCTTGCCTTCTGAGCTGCACGGATCATGCATCATGGGTGGTGGACTGAAGTGATCCTGATGGTCCTGATTGTCCAACTTTGGTGGTGGTAAGAGCTTGCCTCCCCACGTAAAACAGTACCTCTGTGCACTGCGTGGTTAGCAGTTGCCAAGGCTTGTTGGCATCCTTCCACAAAGTTCATCATGCATCTTGCAGCTCCAGCCCCAAGCACTTTATCCTGCGACGCACATCTTCCTGAGTGGTTCTCCGGCGGCGTGGAAGCCTTTGTCGTAGTGCTGTGTGGGCCTCCTTTTGTATCTTCTTTGTCCCTGTTCTGTGGGACTCCAGTTCATGCTGCCTGGTCTTCTCTGGGCTTTATGATTTGTTGAGAGCACCCGCTAACTCCCCGTCCTGGGTAGAGTCCACCTGGTCCTTCCTGGCCCCGGGCAGTGTCATTTACCACTAACTGCGAGCTTTGCGCAGCAGACTCCAGAGACGCAAGCTAGACGGCAATCCACCATCCGGTGTGGGACATCATCTGCACCAACCAGGAATCCGAATCCATCTTCTTGGGTGCAGTACTGACTGTTCTTCTCTACAGGTCCTCAGGTCCAGTAATCCACTGTTGGTGTCTTGCAGTCTCTTCTGGTTCTTGCATAATCTTCTTTTTCGTATCTGCGTGTGTTCTGGTAAAGTTACTGTGTTTTACTCCTGCTTTCCTGGGCACTGGGGTGAGTTCTAGTACTTACCTTTGGGGTTTTTTTAGTACTCCCAGAGACCCCCTACACTTGCCTGAGTGGGAAACCAACATTCTTTCGTTCTACTTTCTTAGTATATGGTTTGTGTTCCCCCTAGGCCCATTTCTAACTATTGTGATTTTCACTAATTGCACTGTTTTCTGTTTTCATGCACATTTCTGCATACTAGTGTATATGATTTGTGTATCACTTACCTCATACGGGAGTATAGTCTCTATGGTATTGTTGGCATTTGTTTCACCAAAATAAAGTACCTTTATTTTTGTAACACTGGGTGTTTTCTTTCATGTGTGTGAGTACTGTGTGACTACAGTGGTATTGCATGAGCTTTGCATGTCTCCTAGATAAGCCTTGGTTGCTCATCCACAGCTGTCTCTTGAGATCCTTGCTTCTAGACACTGCATTTCACTAATAAGGGATAACTGGATCTGGTGTAAGTACCCACAACAAACCAGGTCCACCTCCTACACTTAGTAACCTACAATCTATGCGATTCTGCCACCCATATCCATTAGCCTCATTAGGGTAGTTAGAACTTATGCGACAACGCAAATTGATTCAGTTGAAACATTCGGTGTACTGTAATAGCCAATTAGGTGTCCTTGTGGTTTAATATACATGGGTAAAACAGAGAGGCACATCAAGGTGCACATCACAGAGCAAAAGAGCATAATTAGAAACTGGAATTTGTCTCTTGCGGCACATTGGATGGATCACCATCGGAGTACTGCTCAGTTTAGATTAACAGTGCTGGAAACCATTATGGTGAATCCTGAGATCAACACCTAAAAACAGTTATCACAATGTGAAACTGATTGGATTAAGAATTTGAACAGTCTCAATACCACAAACCTCAAAGATAAATTAGAAATGGCTTGTTTCTTGTAGTCTTTGATTCTTGCTGACACTTCTGCTTATGCCTTGCATAATGAATTGCTATACCAGCATAAGACACACAGCTATTTTTATGCTCATCCATAGATATCCGTTTTTGCTCAGTATGCACTTAACATGCAACCACCTCTCACATGTACAAACAATCATTTGACAAACTGGGGTATGGAGTGAGCTGTTTAGTTGTTACTAGGTGTCAATTGTGGCAATCCATGTATTATGTCCCTGTTCTTGTTTGGTTTCAATCAATGTCACTAACTGTGCATCTTTTTCTGCTTAGCATTTTCATGCATATTCTGGCACTGCATGCCATTCTGTTTTGAGAATATACTTTTGCATTCTTTGCCACTTCTTTTTAACTGTATGCTGTCATGATTATCTCATCAGTTTCCATCAGACGTATACCATGGTGTATCATGTGACACGCAATGATCAATATATTTTCTAACTTTGGCCATGCATCATTTGACTACTTTCTGACGTGATTGTCTTATTTGTTTTCTGTCCCCATACTGCGTGGGGTCAACCGATTTATACTGTGTTTTCACTTTTTCCCCTTTTTTCCTATTCACTCCACTATGTATTTATTACATGGTTATGGAGTCCATGTCATTATCACATCTTTTTTTTTCTCAGTTGGTGTCTTAGCTGACATACTGTGAGACCTTTTGCAGTGTCTTCTAACTTTTTGCCCCCACTTGTGACCCCTAGGTGCTGGTTTTCCGACTCTGAAGGCGCCCTGAGATCTGCTAACTAGACCCAGGGCATGTGCTCAGATTCAAAGTGTATGCAAATTAGGCAGAATTGTAATTGGCATGGCAGCCTGACTATAAGTCTCCAGTATATAACAGGGCATGGAGGATTAAAGTTCCAGTGCATTTAATGCACCGAGGTGTGCACTATTGTCGTGCCTGTTGTCATTTTAAAGGCAGCCCTGTCTTGCGGGTTGCTTTTAAAAGTAAAATATATGCAAATTTGAATGCTTCCAAAGTCGCAAACAACCTTATGTTTACATTTAAATCACCCCTAAGCCCCACCCCCCCAGTGCTCCGGGGGTAGAGTGCCTTGTAGCTATAAGCAAGGACATTATAAAATATGTCTTATATGTCCTGGTGATGGAAAAACAACCAATTTAGTTTTTGCCAATTTTAGCACACTAGCACCAAAGGCTAACATAGGAGAACTTTATTAAAGTATAACTATCTCTAGGAAAGAGCTACAATTTCCATTCTTGGACTCAAAATGATAGAATCAATCCAACAATTTGCTACTATTAGATTTATTATAACTTTCACAGAAAAAAAGCTGTAGAACTTTCTTTTCTGTGAGCCAAAATCCATCCTTCCAGCTTCTTTCCTCTGATTGACCAGTCTCTGCCAGTCTGAACCAAGCTGCCTTAATGAGGTGTGAAGTAGTCTGCATTGAAACAAAGGGACATCTGGTGGGTGGAGTTCTACAAGCTACAGAGCAAAAGGCAGCAATGGGACTGGGTAGCCAAACTGGTCTTCGAAGTGGGAAGGACACTTAGGACAGGAACCAGGCTCATCCCTACATCCTGCCACCCCAGCCAGATGGGAGCACCAGTAATTAGATTAGCAGAGGGGCTAGAGGAGGAGTGTTAGAGGAATTAAGCCACACCAGTGGGATGGCTTAACCAGGTCCTAACCCCAAGAAGATACTTTTTCCACCTTGGATTTTGGAAGAATAGTGCTTCCTGGGATTGATTTTTGTCACACTTCACAGGAAGTGGTCCCCGCAGATGACGGCACCCTGCACCCCATTAGCCAGCGGTGCCTCTCTGCTTGCCAGCTCAGGCACACTGAATAAATACGGGAGAGTTGCCCAGCAACTCAGATCACTGCCTGAACTGAAAGGTGAAAAAGGACTGCCCTGCTGGAACCCTGGTGTGCACCTCAAAGGACTGCACTCTGCATGACTGTGCCTGCTGTACACTGAGAAACTACAGCTCTAAGGACTTTGCCTGGCTTCAAGAAGTAAAGGAGTTGACTCCCTAACAACAACAGGTTAATAGGGCTTCACCTGCACCATCTCCATCAAAAAGACCCCAGTTGACCTTTGACAGAACTGGCCAGGTGCACTCAGTGAAGTGTAGCCCCAGCACCCCAATATCCCAAGGACCATCTCAGAGCTTCTAATCGCCTGGATTGGTATTGTGGATGATCAAAGATCCCTGCCTGTAAAAAAGAAGAAGGACTGCCATGCTGAACTCCTGGTCTGCCCCAAGAAGGACTCCACTCAAAAGGACTGCAAGATTGTTCTACATTAGACTTTTTAAACACATATCCCAGTACACACAGTCAGCAGATCGAGGCCACGTTTTGGCACGAGGTCACGGCTTAATACTTTGCTGATTTCCTGATTCGATCGACACATGACTCTTTTGGTTTATTTTAGGTATTTTCTGCATACATCATTGTTTTTTTTATTCTTTACCTCACATTAATGGTTTGGCAAACGGTTTACCTCAGTGCACTAACCACTACTTTGGGATTGCTCACATTGGTGGGTTTTAGTAGAACAACAGCATCTTTGCCATCATGACCAGTGCATGCTGGTATATGTAGTGCAACATACTTGCTGTCACATTCTTCCATTCAGAGAAGTGACCAACTTTGTAAAGGGTCTTTACTACTCTCTTAAGATTATGTGTGTCACTTCTCATAGCCCAGAGTCATGGTTAATGTTTTCATACTGAGTTGACAACTTACAGCCATTTTTAGTCTGTTTTGCGCTGATATTTTGCCTTAGGACTTTGGATGTTTTGTAATTTTGCCCTTCCTCATTTTACAGGTGTCTGTTTTTGAACCTATGTTGGTTCCTTACGTGTATAATTGGAGAATCTTTTTTCTTGAATTTGCAGTTACCCCTGATGAAGGGTTTTCACCCGAAATGCATAGGCTTATGTACTTCAACCATGAATACCTTCTCAAGATGAAAATGCTATATTTCATTGCATACAAGTGTGATGTAACATACGTAACAATACAACAAGCCTACAAGCAACACATGAAATCATCTTGCATAACTGCATCATTGTTTCAATCTTTTTTCAGCATAGTAGCATTTGATTATTTTGAATATTATGATCTATATTGTTCAATATGAAGCTCTAGAGCACCAGCTGTCTGTGTTGTGTCTAGAAGACTTTGGTGATCTAGCTTTCCCTAATGTGTTCCACAGGCCTAAGCACGGTTAATTACAGCACTGCACACTAAGGCCCTCATTACAACCCTGGCGGTCGGTGATAAAGCGGCGGTAATACTGCCAACAGGCCAGTGGTAAATAAAATGGGATCACGACCACAGTGGAAACCGCAAACATAGACAGCCACTTTAACACTCCAACTGCCAGGGCAGTAACGACAAACACAGCGGCGGTCACCGCCAACAGGCAGGTAAAATACCATGTACTGCCCACCGTATTACAAGGCACCAATCTGCCAACTTTTCCGAGGCGGTACAAACAACATCAAAAGCACAGCCGAAACAGTATACTGAAGAGGAACCACTCACCTTTCGACATTCGCCAAAGAACCAGGATGCCATGGAGCCTGAACTGCAGGTCCTCCCCATGCTGGTGTATCTGCTAACACACCAGGCATTTCAAAGAATACAGTGGCGACGACCACAGTGAGTACTGCACCTAGCACACAGAGGAGGGGGTGGGAAAAAAGAGAGTGACACACACACGCACACCACAACACCCCCACCCCAAACCTCACCCACAACACCATACACACAAACACATGCAGCAATATTACATTTACACCCCGTAACCCCCTGGAAGAACACCATGACAAAAGGAATCAAGTCAAATCTGTGATATTTAGAAAATGCATATACAGTTAAGGATCGTAAACAACAGAATATACAAATATTTACAATATGTCCAGAGGGCCGTACACTGTCCATTGCAAATGTCCGTGGACCAGTGGCCCAAAAACTCACGGGCGAAGCCAAAACTTGACTCCTGCCTTAAAATGGAAAGAACACTGCAGGGGCATCAGGTCGAAAAAACACAGGTACCTCAGGGGGAAGGGGAGGGGGGCAACTCAGCCGGAAGATGGTACTACGCCACTGCTCCTGGATTGGACAATATGCCCATAGTGATGTCCTGGGGAGTGCAAAGCCATACTCTCTCAAGTCTCTCAAGTGGGTGGTTTGCCCGCTGCTTGGTCCTGGGGAGTGCAAAGCCACAGTCTCTCAAGTCTCTCAAGTGGGTGGTTTGCCCACTGCTTGGTCCTGGGGAGTGCAAGGCCACAGTCCCTCAAGTGGGTGGTTTGCCCACTACTTAGTCCTGGGGAGTGCAAAGCCACAATCTCTCAAGTCTCTCAAGTGGGTGGTTTGCCCACTGCTTGGTCCTGGGGAGTGCAAGGCCACAGTCCCTCAAGTGGGTGGTTTGCCCACTGGTTCTGGAGGGGGCCCTGTGTCCAGTCTGCTTCATCCTCCCAAGGATAGGGTGAATGGATGCATCTCTCTACTGGTTCTGGAGGGGGCCTTGTGCCCAGTCTGCTTCATCCTGCCAAGGATAGGGGGAGTGGATGCATCTCTCCACTGGTTCTGGAGGGGGCCTTGTGCCCAGTGAAGCTGCACCTGGGGTGTGGCAGCTCCCAATCCCTCACCTGGGTGTCTGAGGCACGAGATGTGCAGGGAACAGGTAGCATGATACTCCATTGAGGCAGAGCCAGACTCCATCCTACGGCAACTTAGTCTTCAAACTGCTGGTAGTGCAGTGCTGCTGGTGGTGCTTCAAGTGGTAGGTCCAGGGTCCAGGCCATCTTCTGCAGCCTCGGACGGCTGCCCACTGGGGATGCTGCTGATGTCCAATGTAGTGGCACCGGCTGGGCATGTGTCGGTGCATATGGCGGTGCAGGTAGCGGTGTCTGCGGCGGAGATGCTGCCGGTGTTGCCCGTGGTGCAGGTGCTGGTAGTAGTGGAGGGAAACACCAGGCCGTCTCCAGCAGTCTCGGACGGCTGCCCACTGGGGATGATGCTGCTGACTGTCATTGTGGCAGCAGCGGTGCAGGGGGCAGTGCAGATGGCGGTGCAGGTGGCAGTGCAGATGGCGGTGCAGGTGGCGGTGCTTGCGGCGGTGCTTCCCGCGGTACAGGTTGCTGCCCTGTCAGGAGTAATGATGGTCACCAGTCCCTCACCTGGAGGCTCCTAGCCCTGAAGTGCCTTGCCTTTGCTCTTTTTTCCCTGCCCCACTGTGGTAGATGCTCCTGGGACCTTAGCACTGTCCTCTTCTTTTTTGGATGAGGCCTTGCTGGGTGGGTCGTGCGTCTTGTCTGTGCTGCATGGTGGCCCCTTCTTAACCTTGGCGGGTGGCGGAATCGGTTGGTCTTTTGCATTGGTAGCAGCACACTGCCAGCCTTGACGGGTGCCCCCTTCGATCTCCCACGACTTGCAGGGACCACGGAGGACACTGAGTTGGTGGCTGAGGTGCTGGCCTGGGATCTTGACATCCTGGCCCTAGGGGAAGGACGGTGGGGGAGGCATGGGGAAGTGGTCAATGTTAGCCAGGAAAAGTTTTTTAGACACACTGGGACGGGAAGATGGAGGGAGTTTGGGACTGGAGGAAGAGGTAGTGGTTGTAGGAGGTGTACATCTGCTGAGTTTGGGTGAAGGTGCATGGGCTGGAGGCTGTTGTGAGGTAGAAAGCTGTTGAGTGGGTGTGTGCCTGCGTTTGTGTACTTTGGGAGGAGGGCTCACAGACACACTGGGAGAGGACACAGGGGACGTGTGCATGGTGGGGGTGGGGGTGGTGATAGCTCATGAGGGGTGTGTTGTGATGGGCGTGCTGGTGATGGCGGTAGTGGATGTTGATGTAGTGCATGCAGGTATGAGTGGAGAAGCTACAGGGAGGGAGGTGGATGAAGAGGAGGAGAGGGACACAGTGGAGGAAGTGGATGTTGGAATGTTTGCATAGGTATGGTGCTTGTGTGAGTGCCAGTGTGATGATGTGTGGTGCTTATGTTTTCCTGAGCAACTTTTGTGAGTTGATGTGTGTGCATGCTGGTCTGAAGGTGTGCTTGGGATAGGGTGAGGTTGATGGGATTGGGTCGGGGTAGTGGAAGTTAGAAGGGGGGGCTGGACACAGGCACAATGGCTGCCATTAGTCCTGAGGCCAGAGCCTGAAATGCTCTCTGTTGGGCCGCTATGCCTGAATGAATGCCCTCCAGGTATGCATTTGTTTGTTGCAAATGCCTCTCGACACCCTGGATGGCACTCAAAATGGTTGATTGCCCAACAGTGAGGCATCTCAGGAGGTCAATAGCCTCCTCACTGAGGGCAGCAGGGCTGACTGGGGCAGGGCCTGAGGTGCCTGGGTTGAAGGAGATGCCCACCCTCCTGGGTGAGCGGGCACGGGAAACATGCTAAGGGGCTGCTGGGAGGGCGGTGCTGGTGGGGGGGCTGACGGCTGTACCTGCTGTTGGGGTAGGCACAGAGGTGTCCGCCACCGCCAGGGAGATTACATCGAAGGAGGAATCACTGTCACTGGTATCCCCTTCTGACACTGTCGTGGAGCTCCCCTGGCCCTCCGTCCCACTGGTGCCTTCACCCTCAGTGGATTCGCCCTCATGGGCCATGTGGGATGCAGCTCCCTCCGTCCCCAGTGCCTCTGCTTCTCCGACAGATTATGCTAATGCACACAGGGACAGGGTGACAAAACAAAAAGGAGGGGAGAGACAGAGGATCCACTTGGTCAATGCCAGCAACACCACTACTTTTGGCGGACACAATACACACTGAGCTGCCCTATGCACTAGGCCATGCCCAACCAGTCACTAAGGTAGTCACCAGCCCATGGTGTACAATGCCTAACGCCACCATCTGCACACCTGACACCCACAGGACCCTGCCCAGTAGTACTTGGCCACTTGTACCATCGGGGTAGGAGTGCTACAGAGCCTGCACACAAGGGACCTACCCTGCCATGATCGCCCTGGCCTAGGGGCACATACCTCCCACATCCCCCACCCAGCTAGCTCCTAAAGTGTGCAAAGTCAGCTTTCTGAATCTGTGTTCACCCCCTTGTGGCTACTGTGATGCCCTCAGGCGCCCATTCAATTTCGGATAGGCCACCGCCAGGATGCGGAACATCAGGAGGGTCATGGTGCGACGGGCACTCCTTCCATGTGGGGCCTCCGCCATCTTATTGGTCCAGCGGCGCAGGTCCTCCCATCTCTTGTGGCAGTGGGTGCTCCGCCTGTGATAGACCCCCAGGTTCCGCACCTCCCTGGCGATGGCACACCAAATACCCTTTTTCTGGTGGGCGCTAACCTAGAGGGAATAGACAGTGGAAAATGTAATTACTCACCCGTCCAGACCGGCATACTCATTGCCCCCCAGTTCCCACCCATGCCCTGACGCACATACACAGACCATATCTCATGCATCACTCAGGCCAGGATGCCTTAGCACCCCCCAACATGTGGCTTACACACACACCACTCAAAACATGCATTGCCCACACATCATGCTCTCAGTGAACTCACTGTAGAGTAATGTGTACTGAGGTAGGACCCATTCCACCAGTTTCTCCAACTTCTCCGCAGTGAAGGCAGGGGCCCTTTTCTCAGGCACACGAGCCATTGTAGGTCCTCCCCTGTTGAAGGTCAGGTAGCAAGTGAGTGAATAGCTAGAAAATGGCGGTGAAGTCTGCGCGGGTACATACGTCACCGCCGGCGTACATCACCATTGGCTCCTGGGACCCATAGGGTCCAATGATAACCAATGCGATGTTGCGTGGCGGACATCGTCCACCTACCGAGACGCAGCAGTAAACCAGCGCACTTACCTCATTTCCCCTTGTCCCTCCTCACAGGTCAGGCAGCCGCCATTTCAGGGGGGGCACATGGCATGGAACCTAACTGCGTCAGAGCACAGATTGGCACATCTTCTGACTCTCAACTTCACACACTGCTTCTGTGACATACATTCACAAACAGTTGTGCCATCTATGTGGAAATATGACCTTCTGCTCACCGTTTTCCTCCATAGGCTACAACCTCTGAGGCAGATGATGAAATGGCGGCATCCTCCGGTATACAGAACCCCGCTGGACCTGATGACAATGGAGGACAGACACATTATCATCACATACAGACTTGATCTTGCCACAATCCAAGAACTGTGTGCCCAATTGAAGCCAGACCTGATGTCAGCTATTCATCAGCCCACAGGAATCCCCCCTCTATTGCAGGTCCTGTCAGTGCTCCATTTCCTGGCAAGTGGTTCCTTTCAAACAACAGTGGCTATGGCATCAGGAATGTCTCAGCCAATGTTCTCCAACGTGTTAACCAGAGTGTTGTCTGCCCTGCTGAAGCACATGCACAGCTACATCGTATTCCCCCAGGTTGAGGATTTGGCCACAGTGAAAGCTGACTTCTATGCCCAGGGACATATCCCCAACATCATCGGTGCCATTGATGGTACATATGTGGCATTTGCCCCCCCGCAGAAATGAACAGGTCTACAGGAATAGAAAAAGCTATCATTCAATGAATGTGCAAATGGTGTGTTTGGCTGACCAGTACATCTCCCATGTGAATGCCAAATATCCTGGCTCAGTGCATGACGCGTATGTCTTGAGGAATAGCAGCATCCTTTATGTGATGGGGCAACTCCAGAGGCACCGGGTGTAGCTATTAGGTGAGGCCAAGGTCCCCAAACAGTATAAGTTGGGGTCTGAGTATGGGGTTGTCCCTAACGGTTAATGTGTGTCTAACAGTTGTCCCTCGATATTTACAGGTGACTCTGGTTGCCCCAACCTCACATGGCTACTGACCCCAGTGAGGAATCCCAAGACATGGGCAGAGGAACGTTACAATGAGGCACATGGGCATACAAGGAGGATAATTGAGAGTACCTTCGGCCTCCTGAAGGCCAGGTTACAGTGCCTCCATCAACAGGTGGATCCCTGTACCACTCAGGTGTGCCAGATCGTCGTGGCATGCTGTATGTTGCACAACCTGGCCTTGAGACACCAGGTGCCTTTTCTGCAGGTAGAAGAGCCTGGAGATGGTCTTGTGACAGCGGTGGAGCCTGCGGACAGTGAGGAAGAGGAGGCAGATGAAGAAGATATGGACAACAGAACAAACATTATACAACATTACTTCCAGTGACACACAGGTAAGAGACTGTAACTCAACTTCACATTTCAGTATAATTTTGGACATTGTACATGGCAGCCTCTTACCCTTTGTCTATGGACACTGACTGTTCCCTTTGTATTCCCTTTTTTCAGATATGTGTACCCCATTCTGGCTCCTGCTATATGTACTGCTGCCCACCAACTGTCATCCTGTGGTATAATTCACTGAACATAGACCTTGGAATGCTTTGAGAATGTTGTAAGCATACATCTTTCCAAACATTACACTGACTCCAGTATGGTTTATATATCAAGGGTGTTTATTATTGTGCTAAAAAGTATGGGGGTAAGTGCAAGGGGCTGGGGTCATGGTGGAGGAGGGTCCAGGGTAGAGTCCAGTCTCTTGGTATCACAGGTGCATTGTCCAATTGGGGCAAAGAAGAGGGGAAAAAAGGCAGTTCTAGGTGGACAGGGTGACAGAGTGGGACAGAAGGGTGACAATCAGAAGAGTCCTATTTCCTGGCGGGGGTCTTGGCAATGTTCTCTGGCTTCTGCCTGGATCACAGGGACCATTTGCGGGGTGGTTCTCCTTCTGCAGGGGGCGAGGTGCTGGTGTCCTGTTGGTTCTGTGGCGGGGCCTCCTGTCCACTAGCGCCGGTGGAGGTGGAAGACTGTTCCTCGGTTTGGCTAGTGTCAGGGAACCTTTGTTGTGCCACTGCCTCCCTCATGGTCTTGCCCATGTCAGCCAGCACCCCTGCAATGGTGACAAGGATGGTGTAGATTTTTGTGAGGTCCTCCCTGATCCCCAGGTACTGTCCCTCCTGCAGCCGCTGGGTCTCCTGTAACTTGGCTAGTAGTGTGCCCATGGTCTCCTGGGAATGGTGGTATGCTCCCATGATGTTTGAGAGTGCCTCGTGAAGGGTTGGTTCCCTGGGCCTGTCCTCCCCCTGTCGCACAGCAGTCCTCCCTGCTTCCCTGTTTTCCTGTGCCTCTGTCCCCTGAACCGTGTGCCCACTGCCACTTGCCCCAGGTCCCTGATCGTCCTGTGTTTGTGGGGTTGCCTGGGGTCCCTGTAGTGGTGGACACACTGCTGATTGACGTGTCCTGGGAACAGAGGTATGGGCCCGCTGGGTGGGTGCTGTGGTGGTGTTTCCTGAGGGGGGAGGCTCTGTGGTGGTTTGTGACTGTGGCAGGGTAACCGACTGTCCAGAGGTCCCTCATGGGACAGGTTGGTCATTGTGATCCAGGTGTGCAGAGCTGCTGTCATCACTGTGGGCCTATTCTGGGGGGGCTGGATGTAGCTGGCACCTCCTCTCCGTTGAAGTTGGGTAGGGGTCCTGTTGGGATGCAAATGCATTGTTATTGTATCTGTGTGTGACATCTTGTGCAATGGGTGTGTTTCCTTGTATAATTGTGCTTTCCCTGTCGCCTTGGCCTTGTGTGAGTGGTGATTATGTGGGCTGGATGAGTCTCTCTAGTGTGCATGTTGTGGTGATGGGTGTCTATGCAGGTCTGTGATAGGTGTCCATACATTGGTGTGGCATGTAGGGCTTTGTATTGAAATGGGTGGGTTGTGATAGTGGGGTATATGTGAGGTGTTGGAGTGATGGGGTGAAAGTAGGAGTTGTGATCGCATGCAGGTAGAGGGGGTGATAGTAATAGAGATTTGACTTACCAAAGTCCAGTCCTCCTGCTACTCCTGCGAGGCCCTAAGGATGCATGATGGCCAAGACTTGCTCCTCCCATGTTGTTAGTTGTGGGGGAGGAGGTGGGGGGTCCACTGCCAGTCCTCTGTACAGCAATTTGGTGTCTTGAAACCACAGAACGCACCTTCCCCCGTAGGTTGTTCCACCTCTTCCTTATGTCATCCTTGGTTCTTGGGTGATGTCCCACAGCATTGACCCTGTCGACGATTCTCTGCCGTAGCTCCATCTTCCATGCAATAGTAGTCTGCTGCTCTTGAGATCCAAATAGCTGTGGGTCTACCCGGATGATTTCCTCCACCATGAACCTTAGCTCCTCCTCAGAAAACCTGGGGTGTCTTTGGGGTACCATGGATGTGGTGTGAGTGATATGTGTGTGGATGTGTGAGGTGATATGCGGGGTGATGTGTTGGGGTGTATGCTGCGATGTGCGTGGATGGTGTATGGGTGGTGGTGTTCTGTGCCTCAGATTGAGTGGGTGCTTGCCTCTCTGTGCTTGCTCTCTTTTTTTTCGTTGTAAGGGGTTGTGGGTAATGTGGGTGTGTGTTTTTCATAGTGGTATGAGTGTGAGGGTGTAGTGTGTGTATGTGTGTCAGGTGTGTGTAGTTTGAATTGTCCAATGTGGTGTAGTTTTGTAAGTGTGTGTGTATTTTGAGTGCAGCAGTGTGTACCGCCAATGGTTTACCGCGGTTGAAAGACCGCAGTGTTGATTCATGGGTCGTGCTACTGTGGGCGTATTTCTGTTGGCGTGACTATGTGGGTTTTGCTATCTGCAATTTATCACTGACCTTTGGTGTGGCGGACTTGCGTGGGTGTCTGTATTGTGGTGGTATTCTCTGTGAGGGTCATAATAACCGATGCGGATTACCGCCGCGGTCACGGTATTTGGCGGCTGTTGGAACGGCGGTAAGCAGCATTAACTGCCAGGGTTCTAATGAGGGTCTAAGTTTGTTTCTAGTGTTAAAACTGTTCAATAATTACGGTTAAATTTGTGTAACATTGCATTTCAGCCATCATCTACATTTCTCTGCCATAGCCATTTGGTAACTTTTAGAAATGGGGCTTTGGTTGGCAGTCAGGTTACCCCCTGTTCAAGCAAGGACCCTCACTCTAGTCAGGGTAAGTCACACACAATCCAAATTATCCTGTGCTCACCCTCTGGTAGCTTGGCACTGAGCAGTCAGGCTTAACTTAGAAGGCAATGTGTAAAGTATTTGTGCAATGTCACCCAATAACACAGTGTAACACCACAAAAATACACCACGCAGTGTTTAGAAAAATGTATGATATTTATTTGGTTAAATACAGGTCAAAATGATCAAGGTTTGATAAGTACACATTAAAATACTACTTTAGAGAATGGTGAAGGGAGTCCTTAGTCTTTAAAAAGCAACAAGCGTCTCTTGCAAGCACAAAGTACCTGGTTTGCATTACAATTCTCCGCAAGGGACCGCAGAGGAGGAGAGGCGTAGAAAACGGGGAGGTGTGCGCCAATTTCTCCGGGCGCACACAGACAATGCATTGATAATTCTCCATGCAGGGAAGGATTTGCGTCAATTTCCGTCGCGTGGACTTGGATCCTCTTTGGGTTGCGGGTTTTTGGACACCCCTGTGACGATGCGAAGAAATCTTGGGCATACAGGACGAAGTCACAGGAGCTGCGTCGATCCAGTGGGCAATGCAGAGAATTTCTGTTGCACATCAGGTGCTGCGGCGATTCTTCTCGCAGGAAGTTGGGCTTCCTCATTCCATCTCAGCTATGCATCGATCTAGTGGCCTGTGCATCGAAGTTCCGGTCGCAACGCTGATGCTGCGCCAATCTCCTCTCGGGGAGCCAGGCTGCATCATTCCCGTTCAACGTACAGTGATTCTTTCACCGCGGTGCAGGCTGTGCGTCGTTTCTGGCAGGCTGTGCGTCAAATGTTTACCGCACAAGGGGCTCTTTGCAGGAGGAAGTATTTTTGGTCCTGAGACATCAAGGAACAAGAGGCAAGATCTATTCAAGGCCACAGGGCAACAGCAGGGCAGCAGTTCTTTTTGCAAAAGCAGTCAGGTGAGACCTTTGGGCAGCCAGGCAGTTCCTTTTGACAGGTTGCAGGGTGTCATGACCACACAAACTTGCCAAGTCAAATCAAAGAAGTGCATGAGAAATGCAAAGAGATATCCTCAGTGGAGATAGCAAAGCCCAAACTGGAAGAAGGTTTGCAGAGTAATCTTGCGCTTATTTCAAAGGAAGAATCAAGAAGAGAAGATCCAAGATGGCCGCTGTGAGTCCTGAAGGTTAGTTACAGTTCTAGTCTTGCAATCGGTTGGTTGCTAGGTTACGAGCTCTCCAGCTGGAAGCCTTGCACTTCAACTGAGGTCTGACAGGAATCAGCTGTGTGGAGAGAGAGCGCGCTTCAGAACAGAAACTCCTGTGAGGTAAAATTACATTTGAAGATTATATTACAGAAAACAGATAAATATTGTCAAGGTTTATTCGAAGAGTTTGATAGTAGACCGTTCCCGTGGGAGTCGGCAAGGCTACAGAGTTAATGTAGGAATTAACCTTATGTTTACAAGGTTCTTGTTTAAGATATTAAAGTCAAAGAAAAAACGAACTTTAAAAGAGCAAGTATTTACAAATGTCAAGGTGATGAATGAAGGCCAAGTTTAAAGGAGAAAAGAACTGTTAACAAATAAGCATTTACAAATTCAATGGTAATAAACCAAAATAGAGTTTAAAAGAGAAACTAACAGTAATAAACAAACATTTATAAATACAAGTTATCAACAAATGTTGAAGTAAGAAAGTAGAAACGAACTTTAATAAACAAGCATTTACAAATACAAGTATTGTCAGAAGTCACAATAAGACAGGAGAAATTAAATAACATCAGCTGATTTGAAGAACGCATTATCACCAACTATATATATATATATATATATAGCAACATAAAACAAATCTCTAACAAAGGTTGAGAAGTTCTTCCAGAATCAGTAATAAGCATTTTTTTAAGAAGAGCTATCATTTATAGAGAGAAGCAAGACTACAGAGAACTCAGGGTGAGTGAAGAAATAATAGAATTAAAGAGAATTAAGTGTTGAGAGTAGAAAGTGAAAAACTGATGTTGTATGTCCTTAGTAATTGCGACTGTGACTCTTGCAGGTGCTGTATCCAATCTTAGATGTGAAGAGGCAGACTGAGTACTGGCGTTCATCATCTCTGTGGCAGTCTCTCTACCATCCCATTCCCCTTTCCCCCTCCGGGGTACTCAGCACGAAGGATTAATATTCGTTGTGAGTAGCTCGGGTCGGGACTGAGGAGTTATCTTCTGCTTCTGAAGAAATCGAATTGAAGTATCCTGACAGATTGAAGTGCCATCACCCTAATTTTAGGGAAAAAGCAGATTTCCTCGTGAGCAGAATGGCAGAGGGAATTGATATAAAAGCATTAGCCACCGTTTTGGAAGGGTTACAGAAACAATTAAATAACACCATAGAAGAAACAGTCCAAATAAAACAGCGAATAAATGAGTTAGGGAACACCGCTAAATCAAATGAATCTGTGTTTTCACAAATCCCTAGCCCTTCACAGTCTGCAGGGATATCCACTCAAGTAATTCATGCAGTTTCCCCTATTATTCCTTTGGCTCAACCCGAGCGCTTCGGTGGGGATCCAAATAAGGCGCAGATTTTTCTGACCCAATGCTCATTGCATTTTTTATGTAGAACAGTCATTTTTTCCGAAGACCAGTCCAAAGTGGCATTTATATTGTCTTATCTGACAGGGAATGCGGCTGCATGGTCCATGCCAATAATTTCCAGAAATGATCCTGTCTTATATAATTTCCAAAATTTCAAGGAAGAGTTCTTAAGAATATTTGATCGGCGAACTGCAGCTCAAGTCACTGACAATGAACTACTGGAAATCAGGCAAGGTAATAACGATCTAGTAGCCTATCTGGCTCATTTCAATAAACTCATTGTAGAGACTGCCTGGCCGGAGTCAAAAAGAGCCGCCATATTTTATCGAGGACTGAGAGATGAATTGAAAGATGCCTTAGCACAAGTTCCAAATAGACCCACCGAAATTTCGGAGTTAATTGATCTTGTGTTAAAGATTGACCACCGGTTAACTGAACGAAGAGCAGAAAAGAGAAGAGAGTATCGACCATTTCCCCTGAGAATTGATCGTGTAAGAAATGATCATACGAGAGCCGGAGAAGGGATAACGATAGAAGAACCAATGCAAATTGGTTCCATCCGAGGTCCTTTATCTAAGGAAGAAAAAGAGAAAAGAAGAGTGAATCAACTATGTTTATATTGCGGTGCATCTGGGCATTTTGTTAAAAACTGTCCCAAGAAACCCAAATCTCTTCATTCGGGAAAAGGCCAGCTTCATCAGTAGAGGGAGTTGCCCTGATAAAAGCAGAACCCAAGACAACTCCTTTAGATCAACGAGTGGCGAATACCTTACAAACCGCAGCGCCACATTTGGTACAAACAGTATCCGTTTAAGACCCTTAATAAGGAAATTCAAGGGATCTCAGTTATGATAGACTCTGGAGCTACGGGCAACTTCTGTGATATCAAATACGCTCGTAAACTGGGTATTCGATTTATCAAGAAATCTACTTTGGAAGTAGTAAGAGCTGTGGATGGAACCAATCTTTCTTCAGGACCCATTTCCCATGAGACCGAACCAATTCAGATGCAAGGTTTTCGTGGACATCAGGAGCAGATAATCTTTAATTTGATAGATGCTCCACAATTTCAACTCATTTTGGGTCTGCCCTGGCTTACAGAACATAATCCACAAATTGATTGGAGCAAAAGAACGATCAAGATGAATTCCTCTTACTGCAAAGAGAATTGCTTTCATGATGGAGTGGAAGTGTCCACCAAGTCCCAAGCGGCCTGTTTATCATCACACTCTTCAGTTATCTGTGCACTAAAGACAGCAGAAATCCCAAAAGAATATGAGGATTTAGTCACCGTTTGTGATGAAAAGGAGGCTGAGAAATTGCCACCACATCGACCCTACGGCTGCAAAATTGAACTGGAGCCAGGTGCGATATTGCCATGTAGCAGAATATACGCATTGACCGAAGCAGAGAATCAACATTTAAAGGAGTATTTGGATCAATATCTTGCTAATGGTTTTATTCGTCCTTCTGAATCTCCAGTGTCATCCCCACTATTTTTCATACCAAAGAAGGATGTGAGTTTTCGAACTTGCATTGATTATCGAACCCTCAATCAGGTTACCATCAAGAATCGATACCCACTGCCTTTAGTGTCAGTTTTATTAGATCAAGTAAAGAATGCTAGAATCTACACCAAATTGGACCTGCGAGGAGCATATCATTTGATTTGAGTGGCTTCAGGGGATGAAAGTAAAACCGCTTTTCGGACTCGATACGGATTATTTGAATATCAAGTGATGCCTTATGGGTTATGCAATGCTACCGCTGCCTTCCAGCATTTCGTTAATGATATATAACGAGAATTCCTCGACCGGATTGCCATGGTTTATATAGATGACATTTTAATCTTTTCCGACAATCTACAGGAGCACATTTCCCATGTTCGATCCATCCTCACAAGGTTGCAAGAAAACCATCTTTATGTAAAATTGGAGAAGTGTGCATTTCATGTGGAATGAGTTGAGTTCTTAGGATTCATTTTGTCACCAGAAGGAGTTAGTATAGATCCTGCCAAGATAAAGACAGTGCAGCATTGGCCTTCTCCTTGCAATGTCAAAGAGATCCAGAGTTTCTTGGGGTTCGCTAATTTTTAACGAAGATTCATATCCAATTTTTCTCAAACAGTTACACCCATTACTCGATTGTTGAAGAAAGGAGTGAAGTTTGAGTGGACAAAAGAAGCTGAAAATGCTTTTAATTTTTTGAAGAATTCCTTCGTCTCAGCTCCAATCTTGCTCCACCCCAATCCAGATGAGCCATATTATGTGGAGGCAGATGCTTCAGATGTTGCCATAGGAGGTATCCTTTCCCAGCGTCATAAAGATACAGGTCAATTACATCCAGTGGCCTATTTCTCTCGAAAATTAACACCACCAGAGATAAATTATTCAATTGAGGATACGGAGCTATTGGCAGTCAAAGAAACTTTTCGTGAGTGGAGGCATTACATTTTGGGAGCTAAACATAAAGTGACCGTTTACACGGACCACCGAAATTTACAGTTTTTAAAATCAGCTCGAACTCTAACAGCTAGACAACTGCGTTGGTCCCTATATTTTGCAGACTTTGATTTTGTTATCACTTTCAGACCAGGAAAAGTAAATGGGAAGGCAGATGCTCTATCTCAAATTGATACCGGTGCAGTTAAAGAGCCTCCAGAAAAAGAATTGATTATTCCACAAGAGAAGTTCATATCTGCCATATTGTATGAAAATGTAACCAAAGAAATTCAAGAAATCTTAACATTCGAAGGAATGCTGAAGTGGTCCAAAGAAGGCCAAGGAAGAGAAATCAAAAAAGGTTTGCCATACTTTAAAGGTGCACTGTATGTTCTGACTGTGGAGCTGCAAGAAAAAATTCTTCAGGCTTATAATGACGATCAATTGGCTGGACACAAAGGAATTCAAAAGACTCAAAATCTAATACTACGAGAATTTTGGTGGCCAAAAATGAAAACTCAGAGAAGACAATATGGGGGTCATTCCAACTTTGGCGGGCGGCGGACGCCGCCCGCCAAAGTAACCCAGACGAAAGACCGCTCCGCGGTCACAAGACCGCAGCGGCCATTCCAACTTTCCCGCTGGGCCGGCGGGCGCCCTCCAAAAGAGCGCCCGCCGGCCCAGCGGGTAAGCCCCTGCAACATGGAAGCCGGCTCCGAATGGAGCCGGCGGTGTTGCAGGGGTGCGACGGGTGCAGTTGCACCCGTCGCGATTTTCACTGTCTGCAAAGCAGACAGTGAAAATCCTGCTGGGGCCCTGTTAGGTGGCCCCTGCACTGCCCATGCCAGTGGCATGGGCAGTGCAGGGGCCCCCAGGAACCCCACGACACCCGTTCCCGCCATCCTGTTGGCGGGAAGGGGGTCGGAATCCCCATGGCGGCGCTGTAAGCAGCGCCGCCATGGAGGATTCCCCCAGCCGGGGGAAATCCGGCGGGAAACCGCCGGACCCGGCTGGGAGACCGCGGCTTTACAGCCGTGGTCAGAATGCCTTATGAAGCACCCCCAGCCTGTTGGCGGTGCTTCAGGCAAACTCCACCCTGGCGGTCATAGACCGCCAGGGTTGGAATGAGGGCCTATGTGTCAACTTGTGACAAATGTCAAAGAGGGAAATCAAATAGAACAGCTTCACAAGGTCTGTTAAGACCTTTGCCCACTGCACCCCATGCCTGGCATACTGTTACTATGGATCTTATAGTGGGCCTCCCTAGTAGCCAAGGTTTTAACACTATCCTAGTTTTTGTAGACACTTTCACTAAAATGGCGCATTTCATTCCTTTGAAAGAAATCCCTTGAGCCCCACAGGTTGCACAGTTGTTTACACAACACATAGTACGCGCCCATGGTATCCCAAAAATTCTAGTTTCAGACAGGGGGTCCCAATTTGTTTCTCGCTTTTGGAAGGCCTTTAGTAAAAGATTAGGAATTGATTCTCGTTACTCTACCAGTTACCATCCTGAAACCGATGGGCAAACAGAGAGAGTGAATCAAGAGTTAGAACAGTATTTAAGACTCAATTTATTCGATAAAGAGAAGGAATGGCCCGAGTTGATGTGGGCAGCTGAATTTGCTTACAATAATGCTGTTCACTCCACCACTGGGTTCACCCCCTTTTATCTGAACCATGGTAGACATCCTAATGTAATGTTGGGTAAAGAAGATGATTCAGTGCCTGCAGTAGAAGAGATGGTGAGGGAGTTGCAGACCACGTTAGTTAGGGCTAGCAAAAACATCATTCAAGCAAAAGACTCATATAAGACTCAGGCTGATAGAAAAAGAAGAGAGAGCCCCATTTATTCGAAAGGAGACAAAGGGCCTCATTATGATAGCTCGGGTCGGGACTGAGGAGTTATCTTCTGCTTCTAAGGAAATCGAATTGAAGTATCCTGACACAGGGTCTGGTTCAGAGTTTTTTCACCAGTGGTATCTTGTCCAGAAGAGTCTGAGTTGGTGGGGTCAGAGGCCCTGTTTAAATACCCAAATGTGCCTTTGAAGTGGGAGAGTCTTCAAAGGGTGACTTAGAAGTGCACAAGTTCCCCTTTCAGTTCCATTCTGTCTGCCAGGGTCCCAGTAGGGGGTGTGGCAGTCAATTGAGTGATGGCAGGCCACTGTCCTTTGACATGTAAGTGTCCGTCCCATGTAAGTGTCCTTCCCTCCACCCTTCCAGCCCAGAAAGACCCATTCAGTATGCAGATGTGTGCAGGTGTGACTGAGCATCCTGTGTTTGGGGTTGTATGAGTGAAATGCACAAGGGAGCTGTCAACTAAGCCAGACAGACGTGGATTGTAAGGCACAGAAGGATTTAAGTGCAGAGAAATGCTCCCTTTCTAAAAGTGGCATTTCTTAAACAGGAATATTAAATCCAATTTCACCAGTCAGCAGGATTTTGTATAACCATTCTGTCCATCTGAAATATGACCTTGTTACTCCTTTCAGATCAGAATCTACCACTCAAACAGTATATGACAGGTACATGTCCTGCCTTTTATCTACATGGCACCCGGCCCTATGGGTTACCTAGGGCATACCTTAGGGGTAACATATGTAGGAAAAGGGGAGTTTAAGGCTTGGCAAGTACTTTTAAATGCCAAGTCGAAGGGGCAGTGAAACTGCACACACGGGCCTTGCAGTGGCAGGCGTGAGGCATGGTTAAGAGGCTACTTATCTGGATGGCACAATCAGTGCTGCAGGCCCACTAGTAGAATTTAATCTATAGGCCTTGGGCACATGTAGTGCACTTTACTGGGGCCTTACAAGTAGATGAAATAAGCCAATTGGGTAGGAACCAGTGTCACCATGTTTTAAGGAAGAGAGCATATGCACTTTAGCACTGGTCAGCAGTGGTAAAGTGCGTAGAGTCCTAAAACCAGCAAAAACAGTTAGGAATTCGCAAATTAGGAAATGCAAATCCCAGGATGCTGGGGGCCTAAGGCCCCCTCTGCGGCACCCCAAAAATAGGTTTAAGGACATGTGAGGCACACACCTGCCTTAGGGGCATGTGTGCACTACATGTCAATTTTAAAAATGCATTTATAATGCATTTTTTAAATGTTCACATGGTTACCACCAAACTTTAATTTGTGGTAATTGCATTTCCTAAATGCCCAATTCGCATTTAGGAAATGCTTGATACATGTGCTTTGGAAATTGCAAATAGGAATTCTCTATTTGCGATTCCCAATTTCAAGAACCAAAATTTTAGCGATTCCTTAAAATTGCCCGGCGAATGGCTTTCATACATTGTAAAAGGCATTTTTGCATTTGACCCTTGGATTCATCCAGGAATCACATCAACCTCAAGGGACACACTGGCAAAAAGAGAAAGCGGGCCTGATACCAGATGTCTCTTCTGAAGAAATTGAAACAGTTCCGCCCAGAAAGCAACTTCAGAACAGCTGTTCAAATCTGTATACACTTGCATGAATCTTTACTAGAAGAGTTTTGTGCATAGTTTGAGTGCCTGGAAAGTGTAAATCTATTTCAATTTAATGGCTTCCTTTTAAAAGTAGACTTTTCCTGGGCGTACACATTTATAAAACTATAACTCCTATCACATATAAAACCAATGTTTTGTCAGTTACAGCTCTGGGGATCGTTTACTGTCAGCATCATGTATGTGAAGGGAATGCCAGGATATCTCATCTAACAAATCAACCACAGTGCAGCAGAATCTATTGTATGAGGAAATCTAGCTGAGGGATTAATAACTTCAACAGGTTAGGGCATTGACAGACCTTGCAGGATGATTCCAGTCTCTCTGCTTGGATTTTAAGGCGACAGCATGGGACCAAGTGTGCACTTATCAATGTCCTTTCTCTTTGTAACTTACATGAAATCCAAAGGTTGCCCTCCACTGAGAGAGAATTCACAATTCTCAGGTTCCATTCTAAAGAGAAGTTTGTAAGTAAGAGGGGACAGGTGAGCTAAAGTGTTGCCTTTTGAAGTGCAGTTTGTAAAGCTTCTGCTAGTGCAGGATTATTTGTGCAATGACCTATTTTCACTGCATCACTTGTAAGTACACTGCAACCTTTTACCAACGACACACACAAGAGCAGCAGAGTTGTAGCTGTGGGCTGCTTCAATGCCCTGCATTAAAGTTTTTTATTACAATGTGAACACCTGTGTAGATGCCCTTCCATTCAAAAGTGTAATATAAAAAAAAATAACAAACAAAGGCGGTCATTCTGACCGCGGCGGGCGGCGGTCGCCGCCCGCCATGCTGTTACCGCCGAATGACCGCATCGCGGTCAAAAGACCGCGGTGGCCATTCTGTCTTTCCCGCTGGGCCGGCGGGCGACCGCCAAAAGGCCGCCCGCCGGCCCAGCGGGAAAGACCCAGCAACGATGAAGCCGGCTCCGAATGGAGCCGGCGGAATTGCTGGGGTGCGACGGGTGCAGTGGCACCCGTCGCGATTTTCAGTGTCTGCAAAGCAGACACTGAAAATCATTATGGGGCCCTGTTAGGGGGCCCCTGCACTGCCCATGCCAGTGGCATGGGCAGTGCAGGGGCCCCCAGGGGCCCCACGACACCCGTTCCCGCCAGCCTCTTCCTGGCGGTGTAAACCGCCAGGAACAGGCTGGCGGGAAGGGGGTCGGAATCCCCATGGCGGCGCTGCATGCAGCGCCGCCATGGAGGATTCCCTGGGCCAGGGGAAAACCGGCGGGAAACCGCCGGTTCCCCTTTTCTGGCCGCGGCTTTACCGCCGCGGTCAGAATTGCCCAGGAAGCACCGCCAGCCTGTTGGCGGTGCTTCCGTCTACCCCGGCCCTGGCGGTCCATGACCGCCAGGGTCGGAATGAGGGCCACAATGTGTGAGTAAACACTGCTTAGATTAGGTGTAACAATAGTTTTGTATAATATTAGTTTTGTCACAACTATTTGTATATTGTTTCGTTAAATTGTGTTATATTTGTATTTTGCATATTACAATTCTGTTAATGAAACAACACACATATATATTGTTTGTCTAACTATCACTTGCTATATAGATGCCACATTTTGCTTTATTTATGTTTTATTGTATAAAGTCTCTAAATTTAAGGATCCATCAATAGAATTGATAACTTATGAACTTTGCTCATGTGTGCTCCATTCTCATCTTAGACACAAAAAAAAAAATCATCGGAGTAGCAGATGGAGGAAGATGTACTGGAAATGTATGAGGCAGCACCGCCGACAGTTGTGCTGCAGCTGGCGTTGGGAAACATTTGTAATAATCTTGCAGTACACCTTGCAAATCTTGCACTAGAAGAGCTGGAACCTGGACCATGTCTGGTGGTGGCGGAGGAAAAGGATGTTATTGGTATTGCCTTGGATAATGGCTACTAGCATACAGGATCATAGTGATCTTGATCCTCATCATTGTCATCTTGAGCAGAGATAGCCCATAATCAGATTGAAGCACGCTAATAAAAAAAAACTAGACATGGATAAAAGTTGACCGCTCCTAACACGTGTGATGAGATATCTTTGGCCGACCACCATTAAAACCTCTGCTGTACTGGCGAGTTGAGTGAGTTGGCGCATCAACTAGGGAAGTTTTAAAAGAAGTAACTGACTTAACACACATGGCTACCTCAAGTGAGGATGATCTGGATTTTATTGGTCTGTAGGAGCAGGTCAATCAGTGTGAGCACATGAGAATACAAAGAGATTCCATATTGACATAAAATAAGATAGGCAACAAACGCAACAAAAGATGCCCAAACACAAGGATTGTGATCACTTCAGAGCACACAGAAAGTCAGAGTTTCTAATTGCTAATTCCTGAAGATAATGGATCACAAATGTGTGGTTGACATTGTTAAACACAGACCATGAATCAATGAGACCAAAGCACAGACACCATCCCTATCTAGATAAGATGTGGGTTACTAAAGACAAGGAGCAAGGGTAACAGATTTTTTGGCTCATGAATGGATGGTAAAGGCTATGTGATGATTCTTCCACTGAAAACCCATTTGGTTTCCTTTTGTCTGTCTTCTTTGTACAAAATTGATCAAATTCAGTATATAGGTCTCGCCTCATATACTCCTGGGTGTTTACTTATTTCTCTAGCTTCTAGGCTAGCTGAAACCCTGCTACTGAGAACCTTACATTGTGTAAAAGCAGATAACATTGGTAAGTCCAGACATTTGGTTGTACTCAGTGTTAAGGCAACACCTTACTCCATATTGAATTCTCATACTGGATTTGAATACACAGCTACCCTGCTGATGGGTATATAGGTATATATGTTGTATGCTGAGAACTGATTTATTTGGAAGTTTAAAACAAACAATATTATTATTTTTCATTACTGGCCAGCCAATGAACACTACGCTACAGCAAACTTTAACCAATAAAAATGAACTAGGCTGAACAAGCCTTAACAGAAATGAATAGCAAAACGTTTTTACCAGCGCCTTGACCGGATCCGCTTCTGGCTTTTCTACTCCATTTACTACATTGTTCTAAAACACAAAATGTCAAACAATAAATGCACATATAATGTACTTAGAATGCTAACAAGTTATAAACATGGATATATTGATAGCATTAATATATACATTCACATTGGTCTTGGCGCAGGCGTTCCCAGTCCTGTAGTGTGGACACGCTAGAATAAAAACAGATTGTGCCTATAGCCACATGCACAAAATTGATTTCATAGATGCAGAGAAAATCAGGACAATATACAGCTTGGGCCCCAGGCTAAGGCTTTGCTGAAAGTCATGTTCCTTTTCTCTCATATCCCCAAGGTGCTGATGCTTTGCCGTTTGTGTTTTTTTTATTGAAAATGGGTAAGTGTAGAGTACTCTACACAGCATCTGTGCTTCTAGCGTTACCTTGCATGTGGATTTTCCTTAGTGACTCAGCACCTCCATGAAGAAAAACTGTGAATGAACCTATGAAATGAGCAGAATGCTCATTGAGCATGCGCATTGTGAAGTTCATGAATCTGCTTCTAGGCACCTGCGATGATTAGAGTGACATTTGCACATCAATATGGTGTGCTTGAGCTAGAATCTAGTAGAAGTACAGAACTAGCCTTATTGCCACTAGTGTAGAACAACTGTGTTTTCCTTAATCCACCCAGCAGCGGCCCCTGCAAATCTCAAGGGGGGGGTGACAGGGAAATAAATAATAATTAAAAAAATGTATTGTTCCCAATGCTGCCACCTTGCTCCTCTTCTCTTCTGGAGTCCCAGTATTCCGTGGGACACCAGCACACGCTCCCCAGCAATCCTGGTGCTGCTCTCATGCTAAACCTAGCATGAAAGCAGCACCAGGATTGATCTGAGCAGCTTGGCCTGTCACTCAGACAGCAGACTGGAGCCTGTGTAGTTTCTCCAACCCGGCTGTGTAACACAGACAGGTTTGGGAAATTTAAGTACGCATGTGTATTTGGCCGGCCAGAGTTGGCCAGCCAAGCACACATGCACATGCACTGACTCCGTTAATGAATATCCAAACAAACTGAAAGCTGTCATTGGTAGCTCTATCTAGTTACACATGTTGTCCCTCCTGATGTGTTAGTAAAGAAACCAACGAATTGTGCACCAGAGACAAAACAATGAACTTTTTCTGCATCTTGTATAAGTTTGTATGACATATATTTATTATTTTCCGGTATCTGTAAATGATCATACTGTTATATATATATGTGTGTGTATAAAGCATCATGAGTGAAGCCTGTAGCCAACCATTTTAACCTTGTGGACCATTTACTATCAGATTTGAAGGTTTTCCCTGTTGAACATGTTTTAAAGGGAGAACTACTGGACATCAGAGAAAATTTCTGGATGTACCGTTTAAAATCACTGCATCCAGATGGACTGAACATCACTGACAACACCACTTGATTTTTGCATATCTGAAGAGTTCTCAGGACTGCATTGATTCCATATATATATATATATATTCCCTTAAAAAAACAAAGGTTACAGGGACATACAGGCCCTTATTACAACCCGGGCTGATGGCCGACAAGATACTGTGACCGCAGTGGTATACCACTACCCGTATTATGACCCACACAGAGAAATCCACCACTATACAGACACCCACACAAGTCCACTAGCCCAAAGGTCAGTGATAAATTGGCAGTACCAAAACCCACACCGTTACACCGACAGAAAAACGCCCACAGCATCAGGACCCACGAATCACTGCAGCGGTCTTTCAACCGCAGTAAACCCACTCAATCTGAGCCACATAACACCATCACCATACACTATCCACGCACCTCACACCACACACCCCAACACATCATCCCACACACCCTCACACATACCACTCACACTACACCCATGGCACCACATAGTCACCCCAGGTTTTCAGAGGAGGAGCCAAGGGTCATGGTGGAGGAAGTCATCCGGGTAGAGCCACAGCTATTCGGATCACAGGTGCAGCAGATGTCCATTGCATGGGAGATGGATCTATGGGGGAAGAGTCGTGGACAGGGTCAACGGCGTGGGACAGCACCCCAGAACAAAGGATGACATCAGGAAGAGGTGGAACGACCTACGGGGGAAGGTGCATTCCGTGGTTGCAAGACACCAGGTAGCCGTACAGAGGACTGGTGGTGGACCCCCACAACTAACAACATGGGAGGAGCAAGTCTTGGCAATCATGCATCCTGAGGGCCTCGCAGGAGTAGCAGGGGGACTGGACCCTGGTAAGTCAAATCTTTACTACTTTGACCCCCCTAACTTCATGCCATCACAAACTCCTACTCCTTCCCTCACTCCCATCACTCCACCACCTCACATATACCCCACCTTCACAAATCACACAATACGTAATACCAAGCACTGCATGCAACAATAATGCATGGACACCCATCACAGACCTGCATGGACACCCATCACCACAGCATGCACACTAGTGACCATCACTTAGCCCAGGGTTCTGCAAAGTCGATCCTGGAGAGCCGGGTCCATGCCAGATTTTTAGCATATCCACATTTAGAAAAATGTAGATTTCTGAAACATCTTTTTCCTAAATGTGGAGCCAACTGAATCACAACTCACACAAGCCAAAGCTGCCTTGCCGATAACAACCATAGAGGGAAACAAAGCTGTGCACAAGATGGCACACACAGATACAATAACACTGCATTTCATCCCCACAGGACTCCCACTCAACGTCACCGGAGAGGAGGTGCCACCAACATCCAGTCCCTCCCCAGAAGAGGCCCACAGTGATGACAGCAGCTCTGCATGCCTGGATCAGGATGACCAACCTGGCCCATCAGGGACCTCTCGACAGTCGGTTACCCTGCCACAACCCCATGCCACTACAGAGCCTCACCCCTCAGGAAACACCAGCACAGCACCCACCCAGTGGGCCCATACCTCTGTCCCCAGGACACATCAATCAGCAATGTGTCCACTACTACATGTACCCCAGGCAACCCCACAAACCCAAGGCAGTCTGAGACCTGGGGTCAGTGGCAGTGGGCACATGGTTCAGGGGACAGAGGCACAGGACATCAGGGAAGCTGGGAGGACTGCTATGCAACAGGGGGAGGACAGGCCCAGGAAACACACTCTCCACGAGGCACTTGCAGGGATCCTGGGACCATACCAACATTCCCAGGAGACCTTGGGCCAGATTCTATACAAGTTTCAGGAGACCCAGCGGGTGCAGGAGGGACAGTACCTGGGGATCAGGTAGGTCCTCAAACACATCCACACTATCCTGGTCACCATTGCAGGGGTGCTGGCTGACATGGCCAACACCATGAGGGAGGCAGTTGCACACCGACGGGCCCCTGACCCTAGCCACACCGAAGGACAGCCCTCCACCTCCACCAGCACTAGTGGACAGGAGGCCCCGCCACAGGAACAACAGGCCACCAGCACCCCACCCCCTGAAGAAGGAGAACCACCCCCAAACAGTCCCTGTGATCCAGGCAGAAGCCAGAGAACATTGCCAAGACCCCTGCCAGGAAATAAGACCCTCCTGATTGTCACCCTTCTGTCCCACTCTGTTACCCTGACCACCTTGAACTACTATTGCTCCCCATCCTATGCCCCATTGGACAATACACCTGAGATACCAAGAGACTGGACTCTACCCTGGACTTCCCTCCATCATCAACCCAGTCCATTGCAATACCCCCTCCACTTATTTGCACATAAATAAACACCCTTGGAACTAATACAAGTATGGAGTCTGTCAATTGATTCAAATATGTATTTGTTTAACAAGCTGTAAACATTGCAATTCAACTGTACAGTCATGTACACATAGGTATGGTCTGTAGTGGGCAGCAAGGAACACACCAGAAGCCAGAGTAGGGCACATAGATCTCAAAATAGAGATGCCAAAGTGTACAGTAAGTGGCCATACAATATGGAAAGTCAGGCTGTCATGTACAATGTCCAACACAAAACTGCAATGGAAATTGAAGTTACATTATCTTACCTTTGTGTAACTGGAATACTGTTGTATGAGTGATATTATGTTGTCCACATCTTCTTCCACTGCCTCCTCTTCCTCATTGTCCACAGGCTCCACCTCTGCCACAAGACAGTTTCCAGGCTCATCTACCTGCAGAAAAGGCACCTGGCATCTCAAAGCCAGCTTGTGCAACATGCAATGATGATCTGGCACACCTTCTTGGGTGAGTAGTACAGGTATCCACCTGTCAGATGGAGGCACCAGAACCTGGCCTTCAGGATCCAAAGGTTCTTCCAAATATCCTCCTTGTTCACCCATGTGCCTCATTGTAACGCCCCTCTGCCCTTGTCCTGGCATTCCTCACTGGGGTCAGTAGCCATGAAAGGTTGGGGTAAGCAGAGTCACCTGCAAATATTCGAGGGATACCTGTTAGACATACACTCACCCTTAGGGCAACCCCACACCCATATACCTACATCAACTGGGTGGGGACCATGGGCTCACCTATTAGCCACACCCGGTGCCTCTGGAGTTGAGACATCACATATGGAATGCTGCTATTCCTCAAGATGATGGCATCATGCATGGAGCCAGAATACTTGGCATTCATATGGGAGATGTACTGGTCCGCCAAACACATCATCTGCACATTCAGAGAGTGCTAGCTTTTTCTATTCCTGAACACTTGTTCATTCCTCCGGGGGACACAAATGCTACATGTGTACCATCAATGGCACCAATGATGTTGGGGATATGTCCCAGGGCATAGAAGTCAGCTTTCACTGTGGCCAAATCCTCCACCTGGGGGAATACGATGTAGCTGCGCATGTGTTTCAGCAGGGCAGACAACACTCTGGTCAACACGTTTGAGAACATAGGCTGTGACATCCCTGATGCCATGGCTACCGTCACTTGGAATGAACCACTTGCCAGGAAATGGAGATCTGACAGGACCTGCACAAGAGGGGGATACCTGTGGGCTGGCGGATAGCTGAATCAGGTCTGGCTCCAATCAGGTCTGGCTCCAACACAGTTCTTGGATTGTGGCCCTATCAAGTCTGTAGGTTAGGATAATGGCCCTCATTACAACTTCATCGGTCTTCACAGAAGATTGCCGTAGCTGGGGCCCCAGTATACCAGCAGTGCTGGCGGTATTTCTGGCTCCCTATTTGGACTTTTCTGCTGAGCCAGCGGACGGTAACAATGTTACCGTCCCCTGGCCCAGCGGAAAAGTTACATCAACATTGCTGCCGGCTCGTAATAAAGTGGGCGGCAATGCTGATGTGCAACAGGTGCAGTAGCACCCGTCATGCATTTCACTGCCGGAAATTCAGGCAGTGAAATGTGTGATGGGGCTGTGCCTGGGGGCCCCCACACTGCCCATGCCAAGTGAATTGTCAGTGCAGGGGCCCCCAGGGGCACACCAAGTCCCCCTTACAGCTAGCCTTTCCATGGCGATGTTTACTTCCGTGGCCAGGCTGGCGGTCGGGGACTCCTAATCCCCGAGACAGTGGTGCTTGCACCACTGCCCTGGGGATTATGACTGCCAGGTGGAAGCCTGGCTGTATAGTGTAGGGGCCGGCGGTATGGCTGTGGCTATTGCGCCAAAGTCATAATAGCTAGTGGAATACCGCCAGCCTGTTGGCGGTGTTACCGCCAGCTTAATGCCGGCAGCCAGGGTCGTAATGAGGCCCTATGTGTCTGTCCTCCATTGTCGCCAGGTCCACCAGGGGTCTGTACACGGGAGGATGTCTCCATCTCATATTGATCCTCAGCGGTTAAAGTCTAGGGAGAAAAACGGTGAGCAGAGGGTCATATTCACACATATATTGAAATAATGATGCATCTCTTCCTTTACAGAAACAGTATGTGAATTTGAGAGTCAGTTGATGTGCCAATGTCTGCTATGCCGCAGTTAGGTGCCATAGCCTGTGCCCCCCTGAAATGGTGGCTGCCTGACCTCTGAGGAGAGACAAGTGGAAATTAGGTAATTCCGCTGCCGAGCGCCGTACCGGTCGGCAGTCGACGACCACCGCGCAACATCGCATTGGTTAACATTAGGCCCTATGGGTTCCAGGAGCCTTTGGCAATGTATGCTGGCGGTAACAGTACGCACCGCCGCGGAAGTGTCTGCCATTTTCTATCTGTTCATTCACTTGCTACCTGACCTTCAACAGGAGAGGACCTACACTGCAAGTGCTGCTGTGAACTGTGTGTGGAAGAGACAATGGCTCAAGTGTCTGGGGAAAGGGCCCCTGCCTTCACTTAAGAGGAGTTGGAGAGACTGCTGGATGGGGTCCTACCCAAGTACACTTTACTCTACGGTCCTCCAGACAAACAGGTGAGTACACTGTGAGCATGATACTTGGGTCATGAATGCATGGAGTGCTGTGTGTGTCAGCCTCATGTAAGGGGGGGCTTAGGGGTCCTCAGCAGAGTGCTGATTGTATGGTGGTCAATGCATGTGCGTAAGGGGATGGGAGGGATAAGGTGGGCCATGAGTATGACAGTCCGAACGGTATGACTAATCCCTTTTCTGCTGTCTTTTCCCTGCAGGTCAGCGCCCCTCAGAAAAAGGGTATTTGGCGTGCCATCGCCAAGGAGGTGCGGACCCTGGGGGTCTTTGACAGGCGGAGCACCCACTGGCGCAAACGGTGGGTGGACCTGCGCCGCTGGGCAAGGAAGACAGAAGAGGCCCAGCTGGGGCTGGCCTCTTAACGAGGAAGGGGTGCCCATGGCGCCCTGACCCCCCTGATCGTCCGCATTCTGGCGGTGGCCTTTCTGGAGTTGGATCGGTGCTTGAAGGCATCACAGCAGCCACAAGGGGTTGAGTACAGATTCTGAATCATGACTTTGCACGTGTCAAGGTTTTACCTGGGAGGGGGATGTGGGCTGTGGGTGCCCCTAGGCCAGGGCGAACATGGCAGAGTAGGTCCCTTGTTGGGAAGGCTCTGAAACACTCCAACCCCAGTATGTTAGTGGGCATCCACTATTGGGCAGGGTCCTGTTTGTTTCAGGTTTGCAGCTGATGGCGTTATGCTATGTACCCCATTGGATGGTGACTATCTTTGTAACTTGTAGTGTATGGCCTAGTGCATAGGTCTGCTCCCTGTGTGTTGTGTACGCCAACGGTAGTGTTGTTGCTGGCATTGACCAAGTGTATCCTCTGTCTCTCCCCCCCCTTTTTGTTTTGTCACCCTGTCCTTGTGCATTAGAATCATCTGGCGGAGAAGCAGAGGCACCGGCAACAGAGGGAGCTGCATCCCACATGGACCTAGAGGCTGAATCCACCGACGGTGAGGGCACCAGTGGAACGGAGGATGAGGACAGCACCATGACGGAAACAGGAGGGGACACTACAGACAGCGACTCCTCCTCCAATGGAAGCTCCCTGGCAGTGACGGACACCTCTGTGCCCACCACAACAACAGGTACAGCCGCCAACCCCGTACCAGCCCCACCCTCCCAGTAGCCCCTCAGTGTGTTTCCCGTGCCCGCTCACCCAGGAGAGTGGGCATCTCCTTCACCCCTGGCACCTCAGGCCCTGCGCCAGTCAGCCCTGCTGCCCTCAGTGAGGATGCTATTGACCTCCTGAGACACCTCACTGTTGGGCAGTCAACCATACTGAATGCCATCCAGGGTGTTGAAAGGCATTTGCAACAAACAAATGCATACCTGGAGGGCATTCACTCTGGTGTGGCGGGCCAACAGAGAGCATTTCAGGCTCTGGCCTCAGCACTGATGGCAGCCATTGTCCCTGTCTCCAGCCTTCCCCCTCCAAT
Source organism: Pleurodeles waltl (assembly GCF_031143425.1). Taxonomy (NCBI): domain Eukaryota; kingdom Metazoa; phylum Chordata; class Amphibia; order Caudata; family Salamandridae; genus Pleurodeles; species Pleurodeles waltl. The sequence goes on from NC_090446.1 coordinate 1,536,788,344, forward strand.
TTCCTCTACCCAGCCCCAATCCCCTCAACCCCAGCGTATCCCAAGCACACCTTCAGACCAGCATTCACCCAAATCAACACGCAGAAGAGGCTCAAGCAAACACAAGCACCACACTTCATCTCACAGGCACTCACACAAGCACCATACCTATTCAGACACACCAACATCCACTGCCTCCACTGTGTCCCCCTCCTCCTCCTCGTCCACCCCCCTCCCAGTAGCGTCTCCACTCACACCTGCATGCACTACATCCTCATCCACTACCTCCATCACCAGCACGCCTATCACCACACGACCCTCACTGGCAGTCACCACCCCCGCATCTATGCACACGTCCCCTGTGTCCTCTCCCACTGTGTCTGTGAGCCCTCCTCCCAAAGTACACACACTCAAGCACACACCTAGCCAACAGCCATCGACCTCACAACAGCATCCAGCTCATGCACCTGCACCCAAACACAGCAGACTGACACCTCCTACAACCACTCCCTCTGATCTCTCTTCTACCCCTACCCCCTATCCCCGTCCTTCACCTAGGGCCAGGGTGGCCAGAACCCAGCCCAGCACCTCAGCCACCAAGTCCACGTCCGCTGTTGTTTCTGCAGCTGTCAGAGACTCTAAGGGGGCACCCATAAGCCCAGCCAGTGTGCCACCAACCCCTGCCAAGGCCAAGAAGGATCCACCACCTGGCAAAGTCAAGAAGGGGACAGCATCCAGCAATGAGAAGGGGCCAGAACCACCCAGCAAGGCCACGTCAAAGACTCCAGCTGGCAGACCCAAGGAGGCACCACCATCTGCCAAGGGCAGGAAGGGGCACAGAACACCAGCCTAGGCACTTCAGCCATTCGAGACGGCAATTGAAGGCCTGGTGGCTACCAGCACAACCGCCAGCACCGCCGCCAGCACCGCCAACTGCACCGCCGCAAGCACTGCCACCTGCACTGCCACCTGCACTGCTGCAAGCAACACTACTGTCAGCAGCAGCAGCTCCAGTGGGCAGCTGTCCGAGGCTGAAGGGGAAGGGCTGGAGCCTCCCCCCACCACTGGCAGCACCAGCACCTGCACTGCGGCCAGCACCGCCACCTGCACCCCCACAAGCACCACCACCTACACTGTTGAAAGTAGCACCACTGCCAGCAGCAGACGCCCCAGTAGGCAGCCGTCTGAGGCTGCAGGGGAAGGGCTGGAGTCTCCCCCCACCACTGGCAGCACCAGCACCTGCACTGCGGCCAGCACCGCCACCTGCACCCCCACAAGCACCACCACCTACACTGTTGAAAGTAGCACCACTGCCAGCAGCAGACGCCCCAGTAGGCAGCCGTCTGAGGCTGCAGTGGAAGGGCTGGAGTCTCCCCCCACCACTGGCAGCACCGACTCCTGCACCGCGGGCAGCACCGCCACCTGCACCGCCACAAGCACCACCACGTGCACTGCTGAAAGTAGCACCACTGCCAGCAGCAGCAACCCCAGTGGGTAGCCATCCGAGGCTGCAGGGGAAGGGCTGGAGCCTCCCCCCACCACTGGCAGCACCTCCACCAGCACTGGCACTACCAACACTGTACAGCCGTAGCCGCAGGCAGATGGACTGTAGTCCTGCCTCCATGGAGTATCATGCATCCTGGCCACTGCAAATCTTGTGGCTATGACACCCAGGTGAGGGACTGTGACCTGGCACTCCCCAAGTGCTGCATCACTGGGCACAAAAAACCCCTCCAGAACCAGTGGAAGAAGACATCCACTCACCTTATCCTTGGCAGGATGAAGCACACTGGGCACAAGGCCCCCTCCAGAGCCAGTGGAAGAAGGCATCCACTCACCCTATCCTTGGCAGGTTGAATCACACTGGCACAAAGCCCCCTCCAGAACCAGTGGAAGAAGGCATCCACTCACCCTATCCTTGGCAGGATGAAGCACACTGGGCACAAGGCCCCCTCCAGAACAAGCGGAGAAGCCACCCACTTGAGAGACTGTGGCCTTGCACTCCCCAGGACCAAGCAGTGGGCCAACCACCCACTAGAGCGACTGTGGCCTTGCACTCCCCAGGCCCAAGCAGTGGGCATGGAGCCCCATCCAGGGGCAGTGTCGTAGTACCAAATTCCGGCTGAGGTGCCCCCAATTCCCTGTCCCCCTCAGGTGCCTGTGTGTTTTCGATCTGATGCCCCTGCAGTATTCTCTCCATTTTGAGGCAGTAGTCTAGGGTGGGCTTTGCTTATGTGTTATGGCCCAGTGGGCCACGGACTATTTTTGCATGGCCATTGTCCCTCATTTTGTATATATTGTATATACTGTTTATTTATTTATGGACGTATTTCTAAGTATTTCTAATATTACACTCATTTGACTCCATTCCTTTTGTCCTTGTGTTATTCCTGGGGGGGACGGGTGTATATGTAATGTTGTTGCATGTGCTTGTGTGTATGGTGTTGGGGGTGTGGTTGGAGGTGTGTGTGCTGCGTGTTGCGTGTGTGTGTCACTCTCCCCCCCTTGTGTGCTAGGTGCAGTACTCACCGTGGTCGTCGTCCCCGGCGTTGGAGCTCCTGGTATATGAGAAGATACACCAGCATGGGGAAGACCTGCAGCTCGGGCTCCATAGCGTCCTGGTTCTTCATTGAGTGTCGAGAGGTGAGTGGTTTCCCTTAAAAGTATTGTTTCCGCTGTGCTTTTGATGGCATTGGTACCACCCTGGAAAAGCTGGCGGATGAGCGGGTTGTAATGGAGTGGGCGGTATATTGTCTTCCGCCTGGCTGTTGGCGGTTACTGCAGTGGTGTTTGTTGCTACCGCCGTGGCGGTCAGAGTGTTAACGTGGCTGTCTGTGTTGGCGGTTTCCTCCGTGGTCATGATTACATTTTTGTTACCGCCGGTTTGTTGGGGGTATTACCGCCGCTTTAACATTGACCCCAAGGGTTGTAATGAGGGCCACAGTTTGGCTCACTTTTTAAACATACCAAACCATAGAAATTCACCAGTTAAAGTTAGAGTTATCTCAAGTAACTATAACTCATGCCCTAAGGTAACTATAACTCGTATCCTTGCCCTATATTGACAAATACATTTTTTCTTTTCAATTTGTGCAGAAGTATCTCATTCTAAGTGTATCATACATCAAAGCTCTCGCTTTCAATCTTTTTCCCACTCACATGCGCACTCAGATTCTTAAGTATTCACTCACCGACCCACTCAGACTCTCATGCACCCACTCACAGACCTATACACACCCTTGTGCTCACACACACAGCCCCAGTCAGACCCTCACGCACCCACTCACAGCCCAAGTCAGACCCTCCTGCACTCTCTCACAGACCCAATCAGACCCTTGTGCACCCACTCACAGACCCACTCAGACTCTCACACACCCACTCACAGACCCACTGACACCCTCATGAAGGAGGGAGAGACAGACAGACTAACAGTTACAAAGGGAGAACATAGGGATGGATATGAACTTGCAAGAGTGAGCTAAAGGGGCAGGGGTTGTGTGGTGGTGGATGAAAGAAGCTTGAGGTGGAATCAAGACTGCACAGCCATAGAGTATGTCAACCCCGATATTCGTAGACCAAGCCACGGATTTTGAGCAAAACTTGGGGATCTGGCATCTACTGTTTTACAAATGAAGCACTGTCAGTAGAGTCTTCCAAATGCATGTCAGATGTTTAACATCGTCCTTAATAGTTGTGATAAAGAAATATGTGCCACTTTTATTATAACACTGAAAATTATTATAGGAATAGAAGATTTTGCTAAATTATTTACTTGTGTCCAGGGCCGGACTGGCTGTAGCGGGCATCAAACATTTCCCCGGGAGGCTGGAAGAATGGGGGGAGGAGACTAGATGGGCAAAGTTGCCAGGGATACTTTGCTTGTGTCCCATTTGTGGAGTGAGTTTCCTGCCTCATCTGCGAGGATGCAGTTTGTTCTACTTTGCCTTAAGCCAGTCCTTGCTAAATCCCATCCCTCACATCCAGGGAACCATTGCACTCCTGTAGGAGTCCACTGCAAAGTGAAGTTTGATAAAACAAGAGCAGTATTTCCTGACCACCATCTTGGCTCTCTATTACTTTCCAGCAGGGATGCTTCCCTGTCCTGCAGCATGGTACTAAGGGTGTTCTAACAGGTCTTTCTTTTTAATGCAGCCTTTGTATTTTTTTTACACAGAGTCAACATGTTCACTGTGATAAAACTTCTCTTTCACAAAAAACGTCTCTTTCACATTTCAAGCAGATGTTGATTTGCTTTGGCTACCTGAACATTGACAGTAATTTCCTATATGAATTTAATTCCAGGACAGGGTGCAGGTTTGGGGCGATATGCTGAATGTTTAGTAACCCCTTCCAGCAACAAAAGCAAATACAATTTTCTAGCTTTCTTTGGACATTTTACGGATATATTATAAGGTTATATTTTACAGTTAGTTTAAGCACAAATTATGTGTAAAACAAATATACCTGACTATAATTGTCTAATGCACAAAACTAGCACCACATTAATTTTGAAAATATCACTTTATTGTCAAAATTGACTCAATTGTACATCGAAATTGAGTACATGTTATGGATCAGGGATAATTCTAATATTTTATGAAATGCAGTATAAATTATCTTTAATCCTACACACCGAGGGGCATATTTGCAGCACGTCATCTAGTATCCTCTGCATCCTGGATCCATCTAGTCAGGACCACTGCAAGTCATCTAGTATCTTCAGCATCCTGCATCAATCTAGTCAGGACCATTCCAAGTCATTTATTATCCTCCGCATCCTGCATCCATCTACTAAGGACCATTCCAAGTCATCTAGTATCCTACGCATCCTGCATCTATCTAGTCAGGACCATTCCAAGTCATCTAGTATCTTCAGCGTCCTGCATCCATCTACTCAGGACCATTCCAAGTCATCTAGTATCCTCCGCATCCTGCATCCATCTAGTCAGGACCATTCCAAGTCATCTAGTATCTTCAGCATCCTGCATCCATCTAGTCAGAACCATTCCAAGTCATCTAGTATCTTCAGCATCCTGCATCCATCTAGTCAGGACCATCCCAATGCCTTCTATGTCGGTTCGCAAAAAGGACCTGGAACTGTGCTGGGGGTGCCTGTTCAACCGGTCCTCCTGACTAGTCCTGTGTGACTGGCTCCCTCTCGGAGATGGACCCCACAAGACTGCCCATGGAAATATATTCTGATGTGGCAGAGTGTGATGAATACTGCCAAAAAACAATGGTGTGTGGTAAAAGGCACAAGGGAAGGTGAAACATAAAACACATGATGCTTTTTGTGGGGAAAGGTTTTACTCTACATGAAAGTCTCATTTGTAGTACAAAACTAGAAAGTGGCGGTAGTTTTAAACAGAATTCTGCGAAAGGATTGATGGTTGCAATATAACTTCAGGCTGCTGTGTACTGTAGGCCAAGGGAACTGCACGGCTCAAAATATGGGTCTGATCACAACTTTAGCACTCTTGGGACCCCCGTACCATCTTTGGAATTCTGACTGCCGCCTCCTCAGCGGTGTGACCGCTCGATTAAAATCTGGGGGTTGGACCGCCACATGACCGCCGCCACTTCTGACGTTTGAGCTACTACAGTGGCAGCGGTAGGGCAGTGGTTAATGGCAGCGGTGCTGGTATAGGGACCACCATGTGTATTATGACCTGCCTTTCTGCCGACCTTTTCATGGTGGGTACACCGCCATTAAAACATCATTGGAAAGGCAGTTAAAGGACCAGAAAAAAGAGCCCATGTGGTATGTGGCTGGGGTCCAATTTGTTTACCCCTATGGTGGAGGTGCAGAAGTGTAGCCGGCATTGGCTACAGGCTCTCTCCTGGAGCCGAAGCATTTTGTTGCCTTGACTGCACCACAGACACACCGCCAGTCCCTCAGGAATGTTATAATGTGGCGATCAGGAAGCCACCAGCTTGGCTGCCTGTTCCCGACCGCTACTGCCACGGGTTGGAGATGCGCCCACCAAATGGTAATCGGGCCTTAAGTCTTGCTCACAACTTGTAAGATTTCATTAGCTAGAATCTGGTTCTCACATAGCTTTGCTGCTTGGAGGAGTGTGCCAGCCAGGTTTGTATCCACAAGGAGGGTGAGTTCACCTTAGACTTTGAGAAATGTTCCTGAGGCAACTAGTCAGATGGGCTCGAGTGAAATATTTGGGCTCTTGCTTGGTAACCATAATGACAGGAAAATGTGAAATATGACCTGAATGCAGAAGCACATGTTGGTGCAGAGTATCAACGGTATGCGTGTAGAACCAGAGGGGTTGTTGAGGCTGGGAGGTGCCAGCTCAAGGGTACTGAAGAATACAAGCATGAGGGGCAGTGGTCTGGGAGTATTTGAGATTAAGGGAATGCATTAGCGTGCCCTCGGTGGGAAGATTTTGGACATTTCCTTTATGGGTTTTCAGTGGGCGTGTCGGGACACAGATGTTTTTGGACACATTTCCTCAGAAGAGGAGCAGCAACTCACGGAACAAAGTCAGACATGGAAATGAAGGAGCTGTTTTTATTTGTCTATTTTAGAGTTGAAAGAGTTAAGGGGACCATGAAGGAAAGGCAGAGAGGAATACCCTCCTCCTTTCTCACCTGATTATTATTCTCGGTCAGACTTCTGGGAAGGCAAAGCTGGAAATATGTGTACACGACCATACAGAAGTGGAAGGGGGTTGGTTTCTGACTGGCTGTCAGTCGGGGAGGTGTTAGTGACCTTTGGATAACAGGTGAATAAAACCATCTCTGGATTACTTGCTTTGAAAGATGAGTATTCATTATTAACTGAGATTTGGATTGTTTTGTGAATATTGAAAAAGGCAATTAAGAAATATTTTGTTAAACATATGTATATATGACCACGTGATTGTTAGGTGGTGATGGGCACTTGCAGACAGATGTGAAATTACAAAGGGGAAGGAAAAAACACATTTTTTTGTGTTAGCTGTGCATCTAGGTTAAAATCAGTAGTTACTGTAGACAGACGTGAGCCTGCCTAACAAGTTTAAACCAGAGCCCTTGGGGGTAAAAAACTTGATGGGTAGGCCAACCAATGAGATTGACGTAGGATTACAAAAATAGGTATAGAGAGGGCAGAGAGCACAGGGGCAAGGACGCAGATGAGCAGAGTTTGAGCGTTTTTTGTAAGTGACAACAAATTGGTTGGTGAGAGAATGTTTTAAAGTGATTTATTTAGAAAAGATTGAGTTCATTTGTCCTTCGTTGAGACGGAGATCGCCTCAAAGTAATGGATATGGTTGTTCAGTATATTCAAATTGAGAAGGAAGGGAGCCTGTGGAGGTCAGAAAGAACACAACCCGAGAAGGGTTTTATCTGGGTGTGAATTGAGCTACAAAAATAAGTAAATTTTCAGTTTTTTTCTAAAGTTAAGACATAGATTTTGCTGATAAACACAAGGCAGGAACAGGAACCGCAGCACTTGTTTATGTGCAGGCAGCCTAGCTAAAAAAGCACAAGTTCAAGGGAATTAAAACCAGGAGAAGCAGAGACCACACAGAAGAGGAGAGTGGCTCTTTGGTTAGCAGCTGCACAGCAGGTGTATTCCTAGAGAATGGGAGCGATAAAGGAACGCATAGGTATTACTTGACTTGGGGCCTTATTTACAAGAATCTGCTGCATGGGCCCTGATGCCTTAGATTTCTTGTGCTGCCCTGACAACACCATGGATGCACTGTATTTACTATACAGTGCTCCATGCTGCATGCTTTCACAGATGTGTCAGTCATTCTGACGTATCTGGTGAGGCTAAAGTGACGCTTTGCTAGACTAGCACCAAAAAAGGACTCTACTCCAGAAATGAGAAGAGGCCCCATTAGGAAAAAAGCCCTGCATCAATTTTACGCCTGCTCTGAGTAGGTGGTAAAGATCTGACACAGTGAAGTTGCAGAACGACGCAGTGAAATGTAAATTTCACTGTGTCATTTCCTCGTAGCTGTTCCTGTGAGAACGCCGATCCTGCATACGTTATACCTGGCGCTGGTATAATGTGACGCAAGGGTTTACAAACAAATGCATTGGTCCTAATGTGTCAGTTTGCAAATCTGGAGCAGTGTAGTGCACTGCTAGCTCCCCCGCTGCATAAAAAAAGTAACCCAACTACGGAGCAAGAAGCTTGTAAATGAAGCCCTTACTTTTTAGGTCTAGTGTTAGCCTTCGACCTGGTGTATACTTAAGTATACATATACTGTGGAAGGAAGCAATTTCTTTTGTTGGCTGCAGTGTCCTTTAAACATTCTTGCTCGCTAGTAGCCAGTTCAGCCTTTTTCTACCTATTTTTTCTGTTACAGAGCAGTGACCTACTACTGTATTGTTCCACTTTGGTTTCTCGATCTGTTGCAGTGACAGACTATTGTTGACATTTCTTCAGTGCTCCCCTTTAACAGGGGGTGGTTTAGGCTGATAGCTGCCTGTGTTTTGTTGCAGCATTCTGTTCCTCCCACCTCCTCTCTTGTCGCTGACATTTGTTTTGGCTTTATTCCAGTGTTGTCCTCGTACCCGTCTCCTACAATAAGCCTATTTTACTAAACAAAATGTTTCTAAAATAAGCTTATTTTACTAAACAAGCACCATATGCCCTCGCATTGCATCGCAGAGAGTCTGTCTCTCTCCAGGGCCCTCCCTGGCAGCACTCATGACATCGCACACAGGGCACTGCTTATCTCCTTTATTGAGGCCATTAAACTTCTCAGGCTGCTCTGCTAACTTCATTAGAGCTTTGTTGAAATGCGACGCAAAAATGCTTGTTAAAGAATGCTAGCCATTTCCTCTCTGTGGTTTTAGAGTAGGGATGTTTCTATAGGATCTGAATGTTCCCAGAAACAGTTTGCCATTTTAACTGAATTGAACTTTTGTACACATGCCTCCGGATGATATACATTAAAGCACTCTCTGCACTTTGCCCATGTAATGACATAGTCCGTGCCAGATTTGGGTAAGTTTCACTCTGGATGCTACAGATCAAAGTTTTTGTTTATTCCGAAGGCTGAGTAAAAAAAAAATTTTTTCCACTGTAATTTTAAGAGACAAAAAAGGGCACCTGGGCAGGTGAGAAAAGGAAGGAATCTTAAAAGACACCTTCTCTGAAAGGGATTGTTTGGACCCTCATTTAATCATGAAAGCTACACAGAGGTAGCAAGCACATAAATTGCTGGGCTAACTGTGCACTGAAAATCAAAAGGTGGTACTGTGCCATCTTTCATTTTAGATTGGGGAATTTAATTTTTTTCAGTGTAAAGTGAACATAATCTAAAAGTGATTTTCTTCAGCTACAGGTTTAATAATTCATTCACCCTTCGATGTGATGCTGGAGTTGTTGTTTTCATCAATCTCGGAGAGATGTTCTAATGCTACGAGCTATTTTGTCTCAGTCACCCAGCTGCTGTGTTTCAGAGAGCCCCCAGACGTATGTAAACTTGTTCACCCGATGAGACCACTCCCCCTTGGCAGGTGGTGGCATCACAATGCTGTGCCTTCCCTGGTAAAGAAAAAATAACATGGTGAAATAAACTACCTTTGTCTTGATGCCAATGACATCATTTAGGCCTTGGTACATGGTGACATCACTTCAGCCTTGGTACATGGTGACATAATTTCGGCCTTGGTACATAGTGACATCATTTGGGCTTTGGTACATGGTGACATCATTTCGGCCTTGGTACATGGTGACATCATTTTGGCTTTGGTACATAGTGACATCACTTCGGCCTTGGTACATGGTGACATCATTTTGGCCTTGGTACATGGTGACATCACTTCAGCCTTGGTACATGGTGACATCATTTTGCCTTGGTACATGGTGACATCATTTCGGCCTTGGTACATGGTGACATCATTTTGCCTTCCCTTGTCACAAGGTTACATTGCTCGCCCTTTATTTCACCGCAGGTGATGTAACTTACCTTGCTGCCTTCTCACTTCTTAACATCATTTTGGCTTTTTGTTAGGCGACATCACATACCTTTGCATTGAAATGGCCTCCCAGTGCCTTCAGTTATTTATTGTTGCAAATCTAGCGCTAACGCCCCCAAAAATACATCTTTTCACTTGCAGACCACATTACCCATGCTCTCCAAACTATCACATTGTCTGCATGTTACAACTCCCCCACTCCGGGCATCTGCATTGTATCCCGGCTCCTGCGATACGCCTACATTGGCTGATGTGCTTTGCTATGGTATCGCATTTTATTATACTGTGCTGTTGCTAGCCCAATTAAATAATAAATGTGAAATAGCCTGCACGTGTCTTGCACGACTAACCTACTAATGTTCACTACATTGCAAAGCCCCACCTCTTCATCAGGGCTTGAAAGGAACTCAGTATAGTGAGATGTTAGGACTTGTGATGACATGGTGGTTGAATGATACTTTTTGGGAATATTTTGTGGCATGTAAAGGGACTTTTGAGCATTTTAGATGAACATGGTGACACTTTTGGGATTTTTTTTGGGTCATTGTTAGAAATGGGGTTTTTGGTTGGCAGTCAGGTTACCCCCTGTCCAAGCAAAAGCCCTCACTCTAGTCAGGGTAAGTCACACACTATCCAAGATTATCCTGTGCCCACCCTCTGGTAGCTTGGCACAAGCAGTCAGGCTTAACTTAGAAGGCAATGTGTAAAGTATTTGTGCAATAAATCATACAATACCACCATATAGCACCACAAAAATACACCACCCTGTGTTTAGAAAAATATATAATATTTATCAGGCTAATTGTAGGTCAAAAAGAACAAAGTTGCAATGGGAAATTGTAGAAGTATCACTGAAAAGTGATAGAAAGTGTCTTAAGTCTTTAGAATATAAACAAAGTCTCTTTCAAGCATAAGTACCTGGTTGGGAGTGGAAAAATCTCCTCAGAGGGCCACAAGAGAAGAGGTGCGTGGAAAAAGGGTGTGTGCGTCGATTTCTCCCCAGCACACACGGACTTGCGTCGTTATTTTCCACACGGGGAAGTCGGGCGTCGTTTTCCGGCGCGTGGACAGTCTCTTTCTGTGGATTGCGGGGATTACCAGATGTCCCGGGTCTGTGCGTGGATTTTCCTGCTTGTTCTCCGGCTGCGCGTCGATCTGCGGGGCTGCGCGTCGAATTTACGATCTCACGGCAGGCGTCGCGTCGATTTCTCCTCTAGACTTCGATCTGCGGGGCTGCGTGTTGAAATTACGATCTCACGGCAGGCGTCGCGTCGATTTCTCCTCTAGAGGTCGGGCGGCGTTGTCCTTGCGAGGCCGTGCGTCGGATCTTCGATCGTCCCAAGAGCGTCGCGTCGATCAGCGTCGGTGTGCGGCGTTTTTCTCGCCGCGAAACAAGCTGTGCATCGAAATTTTCGGCGCACGGAGCGTCCAAGTAAAAGAGAGAAGTCTTTTTGGTCCTGGGACTTCAGGGAACAGGAGGCAAGCTCTATCCAAGCCCTTGGAGAGCACTTTCACAGCCAGACAAGAGTTCAGCAAGGCAGTAGGGCAACAGCAAGGCAGCAGTCCTTTGTAGAAAGCAGACAGGTGAGTCCTTTGAGCAGCCAGGCAGTTCTTCTTTGCAGGATGTAGTTTCTGGTTCAGGTTTCTTCTCCAGCAAGTGTCTGATGAGGTAGGGAAGAGGCCCTGTTTTATACCCAAATGTGCCTTTGAAGTGGGGGAGACTTCAAAGAGTGGCTAAGAAGTGCACCAGGTCCCCTTTCAGTTCAATCCTGTCTGCCAGGGTCCCAGTAGGGGGTGTGGCAGTCTTTTGTGTGAGAGTAGGCCCTCCACCCTCCCAGCCCAGGAAGACCCATTCAAAATGCAGATGTATGCAAGTGAGGCTAAGTACCCTGTGTTTGGGGTGTGTCTGAGTGAATGCACAAGGAGCTGTCAACCAAGCCCAGCCAGACGTGGATTGTAAGGCACAGAAGGATTTAAGTGCAAAGAAATGCTCACTTTCTAAAAGTGGCATTTCAAAAATAGTAATATTAAATCCGACTTCACCAGTCAGTAGGATTTTGTATTACCATTCTGGCCATACTAAATATGACCTTCCTGCTCCTTTCAGATCAGCAGCTGCCACTTCACCAGTGTATGAGGGCAGCCCCAATGTTAGCCTATGAAGGGAGCAGGCCTCACAGTAGTGTGAAAACGAATTTAGGAGTTTTACACTACCAGGACATATAACTACACAGGTACATGTCCTGCCTTTTACCTACACAGCACCCTGCCCTAGGGGTTACCTAGGGCACACATTAAGGGTGACTTATATGTAGAAAAAGGGGAGTTCTAGGCTTGGCAAGAACTTTTAAATGCCAAGTCGATGTGGCAGTGAAACTGCACACACAGGCCTTGCAATGGCAGGCCTGAGACAAGGAGAAGGGGCTACTTAAGTGGGTGGCACAACCAGTGCTGCTGGCCCACTAGTAGCCTTTAATTTACCAGCCCTATGCACATAGAGTGCACCTTACTAGGGACTTATAAGTAAATTAATAGTCCAATCAGGTATGATTCCAGGTTACCATGTTTTTAGGGGAGAGAGCATATGCACTTTAGCCCTGGTTAGCAGGGGTAAAGTGCGCAGAGTCTATAAACCAGCAAAAACAGTGTCCAAAAAGTGGAGGGAGGCAGGCAAAAAGTTAGGGGTGACTACCCTAAGGCTGTCAGGTCTAACAGTCATACAATGAGACCTTTGGAGACAACAGTGACACTTAAAGGTCATTTGATGGCACGCTAGGGAAAAGTTATAACAATTTTGGAGCCTACGAAGGCCACTTTGCTTGGTTTTTGGGGCATACGAAAGCTTTTATGACACATGCTGGAAGCCGCCGAAGGTGTTAAAATGTACTAGTAGCATCCATGTGGTACACACATTCCACTGTTTCAGTTCATGCACAGTTTGAAACACTTACAAATACCTTAGAAGACCCACAGGAATTGCAGGTGGGTTTTCTGAATTGCTTACCTATAAGGTTTATGTAGGAAAGTACCATCTTGCCTGGCATGTTACCCCCATATTTCACTGTATATATGTTGTTTTAGTGTATGTGTCACTGGGACCCTGCCAGGCAGGGCCCCAGTGCTCATAAGTGTGCCCTGTATGTGTTCCCTGTGTGATGACTAACTGTCTCACTGAGGCTCTGCTAACCAGAACTTCAGTGGTTATGCTCTCTCTGCTTTCTAAATTGTCACTAACAGGCTAGTGACCAATTTCACCAATTCACATTGGCATACTGGAACACCCTTATAATTCCCTAGTATATGGTACTGAGGTACCCAGGGTATTGGGGTTCCAGGAGATCCCTATGGGCTGCAGCATTTCTTTTGCCACCCATAGGGAGCTCTGACAATTCCTACACAGGCCTGCCACTGCAGCCTGAGTGAAATAACGTCCATGTTATTTCACAGCCATTTACCACTGCACTTAAGTAACTTATGAGTCACCTATATGTCTAACCTTTACCTGGTAAAGGTTGGGTGCTAAGTTACTTAGGCCCTCATTCTAACCCCGGCGGTCTTAGACCGCCGGGGCCAGGGTCGGCGGGAGCACCGCCGACAGACCGGCGGTGCCCCGCAGGGCATTCTGACCGCGGCGGTTTGGCCGCGGTCAGAAAGGGTAAACCAGCGGTCTCCCGCCGGTTTACCGCTGCCCTGGGAATCCCCCATGGCGGCGCAGCTTGCTGCGCCGCCATGGGGGATTCTGACACCCCCTACCGCCATCCTGTTCCTGGCGGTTCGCCCGCCAGGAACAGGATGGCGGTAGGGGGTGCCGCAGGGCCCCTGGGGGCCCCTGCCGTGCCCATGCCAATGGCATGGGCACGGCAGGGGCCCCCGTAAGAGGGCCCCACAAAGTATTTCAGTGTCTGCCTAGCAGACACTGAAATACGCGACGGGTGCAACTGCACCCGTCGCACCTTCCCACTCCGCCGGCTCAATTCTGAGCCGGCATCTTAGTGGGAAGGTTGATTTGCCCTGGGCTGGCGGGCGGCCTTTTGGCGGCCGCCCGCCAGCCCAGGGCAAATCCCAAAATACCCTCAGCGGTCTTTCGACCGCAGAGCGGTATTTTGGTGGGGGAACTTCGGCGGGCGGCCTCCGCCGCCCGCCGAAGTTAGAATCACCCCCTTAGTGTGTGGGCACCCTGGCACTAGCCTAGGTGCCCCCACATAGTTCAGGGCAAATTCCCCGGACTTTGTGAGTGCGGGGACACCATTTCACGCGTTCACTATACATAGGTCACTACCTATGTATAGCGTCACAATGGTAACTCCGAACATGGCCATGTAACATGTCTAAGATCATGGAATTGTCACCCCAATCCCGGGGTTTCACTGCAGCTGCTGCTGCTGCCAAACCCTCAGACAGGTTTCTGCCCTCCTGGGGTCCAGCCAGGCCTGGCCCAGGAAGGCAGAACAAAGGACTTCCTCAGAGAGAGGGTGTTACACCCTCTCCCTTTGGAAAAAGGTGTCAGGGCTGGGGAGGAGTAGCCTCCCCCAGCCTCTGGAAATGCTTTGATGGGCACAGATGGTGCCCATCTCTGCATAAGCCAGTCTACACCAGTTCAGGGATCCCCCAGCCCTGCTCTGGCGCAAAACTGGACAAAGGAAAGGGGAGTGACCACTCCCCTGACCTGCACCTCCCAGGGGAGGTGCCCAGAGCTCCTCCAGTGTGCTCCAGACCTCTGCTATCTTGGAAACAGAGGTGCTGCTGGCACACTGGACTGCTCTGAGTGGCCAGTGCCAGCAGGTGACGTCAGAGACTCATTCTTATAGGCTCTTACTTGTGTTGCTAGCCTATCCTCCTTCCTAGGTAGCCAAACCTCCTTTTCTGGCTATTTAGGGTCTTTGCTTTGGGGAATTCTTCAGATACCGAATGCAAGAGCTCATCAAAGTTCCTCTGCATCTCTCTCTTCACCTTCTGCCAAAGGATCGACCGCTGACTGCTCAGGACGCCTTCAAAACCGCAACAAAGTAGCAAAGATGACTACTTCAACCTTGTATCGCTGATCCTGCCGCTTTCTCGTCTGTTTCCTGGTGGTGCATGCTCTGGGGGTAGCCTGCCTCCTTTCTGCACCAGGAGCTCTGAAGAAATCTCCCATGGGGCGACGGAATCCTCCCCCTGCAACCGCAGGCAACAAAAGACTGCATCACCGGTCCTCTGAGTCCCCTCTCAGCACAACGAGCGTGGTCCCTGGAACTCAGCAACTCTGTCCAAGTGACTCCCACAGTCCAGTGACTCTTCAGTCCAAGTTTGGTAGAGGTAAGTCCTTGCCTCCCCACGCTAGAATACATTGCTGGGTACCACGTGATTTGCAGCTGCTCCGGCTCCTGTGCACTCTTCCAGGATTTCCTTCGTGCACAGCCAAGCCTGGGTCCCCAACACTCTAACCTGCAGTGCACAACCTTCTGAGTTGTCCTCCGGCGTCGTGGGACTCCCTTTTGTGTCTTTGGTTGAGCTCCGGTTCACTCCTCTTCCAAGTGCCTGTTCCGGTACTTCTGAGGGTGCTGCTTGCTTCTGTGAGGGCTCCCTGACTTACTGGGCACCCCCTCTGTCTCCTCATCCAAGTGCCACATCCTGGTCCCTCCTGGGCCACAGCAGCATCCAAAAACCCTTGCCGCGACCCTTGCAGCTAGCAAGGCTTATTTGAAGTCTTTCTGCGTGGGAACACCTCTGCAAGCTTCTACACGACGTGGGACATCCATCCTCCAAAGGGGCAGTTTCTAGCCCTCTTCTTTCTTGCAGGATCCACAGCTTCTACCATCCTGTGGCAGCTTCTATGCCCCCTCAGCTGGCATTTCCTGGGCATCTGCCCACTCTCGACTTTGTCGCGACTCTTGGACTTGGTCCCCTTGTTCCACAGGTACTCTCGTCCGGAAATCCACTTTGGTTGTATTGCTGGTGTTGGTCTTTCTTGCAGAATTCCTCTATCACGACTTCTGTGCTCTTTGGGGAATATAGGTGCACTTTACACCTACTTTTCAGGGTCTTGGGGCTATTTTTCTAACCTTCACTGTTTTCTTACAGCCCCAGCGACCCTCTACAAGCTCACATAGGTTTGGGGTCTATTCGTGGTTCACATTCCACTTTTGGAGTATATGGTTTGTGTTGCCCCTATACCTATGTGCTCCTATTGCAATCTACTGTAATTCTACATTGCTTGCATTACTTCCTTTTGCTATTACTGCATATTTTTGGTATTGTGTACATATATCTTGTGTATATTTGGCATCCTCATACTGAGGGTACTCACTGAGATACTTTTGGCATATTGTCATAAAAATAAAGTACCTTTATTTTTAGTATATCTGTGTATTGTGTTTCTTATGATATTGTGCATATGACACCAGTGGTATAGTAGGATCTTTGCATGTCTCCTAGTTCAGCCTAAGCTGCTCTGCTATAGCTACCTTCTATCAGCCTAAGCTGCTAGAAACACCTCTTCTACACTAATAAGGGATAACTGGACCTGTTACAGAATGTAAGTACCCCTTGGTACCCACTACAAGCCAGGCCAGCCTCCTACAGTTTATCAGTTAGGACTTGTCATTACAAACCCCACTGATTTCAGTAGAATAAACATTGGTTTTGTTTCTTGCCCAACTCCAAGACACTGTCAAATGTAGTTTTTTGTTGTTGTTATGTTACTTGTAATTTTATAGCGCACTTCCCCACTGGTGTGTGTAGCTTTGCTCTTCCCTTCTCTGGCTGATTTCATGTGAACTATTTTTAGGTCGAGCGCGCAAGCGCTCTGATGTGTTGTAATCTCTCTGTGGGCTTTTAACCATGGCTTGCCTTTCAAAAATCCTTTGATGACATTGGGAAATGCTTTACATTTGTCCCTCCTAGGGGCAGTTTTGTTACCGCCTGGGACACCGTCCCTGTTACATGGATAATTGCACGATTGTTGATATGTTTGACTGCAAGCAAACTTAATTTTCCTTTTGTCTCTCTCCTTCGTTCTCATGCTCATGGCGGCTGTGGCGCTTTGAATCGTTTCGCTTATGTCAACTGTTTTACTTTTTATTTTCAATTTATGTGGCAAGAAATGTTCAGTTAGGAATTTACAACACTAATTGCTCTAAGTCAGTCAAAAGCGAGACTCATTGCAATGCAAATGCTTGTTAGGATTGTATTCACTTCTATGTACAAAGGACGGGGACATATGTAATTGTAAACCCTGTCCTGCCTCAATCAATCAATCAATCAATACTTGTGAGGGTCTCAAGGCGCTGTGGGCGAGGGGAGGAGCCTCATCCGAGGAGCCACGTCTTGAGGTTCTTCCTGAAGATGGTGAGCGACGGGCTTTGTCTGAGGTGCAGGGGGAGGTTGTTCCAGCTCTTTGTTGCAGTGTAGGTGAAAGATCGTCCTCTAGCGGTGGTTTTGCGGATGTGAGGGATGGTAGCCAGGGCCATCTGGGAGGAGCGAAGGGAACTGGTGGGGGTGTGGAAGGAGACGTAGTGGTTCAGGAAGGCTGGTCCTGCGTTGTGTATTGCCTTGTACGTGTGGGTGATTCGCTTCACGACCGGTAGCAAGTGGAGGGTCCTCAGGTGTTGGGATATGTGTTCTCGTCGAGGGAGGGCCAGAATGAGTCTGGTGGCGTCGTTCTGGATGAGTTGAAGTTTTATGTGTATGTGTAAATACCTAGCTAGTAAGTGGTCTTTCCTGCGGAAAGTACCAAGTGATAGAGGGGTAAGGCAATTGAAAGTGCTTATCCCACTGCTGCACCACCAATGTAGGAAGCTGGCCTGGTGTGAGGTGGGCACCCAAGGTACTTACACCGTATACCAGGCCAAGGTATCCCCCCTTAGTAAAGTGTAGGCAGTGTCTAGAAGCCAGCCTCTCTAATGGTAGCTTTGGATGAGTAGCCAAGGCATATCTAGGACACATGCAAAGCTCATGCCATACCACTACAGTCACACAGTACTTACACACAAGAAAGAAAACACTTGGTTGTACAAAATAAAGGTACTTTATTTTGGGAACAAATCATCACAAAATACTAGAAGGGCAACCCACCAATAGGAGGTAAGTAATACACTAAATATATAGACTAGCAATCAGAAATAGGCATAGAAAAGGTTAGAAAACAGTGCAAATAACAATAGCCAATATTGACCCTAGGGGGAGCACAAGCTATATACTAAACAAATGGAATGGGAACAAGGTACCCCCACCTAGGTAAGTAAAATGTGTAGAGGGGAGCTGGGGGTATCAGAAAACCACAAAGATAAGTAACACAGTATACCCCAGCGACCAGGAATGCAGGAGCAAACACTGAATTTGCCCAAAACCACCCCAACGGAGGAAAAGAAGAAAAAGAAGACACCCAGACAAGACTGCAAGAAAATAAGCATTGGATTCCTGAAGGAAGAAGACCTGTGGAGAGAAGGGACCAAGTCCAAGAGACACAGTGGAGTCCAGGGGGAGTAAGAGCTACTACCCACCCAGCTGTAGTCACAGGAGTTGGTCCACTGTGATGAAGAACAGGTCATCACTGCAGACCTGGGGCCAGAGAAGAGTTCCTGATGGATGCAGATGATATCCCATGATGGAAGGAAGATAGCAGATGGGTGTTGGTGCAGGAATTCCACCAACAAGCCTTGGCAAAGCAAACTCACGGTTAGTGAAAAAGAGGTGCTGCTGGGGATCAGCAAGGCCCAGGAGGACTCAACCCAGGGGGAGAAGTCACAAGGGACCCTCAGTCTCAGACAGAATCCACAGGAGAAGAAGAAGCATCCACAGGAGTCCCACAAAACAGGGACTCAGGAGTCACAGAGGAAGCCCAAGCAGCACTACAAAAGAGGATCCCACACCGCAGGAGAACCACTCAGGAGGCTGTGCTTTGCAGGATTGAGTGCTGGGGGCTGGAGCTACATGTTGCCTGAAGATCCTTTGGAGGAGATGCAAACAAGCCGTGGCAGCTGCAAGAGACACAGTGCATGGGGGTACTGTCCTGCATAGGAAGGCAAAGGCTTACCTCCACCAAAGTTGGATAGCTTGCAGAGAGGACCAAGGGGACTACTCCAAACCACCACCCATGATGCAGGATCCACACAGATCAAGATAAGAGGAGATCCACACAGCCGGTCATCACTTGTTGTAGGTACCTGCGACTGCAGGGGAGTGACTCCTTCACTCTAATGGAGATTCCTTCTTCTTCTTGTGCAGAATTAAGAATTTTATGTTTCTGAGGATGTAGGGCAAGGGAAATGTTGCAAAGCTGACAGTAGCCCTGGAAACAATTTTGCAGAAGAGTCCTTTCTTCTTGGAGGCAGCTTGTCGGGTCCCGGAGGGTCCAGTCGCAGTTCCGGACGCCAGAAGTCAAAGCAGCGGTTGCAGAGGAGTCCTGCTGGACTCTTGCAAGCTAAATCTGAGGACCCACCCCAGAGAAAGACGCTAGCTCAAAGAGGGGGCTTGGTCACCTAACCAGGAACTACCTATCAGAGGGTACCTCTGATGTCACCTGCCTGGTCTGGCCACTCAGATGCTCCCAGAGTTCCCTGCCTACCTTAGAATCAAGATGGCAGAACCTAGGGATCCTCTGGAGGAGCTCTGAGCACCACCCCTGGGGTGGTGATGGACAGGGGAGTGGTCACCCCCTTTCCGTTGTCAGAGTTTTGCATCAGAGCAGGGACTGGGGTCCCTGAACTGGTGTGGACTGGTTTATGCAAGGAGGGCATCAAATGTGCCCTTCAAAGCAAAACCAGCGGCTGGGAGAGGCTCTCCATCCCTAGCCAGTCACGCCTATTTCCAAAGGAAATTGTTTGTTCTGCCTTCCTGAGCTTGATCATATCAAGCAGCAGGAGGGCAGAAACCTGTCTAAAGGGTGGCAGCAGCTGTGCTGCCCAGAAAACCCTGTAACACTGATGGTAGCAATGCTGGGGGTCCTTTAAGGAGCCCCCGGAGTGCATCAAATCATACTGCCAATACCTGAAACGGTATTGGGGTATGATTCAAACATGTTTGATACCAAACATGCCCAGGTTCGGAGCTACCATTATGTAGCTGGTCATAGGCAGTGGCCTATGTCTAGTACACGCATAAAATGGCATCCTCGCACTCACAAAGTCCAGTAAAATGGAACTGGAGTTCGTGGAGGCACCTCTGCTAGTGCAGGGGTGCCCTCACACACAGGTACCTGCACCCTTCCCTCTGGGCTGAGAAAGCCTACCATAGGGGTGACTTACAGTGACCTTGTGTGGTGACCTGTAGGGAAAACGGGTGCATGCACCCAGTTCACGCAGACTGCAATGGCAGGCCTGCAGAACTCTTTGCTTAGGCTCCCTATGGGTGGCAAAAGAAATGCTGCAGTCCATCAGGATCCCCTCAAACCCCAATGCCCTCGAAAACTTACCATTTAATAAGGACTTACATGGGGGGACCAGTATGCCAATTGTGTGGTTAGAAAGTTACCAGCTACCAAATTTAGAGGAGAGAGCATAATCACTGGGTTCCTGGTTAGCAGGATCCCAGTGAACACCGTCAAACACACTGACAAACAGGCCAAGACCGCCGAGGTACCTCCGCACTGAAGACCGCCAGTATTATGACTGCTTGCAGCCCTCTGTCCTTTTACAGAGGGAGAGCCGCCAGCAGCCATATGGGAGGTTGGCGGGTAAGCGGAGGCTGCTCCACCTCCACCGCCACGTCATCAGAACACCGCCCACCGAATCACGTCCCATGATTTGGTGTGGTGGTGTTCTGGTGATGGGGAGCTGGCGGCGGAGCAGCACCCATGGATCCCGTTCCCTCCCGGAGGATCACCGGAACAGATAAGGTGATCGTCCATTAGGGGAGGGGGGTGGGGGGGGTTGTGTGGTGTGTGCGTGCATGGGGGTGTGAGTGTGAATGTGTAGAGGGGCTGTGTGAGTGTGTGTATACATGCGGGGGTGTTGTATGTTTGGAAATGTCTGCTTGTTTGTCTGTATGTTTGACTGTGAGTATGTGTGCGTGTCTGTCTGTATGTTTGACTGTGAGTATGTGTGCGTGTATGTCTGTATGTATGTGTACGTGTATGACTGTGTGTGTCTGCTTGAATGTTTGTTAGTATGTGTGCATGTATGTGTGGTGGTGGTGTCTGTGTGCGTGAAGGGGAGGTGTGTGTCGATGTAGGTGGGGTGTGGGAGTGGGGTACTACTACCTTTGGGGAGTGATTGGGGGGTCAGGGTGTTGGGGGAGGACTCAGGTTGGGGGGAGCGGAGGAGACCTCTATCATTGCCAGGGAAGGAATTCCCTGGCACAGATAGTGCCTACCGCCATGGGTTTCGTGGCGGTTCCAAACCACACGAAATCCATGGCGGTATCCAGGGTCAAGATACTGCCGGCGGTCTGGTGATGGCCGCCGGGCTGGAGACTGAAGTCTCCAGCCCAGCGGTCATCACCGCCCTGGCCGTCGGAGTGGAGAAGTGGAGGATGACCATGGCGGTAACCGCCATGGTCATAATTCCATTTTCTTTCCGTCGACCTGTTGCCGGTATTACCGCCACTTCTCCCCCGTCTACCAGGGTCGTAATGAGGGCCTTAATCTCTGTCCTCTGCATGCATGCAGGGGACAAAGATAAAATGTCGGATTTTGAGAGCTGGATCTTTAAAGCTTTAAAGGTGCCGCTGGCAAAATCCAAAGTTGTTTGCTGTGGCTAGGCTGCAGCGCTGCAGCCAAACCACAGCAAACAGCTTTGTCCCGGGGGTTGAGCACCCTCAGGACATAGCAGGAGACGGCCCTGGGGGGGTCGTGTTCCCCAGGGCCAGTAGAGGCTCCTCGAGGGAGGCCACGTGGCTCCCTCCAGCATTTACATAGCCCGACGCAGTTGGTGGTCCCTTGGGTGTGGGGACCCCCTTTTGTTTTGTAAACATTTACCCTGGGGTGGTGGGTCCAAGGGGTGGGGGGGGCACATGGCCCCCCCAAAAATATAGGCCCCCATTTTAAGCCTGTCGGTGGGTGATAAAGTGGCGGTAATACCGCCAACAGGCTGGCGGTAACTACTGCCAAATGATGACAATGACGGAAAGATCTCCAAAAAACAAAGTCAACACCCTGCTCAAAAAGCCCAAAGTCGACCCAGAAGACCTCAAAAACTACTGATCCATCTCCCTTCTCCCATTCCCAGTGAAGGTTCATCAAGAAGATAGTCAACAACCAGCTATCCCGCTTCCTGGAGGACAACAGCCTACTCAACGTCTCCCAGTCAGAATTCTGCAAGAACCACAGCTCCGAGACAGCCCTTATCGCCTGCACTGACGACATCAGGAGCAGACTCGACAAAGGAGAAACCGTCACCCTCATCCTCTTTGACCTTTCTTCATCATTCAACACTGTCTACCACCAAACCCTTCACACATACTTCTCCGACGCCGGAATTCGCCACAGAGCCATGGACTGGCTCACCTCCTTACTCTCCCAGAGAGTCCTCCTTCTCCCGTTCCTGTCCAAGGCCACCATGACTCGGCTCTTCGAGCAGTAGCACCCCCCCAGCGCCTTGAGACCCTGCCGGGTGAGTAGTGTGCTTAACAAATCATTGATTGATTGATTGATTGGACTGGGTCCCTGTACAGGTGGGTATACTGCTGTTTGACGTGTCCTGGGGACAGAGGTGTGGGGACATTGGATGGGTGCTGTGGTGTTGGATACTGAGGGGAGGGCTCTGTGGTGGACTGGTAGTAGGCTGGGGTGGCTTACTGGCCAGTGGTCTCTGATGGGCCAGGTAGTTCATCCAGATCCAGAAGTCCAGAGTTACTGTCATCATTGGGGGCATCTTCTATTGTGGGACTGAATAGTCGTGGCACCTCCTCGCCGCTGGGATTGGCTGGGGCACCTGTGGGGATGTAAGTGATGTATTATGCTTCATGTCTGTGACATATTGTACATCCCTAGCTTCCCCTATATCGTTGCTGTTGCCCTGCCGCCTTTGTTTGTGTATGGTGACGTATTGTGGGATTGTTAGTTCTCCAACCTGTGCATTCTTTGGTGATGGGTATACATGTAGGGCTGGGAGGGCTGTACATGCGTTGGTATGGCATGCAGGGCTTGGCATTGGGGTTAGTCACATGTGTAGGTGCACTGTGTGGGATGGAGTGGAGTGATGGAGAGTCAGGGTGAGGGGGTGAGATGGCATGCAGGTATGGGGGTGATAAGTAGCAAATATTGACTCACCAGTGTTCAGTCCTCCGGCTTCTCCAGTGAGTCCCTCAGGATGCAGGATTGCAAAGACTTGATCCTCCCATGCTGTCAGCTGTGGGGGAGGAGGAGTGGGTCTTCTGCCAGTCCTCTGGATGGTGAGCTGGTGCCTTGCTGCCATGGAACGTACCTTCCCCCGTAGGTCGTTCCACCTCTTCCTGATGTCGTCCCTTGTTCTTGGATGCTGTACCATGGGGTTCACCCTGTCCACGATTGTCCGCCAAAGCTCCATCTTCCTGGCAATGGATATCTGCTGTAATTGTGCTCCAAACAACTGTGGATCTACCCTGAATATTTCCTCCACCATGAGTCGCAACTCCTCATCTGTGAAACGGGGGTGCCGTTGTGGGGAAATGTGTGTTGTGTCGTGTGTGTTGTGCAGAGGGTGTTGAGTAATGTGGTGAGGTGTGTGATGTGGGGTGCGTGACGGATGAATGGGTGGTTGTGGTGTGTGTGTGTGTGTTGTGTCTCTGTGATTTGCATGGTTAGCTATTACAGTCTTTTCGTGTTGGCAAAGGGTTGTGGGTAATGTGGGTGTGTGGGTGTGTGTTTTATAGTGCTGTGAGTGTGTGTGGTGTGTGTATCAGTGTCAGGTGTGTGATTTTCACTTTGGCCAATGTTGTGTTGTTTTGTATGTGCTTTGTATGTGGGTGGCCATTCAGACGGCGCCAGCGTGTACCGCCAATGGTTTACAGCAGTTGAATGTCTGCCGTGGTGATTCGTGGGTCATAATGTGGAGGGCATTGTTTTCTTGGTGTAACAGTATAGGTATTTGTACCGACAGTTTACTACTAACCTTTGGTCAGGCAGATATGTGTTTGTGGCAGTATTCTGTCGATTTAGTGTGTGTGTGTCAAAATATGGCAAACGGATGCTCGCCTACACGACGGAATGGTGGCGGCAGTCACCGCAGCAGTAAGTGGGATTTACTGCCAATGTCATAATGAGGGCCAAAGTCATCAAAAACAAGGGGATTGAAGGCAAACCCTTTAAACCAATATCATGCAAAGGATGTTAGGTGTAACACTCACATTCCCCCTTTTATACTCAAGGCCTTGCAATGTTCACTTAAATTTACATTTCTGGAGATTTTGCAGCATGACTAGTGCAGTGTAGTCCTTGTTTCATAAGCATGCACGAAACAGAATCTTGCTCTGCTCTAAACATTCAGCTCAAGCACAGCATTTATTGGCATCAAATTCCTAGGATTGGCACATAAGGATGTGTTGGAGTGTTTGGTGTGTGTTTTTGGTTCGTGATTTTCAAATACTGGTCCAAATTCAAGATTCATTGAAATGTGTTACACTGGAAGTAATAATTTTGAATCAATTGTCTCTTTACAAGTAGACAATTGTAGATTTTTGACTAAAATAAAGGCAGATGTGCTCGTGTGAGACATGTATTATCATGCGAATGTCCATGCTTGAGTAAATGTAGTTGTGCTTGCTTGTGTCTGTGCATACTGTTGCAGTACATTGACATAAATACAATGACATTAGAAAGACATATCCTGGCTTAATGGCAACTAGAGGGAGTACTTGCACATCATGGCTGTATAATATGTGTGACCACCTAAAGGACCATGGCAGACTGTGCCACCTCCCAAATATCAGTTCATTTTCATTTAATAGGATTGAACATGAGAACTGTGTCTTTCCAACCCTACCTCACTTCATGCAAAATGCAAGCATTGATGCGGCCACTAATACTACCACAAAATGAATACCTTACACCCACAATCATTATGAACAGTGATGCATTGAAAGATACTGAACATCTGTCCACTTTGCACCAATAAACTCAGCTGCACATTACACATCTGACTTTGGTGATAGGGACATTTCAGTGAGGTCAAAGCCAAGATACAGAGTGAATATTGTTTGTTAAGAACATTGGCGGTCATTACAACATTGCGGTAAAAGCCGCTTACCGCCGTGCAGAAGACCGCCAACACACCGCTGCGGCCACGGAAAACCGCCACAGCAATTATGACCCACAGCACAGAATCCGCCAAAATTCAGACACCCACACAAGTCCGCCACACCAAAGGTCAGTGATAAACTGGCGAAAACAAAACCTACACCGTCACTGCAACAGAAATACGCCCACACTATCACGACCCACGAATCCACACGGCGGTCTTTAAACAACGGTATTCCATTGGCGGTACACACCGCCGCGCTCAAAATACACACTCATTTACAAAACACAGCCACATTGGACAAATCGAAATACACACACCTGATACACATACACACACCACTCCCACACACCCAATACAATATAAAACACACACCCACATCACGCACAAACCCCTATGACAACAATTGAGAAAGAAGCACAGAGAGAGACACCACCATCAACAATACTAGCAGCCACAGGCACACCAGACCATCACCCACATAACTTCCACGCACCTCACACAACACCCCACTACATATCAGCACACTTATCACCACACACACCACCCCACACATCACCCACACCACCCCATGGCACGGCAAAGACACCCAGGTTCTCGGAGAAGGAGCTCAGGGTCATGGTGGAGGAAATCATCCGGGTAGAGCCACAGCTATTCGGAGCACAGGTGCAGCACACCTCAGTTGCAAGGAAGATGGAGCTATGGCGAAGAATAGTGGACAGGGTCAACGCAGTGGGACAGCACCCAAGAAATCGGGAGGACATCAGGAAGAGGTGGAATGACCTACGGGGGAAGGTGCGTTCCGTGGTCTCAAGACACCACCCTACGGTTCAGCTGACTGGCGGCAGACCCTCACCTCCACCCCCACAACTAACAACATGGGAGGAGCAGGTCCTGGCGATTCTACATCCTGAGGGCCTCGCAGGAGTAGGTGGAGGAATGGATTCTGGTAAGTCAAATCTTAACTATTACATCCCCCACCCTACCTGCATGCCAGCACATACCCCCACCCTCACCCTCACCCCCATCACTCTAACTCCTCACAAATGTCCCAACATCACAAACCACACATCCTAACACCAAGCCCTGCATGCAACAACAAAGCATGGACACCCATCACTAAAGCATGCCCACTGCACATACCCATACACCTCCCTAAACCATCATCACACAAGGTCCCACACAGGAATGCAAGCACTGGGGTACACGGTCACCCACCCATTGCACACCATGGCACACACAGATGTAATAAACATCCTTTTATACCCCTGCAGGACCCCTACCCAATGTCACCGGACAGGAGGGTCCACACATGTCCACACCACCAACAGAAGAGGCCCACAGTGATGACAGCACCTCTGTCCAACTGGATCTAGATGACCAGCCCGGCCCATCGGGGACCTCAGGACAGTCGAATCCCCTCACCCAGTCACAGGCCACCACTGGAAAGACCAGCACGGCACCCACCCAGCGGGCCCATACCTCCGTCCCCAGGACACGTCAATCAGCAGTGTGTCCACCACTACAGGGAACCCAGGCTAACCCACCACCCCAACATCAACAGGGACCTGGGGGCAGTGGTAGTGGGCACACAGTCTAGGGGACGGAGGCCCAGGAACACAGGGGAACTGGGAGGTCTGCTGTGCGACAGGGGGCGGACCGGCCCAGGGAACCCACTCTCCACAAGGCCCTCTCCAACATCAGGGGAGCCTACCACCACTCCCAGTAGACGATGGCAACGGTACTGGCCAAATTTTAGGAGACCCAACGCCTGCAAGAGGAACAGTATTTGGGCTTCAGGGAGGAAATCAGAACCATCAGCTCCACCCTGGGCACCATCGTAGGAGTGCTGAAGGAAGTACTGAACACCAGGAGGGACACTGTGGCACTACAAGGGGCCCCTGACACTAGCCTGGACGATGAACTGCCCACAACCTCCGCCGGTGCTAGTGGACAGGAGGCACCGCCGCAGGACCACCACACCAGCACCTCACCCCCTGCAGAGGGAGAACCACCTCGCAAACGGTCCCTGAGATCCAGGACAAAGACAGAGAACGATACCAAGACCCCGCCAAGAAATGAGACCACCCTGAATGTCATCCTACTGTCCCACTTTGTCACCCTGTCCATCCTTAAACTGCCCCAGCTCCACTTCCTATGCCCAAATGGGCAATTCACCTGTGAGACTAATAGACTGGACTCTGCCATGGACATTCCTCCGCCATCACCCCTCACCATTTTGCTACCCCCTCCAATATTGAGCACTAAAATAAACACCCTTAAAGAACAAAACAATCTGGAGTCAGTCTGTGATTTCAGAATACTGTATTAACAATTACTGTGGCAAAAAGCTATTTCATTTGTAATGTCAACATACCTATGTCACACAGCTGTAGTCCCTGAGGAATCAAAGCAGATGTCACACATTGGGACCCACATCTGTGAAATCATAAGGGAAAGTGACAACTCAGTGACCATACACTGGGTGAAAACGACAGACAGTAGAGAGGTAGTAGTGTTTAAGTACATGTAGTAGGCAGGTTTGTATTCTTACCGGTGTTTCACTGGAAATATTGCTGGGTCACTGAGTCCCTGTTGTCCTTGTCTTCTTCTTCTGCTTCCTCGTCTTCACTGTCCACAGGCTCAACAGCTGCAACAACACCGCCATCTGGACCATCCTCCTGGCACCTGTCATCGCAAAGCCAAGTTTTGAAGCATACAGCAGGCCACGATGACCTGGCACACCTTCTTTGGTGAGTAGAATAGGGATCCACCTGTCATATGGAGGCACCGGAACCTGGCCTTCAGGAGGCCGAAGGTCCGTTCGATCACCCTCCTAGTTCGCCCATGGGCCTCATTGTAGCGTTCCTCTGCCCTTGTCCTGGGATCCCTCACTGGGGTCAGTAGCCATGACAGGTTGGGGTAACCAGAGTCACCTGCAAATGGCGAGGGACAACTGTTAGACACACACTAACCTGTAGGGATATACCCAGACCCAGACAACCATCTCCACTGTCTTGCTTCCAGATGCTCACCTAATAGCCGCACATGGTGCCTCTGGAGTTGACCCATCACATAAGGGATGCTCCTATTCCGCAGGATGTAGGCGTCATGCACTGAGCCAGGGAACTTGGCATTAACATGGGAGATGTACTGGTCTGCCAAACATACCATCTGTACATTCATCGAATGATAACTCTTCCGGTTTCTGTACACCTGTTCACTTCTGTGGGGGGGATCAAAGCCACATGTGTCGCATCAATGGCACCCATGGTGTTGTGGATATGTCCCAGGGCATATAAATCACCTTTCACTGTAGGCAAATCCTCCACCTGAGGGAAAACGATGTAGCTCTGCATGTGTTACAGCAGGGCAGACAACATTCTGGACAACACATTGGAAAACATAGGCTGGGACATCCCTGATGCTATGGCCACTGTTGTTTGAAATGACCCACTTGCAAGGAAATGGAGCACTGACAGCACCTGCACTTGAGGGGGGATTCCTGTGGGATGGCGGATAGCTGACATCAGGTCTGGCTCCAGCTGGGTACACAGTTCCTGGATTGTGGCACGGTCAAGCCTGTAGGCGATGATCACATGTCTTTCCACCATTGTCGAAAGGTCCACCAACGGTCGGTACACCGGAGGATGCCGCCATCTCTTCACATGTCCCAGCGGACGGTGCCTATGAAGGACAACAGCGAGCACAGAGTCAAACAACTCAGAGGTACATACCCACAGTTTACACAGAACACCAATCATAATTCAAAAAGTGGCCTGTATGTGTGTTGAGTCTAGGCCTAGGTATGTGTGACGCAGTTAAATATGAAGCCATGTGGGCCCCTGAAATGGCGGCTTCCTGACCTGTAAAGCGGGACAATTGGATGTGAGGTAACTGCGCTGGCGTTATACACCGTCGTGGTAGGCGGTCGAAGACCGCGGCGCAATTCTACATTGGTTAACATTGGACCCTATGGGTTCAAGGAGCCAATGACGATGTACGCCGGCGGTGACGGTACGCACCGCCGCGTACATGACCGCCATTTTCTATCTGTTGAATCACTCAATACCTGATCTTCGACAGGAGAGGACCTACACTGCAAGTGCTGCTGTGACCTCGGTCTGGAAGAGACAATGGCTCGAGTGTCTGGGGAAAGGGCCCCTGCCTTCACATCGGAGGAGTTGGAGAAACTCGTGGATGGGGTCCTCTCCCAGTACACGCTACTCTACGGTCCTCCAGACAAACAGGTAAGTACACTGGGAGCATGCTGTATGGGCTATGCCTGTGTGGAGAGGGGTGGATGTAAGAAGGAAGAGGGGAGAGTGCGGCATGCATGAAACAACGGTGAGTGATGTGCTATATGGCAAGGGTAGGGATGGGGGCCAATGACTGTGACGGTGCAGTTGGTAATAAGTTTCTCTTACCCCTGTACAAATCATGTAGGTCAGTGCCCACCAGAAAAAAGATATTCGGCGTGCCATCACCAAGGACGTCCGGACCCTGGGGGTCTACCACAGACGGAGCACCCACTGCCAGAAAAGATGGGAGGACATCCGCCTCTGCAGCAAGAAGACGGCGGAGGCTCAGCTGGGGATGGCCTCCCAATGTGGGAGAGGTGCCCGTCGCACCATGACCCCCCTGATATTCAAGATCCTGGCGGTGGCATACCCGGAGTTAGATGGGCACTTGAGGGCATCACAGCAGCCACAAGGGGGTGAGTACACTCGCATCCTGCTGATTCTGCGCACAGTGGAGGGGTCTGGGTGGGGGAGGTGGGCTGTGGGTTTCCCTAGGCCAGGGCAATTTTAGTAGGCAAGGTCCCTCCGTAAGGCAGGCCCTGTGGCACCCCAACCCACCTCTGTAGAGTGCCAAGTACACCTAGTCATGCCCCTGTGTCATCCATGTGTGCATACGTCATCCATAGCCTAGTAGGCCATTTCCAAGGAATTGAACAGTGGAGCCCAAGATCGCGGCGTAGTGCAGGGGGCTTCTGTGTCTGTTGTGTCCGCCAACGGTAGCGGTAATGCATGCACTCAACATGTCTTTCTTCTGTTGTCCCCCCTTTTTTGTGGTCTCCCTGTTCTTGTGTGCATTAGCATCATCAGGCGGAGCAGCAGTGGGACCGGAGCAGGAGGGAGCTGCATCCCACATAGCCCTGGAGGGTGAAACTACGGACTCGGAGTTCACCAGTGGGACGGAGGGCGAGGGGAGCTCCACGGCGGGGACAGGAGCTGACACCAGCGACACGGACTCGTCCTCTGATGGGAGCTCCCTTGTGGTGGCGGCAACATCAGTGCCCCCCGCATCTACAGGTATGGCCGCCACCCCCCCCCACCAGCACCGCCCTCCCAGCAGCCCCTCAGCCTTTGACCCGTGCCCGCTCACCCAGGAGGGTGGGCATCACCTTCGCCCCAGGCACCTCAGGCCCTGCCCCAGTCACCCCTGCTGCCCTCAGTGAGGAGGCCATTGACCTCCTCAGGTCCCTCACTGTTGGGCAGTCTATCATTTTGAATACCATCCAGGGTGTAGAAAGGCAGTTGCAACAAACTAATGCATTCCTGGAGGGCATTCATTCTGGTCAGGCGGCCATTCAGCGAGCTTTTCAGACTCTGGCCTCAGCACTGATGGCAGCCATTGTCCCCGTCTCTAGCCTCCCCCCTCCATCTTCCTCCACCCAGACCCAATCCCCTGTACCTCAGCCTATCCCAAGCACACATTCAGACCAGCATGCACACACATCAACACACAAGGAAAGCTCTGGCAAACATAAGCACCTCACATCCCACAGGCACTCATGCAAGCATCACACACATGCAGACACCCCAACATCCACTGCCTCCACTGTGTCCCCCTCCTCCTCGTCTCCCTCCTCCTTCTCAGTCTCGTCTACACTCACACCTGCATGCACTACATCTACAGCCACTACTGCCATCACCAGCACACCCACCACCACACCCCGCTCACACGCAGTCACCACCCCACTACCATTCACACGTCCCCTGTGTCCTCTTCCAGTGCGTCTGTAATGCCACCTCCCAAGATACACAAACGCAGGCACACACCCACCCAACAGCCATCCACTTCACGACATCCCCCAGCGCATGCACCTTCACCCAAAGTCAGCAAACGAACACCTCCTACAACCACAACCTCTTCCTCCACTCCCAAAACCCCCCAGCTACCCATCCCAGTGTCTCCAAAAAAGTTTTCCTGTCCAACCTTGACCTCTTTCCCACACCTCCCCCACCCCGTCTGTCTCCTAGGTCCCGAACTAGCACCTCAGCCACAACATCTCCGGTTCCAGTGGTGCCTGTAGTGACCGGAATCTGGAGTGCACCGGCCACCAGGACACCAGTGTGGCACGGAGCCACAGCACAGACAGTCCCCCACCTGTGAAGCATCAGAAGTTGGCCAGTGCCCGGCGGGAGAGGGGGAAGACTCCAGCCACCAAAGCCTCTCCCAGGGGTCCCGGTGGGAGTGTGGAGTCAGCTGCGACACCTTCCAAGGTGGGGAAGGACCACAAGAAAGCAGGAAAGTCTGGGAAGAGCAGCACAGCATAGGAGACTGCCATCATCCCCGCTGCCCAGGAGGCCACAGCCATCATCCCCGCTGGGCCAGAGAGGACCGCCAGCACAAGCCCCGCTGGGCTAGAGAGGACCGCCAGCAGAAGCCCCGCTGGGCTAGAGAGGACCGCCAGCACAAGCCCCCCTGAGACAGAAAAGACCACCAGCACAAGCCCCGCTGGGCTAGAGAGGACTGCCAGCACAAGCCCCGCTGGGCTAGAGAGGA
Organism: Pleurodeles waltl; assembly: GCF_031143425.1. Classification (NCBI taxonomy): domain Eukaryota; kingdom Metazoa; phylum Chordata; class Amphibia; order Caudata; family Salamandridae; genus Pleurodeles; species Pleurodeles waltl. Next base: position 1,536,820,185 of record NC_090446.1, read on the forward strand.
CCGCCAGCACAAGCCCCGCTGGGACACAGAGGACCGCCAGCACAAGCCCCGCTGGGACAGAGAGGACCACCAGCACAAGCCCCGCTGGGACAGAGAGGACCGCCAGCAGCTTAGTCACTGCAAAGTAGCCCGCCATCTCAAGCACCGCTGAACAGGGCACCGCCGCTCCAAGTACCGCTGAACAGGGCCCCGCCGCTCCAAGCACCACTGAACAGGGCACCGCCGCCTCAAGCACCACTGAACAGGGCACCGCGGCTCCAAGCACCGCTGAACAGGGCACTGCCGTCTCAAGCACCGCTGAACAGGGCACCGCCGTCTCAAGCACCGCTGAACAGGGCACCGCCGTCTCAAGCACCGCTGAACAGGGCACCCCGTCTCAAGCACCGCTGGCCCATGAGCACCAAGGGCACTGACACTACTGAGTCCGTCATGGACAGAATGAAGCACTCTGGGCACAAAGCCCCCTCCAGAACCAGTGGAGAAAGGCATCCACTACCTCTGTCCTCAGCAGAATGAAGCACTCTGGGCACAAAGCCCCCTCCAGAACCAGTGGAGAGATACATCCACTACCTCTGTCCTTAGCAGGATGAAGCACTCTGGGCACAAAGCCCCCTCCAGAACCAGTGGAGAAAGACATCCACTACCTCTGTCCTTAGCAGGATGAAGCACTCTGGGCAGAAAGCCCCCTCCAGAACCAGTGGAGAGATACATCCACTACCTCTGTCCTTAGCAGGATGAAGCACTCTGGGCACAAAGCCCCCTCCAGAACCAGTGGAGAAAGTCATCCACTACCTCTGTCCTTAGCAGGATGAATCACTCTGGGCACAAAGCACCCTCCATAACCAGTGGAGACTGTTATCCACTTGAGAGACTGTGGCTTTGCACTCCCCAGGATTGAACAGTGGGCAAACCACCCACTGTAGAGACTTGAGAGACTGTGGCTTTGCACTCCCCAGGATATGGCAGTGGGCAACCCACCCACTGTAGAGACTTGAGAGACTGTGGCTTTGCACTCCCCAGGATATGGCAGTGGGCAACCCACCCACTGTAGAGACTTGAGAGACTGTGGCTTTGCACTCCCCAGGATATGGCAGTGGGCAAACCACCCACTTGTGAGACTTGAGAGACTGTGTCTTTGCACTCCCAGGATATGGCAGTGGGCAACCCACCCACTGTAGAGACTTGAGAGACTGCGGCGTTGCACTCCCCAGGATATGGCAGTGGGCAACCCACCCACTGTAGAGACTTGAGAGACTGCGGCTTTGCACTCCCCAGGATATGTCAGTGGACAACCCACCCACTTGTGAGACTTGAGAGACTGTGGCTTTGCACTCCCCAGGATATGGCAGTGGGCATGTGGCCCTCTAGTGGATTTGGCGTCCTGCACTCAACCGGCTGAGGTGCCCCCCCTTTCCCTCCCCCTGAGGTGCCTGTTTTCTTGCTCTCTGATGCCCCTGCAGTGTTCTCTCCGTCATGGTCGGGGATCTTGTGTGGGCCTCGCCCATACCGTGTGGGCCCAGTGTTCCACCGACTTAGTTGGGGCACTGGCTGGACTACTATGCTTGGTGTATATTTTGTTAATGGTGTGCATATATATTTTTTGCATACTTGCTTTTAATATATTTCTATGGCTACACATGCATTCTTCCGGGGGGGTTGGGGGGTGTAACTATCATGTATAAATATGTATTAGTGTGTATGTTGTAGTGGGTGAGGGTGGGGGTGGGAGTATTGTGTGTGTGTCCCTGTTTTTTCCCTCCCCCCTCCCCTGTGTCGTAGGTGCAGTACTCACTGTGGTCTTCGCCGCGGGCGTTCGTGCTCCTGGTAGAGGAGCAAGAAAACTTTTGCAGGGAGAATTTGGAGTTACGGCTCCACGGTGTCCTAGTTCCTCGTGGGGTGTGTAGAGGTGAGCGTTTTACCTTCGGAATCCTGTTTGCGCCGTGTTTTTATCCGCGGTGAATCCGCCCCGGAAAAGGTGGCGGATTGCTAGGTTGTGATACTCTGGGCGGTACTTTGTCCTCCGCCTGTCTGTTGGCGGTGACCGCCGCGCTGTTTGTTTGTACCGCCGTTGCGGTCGGAGTGTTAAAGTGGCTGTCTTTGTTGGCGGTTTTCGCCACGGTCGTAATAGCAAATTTTTTACCACCGGCCTGTTGGTGGTCTTACCGCCGCTTTACCACCGACCACTAGGGTTGTAATGACCACCATTGTCTCTTAGAGGCATTCTATCAATTTATATACAGACATGCTGAACCTTTCCGAAAGGTTATATAAAATTTCAATATTCACGTTCGCGTACAGGCTGGTCTGGCATTTCTTCTAAAAGGTTTGTTATGCCTGCGTTTGCTTTTGACAAGTTCTAAAACAGAAAATTTGGTGAGTCAATTATAAAAAATATATTAAAACTAACAAACATTTGCAATACATAAATGTACACTTCCATAAAATGATAAACATAAATGGGGAGAGATACAAGCAAAGATAAAAAGTGATGAGATATTCATGGCCTGAGAGTGCTTTGGAGGACAGTTATTGACAGAGTATGACAAACTAGGGGTGAGACATCTGTCTTGCTCGCGGGCATGGGGGAGGGGATGTGCTACACTCCCCTATTAAATGAATTTTCTCAAAAATAGTTTGGTACAGATGATGTCAGTTCGGTATGGTGAGATGTCTGCCGGATTTCACCAGGAATTGCTACTTGATTCCCTCCAAGAGGCTCCCGCCTCCATCTGGAGAGACCAGACATGAAGTTGCCTACCTTTTCCGTACCTCACTGATTAAGGCTAAAGCACCTCTGATGGAGTTGTAAGTATTGTTACAAGGAATATCAGTTGTGAAAATGACTAATCCCTGCATGGTTCCTCTTTGCAGTCTCTACATTAATCAGAATACACCCAGGTTACATACTTAAAATTCCATCCCAGTGACTACAACACCTCACCAAAGCCATGTGTAAGAAGCATAGAATGCTAGATCATGCTGTGGACAAAAAATTAAAAACTTTACAAAATCTAAGAACCTCTTCATCCAAATCGACCAATGGTGAGACACAAATATTGAAACATTGCCTAGGAGGCATTCCAACAGGTGCCTACAATTGACTTTTATCCACCAAGAAGGGCCAACTGGCCATCACCCGTAGTTGACCACCCCGTTTTTGTGGCTCAAAGAACTGCCTGTTTATCTTGTTGGCCAGCAACACTTCTAATTTAACTCAGTGGTGACAAGCTGTGGCTTGACAGGGGTAAATGCCTACATAGATGGAGGATTCCAAAATAAGAGAAGTACTGCCTCCTTCAACCCTCAATATGTTGAAAGAAGGTAATGTCTTGTAACCAGTGAAAGAGAGGAATCACATTTGAAATAATTCCTGGACCCAGATAAGAGACAAGACTACCTGGCAATGTGAAGAATGTCACCTACCCCCTTGTCCTGGACAAGACATTACCACTAAGAAGATGATCTTCAAAGAAAGAACCACAAGCAAAGCTTCCATTGGAGATTCAAATGATAAATCATGCAGCAAGCCTAAAACCAAATGAAGATTCTGCTTTGGAGCAAGAGGCTTAAAGACTTATCCCAGCAGCTTTAACTCCTACTGAGAGACCATTTCATGACCTCAGTGGCCACAAAGCAACACCTCCTTCCTGGGGTCCACATATTGATCTAATGAAAATTCTCACTACCATGGTGTGCCCCCTGCCCGGCCTAAGTCCAAACCATACTAGAGCAGTATCATCAACTGTTCTTCAGAGTCCTACTTAGTGGGTGTCTGTTCCTAGCAACAGGAATGAACATGGCTTGTGAGTGTAATAAATAGTTACTGTTTAAGGCGTATGGAAGACTTGGATAGAACAAGCTAAATGCCTGAAATGGCCCAAAAACCCATGTCAAACCTTCACAACCTCTAGGCTAACAATCTTTAACCCCTTCTGTGCCGCAGACGTAGTGGTTACGTCCTGCGGCACAGTGCTGCTGTGCCGAGGACGTAACCACTACGTCCTCGGCACACAGCCCAGAGGGAGCGCTCTCGCTCCCTCTGTGTGCTTCCCCCCACCCCCCCAAAGTCAGGGATGGAAGGGGAAGCCCTTCCCCTTCCACCCCCGACCCCCCCACCCCCCCATAATGACGTCAGCGCGTGATCGCGCGCTGACTTCATTATGGGGATTTCGCCGCACAGGAAGCCATTTGCTTCCTGTGCGGCGAACGGAGAAGAGGTAAGAATCTCTTCCCGGTGGGTGGGGGGTTTGGGCTAAAGAGGCACCGGGGGAAAGGAAAGGCTTTTCCTTTCCCCCGGTGTCTCTTTGAGCATTCCTGCTGCCCGATCGCATTGCGATCGGGCAGCAGGAATGCCCACTAGACACCAGGGATTTTTTTTTTTTTTGTTCTTTACTGTTTCTTGTTTGCGGGGAGCGGCCCCTTGGGCAAGGGTCGCTCCCCTTGTGGGGGCAATTAGTTACGGCCATTTCTGCCCCCCTTGGGGGCAGATTGGCCTACTTTTTAGGCGGATCTGCCCCCAAGGGGGGCAGAAACCACTGGATCACCAGGGATTTTTATTTTCTGTGCATTTATGTTGGGGGGGTGCCCCCTTGGGCAAGGGGCGGCCCCCCCAAGGGGGCAGAGAACTGTTGGCCTTTTCTGCCCCCCTTGGGGGCAGATCGGCCTATTTTTTTTAGGTCCATCTGCCCCCAAGGGGGGCAGAAGCCACTTAGGCACCAGGGATTGTGTGTGTAGTGAATGGGGGGGCGCCCCCTTGGGCAAGGGTCGCTCCCCTGTGGGGGGCATGTCCTTTAGGGCCATTTCTGCCCCCCTTGAGGGCAGATTGGCTACTTTTTAGCCAGATCTGCCCCCAAGGGGGGCAGAAAACACTAGATCACCAGGGTTTTTTATTTTTATGTGTATTTATGTGGGGGGGGTGCCCCCTTGGGCAAGGGGCGCCCCCCCCAAGGGGGCAGAGAACTGTTGGCCTTTTCTACCCCCCTTGGGGGCAAATCGGCCTATTTTTTTTAGGTCCAAGCCACTTAGGCACCAGGGATTGTGTGTGTAGTGGATGGGGGGGCGCCCCCTTGGGCAAGGGTCGCTCCCCTTTGGGGGGCATGTCTTTTAGGGCCATTTCTGCCCCCCTTGAGGGCAGATCAGCCTATTATTTTTAGGCTGATCTGCCCCCAAGGGGGGCAGAAACCACTAGAACGCCAGGGATGTTTTTTTATGTGTTTATTTTTGTGGGGGGGCGTCCCCTTGGGCACGGGGCGCCCCCCCAAGGGGGGCATTGACCTGTTGGCCATTTCTGCCCCCCCTGGGGGCAGATGGGCCTATTTTTCTAGACCCACCTGCCCCCAAGGGGGGCAGAAGCCTCGTAGACACCAGGGATAGTGTGTGTGTGTGTGTGTGTGTTAGTGGATGGGGGGGGGCTTGGGCAAGGGTTGCCCCCCACTTTGGGGGCACATGTACCCAGGCCATTTCTGCACCCCTTGGAGACAGATCAGCCTATTATTTTTAGGCTGATCTGCCCCCAAGGGGGGCAGAAACCACTAGAACGCCAGGGATTTTTTTTTATGTGTTTATTTTTGTGTGGGGGCGTCCCCTTGTGCACGGGCGCCCCCCCAAGGGGGGCATTGACCTGTTGGCCATTTCTGCCCCCCCTGGGGGCAGATGGGCCTATTTTTCTAGACCCACCTGCCCCCAAGGGGGGCAGAAGCCACGTAGACACCAGGGATAGTGTGTGTGTGTGTGTGTGTTAGTGCATGGGGGGGGGCTTGGGCAAGGGTCGCCCCCCACTTTGGGGGCACATGTACCCAGGCCATTTCTGCACCCCTTGGAGACAGATCAGCCTATTATTTTTAGGCTGATCTGCCCCCAAGGGGGGCAGAAACCACTAGAACGCCAGGGATTTTTTTTTATGTGTTTATTTTTGTGTGGGGGCGTCCCCTTGGGCACGGGCGCCCCCCCAAGGGGGGCATTGACCTGTTGGCCATTTCTGCCCCCCCTGGGGGCAGATGGGCCTATTTTTCTAGACCCACCTGCCCCCAAGGGGGGCAGAAGCCACGTAGACACCAGGGATAGTGTGTGTGTGTGTGTGTTAGTGGATGGGGGGGGGCTTGGGCAAGGGTCGCCCCCCACTTTGGGGGCACATGTACCCAGGCCATTTCTGCACCCCTTGGAGACAGATCAGCCTATTATTTTTAGGCTGATCTGCCCCCAAGGGGGGCAGAAACCACTAGAACGCCAGGGATTTTTTTTATGTGTTTATTTTTGTGTGGGGCGTCCCCTTGGGCACGGGCGCCCCCCCAAGGGGGGCATTGACCTGTTGGCCATTTCTGCCCCCCCTGGGGGTAGATGGGCCTATTTTTCTAGAACCACCTGCCCCCAAGGGGGGCAGAAGCCACGTAGACACCAGGGATAGTGTGTGTGTGTGTGTGTTAGTGGATGGGGGGGGGCTTGGGCAAGGGTCGCCCCCCACTTTGGGGGCACATGTACCCAGGCCATTTCTGCACCCCTTGGAGACAGATCAGCCTATTATTTTTAGGCTGATCTGCCCCCAAGGGGGGCAGAAACCACTAGAACGCCAGGGATTTTTTTTATGTGTTTATTTTTGTGTGGGGGCGTCCCCTTGGGCACGGGCGCCCCCCCAAGGGGGGCATTGACCTGTTGGCCATTTCTGCCCCCCCTGGGGGCAGATGGGCCTATTTTTCTAGAACCACCTGCCCCCAAGGGGGGCAGAAGCCACGTAGACACCAGGGATAGTGTGTGTGTGTGTGTGTGTGTGTTAGTGGATGGGGGGGGCTTGGGCAAGGGTCGCCCCCCACTTTGGGGGCACATGTACCCAGGCCATTTCTGCACCCCTTGGAGACAGATCAGCCTATTATTTTTAGGCTGATCTGCCCCCAAGGGGGGCAGAAACCACTAGAACGCCAGGGAATTTTATTTATGTGTTTATTTTTGTGGGGGGGCGTCCCCTTGGGCACGGGGCGCCCTCCCAAGGGGGGCATTGACCTGTTGGCCATTTCTGCCCCCCCTGGGGGCAGATGGGCCTATTTTTCTAGACCCACCTGCCCCCAAGGGGGACAGAAGCCACGTAGACACCAGGGATAGTGTGTGTGTGTGTGTGTGTTAGTGGATGGGGGGGGGGCTTGGGCAAGGGTCGCCCCCCACTTTGGGGGCACATGTACCCAGGCCATTTCTGCACCCCTTGGAGACAGATCAGCCTATTATTTTTAGGCTGATCTGCCCCCAAGGGGGGCAGAAACCACTAGAACGCCAGGGATTTTTTTTTATTTGTTTATTTTTGTGGGGGGGGCGTCCCCTTGGTCACGGGGCGCCCCCCCAAGGGGGGCATTGACCTGTTGGCCATTTCTACACCCCCTGGGGGCAGATGGGCCTATTTTCTTAGGCCCACCTGCCCCCAAGGGGGCAGAAGCCACTTAGGCACCAGGGATAGTGTTGTGTGTGTTTTCTTTGTTTTTTTTTGTTTGAGGGCTGTCCCCTTTGGCAAGGGTCGCTCTCCATGGGGACACAGTACTAAAGGTATTTTTTGGCTTCCTTGGGGCAGACAGGCCTATTTTTTTAGTAGGCCCATCTGCCCCTATGGCAGAATCCACTTAGGCACCAATTTCTAAAATGTTTGATGGTGGGGTGTTTGTCAACTGAAGAAGTCTTTGCATTTGTGATAAAAAATGTTTTCCTCCTTTTTGTTCTAGTTCAAAGCTTTTGCTTTATTTGCTGTGGCTCCTTGCGGTTTTGGCGGTGGTTGACCTGCAGTTTGCACAGTTGCATGTTTTAGGTAAGTAAAAACAATTTACTCCAAAGGAGTATTGTTGCCATGCATGAATGACATGTTTGTAGGGGGTGTACTAAATGCAGGATTGTGTGTGAAATTGTCCTTAGGTTTGTGCACAATGATATTTGTTTTGTCTTATTTCTAATTTGCCTTTCTTTCTTTCTTTTTAGTGGGATATCATTGGTGATTGCTGTGTAGTTGCTGGTGAATCAAGCTTTTTCAGGCAAGTGAGCGGTATAGTTTTTGAGTTTGTAACTCTTACTAACAAAGCTACACTTTGTTACTTGTCTTACACAGTGCTGGTTGTTGGTGGTGAATTTGTCCAGGTAATTTTAGCAGGAGAGATCATGGCTAGCCGCAGGATGACCGCTCAGCAGGTGGTTGGTATGCTTTTTGAGTCACAGTCTGATCATGACTATGAGACGGACTCTGCATCTGAGGCAGAGGAGGAAGTCAGAGATTCTGGCAGTGATGTTTCTGTTGGAGGGGAATCTTCTGATGATGAAGCCACACTCAGTGCAGATGAAGGTTCTGTTTTAGAGGAGGACATTGATGTGCCAATAGTGCAGCAACCTGGGCTGAAAGGTTTCCCGTTAGAAGACCTGATGTCTGGGTTGCCCCAAACATGGAGCAGCCAGAGTTGCCTGCCTTTACTGGTCTCCCGGGGTGTAACGCCAATACAGAGAACTTTATGCCTATCAATTTCTTTGAGTTATTCATGGATGATGTGTTTTTGGAAGAGATTGTTGAGCAGACTAATTTGTATGCGGAGCAGCATTTGAGGGACAACGCTGCTAGACTTAGGCCACACTCTAGAGCTGCCCAGTGGATTCCCACAAATTTGGAGGAGATAAAAAAGTTTTTGGGTTTGACTTTTTTGATGGGGTTGATAAGGAAGCCGTCACTGGCTTCTTATTGGTCTACTAGTCCCTTGATGGCAACAGCTATATTTCCAGCTACCATGAGTCGTAATCGGTATTTGCTTCTTCTTAGGATGCTGCATTTTGTTGACAATGCATTAGCCTTGCCACGAGATCACCCAGATTCTGACCGTCTTTTTAAGATTAGGCCTGTCCTTGATCATTTTGTAGATCGGTTTTCGGAGGTCTATGTTCCAGGCAAAGAGATAAGTGTGGACGAGTCTTTGGTCCTCTTCAAGGGTCGTTTGGTTTTTAGGCAGTACATTCCTAGCAAAAGGGCACGATATGGAATTAAATTGTATATGCTGTCTGAAAGTAGGACAGGATATGTGTATAGTTTCCGTGTGTACACTGGTAGGGATTCCAATATTGACCCCCTGGTTGTCCTCCCACTTTTGGAGTTACTGAGAAAATAGTGTGGGATCTTGGTAGACGACTGTTCAACAAAGGTCACCATTTGTATGTAGATAACTTCTACACTGGTGTGCAGTTGTTCAAGGAATTGTTTAGAGTGGACACAGTTGCTTGTGGCACAATCCGTTCTAACCGGAAAGGCTATCCAAGGGAGCTTGTCTGTAAAAAACTTGAGAGGGGACAGTGCTGTGCCTTGCGGAACGAGGAGCTGCTAGCTTTGAAATTTTCAGACAAGAGGGATGTCTACATGCTAAGTACCATCCATGATGAGAGTACTTCCCCTGTGACTGTTTGGGGCCAGGTTGCTGAAGTGCGCAAACCTGTGTGCATTTTAGATTATAATAAGCACATGGGAGGTGTAGATAGAGTTGACCAGAGGTTGGAACCTTATACTGCTATTCGTAAGTCTTATGTTTGGTATAAGAAGTTAGCACTTCATCTCTTCCACTTAGCAACCTTCAATGCTTTTATTGTGTTTAGGGATAGGTCTCCAGACTCAAAGATGACATTTGTGAAATTTCAGGAGTCAGTGATAGAGAGCCTTATTGTGGTGGAACAGGCCAGAGTTCCTAGAGAAGCAGTGGTGGAGGATGTGGCTAGATTGAAAGATCGCCACTTTGCTGAGCACATTCCTCCCACACCCAAAAAAGACTTTCCAGCTAAGAAATGTAGAGTGTGTTTTCGAAGAGGTATCCGGAGGGAGTCTCGAATGTACTGCCCAGATTGTCCTTCAAAGCCTGGGCTGTGTGTCGGTGCTTGTTTTAAGAATTACCACACCCAGAAGAATTTCTGGGAACAACCATGAGTGTAAACTCATGTCTGTTTTGTATTTTCATGTGTTTAGTTTCATGGTTAGCATTTCTGTCATGTTCTTAGTTAGAGCTTTTGTGTTTGTTGTTTTGTAATTCTTTCTACTTAGTTAGGGGTTCCTCTGTTTAAAAAAAAAAAAAAAATATGATGCCATTGTGTGTGGAGTGGGGCTTGGCTGAGACTGTACATATTGACTTGATGTTGGCTACTGCAACACACTGCCAGCCAAACACCAGTCCACACACTCCCATCAGCTGGTGTGATTGTTGTATCAGGCATGTGGGCGTATGTAAGTGATGGGCCCTTGAGTGGCGCTGTCTGTCGATGTGAGTGTTGTAATGTGCTGGGCCCGTGGCTGGCGGTGTGAATGGCCTTGTGTGTGTCATGTATGAAAGTTGTGTGAATGGACTGTAAAGCGGTTGGTGCCTTGTCGCGGCTTTACAGCTCACGAGCTGTGAGTCATTGGTTCAGTTTTTTGCCTTTCAGTTACTAACAGTGCTTTTCATTTTTGTGAAAGCTCTTGTTAGTAAAATTTGATCCACTGAACCATCACTCACCCTCGTGCCAAATCCAACCAGTATGTGTGGTAAAAATGACCAAACCTGCTCCGCTGTAATCAGGCGTCGCAGCACACCTATGACACGCTAGGTGCCTCAGGTGGGACCCCGATGATGAAGCATGCCACCAACTTGGTTGGTGGGTGAGGGGTCTTTTTCACATAACCTAAGTGTGTTTCTTTTCAAAATTTTTGTGTTTGGCACATCACGGACGTATGTGGGCACATCAAAACGATATATTACAAAACTACCTGTGTTTGGGGGGGGAGAGGGCACCTATGTTTTTGGTCCTGTGTGTGGCCTTCATCTAGGGAAACCTACCAAACCCAGACATTTTTTAAAACTAGACACCCCAAGGAGTCTAGGGAGGAGTGGCTTGCGTGGATCCCCCAACATTTTCTTACCCAGACTCCTCTGTAAACCTCAAAATGTGCTTAAAAAAAGCATATTTTCCTGACTTTTCTTCGTACGATCACCACTCCAGCACAAAATTCCTACTCCCCAGTGTTCCCCTCAGTCTCCCAAATAAAATGACACCTCACGTATGTGGGTCCCCAAAGCAGAGTCAGTCTAAAGATGTATAAAAGAATATGTCCTTATAAACTCGCAGTACTATCCCCTGTATCTCTACAAGTTTTGGGCCTTATTCTGTTGGAGGCACCTGGCCCACCCACACAACTGAGGTATAATTTTTATCGGGAGACTTGGGGGAACGCTGGGTGGAAGGAAATTTGTGGCTCCACTCAGATTCCAGAACTTTCTGTCACCGAAATGTGTGAAAAATGCGTTTTTTTAGCCACAATTTGAGGTTTGGAAAGGATTCTGGGTAACAGAACCTGGTCAGAGCCCCTCAAGTCACCCCATCTTGGATTCCCCTAGGTCTCTAGTTTTCAGAAATGCACAGGTTTGGTAGGTTTCCCTAGGTGCTGGCTGAGCTACAGGCCAAAAACTACAGGTAGGTACTGTTTTCAATGAAAAAATGTGATGTGTCCACGCTGCGCTTTGGGGCGTTTCCTGTCGCGGGCGCTAGGCCTACCCACGCAAGTGAGGTATCATTTTTATCGGGAGACGTGGGGGAACGCTGGGTGGAAGGAAATTTGTGGCTCCTCCCAGATTCCAGAACTTTCTGCCACAGAAATGTGAGGAACATGTGTTTTTTTTAGCCAATTTTTGAGCTTTGCAAAGGATTCTGGGTAACAGAACCTGGTCCGAGCCCCGCCAGTCACCCCTCCTTGGATTCCCCTAGGTCTCTAGTTTTCAGAAATGCAAAGGTTTGGTAGGTTTCCCTAGGTGGTGGCTGAGCTAGAGGCCAAAATCTACAGGTAGGCACTTTGCTAAAAACAGGTCTGTTTTCTGTGATGTGTCCACGTTGCGCTTTGGGGCGTTTCCTGTCGCGGGCGCTAGGCCTACCCACACAAGTGAGGTATCATTTTTATCGGGAGACGTGGGGGAATGCTGGGTGGAAGGAAATTTGTGGCTCCTCTCAGATTCCAGAACTTTCTGCCACAGAAATGTGAGGAACATGTGTTTTTTTAGCCAATTTTTGAGCTTTGCAAAGGATTCTGGGTAACAGAACCTGGTCCGAGCCCCGCCAGTCACCCCTCCTTGGATTCCCCTAGGTCTCTAGTTTTCAGAAATGTACAGGTTTGGTAGGTTTCCCTAGGTGCCGGCTGAGCTAGAGGCCAAAATCTACAGGTAGTCACTTCGCAAAAAATACCTCTGTTTTCTTCCAAAATTTTGGTGGTGTCCACGTTGCGCTTTGGGGCGTTTCCTGTCGCGGGCGCTAGGCCTACCCACGCAAGTGAGGTATCATTTTTATCGGGAGACTTGGGGGAACGCTGGGTGGAAGGAAATTTGTGGCTCCTCCCAGATTCCAGAACTTTCTGCCACAGAAATGTGAGGAACATGTGTTTTTTTTAGCCAATTTTTGAGCTTTGCAAAGGATTCTGGGTAACAGAACCTGGTCCGAGCCCCGCCAGTCACCCCTCCTTGGATTCCCCTAGGTCTCTAGTTTTCAGAAATGCACAGGTTTGGTAGGTTTCCCTAGGTGGCGGCTGAGCTAGAGGCCAAAATCTACAGGTAGGCACTTTGCTAAAAACAGGTCTGTTTTCTGTGATGTGTCCACGTTGCGCTTTGGGGCGTTTCCTGTCGCGGGCGCTAGGCCTACCCACACAAGTGAGGTATCATTTTTATCGGGAGACGTGGGGGAACGCTGGGTGGAAGGAAATTTGTGGCTCCTCTCGGATTCCAGAACTTTCTGCCACAGAAATGTGAGGAACATGTGTTTTTTTAGCCAATTTTTGAGCTTTGCAAAGGATTCTGGGTAACAGAACCTGGTCCGATCCCCGCCAGTCACCCCTCCTTGGATTCCCCTAGGTCTCTAGTTTTCAGAAATGTACAGGTTTGGTAGGTTTCCCTAGGTGCCGGCTGAGCTAGAGGCCAAAATCTACAGGTAGTCACTTCGCAAAAAACACCTCTGTTTTCTTCCAAAATTTTGGTGGTGTCCACGTTGCGCTTTGGGGCGTTTCCTGTCGCGGGCGCTAGGCCTACCCACGCAAGTGAGGTATCATTTTTATCGGGAGACTTGGGGGAACGCTGGGTGGAAGGAAATTTGTGGCTCCTCCCAGATTCCAGAACTTTCTGCCACAGAAATGTGAGGAACATGTGTTTTTTTTAGCCAATTTTTGAGCTTTGCAAAGGATTCTGGGTAACAGAACCTGGTCCGAGCCCCGCCAGTCACCCCTCCTTGGATTCCCCTAGGTCTCTAGTTTTCAGAAATGCACAGGTTTGGTAGGTTTCCCTAGGTGGCGGCTGAGCTAGAGGCCAAAATCTACAGGTAGGCACTTTGCTAAAAACAGGTCTGTTTTCTGTGATGTGTCCACGTTGCGCTTTGGGGCGTTTCCTGTCGCGGGCGCTAGGCCTACCCACACAAGTGAGATATCATTTTTATCGGGAGACGTGGGGGAACGCTGGGTGGAAGGAAATTTGTGGCTCCTCTCGGATTCCAGAACTTTCTGCCACAGAAATGTGAGGAACATGTGTTTTTTTAGCCAATTTTTGAGCTTTGCAAAGGATTCTGGGTAACAGAACCTGGTCCGAGCCCCGCCAGTCACCCCTCCTTGGATTCCCCTAGGTCTCTAGTTTTCAGAAATGTACAGGTTTGGTAGGTTTCCCTAGGTGCCGGCTGAGCTAGAGGCCAAAATCTACAGGTAGTCACTTCGCAAAAAACACCTCTGTTTTCTTCCAAAATTTTGGTGGTGTCCACGTTGCGCTTTGGGGCGTTTCCTGTCGCGGGCGCTAGGCCTACCCACGCAAGTGAGGTATCATTTTTATCGGGAGACTTGGGGGAACGCTGGGTGGAAGGAAATTTGTGGCTCCTCCCAGATTCCAGAACTTTCTGCCAAAGAAATATGAGGAACATGTGTTTTTTTAGCCAATTTTTGAGCTTTGCAAAGGATTCTGGGTAACAGAACCTGGTCCGAGCCCCGCCAGTCACCCCTCCTTGGATTCCCCTAGGTCTCTAGTTTTCAGAAATGCACAGGTTTGGTAGGTTTCCCTAGGTGGCGGCTGAGCTAGAGGCCAAAATCTACAGGTAGGCACTTTGCTAAAAACAGGTCTGTTTTCTGTGATGTGTCCACGTTGCGCTTTGGGGCATTTCCTGTCGCGGGCGCTAGGCCTACCCACACAAGTGAGGTATCATTTTTATCGGGAGACGTGGGGGAACGCTGGGGGGAAGGAAATTTGTGGCTCCTCTCGGATTCCAGAACTTTCTGCCACAGAAATTTGAGGAACATGTGTTTTTTTAGCCAATTTTTGAGCTTTGCAAAGGATTCTGGGTAACAGAACCTGGTCCGAGCCCCGCCAGTCACCCCTCCTTGGATTCCCCTAGGTCTCTAGTTTTCAGAAATGTACAGGTTTGGTAGGTTTCCCTAGGTGCCGGCTGAGCTAGAGGCCAAAATCTACAGGTAGTCACTTCGCAAAAAACACCTCTGTTTTCTTCCAATATTTTGGTGGTGTCCACGTTGCGCTTTGGGGCGTTTCCTGTCGCGGGCGCTAGGCCTACCCACGCAAGTGAGGTATCATTTTTATCGGGAGACTTGGGGGAACGCTGGGTGGAAGGAAATTTGTGGCTCCTCCCAGATTCCAGAACTTTCTGCCACAGAAATGTGAGGAACATGTGTTTTTTTTAGCCAATTTTTGAGCTTTGCAAAGGATTCTGGGTAACAGAACCTGGTCTGAGCCCTGCCAGTCACCCCTCCTTGGATTCCCCTAGGTCTCTAGTTTTCAGAAATGCACAGGTTTGGTAGGTTTCCCTAGGTGGCGGCTGAGCTAGAGGCCAAAATCTACAGGTAGGCACTTTGCTAAAAACAGGTCTGTTTTCTGTGATGTGTCCACGTTGCGCTTTGGGGCGTTTCCTGTCGCGGGCGCTAGGCCTACCCACACAAGTGAGGTATCATTTTTATCGGGAGACGTGGGGGAACGCTGGGTGGAAGGAAATTTGTGGCTCCTCTCAGATTCCAGAACTTTCTGCCACAGAAATGTGAGGAACATGTGTTTTTTTAAGCCAAATTTTGAGGTTTGCAAAGGATTCTGGGTAACAGAACCTGGTCCGAGCCACACAAATCACCCCATCTTGGATTCCCCTAGGTCTCTAGTTTTCAGAAATGCACAGGTTTGGTAGGTTTCCCTAGGTGGCGGCTGAGCTAGAGGCCAAAATCTACAGGTAGGCACTTTGCTAAAAACAGGTCTGTTTTCTGTGATGTGTCCACATTGTGCTTTGGGGTGTTTCCTGTCGCGGGCGCTAGGCCTACCCACACAAGTGAGGTATCCTTTTTATCGGGAGACGTGGGGGAACGCTGGGTGGAAGGAAATTTGTGGCTCCTCTCAGATTCCAGAACTTTCTGCCACAGAAATGTGAGGAACATGTGTTTTTTTAGCCAAATTTTGAGGTTTGCAAAGGATTCTGGGTAACAGAACCTGGTCCGAGCCACACAAATCACCCCATCTTGGATTCCCCTAGGTCTCTAGTTTTCAGAAATGCACAGGTTTGGTAGGTTTCCCTAGGTGGCGGCTGAGCTAGAGGCCAAAATCTACAGGTAGGCACTTTGCTAAAAACAGGTCTGTTTTCTGTGATGTGTCCACATTGCGCTTTGGGGTGTTTCCTGTCGCGGGCGCTAGGCCTACCCACACAAGTGAGGTATCATTTTTATCGGGAGACGTGGGGGAACGCTGGGTGGAAGGAAATTTGTGGCTCCTCTCAGATTCCAGAACTTTCTGCCACAGAAATGTGAATAACATGTGTTTTTTTAGCCAAATTTTGAGGTTTGCAAAGGATTCTGGGTAACAGAACCTGGTCCGAGCCACACAAATCACCCCATCTTGGATTCCCCTAGGTCTCTAGTTTTCAGAAATGCACAGGTT
Source organism: Pleurodeles waltl (assembly GCF_031143425.1). Classification (NCBI taxonomy): domain Eukaryota; kingdom Metazoa; phylum Chordata; class Amphibia; order Caudata; family Salamandridae; genus Pleurodeles; species Pleurodeles waltl. Next base: position 1,536,836,084 of record NC_090446.1, read on the forward strand.
TGGTAGTTTTCCCTAGGTGGCGGCTGAGCTAGAGGCCAAATTCTACAGGTAGGCACTTTGCTAAAAACAGGTCTGTTTTCTGTGATGTGTCCACGTTGCGCTTTGGGGCGTTTCCTGTCGCGGGCGCTAGGCCTACCCCCACGAGTGAGGTATCATTTTTATCGGGAGACTTGGGGGAACATAGAATAGCAAAACAAGTGTTATTGCCCCTTGTCTTTCTCTACATTTTTCCCTTCCAAATGTAAGACAGTGTGTAAAAAAGACGTCTATTTGAGAAATGCCCTGTAATTCACATGCTAGTATGGGCACCCCGGAATTCAGAGATGTGCAAATAACCACTGCTTCTCAACACCTTATCTTGTGCCCATTTTGGAAATACAAAGGTTTTCTTGATAGCTATTTTTTACTCTTTATATTTCAGCAAATGAATTGCTGTATACCCGGCATAGAATGAAAACCCACTGCAGGGTGCAGGTCATTTATTGGCTCTGGGTACCTAGAGTTCTTGATGAACCTACAAGCCCTATATATCCCCGCAACCAGAAGAGTCCAGCAGACGTAACGGTATATTGCTTTCGAAAATCTGACATTGCAGGAAAAAGTTACAGAGTAAAACTTAGAGAAAAATTGATGTTTTTTTCACCTCAATTTCAATATTTTTCTTTTTCAGTTGTTATTTTCTGTAGGAAACCCTTGTAGGATCTACACAAATTACCCCTTGCTGAATTCAGAATTTTGTCTACTTTTCAGAAATGTTGCGGTTTATGGGATCCAGCGTTGGTTTCATGCCCATTTCTGTCACTGACTGGAATGAGGCTGAAAGCACAAAAAATCGTAAAAATGGGGTATGTCCCAGTAAAATGCCAAAATTGGGTTGAAAAATTGGGTTTTCTGATTCAAGTCTGCCTGTTCCTGAAAGCTGGGAAGCTGGTGATTTTATCACCGCAAACCCTTTGTTGATGCCCTTTTCAGGGAAAAAACCACAAGCCTTCTTCTGCAGCCCATTTTTCAATTTTTTTTTAAAAAAATGAAATTTTCACTGTTTTTTGGCTAATTTCTTGGCCTCCTTCTAGGGAACCCACAAAGTCTGGGTACCTCTAGAATCCCTAGGATGTTGGAAAAAAAGGACGCAAATTTGGCATGGGTAGCTTATGTGAACAAAAAGTTATGAGGGCCTAAGCGCGAACTGCTCCAAATAGCCAAAAAAAGGCTCGGCACAGGAGGGGGAAAAGGCCTGGCAGCGAAGGGGTTAAGGGGTGCATGACAGTGAAAAGGAGCAGACTGCAAAAAAAGACATGTCAGTGCAGGAAAACAACCTGGTTAATGGATCAAACATAATACTATGAATTTCCAAAGTAGGGCCACAGACCACATCAACCTCTCCAGTGCCAATGGCTTTCACATTTGTGACAATAAGCTGGGTATTCAGTTCAAAAGCGGAGGTGTATTGGATCTGGGACCCCGAAGAGCATCTCGATAAAAGCCTCCTTACATTTGGCCCATGCAGAGGTCCACCATCAAAGACTAAAACCTACAGTAGAAATAGCGAAGTTACTGTGAGACAGTCAAAGGTCCTGGCAATAAGAGAATATCCTGCTCCACCAGTCTGTTTCTGTGCCACTTAACTTATTAAATGACTACTGATGAAGTCCATGTCTAAAATAGCCCTTTACCTCTTTTCACTCCATTTTTGATGCATGTCTTGATCATTGCCTTTGTGTTTTCTGTCTTTACAGTCGCCACTGGAACATGAAAAGCATCTTAAAGCCAGCTGCCAGTACCTTCCAGGTTAACAATGGAAAACTTCCAAGGGGTAGGAGGGACCCTGGGGCAAGCTGAGGTCCAACCATGCCATCTAGAGGAATCCTCTTTTATATTGTGTAATGATCAACTGAATCATAAAAAGGACACACAGAAATGACAAAGGTGAATTGGGAACTGGGTGTGGGTGTAAAACTTTCATATGACTCGCATACCATTTTTCAAAACAGATTTCCCTGCTTCATAGTTACCAACGGATGAATGATCCAATATGATATTGGCAACAAAAAGACGCTGTCATTACTGAACTCCATGAAACAAGAAAAACACCAGACAAGAAGGTACAAAGGCTGGATTCAACATATTCCTCCATGTCTAGTGACACTCTCTGCCCTTTCTTTGGTCATTCATCGTAATCGTGGACAAGTGATACAATCATGATAACCCTCAGATCTCACAGTAGGACTGAACCCACGTCAGCCGAAAATCAAACCCTAATATAGCCTTATAGCCTGCCGTAGTGGGTTATACCCGCAACTAGAGGCCTGAGCTGATGGAAAGGGCCTTTTAACAACGGACCGGGACTTTAATGGCTGTTATAGGCCAGCTACCAAGGGCTGTAAGGATATTATAACATTTCACCACTAAAGGGCAGAATGTTCTCATAAACAAAACAAATGCTTCATGGAGCCCCCACCCCATGAGACCTTTGTTCACAGCTGTTGCTGTGAACAAAGAACATTGGTATGTTGAGGCTCAATGCTTTTACCAGCCCTTAGAAGCCCGTAGCACTCCATTGTGTCCAATGGAGCTCCCAATATTCCAATGTTCTAATATAGCCTTAGAACCCGCCGTAGTGGGCTCTACCGGCTATTAAAGGCCCACTCCCGCGTTAAATGCCCGAGCCGAAGGCCCCTTTCGTTTGTCCAGTTTCGCGCTAGAGCAGGCATGGGGGATCCCTGAACCGGTGTAGACTGGCTTATACAGAGATGGGCACCATCTGTGCCCATCAAAGCATTTCCAGAGGCTGGGGGAGGCTACTCCTCACCAGCCCTTCACACCTATTTCCAAAGGGAGAGGGTGTAACTCCCTCTCTCAGAGGAAATCCTTTGTTCTGCCTTCCTGGGCCGGGGCTGCCCAGACCCCAGGATGGCCAAATCCTGTCTGAGGGGTTGGCAGCAGCTGCAGTGGAAACCCCGGAAAGGCAGTTTGGCAGTACCCGGGTTCTGTGCTAGAGACCGGGGGATCATGGAATTGTCCCTCCAATACCAGAATGGTATTGGGGTGACTATTCCATGATCTTAGACATGTTACATGGCCATGTTCAGAGTTACCATTGTGACGCTATACATAGGTAGTGACCTATGTATAGTGCACGCATGTAATGGTGTCCCCGCACTCACAAAGTTCGAAGAAAGTGCCAACAGCTGCACAATGACTGGCAGGCATTGTGTATCTGACTCCCAGGGCATTGCTTCTACAGAGCAGCTCTATGTCCTCCATGTACTCAATCACATACATCTTATGCCAATTCTGCAGGACAGTTACTTTTTTAACAAACACTTGAAGGAAAATCAAAGCAGCCATCTTTACCTACAGAAAAGGTGCTACTATGACACTAGAAATGCTGAAAGAAGTCCTCTTGTTCAAAAAAAGCATCCACCAAGGGACCGTTAAGGATAATGCTTAAGTAATGGCCAGAAAGATTAAATCTATCAGTATAGAAATCACATTGTTCCACTTGAAATTTGGCTTCACCGAAAACTGCTTGGATGTGGTGAAGGAGCAACTTCAAAACAACCTAGATTGTTGTTGTCTGTGGAAAGAAAATCTAGAATTAATGCTGTAAGAACATCGAATTTGAGGACAGGAGTAGAAAAGCCAACTTTTGCATCTTTGGCATCCCAGAAAAATTGAAAGGTGGTGATATTAACATCTTCCTTGTCAGTTTTCTATCACAATTGATAATGAGCACTTTCACATCACCCTTATAGATCCATTGGGTGCACAGACAATAATACCATGTCAGGTTTAAGAATCACTTATTTCTGGTGCTACCAGCAAGCATGTCACCACCAAGACAGCAGACTTCTCAAAAGATATCAACCTCAAGATGAACTAGCTCCTGACGTTCATATTGCTGTTCCATATAGACTTTGGTCTTCTAGAGCTGGCCACAATGCCACAATGTTCATCACACTGAATAGCAGGTGAAGGAAATGTATATTCCAGCACACTTAGTGGGTCATTACAACTCTGGCAGTCAAAGACCACCAGGGCTGTTGTGGCGATTGCACCGTCAACAGGTTGGCGGTGCAATCCAGGGTATTTTGACCGCAGTGGTCGCACCGTGGTCGCAACGCCGGGGAAAGCGGTTTCCCGCAACATTTGCCCCGGCGGTGATAATCCGCCAGGGGATTACGAATCCCCGACCGCCAGCCTTTTTCCTGGCGGTTTAAACCACCAGGAAAAGGCTGGTGGTACGGGGAGTCGTGGGACCCCTGGGGGCCCCTGCACTGCTCATCCCACTGGCATGGGTAGTGCAGTGCCCCCCTGACAGGGCCCCATGCAGCTTTTCACTGTCTACATAGCAAACAGTTAAAAGCGCGACGGGTGCAACTGCACCCGTCGCACGGCCGCAACACCGCCTGCTCCATTTGGAGCCGGCTCCTGTGTTGCGGCCGAGATCCCCGCTGGGCCGGCGGGTATCTCATAATGACTGCGGCAGGAGTGCAGCTCCATTGACGGCCGCTCGGCGGTCAGATCTTGGCGGGCGGCGGGGACCTAAGTAATTCTTAGACTTATTGTAATCATCAAACAGGAACAGTTCTAAGCAGCTTCTCCTTTCATCATGTCCACGAACCAGTTGTAGCACTTTTAAGGGTACATCATACACATACAAAAAAACTGCTGTCAATGGTGGTGGGTGGAGAAGAAATCACAAAGAGAAGCCTCCTCTTACAGTCACAAGTGTAAGTCAAGGGTACCCCAGACATCAACATTGATGCAACCTTGAATGGGCCAAGATACTCTGGGGCATATTTATACTCTGTTTGTGCCGAATTGACGTAAAAAGTTTTGATGCAAATTCGGCGCAAACCTAACACCATATTTATACTTTGACGCCCGACCCCGCGAACATCAAAATTCAGCAGTGTGTGTCATTTTCTGGATGCGTGAAACCGCCTTGTGTTAATGACATGCAAGGTAGGCGTTCCCGTCCAAAAAATGACTTTAAGGCATATGCGCCTTATTTATAATACTGTGTCATTTTGACGCACAGGAGGGGGCTGGCCTTAAAACATGGCGTCCAGCCTGATTTGCGTCGTTTTTTAAAGCCTGGGTGAGGGCAGGCGTTAAGGGACCTGTGGGCTCATTTCCATGTTCTCTGAACATGGAAGAAGTCCACTGATCCCCTTCCCTGCCCCCAGGGACACCCCCTGCCACCCTGGCCCCCCCCTTGATGACACCCATGGATGGGGAGACCCATCCCAGGTCAGTACAAGTAAGTAGCGGTAAGTAGGGGCCTAATTTGGGACCCCCTACATGCCACATTGCCCAATGACCATGACAGAAGTCCCCTGGGCATGGACGTTGGCAGGGGGGCATGACTCCTGTCTTTCCTAAGACAGGGGTCATTTCAATAGGGGTTGTGCGTCACAAAATGGCGCAAGTCCGGTTAGAGCCATGATTTCAGTCAGTACTGTGCTGGAAAACCAGAAGTGATGTCGAGGCACAGCAGAAAAAATATCTGCCTGTTAGGGACCTTTCTGTTTTATATGCTCTTGAGCATATTTCTCAATCTTTCACACAGTGCAACACAGCAAGCCACATTGCTGCACTGTGTGAACGGGCAAGGGCATGAATGCACAGTATTTAACATTATATGGCACATTCTTGTCCTTTCCTAATGCTGGCGTACTTTTGGCTGCCTGGTGCCAACGCAGGCACCCTTGTGTCATGTTGCAAGGGTGCCTGGATTGAGTTGTTTTTTGTGCAGGAAGGGACACGTTCCTGCACAACCTCTTTCTATGTGTGCTGCAGAATAGTAAGTGGGAAAACGATGAGAAACAAAGGTATTTCCCCTTGTTAAACCTCAACTGAGAACGGATGGCATTTTGATGCATTCGCAGGGCTACCACTAATGGTAAATGTGAGAATGCATCAAAACCCATGGGTGGATGTGTGGGAACACCAACTCTCCACCAATGGAACACCTCCCTGCCGCAGAGTAACCCAAGGCAGCGATGCTGCAGAGTAATGCAAGGCAGAGATTTCCCAGACTTGCATGATGCCATGCATGAGGAGCATATAGCTGTCAATCATTGGTTTTTCTGCAAAAAATAAATTAAAAAAAGCTAGGAAGTTGCCAAAACATAGCAGCCACACAAGATTGAGGGTGCACACTGCGCCACTGGAGGGTCATTCTTTTTTTGCCCTCCGGTGGCTCACTGCATCAGCCCATATTTACACAGCCTGAGGACAGAAGTCCTGAGGACAGAAATGCCCGTATCTTGTAGCGACAGCACTTTCCTGCCCTTTCTTGGTGGTGCAGGGCGGCACAGCAAGGCACTTGCTGCACTGCCCTCTGCCACGGGCCCCGTAAATGAGGCCTTGAGTTTTGCCAAAAGGGCTTTTGCTATTGCAGCAACAGCATTTTTAGCAAAAGATATACCCATCCGGACAGTGTGCCTCTAAATAGGGAGGGCATCTTCTGCCGGCCTGGGGGCGATGGGTGTGGAGGCAGCAATCTGTGCAACTCTAAATCAGACCTTCAGCTTGTTCTAAGTATAAAATGCCCTCCTATCTGGATGCCCCATCCACTTTTTTTATTTATCACCCAGAGACCACTACTTTTCAAGTCATTACTAAGATCTGAGGCACCATTGCCATTGATACTTCTGGTTGTAAGTAAATAAAAGTAAATAAAAAACAGACTTACTTTTAATTCAAGGCGGCAAAGGAGTATTTTCTCTATCCATGACACAAATCTTTCTCTCTACAAAAGAATGAAACAAAGCACTGAGACGAGCTCTCCAATCACTATAAAAACAATTCTTCTGTTCAATCACTGAAGTTTGAAACATCATTGGTACTTATTTCCTTCCTCACAAAGCTTTGTCTTTCACTTACTATATTCTATGGCAATTACAGGACACAATGAGGTGGCAGAATGTCTGCTTATTAGGGTCGAGCCTGCGTGTGTATGCACTAGCACATGCGTCTCGTGTGCGAGACTCTGTTGTGTTCAGGAAAGGAGCTTAGAGCCCCCCTATCGCTCACCACTTGTTGGTTTGGTGGCACTCTTCTTTACCAAGGCATGTCTAGCATCATTTCCGTTCCTTGGTGTGGAGCCGAGATCAAGCACTGATTGATTTCAACTTAATTAGTGCCCCTCCTCTGCTCTCAACGTCATTGAGGTACTATTTTGTTCTAACTTCCAGTGCTCCGCACACATAAGGCTTGTGACTGGCAAAAATGTGCCCAGCAGGACTAACAAAATTGCAAAGTTAGTTTAAAAAAATAAAACTTTGTTTTTTAAGTCGTCTTTTCTCAGTTTCTACCCATTTTTTTTTTTTTTTGGCTCGTTGTCGCTGTTGTCAAAAGAAGACAATTAACTTTTTCGAAATATGCGAGGCCTATTGCATTGCAAATGCTTGTTTTTGAAATTAAATTCTCACTTGAATGGCAGTATGAATCATGTTTTCATCCACCATGCCCTTCTGCCATTGCCCATGTGGCACTTTTAAGTTTTTTACTTTTGCCTCTAGACCCCCTTCCTTCTTCACTTTGGGGCCCCACTTACAGCATTACATCCATTTGAAGGGTCAGTCACGTGAGTGACCCACTGATCCTCAGGCTGTCGTTTCCTCTGGTGGATAAGGTCAGACATCTCTTTTTGATGGTTTAGCTGGTTCTCTGCTTGCAGCTTCTTCTGACAGTCACCCTGGCACATTTCTGTGGCCTGGCAATGCTCTTGCTCAATAACCCTGGAACTCTAATTCCTAAACTGGAATTGACGCCTTATTTCACTGCAGATAAATGCTGCTGTTACACACTGCCATCGCCAGGAGTTACAGACTTCTAAGCAAACCATAGAGTTAACTAGTCCAGCATTCGTAATAGGAATTCTTTTCTCAAAGTTGAGCCCCACTTACATTGCTGTCTTAAGTGCCCTCTTAGTTGACCTACATGAAATCTAGTTCTCTGGCAGGATGACCCAGACTGTGATAGTTGGGTCCTGGATGCGGCAGGCAGGCTTTGGTGCCTTTTCTTGAAGCAGGTTCACAGTTCTTGTGCCTTGGATCTTCTTTGCGCTGGTCTTTTTTTGTGTCCTTCAAATCTGATTTCTTGGTCTAGGGATGCCCACTAAATTCTGAATTTAGTGGGTGTTTTAGGGGGAACCTGATAGTGTCCAATGGGTGGCTACACCCATTATAGTGACCACTTCCTGTGGGAAGGATCACTTCCCTAAACCTAATTGGCTATTTTCCTTCCATCTAAGATGGAGGCAAAATGAAATTGATAGTCCACCTCGCAGGCAACACCTTAGGGGTGTGCATGCCAGTGGGGCCACTCCCCCTACCCTTTGTGTGGTTTCCCACCTTTGTTCCCACAAAAAGTGGGAGTGTGTAAGGGGGTAGCCATCTGTTGCTAGCAGCAGGGCTGAGGGTCGAGTTTCAAGAGCAGTAAGCCCTTCGAAGCTTACCACCACAGCAGCGCAAATTCCTGAGGGAGGAGGTGTTAGCTCCTCTTCCCAGGAAGGGCATTGTTTTACAAACCAGAGAGGCAAGGATCTCCCCCAAGGTTTGTATGTCAGCTGTCTGGAGGTGGCAGGCTGGATAGGACCAGTCAGCAACCATGCCAGGATAGTTAGCTTTTGCAGAGGGCACCTCTAAGGTGACCCCTGGGTACACTTCGGGATAAATCCAATACTGGTGCCAGTTTAGATTTATCATTCTGAGTTGTTTGAATCCACACAACCCAGGGTTCAGCGTTGCCATCATGTTGTTGGGAAACTCGTGTTGACCAGTGTCCAGCACATGTATTGAAATGGCTGCTCTTTTCACTCACTATGTCCCAGGTTTGCAGGAACACAGTGGGGACATACTCCACATGCAGTGTACCATGTTGAGTTTGTGTTTTAGGTTTGCACCAGGACACTCAGCCTGCAATGGCAGTGCTGGGTGCTTCTGGATAAATGGCCCTAGAGGGTGGCACAATCAGCGATGCTGCCCTCGGTGGCCTACCTATAGTACCTCATGCCCTGGGCACAAAGGTACCCTTTTAGGGACTTATAGTTGTAGTTAAGGGTGTATCCAATTGTGCAAATGCATCTCAACAGTTTTAGGGAAAGTGCTCTGGCCCAGGGAACCTGGATAGTAGGGGCCCTGGGCACTACAATTTCTAGGCTACATCAAACATCAGGCAAAAAGTGGGGGCTACCCATGTCAAAAAAGAGGCCTTTTCTCATGCTCAGGGACATCAAAGACCTCCCACAAGGGACCTACACCTTCTGCCTGTGATACCTGGAGCGTGGTGCCCTCTTAAGTGCCCACAAGTACCCACATCGTCCTTTGGATCCCATCTGGTAGTGGTGGTGTGAGCGTGGAACCAAGTATTGTGCCTGGAGATTGGATTGCCTGATGCAGAGCCTAAAGGAACATCCTGCATTCAAGGAGTGTGGCCCTGTATCATGGGGCCTTGGCATGCATAAGCGTCTTGTAAATGGCAACGTGTCTTGTGGAACACACCGACTGCATGCTCATTGCGTGCGGTGTCCAATTTATAGGTTGCAACTCTCAGAGGTTGGCGCGTACCCAAAGCAGTGCCTCCTTCGACCTTGTGTGACACCACTGAACTTGTGCCTTCCTGTGTGACTTGAATTGGCTGGTGCAACATAAGTCATTGTGCACCAGACGTTGTGCCTCATTCCAGGGAGTTACAGAATTGGTAACTTCGCGTGTGACCGGAATTGTCTGGTGTGACTCAAGTCATCGCGCACCAGATGTTGTGCCTCATTTCAGGAAGGTACGGAGTTGGTAACTCTTCATGTGTGACCAGGATTGTCTGGTGCGTCTCAAGTCATCGCACACCAGAAATTGTGCCTCATTCCAGGGAGGTACGAAATTGGTAACTGTTCGAGTGTTTTTAGGGATTGTCTGGTGTGATTGAAGTCATTGCCCACCAGATGTTGTGACCCATTTCCAGCGGGGGCACGGATTAGCAGATTTGTGTACAGGAGTGCCCAGTTTGGCTGGGCACTATTGTGCATGGTGTGTGTCCTACGGTGACTCTCTTTCCATGCTTTGCAGAACTGGGCCCATGCTGGAAGTCACAGTGATAGGACTTTTGAGTGAACTTCCTGAGTGGTGACCACTGCTGCCTGATATTATCTCCCTACCTTTTCACTGGGTCCCTGAATAAGTGTGACTCTGGCCACGATCGGCATATTACCCAGGAAAAGTGTTCTTTAATCTCTGGCCTGTGGGGGCAGGGTGGGAGGGGTTGGTTGAAAGGTTGAGGAGGGTTTGGGCCCACGGGGTCGGTGAGTACAATAACAACTGACCTGCTGGATATCAGTGCACCGCATTAGGGTGTTGGGAGCAAGTGTATGTGATCGGGTGCAATACGAGCCTGCCTGATATCCATTGCACCGTGTAGCAGTGTGGAGTGAGTGTGTGGGAGTGACTGCCTGCATGGCATTATTGCCGTACACATTGTTTCCTTGCCAGAAGATTATCATGGTTGACATTGGTTTTTACCCGTGCAGCCTAGGCCCATGAAGTTATTTAAAAATGCTGTAATTATTGGTGTATATACATTGCTGCTATTGTTATGAACCACAGTGCACTCTATAACTTTGCGGCTAAATTGGAATAACTGCTAGGGTGGGTCTCATGCTGACAATGTTCTACACCACATGAAGGTGTTAAGAGTGAAAGTAGTATATTTTTCTCAAGTGTACATATTGCTGATGTTGTTTTAACATGGTTGGACCTAGTACTGCTAGTGATATTTCTCATGTGATTTAATCCCAGGATTACATGATGTACATGTTGTTTTAGCTAATGTGTGTGTTGAATACAAATCTTCTTTACATACACAACGTGTGAAGTCTCTTTCGTGAGTGCTGTGCCAATGCTTTACACATTGCGCCTGCGATAATCCTGACTGTTCAGTGCCAAGCTACCCAAGGGTGAGCGCAAGTTATACAGTGAGTTTAATCACCCACCCCTGACAGGAGTGGTAGGTTCTGCTTGGCTAGGGCTTCACCTCGGCCAACCAGAACATGCCAACTCCAACAAAGATGCAATGGTGGAGCTCAGAAAAATGGAATGCTGGAAGTTATGGAAATACCTTGATGCTAGTTAGAGAAAAATTGAACCTAAAAAAGAGTTTAGAGGAAGCTTTAATGATAGAATACTAAGAAATTAATACATTATTGTGAATCAGAGGTTACCAGGGCTGAAAAGGGAAAGCTGTTAAACAGTACATTGAGAATCTCATGATGAACAATAGAGTATTTCCATGAGAAGGATATTTCTCAGCAGCCCCTTATTAGTTAATGTTGCTGCTGTTGCAAGATACTGCCAGAGATATTAGTTAAGGATGCTAGGGACTTGTGACATGTACCTTCTCCAAATCTGAGAAAAAAAAGCATTAAGGGCTGGTATCGTTCATGGCTGTCTCTCCCATTCCTTGGTATTCTGATTACAAGAACTTGATAGTCACCTTGCGCAAGACATAGGGATACAATTTTGTCCTTCTGGTGGTTGGGGTGATGGATATTCTCATAAAAAAATTATCATTTTGTTTCCTTTAAGGCTTTCCCTCCCTGATGCAACTATGTGGCTGCAGAACTTTATTCTGCTTCATGAAATGACTTCTAGCATCTCATCTCTGACTAAGCGGTCACATTTCATGTGCAGGTTCAGGACCACATTTTGTGCTCAATGTGACATTCTGCCTGATTATATAGATCATTGGCTTAATGGTTAGGCCCCAACTAGTTAAGCAGGAGATAGTCTGGTTTCTCCATTGTTATCTACCATCAAATAACAATTGGGTACAGCATCTTTGGTTAGCCAAGTTCCAACGTAGCACTTCCCTCTGCACATCTGCACAGTATTCCCCATCCTACTATCTCCACAGGCATCATTCACTCCACCTCCTGGATGATGCAGGGACCATGTGCCCCAGCTCTTCCATGTAGAGCAACATAAGAAAATCAATGCTATTGTGCAAAAAGCGCAGAAAACAGAAAATGATTACTTACTTGAAAAACTGACCCTCTCAGTTATCTGCTCCAGGTGAGCGCATCTAGTGTCCATAAAAGTATCTGGCTAGTCTGACATTTCCTGTTGCACTCCTGGTTCTGGGGTCGCTTTTAATTGACCATATCCTCTCGTCTCTTTGAGTAGAACTCAGCTACAGCTGGGCCTTAAAATCTATTGATGTATTGTGTCCTTCCTGAAGCTTCTGCTGGTAGAAACCCATTCCTCAGTAGTCCCCAGCTTCAGTAACCCAGATCAAACAATCCGAATATGCTGTTTGTCCATCCTGGATTCCCACCGGTGAGGCGGTATGTTGTTCTAACTCTTATCTTGTGAAAGATGTACTGCAGAGGAAAGTACATGAGAATTTACCAACTTGGGGCCCTATTCACAAAGGTAGAATTAAGAAACGTTACGCTGCACCCAGTGCAGTGCCACTTTCCTTGCACCCCTTAGCTCCCCGCTACCGTCACCATGTGTGCTCCGTATTTAAAATAAGGCACACCATGGTGCAGGGTAGGGGGCAATCGTGTTAGAATTTTTTAGTCTTTGATATACTGTTCACCGTTAGCGGCAACATTTGGGCAATTACCCTGAACAGTAGATAGGGGCCCATTGTAACCAACGGTGTGCCCCCTTTTGACGCCTGCTCTAAACAGGCTTAAAAAATGGCTAACAAAATTACACAAATGCACCATTTTTTCAACCCTCCCCTAAGAGGGAAACGCCCTCCTTGCATACATTATGCTTGGCGCAGGAATAATGTGGTGCAAGGGGTTACAAAGTGGCGCCATGCATGCATTGCGCTACTTTGTAAATCTGGTGCTGCATTTTTGCCATAATATCGCCAGATTAGCGTAAAAAAATGACAGTACTGTGGCGATATTATGGTGCAAGGGGCTCCTAAATCTGCCCCTTAGACTTTTGGTGTAGTTTTAGACCAAAAGTCTAAATGTACAACTTTTTGGTATTCACACAGGTAAATTACGAGTAGTGTCCTCATATCTACACTCAGGGCAGACTCTCTGCACTTGGGGCAGAAATTCACCCCAGTGCAGAAATTCCACTCTGGGTGCGGAGAGTCCACTCCAGGTGCGGAGAGTACACTCCAGGTGCGCAGTAGAATCTGATTCCGCCCCAAGTGCTGATGTACAGATACTACTCGTAACTTACCTTTGTGAATACTCAAAAGTCGTAAACTTAGACTTCTGCTCTAAACTTAGACCAAAGGTTTAAGGTTAACTTTCTGAATCGGGCCCCTGGTGTTTTAGAGACCATTTGTTCAGTCTTTCCATCATCACTATTGGCACAAGCAAGGCCCTGGGAGAGGACATAAGAGTAGGGCTGCAGTCAGGATACATGTGTTTCCCACCGACCAGAACGTACCATGACGAGGTCCGATACAGTCCTTGTCATAAGTGTGCCCAGGTTCCTCAAAGTGTCCTTGTGATGATGCCTAAAGAGCTTAACATAAGGTACATGGGAATTATCCTGTGACATTGATCATTATATTTTTTTTTATGGAAACTCATAAGGCTGATCTTCCTAAGGATGATGGCAAAAGATAAACGGCTGTCATGGATTCCAGAGAATCTTTTACTTAAGATGTCTAGGAATTGTGCAAGATATTGGCTGCCATTTTGTTTTGGGTGTAACTATATAAGCCACAGAAATAGAGCCTTTTCTGCTTTCAGTGTAGCATTGTAGGAAGCCAGACCTCTAACCAATGAAGGCAGCATTTCAGACCTTAGACCAAGCCCAGCAAGTGGGCATGGGAGGCTGGGATTGCTTGTGCCTGCTAGCATTGAGGAGTGTCCTTGAATTAACGTTTTGTCATTATGGAACCAGTGCTTAATTTGAGCTGGTGGTTTCTAGTGGGGGCACCATCACTTATTTTTTAGGGCCACCACTTATTTTTCTGCATCAGGCATTTACTGTGAGCAAAAGACATATGGGAAAGACAGAGAAAGACGAAAAAGCGTAATAAAGGAAGAAAGCAGAAAGCTGCAAGAGTCAGCTGAAGTGGCAGGGATTGGCTGTAAATGGATTGAAGAGGCACGAGATGGCATCAGGATTAAGCTGCCCCAGTATTCTGTGCTCAGACATTTAATTGCAGCAGCTGTGTGTTTCAGATGAGGGATTTGGGCACCCACATGCTTTTATTTACAAATTAACCACTGTAAGGAACACAAGGTGAACTACCTTGCTGCATTTTTTTCTCTATGAGTGGTGTTCTTTGTGTTGTTTGTGTTTAGCATGTTTAGTTATTATCTGTTTATACTTAGGTGTTGAGTTATAAAGAGTATGGTGTTACTTGATTGCTGTTTTATTGATTATATTTGTAAAAAGGGAGATGTTGTAGTGTCCTACCTGTGCACCCATGTCATCCATCGTCGTATCTCGAGTCTTCAGCCCATAACACTGTACCCACTCACATTGTTATGTGCACTACTTCCTTCTTGAGCGTTTGCATAAATATAGATTGAACAGTAAAAATCGGCACTAATTTAGTTCTCAATCCAACGGTAGAACAAGTCCAATCCTTTGCCAGCATGCTGAGCAGTCCAGTCCTCTCCCTCCTGTTTGTAAACAGTGCTCAATGTGGAGCTAAGGAGGTAGGATCTGTGACAAATGCAGGGCACGTTTGTAGGGTATTACCTCTCCCTGCTGTACAAACAGTGCACCCGATTCACAAAGGTAAACTTAGACATTTGGACAGAATTAAGAACCCCTAGCGCCACCGGAGCATCACTTTTCGTGCCGCTTCGGTGAGGCTAACCACTGCTCCATAGTTATAAGGAGGTATAACACCATTTTTGTGGCGTTATGCCGTCTTGAAAATATGGGCCACTCCAACTCAGTTTTCTGCGGCAGAGGGACGTGCAATGGGTGTTACTGTGGCCGTTTCACCTCAACATCCATTGCTTTTGACGCTGCCCAGATTTACGAGAAATCGTAAATTTGTGGCAGCGCCAAAAACTAACGCCACCCCAGGGATGACGTTAGCATGGCAAAACAAGAAGGAATGCTTCCTCCTTGTTTTTTGCTTTTTCCATGTGTGCTGCATTTTTCAGCACACACTGAAAGAGCAAAATGCCATGGATCATTGTTTATGTGCAGGAAGGGGCACCTTCCTGCACATAAACAATCTATCCCCTTGTCAGACTACTAGGTTTGGGCGGCAGAATCACTTGCACTGTGGGGGACTGATTCTGAATCCACTACAGTTAACACCTGTTGGCCTAATCCAGGTTTTGCTCCGGCTAACTAGCAGTGTCTCATCTCCACCCAAGAGCAGGGATGATTGGGCAGCCGAGCTCATTACACAATTGATTCCTCAGGAAATCGTGGTCACTCAGATCACATCCGTTTCTCTCAGTTACATTAGTCTCACATATAGAAGGGCAATCAGAGGCAGAATATATTTCAATAAGGTTTTATTGAAGCAGCTGCATCTTAGATAATAAAGCATGTACTGCAATAACTAGGACGATAAAGCATGACAGGATTAAAATTGTGACAAGGAGAGTGAAACATAAAAATAACGCTACCATATTGTCACTAGAGTCGTTAAAATCACTCCTACCCAGCCTATGCTAGAGCACAGCATGTTAAGCTCTAGTTCTGCCCTTCAGGTTCCCCTGGGAAGACATCATCCCTCATACCTGAGCAAGAGGCCTGTAGTCCACATAAGCAGCTGTAGCGAAGCACTCAGCAATCAGCATACAGTCGTGGTCATCTAGCTGGACTCTCCCTCCAACTTACATGAGACAAAGTAGCGTTTTTATAATAAAACAGCTGATGTTCCAATAAAGTATCCCTATGTAAGAGTGTATATGTTTCTATGAACACTAGAGACAAAGCGTTATCACGTTTGCCGGCAACCTATCTTACTGCAGCCTTGAGAAAAGCACAGAGTCAAAGAAATGTCTTGTTTAAGAGCGCAATGCTGGCCTAGGCATTGAACAGCTAGATAGAGAAAATAAAACAAGACCGCAAATGTGGCTATTGTTAAAATAATAAAACAAAGCTGAATAAAATAAGTGCACAGCGGCAGGACTAGTTTACTAAGATAACGTGTGTGAAGCTATAACTAAAATGGCTACACAACACCCTCCCCTTGCCGGTTCAAATGTGGTTCAAAGCCTAATTATGTATAAAAGCTACTAAAATTCAACAGGCATATATATAAGAATGTCAATAATGACAAGTTAAAAAGACACTTGAGCATGTGTAAAACGGACAATTTAAAAATGTTAACTGTGGCATAAAAAAAAAGCCGAATTTCAAGAGTCATAGTCATTTCGGAAGTTGCCAATCGAATCCGGGATAATTGCAGAAAGGAAATCATCCACTTTGGCAGGTTGTGAAGTATGAAGTTCATCACCAAGGAAAACCAAGGAGCATTCGTGTTCCAAAGCCTGAGCTCCAGCCAAGGCAGCAGCATTCTGTGGTGTGCCCAACAATGAGTTTAGAGCTGCATCCTCCACGAAGGGCAACTCATAAGCAGCTTCCCGTAGCAAACGCATGCTCAACATGCATGTCTGGTAATGAGCCCTCAGCGAGAACATCAACAGATCAGCATCCAATGAAAGCAAGCACTGCATAGAAAGACAAACTTTCAGTGCATGTTCTAACGAGCACCAGAGGCACCGAAACACGGGCTCCACACAATGCAAAACCGGTCTGAATGACAGAGACCAGTCACACTCCAATTGCTCCAGGAGTGTTGCTCCAAAGTACTGCATCATGCGTTCACGACATAGCTGCGCAGGTTGGATCGCTTTCAGTCCTCCTTGTTGCGGCGGGACAGCCACTGCGCAGAAAAAGTAGCAATAGCAAGATGCCACCTATTATAGCCAAAGTTACTGGAAATCCCCCGAAAATACTGGAGAATATTGAGTCGATGGCTGATGGTACTAAACCAAATATTCAGTAGAGGAGAAGGTGTGAACAAAACCAGAACCAACAGCCTTAATGAAATTTGCAATTCCAGTAGTACTGGGTGCATTAAATATTCATCCCACAAGCTCACCAAAGTGTCTCGGAAAGTTAGGCCCATATCTACACTTTTTTTGCGCTGCATTTGTGTAAATTTTTTATGCAAAAGCGGCGCAAACTTACAAAATATACTTGTATTTTGTAAGTTTGCACCGCGTTTGGTTAACAAGTGACGCAAATGTGTTGCGAAAAAGTATAAATATGGGCCTTAGTACCTAAAAGGGACTGTATCTCTGCTGATGACCTTGCCACCTGAAGCGCATAGGTGCAGATGTGAGTGCCACATGTTTTTGAAACAATAAGGCCTTGAGTCTGCTCAGCTTGTCAAAATTCACATTTGAAGTAGCGATATGGGGCCAAATCTTAGCTACTTCCCTCAGTCGTGTAGGAGGAAAACGTACGTTCCTGCAGCATGTAACAATCTTAGAGACGGAAACAACATAGACTATTCTCGCTTGCATCCAACAACAGTTTTCACTATTGAGGAGGACACGAAGGTCTAATCAAGGGGACAGAATTCCCTTCAAATAACAAGCCAAGTTCACTGCCGAACCGTTACAAACCCTGTTCAAGGACAGCTGTTTACAAACCATTGAATGGCTGACAGAAGTCTCACATTCAGTACCGCTAAGAAAGACCTCTTTCATGCCACTGAGACATTTGTACGAGAAGGGTAGCTCCCACACCTCATAGATATAACTATCTCCTAGCCTTTCATATCTGCCTACTGGAATGTGTTTTAAGCAGTACGTGAATTGAAGTGTTGAAATAGGCAGATTAATGACAACCATGTATTAACCACTCACCTAATGGTATTTAAGACACAGTAAAAGGCAACTTTTCTAACTTTTCAATATTTAACATGACATAAGTCGCTTTTTTCGTAGCCATTACTTGTTGTTGTAGCGTTAAATTAAATGTGGAAAATATATCCCTTGTGCTAACATGTTGCTAGGGAACACGACCTGCCTTCAAAGTTTGTAGTGTCCAACCCAACTGCATAGTGGACTTTACTTGATTCGGTCCCTGCTGTAAAGAAGACTTATCACTTTGTATTATGTCTATTGCAGAAGAAATGATTTTGTTTAAGGTGTATATCCGATCAGACAGGTTATTAATCCCATTATCTACAACAGCTAATGCCTTCTGTAAGTTTTCCTGATCTATTTGCCTTAACCGGGCAGCAGCTTCTTGTTGGGAAAGCTTCTAAATTTCATGATAAACTGATATAAGAAGTGCTTTCTGCGATGTTTTTTGGGGCCTAACAGGAACTCCTGTAATTCAGTGTTATTAAACAGGAGACTGAGGTGATCTCTAACAACATCTAGTGAGGAATCTTCAACCATTGCTGGCATAGTTTCCCTACACTGTATGTTGTTATAATACCCACATGTTCAGATGACACATAGTGAGGGTCTGGACTACTTGTTCTAAAAAAAACCATGGAGTTTATAAAACATTTATGACACCCGTTGGTATGTATTGGCCACAATAACCACACGCCAGGACGTGACAGTGAAGCATTAAACATGCCATTTTGGACCCATTCATCAAGCAGATCTTCAGTAGCATTTATATACCTTTGCCATTTGTACAATTTTGCATGGGTCGGAATACTGGGCGCATTCAATTCCTTAATCTTTGCTAAGCCAAAGCAACTTGTCTGTTGTACAGTTTCATTTAAAAATATCATTTGACAGGTATTAGGTGTGCTCTAAATAAAGCTTCCTTCCCCCTTATTTGCCTATTTTGTGTTCCCTACACACTTTTTAAGTCAATCGACTTCAACCAATATTCATAGCCTTCTATAGCCAACCGAGAAACAAAGGAATCTGAATAAATGAATTTCGTATCTGTCAAAAATATATGTACATTTTCCATCAATGGCAATTTGAAATAATATGACTCAGCATTTTTAACATTGTGCCCAGAAAAATCACATGATTTAGAACTCCCTTGTGGTGGAGTTAGACAATGTTCCCATTGTGTGTAATTGAAAATAGTCTTTGGGTTGCTTGCTCTGTAAATGAAATGGTGTCCATAATAATTATAGCAATACATATCACCATAATTCTCTTTAGATTGATAAACATCCTCACTTTCAAATACAGTAAAATACTGCAATTCAGTCATCATAGAAACAACTGTTTTACATCCCAGTCATCAGAAACAACTCCGGGTATTATTACATCATTCATTGAAAGTTTAAACACATATGGTATTTGAATGACCTCTGTGGGGCCGTATATATCAAATGTGACTTTATCCCAAGCAATCCCATCAGGAATTGGTATAGCGGAAATATTCACGAAAGACAAGTCTCTGCGGACCTTGTGAGAAAAAAAAAGGGGTTTTAGGACCTCATCCACCACTTCAACTGTTGATCTTTCAGGAAGAAAATTACCAAGTATTAATAGAAAGAATGTTATGGCAAAGCCAATCCAAAGGAGGAAAGCTAATACAGTCAAGGAAAGCCACAGATAGTTCCATGGGAAAATAAAGTAATTTGTTTTAAGCCAGTTTATCAGCTTACATGTTTTTGGCAGTTCAGATGTAGAAGAGGCAAAATAGTCCAAAAAGTTGTCGTTGATGGCGGCAAAGTATCCGGAAGCAGTTCGTGCAAAAGCTGATGCCATATTTGTAGGAGGAGAACTGGTAGGGGTCTCCCGCTGTGGTTCACAGTAAATGATGCCATCCATCTGTGTAGAATTCGATCAGTAATTTCTACATCGTTTGTTGTAACAGATGATAGTGTAACTAATGCAAGATCATTTTCCACCTTCCCCAAGCTCGGAGAGGTGTCAGCGTTGTTGCTCAAAACTTGTAGAGGGACGTCTTGACCAGTAGTGAGAAGGATTCAGGAACTACTGGCTGCTCCTCTTGGTCTGCTGTGCAGGATCGGCCACATGGTGTAACTTGAGATTGTCGATAGATACAAAGCTGTTTTCTTTAGCACCAGCCAACGGTGGTAGAATGACAGTACTAGTACCATGTATTCTCAAGACTGGGACCGGTGCACGATAAGAAGGACCAAAATCCTTTTTCACAGCAGCTTTCTCACGTACTAGATCCCCAACGTTTGGAATCCAGCCGGTAGATGTTATTGGTACATCCTTAATTCCTGCGGAGGCAGCACTGGCAGAAGCGTTGTCGTCACAGAACTGTTGTAATTCCTGAAAGACAGTGACACATTTATTTATGTCAAAAGGTGTTTCTGCCGCCTCCATGCCAGGACCGTCAAGATCTAGAACATACATTTGAGTTCCAAACAGGCACTCATATGAAGTATGACCCCCCAGGCCCTGCAAGTGCTCTCTGGACTAATACAGGTGATTAAGCCAACTACGACCCGTAACTAATACTCTGGCTGTTAAGGACTGCTTTAAATCAAGGTTTTGTCGCTCCACAACACTATTTCCCTCGGGATGAAATGGAGACGAGTAATGGAGTTGGACCCCTAAAGAAGCCATGGCGTCCCTGAATTCCCATGAGGCAAGCCTGGTCCGAGTGGAAAGCTGCACCTGCATATGTGCAGATAAAGACTTGCAAATCTTTAATCACAGTCTGAGCGTCAGCCGAGCATTGTGGTCACACCCATAGAAATCTGGAGGAAAAGTCAACAGCGACTAAGATGTGTTTGTATGCACTGTCCGGTGTTAGGGAACCACAATGGCCCAAGTACACACATTGTAAAGGTTTATTGGAAATTAGGAAGGGTGTCTGCTGTAGGCGTTTGACAGTGGAACCCTTAATTTGTTGGCAGATGTCACAATTAAGGACATACTGTTTGGTCTGTTTGGATAGACCTAGCCACCAATAACGTGCTTGCAATAATGATAGTGTAGCCGCAACGCCAGCATGAGCCGATGCAACCCTCTCATGAGCTGCTTTAATCAACTCTGGTCTTATGTCTTTGTTGGGAATTACTCGAACTCCCACGCCTGATATTTTTACTTCTGCGTCAAGGACGTCTCCAATTATGTAGGAATATTTAGCAGGAAATGCTTTTGGATAGGGCGTGCCTTCAGCCCTTTCACGGCACCCCATATGTCTCCATCCGGTTTTGTTCCAGAACGAGTTACTGCAGCAACAGAAGCCGTAGCTACTGCTGATTGGGCTGTTTCATCAGCCAGTGTATTTCCAGCAACGTGTATTCCAATGCATTGGTGTCCAAGTGTATATACAACATGGACGTTTGGTGGCGTTTCCTTCAGCTCCGTTACTTTCCCCCACAGAAGTCTGAGTTTAATGGTGTTGCCTTTAGAATCTCTGAACCCATTCTGGCACCAGTAATGCAGGTATTTATTGAAGGACTTGACACAGTAATTCGAATCACAGACAATCAGTGTTAGCTGTGCAGGATCCGTGTGTTCCAGTGCCATCACCAGAGCCTTTAGCTCTGCTAGTTTGCAGTGCAATCTCGTAGGGTTTTCTTAAATGTATGTTGGGGATAAAATGTATTATCCTCCATGTAGCCACTTACGACTGCGGAAGCAGCGGAGTATTGATGCTTTGTGCCTATTGCAGGTCGTGCTGAGCCATCAGTGTACATGACTCTTTGATATTGATCAATAGGCAATGTATTTGCCAGAACTGGGTATTCTAGTTCATATTGCAAAAATTCTTAAGTTTGTAATTTTGGGTAAAAAATGTAGTCAACATCAGTGGCTGTCAAAGACGTTGCCCATTGAGTCCAATGTGGATGTAATGCTTAGGCCGTTGGAACGCTGGCTTTGGTTACAGCCTCAAGGGCTGGAATTGGAGATACAACAATAATGGATTTCCCCTGGGCTAGTGGTCTTGCTCTAATGACAGCCTTCTGAACAGCAGTGAGAATTTTCTCAGTGGGAGCAAAGCGTTGTTCTGCTGCTGAATACAAATGTGGTTTGTATGCAATTGGGACTGTCTCACTCTCATTGAAAGTTACATAGGTGAAACCAATGGCACCAGCAGTTATTCTGATGACCAGATGTTTTTTGTTGTCCCTTGTGTGCAAGTGTTGTGTTGCAAGCATGTCTGTTTGCAAAGCTCTGAGAATGCATGTGTGTTCAACTGTCCAAAATTTACTGGAAATGTCAGGATGTATTAAGTTATATAAAGGTTTTATGCGTGATGCTTAATCTAGAATGTAAACACTGCCAAAATTTAGGGAACCCAATAGGGATTGGAGTTTTTAAATAGTATTTGGAGGTTGTAATTGCGCACATTTTTCTAGGAATTGAGGCACTGGGTTCTTTCCTTTACTTGGTAATTCGCATCCCAAAAACAGGACGCTGAGGAAGGCTATTTTTTTTATTTTTTTTATTAAATTTGTAGCCAAACTCGGCAAATCCCACAACAATGCAGGCTACCTATCTTAGATGTTGCAGTAATTCATCATCCGTAAAATAAATATAATCTACATAGGACAATGCTCCATGGTCAATGTCGTGCAATATTGAAGTCACATGAGCCTTGAACAGTCCTGGACTGTTCTTGTACCCCTGTGGTAGACAACAGAATTATTTCTGGGAACCTAGTGTGCTGAAACTTGTTAAGTCTCTACTCTCAGGTGCTATATTTGGGCAGAAGAAACCATTGGAAATGTCCAGTGTTGTTTTGTATTTTTTACGCACTATGTTGTTAATGAGTGCTGTGCTATGTGAGATTTGTATAGCGTATGTGCGCGTATGACTGTTTAGATGTCTGTACTCTAAGACTATTCTGTGCGAATGTTCCGGTTTAGCTACTGGGAATAAAGGATTATTCATTGGTGAGACACAGGGTTCGATCACGCCCTGGTACTCCAGTTGTGTGAGGATTTCCCTCACAGGTGCTTTTGCATCATGTTTTATTGGATTCTGGGGTTGTGATTGGGGTTGATTTTTTATAGGAATTACATGATAGGGGGAATCTTTATCCCACCCTACATGGTTGCGATATAACGCGGGTCCCTGCGCCAATGCCCAATCGATGGCATAGGATTCTATGAGCTCATTGAGAACAAGGGGTGGGAAAGAAGGTTTGATAACATCTTCCCCATTTGGACAAGTACAGACAAATTCAGGTAGCCAATCCCTTTCGGCCAGTAGAATATCATACATATTTATGATGTGGTCACAAAAGATTGCGTCAATTATGCATTCAATGTTGCCTTCTAACTATAACATTACTTTGTACACCCTATCAGGAGTGGAGACACGCATGTCCTCAGTTTCAACTTGTAGGAAGCCATTAGTTGCTTTCACCTCCAGATGCTCTTGAAGATTCCAGCGAACTATTGTGACCTCTGCTGCGCTTTCTAATAGCGGTAATACCCACTTCTTCTTCTTCAATAGAGCCCTCTTCTTGAGTGGCATGACAAACTGCAACTGTTGCTACTTTTTTGTTTTTAAATTGAGGTTTTTGTTAGGGAAGTTTCTATTCTTTTTTAACAGAAACTTCTGTTGAACGTTGTGATTCCTGTCTCGGTTTCACATACTCTGACCGCCCACCTCTCTCACTGCGTTTTTCCGGTGAGTCCTGAAAGGAACAAAATTGGCGTGTATTGTAGGAGGCTGGCCTGGCTTATAGTGGGTACCTGATAGTACTTACACCTTGTGCCAGGTCCAGTTATCCCTTATTAGTAGATTAGTAGTGTTCTAGCAGCTTAGGCTGATAGACGTAGCTATAGCAGAGCAGCTTAGGCTGAACTAGGAGACATGCAAAGCTCCTACTATATCACTTATGTCATGTAGCACTATATCATAAGAATCACAATACTCGGAGTTACTAAAAATAAAGGTACTTTATTTTAGTGACAATGTGCCAAAAATATCTCAGAGGATATACTCCCTTAGGAGGTAAGTAAAACACATAAAATATATACACAAACCAAAATCAGATAAGTAAACAGTTAGAACAGTAGTGCAAACACTGTAGAATACAATAGGATGCAATAGGCCTAGGGCCAACACAAATTATATACTAAGAAAGTGGTATGCAAACCACTTAGGGGCCCCTGGCTTAGTGTAGTGTGTAGAGGGTTGCTGGGAGTGTAATAAAACAGTAAGGGTGTCCAAGATACCCAACCCCAAGAGCCTGAGAAGTAGGAGTAAAGTGAACCTACTTCCCCAGAAACACACTAAACTCAATATAGGAGATTATGCAAAGACCACAACAGACTGCAAAGCACTGAAGACGGATTCCTGGACCTGAGGACCTGTAAAGGAAGGGGACCAAGTCCAAGAGTCACACAAGTGTCCGGGGGCAGAAGCCCACTAAACCCCGGATGAAGGTACAAAATGACTGCCTCCAAGTGGAAGAAGCTGAAGATTCTGCAACAAAGAAAGGCACCAGGAACTTCTCCTTTGCACAGAAGATGTCCCACGGAATGCTGGAGGATGCAGAGTTGTTTCTATGCAGAAAGACCGCAAACAAGCCTTGCTAGCTGCAAAGGTCGTGGTTGAAGAAAAAGGGTGCTGCCCGGGACCAGAAGGTCACCTCTTGGAAGAGGAGACAGAGGGGGCCCTCAGCAACACAGAGAGCCCATGCACAAAAAGGCAGCACCCGCAGAAGTACTTGAACACAGGTTCAAGAAAACTGAGCACGGCAGTCGTCTCAGCACTACAAAGGAGGGTCCCACGAAGCCGGTGGTCAACTCAGCGAGTTGAGAAATGCAGGACGGAGTGCTAGGGACCTGTGCTGTGCACGAAGGATTCCTTGCAAAAGTGCACACAAGCCCTAGCAGCTGCAGTTCATACAGTACACAGGATTACTGTCTGGCGTGGAGAGGCAAGGTCTTACCTCCACCAAATTAAGACAGATGGAGCACTGGACTGTCGGGGTCACTTGGATCCAGCTCCTGTGTTTCAGGGACCAGGTTCGTCACAATGAGAGGGGACCCAGAGGATCGGCGAAGCAGAAGTTTGGTGCCTGCGGTAGCAGGGGGAAGATTCCGCAGACCCACGGGAGATTTCTTCTTGGCTTCCAGTGCAGGGTGAAGGCAGACAGCCCCCAGAGCATGCACCACCAGGAAATAGTTGAGAAAGCCTGCAGGATTAGGCGCTACAATGAACCAGTGTAGACTGGTTTATGCAAGGAGGGCACCATCTGTGCCCTTCAAAGCATTCCCAGAGGCCAGGAGAGGCTACTCCTCTCAGGCCCTTAACACCTATTTCCAAAGGGAGAGGGTGTAACACCCTCTCTCAGAGGAAATTCTTTGTTCTGCCTTCCTGGGACTGGGCTGCCCACACCCCAGGAGGGTAGAAGCCTGTATGTGGGTTGGCAGCAGCGGTAACTGCAGTGAAAGCCCCAGAGAACTGGTTTGGCAGTACCCGGGGTCCATGCTTGAGACCTGGGATGCATGGGTTTGACACCCTAATACCAGATTTGGCATGGGGGGACAATTCCATGATCTTAGACATGTTACATGGCCATATTTGGAGTTACCATTGTGAAGCTACATATAGGTATTAACCTATATGTAGTGCACGCGTGTAATGGTGTCCACGCACTCACAACGCCCGGGGAAATTGCCCTGAACTATGTGGGGGCAACTTGGCTAGTGTCAGGGTGCCCTCACACTTAGTAGCTGTGCACCTAACCTTCACCAAGTGAGGGTTAGACATATAGGTGGCTTATAAGTTACTTAAGTGCAGTGTAAAATGGCTGTGGAATAACGTGGAAGTTATTTCACTCAGGCTGCAGTGGCAGTCCTGTGTAAGAATTGTCTGAGCTCCCTATGGGTGGCAAAAGAAATGCTGCAACCCATAGGGATCTCCTGGAACCCCAATACCCTGGGTACCTAGGTACCATATACTAAGGAATTATAAGGGTGTTCCAGTGTGCCAATTAGAATTGGTAAAAGTGATCACTAGCCTACAGTGACCATTTTAAAGGCAGAGAGAGCATAAGCACTGAGGTTCTGATTAGCAGAGCCTCAGTGACACAGTTAGGCACTACACAGGGAACACACATTTAGACCACAAACTATGAGCACTGGGGTCCTAGCTAGCAGAGTCCCAGTGAGTTATATAAAACACACTGACAACTAGAGTTTTCAATATGAGCACTGGGGTCCTGGCCAGCAGGATCCCAGTGAGACAGTAAAACACACTGACATATACTCACAAACAAGCCAAAAGTGGGGGTAACAATTCTAGATGGAGGCTACCTTCCTACATGTATCAGTATATTTATATCTATCAGGCATTTTTATATTATCTCCATTTCTGAGATTATATCTATTCTGTGGGGTCTCCGTATGCGGAGATTCTCCCCTTTCTTTTTTAGTTGTTTGTTGTTTTTTATCCCAGCATTTCTTGGTAACCTCAGGAGCTTGCTTGGTAGGATCTTTATTAGATTTACCCTGTAACTGTGGTTTTGTGGGTCTGCCCCCCAGACTATCTCAACCAATACTAGAGTAGGTCTCTGCAATAATCTTTGGCAGCTCACGTTTTTGATCCTGTGGAGGAACATCCTGGAGCTGCATGCGCACTGCCAGTGCAACTGCTTCCTCTTTAAGATTACTTAATATTATTGAAGATACAGTGGCAAAATTGCCCATAAGTTGCGTTCCCGAGTCCAGGGCTGGGGCAGCCCCGTATTCATCTTGAATTTGTTTCAACACTTCCAGTAAATTGGCAACTGTCGGTGTACTGTGTGCAGTAGTATAGAGCGTGGCAAATACCGTGCCCCAAGTATTGCAGATATCTACTGTGGGAACCATCTCAAATGGCAAGCACATAGTTAATACTCTATGCTTATCCGGAGGTCCCGTATGGGGAAATACTGCTTCCAGTGCATTGATTTTTTGAGCTAACCAAAACTGAATGTTTTCTCGTTTGGCAGGTACTTTAGCGATGATCAAATGTACAGTTGCTGGATTAATGCCTGCCGTTACTTCATGTGGTTGCGCCGGAGCAGCACGTGCTGGGTTTGTGTTTAATGTTTGCATTACAAACTGTATTAATCATCTGTATATTGTCATGAGCTCAGCATATAAGCGACGGACTTCGGCTACCGTTAGGTTCTTTGCAACAGGATGAGGTGCATATGTGGCCAATAAAGGCCAGATAGGACCATCATTACTTAGAGGACCTAGCCTAACATGTAGAATTGTATGGGGTAGGGTGCGATCAAGCCAGTTATTATGTTCTTTATAAGATAGATGTACTTCTAGATATTCATATGCTCTGTATTGTGCATGTGCGTTTGCAGGTGTATAGTGATGAAATGTATTTGTGTTCCCATCAGCTGCTGGAAATGTGACACAAGAAAAAAAAATCTGTTCTATAGGTTGGATGAGCCTCAACAACAAATGTGACTGGACCCCCCTTGGCCGTTAGGTCATGTGCCAATAAATGTGCAGTAAGGGGTGGTTGCATATTGACTGCACTTGCTACCTGTTGTGGATTCACCATGATGAATGGTGAGTTTTGTTCAGAGATAAGCACATCAAATGGGGATTCTCCTTTTAATGGTTCAAGCTTGAACAACCTACAGCATTAGTTAGGTATTTCCTACTCAGCTGAGGAGGAACATCCTTGTGCCTTTGTATGTTGTGAGACAGAGATACTCAGGAGGACCGGAAAATTAGAGCCTAACCAACCGCTGGTTGCCATGTCGCATAGGCTCTCATTATCTTAATGAGACTACTGGATTTTGGCGGCAGAATCACTTGTACTGAGGTGACACCTGTTGGCCTAATCCGGGTTTTGCTCCGACTACCTAGCAATGCCTTATCTCCACCCAAGAGCAGGGATGATTGGGCAGCCAAGTGCATGACACAAATGATTCCTCAGAGAAATCGTGGTCACTCAGATTGCATCCGTTTCTCTCAGTTACATTAGTCTCACATATGCAAGGACAATCAGAAGCTGAACATATTTCAATAAGGTTTTATTGAAGCAACTGTGTAGGAAGTTGGCTCTGTATGTACTATTTCAAAGTAAGGAATAGTATGCACAGAGTCCAAGGGTTCCCCTTAGAGGTAAGATAGTGGCAAAAAGAGATAATACTAATGCTCTATTTTGTGGTAGTGTGGTTGAGCAGTAGGCTTAGCAAAGGAGTAGTGTTAAGCATTTGTTGTACATACACACAGGCAATAAATGAGGAACACACACTCAGAGACAATTCCAAGCCAATAGGTTTTTGTATAGAAAAATATATTTTCTTAGTTTATTTTAAGAACCACAGGTTCAAATTCTACATGTAATATCTCATTTGAAAGGTATTGCAGGTAAGTACTTTTAGGAACTTTGAATAATCACAATAGCATATATACTTTTCACATAAAACACAAATAGCTGTTTTAAAAGTGGACACAGTGCAATTTTCACAGTTCCTGGGGGAGGTAAAGTAATGTTAGTTTTTGCAGGTAAGTAAACCACCTACGGGGTTCAGATTGGGGTCCAAAGTAGCCCACTGTTGGGGGTTCAGAGCAACCCCAAAGTCACCACACCAGCAGCTCAGGGCCGGTCAGGTGCAGAGTTCAAAGTGGTGCCCAAAACGCATAGACTTCAATGGAGAAGGGGGTGCCCCGGTTCCAGTCTGCCAGCAGGTAAGTACCCGCGTCTTCGGAGGGCAGACCAGGGGGGTTTTGTAGGGCACTGGGGGGGGGCACAAGTCCACACAAAAAGTACACCCTCAGCAGCGCGGGGGCGGCCAGGTGCAGTGTGCAAACAAGCGTCGGGTTTGTAATAGGAAACAATGGGAGACCAAGGGGTCTCTTCAGCAGTGCAGGCAGGCAAGGGGGGGGGCTCCTCGGGGTAGCCACCACCTGGGCAAGGGAGAGGGCCTCCTGGGGGTCACTCCTGCACTGGAGTTCCGATCCTTCAGGTCCTGGGAGGCTGCGGGTGCAGGGTCTCCTCCAGGCGTCGGGATTTTAGAGTCAGGCAGTCGCGGTCAGCGGGAGCCTCGGGATTCCCTCTGCAGGCCTCGCTGTCGGGGCTCAGCGGGGACAACTTTGGTTACTCACAGTCTTGGAGTCGCCAGAGGGTCCTCCCTGAAGCGTTGTTTCTTCACCAGTCGAGTCGGGGTCGCTGGGTGCAGTGTTGCAAGTCTCACGCTTCTTGCAGGGATTTGCAGGGGTCTTTAAATCTGCTCCTCTGAAACAAAGTTGCAGTCTTTGTGGAACAGGGCCGCTGTCCTCGGGAGTTTCTTGGTCTTCTTGAAGCAGGGCAGTCCTCTGAGGATTCAGAGGTCGCTGGTCCTGGGGAAAGCGTCGCTGGAGCAGGTTTCTTTAGAAGGCAGGAGACAGGCCGGTAGGACTGGGGCCAAAGCAGTTGGTGTCTTCTTTCTTCTTCTGCAGGGGTTTTTCAGCTCAGCAGTCCTCTTCTTCTTGTAAGTCGCAGGAATCTAAATTCTTAGGTTCAGGGGAGCCCTTAAATACTAAATTTAAGGGCGTGTTTAGGTCTGATGGGTTAGTAGCCAATGGCTACTAGCCCTGAGGGTGGGTACACCCTCTTTGTGCCTCCTCCCAAGGGGAAGGGGTCACATTCCTATCCCTATTGGGGGAATCCTCCATCTGCAAGATGGAGGATTTATAAAAGTTAGGCCTGTATTTATACTTCGCTTGCGCCGAATTTGCGTCGTTTTTTTCGATGCAAATTCGGCGCAAAACTAACGCCATATTTATACTTTGGCGTTAGACGCGTCTAGCGCCAAAGTATGGGCAAATAGCGTCATTTTTTTGCGTGAACGCCTTCCTTGCGTTAATGAGATGCAAGGAAGGCGTTCCCGTCTAAAAAAATGACGGCGACGCAAATGCGTCGTATTTATACTCCCGGGCAAAAATCACGCTCGGGAGTGGGCGTGGCAAAAAACCCCGCATTTGCGCCACTTTTTAACGCCTGCTCAGGGCAGGCGTTAAGGGTCCTGTGAGCTCAAAATGAGCCCACAGGTGCCCTCCCATGCCCCCAGGGACCCCCCCTGCCACCCTTGCCCACCCCAGGAGGACCCCCAAGGATGGAGGGACCCACCCCAGGGACATTCAGGTAAGTTCAGGTAAGTATAATTTTTTCTTTTTTTTAATTTTTTTTGGTGGCATAGGGGGGCCTTATTTGTGTCCCCCTACATGCCACTATGCCCAATGACCATGCCCAGGGGACATAAGTCCCCTGGGCATGGCCATTGGGCAAGGGGGCATGACTCCTGTCTTTACTAAGACAGGAGTCATTTAAATGGCGTCTGGGCGTCGAAAAAAATGGCGCAAATCGGGTTGAGGCGATTTTTTTGCCTCAACCTGACTTGCCCCATTTTAAGACGCCCTAACGCCATTTTCCCCCTACGCCGGCGCTGCCTGGTCTACATGGTTTTTTTCCACGCACACCAGGCAGCGCCGGTCTGCTTGCGCCGCCTAACGCCATTCCATAAATACGGCGCCCGCATGGCGCTTCAGAATGGCGTTAGACGGCGCTAAATTTTTTGACGCTAAACTGCGTTAGCGCAGTTTAGCGTCAAAAAGTATAAATATGGGCCTTAGAGTCACTTCAGCTCAGGACACCTTAGGGGCTGTCCTGACTGGCCAGTGACTCCTCCTTGTTATTCTCATTATTTCCTCCAGCCTTGCCGCCAAAAGTGGGGCCGTGGCTGGAGGGGGCGGGCAACTCCACTAGCTGGAGTGTCCTGCGGTGCTGGAACAAAGGGGGTGAGCCTTTGAGGCTCACCGCCAGGTATTACAGCTCCTGCCTGGGGGAGGTGATAGCATCTTCACCCAGTGCAGGCTTTGTTACTGGCCACAGAGTGACAAAGGCACTCTCCCCATGTGGCCAGCAACATGTCTCGGGGGTGGCAGGCTGCTGGAACCAGTCAGCCTACACAGAAAATCGGATTCAGTTTCAGTTTCAGTTTCAGGGGGCACCTCTAAGGTGCCCTCTTGGGTGTAGTTTACAATAAAATGTACACTGGCATCAGTGTGCATTTATTGTGCTGAGAAGTTTGATACCAAACTTCCCAGTTTTCAGTGTAGCCATTATGGTGCTGTGGAGTTCGTGTTTGACAGACTCCCAGACCATATACTCTTATGGCTACCCTGCACTTACAATGTCTAAGGTTTGGCTTAGACACTGTAGGGGCACAGTGCTCATGCACTGGTGCCCTCACCTATGGTATAGTGCACCCTGCCTTAAGGCTGTAAGGCCTGCTAGAGGGGTGACTTATCTATACTGCATAGGCAGTGAGAGGCTGGCATGGCACCCTGAGGGGAGTGCCATGTCGACTTACTCATTTTGTTCTCACCAGCACACACAAGCTGGCAAGCAGTGTGTCTGTGCTGAGTGAGGGGTCCCCAGGGTGGCATAAGACATGCTGCAGCCCTTAGAGACCTTCCCTGGCATCAGGGCCCTTGGTACCAGGGGCACCAGTTATAAGGGACTTATCTGGATGCCGGGGTGTGCCAATTGTGGATACAAAAGTACATGTTAGGGAAAAAACACTGGTGCTGGGGCCTGGTTAGCAGGCCTCAGCACACTTTCAATTCAAAACATAGCATCAGCAAAGGCAAAAAGTCAGGGGGTAACCATGCCAAGGAGGCATTTCCTTACAAACTGTATCTTAGATAATAAAGCATGTACTGCAATACCTAGGATGATAAAGCATGACAGGATTAAAATTGTGACAAGGAGAGTGAAACATGAAAATAATGCTACCATATTGTCACTAGAGTCGTTAAAATCGCTCCTACCTAGGCTATTTTAGAGCACAGCATGTTAAGCTCTAGTTCTACCCTGAAAGTTCCCCTGGAAAGCCATCATCCCTCATACCTGAGCAAGAGGCCTGTAGTCTACATAAGCATCTGTAGCGAAGCACTCAGCAATCAGCATGCAGTTGTGGTCATCTGGCTGGAATCTCCCTCTAACATACATGGGTCAAAGTAGTGTTTTTATATTAAAGCAGCTGATGTTCCAAGAAAGGATCCTTACGTAAGAGTGTGTATGTTTCTATGAACACTAGAGACAAAGCACTATCACGGTTGCCGGCAACCTTTCTTACTGCAGCCTTGAGAAAAGCAGAGTGAAAGAAATCTCTTGTTTAAGAACTCAGTGCTGTCCTAGGCAAAGAACAGCTAGATAGAGAAAATAAAACAAGACCACAAATGTGGCAATTGTTAAAATAATAAAACAAAGCTGAATAAAATATGTCTAGGTGCACAGCGGCAGGCCTAGTTTCCTAAAATAACGTGTATGAAGCTAAAACTAAAATCGCTACACAACACCCTCAACACAGACAACCTTGCTCTATGGTGCAAGGATGCCTGTGTTGGCACAGGCAGCTTAATTCTTCACAGGTGCAGGGTGAAACGCAGAGGTGGGCCGTACTCCTGTAAATATGGCGCATCCCTGCATTTCAAAAGTGATGCAGCATGGCGCTGCTATTTGTGGCAAAGAGCCGTGCTACGCCACTTTGGAATGAATCAGGGCCTAAGTTTATGACTTTTCAGTTTTCACAGAGGTAAGTTACGAATAGTATCTTTACATGTGTACTCAGGCAGAATCTCCGCACCCGGAGTGTAATTCCTGCACCTCAAGTGGAATCTGCGCAGTATGAGTGTACTCTCTGTTCCGAGTGCGGAGATTCTGACCCGAGTGCAGATGTAAGGTACTACTCATAACGTACCTTTGTGAATACAGAAAAGTTGTAAATGTAGACTTTTGGTCTAAACGTAGGTCAAAGGTCTAAGTTTATCTTTGTGAATCGGGCCCAGTATCTTTATAATCTCTTGCTAAGGAGTATGTGTTTGCATTTTCATTTTTATTTGTCCATTTCTTGCCACACACACATGGTATCCAAGCACTGCTTGCAGATTTTCCGGCATAGAGTTGCGATGAGCCTAGTTTCTAGGAATTGACAGTTCCTTCCACATTCAATTATTTGTCAAATCTGACATCTGGACACCTTTGTCCAGGTCTTTTTTTGTGTGTCAATGTTTCATGGCTTCTGGGGGCATAGTGATTGTTCAAGTGTGTGTTAATAGGTGACTGATCACCATCGCAGCACCAGTCCGACGAGGAGCTTGCACTATGATGAAGCACAACACCCTTCTGAGCTTCTGAGGGACAAGACCTCTTCTGGCACCTCAGACTTTCTTCAAAAGGAACGGCATACCCTTGTTGTGATACTGAGGCTGACTGCGATCACATCCTTGGCACCAGCCTTCAGGGTTAGCAATAGAGAACAGGCCTTGTTCTCAGTTTCTCTTTCCACCTGGGCCTGTCTTGGGTGAAATATAAAAGGTTTCCCAATAGATCATCCAACTGGAGATTGTACCTAACTGCTATCATGCAGGTACTAGATCCCACTGTGCTTTCTGTGAGCAGTACCTGCCCTACCCAAAAATCTCACTGATGATTGAACCTGCTCCAATATGGTTGGGATTACACACTTTGTGAATGTATTGGCACTAATTGGCATTGAGCTGCTGTCCAATAGCTAAGGAATGTAAATATTTTTTGGAGCTGGACTTAAATTATTAAATAGCTGCATCAACACCAGTACCTTTAAGTACCCTTCTTTGGGATTTACTAACCATAAAGCTCCATGAAATCCATTTCCTCAAGCAAAGTCTAAGCCTAATGCCCAGCAGAAGCTCTGTCTGCTTCCTTGCTGCTGATGCTATTGTTCCTGAGTGGAAGCAGCCAGCCAGGTAGTCCACCAAGACCTACAGATGCAGGGGCAGTGCACTAATGTGCACTCTTCATTGCCCACCAGAGACCAAATGATGGTTCCCAAGGCACAACCATTGACAAGAGCTAAGGAGCAGATAACTCTGACTTAGGGGTTCACTCCCGATGTGCACCAATGATGCTTCATTGAAGGGAAGGAGGCCTTGAAAAAGCAGTCGAATGTTCCTGTTGTGGTGGTCAATGCAGCTATTTACCCTGATACAGTGTATCTTATCTATTTGCAGAAGGTCGACCCAACATAATCAATCCATCATTGGCCTTATGCTGGCTGAGCCCAAACCTTCCACAACTTGTCCACTACTAAACAACTGGTAACATAGGTCCAGTGCAGCTTGCCGACCATTTGCTAATTGTGAAGTAGCCTACTATAAGCCTACTGATAAAAAACAATGACTTCATTGCAGGACCAGTTAGATGTACACGAGCTGCTAGAGGTCTGTCTATCTTCTTTTCCTTCGGGTCATGGGTCATTGAAGCATTGGTCAATTCTAGGATAAATCATCACAATTTCTTATATTTCAGCTGCGAAAATTCCCCCTAATAACCTTGAGGTGGTGCAAGAAAATATGTCCATGCCTTGTGTAAAAGAAGAGGGTTACATGGATAGGTGTTAAGTTAAATGTCATTAGAGCAGTGTATTATTGATGATATGCTACCATCATTTGTCAGTAAATATTTTCTGTTAACTAGAACAATATATTCAGCAGCTAACAGGGCCTTTATTCCAGAATCTTACCAACTATCCATAAATGCCAGGTGGCAATACATTATCAAGGCTGGTGTTGTCTGCCCCCATGGCCAAGACAGCCATAAAGACTATGGGCCTGACTTAAGAGTTTGGTGGTAGGGATACCCCACCATAAATGTGACAAATGTGATGGATGTCCCATCTGCCCATTCAAAATCACAAAAGATGGTAGCACTTGTTATATAGAGGACAGGAGATCTGCCATGTTTGTGATGCAGTTTCCCATACGGCAAGCTCTAAATCAGGGCCTTTGTTTGTTGCTTATTTCTTTTCTTCATTAGGTGTCAGTAACATAAGGTGTTCACTGCCTGGAGATTTTATGCCATTGAGTGCACTATAAAAGTGTTTTTCAATCAATCAATCAGTCAGTCATTGAATACGTCAAAACCACCTGTCTCCCAGAGGAACACAGTGCCAGGTCAATTTCCAATAGAGGTCTTCTTTGACATGTGAAGCAATAACATGCTAACATACATTTATGCCATTTGGGGCAAGCCTAGAGTAATCTACAAATCTCCCCACTGCAACTGTCTGAATGAATGCTTCAACAAAATGCTCAACAGCATGGTAGGTGCACTAGAGGCAACACTGAGAAGGAAATTGAACATTCCCTTGCCACGTCTGCTTTCTGCAGTCCTGGTAGAGTGGCAAAGAGGAGTCAGGCTACTTAGAGGAACATGTGTTAAGCATTTCACAGCACCAACATGGACCATAAGTAATTGAGACAACTAGAGAGAAATCTGACACTAATTTATAAAAATAAAGCAGAACATAATTTTAGACACCAAAACGAAGTTGATACATAGAGGATCACTGGAGTTATACATTTTTAAGCATTAAATGAATCAGTACTTTGCAGAGCTGTAAAACTCTATCATTGGGGTCAGTGGGAGAAAACGCAGTTTGTAATCAGTCTCTTGTGGGGTGAATTCTGCTGAACCCATTGGGAGTTAAGATCCTGTGGGCCCACAGACCAAGACTCAACAGTCAGTACAAATTTATCTGGCTTGAGGGGCCAGGATGCAGAGGTGTGCTGGCTGTCCTTGGTGCTGACAACGAGACCTTCGGTCTTGCAATGGGTACTTTAGCAAAAGGATACTTGCAGGTCAAGTTCAACAAAGACCTTTGGAACTTAAGCTTAGAGTTGGCCTCAGACCAGGAATCACCAGGTAGAACAGCTCTGCCTAACTCAGGTGTCTCAGGTGCAGAGGTGCTCCTTGCTATCTGTGGTGCTAGACGGGATCAGCGGGTGCTGGTTTCCAGGTGAGACAACCCAGGCTGAAAGGAAATGCAAAGCCTGGACAACAGAGCCACAGTGGTGGATTGTTTTGAAGTGATGATGAACCCTTGGGCCTGGAGGATCGAGTGAAGCAAGTAGTAGTCGGGCTGACCACCAACAACCCTTGGAGCTGGTAAGCTCAGCGGTTGCAGACATCTTCTTCCAGAGGACCAGGGGAACGATGCAGAAAGTTGATCCTCACTTAGGATCAGGACTGCAGTCCTCAGAAGCCATCTGACCAGTTACTTTCAGGCGGCCAAACTTTGGGGCCCGGTGGACAGTACTTCAGTGGTTGTGAAAGTGCAGTTTCTGTCCTGCAGTCATCGGAGAACTTGTACCTCTAGTCCTAGAGAGTCCTGGTGAAGGGGGTCGGTTGCAGAGTGATTCACCTTCCTTTGGGAAATGATCTCTTGTCCGGGATGATTCAAAATCCCGGTGGTGCAGAGTGGTTACCAGAGGTGCAGAGGTTCACCCCTTTTCTGCGTGGAGTCCATCCTTGTTGTAGACTCAGGTCTCTTCTTCGTTAACGGCAGATCTGAGGTTCTGGTGTCAAGGGTGGCCATTAAATCCTAGATTTAGGGTGTGTTAAGGGATGTGAGGATGCGTAGCCAATGGGCATCTAGTCCTGCAGCCAATCCACCCTTGAGGTGAGTACATCCAGTGGGTTCACGTCACCAAACTATTCAGAACCCTCTATTTCTACGTTTCTTCAAGATGACATGGGCCATCATCAATGGTACATTCCAGCTGGCTCACCCTAGAGGCGTGGTCAGCCTTAAGGGAGTGCACGCCAACTGACGTGGCAATTTTCCCTCCTGTCCACCTGAGAAGCTGCCTGGGGCAGGGGGCGGCTTTGTCCTTGAGTGGAGGACACATTCCTGTACAGCAGCAGCAGTGCATTTAGAGCAAAGTGCAAAGGGGGCTCAATGCTGCAAGCAAAGGAATAAAAATACACCCAGGGCAAAGTGCACAAAGGCCTAACGCCTGAAGCAGACGCATAAAGGATACATATACCTAACCACACTACACCCTCCCCTTGTCGGTAGTAAGTGGTTCTAATCAAACACTAATAATATGCCCTGGATAAAAAATATTCATAGTACATATTTCGACAAGTCCAGAGGACAGCAAAGCACAGAACCGTATTTAAATTTGAAGCATGTGACGGCAAAGCCAAATCAAAAATAATGTCAATTTAGACAAAAACCCAATGTCAAAGGGAAGCCACGGAAAGCAGGATATCCTCCACTTCGGCAGACGTCAACACCGGAAAATCCACGGTAAATAGTATCACGGAGCAGGTGTGTTCCAAAGCCCCAGAACCATCCAGAGCGGCACCCCTTGTAGGGCCTATGAACGAGACAAAACCATCTTCCTCGAGGAAGGGAATCTCGTAAACCGCCTCACGAAGCAAACACAACCGCAGTGCACATGTCTGGGAATGAGCCCTAATCGGGAACATCAACAGAGTAGCATCAACCACTGGGGGGCGCTGCAGTGAGAGACAGAGAGTCAATGCATGTTCAAAGGAGCACCAAAGGCACCGAAACACGGGTTGCACACAATCCAGAACTGGCCGGAATGACAAAGACCAGTCACACTCCAATTGTTCCAGGAGTGGTGCTCCAAAATGCTGCATCATGCGTTCACGACACAGCTGCGCTGATGGGAGTGCCCATATTGGATCTTGACGTAGCGGGACAGTCATTGAGGAAGAACAACAGCAACAGCAAAACACCTGACAATAAAGCCAAAGTGATCAGAAATCCCCCCAAAATGCTTCTGAAAATAGAATGAATAGCCGAAGGTATTAAAGCGAATATAGAAGAGAAGGCATGAGCGAACCCAACACCAACGGCTTTGAAAAAATGTGCAATCCCAGCAGTGCTGGACGCATTAAATATATGTCCCACGAGTTCACCAAAGTGGCTCTGAAAGTTAGTATTTAAAAGGGACTGTATTTCCGCCGATGACCTCGCCACCTGAAGTGCGTAGGTCTCGCGTGCAGATGTGAGGGCCACATGCTTTTGAAACAATAGAGTCTTTAGTTGACTCAACTTGCCGAAATCAATCTTTGAAGTAGCAATGTGAGGCCAGATATCTGCTACCTCCCTAAATTGAGTGGGGGGAAACAACACATTCCCACAGCACGTAACGGCCTTGGTGACAACGACCACGTACACTATTTCAGCACGCATGCCACAACAGGCTTCACTGTTAAGAAGGACGTAGCTGCTGTTTGAAAGCACCTGGAACGTGTTTTTAATCACAGGGACTAGAAATCCCTTCAGATAACAAGCTAAATTCGCAACCGAGGCATTACACGCCCCATGCAAGGACAGCTGCTTACAAACCATCGAATGGCTGACTGAAGTTTCACATTCGCTACCGCAAAGAAAAAGCTCTCTCATCCCATTAAGACATCTGTATAAAAAGGGAAGCTTTAAGGACCCAGTCTGTAAGCTCACTAAACGTGGCATTAATATAATCTTGCTAACCTTTTAATTTGGAAGGGACAAGTATGCCAGGCATAGTTAACTCCTTAATCGTCGCTAAACCTAAACAGCTAGTCTGTTGTACAGTGTCATCTGGACAGGAATAATACATGCCCTAAACAACGTGTCCCTACCCCGCATTTGCCAATTTTTTGTTCCCCAAACACTTTTCAAATCAATCGTCTTGGACCAATATTCATAACCTTCAATTGATAATTTGGACACAAACAAATTCGAATACAACAATTTAGTATCAGTCAATTACATTTGCTTGTTAACATACGGAGTTACCTTGAAATAATATGACTTGGCATTTCGTTGATGATGCCCAGAAAAATACGCAAATTTATCATAATAAGTTTTAGAACTCCCCTGTGGAGGAGTTGGGCAATGTTCCCAATGCATATATTCAAAAATTGATTTAGGGCTACTGGCTTTATGAATAAAGTGGTGGCCATAATAATTATAACAAAACATGTCACCATAATTATCTCTAAACTGGTAAGCATCTTCATTTTCAAAGACAGTATAATACTGCAATTCTGTCAACATAGAATCAACTGTCTTCACATCCCAATCATCAGATACAATGCCTGGTATTACTATATCATTCATCGATAACTTTAGAACATACGGTATTTGAATCGTCTCAGTGGGACCATATATATCAAACATTACTCTATCCCACACAATCCCATCCGGAATCGGTACGGCAGAAATGTTCACAAAGGACAAGTCTCTTCGAACCATGTGTGATGAAAAATGTGGTTTCAACACCTTCTCGACGTGCTGAACATCAGATCGTTCAGGAAGAAAATGACCATGTATCACCAGGAAAAAGGTAACAACAAACCCCAGCCACAGGAAAAAAGCCATCACAGTCATAAAAAGCCAAAGATAGTTCCAAGGAGACACAAAATAGGTACTTTTGAGCCTATACAACAGCTGACGTGGACCCAGGGCTGGTGTTGAAGAGGACGAAGAGTCCGACACGGTGTCTTCATTATTATTAAAGCAGCTGGAGGCAGTTCTCGCAAATGGTGCAACCGTATACAAAGAAGCAGATTGTGTCTCTCTCCGTGGGATGCTGTAGACAACACCGTCAGTAACATCAGTAGGCACAGCAACTTGATCAAAAGAATCCAAATTATCCGCTGTCAGTGGAACAATCGCAAGATCATCCTCCACTCTCCCCAAGCTCGGAGAGAAAACAGTGTCGGTGCTAATCACCTGCAGCGGAACATCTTCCCCAGTAGTGAGAGGGATTCTGGAACTACAGGGCGCTCCTCTTGGTCTGCTGTGCAGAATCAGCCACATGTTGTCACTTGACATTGTCGATGGAGACAAAGCTATTACCTCTGGCCCCTTGCAACGGTGGCAAAATGACAGTTCTTGTGCCGTGAATCCCTAGTACAGGGACTGGCGCTCGATACGAAGGGCCAAATTCTTTCTTTACCGCAACCTTTTCACGCACAAGATCCCCAACTCTGGGAATTCAACCAGTAGGCGTTACTGGTTCATCCGTAATTCCTGTGGAGGCAGCACTGGCAGAAGAGTTATCGTCACAAAATTGTGGTAAATCCTGCAAAACAGTGACACGATCATTTATGTCAAAGGGCGTTTACGCCGCCTCCACACCAGGACCATCTAGATCTGGAACAAACATACGTGTTCCAAACAGGCACTCATATGAAGTACGACCCCCCCAGGGACCTTCTATGCAAGTTATTCAGTGCTCTCTGTACTCCATACAGGTGGGCTAGCCAGCTACGACCCGTGCCTATAACTCTGGCGATTTAAACGCTCCACGACAGAATTTCCCTCAGGATGAAATGGAGACGAGAACTGGAGCTGGACCCCCAACGAAGCCATGGTGTCCCTGAATGCCTTAGAGGCAAAAGCAGGGCCCTGGCCTGAATGAAAAGCCGCAACTGCATATGTATCGACAAAGATAGGCAAATCTTTAATAACAGTCCGAGCGTGAGCCGAACGCTGTGGACAGACCCACACAAATCTGGAGCAAGAATCTACAGCTCCCAATATATATTTGTATGTACTATCTGGTTTCAGTGGACCACAATGATCCAAGTACACACATTGTAATGGTTTATTTGAAATCAGAAGGGCGTCTGCTGCGGACGTCTAGCCGTGGAAACTTTAATTTGTTGACAGATGTCACAACAAAGGACATACTGCTTCGCCTCTTTATAGAGACCAGGCCACCAATAACCAGCCTGTAAGAGTGAAATCGTGGCAGCCACGCCTGCATGTGCAGATGCCGCCCCCTCATGTGCTACAGTTATTAATCGAGGTCGCTCAATTTTATTGGGCATTTCACGTACACCAATGCCTGGGATTTTAACTACAGCGTTTAGCATACCACCCATGCAGTAATCATATTTAGAAGGAAATCCTTTAAGATATGGCGTGCCATCAGCCGTAGCCTTAATGGCAGCCATAATCTCTGTGTCTGGTTTGGAACTCTGACGAGTTACTGCGGCTACAGTGGCAACTGCCACTGCCAATTTCGCGTCTTCATCAGCCAAAGTATTCCCAGCAACGTGTATTCCAACGCGCTGGTGTTCAAGTGTATGCACAACATGGACTTTAGGAAGCGTTTCTTTCAGATCCGCAACCTTCCCCCACAGTAATTTGTGTTTTATGGTATTACCCTTGGAATCTCTGTACCCATTCAACCTCCAGTAATGTAAATATTCATTGAAAGACTGAACACAGTAATAGGAATC
Organism: Pleurodeles waltl; assembly: GCF_031143425.1. NCBI lineage: Eukaryota > Metazoa > Chordata > Amphibia > Caudata > Salamandridae > Pleurodeles > Pleurodeles waltl. The sequence goes on from NC_090446.1 coordinate 1,536,877,035, forward strand.
ACAAACCAGTAAAGTTAATACGGCTGGATCCACATGTTCCAGTGCTAACAACAGAGCTTTCAACTCAGCCAACTGTGCTGTACAGTCTCCCAATGTCTGTGTATAAGTATGTTGGGGGCAGAACTTCTCCCCCTCCATATGTCCGCTCACCACCGCACCTGCAGCAGAATACTGTTGTTTAGTCCCAACCGCTGGTTGCGCAGAGCCATCAGTGTACATGACCACCTGATATTGATCAATAGGCAATGTGCCAGCGGGAACTGGGTACTCCATTTCATATTGAAGAAATTCTTGAGTCTGCAGTTTAGGGTCAAATATGTAATCTACATCAGTGGCTGTCAAGGACGTTGCCCATTGTATCCATCGCGGGTGTATGGCTTTCGAATTAGGAACACTCGCTTTTGTAAGCGCCTCTAAGGCCGGAATTGGGCAAACAACAATGATGCGTTGGCCCTGGGCAAGAGGTCGTTCTTTATTCACAGCCATCTGTACAGCAGTGAGAATTTTCTCAGTCTGTGCAAAGCGTTGTTCGGCAGCAGAATACAAGTGGGACTTGTATGCTATCGGGACTGTCTCACCCTCATTGAAGGTGACATATGTAAATCCAACAGTCCCAGGTATAACCCTGATGACCAAATGTGTCTTATTGTCCCGTGTGCGTAAATGCTTTACTGCTAAGAGATCAGTTTGTAAATCTCAAAGAATATGTGTATGCTCAATCGTCCAAAATCTACTCGAAAAATTGGGACAAATCAATTCGTATAATGGTTTTATACGTGTAGCATAATCTGGAATGTAAGTTCTGCCAACATTTTGAAATCCCAATAACGACTGGATTTTTCGAATAGTATTAGGAGGTTGCAACTGGGCACATTTTTCCAAAAAGTGTGGCGCTAAGCTCTTGCCCTCATTCGACAGCTCATACCCCAGGAAAATGACGCTGAGGAAGGCAATTTTTTATCTTTTGAAATTAAATTTGTAGCCTTTATCGGCAAAACCCACAACAATGCGGGCTACCCGTCTTAAATGTTGTAGCAACTCGTCATCTGTCAGATAGATATCAACATATGACAAAGCCTCAGGGTCCAACTGGTGTAAAATTTCAGTCACACGAGCCGAGAACAGTCCTGGGCTATTCTTATACCCCTGAGGCACACAACAACATTTTTGCTGAGAGCCAAACGCACTAAAGCTTGTAAAATCCCTACTTTCGGGTGCTATATTTTGGCAGAAGAATCCATTTGAGATGTCTAGAGTTGTTTTGTATTTTTTACGCACAATATTATTCATGAGCGCTGCGCTGTGTGAATTTTGTATTGCATATGTGCGTGTATGTCCATTTAAATGTCTGTAATCCACCACTATCCTATAAGAATGGTCCGGTTTAGCTACAGGAAATAAGGGATTATTCATCGGCGAGACACAGGGTGCAATAACTCCCTGGTTCTCCAACTCCGCTAGTATTTTTCTTACCGATGCCCTTGCCTCAAATTTTATAGGATATTGCGGTTGCGGCTGAGGTTCGCCTTTATCGGAATTACATGGTAAGGTGAATCCCTATCCCACGCCACATGATTTCTATATAAGGCAGGTGCTTGTGCCAGAGCCCATTTGATGCTATAGGACTCTGCGAGTTCTCCCGGAACAAGTGGTGAGAACGAAGGTGTAATAACCTCCTCCCCAACCGGACAGTCATGAACAAAGTCTGTGGGCCAATCCTGTTCAGCCAGCAGGATGTCATATAATTTGACTACACAATCCCAAAAGATGGCGTTTATCGTGCGCTCAATGTCCCCTTCTAATTGCAAAGTTACTATATAAACTCTATCGTGATCAGAGACACGCATATCTGCTGTTTCGACTTGTATGAAGTCATCAGTTGCTTTCACCTCCAGATGCTATAGAAGATTCTGGTGAACTATTGTGACCTCTACCGCGCTGTCTAACAGTGCTAACGCCCATGTCTTGTTCTTCAAGAGAACTCTCTTCTTGTGTGGCATGTCTGACTGAGACTGCCGCCACTTTCTTCTTTTTAAATTGCTGTTTTTGTTGGACCGGTTTCTCTTCCTTCTTGACAGAAACCTCCGACGAGTGTTGTGATTCCTGTCTCGGTTTCACGTACTCTGTTCTCCGCTCTGACCGCCCACCTCTCTCATTTCTTTTTTCCGATGAGTCCTGAAAGGAACGAGATTGGCGTGTATCAGAATATTGATATCTATCAGGCGTCTTCAAATTATCCCTATTTATGAGATTATACCTAGTCTGCGGGCTCTCCGTTCGCAGAGATTCTCCCCTTTCTTTTTTAGGTGTTTGTTGTTTTTTCTCCCAGCACTTTTTAGTATCCTCAGGTTGCTGTACTTTAGTAGAATCCTTACTATTCTTACCCTGCAACTGTGGTTTTTGTGGTTGAGCCCCTAGGCTATCACGACCGATACTCAAATATGTTTCTGCTATTATTCTCGGCAGCTCCCGCTCTTGATTAGGTTGTGGGACGTCTCGAAGACGCATATGCACCGCTAGTGCCACTGCCTCCCCTTTGAGATTACTCAATATAATAGAAGAAACTGTGGAAAAGTTACCCATCAGTTGCATTCCTAAATCTAAGGCTGGGGCAGCCCCATATTCATCTTGAATTTGTTTTAGCACTTCCGGTAGATTCGCCAATGTGGGCGTACCGTGCGCTGTAGTGTAAAGCGCGGCAAAAACCGTGCCCCAGGTATTACAATGGTCCACAGTAGGAACCATTCCATACGGCAAACACATCGTCAATATTCTATGTTTATCCTGAGGTCCCGTATGGGGAAATACTGCTTCCAGCGTATTATTTTTTTGCGCCAGCCAAAATGGAGTTTCCTCTCGTTTTGCTGGTACTTTACCCATAACTGAGTATACAGTGGCCGGATTTATCCCCGGTACCACTGCATGTGGTCTTGCGGAGCAGCACGAGCTGTGTTCATATTTAGTGTCTGCATCACAAACTGAACTAATCTTCTATATGTAGTCACTAAGTCTATATATAAACGACGAACTTCAGCCACCGCCAAGTTAGCAACCGCAGGATAAGGTGTATATGTAGCCAATAAAGGCCAGGTAGGACCATCATTACTCAGTGGACCTAACCTAACGTGTGCCCCTGTGTGTGGGAGGGCGCCATCAAGCCAATTATGGTGTTCTTGATAAGATAAAGGTATCTCTAAATATGCATACGCCCTGTACTGTGCAGGGACGTTCGCAATAGCGTATTCATGAAAAGTGTTTGTACCCCCATCAACTGCTGGAAATACGACCCAAGAATAAAAAAGCTCCGTTCTATAGGCTGCATGGGCGTCCACCACAAACGTGACCCAACCCCCCTGGTTCATCAGACCATGTGCTATCAGATGTCCTGTGAGCGGGTGTCGCATATTAAGTGCGATGTTCACTACTTGGAGATTCGCCATTACGAAAACAGCACTGGGTCAGAAAAGGCACACAAATATCAGGGTTTTCCTTTCAGAGTTCAAGCTTGAACAACCATCCACAAAATAATAGGATCTACCTAACATGCGGTGGCAGAAATCCTCAGTACCACGGACGTCTCCGTTAACGGAACCGAGGAGTCAATAAATATATGAGACCGAGAGAGTCAGCCAGACCTGAAAATTAGAGCCAGACCAAACGTTGGCGGCGCCATGTCGCGTGGGCTCTCATTATCCTAAATGAGACTACTGGATTTCTAAGTAGCAGGGTCGTTCCTGGTGTGGGGGACTGAGTCTTACCCACTTGGAAGGACCTCTGTCACCTTCAATCCGGTTTTGTTCCGGCTAACTAGCAGTGCCTCATCCCTCCCATGGAGAAGGGATGATTGGGCAGCCGAGCGCATGACATCTTGGGAACTTCTCAGGGAAGTCGTGGTCACTCAGGTCCCAACCAACTCTCTCATTTACAGTATGATCTCATATACAAATGACAAAGGCAGTTTAAGTTTTATTAATTGTTTTTAATAAAACAACTGTATTTTAGATATTAAGGCATGAGCCGCAATAACCAGAACCATACAACACAGTAGGATTGAAATAGTCTCTATGAGAGTGAAACATAAAAACAACGCTATCATGGTGTTAATAGATTCTATTCTCTCTCAATACGTTATATTTCGAGCACAGCATGTTAAGCTATTAGTTTGCCTTTCAGATTCCCTTAGAAGCCATCAACCCTCATACCTGAGCAAAGGCCTGTGATCTGGTTCAGCATCTGCAATGAGGCAGTCAGCGTCTAGTTGTGGTTCCCTGGTCGGAATCTCCCTCTTGCGTGTATTAGGACAAGGAAGTGTTTTTATAACTAACATGTCAGTGTGATCACAAAATGTCCCTACGCAAGAATGTATTCAAAGACTAAACTCCTACCACTTCTATCAGCAATGTACCAGACTGTATCCTTGACTGGAGCCCAGAGTGAGCAAGAATGTGTTATTGAGAACTCCTGCGCAGAAATAGGCTAAACAGTATGATACTGGAAAATAAAACAAGACTGTAGAACTGGCTATTGAAAAATAACAGTACGAAGCTGAATAAAATGCATTTAGAGCAAAGTGCATGGGGGCTCAATGCTGCAAACAAAGGAATAAAAATACACCCAGGGCAAAGTGCACAAAGGCCTAACGCCTGAAGCAAAAGCGTAAAGGATACATATACCTAACCACACTACACAGCCTTTGAAGCTCACCACCGTGATGGGTATATTCACTAGCAATCCCGGAAGGGTAGAGGTGTTACCTCTGTCCTGCACAGGCCACTGTTCTGACCTCTGGGAGCGGCACCCACTCCCTAGCATGAGGTCAGATCTCTTTCTTGGTAGCAAACACTTGGGAAAGCCAGGCCAAGGCACTAGAAAGCTCGGATCTCTGTGGGCATCCTTTAAGGACGCCACCTCGGTACAGGCTAGGTTAACCTCGACACGAGGATCGTGTCATGGGTTAAAAAACACGGAATTTGTGTTGGAGGCTGGCCCTCCATGTAGTGTGCAATACCAGGTGCACTGTTTAGGGGGTCCGGGAACCACACGTTGGTTTACAGAGGTAGAAACTAGACCACCTAATGCTCTGTTTTTTGTGACAGTTTGGTCGAGGAAATAGGCTAATCTTGGAGAAGAGCAAAACATTTGTTGTACTCACAGTATCAATAAATGAAGACACACACTCAAAAGAATAATTCACGACCAATTTACAAAATACTTCAGGCTTTTATAACATTTTTAAGACCAAGGTCATCAAAATCGAGTGAGTACTTTATATGTTATGAATTTTCAAAGTTTAGAAAATGTCTCAGTTCTGTGCGTAATTACGCATCATAGGAATCAATTGGAAAAAAACTTTAAAAATGTATATAAAATCAGGTAATGCCTTTAGCAATGTCTCCTTTTGCAGGTGAGTCGAGGTTGTCAGTGGGCCCTGTGGACCAGCTGAAGAAGTTCTTACGGGTGCCAGTTTCGTCAGGAGCAGCCGCAGAAAGTCATTGGAGCTGGTGCAAGGCCACTGCAGGAGACCACTTGGAAAAGCACTGCACAGTTGGACTTCATGGTGAGTCTGGTGGGTCTCCTTGGAGTGTTGAGGTTACAAGGGGTGAAAGACCCTTAGAAAAAAGCTGGATCTCCGGTGCAAGGTACAGGCAGCCGGTTGCAGGAGAGTGATGCCTTCACTCTAAAGGGAGATCTTTGGTGATTTTCAGATGTGTGGGGTCCTCTGGGGTTTGTAGAGTCCATCTGATGTCAACACAACCCCTCAGCAGTGATTGTCAAGTCCTGGGTGCATCAGGCATGGTTTGGTGCCTTTTCTTGGTGCATCAGAACTTCAGTTCTTGAGCCTTGGGTCTTCTCTGTTGCTGGTCATCTTTCGTCCTTGGAATCTGAAACTGTGGTCTATGGGTGGCAATTAAATATTGTATTTAGTGGGCATTTAGGGGAGTACCTAGTAGTGACCAATGGGTCATCTACCTTATGGTGGCTACACCCACTAAGGGACCACTTCCTGTGGGCAGGGTATTACTTCCTTACACCTGACTGGCTATTTTCCTTCCATGCAAGATGGCAAAAAATGTAATGAAGGGGTCACCTCGCATGCAACACCTTAGGTGTCGTGCAAGCTGGGGCTAACCACTGCCCTTTGTGTGTTTTCCTGCTTTTGCTCCCGCCAAAAGTGGAGGTTTGCAACAGGGGCGGCCATCTGCTGCTAGCAGCAGGCTTGGGGTCGAGTTTGAAAGGTGGTAAGCCCTTTGAAGCTCGCTATCAGTGGAGTGCACATTCCTGAGGAGGGAGGTGTGACACCTCCACCCAGGAGGGCTTTGTTCTGGGACCCAGAGAGCAGACGCACTCAACCCAGAGTTCCAGAATCTTGTCTGGTGATGGCAGGCTGGTTGTGACCAGCCAGCAACCATGCGAGAGTTAGTCAGCTTTGCAGGAGTCACCTCTAAGTTGCCCACTGGGTACATTTAGCAATAAATCCAATACTGGTACCAGTTTGGATTTATCGTTCTGAGTTGTTTGATACCAAACAACCCGAAGTTCAGAGTGGCCTTCATGTAGCTGTGAAAGTTGTACTGACCAGTGTACAGCACATGCATTTAAAATGGATGCTCTGCTTACTTACTATGTCCTAGGTTTGGCAAGGACACAGTAGGGGCACATTGCTCATGCATCTATGCCCACACACGCAGTATAATGCACCCTGCCTTAGGGCTGGAAAGCCTGCCAAAGGGATGACTTACCTATATTGCATGCAGTGTATAGTGGACAGGGCACACAGGTTGTGTGCCATATGGAGATTGCATTTTAGGATTGCACCATGACACTCAGCCAGCAATGGCAGTGCTGGGTGTATCTGGGTGTGTGGCCCTAGAGGGTGACACAATCTGTGCTACTGCCCTCAGGGGCCCAACCTTAGTACTCCATGCCCTGGGTAGCTAAGTACCATTTACTAGGGACATATAATGGCAGCTAAAGGTATTGCCAATTGTGCCAATGCATCACAACAGTTTTGGGAAAGAGGTCTGGCCCAGGAAACCTTGTTAGCAGGGAGCCTGGGCACTAAAAACTTTGAAACCAAATCAAATACTGGGCAAAAAGTGGGGGCTAACCATGACAAAAGAGGCCTTTTCTCCCAGTTTGATACCAAACGTGACAGAATTCAGACGGGTCATTATGGAGCTGAACATCTGGTGTTTGCCTGGATCCCAGCCCATGTAATCTTATCGACCGCCAGTCACTTGTGGTAGTATTACATTTTAACTGCTACCACAGGGCCATATATGCTTGCACATATATGTCCATACTCATAAAATAATTAACCCTGCCCTCCTGGGACATAGGAGACGAGTTATGTTATGGGCAGTGAGGGTACTCTGCCTGCACATTGTGTGGGCAGTCAAACTCGAGCAGGCCATTTGCTTGTGCAGAGCTGACATTGTGGCCCTGCAGACTTTGCTTTCACTCATGGTGGCACAATAAGTGCTGGAGCCCTGGTGAAACCTTTACCATCCTGCCTTGGGTACCACTGACACCATACACTAGGGCCTTACAGCGGAGGTAAAGTTATTGCCAATTGGGTCTACCAATTCACAGTTAAAGTTTTAAGGGAATGAGCACTGGCACTGGGGCCTATTTAGCAGGTCCTAGTGCACTATCAACTCAAAAAGGGTAGCATCAAGTAGCAAAAGGTTGTGGTACTGAAAATTCTGGACCCGTGTTATAAACATTGTCGTATCACAACGATTTTGGTATCAGCAGACCGAGAATGATTAGAATAGTATGCACAAGCATTGTATTCATATTCGGGTGACGAAATCACCCGAATATCAGAGTTTCTGTCTTGAAACTCTCGGGTTCCATTGTAACGACAGCCATTTTGTGATTGCCCTCACATAGGCCAATGACTAATGCCAAAAATGAGTCTGAAGGACACGTACATCTTTGCTGACTCCTCTGTGACCTGGGCAAGCTGACTCCACTGTCTGAAGCCAAACCTGTTCGGCCAGTTTCTTTCCCAGTGGCCAAATGAGATTAGTATCAAGGCACAACACATCATAAAACCTTTCATCACACACAAACCATGCCTAATCTTACACGCACCTGTCCCTGTTTCTTTCTTTATGACTTGCTTTACAAGGAGGAGGTGCCTGTTTATATTGGGGGTCCGTCGATATCTGATGAAAGTACTGAGCCTTGCCGGGTAATTGATTGAGGGCTGGACAAACTGAAATATGGGCTTGTCATCATAACCCTGCTATTTCTTTGTAGTGAAAATATATGAATGGTCAACTGTAAAATAAGGAATGTTTGCCTAAAGCATAATATTTTGTATAAAAGAGAAGGTTAGCTTTGCAAGGAGAGCAGTCTCCTGAGAATAAACACTGTGTTGTACTTCTAGGATACCTGTTACTGGCTGCAGCCAATAAACAAGATCTTTGACTTCACCAAGAAGACTCTGTGTTTCTGTAGTCTGAAACAGGAAGGACTTGAAGTCTTAGGGTGTGTTCCCTGGCACCACTGGGTTCTGAAAAACCCAGTACTTCAGTTGGCGCCCAACGTGGGGCGATTTCAGCGGTACCGGTCCAAGCCAGAGGTTTGTGAGGAGCTTCGTGTGAAAATTCTGGAGGGAGGCCGCCACTTCATCGACCCCTGTATGTGGACGTGGTCCGAAAATCTTTGCTGCGAGGTTCCCCGCTTTCCAACGGCTACGAAGGACTGCTGCCCTGACTATCGCCCTGTTTTGGACCCTTGATGTTTTGGTAGAGCGAAACGATAAACGAGTCTTCTGGTGACGTCATCGATACAGTTAAGTATAAGTGGAGCGTCTCCCAGTCCTTAGTTTGGTTCTTAGTTTGGTATCCCCTTGGGATCTTTGATTTGGAACTTGCAAGTACCAAAGCCAAGGGATTCGTGTATTCACGAGACTATCGTATTCGATAATCCTTTGAAGTTTGAAGCTAGACTGGAGAGCGAAGATGCCTGGTCTTAGCAGACATGGAAATTTGTTTTGTCTTGGTTATAATAGGGATTCCCGATTGGAGGACTCGTGTCCGGTTCCTCCGATTGGAACTCCAACCTATGAACTATATGTGAAACATGGCATAGGCCCCATCATATATAATGAAGTATGGATCCGATACACCAGGAAAGATGGTGTTTTAAAATGGCCCCAATATGGTAGTTTTGACACAGAGATTCTGGATAATCTGGAGGTTAAACTGGCCGGCCGGCAATGTTTGACTCTTTCCGCCTATGGTGTAAGGAAGCCAAACAGAAGGAAATTAAATTAGCAAAGAGAAATAAGAGGGAAGAGGGTATCTCGATAATGCAAGCTGCCATACAGTTTAAAGATGATGAAGAAGAACAGATAAATGAACAGTTGCACAGGCAACGTAAAATGGTCACCGATAAATGTTATCCAGTTTTTCCGCTTCTTCAGCAAGATGCAGCAAAAGAACTTGAGAAAGATCCTTTAATGTCACACTTGCTGAGGTCGCCACCCCCTTATGCGCAGAATGCTACAGCACCTCTGCAACCTTTAGCTGTGCAACCTCCGGTTATTGTGCCTCAGGTTCTTCCACAGCCGCCAGCTCCTCTTCAGTTGGCTTCTACTACTATGGCACAGCCCCTTCAAGTGCCGCCCACATCGCTACCTGCTCCATCTGTACCTCCTACAACTTTATGTACTACATCGACTGCCTCTTCTGGTGTTCTTCCTGATACTGCCTCTGAGTCTGCCTCTGCGTCTGCCTTGCCTCCCTCTGTTTTTCCTCCTGTTCTTTCATCAACTTCTCCTTCTGTCCGACAGAGAATGACAGATACTGTTGCCAGCCTTATATTTCCTCTCTTTGGGTCGTCTGGTGTGACCCCAGATTCGGAGCGTAAGCAGTCGCGTAGTCAACTGCCTAATTCTCGAGAGAGAGAGAAATGTTTGACGGTATGGCGTGTAAATGGGTTGTTTACCCTTCAAGATACGATGTAGAGTCTGTTATGGATGTCTTCTGTCAATGGGAAGCACCGAAACAAAGATACGTTTTTGAGAAAATGTGTGCTTTCCTTTGTGAGGAATTGGAGGATAATGATTTGGAAACGAATCCGCCTGATTTGTGCTGTGTACGGTTTGAGTTTGCAAAGAGCACGATTGTGGGTTCCGATGTTGAGAAAGTAGTTGCGACGTTGTTGTCCTTTAGGAATAAGGATCCTTCTCAGTCATTGTTCGAACATGACTCCTCTGTTAAAAAAAAGGTGCGACAGTACCCAATGTGAGAAGTCCCTCCGGTATGGCAGGACGCCGTTGAGGCTGATGTTGCTGATCAAATTGATGCTGTCCCAGCTCATTTTTAGCGTGTTTGGGTACATGTTCCGTGGAAGCGAGCTGAAGTTTTAGCCCTTAAGCAGACTTTGCCTGATCCCCGTAAAAACCCTGCAGGGTATTATAAGGAATTATCACAGACTGCAGACTCATGCATTATGAATTTAGCCGACATAGACATGTTATTTGGGAATGTTGTTCCACAGCCTTTGTGGGGATTGATTCGCCATACAGATCATGCGCAAGAGTTAGGTGACTCATGGGCTAATATTAGTGCTGCAAATGATAGACAAGTTGGTGGTGCCAAGCCTGAGCCTTTGGTAGCAGAACTGCCTGCTAGGATCATTACTTACATGAAGACTTTAATGCCTGCGATGCGTGTGAATTGGGATAAAATATCTGTGTGTAAGCAGAAGAAAGATGAAACAGTGTCTGATTTCTTCACCAGGTTTGAGGAAACATTTATCGACCACAGTGGTCAAGATATGAGTACAGAAGGTGATCAACGGTTGTTCGTCGACAAGTTTGTGCACAATTTGCTTGCCGTGCTGTGTAAGAAATTGAAGGATTCAGAGAGTTCTTGGGCCGTTTCCTCTTCAGCACAAATACTGGCTACTGCACAGTACTACGAAAATAGGGATAAAGATGAGAAGGATAGAGCAGACAAGAAAACTAAAGAATTAAAGATGAAGGTTCTTTTACAACAGGCGTATCCGCCACGTGGTGGTCAGAGTAACTATCAGCAACCTCAACAGTTCCAGAGAAACTCGCAAAGGTTCGAGTTTTCTCAACCACGTGTTCCTGTAGGTCCCAATCAGTGTTCATATTTTAAAGAAGAGGGTCATTTCAAGTATAGTTGTCCTATTTTGTTACAGCGTACGAATGATGCTTCTGGCGCAAGAGGTCGAGGTGTTCAACAAGCTCCTAGAGATAGAGGACGTGGAAGTTTCCCCAAGAACACGCGTTCCTTTCCGTCTCAAAACTCAATGAATAGCTTTGACCAGCAACATAACGCGTCTGGTAGGACGGCTCAGTACTATGCTGACAACTAATATGCAGAAGATGAGAACCTGGAAGGTAATAATTGCTAGGACAGCCATAGACGGAGAGAGGGAGTTTTTTTAGTTCCAGTAGATCAGAATGGACCTTATGTTAAGGTGATTACATCAGGTGTGTCGGAGCCTTTTATGTTGGATACTGGTGCTACAAAAAGTTCTATTATGCACTCAAAACTCCCTGGCGCACCTTTGTCTGGCGAGATGAATGTTTCAGTAGGTTTTTCTGGCGCCCCGGTTAGGAACCCGATTTTTAGTCCTATGTCCCTTTCTGTTGGACCTTATGAATTGGAAGCACCCCTTATTCTGACGACAGGTTGTGGTGAAAACTTGTTAGGATTGGATTTGTTGAAAAGATTGTATGCAACATTATATTGTTCTCCTTCGGGAGTACAACTTACACTGGGTAGGAAAATTATCTCTCCAATGTATTTGTCGAAGGATAAACTACCGACCGAATTGTCGTTTCTTCCTGATATCATTTGGGCTACTGGTCCTAATGATGTGGGTCTTTTGGAAATACCGCCTTATGTTGTGACATTAAAAGCCAATGTTAAATTACCACGCATTCAACAATACAAGATCTCTAGTGAAGGTGAAAAGGCGTTGCTAGCGATCATTTATGATTTAATTGAAAAAGATGTAATTGAAGAGACAAGAGGCAACGTTTGTAATAGTCCTGTTCTGCCTGTTTTGAAACGTACTGACCCCTCTAAGCCACCCGTTTACAGGTTCGTGATTGATCTTAGAGAGGTAAATAAAATAGTTGTGCCACAGTTTCCAGTTGTTCCTGATATCACTGCCATATTAACGATTGCCGAGGAGAGCAGGGATATTTTTGGCTTCAGTTTAGGAGGCCGAAGTTTCCGCTTCAAACGCGCTCCTCAAGGCTACTGTGAAAGTCCATCAATATATAGTCAGGCTTTAAAAACACAGCTTGATGCAATTGTTTTACCTGACGGCGCTACCCTTATTCAGTACATCGATGATTTGCTAGTCGCTACAGATACTGAAGAGATTTGTAAAGAAGCCACCTTGTTGTTGTTGCGTCATTTGTCTGATTTACATCACAAAGTGTCCCTTTCGAAACTGCAATATTGTCGACAAGAAGTGACCTACTTAGGTCATCTCTTATCGAAGGAGGGAAGGAAACTGACCTCAGAAAGAATTCAGGCAATTGCAAAATTGAGTGTGCCAAGGACACAGAGAGAAGTACGTGCTTTCTTGGGCATTACATCATACTGCAGACAATGGATACCGAATTTTTCTTTGCTGGCCAAACCTTTGGTAGCATTGACCTATAAAGATACACCGAACCCCGTTCCGTGGTCTGAAGATTGTCAGAAAAGTTTTTCCAAATTGCGTAATGCATTGTGTTCGGCTCCTGTGTTGGGTACCCCCGACTACAGTAAGCCCTTTACACTGTATGTCCATGAGAGAGAGGGTTGTGCATTGTCAGTGCTGACACAGTCTTTTGGAAACAAGCAGCGCACATGCGCATATTTTTCGTCGACTTTGGATCCGGTAGCTAAAGCATTGCCGAGTTGCTTGAGAGCCACAGCGTCAGCAGCTGTTTCTATTCGACAGTCTCCTGGGTTAGTGATGAATAATATGTTGATTGGGATGGTTCCACATGCAGTGGACACGTTGGTAAACAGGACCAAGACACAGCATTTAACTAGTGCTCGATTGTCAGGTTACGAGTTGACACAGTTAGCGAGTCATGTGCACATAAAGAGGTGCAATACGTTGAATCCAGCCACGTTATTGCCGATTTCAGTAGAGACAGTTGATGTTGAACAACATGATTGTTTTCTTAGGACAGAAGAAGAAACGAAAGGGAGAGTAGATCTTAAAGATACTCCTCTTGTAAAGTGTGATGGTACCTTATGGGTGGATGGTTCATGCTTCAAGCTTCCGAATGGTGATACGACTGCAGCATATGCTGTCACAACTTTGCATACGATTGTTGAAGCTGCACGTATACCACATAATTCAGCTCAAGCAGCAGAGCTGATTGCACTTACAAGAGCGTGTGTGTTATCGAAAGGAATGAAAGTGACCATATATACCGACAGCCAGTATGCGTTTGGTGTGGCCCATAGTTTTGGACGATTGTGGAAAGAACGTGGGTTCCTGACTTCGCATGGAACTAAAATTCAGCATGTTCAGTTGGGGAATGAGCTTCTTGAGTCACTGACCTTGCCATTACAAGTTGCGATTGTGAAATGCAGTGCACACAAGAAGGTTACTGATGATGTCGGTCGTGGCAATGCATTTGCTGACGAAATCGCAAAAGAAACAGCAAAAGATGTGATGAATCGAATGTATGTTGCAGGCCCCGCAAGATAGGTTGGTGACGTTGGAATGTGTGAAGATACGATAGAGGGTGTGAAGTCTCTTCAAGCTGAAGCTTCAGAGAAAGAGTTGAATGTGTGGAAAGAAAGTACGGGTAAATTGGATGAAAATGGTTGTTGGGTTAACTTGTCAGAACATTAGCGATGGTTGTTACCCGATGCGTATGTGCTTGCAGTGGTAACAATGGCTCATGGAATGGCCCATATCAGTGTTATAGGGATTTGTAAGTTGTTGGCTCCAGTATGGCAAAATGCTGGAATTCCTAAATGTGCAGAGAATGTGGTCAAGAATTGCATGGTGTGTCTGAAATACAATCCTGGTAGGGGAACCCCTACTCCAGCTGGTCATTTTGCGCCTCTAACGTATCCGTTCGAGGTTTTGCAGCTAGATTTCATCCACATGGAAAGGTGCAACAATCTGAAATACGTACTCGTTGTTTTTTGTGCCTTTTCAAGATGGGTAGAAGCATATTCCTTAAAAGACAACACTGCCTTATCCACAGCTAAAGCCCTTGCCAAAGAATTCTTCCCTAGGTTTGGAATGCCGAGAATGGTCTGGAGTGATAATGGGAGTGAATTTGTGGGTCGAGTGATGATAAAAGTATGTGAGGGGCTAGGTATCCAGCAAAAATTCCACGCTGCAAATCACCCCCAATCAGCTGGACTAGTAGAGTGCTATAATGGCACGCTAAAACTGAAGTTGGCAAAGATACAAGCGAGCTCTGGTCTTAAATGGCCTGACGCTCTGCCTTTAGCACTCCTATCAACAAGAATGACTGTGCATTCGCGAGTGGGACTTAGTCCCTATGAAATTGTGTTCAGCCGCCTGGCCAACATATGGGGAGTGCCAAGACCAACAAAATTCAGTGAGATTGAACGCTCTGTACTGCTTGATTATTTGTATGAATTGACGGCTAAATTGTGTGTTCTACACCAACAGGTTCACGATATTCTGCCTCAGGTCTCTGAAGCTCCAGGACATCTTATCGATCCTGGATCATGGGTGCTGGTCAAGAACTTCCAGCGGACAAAGAATGACCAGCCCTGTTGGACCGGCCCCCACCTCATCCTTCTCTCAACAAGATCAGCTGTTCGAGTGGAAGGGAAAAAGAACTGGATCCACGGCGTACACTGCAAGAGGGTCCCTTTTCCTCTACCGTACGACCGGTGGGTCCAGGAGGGGATTGCTGACTCTGAGACTGAGACTGTGCCTCGTTTTTTGCCATTTAGCGATGCACGTGTAAAAGGAACAATTTCTGAATGAGAAAGTGACAATAATTTGCAAGAAGCTGTGCCACCGTCAATTCGATTGAACACTACAGAGCCTGAACTCTTGTTCCAGAACCAGACAGTACCTGGAAAAAGCCGTTATAATTTGAGACCAAGAACTAAGGACAAATAATTTTTTTCCCGTTCCTTTGCTATTTTTGGAAAGTGCGGCTCTCTCATCTGAGAAACGTTGTTATTTATTTATTTTTTTTCTTTTCGAACCGCCATCTGGGTTCAGCTGTAGGGTCGTGGTTGCCCAAGTCTTTGGAGTGCAGCTGAAGACGTTAGGTCGACAGTTCTGGTCGGTCTAAGGGAGTTGCCCTGGACTGACAGAAGCATTCCCTAGCATAGAACACCCTACCACCGCGAGCAGCAATTAGAGAGGATGGAGTTTTTCAAGAATGAGAGACCTGCCAAACAGATGGATTTTAAAGCTAGAATGTCTATAATAATGACAAAGAAACGATTTTTGATATTATGTATTTTCATGTTGCTTAGTGTAATGACGTTTTTAATAGGATATGTTTTATTCTCTTTTCAAGTGACATTTGCACCCATTACACAGCCCATACCTCCTTCTACTGTTTCCTCGCATTCTTTTCACCCCCTGCCTGAACACGAGTCTGCCAGAAGATTAGAATTTGTCTACAATTCATTCATTCAGCTTCTACACCAACACCAATTAGTAGTGAACACAACTAACTGTTGGGTGTGTGGTCTTATGCCTCATACTACTGATAAAGGTATTCCTTATCTGGTCCTGCCTTTCAGCCATAATGGTTCTGTGTGGGCATATAGAACGGTGTTCATATACGCGTATGAAGCCAACCCCCTACGTTCTGTGAAAGATAATCCTAAGAATAGTGCTCTAGCTAAGGGTATAGTAGATATGATTAGGGAAGATATTTCCTATGAGACTATCCCGAGAGATGAGACACTAGCATATATTGGATGGAACATAACAGGATATGGAGTTACTCTGAGTGGGAACCAGCGAGCAAAGAGATCCTCCCCGATTTGGATTGTACCCCATCAGGGTCACCTATGTCTGCAAGGTAATGGAAAGAATCCCAGAGCTCAGTTAGGGAAAAGTATCTGCACTGAAACATATGTTTTGCGTCTCAGACTTCTCCTTCGTTATTAGCAGCTAAGGGTACCTATTTCATCTGCCATAATAGAGCCTATACATGGTTGCCCCCTGACTTCTCAGGCACATGTTTTGTTTCGTTCCTGTTACCTCCCACCTACACGGCCGCGGCAGATTACCATAAGACAAGGATAGTTAGAGGTGTCATAAGTAAAGAAGACACTACAGTACAAGAATTTGGAGATTTCATAAAGGGTTTTCTGCCGTTTTGGGGCCCTATGGTTAACAGCAGGAACATAAGGCAATTGACAAGGGTGGTTGAATCCACGGTAGTTGAAACCGCTGGTGCCCTTAGTAATTTGACTGCTGAGCTCCAGTCGGATCGCCTTATGACTCTTCAGAACAGGGTCGCATTAGACGTCATACTTGCAGACCGAGGTGGGGTATGTAAAGTGATCCAATCAAGTTGTTGTGTTTTCATCCCAGATAACGCTCCGACAGTCTACCAGGCCATTTCCAAACTGCATAAGATCTCCGAATCTATTCACGTGGATAAAGGAGATTGGTCATTGATGGGGGTGTTCTGGGAGCTGATATCCGCCTGGGGATGGAAGACTCTGGTAGTCATTGGGATGATCTTAGCCATTCTTTTCCTGTCCTGTTTGTGTGTACAGTGTGCTCCTGCAATATGTGGCCTCTGTGCTACATCGTGTGCAAGGAAACCTGTATCAAAAGATGAGCTAAATAATAGGATGATGCTACAGCAACATCTCAACGACTTTATGAATATAGACCTGGACTCAGATTAGCTTGAGTATAGGTTATTGCCTATGTAAGGGCAAAAGGAGGGTCTGTGGTACTGAAAATTCTGGACCCGTGTTATAAACATTGTCGTATCACAACGATTTTGGTATCAGCAGACCGAGAATGATTAGAATAGTATGCACAAGCATTGTATTCATGTTCGGGTGACGAAATCACCCGAATATCAGAGTTTCCGTCCTGAAACTCTCGGGTTCCATTGTAACGACAGCCATTTTGTGATTGCACTCACATAGGCCAATGACTAATGCCGAAAACGAGTCTGAAGGACACGTACATCTTTGCTGACTCCTCTGTGACCTGGGCAAGCTGACTCCACTGCCTGAAGCCAAACCTGTTCGGCCAGTTTCTTTCCCAGTGGCCGAATGAGATTAGTATCAAGGCACAACACATCATAAAACCTTTCATCACACACAAACCATACCTAATCTTACACGCACCTGTCCCTGTTTCTTTCTTTATGACTTGCTTTACAAGGAGGAGGTGCCTGTTTATATTGGGGGTCCGTCGATATCTGATGAAAGTACTGAGCCTTGCCGGGTAATTGATTGAGGGCTGGACAAACTGAAATATGGGCTTGTCATCATAACCCTGCTATTTCTTTGTAGTGAAAATATATGAATGGTCAACTGTAAAATAAGGAATGTTTGCCTAAAGCATAATATTTTGTATAAAAGAGAAGGTTAGCTTTGCAAGGAGAGCAGTCTCCTGAGAATATACACCGTGTTGTACTTCTAAGATACCTGTTACTGGCTGCAGCCAATAAACAAGATCTTTGACTTCACCAAGAAGACTCTGTGTTTCTGTAGTCTGAAACAGGAAGGACTCGAAGTCTTAGGGTGTGTTCCCTGGCACCACTGGGTTCTGAAAAACCCAGTACTTCAAGGTGGGGATGTTCATTCAAAAAGACCACTCTACAACAGCAACCCTATTCAAATACTGCATATCTGGTGCTCCTTAGAGTCATGTTAGCATGCAAAACTGAGGAGCCCAGGATGATCTCTGAAGTTTTTAGTTGGTAACACCCCTCCACTCTCCTCAATTCATTTTCTAGATCCTTGCTGGTGGCAACATTTTACAAATTGTCAAATGGAGTAGCTATAGCCACGTTGATGCATTTTATGGATTTTCGGGCGTGGTAGCAGTAGACAGGGTGATGACTACAGACCTCACAATTTGAAAGAACATAATATACATTGTTTTTGCATTGACAAGTGTGGATGGAAGACTGTTTGAGATCACCTTTGATGCACCTGTCATACCTGTTATATGGATGCAATCAGAGTGGAGGATAGAGAAAGGTGTATGTCCATGGGGTAATAGAAGTGGCCACTACATCTAATACATTTTTCCCCATTCCCTGTTTCCTTTGGCTCCAAATACTATCTGAGGGAAATATACAAACCTTCCCTCCAGAGGTGACTACTCGAGATGTCCTGCTGCCATTTTAGCACCAGCCTTTTCAGTGCCTTGAGGAAGCAAGGTAAAATGTGCTGTATTCAGAAACCCCACATAGAAAGAAAACTCTTTTTCAACCTGGCTGGCAGTGATTTTGAATTTTTTGAATTCACTGGCACAAATTGGCAGTGGGCTGTTTCTCTGCAGGCAAGGACTATGTTATAACTTGGATTTCAACTTCAGATTATTGAAAACCACACTTGCAATTAACAGACCTGCATGAACCATGCTTTTGTGCTTCTTGAATGTAGTACGTCTACTGACTGGTCCTCATGGCTAGGGATGGGCCGAATTCCCTGCTAAAAGCTTGTTGGTTGTGCCCTGATGTTAGTGCTGGCATTACTTGTCTATAAACTACAGCTAGAACACAGAATTAAGAGACACAAAGTCATCAAGCCATCTCCATCCCTTGACTAAGATCAGAGGAGGGGTCCATCTTCAAGTGCTGGTGAGGTCAAGAGAAATCCATCACTGTGCTGATGTTTGCATGTTGCCTTTTGTTCACCTTCATATGAATCCTCCATTCATTTGCTTATTGTCAGTACCCAAGAGTCTCCACCTACTATTGAGTGCACATGAACTAATCACCAGTAGGGGATCCAACAGAGGGTGGGGGGGGGGCAGAGGTTTCATCTATACTTGATCCCATCTCTGGAACAACTTACCATAACAGTTGAGAAGCCAACCTAACCACCTGATTTTAAGAAAACATCTTAAAACCTGGCTTTTTTCCTGTCCTTGAATTGAGAGGTAAAAAAAATCAGCTTACACCAATAGGATTGTAGTCAGTAAGGCCAATCTTTATACTTTTTGAAGAACATTTTTGAAATAAAATTGGAATTTAAAATTCATACCAGTGGGGTTGCATGTTTGATGAGGTCATCGACTACAGGTAATTTATCTGAACCCAATCCTCCCAGATGCGCTGACACAGTACCTGGAGCACAGAGATGGAAAACACACAATCAGCGCAATTACAAAAGTAATATGTTTTACAAAAAGCATTGACAAATGTGTTTCCTACATTGGGTTATTTTGTCTCCCCAGTTTTTGCCACATCTCGTCTTCAAGATGACAACATGGCCCGATTCACAAAGGTAAACTTAGACCATAAGTTTAGACTGTGGACCCGATAAACAAAGGTAAATTGATACCAAAAGGTTAGACCAAAAGTCTAACTTTACTCCTAGCAAAGTTAAACTTTTGGTCTAAGTTTAGACTTTTGGTCTAAGTTTACCTTTGTGAATCGGGCCCAGGGATTTACTTCTATGCATAGTTGATTTAGATGCAGTATTATTGGAAAATATATGAACAGCATCGAAATGGCACAATACTAGTGATGACATTAATATGCAAGACACTGAACAAACAAGTTGCAGCTCTTCACTCTCTAGAAAGCTGAGTCCCTGCTGAAATTCCTGGAGATCTGCTTGTAAGGATCGCTCAGTAAAACTCCTGCGTGAACAGAAAAGTGGGGCTCAAACCATCTTATCGCAGTTGTAGTTAAAAGATGAAGATGCACCTTGTGTGGGATTTCATCGCACCATCTTGACTATTGTTTCTAAGCTTTTCTCTCGATGTCAAAGGTAAAAGGTATTAATGATCACCTCAACCAGATAGGTTAGAAGAAACACCACATGGAGACAATTTCCAGAGTTTATCCTGAGCAAACGGATATCAAGATAATATAGCAATATAATCTCTCTAACAGTGGGGTGGTCATGCCCCCTACCTCCCAGAATGTAATGAGGTGCCCCTGACTCTCCCATATCTCACATATATTCATTGGTCTTGAGATGAATGGGGTCCCCCTGAAGGGTTGGAAGCCCACCTGCGCCACAGGATCTCCAGAGGCCTGTGTTTTGCCCATAACATCCTTAAGATAGATAGATAGATAGATAGATAGATAGATAGATAGATAGATAGATAGATAGATAGATAGATAGATAGATAGACAGATAGAAAATACCCTATGCCCGCTATGGCCAGTCCAGCCCTACTGCTATGGGGCGATCCTATTACACGTTTAGACTTTCTGGCAATAGCCAATACCCAGATTTTTTTTTTTGCATAATAATGTTCTTGTCCCCATTAGATCAGTGGGTTACTCGTTATAAGGCAACATCTTCTTCAGAAGGTACATTGTGATCATGGGATCCTCTTGCAAACACAGTGGGTAATAAAGTGTAATTAGTGTACTATGAATCTAGAGACATCACTGAGGGCATGAAACCTGCAAAACAGTATGGCCAGTCTGGGAAAGGTGCTTGCAGTGTATGAGATATATGACTGCTGGCAAGCATCTCTTGAAACTTTATATATAATAGTGAAATCCGCACCACTTACGAGGAACTTTTTTTTTAGGATGCATAGGTGATATTGGACTCTGATGGGCTTCCAAAGATCAGACGAGGCAGCAGTGGTTCTTGCCAGAAGTATGGCTCCCCAGCTGTAAATGATCTACGTATATTCCTGCATTGTTCAGCTCTCCCATGCTTCTGGTTAGCAAGGCTTAAGACTATCTCACATATCTTAAAGATGGCAGCTCGTCCTTATGGGCTTTGGTTGGGGCTCCACTCGCTTTCCGTTCGCTCTGCTTCTTTTTTTTTTACACTAATTAGGAACGATGTCTTATTATTCACTATTAGCTTAATAAACATGCATTGGCAATGCCAATAGGTCTCGCCTATACAATCCCTATTGGCTTTGTTTTGCTGTGTTGTACACCAGTGTGGCTCCTGTACAGCATGGCTAAAGGTTAGAGGAGTGGAGTGTCAGATTGGAGTGGGGGAGTAGAGTTGCAGAGTAGATTTGTCTGAATGTTAAGGAGTGAAGTAGGAGGATTAGAGTGTTGTAGAGTTGAGCAGAGGGAAGTAGGATTCAGTGACAGAGTGTGTTGTAGAGTGGAGTGGAGTAGGGTGGAATAGGGTGGAGTGGGTTAGAGTGGATTGAGGTAATGCAATAGATTGAACTGGATTATTATGGAATGGATTGGATTGGGGTGGTTTGAGTGGTGTGTGGTGGATTGGAGTCGGTGGATTGAAATGGGGTGAGGTGGATGGGATTGGGGTGGATTAGAGTGGCACGGATTAGATTGGATTGGGTGGGTGGTTAGTATTGGAGTGATAGGGCTGGAGTGGGGTTGATTGGGGTGGGGTGGACTGGATTGGGTGGGGTGGATTAGATTGGATTGGGGCAGATTGGATTGGAGTGGGGTGTGTGTGAGAAAAGGCCTCTTTTTGATATGATTAGCCCCTCAATTTTTTGCCTGATGTAGGATGTAGCCTAGAAATCGTAGTGTCCAGGGCCCGTGCCAACCAGGTTCCCTGGGTCAGAGCTCTTTCCCTAAAACTGTTGTGATGCATTGGCACAATTGGATACACCTTTGGCTACCACTACGAGACCTTAGTAAAAAGTACGTAAGTACCCAGGGCATGAGGTACTATGGGTAGTCCCGTGAGGGCAGCAAGACTGATTGTGCCACCCTCTAGGGCCATGTAACCAGATGCAGTGTACTGGTGCAAACCTACAACACAAACTTGACATGGCAAACTGCCTGTGTGCCTTGTCCACCATACACTGCATATACTATGAGTAAGACACCCCTCTGGCAGGCCTTTCATCCCTAAGGCAGGGTGCACCATAGCATATCTGAGGGCATAGTTGCATGAGCAATATGCCCCCACTGTGTCCTTTGTAAACCTAGGACACAGTGAGTGAACAGAACAGCCATTTTAATACATGTACTGGACACTGATCAACACAAGTTTCCCAGCTACATGATGGGCACTCTGAACCCTGGGTTGTTTGGTATCAGACAACTCAGAATGACAAATCCAAACTGGTGCCAGTATTGGATTTATCCCTAAATGTACCCAGAGGTCACTTTATAGGTGTCCCCTGCAAAAGCTAACTACCCTGCCGTGGTTGCTGACTGGTTCTATCCAGCCTGCCACCTCCAGACACCCCATCTACAAACCTTGGGGGAGAGTCCTGTCTCTCTGGTTTGTAGAACAATGTACTTCATGGGTTGAGGTCCTAACACCCCCTCCTCCCCTCCAGGAATGTGCACTGCTCAGGTACCAAGCTTCAAAGGACTTACCACCTTTGAAACTCGACCCCCAGGCCTGCTGCTAGCAGCAGATGGTCAACCCCTTTGTAAAACCCCACTTTTGGTGGGAGCATAGGTGGGAAACTGCACAAAGAGTAGGGTGAGTCGGCCCCACATGGCATGCAACACCTCTAAGGTGTTGCATGTGAGGTGGGCACTCCATTTAATTTTCATCCATCTTAGATGGAAGGAAAATAGCCAATCAGGGATAGGGAAGTGACCTGTCCCACAGGAGGTGGTCACTAGAGTGGGTGTAGCCACCCAAAGGTAAGTGTCCCATTGGGCAGTACCAAGTTCCCCCTAAAATACCTACTAAATACAGTTTTTATTGAGCACCCCTAGGCCAGGTAATCAGATTCAAAGGACACAAAGAAGACCAGCACCAAGAAGATTCAAGGCACGAGAACTGTAAACCTGCAGCACAAAGAAAAGGCGCCTAGCTCTTCCTGCTGCACCCAGGACCTATCGCCACTGAGGAACTGGTGGACAACTGGACTGACCTCAAGAAACCCAGAGGACGTCCAGACTTCTCCAAATGCCCAAGAATTCCATCCATAGTGGAGGTACCACTCTGAAACAAAGAAGAAACCAGCTACCCAGTGAGGGTCACTTCAATGACTGGCCACTGACTCCCAAACCGGAAGTTGCAGCCAAACTCTATGACAAACCAATGACCGCAAGGACAAACCCTGATAGTGTGCCAAGTTTTGTGGCACTGCACCCTCCAGTGGTTGAACCGTACCAATACCCTGGGTACTGGTCAGCTGACAGCGGACCCCAACAAAACCAGCCAGCCCTGGGCCGAAAAATTATCAGGAGGAAGCTTTAGTCAAGGGACTTCAAGAACACCCAAGACCTCCTGCAACAGTGTCCCCCGTTGTCCTGCAAACGACCCTTGAAGTGGCATACATCCAGATCCCAAGGGCATCTTTGCGCACAGCTCCTGGCTCACCAATTCACTCTGCACCCATCCTCCTTTTGCCCTGCAATTAAGAACCTCCTATGCCCTAAGGGTTCCTCATCCCTTGCAACCTTTACACTCCAAGGGTACCCCAAGAAACTTCCTCTAAACCTACCTGTGCAATGCTTTTTCAAGTGGTCCCTCGCAGTGGCCCTGCACCAGCTCCAGAGACTTTTCATTGCTGCTGCCCCCAGAACCAGGAGCCGCCCAAACTTCTCCAGCTGGCACGGTGTGCCCACCAACGACCTCAATCAACCTGCAAAAGAACTTGGTAACTCAACTGTACGATGTTATATGTATTTTTAAAAGTGACTTTCCATTAATTCCTATAGTGCGCAATTACACACAAAAAGACAACTTTTATGAAACTTACTAAAATTACTTTACCAATTTTGTTAATCTTGGTCTTAAAAATGACATACAAATCTGAAGTATTTTTATAAATTTGTCTCAAGTTATTCCATTGAAAGTGTGAGTTGTATGATTGATATTGTATGTACACGAATGCTTTGCACTTCTCCAAGATTGGCCTAACTGCTCAACCAAGCTACCTTAAAAATTAGAGTACTAGGTTTACTTCTTTAAACCAACGTGTGGTTGCCTGGGCCCCATGCATAGTGTGCCTAGCTTTGTACACTACATGTGGGCCAGCCTCCAACATTTGGTGGACCAACGGTAGGATAAAGACTTTTCATTTGCTGATACCACTCTGTCCTTTTTGTGAGCGCACGTATAACTCTCCAAATTGCCTGTAGTTAATTATGTTTAATTTTTAATTGACTAAACATTTTTTTGAAACTGTTTGAAATAAGTGTTAGGGCTCTGTTAAGCCACTACAACTCTACCAATTTTTTTTTTAATTCCTTAAATTAGTTGGCCTATCCAAAAAGGGAATTCTAAATGTCTAAAAATGTCCCAAATTTAGTAAAGTAAAAATCATGGATGCAGAGACCAAGACCCAGGAGTTCAACCTGGAACCTTATGAGGCATAAAGCTATGACCAATTAAGGAAACTCTTCAGTCTGTACCAAAATTAATACTGGAAAACCTACATTTCTGGTGGCTCGATATGAAAATGATGATCCCTCAGATTATGGAGAAGATGATGCATCTGTGGTGGGTGAAGTAGATCCTGTGGAAAGTGGGGATGAGGGGAGCTCCTCTTCTACCAGAAGCTCTAGAGCAACCCCAGAAACAAACCTGGACATTGCCAGGCTAACCAACAGACTGGCCCTAGAGAGTCAGCTCTTGGAAATAGAAAAACAGAGAAAAGAGTTGGGCTTAGGACCCATCTCTGGTGGCCGCATACAACTGTTGAAGGAAAAATCTTTCAACATTAAACTCCTAAAAGGAATGGTCCCTCCCTTCACTGAAGGAGATGATATAGTTAAATGGTATTTTGCCGTTGAAGAGCCTGCATTGGGTGGGAGATTGAGAAAAGGCATTGGGGCCACACTGTTGTGCAGAGTTATTCTCAGGAAAGTGCAGGTATAGGCTCCTGGCCCTGAATGAGACAAATTCTAAATCATATGACCTCATAAAGGGTACCCTGATTGAGGGTTTTGGATTTCCAACTGAAGAGTACAGAATAAAGTTCAGGAAGACTCGGAAAAACCCAGAGCCAGACTTGGGTAGGTTTTGTAGACTATTCAGTAGAAATGCTGGGTGGTTGGTTAGCTGGAAACAAGGTGCAAGATTATGATGGGCTGTATAACCTGTTCATGAAAGAGTGCCTTCTGAGTAATTGTTTAAATGATAGGCTACATCAATATCTGGTAGACCTGGTTCCACTTTCCCCTCAAGAATTGGGGAGGAAGGCAGACCATTGGTTCAGGACAAGGGTGACCAGAACTACCACTGCTGGGGGAGACGAAACGAAAGAGGTCATACTCCTCCTTCAAGGGAAAGATGAGAGCCCAAACAAAAACAACAAAGAGCCTTCTCAAGCCCCCCAAAAACCTGCACAGGAGGGTGGTCCATGAGACTCCTTACAGTCCTGTTGTGGGTACAAAGGGAGACACTTTGATCCCAGCAATGCTTGGTGCCCTGACTTCAAAGCTAAAGGGCACCAAACTGGAGATGCGGGCTGTAAAAATAAAAAGAATGCCTGAAGTCAATCTACAGTAAAAGCAGTTGCCAATCTCCAGACGGGGTCAGAGGTGTGGCCTGACCATGTAAGTGACCCCACAGAGGCAACCTTAGTCACTGAGGATGGGGTAGAATTATCCTTTGCTGCCTGAGCAAGTCATATGCAAAAATACAGGAATCACCCTTTGATTAATGGGGAAAAAGTGTAAACAGTGAGGGACACAGGAGCTAGTGTTACCATGGTAACTCAGCACTTGGTCTACTCAAATCAGTTCTGGGTAGGGAAGCCTTATCCTGGCACCAATAATGACAATTAGATAAAGTTCAATCCCATGGCTAAGGTAACCTGTGATTGGAGGGAGTACTAGAGCAAAAATATGTCATTGTGTCGTTATCAATCCCTGTAGATTGCCAGCTTGGCAGTGACCTGGAGCATTCCCCCTGGGCTGATGTAGAACTGAAGACCAATGCAGCAATGCTAGGGATGCCTGAGTGGGCATGTGTCAAGACAAGGGCACAAAGCAAACTTCGAAGATAAAAAGGAAAGCTGGATCCTGAAATAGTGGACCAGCCTCCCATGAGAAAAGGCAAGAAGACTAGGGGACCAGCATCAAAACAGATCACAAACCAGGACCCCTCTTCTCAGGAGGAGGAGCCAACCTTCTTGGAAGGATTTGAGCCTGAAGAGCTGGGTCTTACCTACCAGAGCTCTTGGGCCCAGGGTGGCAGTCCAGGAAAGATCTATGCCAGGGGCAGAAGACCTGCCCCACTCTTGAAGGCCTGAGGCAGCAAGCTACATAGGAAGAGTTAGGGAATGTCAGTGGTACCCACAGAGTTTATTGGGAGGAGTGGCTCTTGTACACTGAGGCCAGAGACCTCAAGCCTGGTGCAACCCTTTGAAAGTCTAGGGGTCAAGGCTGTTGGACCCCTTGACCCTCAAACAGTATCAGGACACAGATACTAGTGGTAGTAGATCATGCCACTAGATACGCTGAGGCTAAACGCCTTAGGACCATTACTGAGCCTGCAGTTGCCAAAGACCTCCTAGGTAGCTTCACCTGGGTAGGGTTCCCTAAGCTAGGTAGCATCAGACAGAGGTTCAAACTTCATGTCTGCATACTTAAAACACATGTGGCAGAAATGTGGGGTGACCTTTAAGTTCACCACCCCATATATCCACAAACAAATGGGCTGGTTGAGAGATTTAACTAAACCCTAACAAGCATGATTGGAGGACTCCCTGAAAAGCTCAGGATGATATGGGATGTCCTACTTCCTTGCCTGCTGTTTGCCTACAGGGAAGTGCCACAAAACTGAGTAGGTTTCTATAGCTGCCCCCCTCACAGAACTAACCTCCAAGAAGATGCCCAAAAAGGTTAACTGAAGAGTGAATTGCCAAAAGGCCTTTGACACTCTGAAGGAAGCCATGTGCTCTGCTCCAGTCCTACAAGCGCCTGACTACTCCAGGCAATTTATAGTCCAAACAGATGCTTTTGAAATGGGGATAGGAGCAGTCCTTTACCAGAAAAATGATGATGGACATGACCAGCCAGTTGCTTTTATAAGCAAGAAACTACTCCCCAAGGAACACAATTGGAGTGCCATATAGAGGGAAGTCTTTGCTGTGGTTTGGGCCCTGAAGAAGCTGATGCCATACCTGTTTGGCTCTCACTTCATAGTTCAGACTGACCACAGGCCTCTTAGAAGGCTACAACAGATGAAAGGTGAAAACCCCAAACTGCTTAGGTGGTCCATTTCCCTACAGGGAATGGACTTTCAAGTGGAACAGAGACCACCTGGGACTACCCATGCCAACGAAGATGACCTTTCCATGTTCTTCCACTTAGATGATGAAGCCTCTGTAGGGAAGGGGTAGTCTCATCCTCTTTCATTTAGGGGGGTTGTATGAGAAAAGGCCTCTTTTTGACATGGTTAGTCCCCACTTTTTTGCTGATGTATGCTATGTAGCCTGCAATTTGTAGTGCCTAGGACCCCTGCTAACCAGGTTCCCTGGGACAGAGCTCTTTCCCCAAATCTCTTGTGATGCATTGGCCCAATTGGATACACCTTTAGCTACCACTATAAGTGCCTAGTAAAAGGTACTTAAGTGCCCTGGGCATGGGGTACTATGGGTAGGCCCCTTTGGGCAGCAGCAATGATTGTGCCATCTTCTAGGGCCATGCATTCAGATGCCTGAAGCTCTGCCATTGCAGGCTGCGTGTACTGGTGCAAACCTAAAACACAGAATCAACATGGCACACTGCCTGTGTGCCCTGTGCACCATACACTGCATATACTATGAGTAAGACACCCCTCTGGCAGGCCTTTCATCCCTAAGGCAGGGTGCACCATAGCATATGTGAGGGCATAGTTGCATGAGCAATATACCCCCACTGTGTCCTTTGTAAACCTAGGACACAGTGAGAGAACAGAACAGACATTTTAGTACATGTACTGGACACTGATCAACACGAGTTTCCCAGCTACATGATGGCCACTCTGAACCCTGGGTTGTTTGATATCAAACAATTCAGAGTGATAAATCCAAACTGGTACTAGTATTGGATTTATCCCTAAATGTTCCCAGGGGTCGGCTTAGAGGTACCCCCTGCAAAAGCTAACTACCCTTACATGGTTGTTGACTGGTTCTATCCAGCCTGTCACCTCCAGACACCCACGCTACAAACCTTGGGGGAGAACCCTCTCTCTGGGGTTTTCAGAACAATGCTGTTCCTGGGTGGAGGTGCTAACATCCCCTCCCTCAGGAATGCGCACTGCAAGCTTGAAAGGGCTTACCGCCTTTGAAACTCGACCCCCAGGCCTGCTGCTAGCAGCGGATGGTCAACCCCTTTGTAAACCCCCACTTTTAGCAGGAGCAAAGGTGGGAAACTGCACAAATAGTAGGGGGAGTGACCCCACTTGGCATCCACCACCACTTAAGTGTTGCCTGCAAAGGGGTCGCTCCCTTTCATTTTCCTCCATCTTAGATGGAAGGAAAATAGCAAATCATGGATAGGGAAGTGACCCTTCCCCCTGAAACGCCCACTAAATACAGTGTTTAGTCGGCACCCCTAGACCAGGTAATAAGATTCAAAGGACCCAAAGAAGACCACCCCCAAGAAGATCCAAGGCAGAGAACTGTGGACGTGCTGCACAAAGAAAAGGTGCCAAACCCTGCCTCTTGCACCCAGGACCCAACATTCGCTGCTAAGGAGCTGCTGGACAACTGGACTGACCTCAAGAACCCCAGAGGACCTCCAGGCCTCACAATTGCCCAACAACTCCCTTCAGAGTGGAGGTACCACTCTGCAACAAAGAAGAAACCAGCAACCTAGTGAGGGTCACTTAACTGACTGGCCACTAACTCCTGCACCAGAAGTTGCAGCCAGACCTGACCTCACACCAATAACCATGAGGATAAACCCTGCAAGTGTGCCACATTTGGTGGTACTACACCCCCCCAGTGGTTGAATCGTACCAATACCCTGGGTACTGGTCAGCTGATATCAGACACCAGGAAAACCAGCCTTCACTGGGCTGAAAAAGGATCAGGAGGAAGCCCCAATCAAAGGACTTCAGGAACACCCAAGAGCTCCTGCCACAGTGCCCCCATTGTCCTTGAAAGAACCCTTGAAATGACTTACCTCCATATCCAAAGGGCATCTTTGTGCACAGCTCCTGGCTCACCAATTCGCTCTGCACCCAGCCACCCTGTGCCCTGCAACAAAGAACCTGCTGTGTCTTAAGGGTCCCTCACCCCTTGCGGTCTCGAAACTCAAAGGGGACATCAAAGAAGCAACTCTAAACTTACCTGTGCAGTGCTTTTCCAAGTGGTCCTTCGCAGTGGTTCTGCACCAGCCCCAGAGACTTTTCATTGCGGCTCCCCCCAGAACTGGGAGATGACCCAACTTCTCCAGCTGGCACTGTGTGACTACCGACGACCTCGACCAACCTGCAAACGAAGTACTTGGTAACTCAACTGTGCGATTTTGTATGTATTTCTGAAGGTGACTTTCCATTGATTCCTGTGAAGCGTAATTACACACAAAATACTACTTTTATTAAACTTGAAAAATCCATATCTCAAAAAGTACTTAATCAATTTTGATAAATTTGGTCTTAAAAATTACATATAAATCTGAAATATGTTTATAAATTGATCCTGAGTTATTTCTTCGAAAGTGTGAGTTGCATGATTGATACTGTCACTTAAACTAATGCTTTGCACTTATCCAAGATTGGCCTAACTGCTTAACCAAGCTACCTTAAAAATTAGAGCATTAGGGGACCTAGTTTTTACCTCTGTAAACCAACATGTGGTTGGCTGGACCCCCTGCACAGTGTGTCTAGCTTTGCACACTACAGAGAGGACCAGCCTCCTACCGTGTGTTGGATTGGATTGTGGTGGATTAGAATGGGGTGGATTGGAGTTGATTGGATTGCATGGAGGTGGTGTGAATTGGAGTATGGTTGGGTGGATGGATTGGATTGTAGTGGGGTGGAGTGAACTGGGATAGAGTGAGGTGGATTGTGGTAGAGTGTGGTGTATTGATGGATTGGATTGGGGTAGAGTGAACTGGACTAGGATGGATTGGACTGGGGTGGATTGCATTGAGGTGAGGTAGATTGGATTGGCATGGGGTGGGGTGGACTACAGTGGTGTAGTCTGCAGTGGAGTGTACTGGACTGGGGCAGACTGGACTGGGGTGTATAAGAGTGCAGTGGAATGTGGTGGATTGGGCTGAGTGGGGTGGATTAGGGTGTGATGGGTAGATTGGATTGAGTGTGGTGGGTTGGATTGGGTAAAATTGTATAGCAGTGGTGTGGACTGGATTTTGGTGGGGTGGATTGGACTGGAGTGGGGTTGATTGGATTTGGGAGTGGTGTCCATGATTGAAGTGGGAAAGATTAAGGTGGTTTGGAGGGTGGTGGATTCAACTGGAGTACGGTGGATTAATGTGGACAAGATTGGACTGAGTGGGGAGGATTAAAGTGTATTGTATTGAAGTGGGGGTGGTCTGTATCAGAGTGAGTTGGATTGGGTAGTGGTGAAATTGATTGGAGTGGGGTGGATTGATTTGGAGTGGGGTAGTTTGTACTGCAGTACGGTGGGCTGGATTGGACTGGGGTGCGATGATTGGAGTGGTGTGAGATGATTGGAGTGGAGTGGGATGGACTGGACTGGGGAGTGGTGGATTGGGGTGAGATGTATCGGATTGGAGTGGAGTAAATTGGACTGGCTGGATTGGGGTGGATTGAATTGGTGTGGTCTGGATTGGATTGGAATGGTTTGAGCGGGACTGGGTAGTAGTGTGCCGGATTAGAGTAGGGTGAATTGGAATGGAGTGGGATGGATTGGGGTGAGGTGGATTAGATTGGAGTAGGTCAGATTATTTTGGAATGTAGTAGGTTGTTTTGCATTGTAGTGGGGCAGGTTGGAGGGGGCCAGGTTGTTTTGGATAAAAGTGGGACAGTTTGGAGTGGGGCAAATTGAAATGGATTAGAGTGGGTCAGTTTACTTTGGATTGAAGTGGGGCAGATTATTTTGGATGGAGGGCAGATTGGAGTGAAGCAGATTGTTCTGGATTGGAATGGGGCAGATTGGAGTGGGACAGATTGTTTTGGATTGGAGTGGGCAGATTTTTTTGGATTGGAGTGGGGAAGTTTGTATTAGGGTAGACTGGCGTGGGGTGGATTGGTTTGGTGTGGGGTTGATTGGATGGGAGTGGGTTGGAGTGGGGTGAAGTGGGATGGAGTAGGGTGGATTGGATTTAGGTAAGGTAGATTGTATTGGAGTGGGGCATATTGTTTTGGATTGGAATGGGGCAGATTGGAGTGGGGTGTACTGTTTTTGATTGGAGTGGGGCAGACTGGAGTATGGCGCTTTGGAGGGGGGCAGATTATTTTAGGTTGGAGTGAGGCAGATTGGAGTCGGGCGGGCATGAGTGGGACAGATTGTGTTGGACTGAAGTAGGCAGATAGGAGTGGGGCAGATTGAAGTGGGGCCGATTGTTTTAAACTGCAATGGGGCAGATTGCTTTGGATTAGAGTGCAGCGGATTGGATTGGGGCAAATTGTTTTGGATTGGAGTGTGGCATATTGTTTTGGATTGGAGCGTGGCAGACTGCTTTTGATTAGAGTGGGGCATATCAGAGTGTGGCACATTGGAGTCGGGCAGATTGTTATGGATTGGAGTGGGGCATATTAGAGTGGGACAGGTTGTTTTGGATTGCAGTGGGGCAGATTGTTTTGGATTGCAGTGGGGCAGATTGGAGTCGGGCAAATGTTTTGGACTGGAGTGTAGCAGATTGCAGTGAGGCAGATTATTCTGGATTGGGGCACAATGGATTGGGGCATATTGCTTTGGATTGGAGTGAGGCGTATTGTTTTGGACTGAAGTGGGGCATATTGTTTTGGACTGCAGTAGGGCATATTGGAATGAGGCAGATGGGAGTCTGCAGATTGGAGTGGTGCAGATTGGAGTGGGCAGATTGTTTTGATTGGAGTGGGGTACATTGCTGTGGAGTGGTGCAGATTGTTTTTGATTAGAGGGGGCGAATTAGATTGGGGTGGGTTGGGGGGATTGAAGTGGGTTGGGTTGGAGTGGACTGGATTGGGGTTGGGTGGATGGGTCTGGGGTAAAGTGGATTGGATTGGGGTGGATAGTAGTGGATAGATTGGGGTGCACTGCATGATTATGTGTTAAAGCATAATTTCAGAGATTACATGTAATAAAAAAACAAAGACGCTTTGCAATATTTCGAACAAGTTAATTGTCATCTTTTGAGAACAGAGACCACGAGCAAAAACAAAAGAAAACATGAGTGGAAAGTGAGAAAAGAAAACTAAATGAGAGCTAGTGTTAGAAAAAAAAGAACTTGTAATGTTGTTTGTCTGCTAGGTATGTTTTTGCCAGTTACAGGATTTCTGTTTGAGGGGCACTAGAAGCTAAAAAGAACAAAGTCGTACTTTGATCACATTGGGAGCAGCGGACAGGCACTAATTACATTGAATTAATCAGTGCTTTATCCCTGCTCCTCACAGAGGAATGGAAATGATGCCAGGCGTGCCCTGACGAATTACGAGGGTGTTAGGAAGAGTGACACGTAAACCAACAAATGGTGGGCGCAGTCGGGCTCTAAGCCCTTTACGGAATACAACAGAGTCTTGCAAGTGAGACGCACGCGCTAGCACATTCACTCACAGGCTCGACCCTAACAAAGGAGTGCAATTAGCTGAAATATGAACTACTTTTAAACAAATGTATGTGTGTGCTTGCACGAGTGTGCATTTATGTGGGAGAGTGTGTTTAAGTGTCGATATATGTGTATGTGTAAGCATGTGCTTGTGAGTGAAACTGAAGGTCAAAGGATGTGTGATGTCACTTCTGCTACCCATGGCATTTTGGTGAATTGGCATTCATGAGCTTGGTGTGTCAATGAGAAATAATCGATTATCCTTGTGTTTAAAGGTTGCTGGTTGGACAGCGGAAAGGCAGTTTGTAGATTGAGCAGCATCCTCTGACAATCAGAGGAAGGTTGGGTGCTATGTAACACTTCTTCCACCTGGAAACTGCTACTACTATGAAGGTTCCACGCAAGCATTGGGCACCACATTCAGGGTTGTAGCTTCAGGGAAGGGAGTTGTTTGGGGTGTTACAGCCCCCTAATAAATGCATTCTCTAGTAAATTGTTACTGACTTAAGTTGAGTTACATTTTACATATACACACAGACCAAAAAAGACACACACAGTATTGTCTCTTAAGAATGGTTTATTTTACAAAACTGTTGAGTTTATAGTACCACTAACAATCCCCACTCCTCTCCCTTTCCACTGCTCCACCCAGTGAGATGTCTACAATATGCGGATGACATTGTGCTCTTCAGTCGCATGCCGATCGGTCTTCAGCGCTTAATCTCTAAATTAGATGAATACATTGTTACCCTGGGCCTCAAACTTAACTGTAAAAGAAATAAAATAATTTTCTTTGGTACTGTTGAAATGTTTATTTTGCATTCCACAAAACATCTCACAAGCACAGATGAGACTGGAGTTTGGCCTTTTTGATCAAGCCTCGTCAGAATGGCTACAATTTCAAAATTATGCAAGAAGCTTAAATTAGCACTGATAGATTAGTTGGATGTTCAGTGTAGGTTGGAGATGAAGGGGGTCATTCTGAACCCGGCGGTCAAGGACCGCCGGGGCCAGGGTCGGCGGGAGCACCGCCAACAGGCTGGCGGTGCCCGGCAGGGCATTCTGACCGCAGCAGTTTGGCCGCGGTCAGAACAGGAAAACCGGCGGTCTCCCGCCGGTTTTCCACTGCCCTAACGAATCCTCCATGGCGGCGCAGCAAGCTGCGCCGCCATGTGGATTCTGACACCCCATACCGCCATCCTGTTCCTGGCGGTTCTCCCGGCAGGAACAGGATGGCGGTATGGGGTGTCGTGGGGCCCCTGGGGGCCCCTGGGGGCCCCTGCAGTGCCCATGCCAATGGCATGGGCACTGCAGGGGCCCCTGTAAGAGGGCCCCAAAAAGAATTTCAGTGTCTGCTCAGCAGACACTGAAATTCGCGACGGGTACAACTGCACCTGTCGCACCTTCCCACTCCGCTGGCTCCATTCGGAGCCGGCTTCCTCGTGGGAAGGGTGTTTCCCACTGGGCTGGCGGGCGGCCTTTTGGCGGTCGCCCGCCAGCCCAGTGGGAAACCCAGAATGACCGCCGCGGTCTTTTGACCGCGGTACGGTCTTCTGGCGGTTCCCGCTTGGCGGGCGGCTCCCGCCGCCCCCCAAGCTTAGAATCACTCCCGAAGTCTCTTCGCAAGCCAAATAATTGAAGGCCAACTGTAATCTAATCCAACATGCAATGGCCACCTTAAACATGAACAGTGATGGGGCTCACAGATCAACTTCACAAGTTTTAAAGAAATCATCATTAAGGCATCCAAACTGCACTCGTGGACATCAGATAAAGCCAAGCTGGCCGGAAAAAGAAATGGTTGAACAGTCCTCTGGTCTTAACCTTGTGAAGCCCACAACTTTATCTTGTCAACCACATCCCAGCACCTATCCAACATTCACTTCTTTTATTTCATATGGGGGCGTTTCCATAAAAAGACCAAGTTCCAATTTGGAAACAAACTTGGTCAGACCCTTACTGTTGCTTATGCAGTTTATTTGAAGAAAGTGTATTTCACTTTCTGTGTATTTGCCAGATGGTCACTCACTTGCGACAGCATCTGATATGCTTCGCTTTGAGGTAGCTCCAGATTAACTCTTGTCACCCAGCATTGTTGATGCTTTTCAATGGGCACAGTATTGAGCTTGCTTGTCGGGCAACAACATTTCTAGTGTAAGTGAGAAAGCTGATTCTAGGGCAATCAGCTTAGGTTCATGAAGCTTAATAGTCAAAAAGTGGTGGCAAACCAATAGTGAGCCTAACATGATACAAGTCAGGTTTTCTTGCATGATTTACCACATTTTAGTGTTTTGTAGTTGTAGTAATCATTTTGGTCAACTTATGTTCATCTTTTAATTATGTATTTTAAGAAAGAGCACCAAATTTTAAGGCAATTCGTAGACTAATATACTTAACTCCAGGCTCCACTTGGCTATAGAGTTTGCTATGGGTCATTCGAGGCCTAGCATGTACATGGCTCTGGTCTACCCGGCACGCAAGCGGGCAGTTGCTGCGGATACTCCTTGAAATATGCCTGAGTGCTCAATTATGCCTTTGTTTTTAAATTTTAAGTTGTTTTTTGTTTGTGTTGATTAATTGATTCTAAAATTGTTTTGTATTACATAAAATAGCAGTAGTGCTCAGAAGCGAATTAGGTCCAAACATTTCCTATCGCACCTTGTGCATTCACTGCTATTTTGTCTTTTAGATGTTGTTTATTATAATAGTGGTTTACAATTGCTATGATTTTTATTTATCTCCAGTAATACTTCCTTACTTTCATTACTCCTTAAGCTCTGCTCATGCCTTGCATCTCATATAATGTATTTTAACCAGTGTGATTGTTGGAAAATCTGAAACTCACACCCCCCCAGTCTCACTGACCAAGCTGCACCCATGAGGGCCGCGCTACGTGATGAGGTGCATCCCTGCATCGCAGTGAGGATCCAAGACTCCACAAAGAAAATCGATGCAAACCGCTTGCAGCATGGAATGAAACAATGCAATGTCTGTGCCATGCTGGAAAATCAGACGCACACCTTATTTTTCCACACATCTCCTCCCCTGTGGTCTCCGCATGTGTAATTTTTGACGCACTCAAGGTACTTTGGGTAATCAAGACAACTGTTGATGCACCTGTGTGGTGTATGTTTGTGGGTCTTCCCTGTGTTAAATGAGGATTTATTGCACAAATACTTTATACAAAGGCTTTTAAGTTAAGCCTGACTGCTCAGTGCCAAGCTACCAGAGGGTGGGCACAGGATAGTTTGGATTGTGTGTGACTTACCCTGACTAGGTTGTGGTCCCTACATGGACAAGGGTGTACACCTCTGCCAACTAGAGACCACATTTCTAACAGGGCTGTTGCCTGTTGTGGGCACTAGGCCTACCCACACAAGTGAGGTATCATTTTTATCAGGAGACTTAGGGAAATGGTGGGTTGAAGGTAGTTTGTGGCTCCCCTCAGATTCCAGAACTTTGCATCACAGAAATATCAGGAAATATGAGGAAAATGTGTTTGTAGATACATTTTGAGGTTTGCAAGGGATTCTGGGTGAATAATGTGGCGAAAGCCACACAAGTCACCACATTGTGGATTCACCTAGGTGTCTGTTTTTCAAATATGTACGGTTTGCTAGGTTTCCTTAGTTGCCAGCTGAGCTAGAGCCCAGAATCCAGAGCCAGGAACAATGCAAAAAATAAGGGTCAGTTTTCAGTGGAAAAATATGATGTGTCCATGTTCTGTTTTGGGCCGTTTTCTGCTGAGGGCGCTAGGCCTACCCACACAAGTAAGGTACTATTTTTATTGGGAGACTTGAGGAAATGCTGGGTGGAAGGAAATTTGTGGTTCCACTCAGATTCCAGAACTTTCCATCACCGAAATGTGAGAAAAATGTGTTTTTTAGACAAAGTTTGAGGTTTGCAAGGAATACTTGGTAGAAATAGTGGTGAGAGCCACACAAGTCACCCCAACCTGGGCTCCTCTAGGTGTCTAGTTCTAAAAAATGTACAAGTTTGGTAGGTTTCTCTAGGTGCTGACTGAGCTAGAGCCCAAACCCACAGCAAGGCACATTGCAGAAAAAGGTTCAGTTTTCAGGGGAAAATGAGATGTGTCCACATTGCGTTTTGGGCCGTATCCGGTCGCTGGCACTAGGCCTACTGTAGTGCACACCTGTAATGGTTTCTCTGCACTCACAAAGTCTGGGAAAAATGGCCCTGAACTTTTTGGGGGCACCTTTGCTAGTGCAAGGGTGCCCTTAACTTTGCACCTAACCATCAGCAAGTGAAGGTTAGACATATAGGTGACTTATAAGTTACTTAAGGCATGAAAATGGCTGTGAAATAACATGAGCGTCATTTCACTCAGGCTGCAGTAGCAGTCCTGTGTAAAGGTTTGTCTGAGCTCCCTATGGGTGGCAAAAGAAATGCTGCAGCACATAGGGATCTCCTGGAACCCCAATTCCCTAGGTACCTAGGTACCATATACTAGAGAATTATAAGGGTGTTCCGGTGTGCCAATTAAAATTGGTAAAAGTGGTCACTAGCCTATAGTGACACATTTAAAGGCAGAGAGAGCATAAGCACTGAGGTTCTGGTTAGCAGAGCCTCAGTGACAGAGTTAGTCACTACACAGGTACACACATTCAGGCCACAAACTATAAGCACTGGGGTCCTGGCTAGCAGGATCCCAGTGAGACAGGCAAAAACAAACTTACATACATGTAAAAATGCTGGTAACATGCCAGGCAAGATGTTACTTTCCTACACCTACCCACACAAGTGAGGTGCCATTTTTATCCGGAGACTTGGGGAACACAGACTAGCAGAACAAGTGTTTTTACCAATTGTCTTTCTCTGCATTAGTGCCCTCCAAATGTAAGACAACAAAGAAGTCATTTTGAGAAATGCCCTCTAATTCACATGCTAGTATGGGTACTCACAAAATCAGAGATGCACAAATAACTACTGGTTGTAAACTCCATATTTTCTTCCCATTTCTGAAATACACAGGTTTCCTCGATACATATTTTTCACTCCTTATGTTTTACCAAATGAATTGCTGTATACCCATTACACAATAAAAACCCATTGCAAGGTGCAGCTCATTCATTGGCTCTGGGTACCTCTGCTTCATGGTGAACCTACAAGCATTATATATCCCCACAACCAAAAGAGTCCAGCGGATGTAATGGTATATTGCTTTTGAAAATCTGCCAAAGTTAGAAAATGTTATAGATTTGTGTCTACCTTTCAGAAATGTACAGCTTTCTGGGATCACCAATTTATGTCTGAAAGGAGGTTGAAAGCACAAAAGAATAGGAAACAATGGGATATGTTCCCGTAAAATGCCAAAACTGTGTTGAAAAATGTTTTTTTCTGATTGTAGTCTGCCTGTTGCTGAAGGATGGGTATGTGGTGATTCTAGCACCACAAGCCCTTCGCTGATGCCAATTGCGGGGAAGAAACAGATGCTTCCTTCTACAGCACTGTTTTCCCGCTGTTCCTAAAACACCCAATATTCAGCTGTATTTTGTCTAATTTCTCAGTCCCTTTAGCAGAATCCATAAACCCTGGGTAGATTTAGAATCCCTAAGATGGTGAAAAAAAAGGAGCCACATTTGGTGTGGTTAGTTTATGTGGACATAAGGTTAAGGGGGCCTGAGCGCAAACGACCCCAGAAAGCCCAAAAAGGCTCAGCCCTGTGGGGGATGTGGGGCCAGCAGCGAAAGAGTTAAACAGTATATGTAATGAGTGAGATGTGTATGGTCACAGGGTCAGTACGCAACGGTGTGTTTAATTCATTGTTTTACAGAATCTATCATTTCAAATGATTATTCCATCCCAAGAGAATGATATTGAATTAGGGTCCTTCTGAAATACTGAGTGCACCATCAGCAACGAGTCAGTTCTAAGAGGGGGTTGGACTTCTACAGTTGTTAACCCCTTTTAGTGGTGTGTGGACTGTCCACACCCGCACTGCGTGCTTTAGTCTGCTTGTGGGGCTCTCTATGACCGACACTGTCACAGGCATCACAGAGCCCAGGAGGTTATTTAAAGAGAGGCACATTTACACCCATGTCTTCTGACCCCCATTCTCTGAGCATAGGAATTACACTCACCAAGGGAGCACACGACTGCCACCAACAGGAAGGGGAGAGCGATCGTCATGGCTGAGAGAAGGCTGAGTATCGAGATTTAATCTGCAAGAGGTTCGATCTCAAGGTGTCTTTCTAAGCCCAGAGCGCCTCTATTTATGCTGAAGCAGCCTGGGCCTCCTCTCAGCAGAACTGATGACGGGTCCCGAGGCAGCTCCACCGGTTTGGTTCTTGGCAGGAGGATGAGTCAATGTTGACTAAACAGGTGACAATTTCTCCCCACCTTCTTTCTCGTGTTCTATCGAAATAGGGGAGCTAAAAACTGCAATTGGCATCTTTCTGCCTATTGTCCCTAAGGACGGGGCACATACGCCATGGACATTATTAATTATTAGTGCAATAAAAAATGGAGCCGCAGGATCTGGAATAGGAGCTGTACTGACATTGTAGGTAAGACAAATGAAAGGGCTTTAAATGTATAGTGTGTGCATGTGAGAGTGAGTTTGTGCAAAAGAGCCAGTGTATATGTGAGTATATATGTGAGTATCTGGAATCGTGTGTGTGTGTATGTGGTGTGGGTGTGTGTGTGTGTGTG
Organism: Pleurodeles waltl; assembly: GCF_031143425.1. NCBI lineage: Eukaryota > Metazoa > Chordata > Amphibia > Caudata > Salamandridae > Pleurodeles > Pleurodeles waltl. The sequence continues at coordinate 1,536,916,423 of NC_090446.1, forward strand.
TGGGGTGTGTGTATGTGGGGTGTGTGTGTATGTGGGGTGTGTGTGTGTGTGTGAAAGTGAGTAGGTTTAAGTGATTCAGAGTAAGAGTGAGTGAGAGAGAATGAATAAGTTAGGGTAGCAATGAGAGCGAGAGACTGACTGAAAATGAATTAGGGCAGGTGAGTGCTAATGAGTGAGCAAAACTGAGTGTGAGTGAATGAGTGTGAGTAAGTGAATGTGAATGATCACTGGTGAGAAAGTGTTGCTGGAAAGTCTGCTGTTCGGCCTGGCATGCTTCCTGGATTATAGAATGACCCTTCACAAAGTGTTGGCAATGGAATACTGGAGGCAATGCTTGCATAGGGATACCCACTGCAAAACACTTGTACGGCACACTGAAGGTAAACGTTAGCATAGGGCACCAGTAGAGAAATGGAAACACTGGTATAAGGAAATGCCTCCTTGGCATGGTTACCCCCTGACTTTTTGCCTCTACTGATGCTAAGTTTTGCACCAGTGATCTTTCCCTAACCTGTACTTTTGTTTTCACAATTGGCACACCCTGGCATCCAGGTAAGTCCCTTTGTAACTGGTACCCCTGGTACCAAGGGCCCTGATGCCAGGGAAGGTCTCCAAGGGCTGCAGGATGTCTTATGCCACCCTGGGGACTCCTCACTCAGCACAGACACACTGCTTGTCAGCTTGTGTGTGCTAGTGGGGATAAAACGACTAAGTCGACATGGCACTCCCCTCAGGGTGCCATGCCAACCTCACACTGCCTATGAAGTATAGATAAGTCACCCCTCTAGCAAGCCTTACAGCCCTAAGGCAGGGTGCACTATACCATAGGTGAGGGCATAAGTGCATGAGCACTATGCCCCTACAGTGTCTAAGCAAAACCTTGGACATTGTAAGTGCAGGGTAGCCATAAGAGTATATGGTCTGGGAGTCTGTCATGCACGAACTCCACAGCACCATAATGGCTACACTGAAAACTGTGATGTTTGGTATCAAACTTCTCAGCACAATAAATGCACACTGATGCCAGTGTACATTTTATTGTAACATACACCCCAGAGGGCTCCTTAGAGGTGCCCCCTGAAACCTTAACCAACTACCTGTGTAGGCTGACTGGTTTTAGCAGCCTGACACACACCAGACATGTTGCTGGCCACATGGGGAGAGTGCCTTTGTCACTCTGTGGCTAGTAACAGAGCCTGTACTGGGTGGAGGTGCTTCACACCTCCCCCTGCAGGAACTGTAACACCTGGGGGTGAGCCTCAAAGGCTCACCCCCTTTGTTACAGCACCCCAGGGCACTCCAGCTAGTGGAGTTGCCCACCCCCTCCGGCCACGGACCCACTTTTGGCGGCAAGGCCGGAGGAGATAATGAGAAAAACAAGGAGGAGTCACTGGCCAGTCAGGACAGCCCCTAAGGTGTCCTGAGCTGAGGTGACTCTAACTTTTAGAAATCCTCCATCTTGCAGATGGAGGATTCCCCCACTAGGATTAGGGATGTGCCCCCTCTCCTCAGGGAGGAGGCACAAAGAGGGTGTAGCCACCCTCAGGGCTAGTAGCCATTGGTTACTAACCCCCCAGACCTAAACACACCCCTAAATTCAGTATTTACGGGCTCCCCAGAACCTAGGAACTCAGATTCCTGCAACCTAAGAAGAAGAGGACTGCTAAGCTGAAAAACCCTGCAGAGAAGATGGAGACACCAACCGCTTTGGCCCCAGCTCTACCGGCCTGTCCCCCCACTTCTAAAGACACTGCTCCAGCAACGCTTTCCCCAGGGACCAGCGACCTCTGAATCCTCAGAGGACTGCCCTGCATCTAGAAGGACCAAGAACTCCCGAAGACAGCGGCTCTGTTCACCAAAGACTGCAACTTTGTAACAAAGGAGCAACTTTAAAACAAAACGCGTTTCCCGCCGGAAGTGTGAGACTTGGCACTCTGCACCCGACGCCCCCGGCTCGACTTGTGGAGAACAAACACTTCAGGGAGGACTCCCCAGCGACTGCGAGACCGTGAGTAGCCAGAGTTGCCCCCCTGAGCCCCCACAGCGATGCCTGCAGAGGGAATCCCGAGGCTCCCCCTGACCGCGACTGCCTGCTTCTAAGAACCCAACATTTGGTAGGGACACTGCACCCGCAGCCCCCAGGACCTGAAGGATCCGAACTCCAGTGCAGGAGTGACCCCCAGGTGGCCCTCTCCCTTGCACAGGTGGTGGCTACCCCGAGGAGCCCCCCCCTTGCCTGCTGCATCGCTGAAGAGACCCCTTGGTCTCCCATTGCTTTCTATTACAAACCCGACGCTTGTTTGCACACTGCACCCGGCCGCCCCCGTGCCGCTGAGGGTGTACTTTCTGTGTGGACTTGTGTTCCCCCTGGTGCCCTACAAAACCCCCCTGGTCTGCCCTCCGAAGATGCGGGTACTTACCTGCTGGCAGACTGGAACCGGGGCACCCCCTTCTCCATTGAAGCCTATGCGTTTTGGGCACCACTTTGACCTCTGCACCTGACCGGCCCTGAGCTGCTGGTGTGGTAACTTTGGCGTTGCTCTGAACCCCCAACGGTGGGCTACCTTGGACCCAAACTTGAACCCCATAGGTGGTTTACTTACCTGTAAAAACAAACTCTTACTCCCCCCAGGAACTGTTGAAAATTGCAGTGTGTCTAGTTTTAAAATAGCTATATATCATTTATGTGAAAACTGTATCTGCTATTTTGCTAATTCAAATTTCCTAAAGTACCTACCTGCAATACCTTTCATTTGAAGTATTACATGTAAATCTTGAACCAGTGGTTCTTAAAATAAACTATATAATTTTTCTATACAAAAACCTATTGGCCTGGAATTGTCTTTGAGTGTGTGTTCCTCATTTATTGCTTGTGTATGTACAACAAATGCTTAACACTACTCCTTTGATAAGCCTACTGCTCGACCCCACTACCACAAAATAGACCATTATTATTATCTCTTTTTGCCACTATCTTACCTCTAAGGGGAACCCTTGGACTCTGTGCATACTATTCCTTACTTTGAAATAGTGCATACAGAGCCAACTTCCTACAACTGGTAAAATGGAGGACATTCTTGGGCATAGCAGGCATCTGTAGCAAAGTGCTGGCTAATGCACATTAAAATACATTCTTGGCATATGGAGGACAGCAGTGGCATAAGTTAGGATGCCGTCCATGACAAATTGCGGTCCCCGACATAGTAGACCTAACTTTTGACATAAGGGTCCCCCATAGTACACTGACAGCAGTATTAGCTAGATTCTGGGATTCCCGTTGCAAAATGCTGACCCTACCAAAGTAGGTTATTTTGACATAAGGTGTCACCAACAGAACATTTTAAAAACATAATTAGAATGTAATTTACAGGCCCCGGGCACATATGGTACACGTTCGTTAGACCTGACAGCCCTAGGATGGTCACCCCCCAACTTTGTGCCTGCCTCCCTTCATTTTTCTGACTCTGTTTCTGCTGGTTTTAGGACTCTGCACACTTTACCACTGCTGATCAGTGCTAAAGTGTATATGCTCTCCCCTCTAAACATGGTAACATTGGCTCCTACCCCATTGGAATATTTAATATACCTGTAAGTCCCTAGTAAAGTGCACTACTTGTTTCCAGGGCCTGTAAATTAAATGCTGGAAGGACTCCACCTTCCCAAAAGTGCTTTCCAATGATTGGGATTCAGCTTGCCTCCTGTTCTGAAGTCTCAGGGACAACAAAGACTTCATCTACTAGCTTTTACCTAGTTTTCCACCTTCAGCGCGCCTGGACTGACTTCAGTGATGCCAGCACCAATGCCACAGGCTGCTCCAGGCCTGTGGACCTCGCTACATGCAACAACGGTGGCCTGCAATGCAAGTCCGTCATTGCAGCGACACTGCTGATGCCTTGCACTGTTATCGCAACACTGTGAAGTCAACACATCGAATCTTGACCGACTGGATCCATCGACCCCACCAGGATACAAGAAACCAACGTCTTGCCACCAATACTGCATCACTTCCCCCTGCAAACGAATGGAACCAACACCTCGCCACCCCTGCCTTGTAGAATGGAACCAACACCAACGTCTAAATCATCCTGGACTCCAACCTCAGCAAGAACCAGCAAATCAACTCAGTCACCTCCACCTGCTTCTGCACCCTCCACCTCCTACGCAAGTCCTACAAGTGGATCTCTCTCGAACATAGAAAGACCGTCACACACCCCCTGGTCACTAGCAGATTGGCCTACGGCAATGCACTCTATGCCGGAATGAACAAGAAACTCAGTCAAAAGCTACAAAAGATCCAGAACGCTGCCGCCAGACTGGTACTGGACCTACCTCAGCACTGCCATTTCTCGCAACAGCTGCGTACACTGCACTGGCTTCCCATAGAAAAAAGAATCACCTTCAAGATCCTCTCCCATGCACACAAAGCCCTCCACAACACCAGACCATCCTACCTGAACCAGCGACTCAACCTCCACATACCCCACAGGGCCCTACACTCAGCCCAGCTCTCTCTTTCGCAGAAATACCCCACATCAGGAAAACCAGAACAGGAGGATGCTCTTTTTCCTACTTCACAGCAACGGCCTGGAACACTCTTCCTCTCCACATCAGACAAACCTCCTCCCACCTTAGTTTCACGAAGGAACTGAAGACACAGCTTTTCTAATAACACCTCACCGGTATACGCTACTCTTTTCCCCACCCTAACGAGTGAGTAGTTGCACTTTACAAGCACAGATTGATTGGTTGATCTTCCTGGGCGCCGCAAGGGACTGATGCCTCACGTCCACGACTCAGTGCGACGTCTTTAATTTCTTCATTTTCAAAGGTACATACCTGGGAGTCCGTGTGACTCTGTGATCGGTGTCTGTGGTGTTGAACTATTGGGAATGACTCCGTCAACGACGCCATGATAGCCCCAGTTGGAGCTATTATGTTTCTAAGCGCTTTAGTGGGATTTAATCTTTAACAATTCATAACTTTGCTTGTGTACATTGGACTTTCATCATTCCAACATTTTTTTATTCAGATAAATATTATCTAACTTTCTAAAACCTGTGTGGTGTATTTTTGTGGTGTTTTCACTGTGTTACGGTATGAGTTATTACAGAAACACTTAGCACATTGCCTTCTAAGTTAAGCCTGCCTGCTCTGTCCTAAACTACCAGAGGGTGAGCACAGGATAATCTGGGTTGTGTTATGACTTACCCTGACTAGGATTGTGGTCCCTACTTGGACAAGGGTGTATACCTCTGCCAACTCGAGACCCAATTTCTAACATTCGTGATCAGCAGCTCTTGCTTACATTTCAAATACCATTGGCCTGCCCTCACACAAAGGACTGATAACCCCCGACAGGGATCGTGGCAGACAGGACTAAGCTGAAAGGGGAACTTGTGCACTTCAAAACCACTCTTTGAAGTTTCCCCCACTTTGAAGTCATTTTTGGTCATATAAACTGGGTCTCTGATCCCACACTTCTGGAACCACACCTGAACTACGTCTGAGGCACTGCCTGGCTGCCCAAAGGACTCATCTGGACTGCTTTACTGAGAAGTACTGTTGCCCTGCTGTTGCTATGTTGCCTGCTGGCCTCTGACTGTGCTGGAAGGAGTCTGCCTTCCCCAAAAGTGCTTTCCAAGGGCTTGGATCGAGCTTGCCTCCTCTTCTGAAGTCTCAGGAACAGCAAAGACTTCATCTGCTAGCTTTTAGCTAGTTTTCTGACTTCAGTGACGCCTGTACTGTCTTCAGCGATGCCAGCACTGACACCACAGCCTGCTCCAGTTCTGTGGACCTCACTGCACACAACGAACCCGGCCTGCAACGCAAGTCTCACATTGGGGCAACATGGCTGACACCCCGCAGTGTTATTGCGACACTGTGAAGTCAACACACCGCGCCTGCTCTGTGCCAAGCTACCTGAGGGTGAGCACCTGCTAATTTGGGTTATGTTGTGACTTACCCTGACTAGGATTGTGGTCCCTACTTGAACGAGGGTGTATACCTTTGCCAACTAGAGACCCAATTTCTAACAACTTTACTAGGGACCTAAAAGTAAATTAAATATGCCAATTGGACATAAGCCAATGTACCACGTTCACAGGGGAAAGGAAAGGTATTTTAACACTGTTTAGCAATGGTGAAGTGCACAGAGTCCCATGGCCAGCAAAATCAGGAGGTCTAAAGGCAAAATGTTAGGGGATGACCCTGTAGAAAGGGCCAAGTCCAAGACAGATGTTTAAAAAGGGGAGATGAGCTGAGTGAAGGCCACATATGGTCAAACTAAATTCAGGCCTACTTACTGTCACTATGATATGAAAGAAATTTTGCATGCTTTCAGAAGCAAATGCAAAGGAATTATTACAATTACAGGGCGAATTTACCAAGCCCTTAAGCTGCTGTTGTATCATGCATAGCAACACAAGGGCTTAAGTCAAATTCATCAAGTGACGCAGTGGGCAGGTTGTGTCATTTTTGGCTGCGCTGTATTGCAATGCATAACACAGCAAGGTGGGTGATACCACGCAAATTGCAAGGAAGCAGTAATGCAGTGGTACTTGTTAACAGCATCACACAGCGTCATGCAGTGTAAGGCAACAATGAGAATGCATCAAAATGCTATTCATGATCAACACATGTGCAAGAACCTATGCAGTGCCATCCATGCAAATAGACGTCAGATCTAGCACACTAAGGCAAGCTCTTTTTATCCATAGATTTAGTCATACTGCATTAATGACAGCCACAGTGAAGGAGGAAGAAGTAGATATTTAGGCAAAGGATCACCCTCATACATCTCAGGGAGAAGGATGATCTAGAATGAAAAGGGATAATACTTTTGAGTTATTGGACAAGATTGGCTTGTCTACAACCATCAACGGATTCTCTAATGCCATGCCACCACAAGTGAAACTAAACGCAGTACTTCATTTGCAGGCTTCTGAGTTCTTTCCCAAGACATCTGCCATGTTGGCTTGTATATCTCAGCCTGCCTTTTCCACAATTCTGCCATCTGTTCTGGATGCAATCATCACAGTTACTCCACAATACCTACTTTTAAAATAAAACAGTCTAGAATGATTGAATACGAAGCAAGGGTTCTATGAAATAGCTGATTTCCCCTAGATTTTGGGAGCAATTGATGGCAATCATGGCCCATTGGTGCCACCTTCAGCAACTGCAGATATAGATAGAAATAGGAAGAATAACTATTCAATCAATGTGCAGGTAATTGTGGACCATAAAGGCATCTTCACCAATGTGATACCAAAGTATCCTGGAGGAGCCCATGATGCCTGTATATTTCAACACTGCACCACAAATGAGACCCTCAAGAACGGTTTATATAGAATCAACCTTCTGACTGGTAAGTCTAATGCCACACTTTTACAATGTTGTGTGGATGTGAAATACAATTTAATGTATGCATTTTGATGAATAGCATTAAATTGCATTCCCTACGATGGGTAGTTCTATGTAAATATGAAAATATTTTAAATCCCACTCTGTACATAGTGAATGTAAAAACAGCAAAATTGAACAGGGTAAAAAATTTCGCAATGGAATGCATCAACCAAATGCGTTTTTCAAGTATCTGATTGTGACAAAGGTGATCTTGGTGGAAACTACTTCAAAACATGCATACAACGTAGTTACATAGCATGGCTGTACAGCTGTGGGTGTTTCATTCTAAGACACACATGCTGGTACCACAATACTATAGTCAGTGTGTAATGGTGAACTATGTTACAAGGGAAAGAACTGAAGTCTGCACACAAACAATACATAATGAAAGGGACACATGTCTGTACATGATTAAATATAAATTAGCCACCTAAAAGATATGGAAAATTGGTCTTTTCTGTCCTCATGTTCTGTATGTTGTATGACAACTATGGGGTCATTCTGACCCTGGCGGTCAGTGTTAAAGCAGCGGCCAACCCGCCAACAGGCCGGCGGTCCAAAAAATGGAATTCTGACAACAGGCCGCCGCTTTAACACTCCGACCGCCACGGCGGCACAAACAAACAGCGCGGCGGTCACCGCCAACAGCCAGGCGGGAGACAATGTACCGCCCACCCTATCACGACCCACCAATCCGCCACCTTTTCTGGGGCGGGAGCCCCGCCGATAAAAACACGGCGGAAAAATACATTTTCAATGGAAAACGCTCACCTCAAGACACTCCACGCGGAATCCGGACATCATGGAACCCGAACTCCACATCCTCCCAGTCATTGCCTTCCTGCTCTTCTTCCAGGATCACGAAGGTCGCCGCAGACGACAACGGTGAGTACTGCACCTACGACAAAGGGGAGGGGGTAGGAGGAAAGGTTACGGGCACACACATACGCAACACACCCACCCCCACCCTCACCCCCACCCAAATACCTACACACCAATGCAGATTAAAAAGTCAGAGTGACACCCCCAAACCCCTCAAAAATAAATGCAAAGACGAAAGGCCATGATTGTCAAAATAGAACTATATTATATCAGTAATTTAGTATAGTGAAATCAGCAATATAAAATAAATATGTACACATCTGCAACTTAAAATATATACAGTGAGCCAAAGTCCGGCACAGTTATCCAAGTGCAAATGTCCGTGGGCCAATGTGCATTAACACATGGGCAAAGCCCACACACGAGACAGACTCCATTGAAGAGAACACTGCTGGGGCATCACAAAAATAAAATACAGGCACCTCAGGGGGAAGGGAAGGGGGGGCACCTCAGCCACATGAGTCCACGACGCCAGATCCACGAAGCTCCTCCATGCCCACTGTGCCATCCTGGGGAGTGCAAAGCCACAGTCTCTCAAGTCTCTACAGTGGGTGGGTTGCTCACTGTGCCATCCTGGGGAGTGCAAAGCCACAGTCTCTCAAGTCTCTACAGTGGGTGGCTTGCCCACTGTGCCATCCTGGGGAGTGCAAAGCCACAGTCTCTCAAGTCTCTACAGTGGGTGGCTTGCCCACTGTGCCATCCTGGGGAGTGCAAAGCCACAGTCTCTCAAGTCTCTACAGTGGGTGGCTTGCCCACTGTGCCATCCTGGGGAGTGCAAAGCCACAGTCTCTCAAGTCTCTACAGTGGGTGGCTTGCCCACTGTGCCATCCTGGGGAGTGCAAAGCCACAGTCTCTCAAGTCTCTACAGTGGGTGGCTTGCCCACTGTACCATCCTGGGGAGTGCAAAGCCACAGTCTCTCAAGTCTCTACAGTGGGTGGCTTGCCCACTGTACCATCCTGGGGAGTGCAAAGCCACAGTCCATCAGGTGGATTACAGAGTCCACTGGTCATGGAGGAGGCATGGTGGGCAGAGTGCCTCGTGAAGCCCTGCCCGACACAGATCCGGGGCTGCCAATGGGCCAGCGGTGCTTGACAGGAAGGGCCAGCGGAGCGGTGCTTGACAGGAAGGGCCAGCGGAGCGGTGCTTGAGATGAAGGGCCCAGCGGAGCGTTGCTTGACAGAAAGGGCCAGTGGAGCGGTGCTTGACAGGAAGGGCCAGCGGAGCGGTGCTTGAGATGAAGGGCCCAGCGGAGCGGTGCTTGACAGGAGGGCCCAGCGGAGCCGTGCTTGACAGGAAGGGCCAGCGGAGCGGTGCTTGACAGGAAGGGCCAGCGGAGCGGTGCTTGAGATGAAGGGCCCAGCGGAGCGGTGCTTGACAGGAGGGCCCAGCGGAGCGGTGCTTGACAGGAAGGGCCAGCGGAGCGGTGCTTGACAGGAAGGGCCAGCGGAGCGGTGCTTGAGATGAAGGGCCCAGCGGAGCGGTGCTTGAGATGAAGGGCCCAGCGGAGCGGTGCTTGACAGGAGGGCCCAGCGGAGCGGTGCTTGACAGGAAGGGCCAGCGGAGCGGTGCTTGAGATGAAGGGCCCAGCGGAGCGGTGCTTGACAGGAGGGCCCAGCGGAGCGGTGCTTGACAGGAAGGGCCAGCGGAGCGGTGCTTGACATGAAGGGCCCAGCGGAGCGGTGCTTGACAGGAGGGCCCAGCGGAGCGGTGCTTGACAGGAAGGGCCAGCGGAGCGGTGCTTGAGATGAAGGGCCAGCGGAGCGGTGCTTGACAGGAAGGGCCAGCGGAGCGGTGCTTGAGATGAAGGGCCCAGCGGAGCGGTGCTTGACAGGAAGGGCCAGCAGAGCGGTGCTTGAGATGAAGGGCCCAGCAGAGCGGTGCTTCTCACAGCGGCCCCTCTTCAGCGGTGCTTGTCTTGGCGGGGCCCTCTTCAGCGGTGCTTGTCTTGGCGGGGCCCTGTTCAGCGGTGCTTGTCACGGCGGGGCCCTGTTCAGCGGTGCTTCTCACGGCGGGGCCCTGTTCAGCGGTGCTTCTCACAGCGGCCCCTCTTCAGCGGTGCTTGTCTTAGCGGGGCCCTCTTCAGCGGTGCTTGTCACGGCGGGGCCCTGTTCAGCGGTGCTTCTCACGGCGGGGCACTGTTCAGCGGTGCTTCTCACAGCGGCCCCTCTTCAGCCGTGCTTGTCTTGGCGGGGCCCTTTTCAGCGGTGCTTGTCTTGGCGGGGCCCTGTTCAGCGGTGCTTCTCACAGAGGCCCCTCTTCAGCGGTGCTTGTCTTGGCGGGGCCCTCTTCAGCGGTGCTTCTCACGGCGGGGCCCTGTTCAGCGGTGCCTGTCTTGTGTTTGGAGTGAACCACACCTGGCCAATACCTTCCGCTCAGTCAGCCTCGGTTCTTTCCGTTGCGGGGCCCTCCTGTGATGGAGTCCTGGGGCCCTGGGTCTCCGCCGATACCCCCGGAATGGGGCTGGTGGGGCCCTCATGGCCAGGTCTGCTGCATCCTGCCTTTACGCCTTGCTGCCCTTGCCCTCCTTGGCTGACTCACCGTGGCCCTTGGCACCCTTCCCCTATGTGGCAGATGACGGGGCAAGGCTACCCTCCTTGGGGGCAGGCGTATCAGGCCTGTCGCGCCTGCCCTTGAGCTTCTTGGTCCTCTTCCCAGGCGGGTGGGGCTGGCTGTGTTGATGCTGCTGGACGATGTCCCTGCCCAAGGAAAGGGCGGACTCCAAAAGCCAGGGATGACCTTTTTGGGAGTTGCTGGGCTGGTGGTGGCTGAGGTGTTTTTTGAACTCTTACGAGATGGAGGGGGTGGGTCAGGTGATGGAAAGAGGTTCACTTTAGAGAGGAAGATTTTTTTAGGAGCCATGGGAATGGTAGCTGGAGTGGGTATGGGAGTGGAGGAAGAGGATGTGGTTGTAGGTGAGTCAAGTCTGGTGTCATTGGGTGCAGGTGCTTGGGCTGGAGGCTGTTGTGAGGTGGATGGCTTTTGGGTGGGTGGCTGCCTGCGTTTGTGTGGTTTGGAAGCGGGGGTGACAGACACACTGCGAGAGGACACAGGGGACGTGTACATGGCAGTGGGGGTGGTGACTGCAGGTGTGCGGACTGGTCTGGAGGGTGTGCTGGTGATGGGTGTACTGGCTGATGGTGGTGTGCATGCAGGTGTGAGTGTATACGTCACAGGGAGGGAGGAGGGAGACGAGGAGGTGGGGTACACAGAGGAGGTAGTGGCTGTTGGCATGTCTGCATCTGGATGTTGCTTGTGTGAATGCTTGTGTGTTTTGTGGTGCTTATGTTTGAATGAGCTTCCCTTGGGTGTTGAGGTGTGTGCAGGGTGGTCTGTAGGTGTGGATGGGATAGGCAGAGGAACAGGGGAGTGGGACTGGGTGGAGGCAGATAGAAGAGGGAGGCTGGAGACAGGGACAATGGCTGCCGTCAGTGCTGAGGCCAGAGCGTTGAACGATCGCTGCTGGGCAGCCTGACCTGAATGAAGCCCCTCCAGGTATGCATTGCTTTGATGCACCTCCCTCTCCACACCCTGGATGGCATTCAAAAGGGTAGACTGCCCAACAATGATGGTCCTCAGGAGGTCAATGACCTCCTCACTGAGGGCAGCAGGGGTGACTGGGGCAGGGCCTGAGGTGCCTGGGGCGAAGGAGATGGCTGGCTTCCTGGCCGTGCAGGCACGGGCCGAACGCCGAGGGGCTGCTGGGAGGGCGGAGCTGGTGCGCTGGGTGGCAGCTGTACCTGTACTTTCGGTGGTCACGGATGTTGCCGCCACCACAAGGGAGCTCCCATCCGAGGACGTGTCGGTGTCACTGACGTCTGCACGGGTCGCCGATGTGGAGCCCCCCTCGCCCTCCGTCTCACCGGTCACCTCGGAGTCCGTTGCATGGCCCTCCGGGGCCATGTGAGATGCAGCTCCCTCTTGCGCCGATGCCACTTCTCCTCCGCCTGATGATGCTAATGCACAAATTCAGAGAAAAACTAAGAAAATGGGGGGGTGGAGAAATAAAGACAAGTTGAGTGCATGCATTGGGGACACCGTTGGCGGAGAGGACAGACACAGAAGCCCCCTGCACTACGCTGCGCACTTGGGGTACACTACTCATTCACTGGGACATGCCCTACAAGCCTATGGGCGACAACTGCCCACACAGAATACACAGGTCCATGAATAGCCTTACTAGGCACCCTACAGAGTTGGGGGGCGGGGGCACAGGGCCATGCCTCATGGAGGGGCCTAGCCTACAGAAATCGCCCTGGCCTAGGGATACCCACAGCACTCCTCCCCCACCCAGGCCCCTCCACTGCGCGCAAAGATAGCAGAATGTGCTGGTACTCACCCCCTTGTGTCTGCTGTGATGTCCTCAAGCGCCCATCCAAATCGGGGTAGGCCACCGCCAGGATCCGGGACATCAGGGGGGTCAAGGTACGACTGGCACCCCTCCTAGGTTGGGAGGCCATCCCCAGCAGAGCCTCGGCGGTCTTCCTGCTCCCGCGGCGGATGTCCTCCCACCTCTTGCAGCAGTGGGTGCCCCGTCTGTTGTGGACCCCCAGGGCCCGGACGTCCTTGGCGATGGCACGCCAAATTTCGATCTTCTGATGGGCGCTGACCTATGTGACATGTACAGGGGGGGAAAAGAAACATCATCACTTTTCTGCATGCTCGATGTGAGTGGCCCCACCTCCCCAAACTTGCCATGTGGCACATGCTCTCATCTGTCGTGCCATGCATTCCTCATTCGCTCCCCTCCCCTCCATCGTACATCCACTCCACTCATCCCAGGCATTGGCCACTAAGCATTGTCCCCCGTGTACTCACCTGTTGGTCTGGAGGACCGTAGAGTAGCGCATACTGGGGGAGGACCCCGTCCACAAGCTTCTCCAACTCTTCGGAACTGAAGGCGGGGGCCCTTTCCCCAGTCGTAGCAGCCATTATCACTTCCAGACCGAGGTCACAGCAGCACTTGCAGTATAGGTCCTCTCCTGTGGATGATCAGGTCTCGAGTGATTAAGCAGATAGAAAATGGCGGTTACGGCCGCGGCGGTGCGTACCGCGGCGGTGCGTACCGCGACCGCCGGCGCACATCGCCATTGGCTCCTGAAACCCATAGGGTTCGATGTTATCCAATGCAGCTTTGCGCCGCGGTCTTCGACCGCCTACCGCCACGGTGTGCCACGCCAGCGCAATGACCTCACTTCACATTGTCACACTTCACAGGTCAGGCAGCCGCCATTTCAAGGGCCCACATGGCTTAATTCCTACTGCGTCACACATGCCTAGGCCTTGCATCGACACTCATACAAGCCATTCATTCCAGAGAGAAACGTGTACTGTGCAAGCTGTGGGAACTTACCTGTGGGTTGATTGACTCTGTGCTCGCTGTTGTCCTTCCTAGGCACCGTCTGCTTGGACTTGCAAGGAGACGGAGGAATGTTCCTGTGTACAGACCCCTGGTGGACCTGTCGACAATGGAAGAACGACATGTCATACTGACCTACAGACTCAACCGTGCCACTATCCATGAACTGTGTGCCCAGCTGGAGCCAGAGCTGATGTCACCCATCCGCCAACCCACAGGGATCCCCCCTCTAGTGCAGGTGCTGTCAGTACTCCATTTTTTGGCTAGTGGATCATTTCAAACTACAGTGGCCATATCATCTGGGATGTCTCAACCTATGTTTTCCAAGGTATTGTCCAGAGTGTTGTCTGCACTGATGAAATACATGCGGAGCTACATCATTTTCCCTGAGGTGGGTGACTTGCCTACAGTGAAGGGTGATTTCTATGCCCTTGGACACATTCCCAATATCATAGGTGCCATTGATGGTACCCATGTGGCTTTGGTCCCCCCCAAAAGACGATGAACAGGTGTACAGGAACAGAAAGAATTATCATTCGATGAATGTGCAGGTGGTCTGTTTGGCTGACCAGTACATCTCCCATTTAAATGCCAAGTTCCCAGGGTCAGTGCATGACGCGTACGTCATGCGAAACAGCAGCATCCCTTATGTGATGGAACAGCTACAGAGACAGCGTGTGTGGCTAATTGGTGACTCTGGTTACCCCAACCTGAATTGGCTATTGACCCCAGTGAGGAATCCCAGGACCAGAGCAGAGGAACGGTACAATGAGGCCCATGGGCGTGCTAGGAGGGTGATCGAGCGGACCTTCGGCCTCCTGAAGGCCAGGTTTAGGTGCCTGCATATGACAGGGGGATCCCTAATGTACTCACCAAGGAAGGTGTGCCATATCATCGTGGCCTGCTGCATGCTTCACAACCTGGCTTTGCGACGCCAGGTGCCTTTCCTGCAGGAGGATGGTCCAGATGGTGGTGTTGTGGCCGCTGTGGAGCCTGCGGAGAGTGAAGAGGAGGAAGACGAAGAGGACGACACAGACAACAGGGACAGAGTGATACTGCAGTATTTCCAGTGACACACAGGTAAGAATTTACTCCAGCATTTCAAACTATCTGTAACAGTACAGGCTCTCTACTGTCTGACCTTTCCCCCCAATGTATGGTAACTTAGTTGTGGATTTCCCTTCCTATTTCAGTTATCTGGTCCCCACGGAGTGCCCTCTGGTTTCTTTCCCCATGGACTACCGCTGTGTGACACTGGTATGTTGTCATCACAATGTAACTGGACATTTTTGGTTGATTATGTCTAATACATTTGGTTTAAAGGAAATAAATTACAGACTCCAGATGGTTTTGGTGCAATAATTGTGTTTATTGAAGTGAAGAAATGGGTGAATAGTTCAAGAAGGGTGATGGGTGATGGTGGAGGCATGTCCTTGGCAGAGTCCAGACTCTCGTTTGCACAGGTGCATTGTCCATATGCCTGTGGAAGGTGGAGCAGGGGCAGTTCTAGGTTGGACAGGGTGAACAAGTGGGACAGTGGGATGACATCCGGGGGGATCCTTTCCTGGCGGGGGTCTTGACATCCTACTCTGTCTTCTTCCTGGATCTCAGGCCTTTCTTGCGGGGTGGTTCTTGTTCTGCAGGGGGTGGGGTCCTGGTGGTCCGTTGCTGTTGTGTGGGGGCCTCCTGACCACTAGCGCCGGCGGAGGTGGTGGGCTGTTCTTCGTCCATGCTAGTGGCAGGGGCCCTTTGGGGGGCCACATGGTCCCGCAATGTGGTAACAATCAGGTTGAGTGCCACCACGATTGTACCCATTGCGGAACTGATGGTGCTCAGTTCCTCCTGCATGGCCTGGATCTCCTGGAACCTGGCCAGGACCGTCGCCATCGTCTCTTGGGAGTGGTGATACACTCCCATGATGGTGGTGAGGGCCTCTTGGACAGAGGGTTCCCTAGGCCTGTCCTCCCTCTGTCGCCCAGCAGCCCTCCCAGTTCCCCTTTGTTCCTGGGCCTCTGTCCCCTGGACGGTGTGCCCACTACCACTGCCCCCAGGTCCCTGTTGTTGTTGGGGTGGTGGGTTACCCTGGGTGCCCAGTAGTGGTGGACACACCGCTGCTTGACCTGTCCTGGAGACAGAGGCATGGGCCCGCTGGGTGGGTGCTGTGCTGGTGTTCCCAGAGGGAGGTAGGTCTGCTGTGGCCTGTGGCTGCCTGAGGGGAACCGACTGTCCAGAGGTCCCCGATGGTGCGGGCTGGTCATCAGGTTCCAGGTCGACAGAGCTGCTGTCATCACTGGGGGCCTGTTCTGGGGGTGGGATGGACATTTCTGGACCCTCCTGACCGGTGTGTTGGCGTTCGGGTCCTGCAGGGGTAAAAGAGTATGGTTATTGGTTGTGTGTGTGCCATGGCGTGCGATTTGTGGGTGCCCTTGTCCACCAGTGCTGGCATTCCCTTGTGGGAGGAGTTGTGAGGGTGATTTGGGGGGGGGGGGTATGTGCAGTGGTCATGCTTAGGTGATGGGTGTCCATGGTTTGTGTTGGCATTCACGGGTTGGTGTTGGGTTGGGTGGGTTGTGCTGGTGAGACATTATCAGGGAGGATGTGTGATGGGGGTTGTGGGTGAGGGTGGGGGTGTGGGTTGGCATGCTGGTGGGGTGGGGGGGATGTAGTAGTTGAGATTATACTTACCAGAGTCCATTCCTCCGCCCACTCCAGCGAGGCCCTCAGGATGCAGGATGTTCAAGACCTCTTGCTCCCATGCTGTGAATTCGGGTGGGGTGGGTGGGGGTCCGCCGCCAGTCTTCTGCACAGCGATATTGCGCCTTGACACCATCGACCGCACCTTCCCCCGTAGGTCGTTCCAGCGCTTGCGGATGTCCTCCCGATTTCTGGGATGCTGTCCCACAGCGTTGACCCTGTCTACGATCCGTTGCCATAGCTCCGCCTTCCTGGCTATTGTGGTGTGCTGCACCTGTGTGGCGAAGAGCTGGGGCTCTACCCTTATTATTTCCTCCACCATGACCCTGAGTTCTTGGTCCGAAAACCGGGGGTGCATTTGGGGTGCCATGGGGTGGTGTGGATGAGGTGTGGGGTGGTGTATGTGGTGATGGGTGTGGTGGTGTGTGGTGCTTTGTGCGTAGATGTGGTGTGGGTGATGATGTTGGGTTCCTGTGTGTGTTGTGGTTTGCGTTCCCTGTGCTCTCTCTCTTTGTATTGTGCCTTGTCTCTTAATTTCGATTTGTGTGGGTTTGTGGGTGATGTGGGTGTGTGTTTTATAGTTGATTGATTGTGTGGGAGTGGTGTTTGTATGTGTATCAGGTGTGTGTATTTCGATTTGTCCAATGTGGCTGTGTTTTGGTGCTGGGTGTGTATTTTGACCGCGGCGGTGTGTACTGCCAATGGAATACCGTGTTTGAATGACCGCCGCGTGGATTCGTGGGTCGTAATGGCATGGGCGTATTTCTGTTGGCGTGACGGTGGAGGTTTGGTCATCTCCAGTTTATCGCTGGCCGCTGATGTGGCGGACTGCAGTGGAGGTCGGGTTTTTGGCGGTTTGGCAGTTGTGGGTCAGAATGACCGTGGCAGTTTACCGCGGCCGCGGCGGTGTTATGGCGGTCTTCTGACCGGCGGTAAGTGCCTTTTACCGCCGAGGTCAGAATGACCACCTATATCTGAAGACATGTGTAGGAGGCTGGCCTGGCTGATAGTGGGTACCTTGTGGTACTTACACCTTGTGCCAGGTCCAGTTATCCCTTATTAGTAGAATAGAGGTGTTCTAGTAGCTTAGGCTGATAGAGGTAGCTATAGCAGAGCAGCTTACGCTGAACTAAGAGACATGCAAAGCTCCTACTATACCACTTATATCATATAGCACTATATCATAAGAATCACAATACTCAGAGTTACTCAAAATAAAGGCACTTTATTTTAGTGTCAATATGCCAAAAGTATCTCAGAGGATATACTCACTTAGGAGGTAAGTAATATACACAAAATATATATACACAAACCAAAATCAGGTAAGTAACAGTTAGAAAAGTAGTGCAAACAATGTAGGACACAATAGAATGCAATAGGGAGAAATAGGCCTTGGGGCAACACAAACCATATATTCCAAAAGTGGAATGCGAACCATGAATGGACCCCAGGCCTAGTGTAGTTTGTAGAGGGTCACTGGGAGATATTCTCTATATAGAATATCTGAGGACAATGGTCAACTCAGAGCCACAAAAGAGGATCCCACGACGTCGGAGTCCAACTCAGCAAGTTGGGCAATGCAGAATGCAGTGCTTGGGACCTGGGCTAGGCTGTGCACTAAAGAAGTCTTGCTAAAGTGCACAGAAGCCCAAGCAGCTGCAGTTCACGCAGTACACAGGATTACTGTCTGGCGTGGGGAGGCAAGGACTTACCTAAACCAAATTTGGACAGAAGGGCCACTGGACTGTTGAAGACACTTGGACCCAGCTCCTGTGTTCCAGGGACCACGCTCGTCAGGATGAGAGGGGACCCAGAGGACCGGTGATGCAGAAGTTTGGTGCCTGCGTTAGCAGGATGAAGATTCCGTCGACCCATAGGAGATTTCTTTTTGGCTTCCAGTGCAGGGTGAAGGCAGACAGCCCTCAGAGCATGAACCACCAGGAAACAGTCGAGAAAGCCAGCAGGATGAGGCGCTACAGTGTTGCTAGTAGTCTTCTTGCTACTTTTTTGCGGTTATGCAGGCGTCCTGGAGCAGTCAGCGGTCGATCCTTGGCAGAAGTCGAAGAGGGAAGTGCAGAGGAACTCTGGTGAGCTCTTGCATTGGTTATCTGGTGAGATACTCACAGGAGAGACCCTAAATAGCCCACAGAGGAGGATTGGCTACTGAGAAAGGTTAGCACCTGTCAGGAGGGGTCTCTGACGTCACCTGCTGGCACTGGCCACTCAGAGCTGTCCATTGTGTCCTCACACCTCTGCATCCAAGATGGCAGAGGTCTGGGACACACTGGAGGAGCTCTGGGCACCTCCCCTGGGAGGTGCTGGTCAGGGAAGTGGTCACTCCCCTTTCCTTTGTCCAGTTTCGTGCCAGAGCAGGGCTGGGGGGATCCCTGAACTGGTGTAGACTGGCTTATGCACGGAGGGCACCATCTGCGCCATTCAAAGCATTTCCAGATGCCAGGAGAGGCTACTGCTCCCAGTCTCAGAGGAAATCCTTTGTTATGCCTTCCTGGGACCAGGCTGCCCAGGCCCCAGGGGGGCAGAAACCTGTCTGAGGGGTTGGCAGCAGCAGTGGCTGCAGTGGAGACCCCGGAAAGTTAGTTTGGCAGTACCCGGGCTCTATGCTGGAGACCCAGGGATGCATGGAATTGTCCCCCCAATACCAGAATGGTATTGGGGTGACAATTCCATGATCCTAGACATGTTACATGGCCATGTTCGGAGTTACCATTGTGAAGCTACATATAGGTAGTGACCTATATGTAGTGCACACGTGTAATGGTGTCCCCGCACTCACAAAGTCCGGGGAATTTTCCCTGAACAATGTGGGGGCATCTTGGCTAGTGCCAGGGTGCCCACACACTATGTAACTTTGCACCTAACCTTCACCAAGTGAGGGTTAGACATATAGGTGACTTATAAGTTACTTAAGTGCAGTGTAAAATGGCTGTGAAATAACGTCGAAGTTATTTCACTCAGGCTGCAGTGGCAGTCCTGTGTAAGAATTGTCTGAGCTCCCTATGGGTGGCAAAAGAAATGTTGCAGCCCATAGGGATCTCCTGGAACCCCAATACCCTGGGTACCTAGGTACCATATACTGCGGAATTATAAGGGTGTTCCAGTGTGCCAATGAGAATTGGAGAAAATAGTCACTAGCCTGCAGTGACAATTTGAAAGGCAGAGAGAGCATAAGCATTGAGGTTCTGATTAGCAGAGCCTCAGTGACACAGTTAGGCACCACACAGGGAACACATTCAGGCCTCAACTATGAGGACTGGGGTCCTGGTTAGCAGGATCCCAGTGAGACAGGCAAAAGCAAACTGACACACATGTAAAAATTGGGGGTAACATGCCAGGCAAGATGGTACTTTCCTAGAGTCAGAGACTGACAAACCCATCTTGGGTGTATTTCCTGGGCTACTCGATTAAGGTACTGAGTGATTGTGTAAGGGGCAGAAAAGTGAGTGATTTTACTGGGTTGTAATTATGAGATAGCACATGCTCACCACCTGATTTACAGAGGTTTAATGACATAGGGCCTGATTCCGACCCTAGCAGTGGCAATCGGACCACTGTGGTTGTGGCGGTCTGACCACCACAATACAAGGTTGGCGGGCAGCCCGGGCCGAACTATTAGCCAGGGCAGTGCTGAAGTCAACGCCGGCCCGATGATTACAAACCTGGTTCTACTCCAGCCTTTAAAGGCTGGTGGAGAACAGGTGCAGGGGGCCACAGACGGGCCGCTGTACTGCCCATGCACTTGGCATGGGCAGTGCAGG
This sequence comes from Pleurodeles waltl, assembly GCF_031143425.1. NCBI lineage: Eukaryota > Metazoa > Chordata > Amphibia > Caudata > Salamandridae > Pleurodeles > Pleurodeles waltl. The sequence continues at coordinate 1,536,936,536 of NC_090446.1, forward strand.
GGTCCCCCTGCCCAGCACCCTCACAATGTGCAGACAGTGAGCATCACAAGGGTACTGGTGCGCGATTACGAGCCTCGATGCTGCTGTCACTTTCCCACTGGGCTGACAGGTGAAAATCTTGGTTTCCACCCGTCTGCCAAGTGGGAAAGCCGTAATGGGCATGGCAGGGATGAAGCAAGTAAGGCTGCAACCTCCCCTCGGAAGTTCGGCTGAAGGGTCATCCCATCCGCTGAACTCATATTCAGGCCCTCAATATTGACTCAACAAATACCAACTGTTAGAAATGGGGTCTCTGGTTGGAAGTCAGTTTGCACTCTGTCCAAACAGGGACCCTCAGTCTAGTCAGGGAAAAGGAGTTACGCTCCTCAGACAACCCCTGCTCACCCCCTTGGTAGCTTGGCACAAGCAGTCAGGTATATGTCAGAGGCAATGTGTAAAGTATTTGTACCAACACACACAGTAATACAGTGAAAACACTACAAAATGGACACCACACAAATTTAGAAGAATAGCCAATATGTATCTAAATCAAACAAGACCAAAACAACAAAAATCCAACATACATAAGTAAAGTTATGAATTTTTTAATTAAAACAAGTCTTACTCCATAGAAAATAATGGATGTGTTTATGTTACACAAAGTACCGGGTTTGCATAAAAAATAAAGCAGCTCGGGTGAGAGTGCATCGGAAAAGTAAACGATGCGTCGATTCCAAACTTGCAAGTGAGGCCATGCGCCGTTTCTTCTCCAGTCGGGTAGGCGAGGTGTCATTTTTCTCTCTCATAGGAGAGCGATGCGTTGGTTTCCGGACGGGCACTTCAGGTCTGTGCAGGTTCACGTCTGTTTTCATGCCCAATAATGATGCGTGCGAAATCCAGCTGCACAATGACGAGAATCCGTACTATGTGGGGTTTGCGTCATTTTCAGCAGCTGCAGGCAGGTGTTGCGTCATTTCTCCAGCTGCGATGCAGGTGATGCTTCAATTTTTCAGCTCTGATGCAGGGGGTGCATTGTTTTTACAGCCGTGTTGCAGGTGGTGAGTCAAAATTGTCCCTGCACGGCTCCTGTGCATGGATTTCTGTCTTTGTTCCACCAGCTTCACCTTTCAAGGGCACAGGGACTGGATATGGCACCACTTGTCAGGGTAGAAGTCTCAGCATAGAGCCCAGGTGCTGGCAGAGGAAGTATTTGATGGACCGAGACTTCAAAACAGGAGGCCAGCTCAGTCCAAGCCCTTGGCGACACTTCACAAGCAGGAATATACCACAAAGTCCAGTCTTTGTCTTCTTTCAGGCCAACCCAGCAAAGAACAGTCACAGGTAAAAGGGCAGTACTCCTCCTCCAGCTCTTCAGCTCTTCTCTTTGGCAGAGGTTCCTGTTGAGTCCAGAAGTAATCTAAAAATTTGGGGTTTCGGGTCCACTACCTATACCTGTTTCAGCCTTTGAAGTAGGCAAACTTAAAAGGAAAGTATCTGTTGTTCACAGGAACCTGCCTTGCCCAGGCCTAGCCCCAGACACACACCATGGGGTTGGAGACTGCATTTTGTATGGTCAGGAACAGCCCATTCAGGTGTAAGTGTCAGCTCCTCCCTTCACTCTAGCCCAGATGACCCATCTGAATATGAAGGCTACACCCCAGCTCTCTTTGTATCACTATCTAGTGTAGATTCACAAATAGTCCAAATGTCAGGCTGATCCAGACAGGAAATACACAAGCAGGCAGAGTCACAGAATGGTTGAAGCAAGAAAATGCCCTCTTTCTAAAAGTGACATTTTCAAACTGACAATCTAAATCCAACTTTACCAAAAGTTGTATTTTTAAATTTTGTGTTCAGAGACACCAAACTCTAAATCTTCACCTGCCCCCAAACAGAAACTGCACTTAAAAGTTATTCAAAGGCCACCCCCATGTTGACCTATGAGAGAGATAGGCCTTGCAACAGTGAAAACCGAATTTGGCAGTATTTCACTGTCAGGACATGCAAAAACACACCGGCACATGTCCTACCTTTAATATACGCTGCACCCTGCCCATTGGGCTACCGAGGGGTACTTTAGGGAGTATTACAGTTGTAAAAAGGGAAGATTTGGGCTTGGCAAGTGGGTCCACTTGCCAGGTCGAATTGGCAGTTTAATGCTGCACACACAGACATGCAATTGCAGGTTTGAGCCATGTTTGCAGGGCTACTTGTGTGGGTGGCACAACCAGTGCTGCAAGCCCACTAGTAGCATTTGATTTACAGGCCCTGGGCACCTCTAGTACACTTTATTAGGGACTTACTAGTGAATCAAATATGCCAATCATGGAAAAGCCAATTACACATCCAATTTACACAGGGAGCACTTGTACTCTAGCACTGGTCAGCAGTGGTAAAGTGCCCCGAGTACTAAAACCAGCAAAAAAAAAGTCCATCACACAGTCAAAATATAGGAAGCAGAGGCAAAAATAAGACAACCTACAACATTATCGAGGTATTAATATTGTTAACAAAAATATCAAATACTATACTTAATAAAAAAAACACAAATATTGTAAACAAAGATTTTGACAACAAAAATATCTAACCTATGTCACAAAAATATCGTAAACAAAATTATGGTGACTTATAACTAACCATACACTATATAAAAAACATCAAATTCAACAATATTAACAAACATATAATTAAGATAAATGATAAATACCAATTTAAAAAAAGAAACTTTAATATATAAACTAATAAACAACAACAAAAATCCCATAATAAAAAATTGAATTTATAAATGAAATATTTTATTAATCCACAACATTAACATTTCAAACATAATAACATAAAACACCTCCAAACTACAAACAATACATATTTACATCCCACTTACATACAACACATATTTATTTTTCCAAATAAGGACATCATTTTTAGTAAAATGAAACTAAAGCAACCAATCATATAAAAGAATTAAAAACAAAAAATAAGCTTTAACATTAAACAAACCATATAAAAGCTGTAGGAGGCTGGCCCTCTATGTAGTGTGCAAAGCTAGACACACTGTGGGGGGGGGGGGGGGGTCAGGCAACCACATGTTGGTTTCCAGAGGTAAAAACTAGATAACCTCATGCTCTAATTTTTGAGGTAGCTTGGTCGAGCAGTTAGGCTAATCTTGGAGAAGTGCAAAGCATTTGTTGAATTCACAGTATCAGTCATGCACCATACAAACTCAAAGAAATAACTTGAGACCTTTTTATAAAACATACTTCAGCTTTTTAAATACATTTTAAGACCAAGATCGTTAAGATTGGTTAAGTATTTTTTAAGATATGATTTTCTGAACTTTTAATAAATGCAGTCTTTCTGTTCGTAACTACGCATCATAGAAATCATTGGGCAGTCACATTGAAAAATGCATATAAAATCGTACAATTGCCTTACCAAGTTCAGCTTTTGGAGGTTGGTCAAGGTCGTCGGTGGGCATGCTGTGCCAGCAGAAGAAGTACGGGCAGCTCCTGGTTCCGGTGGGAGCAACATTGGAAAGTCTCTTGGAGCTGGTGCAGGGCCACTGCCAGGGACCACTTGGAAAAGGTCTGCCATTGCAAGGTTAAAGGTGGTGCCTTGCACTCCCCATTTGTGGTTTCGAGGTCACAAGGGATGAGGGAACCTGGGGGCACAGATGGTTTATCATTGCATGATGCTGGGCAGCTGGGTGCAGAGCAAGTTGGTGATCCAGGAGCTTTGCACAACGGAGTCCTTTGGAGCTGGAGGTAAGTCTCTTTAAGGGCTGCTTACAGGACAACCGGGGCACTCTGGCGTGAGTTCCAGGGTGTTCCTGAAGTTCCTTGACTGGGGCTTCCTCCCAGTCTGGTTTCCCAGTCTGGTTTCAGGTCGGGGGGAGCTTGGTGTCTGATGTCCATTGACCAGTACCTGGGGTATTGGCAAGACTCATTGGGTTGCTGGTTCTTTCTTTGTTGCAGAGTGGTACTCCACTCAGGAGGTAGATCTTGGGCTAATGTTGAAGTCTTGTGGTCCTCTGGGTTTCTTGAGGTCAGACCAGTGTCCAAATCCTCTGCAGCGGTGACTGTCGGGTCCTGGGTGCAGAAGGCAGGGTTTGGCACCTTTTTCTTGTGCAGCAGGTCCAGAGTCCTCTTGCGTTGGTTCTTCTTTAGGCTGGTCTTCTTTGTCCTTACAAATCTGATTTCTTGTTCTAGGGATGCCCACTAATTACTGAATTTAGTGGGCGTTATTGGGGAAACCTGGTAGTGTCCTATGAGACACTTACCTTTGGGTGGCTCCACTCACTTTAGTGACCTCTTCCTGTGGGAAGGGTCACTTCCCTAAACCTGATTGGCTATTTTCCTTCTATCCAAGATGGAGGAAAATGAAATAGAGGGTCCACCTCGCAAGCAACACCTTAGGGGTGGTGCATGCCAGGTGAGGCAACTCCCCTACCCTTTGTGTGGTTTCCCACCTTTGCTCCTGCCAAAAGCGGGGTTTGAAAAGGGCCATGTGCTGATAGCAGCAGGCCCGGGGGTTGAGTTTCAGGGACGGTAGCCATTTGAAGCTCACTTCCAGGGCAGTGCATACTCCTGAGGGAGGGGGTGTTAGCTACTCCACCCATGAAGGGCATTGTTTTACAAACCAGAGAAACAGGGCTCTCCCCCAAGGTTTATATTTTGGCTGTCTGGAGGTGGCAGGCTGGCTGGAACCAGCCAGCAACCATGCCAGGTTAGTTGGATTTTTGCAGGGGGCACCTCTAAGGTGACCCCTGGGTACATTTTATAATAAATCCAGTACTGGTACCACTTTGGATTCATCATTCTGAATTGTTGATACCAAACAACCAAGGGTTCAAAGTAGCCATCATGTAGCTGGGAAACTCATTTTGACCAGTGTCATGCACATATATTAAAATGGCTGCTCTGTTCACTCATTATATCTCAGGTTTGGCAAGGACTCAGTGGAGGCATATTGCTAGTACAGCTATGTCCTCACATACAACATAGTGCACCCTGCCTTAGTGCTGAAAGGCCTGCCAAAGGGGTGATTTACCTATATGGAACGCAGTGTATAGTGGGCAGGGCACACAGGCAGTGTGCCATGTCGAGTTTGTATTTTAGGTTTGCACCAAGACACACAGCCTGCTATGGCACAGGGGGTGCATCTGGATGCATGGCCCTAGAGGGTGGCACAATCAGTGCTGCTGCCCTCAAGGCCCTACCCTTGGTACCCTATGCCCTCGGTATCTAAGTACCTTTTACTAGGGACTTATAGTGATAGCTAAAGGTGTACCCAATTACCTTTACAATGTTTTAGGGAAAAAACACTGGCAATGGGAATCTGGTTAGCAGGATCCCAGTGCACTCCTGTCCAAGTTGCGTTCAGACACCAGGCAAAAAGTGGGGGGTTACTGCAACAAGGTGCCAGTTTCCCACACAACTCCCCCCTCCAGCCCACAGGCCAGGAGGCTCAGCCAATATCTGGGACAGGCTTCCCAGTCTGTCAGGCGAGGAAGAGAAGGAAAACAGGCTGGTTAGTTGCAGGGCCTACTCTGCCTCACATCCTACTGTCCAGGTCTTAACCTTTGGGGAACTGACCCACCTCAACAGCTATAGGACCCACTCTGAAATGTCTTATACCAATACTGCCAGTGTCTGCACTTTTCCCTTTTGCCTTGGGGTCAGAGGTGTCCACTTCTGTTCTCCCTATCTTTGCCAGGGCATTGCCAAGCTTACCCAAAGAAGCTACCCATAACTGGAGTAACCCCACCATGACCAACAGGGTAAGGGGGCTTAACTTGCTATTTGAATGGGGTCAGACCACCATGCCAAGGACAGTGCAGCCATGAAGACTAACACCCAGCAGAGGCCAAATACAGCTGTCAGTGCCTTTAGCTCCATACCCACAGGGGATAAGGCTATGTTACAGGCTTCTTTAGGTTCAGGGTGCCTGTTAGCTGTAAGGGAGTGGGGGATCTATATCCTGCAAAGAACACCCTCCTTCCACTCTCTTTTCTGCCAGCTAAAGAGCTACCAACTCAGTCTGAGCAGGTGCCCGACAAGTCAGGTTTTGTTGGGGGTCAAGCCGGGCTTCCCCAGTTCCAACAGTAAAGTTTTCCCTAATTGAGTAGAAACCCTGGCTCTCCGGTGCCTTAGCTAAAGGTTGCCCACCTTTCCTTTTCTTCTGCTTTACCTTTTTATTCTGGGGCCTACTTGCACTCACCGCAGGGGCAGCACTTCCAGAATCCTTGGGAGAGGACTGGCACTGGACCAGTTTCTCTTTTGGGCTCTTACCAACATCTAGGTGATCATTTCTAAGGAGACACTCAAGGGAAGGTCTGTACTGACTACCACCCTTCTCCGGCTAAGGGACCCATCTAGCTCTATAGGCACTACAGCTACTGGCTTATCAGTGACTCTCCCTCGGATAACCCTTACTTTGGCAGTCTATGCTGGCATATACAGGTTTGAGAGCACCAGCCTGTCATGCACAATTGTGTGACTGGCACAGGTGTCTCTCAAGGAAGTGATTGGGATTCCATTCACCAGTAGGTGGTGGAAGTGTCTATCTCCCTCTGGAATCTCCAACTTACCTGTGGGCCCACTTTCTAGTTAAAGGCTATGAGGACATCCTCATCTGAGGAGTCATACCCACTGGCTACACTGGTTACCCCTGGGGGCTTACTAGTGGGTCTGTTTTTGGGCCACAAAGTGTCCTTGGTGTGGTGCCCTGTCTTTTGACAGTTGTGGCACCATGCCTTAGTGGTAGCACAGTTTTTACCCTGGTACCCACCTTTGTTTTGTGAGGTGTCTTTGGGCCCACCCTCCTGGACAGATTTGTGGGGGCCTGGTGACTCCTTTTCTTTATTTCTAGGGTGCTTCACTTTTTCTCTTGGGCGGGGGGCTTCCCTGAGTGTTTCTTTTGGTCACCCCCTCCAGTTCTAGTTTTGTACACCCTAGTTCTTACCCAATGATCATCATTCCTCCCAAACTCTTGGGAGGAGTCTGGCCCCAAATCTACTAGGTACTGGTTCATCTTGTCCTGGACATAATTACACAAAAGGTATTCTTTCATCATTTAACTGTGCACCCCTTCATAATCATGTACCTTGTTGACTTCTAACCAACCACCTAGAATTTTGTACTGAGTGTAGGAAGGTAGCCTCTTTCTAGCCTTGTTACCCCCACTTTTAGCCTGTTTGTGAGTATATATCAGGGTGATTTCACTGTCTCACTGGGATCCTGCTAGCCAGGGCCCAGTGCTCATAATGAAAACCCCAGTGCTCATAAGTTTATGGCCTATATGTGTTCCCTGTGTGGTGTCTAACTGTATCACTGAGGCTCTGATAACCAGAACCTCAGTGTTTATGCGCTCTCTGCTTTCTAAATTTGTCACTGCAGGCTAGTGACTAAATTTATCAATTCTTATTGGCACCCATATAATTCCCTTGTATATGGTACTGAGGTACCCAGGGTATTGGGGTTCCAGGAGATCCCTATGGGCTGCAGCATTTCTTTTGCCACCCATAGGGAGCTCTGACAATTCTTACACAGGCCTGTCACTGCAGCCTACGTGAAATAACGGCCACGTTATTTTACAGGCATTTACCATTGCACATAAGTAACTTATAAGTCACCTATCTGTCTAACCTTCACCTGGTGAAGGTTGGGTGCAAAGTTACTTGGTGTGTGGGCACCCTGGCACTAGCCAAGGTGGCCCCACATCGTTCAGGGCAAATTCCCCGGACTTTGTGAGTGCGGGGACACCATTACATGCGTGCGCTATACATAGGTCACTACCTATGTATAGTGGCACAATGGTAACTCTGAACATGGCCATGTAACATGTCTAAGATCATGGAATTGTCACCCCAATACCATTCTGGTATTGGGGGCACAATTCCATGATCCCCCGGGTCTCTAGCACAGAACCCGGGTACTGACAAACTGCCTTTTCAGGGTTTCCACTGCAGCTGCTGCTACTGCCAACCCCTCAGACAGGTTTCTGCCCCCCTGAGGTCCTGACAGCTCTGGCCCAGGAAGTTAGAACAAAGGATTTCCTCTGAGAAAGGGTGTTACACCCTCTCCCTTTGGAAATAGGTGTGAAGGGCTGGGGAGGAGTAGCCTCCCCCAGCCTCTGGAAATGCTTTGATAGGCACAGATGCTGTCCATCTCTGCATAAGCCAGTCTACACCGGTTCAGGGATCCCCCAGCCCTGCTCTGGTGCGAAACTGGACAAAGGAAAGGGGAGTGACCACTCCCCTGACCAGTACCTCCCAGGGGAGGTGCCCAGAGCTCCTCCAGTGTGTCCCAGACCTCTGCCATCTTGGAAACAGAGGTGTTGGGGGCACACTGGACTGCTCTGAGTGGCCAGTGCCAGCAGGTGACATCAGAGGCTCCTCCTGATAGGCTCTTACCTCTCTTGGTAGCCAATGCTCCTTCCTTGGTAGCCAAACCTCCTTTTCTGGCTATTTAGGGTCTCTGCTTTGGGTAATTCTTCAGATAACGAATGCAAGAGCTCACCAGAGTTCCTCTGCTTCTCCCTCTTCACCTTCTACCAAGGATCGACAGCTGACTGCTCCAGGACGCCTGCAAAACCGCAACAAAGTAGCAAGACGACTACCAGCAACATTGTAGCGCCTAATCCTGCCGGCTTTCTCGACTGTTTCCTGGTGGTGCATGCTCTGGGGGTAGCCTGCCTTCACCCTGCACCAGAAGCTCCAAAGAAATCTCCTGTGGGTTGACAGCATCTTCCTCCTGCTAACGCAGTAACCAAAAGACTGCATCACCGGTCCTCTGGGTCCCCACTCATCCTAACGAGCGTGGTCCCTGGAACACAGAAACTCTGTCCAAGTGACTCCCACAGTCCAGTGACTCTTCAGTCCAAGTTTGTTGGAGGTAAGTCCTTGCCTCCCTACGCTAGACTGCAAAGCTGTGTACTTTGTGATTTGCAGCTGCTCCGGCTCCTGTGCACTCTTCCAGGATTTCCTTTGTGCACAGCTTAGCCTGGGTCCCCAGCACTCCATCCTGCAGTGCACAACCTTCTGAGTTGTCCTCCGACGTCGTGGGACTCCCTTTTGTAACTTCATGTGGACTCCGGTTCACTCTTCTTCCAAGTGCCGGTTGGGGTACTTCTGCGGATGCTGCATGCTTCTGTGAGGGCTCTCTGAGTTGCTGAGCGCCCCCTCTGTCTCCTCCTCCAAGTGGCGACATCCTGGTCCTTCCTGGTCCTCAGCAGTACCCAAAAACCTTTACTGCAACCCTTGCAGCTAGCAAGACTTGTTTGCGGTCTTTCTGCATGGGAATACATTTGCAAGCTTCATTGAGACGTGGGACATCAGTCTTCCAAAGGAGAAGTTTCTAGTCCTCTCCTTTCTTGCAGAACTCTAAGCTTCTTCCAACCAGAGGCAGCTTCCTTGCACATTCATCCGGGGTTTCCTGGGCTTCTGCCCCCCTGGACACTGTCGCGACTATTGGACTTGGTCCCCTTATCTTACTGGTACTCAGGTCCGGAAATCCATTGTCAGTGCACTGCTGGTGTTCGTTCTTCCTGCAGAATCCCCCTATCACGACTTCTGTGCTCTCTGGGGTAGTAGGTGCACTTTACTCCTACTTTTCTGGGTCTTGGGGTGGGGTATTTTTCTAACCCTAACTGTTTTCTTACAGTCCCAGCGACCCTCTACAAGCTCACATAGGTTTGGGGTCGATTCGTGGTTCGCATTCCACTTTTGGAGTATATGGTTTGTGTTGACCCTATACCTATGTTCTCCAATTGTACTTCTACACTGTTTGCATTACTTTTCTTGCTCTTACTTACCTATTTTGGTTTTGTGTACATATAACTTGTGTATATTACTTACCTTCTTACTGAGGGTACTGAGGTACCACTTTTTAAAGCACAGAGAAAAAAAACTTTTTCTAACTTTTAGAAAACTTTTAGAAGTTTTAGAAAACTTTTAAGAACTTTGTAAAAAGTTTGTAGAGAAAAACAGCAAACTTTTTGGTTATGTGTACATACACTGAACTGTTTGGTATATGATTCTCTTATGAAAAGTACAAAATGACAAAGTGGCAAGTAGTTACAAGTACTTATCCCACCGCTGCACAACCAATGTAGAAGGCTGGCCTGGCTTGTAGTGGGTACCAAAGGTACTTACACCTTGTGCCAGGTCCAGTTATGCCTTATTAGTGTATATAAGATGTTTCTAGCAGCTTAGACTGCTAGAAGGTAGCTATGGCAAAGCAGCTTAGGCTGAACTAGGAGACATGCAAAGCTCCTACTATACCACTTATATCATATGCACAATATCATAAGAAAACACAATATACAAAATTGCTAAAAATAAAGGTACTTTATGCCTTTTGTTTTGAGAAGTAAAAACTAGATCACCTAATTCTCTAATTGTTGAGGTACTTGGTCGAGCAGTTAGGCTAATCTTGGAGAAGTGAAAAGCATTTGATGCACCCACAGTATTAATGGTGCACCACACACGCTCACACGAATACCTCAAGACCAATTTATAAACATACTTCAGCTTTTTATATACATTTTAAGACCAAGATCATTAAGATTAGTTAAGTACTTTTTAAGATATGATTTTCTGAACTTTTATTAAATGGAGTCTTTCCGTGTGTAATTACGCACCATAGGAATCATAAGGCAGTCACTTTAAAAAATGCATACAAAATGGTACATTTGTTTTACCAAGTTCAGCTTTTGGAGGTTGGTCGAGGTCATCGGAGGGCACGCTGTGCCAGCAGGAGAGGTTCGAGTAGCCACCAGTTCCAGCGGGAGCAGCATTGGAACTGGTGCATGGCCACTGCGAAGGACCACTTGGAAGAGGTCTGCAGTTGCAAGGTTAAAGGTGGTGCCTTGGGGTCCCCTTGTGGTGTCTAGGTGGCAAGGGGTGTGGGACCCTGGGGGCATAGCTGGTTCCTTGTTGCAGTACGCTGGGTAGCTGGTTGGAGACCGAGTTGGAGATCCCGGAGCTGTGTGCAAGGGAGTCCTTTGGAGCTGGAGGAGAGTCTTGTTGAGGGCTGCTTACAGGACAACAGGGGCACTCTGGCAGGAGGTCCAGGGTGTTCCTGAAGTCCCTTGACTGGGGCTTCCTCCTGGTCCCTTTTCAGTTCTGGGGGAGCTGGTTTTCTTGGTTTCTGATGTCTACTGACCAGTACCTGGGTACTGGCTCGACTCGGCCACTGGAGGACACAGTGCCACCAAACTTGGCACACTTGCAGGTTTTGTCCTGTCTGTCATCAGTGTTTTGTCGAGTCCAGCTGCAACTTCCAGTTTGGGAGATAATGGCTGGTCAGTTAAGTTACCATCACTGGGTTGCTGGTTCTTTGTTACAGAGTGATTCCTCCAATTAGAAGGAAGATCTTGGACGATATTTGAAGAGTATCCTACAACGTATAAAACTATACATCCACTTATCCAAGTAAGTAACAATTATACTAAAATGTCAATGTTAGACTTCCTTGGCGTGGTCTCTCCTAACTTTTTGCCTCTGTTTCCCAGGTTGTTGATCTGTGCTGGACTCTGTTTTTGCTGTTTTTGTTACCATTGATATCCAGTGCTAATGTGCAAGTGCTCCAATGTAAAATGTATGTGTAATTGGCTTTCCATGATTGGCATATTTTATTTACTAGTAAGTCCCTAGTACAGTGCACTAGAGGTGCCTAGGGCATGTAAATCAAATGCTGCTAGTGGGCCTGCAGCACTGCTTGTTCAAACCACATTAGCAGCCCTGTAAACACAACTCAGACCTGCCACTGCCTTGTCTGTGAGTGCAGTTTTAAACTGCCATTTTGACTTGGCAAGTGTACCCACTTGCCAGGCCTAAACCTTCCCTTTTTATACATGTGAGGCACCCCTGAGGTAGGCCCTAGGTAGCCCCATGGGCAAGGTGCAGTGTATGTTAAAGGCGGGACATGTAATTATGTGTTTTACATGTCCTGGCAGTGAAATACTGCCAAATTTGATTTTCACTGTGCAAGGCCTATCTCTCTCATAGGTTAACATGGTTAACTTTAATATGATTAAAGAATGGATTCCCTTAGGGAGCATATAGACATGTGGAGTTCGGGGTCTCTGAACTCACAATTTAACAATACATATTTTAGTGAAGTTGTTTTTTAGATTGTGTGTTGGGAAATAGCACATTTAGAAAGTGGGAATTTTCTTGCCTAAATCATTCTGTGACTCTGCTTGTATGTGGATTCCCGGTCTGGGTCAGTTTGACAGTTGGGCTGTTTGCACCTATCTCTAAACAGTGAGACAAAGGAAGCTGGGGTGTATCCTGCATATCCTTATGAGCCATCTGTGCTGAGGGGAGGAGTGGTCACTTACACCTGAAAGGGCTGAGCCTGCCCTCGCACAATGCAGCCTCCAACCTCCTGGTTTGTGTCTAGGGCCTGGCCTGAGCAAGGCAGGATCTTAAAAACAACAGAGACTTTTCTTTGAAGTAGGCCTACTTCAAAGGCAGAAAGATGTATAAGAAGAGGACCCAAAACCCCTGGAAATTAGATTACATCAAGGATTCAAGAGGAACCCTTTACCTGGAGAAGAGCTCAAGAGCTGAGAAGAAGTGCTGCCCTGGCCTGTGACTGTGCTGTGTTGGGCTATCCTGCAGTTGCTGCTTCTGCCTGTGCAAGGGGACAGAGACTGGACTTTGTTGCATTCCTGCTTGAGAAGTAACTCCAAGGGCTTGGAGTAGAGCTTCCCTCCTGTTTTGAAGCCTCAGGGACTTCAAAGGCTTCACCAACCAGACCTGAGTCTACTTGCTGTGGACTCTAGCTTGCCAGGGGGTACCATTCCAGTTCCTGGACCCCTGGAAGTTAATTCCTGGAGAAAAACCAGTCTAACGAAGTTGGACGATGCCGTGTGACTTCGCAAAGGATGCCACTTCCTCGAACCACAAAGCCGCTTACCCTGAGGCCGTGGACCTCGCTGAGTGTGACGACTCCGACGACCCTCTGAGCTGAGGCCGTTACACCGGAGCCATGACGCCACCTGCCCTGAGGCCGTGGACCTCATAGAAGTCCCATGACCCTGTAGGCCCTGCATCGCTGCAGCTGCTTGATCCCGCCTGACCTCGCTGACACCAGAGTGTCATAAGTCCATCTTCCGTGACTACTCAATGGCATCGCAGCGCCTGCGGCCCTGTGACATCATCGCGACCCTGTGAGGTTGCCCCGCACCATTGTGACTCTGCCGGACTTCGTATCTGCTGGAACGAAGGGACCGACTTCGTACCTGACGCCACTTCACTTCCACTGCGCTGTAGTAAGGATCCGACGCTGCTGCGTGATGCTGCTGTCATTCTGCACCGTGCCACCGGAACCGATGCCGCAACAGACCCAGCAATGCCACTCATCCCGACACCTTGCACTGCCCTGTTTTCTACTTGTTGTTAAGGTACTGTACCTGGGGGTGGAACGACTCTGTAAACGGCACCATTGGCATCACATTGTAGGAAACTACTCCGTCACAACGTCGCGTTATACCAACTTGCAGTCTTTGTGTCTCGAATCACTGTTTTCATGCTTTTAGGTGCTAAATTCATATTTTTAATTGTATATTTGGGATTTTTATTATATTTGGTCTTGTTTTGTTTAGATAAAAATTACTTTTTTTTCTAAACCTGTGCTGTGTCATTTTGTAGTGTTTTCACTGTATTACTTTGTGTGTGTTGGTACAAATACTTTACACATTGCTTCTGAAGTTAAGCTTGCCTGCTCGTTCAAAGCTACCAAGGCGGTGAGCGGGGGTTAACTCAGAGAGATTCTCCATTACCCTGACTAGAGTGAGGGTCCTTGCTTGGAAAGGGGGTAACCTGACTGCCAACCAAAGACCCCATTTTTAACAGTCAACTTAATTAAATTCACCTTAACAAATAATTTCTCTTAACATACAATTACTAACAAAATGTTTAACAGTTATCTTTTGTATAGAATACTCAACCATCATCTACATTCAATCAACAAATTCACCTTGAAGACCAGCAAACAAATGTAAATATATTTAAAAAAAAAAAGTTTTAAACATAATAAGGGCCTGGTTACTAGTTTGGCTGTTTCCCGACCTCCATCGCAGCAGTGGCTGGCTGACTGCTGATTTACGATACCTGCTGTTGCGTAGATGAAGACCACTGTGGTCCCCGCTGGCACCACCAGAAACACTAGCCTGTGGCAGCCCCGATATTGGCCAATGAGCCTGATGGAGCGTGGACCTCTAGAGTTTCCCATCGGACCGATCATGATGCTGCCTTATGCTGACATGACTGTGGCAGTCCAACCACCACAACAGAGCTAGCAGAAATGGGGGGATAAAAGGCACAAACTTACCTGCAGGCAGCCTCACACATCTTGTGCCACCATGGAGCCGATCCTACAAGTTCTGCTACTGCTTGTGATGATTGATGCTGCACAAAAGCGCTTGCAACTAACGGTAAGCCACCAACTCCACTGCAAATAGACAGGTCGCCAGTGACATGTTATGTGGGATGTGCCCTGTGGAAAAATGTAGATTCTGTGTGCCCCAGTATGGAGTTGCACACAACGGCAAACACAGTCGCAGTAATATCATGGCTCCCTTTGTCCAGGGCACTGGCACAGCACCGCAACACTCCTACAACACTTGATTTGTGTACACATCCCAGTATCAGGGATGCCAATGTTCCACACAGAAAATCCCATGCAACAGCACACTTAAAAATAAAGTAACAACATCACATGGACTGTGGGTACACCACAGTTACATCCATATGGAGGTTTCATGGAACACAAACACCCCCCCCATGAAAATTCCCCAAATGAACCAACGCATATCACCCACATTACAATGTCATGCTAGGTAAATAGGATGCAAAGAATCATGTGTACCAAACATCCATAACTCACAATATGAACAGTCCTTGGAGAATAGGTATGGGGCATAAGGGGGACCCCATGAAGGCACATGCATTGGGTCACATCTCACCTTGCACATGTCTATCACCACAGGAACTGTGGCCTGAGGAATATCAGGGACAACCAAATGTATGACCAATCACATACCTTTGTGGTACATCGGTAAGTGTAAGTCTAGAAAACACATACACCAGTAAAAGCATAGGTCAGACCTATTGATTAATTAGGTGTAAGGTACACACATGAAAAGAGGCACATGTCCATGCAAATGGACAGGAAGGTAGCACAATTCCACACCTTCCATGTGTGGACAAACAAACCCCAAGTATGCACACACAATAAGAATGCCCAATCTGCAGCAGTGGAAGAACTATAACCCAATAGATGTGCACATTGGCCAAGGCAAGGTGAAATAGTTACCATATTAATCACCACACAATGCAATGTCAACCCCAGTAAGGTCAAAACACAAATATACATACATTGAACTTTTCCCATTGTCCTGGCTGTTTCCAGCACTGGTACCAAAGTCAGACCTTACCTACCACCTCAAATGGATCAGCAGTCAGTGTGATACAAACACAACTGTTGTCACATATTAACTATTACTTATTGGACATCAAAAGGTAAATACGTAATTGCAGGAACAATGTGTATCCAAACAATAAAAACATTTTATTTTGAAGAGTCCAAAACGAGAGGTAAGGCCAATGGTCAGTCCAAGTTAATTGCTACATATGGCGCAATGCACTGCATTGCAACTTGCCTCTAAATACACTGCTGCATCGATCGCCATAGGTAGATGGCATCTAAGGGGCAATCCAGGCACCTCAATGGTCACCCTTGGGTGGGTTTGGGTTGGGTTTGGGAGGGGGGTTTAGACTTGGACGGGGTGGGCTTGACCTTGGGAGTGGGTTCTTTTGGACTTGGAATGGGTAAGGCTAGTTCCAGTGGGGTGGGGGCATGGGTCAAAGGGGAGGACTTGGATGTGGAAGGAATGGGTCAGGGTGTGGTTGGAGATGTATTGGCTTTGGGAGGGATGGTTTAGCAGGGGTGAGGACAAGGGCAAAGAGCACATCTTCCTTGGAAAATGGGAAGGATCCACTGGAGAGGGATGGGAGTTGGGAGGTAGAGGGAGTGCCTGTGGATGTTTTGCTCAAGGTGCATGTATGTCTGGTGTGTGTTGTTGATTTGGTGGTGTTTGTTGTGTGTGTATGGCTTTTTGGCAATGTTGTGTCAGGAATGGGAAGTGTGAGGGCGGTGGTAATGGCTGTGGCTGTTGTGGTGGTGTATGGGAGTATGGTGAGTGTGGGGCTTGTGTCTGTGGACATTGGGGTGGCATCTGTGTATATGGTATGTGTTGTGCATGTATCTGTGGATTTTAGGGTGGTGTCTAGGGGTATGGTGTGTGTGCTGGTGGTTTTGAGTGCGGTGAGAGTCTGTTGAGTGCTTGCGTGCTTGTGTGGCTGTTGTGTCTATGTGTGGTGCTTGAGTCTGTTGACGTGTGTGCGTGCATATGTTGAGTGTACTGGGGATGGGTCTGGATATAGAGATTTTGGATGGTGAAGAGGAAGCTGATGGAAGGGAGGATTGGAAGGCTGCCTTCAGTGAGGAGGCCAGCGCCTCAAAAGGCCTATGTAGGCAAGACATTGCACTATGAATGCCTTCTAGGTACACAACCATTTGTTGCAGCTGACTGCCCTGCACCTTGATGGCATTCAGAATGGCTGTCTGATCCACTGAGCTACTCCTCAGGACTAAGGAGGTCAATAGACTCTTCACTCAGGGTGGCAGGGGTGAGGTGCTTGGGGGAGGGTGCCAGTGCAACTGGGTGTGGAGCAACAGAGAGGGAGGAGATGGTAGTGGGACTGGTGAAAAAGGATGTTGTTGGAATAGGTCCTGGGGTCCCGTCACTACCAGGGAGTATCCACTAGAGCTAGAGTCTAATGATGACGATGATTCTGTCTCCTTCGTGTCACTACCTCACCCTCTGACCCACTGATTCCCTCCATGTTGGTGGTGTCATGACCAGAGGTACGATGGCTACCTGCTTCCACACTTCCATCGGCCCTGTCACCTCCGCTCACCTGTGATGAGGCTGTAATGACAAATAGGGTCAGTCAATGTGTCAGAACACACTTAAACAACAGCTTTGAAAAACACACATTGTCATGATGTACAGACGCCCCCAGCCACAAGGTCCAACGAAATGGCTTCAACATTTTCCACACCCCATGCATGCATGATACATGCACTATAAAGAGTAGCCCTCAGAAAACTAAGCATCATAGACCGCTTAAATTACATGAGTGAAGTAGTCTATTTACAAACCCATAGATAAAGTAGGATACCAGATCAACTTCAGTGGTATGGCACATGTAGCAACCACCCAGTAATCTGTTGACACCACATCCAATGGAAAGGCCAAGATCACCCTCACAGATTCCACACAAGGAACTGCAATCAGCAAATGTACACATACACAATACCACATCAGAATGACATGATGGGCAAATAAACTAGCCATGTTGCAGTATGAACTACAGTAACTGGAAGAAGGTAACATCCAAACACCCATGTCACACTTATCAAACACACCAAACACATAAGCCCTCATTATGACTTCGGCTGTCTTTTTCAAAGACCGCTGAATCCGCTGCAGCCAACAGACCGCCATATTAGGAGTTGTTGGAGGACTTTCACCCATTTATGGGTGGAAGTGCGACTCCATTGGCCTGGCTGATTGAGTTGAAGAGACAGGTGCACCATCAGCACCACCAAGTGAGTAAGATTCCACCTACAGTATTACAAGCCGTAATATGGGTTGGCGGAGTCTTGCTGGCATGGTGGAGTTGGCAGTGCAAAACCGCCCGGACCCATCCCCTCCTAGACGACCAGCTCATCAGACAAGGTAAGTAAAAGGAGGGGGGCGGGTACTGGGTGCATGTGTGTGGTGTGTGTGTGTATGTGTGTGAATGGGGGTGTCTGAGTGCGTGTATGTTTGTGAATGGGGGTGTATGTGTGCATGTTTGTGAGGGAGTGAGTGGTGGTGTCTGTGTGCAAGTCTGCGAGTGAGTGGGGGTGCATGTGTGTGGATGAATGGGGTGTGTACAAGTGTGCATATGCGGAGCGTGGAGTGTGTTAATGTATGCGTGTGTGGAGGGGTGGGATGTGCATGAATGCGGAGGGGATGGGGATGGGGGTGTGATTGATTGTGGATGGGGGAGCATATGTGAGCGATTTTTTGTGGATGGGGTGGGGTAGTGAGAGTTTGTGAATGGGGAAGGTAGGGGGGTGTTTGTAGGTGCATGTGTACGTGTTCATGTGTTTGTGTAAGTGGACAGGGAGGGGATGCATGTTTGTGTACGTGAACGGGGAGAGCGGGTAACTGTGTGTATGTGGTTCAGGGGGTAGAGGGGTGAATGTTTGTGGAGGGGGGGTGAATATGTGAGTGGGTGTGTGTGTATGTCAGTGAGAGATCAGGTGGGGGTGTTTGGATGAATGTGTACAGTTAGGGGGTGTTTGTAAGTGTGTGGACGGGGAGGGTGTTTGTGAGTGTGTGGACGGGGAGGGTGTTTGTAAGTGTGTGGATGGGTGGGGGGTTGCATGGAGGTGTATTGTACCTCTTATTGCTGCAAGATGTTTTTCTATTGTATAGCTGATTTAGGACATTCTATCACCAAATATGGATCAGAATGCTTCCTCCTCCACATTTCCTCCCACAAGGATCCGAAGTATTAGAGAACATTTTCTTAAGTCTCTAACGGATAATATACTAGAACAGCATCACTTTAACAGATGACTCTGCAAAACTAACTTGTTAGCTGTAACATCTACCTATAGAGCTTCCAAAGCCTTTTCTGAGTTAGTCCTGCTTAGTGTTTTTCCCATCCCTCGATGAACCCTTGGGTTTGATAATATCTGATAAAAGTTTGATACTCTCTCGTTTCCTTACAGGAATATAACTGTCATGTATCGTGTTGATGTATTTTTGTTAAAAGTTGTGAAGCCCGGAGATGGAACACTTGGTAACAGAAAGGTTCTGTTACTGGTACCCCAAATGTTCATTTACATAAACTCCTCTATGTCTTAAAGGTCCTCAAGTGTTCTGCTATCACCCTCTTGTATTTAGCAGAACCTCTCCCTTCATACACTGGCAACAAGTCTTTATTATAATGTGTGAGACTTTAGGATGTGAAACACCATGTGTCTTTGTGGCACAGCTCTAAAATCTCATATTTGTAATAATATCCTCATCATGTGACCATTCAGTGCCTTGTCTTGTATCCATTGCAAGCTAGATTATAGCCCAAAGGGCCCTCCTACCTACCTCCATATCCTTGTGTTCTGCTAGATTCTTCTGGACCACTTACCTGGAATGTAAAGTTGGGGTGCCACATATAGGTTTTGACGTCAGGGAATGCCACTCCTCCTTTATGCTTAAGTGTTTTGAGGGTGTTGAGGGATATTTTTGTGGGTTTTTTCTTCCATCCAAAGTCTAGCAGGAATTTGTGTATTATCTAGATTTTTATATTTTTAACCCTTTTCAGAAGTAATAGTCTGAAATCTATTACCATTTTAATACGTATTACTCACCACTCAAGATAATCATAAAGTCTGCTGCCTATGTATTTCCATTTTAATGCTGGCTGCTAGGAAGCTATGTTAGCCCATAACAAATCAAAGATACATTATAGGGCATATTTACAAGCCCCTTGCGCCTCCTTGTGCCGCCCTAGTGCCATGTTTTTTACGCTAAGGAGACCCCCACCATAAGCCATATTTAAAAAGTGGCGCAATGCATACATTGCATCACTTTATAACCCTTGATCCACTTTATACCTGCTCTAGGTATAATCAGCCCTCGAAAAATCATAGAAATGCAGGTCAATTAGCTTGAATAATCTACTCTACCTAACTATAATGTACTTGACCCAGAAATGGGTCTCAAATTGTGTGATCCTAGGCAAATATTGTATTTTAGTCACCTCTTTCTTCATTTTCAGATTTGATTGCACCTTGAAATGCGTGAGTTCAGCATATCTGCTGTAAAAAAAATCCTGTTTTGTTTGATTAAATACACTAAATGTTTGCTCCAGGTATAATAATTCTAGCCCATATATAGGGTACACATGATCCATGTATGACTTGCCTCTTAGTTTACTAATGGCTTTGCCACCAGGGCTGGAGTGTTTCTCAGTTTATGTTTAAAAACTCACTTTTAATAAATATATTACTAAAGCATGATGTGGTAGCACAGTGTCATTTACAGACAGTAAATTTCCAAGAAATGTCCAAAAACCTTTCCACTAACTTGCATTTTTACTGATAAAACTATATAGTGTATTAACAATAATCTGTGAAATTAGGGTTTCAGAAAACATTTATCACTTGCACAGCACTAAGTAAAGTGTTCTGACTTTTTTTTATCCTATGAAAATATTTTTTCATCACAAAGAAGTACAAAAAATGGTCTTTGACAGCTACTGAAATATATTTTGAAATGTTTGTAAAGTTGAATTAGTTATATAAATGCTGTGTGTTAGGAAAAACCTGATACCAACAGCCTTACATTTTACATAGGTCAGACAGTTCACCTTACAAAATCCTGGAACTCCAGAGTCAGAAGGAAAAGTATTTACATTGCAAGACAAACTGACTTTTGAACTATGTCTCTGAACACTGAGCAAATGTGACAAGAATAAGATTTAAAGGCATCTTAATTGCTAATTCAGTTTCTGACTGATCTGAACACCTGTTCCTTGTTCACTCGCCAGAAGGGGCGAGTAGGATCTAAAAATAGCTTCACCTGATAAAATAAAACTTGCAATAGTGAGTGGTCTAGTAGATTTGTCGTGCCCCGATGATGTATGCAAGGGGAGGGAGCATTCCCATGCAGGGCGGGCCGAAAAGAGTGAAGTGAAATTTCCAAGATTTTACTGCACAATTTTTTCCATCATTTGTAATGCATACTTAGGATGGGCACTAAAGAGTTGGTCCCTAATAACCTATGGGCCTCCCTGTGCGTTGCTGGACTAGGGCCATAATTTATGGCGCGTTTCCAGCAAAGCGCCACAATAGCACCATAAATTACGACACTATTGTGCTAGCATATGGTAGCTTACATACAAAGGGTAAAGTCTATAACTACATAGAAGTCCAATATTCCCTACTTACAATAAATGGAATTTCCTCAGTTTGAGATCACACACAATGCATGCTATATCCAGTTGTGAAGGTCCTGACATACAGCAATTTTGAGGCACCAATGCATATTAATATTGTGTAAGGACACAATTGAGACAGACAGGTTACCAGGTACGTGAAGGGAGTGACTAAATTGGATAGATGTGGAGAAATATGAATCTCTCAGGAAGTCTCAAGATATATAACCTTCTGGATTGATTTCAAATCCTTACACGTTACCGCCTCGAATGGAGTAGAGTGGATTTAGCATTTAGTTTTAACAACAAAATACAGACCAGAAGCTTTTGAGCATGTCCAGAAAAAATGTGCATCTGTTCTCTATTGCTTCCAGTCATCCTTCCCCTGCTCATTTCTGTTGCTATAAATGTCACTTCAAATAACAAAACATACAAAGATCTTTTTAGATGTCATTGCTAACATGAAAGCAAACCACAACAATATGCACATTCTGAAAGACCGAAACATTTGGTCTGCCCACCTCAATCAAGATCTTACACAACAAACCTAAACACCCTCAACCAATCGTAACTTGTCCTCAGACTTACACATCTAACTGAACCATGGTTGGACTCTACAAAAAGAATAAGTCTATCCATAATCAGAACAATCACTGCATCATTGATGTCTTTTTGATCCTCCCCATTAGAGTAATTGCAAAAGTGCAAGAAAGTAACATATTGCCTGGCTTGTTACCCCCATTTTTAATTGTATGTATGTTTGTTTTTGCCTGTGTCACTGGGATCCTGCCAGCCAGGACCCCAGTGCTCATAAAGTGTGCCCTGTATGTGTTCCCTGTGTGGTGCCTAACTGTATCACTGAGGGTCTACTAACCAGAACCTCAATGTTTATGCTAACTCTGCTTTTAAAATTGTCACTGCAGGCACACTGGAACACCCTTATAATTCCCTAGTATATGGTACCTCTGTTCCCAGGGTTTTGGGGTTCCAGGATATTCCTATGGGCTGCAGCATTTCTTTTGCCACCCATAGGGAGCTCAGACAATTCTTACACAGGACTGCCACTGCAGTCTGAGTGAAATAACGTCCATGTTATTTCACAGCCATTTTATACTGCACTTAAGTAACTTATAAGTCACCTATATGTCTAACCCTCAATTAGTGAACATTAGGTGCAAAGTTACTTAGTGTGAGGGCACTCTGGCACTAGCCAAGGTGCCCCCACATTGTTCAGGGCAAATTCCCCAGACTTTGTGAGTGCGGGATAACATTACACATATAGGTCAATGTGTAGCTTCCCAATGGTAACTCCGAACCTGGCCATGTAACATGTCTAGGATCATGGAATTGTCACCCCAATACCATTCTGGTATTAGGGGGACGGTTCCGTGCATCCCCGGGGCTCCAGCATAGACCCCGGGTACTGCCAAACTAGCTCTCTGGGGTTTTCTCTGCAGCTACCGCTGCTGCCAACCCTCAGACAGGTTACTGCCCCCCTGGGGCCTGGGCAGCCCAGTCCCAGGAAGGCAGAACAAAGGATTTGATCTGAGAGAGGGTGTTACAACCTCTCTCTTTTTGAAATAGGTGTTAAGGGCCTGAGAGGAGTGGCCTCTCCTGGACTCCAGAAATGTTTTGAAGGGCACAGTTTACACCGGTTCAGGGAGCCCCCCAGCCCCTGCTCTGGTGCAAAACTGGACAAAGGAAAGGGGAGTGACCACTCCCCTGTCCATCACCAGCACAGGGGTGGTGCCCAGAGCTCCTCCAATGTGTCCCACACCTCTGCCATCTTAAATGCAGAGGTGTGAGGGCGCAATGGAGACCTCTGAGTAGCCAGTGCCAGCAGGTGATGTCAGAGACCCCTACTGATAGGCTCTTACCTGTTAGGTAGCCAATCCTCCTCTGAGGGCTATTTAGGGCGTCTCCTGTGGGTTTCTCATCAGATAACAAATGCAAGAGCTCACCAGAGTTCTTCTGCAGTTCTCTCTTCGACTTCTGCCAAGGATTGAACGCTGACTGCTCCAGGACGCCTGCAAAACCTCAACAAAGTAGCAAGAAGACTACCAGCAACACTGTGGCGCCAAATCCTGTCGCCTTTCTCAACTGTTTCCTGGTGGTGCATGCTCTGAGGGCTGTCTGCCTTCATCCTGCACTGGAAGCCAAGAAGAAATTTCCCGTAGGTCAACGGAATCCCCCCCTGCTAACGCAGGCACCAAACTTCTGCATCACCGGTCCTCTGGGTCCACTCACAGGAGCTGGATCAAAGTGTCCCCAACAGTCCAGTGGCCCTTCTGTCCAAATTTGGTGGAGGTAAGTCCTTGCCTCCCCACGCCAGACAGTAATCCTGTGTAATGCGTGAACTGCACCTGCTATGGCTCCTGTGCACTTTTGCAAGACTTCATTTATACACAACACAGCCCAGGTCCCCAGCACTCCGTCCTGCATTACCCAACTCACTGAGATGGACTCCAACATTGTGGGACCCTCTTTTGTTGTGCTGAGACGACTGCCATGCTCAGATCTTCTGAACACCTGTTCAGGTACTTCTGCGGGTCCTGCCTGATTCTGCGTGGGCTCTCTGAGTTGCTGAGTGCCGCCCACTGTCTCCTCCTCAAAGGGGCGACCTCCTGGTCCTTCCTGGGCCCTGGCAGCACCCACAATCCTCCACCATGACTCTTGCAGCTAGCAAGGTTTGTTTGCAGTCTTTCTGCGTGGAAACAACTCTGCATCCTCCAGCACACAGTGTGACATCTTCTGACCAAAGGAGAAGTTCCTAGCAACTTCCGTTGTTGCAGAATCTTTGGCTTCTTCCACCAAGGGGCAGCCCTTTTGCACCTTCAACCTGGGTTTAGTGGGCTCCTGCCCCCGGACACTTGCGTGACTCTTGGACCTGGTCATCTTCCTTTGCAGGTCCTCAGGTCCAGGAATCCGTCTTTAGTCCTTTGCAGTCAGTAGTTGTCTTTGCAGAATCCCCTATCTCGACTTTACTGTCTTTCTGGGGTAGTAGGTTAACTTTACTGCTACTTTTCAGGGTCTTAGGGTAGGATATCGTGGACACTCTTAGGGGTTTCTTACACTACCAGCAACCCTCTACACACTACACTAGGCCTGGGGTCCATTTATGGTTTGCATTCCACTTTTGGAGTATATGGTTTGTGTTGCCCATAGACCTATTGTCTCCTATTGCATTCTATTGTGTTCTACAGTGTTTGCACTACTTTTCTAACTGTTTACTTTCCTGATTTTGATTTGTGTGTATATTTTGTGTATTGTACTTACCTCCTAAGGGAGTATATCCTCTGAGATACTTTTGGCATATTGTCACTAAAATAAAGTACCTTTATTTTGAGTAACTCTGAGTAGTGTGTTTTTTTTTTTTTATATAGTGCTATATGATATAAGTGGTATAGTAGGAGCTTTGCATGTCTCCTAGTTCAGCCTAAGCTGCTCTGCTATAGCTACCTCTATCAGCTTAAGCTGCTAGAATCAACAAATAAAAAAACAGACACTGGAACAAAGTGCGCCTCCCAGCACTTGACTCACATCTCACCCTTATATCTCTCTCCAACCAAATAAAAGAAGTTAAGCAGTTTGACAGCTGTTGTCATAAACTTTGACAAATGTAATACCTCTTAAGACATCTGCATACCTTACACAGTCAAAGAGATTATTGTGACTCACTGAAAAGATAAAGAGTCTGAGGACAGAATTAGGTGTTTAATAACCCCATCAGACAACTAAAAATTACAAAAAAGGCCAAAAAACACAAATTCTCCCAGCTCATCATCAAAGTCAAATGGCATTGCCAAACAATTGACAGGATCAGGTCACAATTCTGCAACCCAGAGTGCACCACACCAAAATCCAGCACTCCAAACTCGTCTGTGATTTTATTGTAAATGAACTAGTTTTGAAAGCAAAGGACATGGAATATTACCTCAAAAGGAACACACCCAAAAGCCACTCCCTTCACCTTTCAGGATCGACATCACAGAAAACAAGTGGTTTCATGAAAGGCATACAAAAAGAGAGACCCGAGGGTAAAGGGGGCTGCAAAGATCAACCAGACTCCCACAGCATGTACAGCAACACCAAGGAGCCCTCAAACTAGAAACAGACCATCCTCCTGGCTCCCTCACAGAGAAAAGCAGACATGATGATGGTGAATCAACCCAAACAACTGAGAGTACATCACCATCAGCAGGAGGCCTGACCAAAACCCTTGCTCAGATCCAGAAATCTTTCAATCCACATGTCATATTCCTCAGGGACCCACATCCACCCACTACAATGACCAGCCGCAGTAGGGCCAGGCTGGCCGAGCCCTTATCTTCCACCTATACCATGACATTTGATTTTTAATGTTCTTATATGTAGAACACTGGGGTCACCACTCAGTGGTCCCATGGCAGTGAGATACAAACAACGCAAACATTAGACAGCCAAGTTTTAAAATGGCCAAAGGTCATCATGTCTTTCTTACAGTCAAGAAAGGTTTTTAGTGACTTACTAAGGGGCAGGTGGTTAACTATTTTTCTTCTCTTCAGAGGAACCACAGCGTAGAACTTAAGTAGCTGAAGGATACACCACAACAAAACTGCTTTTAAGACTGGGGGAAACAAAGGTGTAGGAGGTTCTCTAACAGCAGCTTTATGGCGGTTATTGCACTCATGACATATTACATAACATCATTCATGACATAAGCCATGACATCTCAGTCAGAGTCCAGACACACCCTTCATACAATCCTCATCAGATCTTGGACTCAGTGTCCACTGTCCACAATCTTCAGCCATACATAGGAAAAAATTGACACATGAGTTATCCTGTGGTCAGGATATGTACTCACCCCTCCACAAGCAGCTAATCCCTACCATACACAAACATTGAACATACACAATAGAGATGGTCTGCAAGGCCTGGTGTATATGCCAGATCCAGCATCCAACATACAATAGAGGTTGCCGTATGTCCCTGCCTTAGAGGAAGCTCCTGTATCCAATGCACTTACACAGTAAGGCATGGCCACAGGGCCTCACATGTGGCTAAGCCCTATGTACACTACTCCATGACCACTTAACACCCTCCTTGTTCAGCCTTCGGCATTTAATAGTAAAGGTTGACCAAAGGGTCTATTGTTCAGTAATGTTCAGCGGCCAGGTCTCCAAAAGTGACCTACCCCAT
Organism: Pleurodeles waltl; assembly: GCF_031143425.1. NCBI lineage: Eukaryota > Metazoa > Chordata > Amphibia > Caudata > Salamandridae > Pleurodeles > Pleurodeles waltl. Next base: position 1,536,962,763 of record NC_090446.1, read on the forward strand.
TGCACCATCCTGTGGGTGAATTCAAGTAAAAAAACAATGACATTGTTAGAAATGGGATATTTGATTGGCAGTCGGGTTACCCCCTGTCTAAGCAAGGATCCTCACTCTAGTCAGGGCAAAGGAGAAACACACCTGGTTAACACCGACTCACCACCTTGGTAGTTTGGCATGAGCATGCAGGCTTAACTCAGAAGCAATGTGTAAAGTATTTTTACCAACACACACAGTAATACAGTGAAACACTACAAAATGGACACCACAGCAGTTTAGAAAAATAGGTAATATTTATCTAAATTAAAGAAGATCAAAACAACAAAAATCCAACATGCACAAGTTAAAATATGTATGTTCAGAAGAATAAGTGGCTCATTCTGACCCTGGTGGTCTTTGACTGCCAGGGCCGCGGTGGCGGTACAGACTGCCACAGACAGGGCAGTCCGACCACCCCTTTCTGGCCATGGTGGATCCGCCACGGTCCAACCACCGCCACTGCCACGCTGCAGCCAGCCTGCAGCCTGGCGGTCCCAGCGGTTCTAATCTGCCAGGGCAGCGCTGCAAGTCCCCATCCGCCAGCCTTTCTCCTCCATGGAAAGGCTGGCGGAATGGGGGTGTTGGGGGGCCACTGGGAATCCCCTGCACTGACCATGCACTTGGTGTGGGCAGTGCAGGGGCCCCCATACACAGCCCCATTGCGCATTTCACTGTCCGAATTACGGGGAGTGAAATGCGGAACAGGTGTTTTCGCACCCGACACACTACAACATTGCCACCACCTCAATTATGAGCCACTGTCAATGTTGCAGTGAGTCTTCCACTGGGCCAGCGGGCGGAAAATCTGTCTTCACCCGCTGACCCAGCAGAACACTCCAAATATGGCATTCAAAAGACCACCAGTTCTACTTGCAGCGGCTTCGGCGGTCCTGTGAAAGGACCGCCAAAGTCGGAATGATCCCCTAAGAGTCTTACTCCATAGAAAACAATGGAAATGCTAATTTTGCACAAAGTACCTGGTTAGCGTAAAAAATAAACCAGCATAGGCGAGCGTATGTCCAAAAAGGCAGCAATGTGTTGATTCTTTCCTCGCAGTGGAGGCCGTGCATTGTTATATTCTCTGGTCGGATTGGCGATGCGTTGTTTTTCTCTCTCGCAAGAGAGCGATGCATCAATTTCCAGATGGGGCACCTCAGATCTGGGATGACTTTGACACCCAGGGATGATGCATGGAAAATCCAGTCACACGGTGTTAAAAAACTGCACTGAGTGGGGTTTGCATCATTACCAGCAGCTGCAAGCGGGTGTTGCGCATCGTTTCTCCAGCCACGATGCGTCAATCTCCCAGCTGCGATGCAGTTGGAGCATCTACTTCAGCCACAAAGCCGGTGGTGCGTTGTTGCAGATTGTGCATCAAAAATTTCCCTGCATGGCGTTCTGTGCGTGGATTTTCAGCTCTTGTTCTGCCATCTTCACCTTTCAAGGGCCCAGGGGCTGGATAAGGCACCACTTGGCAGGGCAGGAATCTCAGCAGAGAGTCCAGGTGCTGGCAGAAGAAGTTTTTGATGGCCCTGAGACTTCAAAACAGGAGGCAAGCTCAGTTCAAGCCCTTGGAGATTCTTCACAAGCAGGAATATACCACAAAGTCCAGTCTTTGTCCCCTTTCTCAGGCAGAAGCAGCAACTGCAGGATAGCCCAACAAAGCACAATCACAGGAAGGAGCAGCACTTCTCCTCAGATCTTCAGCTCTTCTCCTCTTCGTTCCAGAAGTGATCTGATTTTCAGGGATTTTGGTTCCAATACTTATACCCCTTTCTGCCTTTGAAGTAAGCATACTTCAAAGGAAAGTCTCCTTTGTTCACAAGATCCTGACTTGCCCAAGCCAGGCCCCAGACACACACTAGGGGGTTGGAGACTACATTGTGAGAGAGCAGGCACAGCCCTTTCAGGTGTGAGTGACCACTCCTACCTCCACTCTAGCACAGATGGCTCAACAGAATATGCAGGCGACACCCCAGCTCCCTTTGTCCCACTTAGTAGAGAGGATTCACAAACATCCCAACTGTCAAACTGACCCAGTGAATTCACAAACAGGCAGAGTCACAGAATGGTTTAAGCAAGAAAATGCCTACTTTCTAAAAATGGCATTTTCAAACTAACAATCTAAAAAACAACTTTACTAAAAGGTGTATTTTTAAATTGTGAGTTCACAGACCCCAAATTCAATTTTTCTATCTGGTGTCAAAGGGAATCTACAGTTTAATAATATTTAAGGGCAGTCCCCATGTTAACCTATGAGAGAGATAGGCCTTGCAACAATGAAATCTGGATTTAGCAGTATTTCATTGTTAGGACATGTAACACACATCCGTACACGTCCCACCTTTAACATACACTGCACCCTGCCCATGGGTCTACCTAGAGCCTTCCTTAGGGGTGCATTACATGTATATAAAGGGAAGGTTTAGGCCTGGTGAGTGGGTACACTTGTCAGGTCAAATTGGCAGATTAAAACCACACGCATAGACACTGCAATGGCAGGTCTTAGACATGTTTACAGGGCTACTTATGTGGGTGGCACAACCATTGCTGCAGGCCCATTAGTAGCATTAGACTTACAGTCCCTGGGCACCTCTAGTGCACTGTATTAGGGACTTACTATTGAATCAAATATGCCAATCATGGATACCCAATTACACATGCAATTTTACGTAGGAGCAACTGCACTTTAGCACTGGTTGGCAGTGCAGTGGTAAAGTGCCCACAGTATCAAAAACAGCAATAAGAGAGTCCAGCACAGATCAACAACTTGGGAAGCAGAGACAAAACGTTAGCAGAGACCACGTCAAGGATGCCAAGTCTAACAGACATCCATCCAAAGTGCTTAATTTGTTATGTCGAGTTTCTTTTGCATCTTTTGAAAGTTTATTGAGAACGTTATAATAGTCCAATCATCGATTTAGGTTGTTGTATTATTCCTCGTTCACAAAGCCTTCAGCACACTGTCAGGCATAAATTATAGTTAGGTCAGTAAACTGCATTCTACACTGATATTTAAAGCAATAAATTATTTCCAATGTATAAAATAATCTTGATACAAAAAAGGCAAACACACGTTTGTCCATGTTTACTCTTTTTTGGTATTCACAAACTATCATTCAATAGTAACTTATGACCGAGCAAACTCCCCACATAAAAGATAGGATAGACATGTCTTTTTATGTGAAGAGTACACCTCCCCGACTTCGCAGACTCCGCAGTCTTTAAGTTGCTAATAAATCATAGTTTGTTAATACAGAAAAAGAGTAAACTTACACAACAGGTGAGTTTACCTTTGTGAATCCGGCCCAATATGTTTAACTTTAAAGATAGACAGCAAATAAATTGCAGTATGGATCCATGTGTATATCTCCTCTGCCTTCCCCTCCTCCTAGAATAAATACACATTGAACAGTATTGATTACTATTTTTTCATTGGCTTTTTGGTGCTTGTAGTCTTGATCTGAACTTTATATAGAGGATTACAACTCATAGAAAGCAATGAAAATGGAACTGAAGGAGCTGCTGCTTATTTGACATTAGTCAACTTGAGCACTTTTCGTTGGCTTTTCAAAATATTTTGAAATAGAACAAAGTGTACAATCTCTGACACTTTTGCCATTTTTGTCTTTCTTATATGTTGTCTTTTCAAAGGGTGAGTGGGTGCTGGCACTGTAGACCTTCAGTTTCCATGGCTGTTGCAAATTTTTAATTCTACTAAGCTCATGAGTCACACCTTCCCTTAAGTGGTTTTGTTTGGTTTCATATGCAGACATGGTTAGTTGGACAAAGCTTCTTACTAATAGATTTCTGCATGTGAATTTTCAAAAGAAAATGTGAAATTTTGTGACACCTATCCAATTGCAAATTGTGTGAAAAATGGTTTTAAAGTTAACCTGTAACAAAGCAGCACTCATTCAACTACAATGAGCAAGTAAATATTGCCAGTTTGCAGTAAGAAATGTGCCAGAACTGAAATGTTGGTAAAATAGGAAAGTGTTCTGACTACAGGAAGGGCAATAATTTTAACATATGAGAGACTAGGGTGCACCTGCTGTAGTTGTCAGCTGTGACTTCAAAGAGGTCTATTTTCTTGTCGCTGTAGTAAATGTAAAAAATGAGGGACTCACTACAAGTTTGGCAGTCCTAGGACTGCCAAAGTTGTTGTGGAGGTCGAACCTCTGCAATCCTGGTGGTCGAACCTCTTGGTTCAAATTTCTGGACACTAAAGAACCTAGGATCCCCTATTTTTATTGTCTCCCTAAAACACATAAAGGGACCCCACCACCGGGACTTCCAATTGTATTGGGCATAGGATCTCTGTTAGAACCTCTATCTAAATTTTGTGATTTCTATCTACAACCTATTGTTCAGAATATATCTACCTTTTTAAAAGATACCAAGGACACTTTGATCTTGTTAGATGACATTAATAAGAGTGGGACCACAGATATGTTAATATGCTTAGACGTTGAGGCACTATACATCAACATACCATAAGATGCTACTCTGGAAGCAGTTGAAGACATCCTTGGCTCAATGGCTTGGCCTTATAAAACTCCAGTTTCATTTATTTTACAATGTGCAACTTTAGCCCTAAAAGAAAATTTCTTTCAGTTTGAGAACCAACTATACCACCAAATTCAGGGGACCTCAATGGGCAGCGCATTTGCTCCCAGTCTGGCCTGTTTGTATATGTACACTTTTGAATCAAGATACATACTACCACCTACCCAACCTTTCTCTTCCAATATTCGACTATGGTGTTGATATATAGACGATATACTAGTAGTTTGGAAGGGTAACAGTGACCAGACCACAGCATTCATCGAGTGGATCAATACTCTGGACCGTAATTTACGTTTCAGTGCAATTTTTTTTTCAAATTAAGTCTCTTTTCTTGACCTACGAATCATTCTATCTAATGGAATTTTACATTCTTCCATTTTTCATAAGCCTACAGATAGGAATAGTCTACTGCTATTTGACAGTCACCATCCCAAATCTCTGCGACAGAATTTACCTTTTGGTCAATTCCTGAGATTAAGACGTAACAGTACAGAGGTTTCCGACTACAATGACCAAGCTGAAATTCTGAGCCATAAGCTAGTAAACTGTAAATATCCACTACGGATCATTAATCAGGCCAGAAAAAGAGCCCGAAATATACCGAGAGATGTCCTACTTAACGCAAATTTGCGTGAACCACATTCAAGATTGACTTGTGTTACCAACCTTCACCCCTTTGAGTAACCAAGTTAGGAATACTATTAAAAAACACTGGTCCATTTTGAACATTTCAGGTGAGGCTTTAGCGCACCCTCTGTTTGCATTTAAACGCACACAAAACATTCGAGACCTAGTAGTACACACTAGATCTTCACCACAATGAAACCAAGGTAATACACAGTCTAGATCTTGGCTAGGGGTCGAAGGACATTATCCCTGTGGCAACTTTAATGTGTGCTCCCTCTCGATGCATACACAGGATGTGTACCTGGGTGAGAGGACACCATGGTGACTAGTTACACACACAAATCTCCGTACCAAGAACTGCATCTACATGATCACCTGTCCATGCATTGGGATGACCACTAAAATGGTTAAGACATGTATTAATGAACATTGGAGCACTATAAGATGCCAGCGAGCAGCAACGAAGTTGACCAAACATTTCATTGAATTTCATCACACACCTGACGACGTGAGATGGGTTGTACTGGAACGTATAATGAACACTAAAAACTGTACCAAGAGACTTTTTGAGAAAGAACAGCGTTGGGTGTTTAGGTTAGAAACACATCGGACTGGATTAAATGATGACATACCCTGGTTAGAACTTACTAATCGTTAGTTATCAGGTTCTAACACGTTTTTTTACTATGGAGTTATAGCAATCTGTATACAGAATTTCTGATAGTAGCCCTTATTATGTTTGGGTCCACGAGAATAGAATCATCTTTGTATCTTTACTTTGACATACATTCACCAAAAATAATCCCATGATTGTGTCACTGTAACTAAATCAATAATAATCCCCTCCTTTTTCCCTTTTTTTGGGACTGATTTGGAGTCCCACTTTCCTTGCTGCCTACATTCCTTTAGACTCTATTTTAAGATGGCCACTTTCACTTTTAGAAAGACCTTTGGAGTTCCCTACCACTTATCTTTTTGCGTAGGCATTCTCTACCATTTTGTGATTATTACACTGGTGGTATTGTAGATGACCGCCACCCTGGGACTAAATTCTCGTCCTTTCTTTGTCTTCTTTGTGTTGTCAAAGTTCTTTTATAAGATGGCCACCACTTCTTTGTTGCCAAAACTCCGTTACAATATGGCTGCCACTATTTTCATATTTTAGTCCTCTTTTTCATTATCATGATGTACCACCATTTATTTGCCCCTCTCTGGTCCCGTTTCATTCTTTCCGGGAACGCGGAGCAGGGGTAGGTGATTATCCACCCGGTGGTCCAGGAGAGCGGGGTAAGTTTTGCCCTCCTTCATGTCACTCGATCTTTAACTTCAACTAGTAGATCGCCCGACTCTGGATGATCCGTATTCATTACTTTCTCTCGCGTACTGCCTGACGCGACTAAACAGAGTTGTGCAAGTTGTTTTTAAAAACGCTTGGTGGGAGCTGTCATTATGGGGACCATTGAGAATCTTATACCTATGTGATATTATGGGCATACTAACGCCAATACCACTAACTCTCCACCATATTGACGCTTGTTGGGAGCTGTCATTTTTTAAGCCAATTAATCCAAATACCATTGATACACTAGGCATTATAATGTTCCTGTGTTCTTGTTGTTATGATAAATTGAGTACATTACATCATTGTGCTGGCTACAGACTGTAAAAACAAACAGTTTGTGTCCTCAAACTATGTATATTCCTTTGATTATAATTGGACACGTTTGACCCATATTTTGAGCATGTCCTGACAGTATTATTTTTTCAGCATCTATATATATAACTATTATGTATGACATGCCATCTACGTTTACACTTAGTTCATTATACCAGCTTGGACTACTGATGCTCGCCATTATCCCAATGGGGCCCACCCTTAAATACAAGGAGGGTAAGGATATATCCTCTGAATTGAGAGGAGTTTTTTTGATTTGTATGTCACTGTGTGATACACGGCACATTAGGGATTTTCACCTGATTGTGCTCACTGTGCACATGGTTTTATTTGCAATATAAGTCTGTACTCTTTTCTTTTTTTAGGTTCCTGTGGTATGAGTAGATTCCCAATTTGGTTATAACATGTGGATGAGGTACGTTTTTGGTCCTGACGAATCGCACCGATCTTATATATTTTTGTAATAGTAGTATAGTAATTTGTGTACTCACACTTTCCACATTCCCCCAGCCTAGGGACTGTTGACTTTAGTATAATTTTTGTTCTTTATGGGTGGACTAGACATTACTTCTAATCCTTACCCATATTTGTTTTTTAATCATGAGAGGGGTCTGTGTTTGATTAAATATGATGTTTACAGACCTCTAGCCATTTTTACCTTCACACATTCATATACCAATCCCATATTCTAGCACTCAGCAACTGGCATTTCTACACCCAAAAGATCTCCGGCAAAGAGCCCCCACAAGGGACCTGTCAGGCATTGCAGTGCCAGCCTGACGAGGAGCAAAAGCCTGATGATGAAGCATGTCACCAATTGGTGAGTGAGGGCTCTTGTTCTAAAATGAGCAGATTCACAGAATCCATTGTTTACTCTATGAACCTGTACAGAACCCATTGTTTGGAACTGTGTACCTTTGGCTTTTATGCTGGTAGGCCCCCAATACCTCTGATATCACGTCCTGGGTTGCTGCATCCACCCTGTGGCCTCCCCCCTGGCCCACTGCCACCCTTGCACTTGCCCTTGCCCCCTGTACCTGTGTCCTCTGCACAGGTCTGGCAGTACCACTTGTACTGGGGCCCTCGCCTTCCTGCACGTTGGGAGTGGGAGACTGTGGTCTCTGTACATGTGTTCCACCAGTCTGTGGCCTGGATACACTGGTGTGGGGACGCTTGCCCTGGGCTGCTGGTCTTGACTGGGTGGTAGGGGTGACAGTGGTTTCCTGGGTGGGGCTGCTGCGTGGTGAGAGTCCAGGACTGTGTGAGGGGCCTGCCTGCTCATCAGTGTCCAGGGATCCTTCACCAGTGTCCTGTGAGGTGCCTCTGTCTCCCTGGGGGGCACTGGCACTCCTTGTCCTGTCCGTTAGGGTTGCATGGGTGGTGATGCCTGTTGGGGGACATAGGCATGTCTGTTACAGCTGCATGAACGTTTGAGGTTAACAGGACTGGGCCATTTTGTGCTGGTGGTACGTTCAGTGGCCTTCCAGGGTGCCTTTGTGAGGTTGACATTGCATTTAGCGCCAGTGTGGGGTTACATTGTGGTGGGGGTGTCATTCCATTGTGGGTACTTGCAGGGGTAGGTGGCTGTGCACAGGGGGAGGGATGTGGACCTGTTAGTGGGTTTGTGGTCATGCGGAGGTGGATTTTTTGGCTGATGCCTGGGTGGGGTGTTGGTCCTGGTGGGTGTGGGTGGGGTGGGGTGGTGCATGCATTACAGGTATGGTGTATATGGGGTATATGTTGATGACTTACCCGAGTCCATTCCTCCAGTGAGTCCAGTGAGTCCCGCAGGGTGTAGAATGGCCAGTACCTTTTCCTCCCAGTCTGTGTATTCTAGTGGTGTTAATGGCGGTCCTTCCCCAGTCTTCTGCACTGCGATGCGTTGCCTTGATGCCATGCCCCTGACCTTGCCCCGCATGTTGTTCCATCTCTTCCAGATGTCGTCCCTGGTGCATCGATGGTGTCCCACTACATTGACCCTGTTCGCAATGGTCTGCCACAGCTCAATCTTCCTTGCGATGGGTGTGTGCTGCACCTCGGCCACGAATATTTGTGGCTCCACCTTCAAGATCTCGTCTACCATGGTCCTTAACTCCCTTTCAGTGAAGCGTGGATGTTTGGGGGGTGACATGGTGAGTGTGGTGAATGGTGTTGGTGCTGGGAAGGAGGTGAGGGTGCTCTGCTGTGGGTCGGTTTGAGTCTCCTGTATGCTGGCGTTCGCTGTCTGCCTCTAGTGCTCTCAGTTTTCTTGGCCTACTTTCGTTGCAAAGGATTGTGGGGTATGTCTGGGGGTGTTTTATGGGGTTATGGATGTGTGTCAGGTGTGTGGGTTATACGCTTATCCAATGTGTGCACTTCTTGCTGGTGAGTCCACTCACCGCCCGTGGCGGTCGCAGCCGCCAATGGTCATCCGGCCTGCACTGACCGCCAAGGTGATTTGTGCATCATTATTTGGAGGGCGGGATGTGGGTGTGCTTGGCGGTGGCGGGGTGGGGAGGTCCGGGATTCCCGCCAACAGGGTCATGATTTTTGGCGGGGATAGGATTTTTGTTCATTATATGGCGGATTTCCATTCACCGCCAACGGCAGGATTCTGTTCACCACCGCCACGGCGGTCGGCGGTGTTTCCCGCTGTGTTCATAATGACCACCTTATTGTGGAGGATTGAGCATGCCTATAATCACACACTGTCCCTATGGGGGCTTTAATATTATTATATTTACTCACTTTCATTGTAAGGACTTTACCATGATGAACATTCTCCACACACTATGTCAGTAGATACTTGAACCCCTCTATATTCACACGAAATGTGGAGGCTCAAAAATGCCTGTAATCACACACCATATATCACACTATCTGTCTGGGGACTTGAATATTATTAAGTCTATACACTATTACTGTATGGATTTGACCATGATAATGTGCACACACTATGGCCCACATTATGACAATGGAGGTATAAGCCACCTACCTCCATGTTGACGGCTGCCAAAAGACCATCACCGCGGCTACCATCAGTTCGCCAGATTATGACCACAGACGGACTTCCGCCACAAGAAGGGCGGAAATTCAGCTGTGGCCATACTGGTGGATGGTGGTAAGGTGGTGCTGCTACCACCAGCAACGGCACACCATTAGACCGCCGCCAGCCGTATAATGACACATGGAATGGCCTGGCGGTTTTCTGCTGGCGAACGCTGCTGGCTCCTGCAGCGCCCCGTCCCGTTCCCTGCCGGAAGACCCCCTGGATGCAGGTAAGTTAGGCTTCCAACAGGGGAGGAGGGTGGGAGATGTTGTGTGTGTGTGTGGGGGGTGTTGTGTGCATGAATGTGTGAGTGAGTGTGTGTGTAGTGTTGTTTCTGTGGGTGTATGCATGTGTGAGAATGTGTGTACAAATGGAAATGTGAATGCATGTCTGCATGTCAGTGTGAATGTGTGTACGGATGTGTGCGAGAATGAATGGATGCATGTGTGAATGAATGCGTGTATGTGAGTGAGTGTGTGTATGTGTGGTACGTGTCTGCGAGTGTGTGCATGTATGGGGGTGGGGGGATCAGAAGGAGGGAGCATGGATTGAAGGGAGTGGGGGGTGTCTGGGGAGTGTTTGGGGGGTGAGCCTCCTACCAGTGACAGGGATGGAATTCTCTGTCCCTCCTAGGGCCTACGGCCATGGTTTTGGTAGCGGTGCGAATACCACCAAAACCATGGTTGTAGGCAGGCTCAAAAGGCTGCTGGCAGTACAATAGCGGCCGCTGGCTGGAGATTGTTATCTCCAGCCCGGCGGCTGCTACCGCCATAGTGGTAGGTATGGTAAATTGGCGGGTTGGCTGCAGCTGACCCACCAATGCCATAATGTGGTGGTATGTACCGCAGCCTGTTGGCGGTATTACTGCCACATTATCACCTACAGCCAAGGTCATTACGACCGCCTATGTCAGTAGAGACTTGAACACCACTTTAATCACACACTATGCATAGGTTTGAGCATGCCTGTATTCACATGCTTTCTTTGTTGAGATATGAATATCATTATCTTAAAACGCCATCAACGTCTCCACACACACTAAGTAGGTAGGGACTTCAACCCCACTATAATCACACACTATGGGGGGCTTGACTTAAACATGCCTGATTATCATTATCCAAATACACTATCTATGTGGAGATTTGAACATTTTCTTCACACACTATCTTTATGAGGACTTGAACATGTTTACCTTAATATACATCTATGTGAGATTTTGAACATCCCAATAACCACACACAATCCCTGTGGGGACTTGCACATCCCAATAATCACACACTATCTCTTCAAGGTTTATTTAAATGTGTAGTTAATAAAAAACAATGCATCATACATACATTTTAAGATACATACATTTTAAGAAACTCCCCATTCCAGTCTAAAAATTAACTTTTTGGTATTTATGTCAGTCCAGCATCTCTAACCATAACTTTCCTAGTGTATATTACCTGGGAAAGGTAATGTTGTTTAAGGTTGGTGCTGGTAATGATCTCCTATTTACAGGTGAGTGTATTATTATCAGACAATTTTGTTGTAAAATACATAATTTTACAGTGCCTTCGTCTTTATACATGTGATCCGAGTATGCTATAAAAGTAATTCTTAGGTCCGATTAGTTTGTCTAAAAAGTAGGTGCTAAAACTATTTTCGTATTTACTATACGAGCCCATGAGCCAACATGTACCTATGTTATATTTTTACTAATTTTGAGCTTGTAGTAATTTTTTTTATATCAAACGTTAAAACGTTGTAAATTTTGCGTTCAAGACAAAGTCCAAAGGTTTAAAGCAGGCCATCACCGCTTGTCTACAGGACCGTATTCTCCTTTGGTTGAATGCTGCCTTTAATAGAATGTTTCGTTCATTTCGTAGGTTGTTACAGATACAGATCAGGTGAGTTATATCTTCCAGTCCACATCCGCACAGCCTACACTGAGGAATTATTACAGTGCGTTCCCATGGGGGTCGATGGGCATCACCAGGAATAATGCCAAAGCGATGTCTGATGAAGGAATCCTTGTCTGCTTTTGACCACCCAGCCTCCAGATAAGGCTGATATTTCAGGAGTTTGCACTCATTTATAACCATCCAAGAGTGCGATCTGGTAGCTAATAGGCTCTTATCCATAATTACTGATCTTTTCTTCACTGTTCGGAGATTTTTTTGTACATGTAGTAGGGGAGATTTGAGCCCCATAATTCCCATACTTCCAAGTCTTCTAAAGCCTGATCTAAGTACTGTCTTGACTTGGCTTAAGGATTTGAGCTGATCTCCTTCCAGAGTGCCTGGCAGAACTGATTTTCTTTTGTTGACTGTAAATGTTTCCAGGTTTTAATGTAACTGGATTGCCTAGCTAGGCACTGGTTTAAATATCCAAACACCAGCCTAATTTGTGCTTGGGAGGTGTACACTGGTAACTGGATTAGAGACCTTAGTACTTTTCCTGTGATTCTGTTTAGGATGGTGGCATCTTGTCCACGCAGTGCTTCACTGCTGCATCCTAGAGTGGAGTTTAGTTTAGCTGCAACGACTTGCAGCAAGGGACAGTAGCTAGAGCCATTGAGCACCTTCCTAAAAGTGCAAAAGGCAAGCAGTAGAACATTTCCTTTTCTATGTAGTTCCTGCTTCTGAGGGAGAATGGATCCCCGTTCATCAAATAGTATGCCTAGGTATCTATATTGATTTACTTGTTCCAATTCTCCCCTTTGTGTGTGCAATTTTTCAGCTCTGGAGATTTTATTACTAATTTCCATCACTTTGGTTTTTTCTGATTCATTTGCATTCCATTCTGCTCAGCATATTCCGATAACTTGACAATGAGCTGACATAATCCTACTTTGGTTTGACTCAGAAGTACTACATCGTCGACGTATAGCAAATTGGAAATAAGCATGTCACCAACCTTAGGGGAGTGCGCATTCACCTTATTTAACTTCATGGTCAGATCTTACAGAAAAAGATTAAAAAGAAACGGTGCCAGCACACAGCCCTGTTTCAGACCTTGTTTTGTCTCAATTTCCCTTGAAAGGAAGGATCCGTCTCCTATCTTAACTCTAATCCATGTATCTGTGTATAGCTGCTGAATAGCTTTTAGCAGATTCTCCGGTATTCCCCAGGAGGCAACTTTTTCCCACAGAAGGCATTGTTGTACCAAATCAAAAGCTGATTTGAAATCTACAAAGCACAGAAACAGAGGTTGGTTCTTTTGTTTGCATTCGTCAATGTTAATGGAGAGATTTAGTATATTTGTGGCCGTTCCAGGGCCCTTTGCCAAGCCTGTCCGATTGGGGGATTAAAGTTGTTCTCGGTTGCCAACCTGCAAAGATGCTCCAGTAGTAGCCCAGTATAGTATTTGGCCTGACATCCATTAAGGTAATCAGTCGATAATTCTCGGGATGAGATTTACAACCTCCTTTAAATATTGGGTGGATTATCGCCCCCTCCAATATTTTGGAATTGTACCTAATTCTATGCAGTGTTTGTAAGTTGAGATCAGCTGTTCTCCCCAAAAGTCTGGATTCATTTTGAACAACGCATTTGGGATCCCATTTGGACCTGGGGCACCTCCACTTTTGCTTTTCTTTATTAAGTTTACAAGTTCTGCCTTTGTGAATGTCAATTTTTCAGATTCCTTTTGGACTGTAGGGGGCTTTAATGTAACTCTTTTTGGATTTGAGACATTTGTTGTCTTGTCTAGGTTTTTGATAGTTCCCTTATTTCCACCAAAGTGGTCAATTAAATAAGCAGACCATACGGATTCTGAAATTTTGGAGCTAGTGAGGGTCATTGGAGCTCTATTCAAGTCATTTACCATTTCCAAAATCCCTGCACATTTGATTTTTTGCTTAGGAATAAAGCCTTTGCCCAAAAGTCGTGATTTTCTTGTCTTTTATGATCCCATATTTGTTTTTGATAGATATTGTTTGAAATTCTAAGGTCAGCCTTAACACGGCAATCAGTTGGATTTATTTGATATAATCTTAGGAGTCTATTTTGTTGTCTTCTTAATTTAATCATATGTGCTGAAATTTTTACAATCTTGTTTGTTTTCGCTTTCCCCTGATTTAGGTATTTCTTTTGCGATCTATCTGTAAGCAGACTAGCTGCAAATCTGTCCAGGAACTTCGACCAGATATTTATTGAGTCACCAGTTGTATTGTTATAGCATTGTTATCACCATTGACCATTCTCCAATGGATTCCAGTGATCTTTCAGCCCATCGAAGTTTTTTGTAGTTTGTTGTAGTGACATCCGTTGCTGCAGTTGGTGCAGAATTAAATATGAGGAAGCCACATCCAATCCCCAAGCATTGTTGACCATGATCACTTTTATCTGATTTTACGATGTGGTACTTAGTAATTAAAGTAAGTAGAAATAAAGAGGCCACAGTGTAGTCAATTGTTGATTGAGTTCCAGTGACATAGCAGGTGGTTGTCGGCGGAGTATCCTGTGGAAACCTCCCATTTAGGAGTCTGAGCCCAAGGGCCTCAAGATCTTTTACTAAGGAAAGTGTTGTTGTGCTGGGTTTACCTCGCTCTACTAACCCCAAAGACTGCCGTGGTACTGCCCACAATTGACCTTGCTTGATTGTTTGGGCATCCCTTTCAAAGGGAATTAGTAGTTTCAAATTGAAGTCCCCAGCTAATAGAAGCTGTAGGATCCCAAGTCCTGATGGGCAGTTAATATTTTATCTATCAGTTTAGTGAATATATGTTTCTTAGATCGTGTATCTGGATGAATATAAACATTTATTAGCAAGAGTGGGCTTGAGTGTTCTTTATTCCATCCATCTAGCTGTAATAGCAGGAACTCTTCGTTTTCCTCATATAGTCGTGCACATGACATATTTAACCCTGTGAAATAAAGATTGCTAATCCCCCCTTTGGATGGCCAAACCTTTTTTCCCTGGTTGCTAGGGAAAAACCCCCATAAATCCGCCAATTGTGAAAGGATTGGTAGCCCAAGTCTCCTGCAGAAAGATTATTTAAAATGTTTTTAATAGGCTTGTCAGATCTTTTTGTTCGGTATTTGATCTAACCCCATTTATATTCCAGGAGCAAACTTGGAGGGGTTTATCATGTGGAGTTACCCACCCATAGTGATCCCGACTACTCGGACGTCACTAATGATTTTCTAAACGGTTTACTTCCGATATCCAACCCAAATCTAGCTGCATTAAGGGGTGCTTGTTTAGTACTTTGAACCCTGTGGAGTGTTCATCATTTTTTTCCAATTGCGGTTCTAAGAACTGAAAAAGGTTTATTTAACTCTTTTGAATTTGTTAGGTTCAACATATTAGTTTGATCCTCTAGAGGGTCCGGATAGCCTGTTTGTTTGGGTATACTCAATTTGATTCCCCATTTTAAGAAGGAGATTTTTTCTTTGACAACTCTCCGAACCATTTGTGGTGTCTTCCAAGTTACCAGTGTTGATTCATTTGATCTTCCTTCATTACTTTTGACCACTGGTAGAAATTCTATAGAAACAATATCAGTAGACTTTGGCCCTCATTACAACAATGGCGGTAAATCCCGTTTACCGCCGTGCAGAAGACCGCCAACACACCGCCACGGAATTCCGCCACAGCTATTACGACCCACAGCTCAGAATCCGCCAAAATCTAGACACCCTCACAAGTCCGCCATACCAAAGGTCAGTGATAAACTGGCGATAACAAAACCTCCACTGTCATGCCAACAGGAATACGCCCACACTATCACGACCCACGAATCCACGCAGCGGTCTTTCAACCGCGGTATTCCATTGGCGGTACACACCGCCGCGCTCAAAATAACACAACCACATTGGACAATTCCAAATACACACACCTGATACACATACACACACCACTCCCACACACCCAATACAATATAAAACACACACCCACATTACCCACAAACCCTTACAATGAACAATTTAGAAGAAGCAGAGAGACAGCAAAGCAAAAACCACACCAGCATACAGAGGCACACAGCACCATCACTTATACACATCCACTCACAAAACACCACACACCCCTAAACATCACCCCACACAACACACCCCACCTCACACATCACCCACACCACCCCATGGCACCGCAAAGACACCCCAGGTTCCCTGAGGAGGAGCTCAGGGTTATGGTGGAGGAAATCATCCGGGTAGAGCCACAACTATTCGGATCACAGGTGCAGCACACCTCCATAGCTAGGAAGATGGAGCTATGCGCAGAATCGTGGACAGGGTCAAATCAGTGGGACAGCACCCAAGAACACGGGATGACATCAGGATGACATCAGGAAGAGGTGGAACGACCTACGGGGGAAGGTGCGTTCCGTGGTCTCAAGACACCACATTGCGGTTCAGAGGACTGGCAGCGGACCCCCACCTCCTCCCCCACAACTAACAACATGGGAGGAGCAGGTGTTGGCTATACTGCATCCTGAGGACCTCGCAGGAGTAGCTGGAGGAATGGACTCTGGTAAGTCAAATCTTTAACTACTTCATCCCCCACCCTACCTGCATGCTATCACATACCCCCACCCTCGCTCTCACCCCCATAAAATCCAACTCCTCACGTATGTCCCACTTTCATAAACCACAGATCCCAACACCAAGCCCTGCATGCAACAACAAAGCATGGACACCCATCACCAATGCATGTCCACTATAAATACCCACAAAGACCCCTAAACAATTATCACACAAGGTCCTACACAAGAATGTAAGCACTGGGGTACAGGGTCACCCACCCATTGCACACCATGGCACACACAGATACAATAATCATGCCTTTACACCCCTGCAGGACCCCTACCTAACCTCACCGGACAGGAGGTTCCAGACATGTCCACTCCCCCGACAGAAGAGGCCACCAGTGATGACAGCAGCTCTGTCCAACTGGATCAACTGGGACCTCAGGACAGTCGGTTCCCCTGACACAGTCATTCACACCACAGAGCCTTCCCCCTCAGTAAACACTAGCACAGCACCCACCCAGCGGGCCCATACCTCTGTCCCCAGGACACGTAAAGCAGCGATGTGTCCACCACTACAGGGAACCCAGGATAACCCACCACCCCAAGAACAGCAGGGACCTGGGGGCAGTGGCAGTGGGCACACAGTTCAGGGGACAGAGGCACAGGAAAACCGGGGAACTGGGAGGTCTGCTGTGCAACAGGGGGAGGACAGGCCCAGGGAACCCACTCTCCACAAGGCCCTCTCCAACATCATGGGAGCGTGCCATCATTCCCAGGAGATGATGGCAACGGTACTGGCCAAGTTTCAGGAGACCCAGCGGCTGCAGGAGGAACAGTATTTGGGGTTCAGGGAGGAACTCAAGTCCATCAACACCACCCTGGGCACCATTGTAGGGGTGCTGAAGGACCTCGTGAACACCAGGAGGGACACTGTGGCACAACAAGGGGCCCCTGACACTAACCTGGACGATGAACTGTCCACCACCCCCGCCGGCGCTAGTGGACAGGAGGCACCGCCACAGGACCACGACACCAGCACCCCACCCCCTGCAGATAGAGAACCACCCCGCAAGTGGTCCCTGAGATCCAGGACAAAGACAGAGAACAATGCCAAGACCCCCGCCAAGAAATGAGACCACCCTGAATGTCATCCTTCTGTCCCACTTTGTCACCCTGTCCATCCTTAAACTGCCCTAGCTCCACTTCCTATGCCCCCTTGGACAATGCACCTGGGAGACAAATAGACTGGACTCTGCATTTGACATTTCTCCACCGTCACCCCTGACCATTTTACAACCCCCTCCACTATTTAGCACTTAAATAAACACCCTTGAATCACAAAACAATCTGGAGTCAGTCTGTGCTTTCACAAATGTGAATTTGCAATAACTGAGGGAAATAGCAATGTCCATTGCATTGTCAACATACCTATGTCACACAGCTCTAGTCCATGAGGTAATATAGCAGAGGTCACACAGTGGGACCCACATCTGTGAAATTGAAAGGGACAGTGACAATTCAGGGTTCA
This sequence comes from Pleurodeles waltl, assembly GCF_031143425.1. Classification (NCBI taxonomy): domain Eukaryota; kingdom Metazoa; phylum Chordata; class Amphibia; order Caudata; family Salamandridae; genus Pleurodeles; species Pleurodeles waltl. Next base: position 1,536,980,677 of record NC_090446.1, read on the forward strand.
TACACTGGGTGAAAGTGACAGACAGATGATAGGTCGAACAATTTCATCAGATGTAGGAGGCAGTGATGTCTTCTTACCTGTGTCTCACTGGAAGTATTGCTGGATCACGGGGTTTCTGTTGTCAATGTCCTCTTCTTCTGCCTCCTCTTCTTCACTGTCCACAGGCTCCACAGCTGTTACAAGACCTCCTTCTGGACCATCCTCCTGCAGAAAAGGCACCTGTCGTTGCAAAGCCAAGTTGTGCAGCATACAGCATGCCACGATGATCTGGCACACCTTCTTTGGCGAGTAGTATAGGGAACCACCTGTCATATGGAGGCACCGGAACCTGGCCTTCAGGAGGCCGAAGGTCTTCTCTATAACCCTCCTAGTTCGTCCATGTGCCTCATTGTAGCATTCCTCTGCCCTTGTCCTGGGATTCCTCACTGGGGTCAGTAGCCATGACAGGTTGGGGAACCCAGAGTCACCTGCAAATGTTGAGGGACAACTGTTAGACACACACTAACCCTTAGGGACAACCCCAGACCCAGACAACTATTCACACTGTATAGGGTCCTTGTCCTCACCTAATAGCCACACACGGCGCCTCTGGAGTTGCCCCATCACATAAGGGATGCTGCTATTCCTCAGAATGTAAGCGTCATGCACTGAGCCAGAAAACTTGGCGTTCACATGGGAGATGTACTGGCCTGCCAAACACACCATCTGCACATTCATACACCTGTTCAATCCTGCGTGGGGGTACCAAGGCCACATGTGTCTCATCAATGGCACATATGATGTTGGGGATATGTCCCAGGGCATAGAAGTCACCTTTCATTGTAGGCAAATCCTCCACCTGAGGGAAAACGATGTAGCTGCGCATGTGTTTCAGCAGGGCAGACAACACTCTGGACAACACGTTAGAGAACATTGGCTGTGACATCCCTGTTGCAATGGCCACTGTAGTTTGAAAAGTCCCACTTGCCAGGAAATGGAGTACTGACAGGACCTGCACTAGAGGGGGGATTCCGGTGGGATGGCCAATAGCTGACATCAAGTCTGGCTCCAACTGGGCACAAAGTTAAAGGATTGTGGCACAATCAAGTCTGTAGTTGACAATTACATGTCGCTCTTCCATTGTCGACAGGTCCACCAGAGGTCTGTACACCGGAGGATGCCGCCATCTCCTCACCTTCCCCAGCGGACGTGCTCTATGGATGAGAAAAGCGATCAGAGGGTCAGCCAACACTGAGGTACTAAAAAAGACAACTTTATTGCACACATATGTCAATCCGCTATGTGCTTGTCTTAGTGTGTATGCAAGGCCTAGATATGGGTGACGCATTTGAAAATTAATGCCATGTGGCCCAATGAAATGGTGGCTGCCTGACCTGTAATGTGGGACATGGGCATATGCGGTAACTGCGCTGACATTGTCAACCTTCGCGGTAGGCGGTCAAAGACCGCAGCGCAATCTGTCATTGGTTAACATTGGACTCTATGGGTCCCAGGAGCCAATGACGATGTACGCTGGCGGTGACGGTACTCAGCGCTGCGGATGTGACCGCCATTTTCTCTCTGTTCACTCACTTGATACCTGATCTTCAACAGGAGAGGACCTACACTGCAAGTGCTGCTGTGACCTCAGTCTGAAAGCCACAATGGCTCATGTGTCTGGGGAAAGGGCCCCAGCCTTCACATCGGAGGAGTTGGATAAACTAGTGGATGGGGTCCTCTACGGTTCTCCAGACAAACAGGTGAGTACACTGTGAGCATGCTGTATGGGCAATGCCTGTTTGGAGTGGTGTGGATGGGAGATGGGGGGGTCTGAGATGTGCATGATCCGACGGTGAGTGTATGTGCGTCAGGGCAAGGGTGGGAACATGGGCCAATGACTGTGACGGTCCGGACGGTTATTGTTGTAGCTTTTCCCCTGTACTATTCCTCTAGGTCAGTGCCCACCAGAAGAAGGATCTTTGGCGTGCCATCGCCATGGACGTCCGGGCCCTGGGGGTCCACCACAGACGGAGCACCCACTGCCGATAAAGATGTGAGGATATTCGACGCTGGAGCAAGAAGATGGCGGAGGCCCAGCTGGGGGTGGCCTCCCAACGTGGGAGGAGTGCCCGTTGCACCATGACCCCCCTGATGTTCTGGATCCTGGCGGTGGCATATCTGGAGTAGTCTGGGTGGGGGAGGTGGGCTGTGGGCTTCCCTAGGCTAGGAATTAGGAAACTCTAAGTGCATGGCGTAGTATTTGGAGTTCTGGCTCCATGGCGTCCTGGTTCCTCGTGGATTGTGTAGAGGTGAGTGTTTCCCCTTCCAAGTCCTGTTTCTGCAGTGTTTTTGTTTGCATTGAATCCGCCCCGGAAAAGGTGGCAGATTGGCCTGGCATAATAGTGTGGGCGGTACATTGTGTTCCGCCTGACTGTTGGCGGTGACCGCTATGCTGTTTGTCTGTACAGCCGTGGCGGTCGGAGTGTTAAAGTGGCTGTCTTTGCTGGCGGTTTCCGCCCTGGTCGTAATCCCATTTTTTTTCCGCCTGCCTGTTGGCGGTATTACCGCTGCTTTAACACCGACCGCCAGGGTTGTAATGAGGGCCTTTACGTCTTTTAGAGCTGGGATAGCTTGTAACAATTTTAATATATTGCCTCTATTTAAGATATCATGTGAGCCCCTGGATTGACATCGAGGTTCCAGAATTAATTGTTTACAGTCTGTAGACGGGACATATTTGGGACTTCTTATAGGGTCCTTCGTTTCTTCCATTTTGGCTGTCCCCTTGTATTCTGCTACCTCTGTCTGTGGCAGAGATTCTCTATCTGACCGTCCTGAATTTGCAAGAGTTTGCCTCCCAGCTGATCTGTTTAGGGACTCTCCCTCCGAGAGTGGTATAGGCCCTCTTCCTTCTTCGTCAAAAGACCTCCTGTTAGCTATGGGACTGTGACTTAGTTCAGCTTCCACCTCTCGTTGATGTAGATTGATGTTCTGTGCTTCCTGCTTATTTTGGCCTACAACATTTGAATTTGGCGAAGCTCATTGGTCCTTATACTTCATTAACTCTGCATTGGAGTGTGATTCATTTTGCCTCTTGTGTAATTGGAGAGTAGGGCCCCTCATTTGAGAGTTGAATAAAGGAAACAATTTATTTGCTTGACTTTGTAGCGGGAAGGCCCATAGAGGCACTCCTATTTTGTTCCTTGCTTTTGGCTGTTTTCTCTTTTGTCTTTTTGTAAGTGGCTTTTCTAGGCATAGCAGATGCCCCACAGATTTGGGGGGGAGGGAGGAAGTGTATTTATTGGAATCTCAAGCTGACATCCTTTTCCCATCTCAGGGGATTTTAATGAGTGTGCATTTTCCTTTGGTACTCCTTCCTGTCCGTATCCTAGTTCTTCCGTGGATTCTATTACCTAGTCCGACATTTTCTCAGGGCGGCAATAGGCTCTGTTGCCCTTATTGTTGTTGTTTCCGGCCTCTTCCATTTTCCTGGGTGATTCTTCGGCTGAAATTTCACCCCTTCTTTTCATATTTCGATTTTCTTTAAGATTAGTTATCATTGAATTTAGCGCTTCTGGGAGTGTGGCCAGCTTGTTGATTATGGGCCCACAGGTGCAATCTGTTATTGTCATTTTTGCAAGGTTCTGAGCTCGCTTTATCAGATTGTTTGCGTTTGCCAGTTTCTGATCAATCCCTGATACTGAGTTAGCCATAGCTTTCAGTAAATCCACCTGAACGTCCATTTTGGAGGACTGATAGGACAAGCCATCCAGCGTTAGTTGCGAGGTTTTAAAAAAGAGATCCCAAACAGCGTTTTTTAGAAATTGATTTTGAGTATTTTGTGAGGGCAGTATGTTCTCAGATTTTTCCTCCTTGGATCCGAGTTCGAATATTTTTATTTTTAATATGGCAGAATTCAAGGGCAGAAGTATCCAGTTGAGTTCCTGAGATTGCAGCTTGCTCATCATTTGGTTTTGCCCCCAAATCTTGAAGGAAGGGTCCATTAGAGGTATGTACGGTGGAACTCAGATCCACTTGTGGACAAGAAATCTTTAATTTTGGTGATTCTGGATTTTTAGAATCCTCCAAGGTGTAAATAGCTTCTAGAGGGTGGTTCCCGTTCCACGCTTGACCGGCCTCTTGTGGCCTCAAAGCAGGTAGACCTAGTGTGGAGCCCTTGGCTCCTTTAACAATCATATTTACCTCCAGGGGAGGTTGAATACCTATTTGTTGAAAGTAAGTCTGATTTTCCAAAGATGGAGAGTTAGAAGTATCGGCGGATGGTGATGATGATCGGAGGGTCAGTAATTCTAGGTCCCTGATTGAACATCACTCATTTTCTTTATAATTGTCATTGGTTGATTTTTTGGTGTTGCCGAGGGCAGTTTTTTCAGACAGCTCCTCCTCCTTGAGCTCGCTTTTATCACCTTGCTCATATATCAAGCTGCTTTCACTTTTTATAGGAGAAATTGGGTGGGGTAAAGTCCCGGAGCCATTAGGTAAGGAAAAGATCGCATCCACGGGGTCCTTCAGAAAGTAAATTTTGCAGGGGATGTTCACCGATTTTAGAAATCTTTGAAAGAAGGGGGCTATAGGGGAAACCAGGGGTTGATGTTTTGACTTCATTTTTGCTTCCCATTTTGACGTTGAGGGTGGAGAGGAGGGTTTGTTGGGCGTCTTACTTCTTTTTGCTTGCGGCTGAAAAGCCCTTTCTTTTCCTGATCGCATCTTTGCCGTCTGTAAGGTTTTCCCTTAAGATTTTTCTTTTTGTTTTTTTTTCTAGCCTAATATAGGCACCGCCACACCTCCGGGTTGAGGGGCATGAGCACGCATGGTTCTCCTCGAGTGCAGCCCAATATTTACTGCTGGCTCTTGTTAGGTCGCTGGAGGTCTGAGCTTTCTGAGGCAGCAGAAGGGTCCCCCTGAGACTAGCCGGGGCTTCCTCCGGACTTCTGGAAACCGTTAGATTTGTGGGTGTGCCGCCTCACCCCAGGTGTTGAGGGGCACGAGCGCGTGCAAAGTTCCTTGATCGGATCCTGCTGGGCCCAATGTAATTTATCTGAGTGACCCTTAACCACTCTGTAGATTATGAGGATTGTGTTGGTTTACAGTTTGAGGTTCTGATGTTCTGGCGGCTTTTCACTAGTTCGTAGTATGGTGAGTATGGTGGAACCGTTGTGTCGGTATGCCGCCACATAATACCTGTGGTGGCCTGGACTCGCTTGACCTTGCCTATACTGCCCGGCCGCATACGCAATGTGATAGTGTGGCAATGTGGCTGATTTTCGAGATTTTGGCAGAGATCAGAGTAGGGAGGACTGTTGTTGTTGGGTCTGGGACTTGGAATGCCAATAACAATTCCTAACAATTCCTAGATGGCTGCGTAGAATGCGTAGAATGTCATTTATTGGCAGTGGATTGGTTGCTCATGCTGCTCATATCAAGAATGGCTGTGAAGTTCAAAAAGCTGGGGGCAGGATTGGAGGCTGCAGCAGGGAGGCTTTTATCAATTTATGTTGCCCTGCTAAGTCACCTCGTGACTCCCTAGGCAGTTTTTCAGGTGAAGTTTTAACCATTGAGGGGGACCTCTAGGCAGTCTTAATGGCAGTCTTAATGGAGTGGAATGAAATTTGAATGGGTATTGTCCCCTCAGGAGCCATTGTGCCCAGCTTGCGCGTGTCGCACCTTATTTCTGCCTCCTGATCGCTTCCAGCTTCCAGCCTCCTCCAGGTCACTCCTCCAGATCATTCCTCAAATTAAACTTGCAGTCTTAAGCGGTCTATCTAATACATGCAAGTTTGGCCCATTAGCAAATTCTTTCACTTGGTTAGCTGTACCAACAATTCTTTTAAAGATGGAACCGCTAGCGTCTGTCTCCGTTCACATCCGCTCAATGCATCTAAGTCAGAATCAAGGTGGTGTTGAGTCTCAATGAGCTTATCTTCTTGGTCTATGATAAGAGTAACTTCTTCACTGGTTGCAAGCACTCTCTGGACTTCTGATAGCTGCTGTTTTAACTGATCTCTAATTAGAGGTTTAAAATGTTGTCTTCACTCCTCGGCTGATCCATTTGTCCTTCTTGGGTGCCCCAGACGTAAAATCCAACTAGTCCTCAACCTGTCCGCTATTTACTAAAACGGCCCGTTGATCCAGACTAACGTTAATTGTTCATTTTTGATCTCTATAAGAATGTTTAAGTCCCCACAAATATAGAGTGTGATTATAGTGATCTTCTAGCCCCCCTCAAGAGATAGTGTGTGGATATTGGAATGTTCAAAGTCTCACAAAGATGGCGTGAGAAGGTAAGCCTATTCAAATCCCCCAAAAAGATAGTGTGTGAAGCTAATGTTCAAGTCTCCACAGAGAAAGTGAGTGAAGATAATGATGCTAGAGTTAGTTTGTGATTATAGGTATGCTCAGGCCGACACATAATGTGTGATTAAAGCAGTGTTCAAGTCCCTAATGACATAGGCTCTCATTATGTTTTTGGCGGGATGCCCCGCTGCCAACCGTGCCGGTGGTCAATGAAAGTCCGCCAGTGTTGGTGGCCGGCATCCTGCCAAATGATGACGCATGGTGCCTCACTGCCATTGATGGCGGTGAGGCCCGCCATGTGCCATGCTGGCGGTCAGTTGTAGAGGTGGATGCTGCACTCACAGGCCTTGCACTGGCAGGCCTGAGACATGGTTACGGGGCTACATATGTGGGTGCACAACCAGTGCCCCAGACCTACTAGTAGTATTTAATTTATAGGCCCTGGGCACATGTAGGCTACTTTATTAGGGACTTTCAAGTAAATTAAATATGCCAATTGGGTCAGAACCAATGTGACCATGTTTAGGGGAGGGAGCACATTTACATTAGCACTGGTTAGCAGTGGTACAGTGGGCAGGGTGCTAATACCAGCAAAAACAGTGTCTGAAAAATGGAAGGAGGCAGGCAAAAGGCTGTCAGATCTAACATCTGTCCCGCGCAGCTGAATGTAGGGAGAGCTACCCAACCCTTCAGGAGCTCTCATCACTATGGTGGAAGAATCTGGACAGACCATCAGCATTGGTGTGAGCAATCCCCAGGCAAAGCTTCACCGTAGGGAAATGGACCACCTCAAGAGATGCATGAGCCATCTGAGGGCCCTCTGATCTGTCTGAACCCGGAAGTGTGTCCCAAACAGGTATGGTCTCAGCTTCTTCAGTCCCCCGATCACAGCAAATGCTTCTCTTTCAATTGCAATCCGCTGCTGTTCCCGTGGAAGTAACCTCCTACCAATGTAGGCTACCGGTTCATCTAGGCCCTCCTCATTCAGCTGTACGAAGACTGTCCTATGCCATGCTCTGAAGCGTATGTCTACACTATGAGTTAATTCGAGTAATCAGGGGCTGTGAGCACAGGTGCTATGCACATGGCTTCCTTGAGGGAATCAAAGGCTTTCTGACAAGTCTCTGTCCAGATCACCAACCTGGGCTGCTTTTTTAGAAGTCAGCTCAGTTAAGGGGATCACAATGGTGCATATCACTTAACAACTCTATGGTAGTAACCAGTGAGGCCCAGGAAGTTTCTCTCTTCAGTTTGGGTTTTAGGTGGTTGCCAAGTCATGATTGTTTCAATCTTGGCCTGGAGGACTGCACCTTGCCACTACATACTAAGGGCCCCGCCCACCTGGTGGGAACCGCCATATGGCCGCTCCGCGGTCGAAAGACCGCGGAGGCCATTCTGGCTTTCCCGCTGGGCTGGCGGGCGACTGCCAGAAGGCCGCCCGCCAGCCCAGCGGGAAACCCCCTTCCCACGAGGAAGCCGGCGGAGTGGGAAGGTGCGACGGGTGCAGTTGCACCCGTCGCGAATTTCAGTGTCTGCTGAGCAGACACTGAAATTCTTTTTGGGGCCCTCTTACGGGGGCCCCTGCAGTGCCCATGCCATTGGCATGGGCACTGCAGGGGCCCCCAGGGGCCCCACGACACCCCATACCGCCATCCTGTTCCTGGCGGGCGAACCGCCAGGAACAGGATGGCGGTATGGGGTGTCAGAATCCACATGGAGGCGCAGCTTGCTGCGCCGCCATGGAGGATTCAAATGGGCAGTGGAAAACCGGCGGGAGACCGCCGGTTTTCCACTTCTGACCGCGGCCAAACCGCCGCGGTCAGAATGCCCTGCGGGGCACCGCCAGCCTGTTGGCGGTGCTCCCGCCGACCCTGGCCCCGGCGGTCTATGACCGCCGGGGTCAGAATGACCCCCTAAGTGTCTGAAGTACACCACGAACCCTGCCCAATCTGGCACTTACTGGCCTAGATTGACAGTCCTGCCTTCTGCAGGGCCTGGAGCACCTCTTGGAGGTGAAGCAGGTGTTCCTCCGAGCTGGCACTGTAGACGGCAATGTCGTCTAAGTAAGTGACACAGAATGCCTCCTTACCAGCCAGGACCCTGTTAACCAATCGTTGGAAGGTAGCGGGGCATTCTTCAAACCAAAGGGTTTCACTCGGAATTGGTAATGTCCCTTAGGGGTTGAGAATGCTGACCTCTCTTTTGTCCCCTCAGTCAAGGTGATCTGCCAATACCCTGATGATGAACCATAGGTATTGAGGAATTTGGCAGTTCCTTGGCTGTCAATGAGCTCATCAGCTCGGTGGATGGGGTGTGCGTCAGCTTTGTGATGGAGTTGAGACCTCAGTGGTACACACAGAACTGAAGTTCTGGTTTGGCGTCTGGTGGGGCAGCCTTAGGTACCAACACCACTGGTCTGTGCTGGACCACGGACTATTAGAGGTTTCAATCACCCCTAAATCTAGCATTTTGGCAACTTCTTCCTTGAAGATGGCCTTTACACTGTTTGACAACCTGTAAATGTGGTTCTGTACAAGGGGACTGTCTCCTGTGTCAATATCATGGACACACAGATGTGTGAATCCAGGGGTGAGTGAAAACAGAGAGGGGAACTGCCCCAGAAAATGGTAAGTCACCTCGCTGGTCTAGGGTCAGGGAATCAGAGAAGTTGACACCCTCCACTGACCCATAACTTTCTTGTGCAGAGAGGAGGTCAGGGAGAGGTTTACTCTCCTCCTCCACACCCTCATCTCTCACAAGGAGCATGCTGACTTCAGACCTCTCAAAGTGAGGCTTAAGTCTGTTTACATGGAGCATCCTTATAGAGTTCCTAGGGGTCTGGAGGTCCACTAGGTAAGTGACCTCCCCTTACGCTCCTTTACTTTGTATGGGGCAGTCCAGCAATCCTGGAGAGCCCTGGGCTCCACTGGTTCCATGACTCATACTTTGTCGCCAGGTTGAAACTCCACTAGAGTGGCCTTCTGGTCACACCAGTGTTTCATTACCTTTTGACTGGCCTCAAGGTTGCTTTTGGCCTTTTTCCAGAAGCGGTGCATCTGGTTGCAGAGGGCCAACATGTCGCTGACCACATCCTGTGGCGGTTTCCTGGGAGCTTTCTCCCGACCCTTCTTGACATCGTTTAGGGGCCCCCTAACAGGATAGCTACAGAGAAGTTCAAAGGGGCTGAACCCTATCCCTTTCTGAGGCATCTCTCTGTAAGCAAAGAGAAGGCATGACAAGAGGACATCCCACTTACACCTCATGGCCTCAGGTAGGCCTGTAATCATGTCCTTTAAAGTCTTGTTGAATCTCTCAACTAGACCATTGGATTGGGGGTGATGGAGTGTGGTGAACATGTAAGTAACCCCACAAGCATCCCACATGGACTTCATGTATGCAGACATGAAGAAAGTGCCTCTGTCAGACACTATGGGCCATATTTATACTTTTTGACGCAAAACTGCGCTAACGCAGTTTTGCGCCAAAAGAATTAGCGCCGGCTAACACCATTCTGAAGCGCCATGCGGGCACCGTATTTATTGAATGGCGTTAGCCGGCGTTAGCCGACCGGCGCTGCCTGTTGTGCGTGAAAAAAAACGACGTACACCAGGCAGCGCCGGCGTAGGGAAAAATGGCGTTTGGGCGTCCAAAAATGGGGCAAGTCAGGCTGAGGCAAAAAAATTGCCTTAACCCGATTTGCGCCATTATTTTTTGGCGCCCAGGCGCCATTAACATGACTCCTGTCTTAGCAAAGACAGGAGTCATGCCCCCTTGCCCAGTGGCCATTCCCAGGGGACTTATGTCCCCTGGGCATGGTCATTGGGCATAGTGGCATGTAGGGGGGCACAAATCAGGCCCCCCTATGCCACAAAAAAAAAAAAAAAAAAATACTTACCACAACTTACCTTTTCTTCCCTGGGATGGGTCCCTCCATCCTTGGGTGTCCTCCTGGGGTGGGCAAGGGTGGCAGGGGGTGTCCCTGGGGGCAGGGGAGGGCACCTCTGGGCTCATTCTGAGCCCACAGGTCCTTTAACGCCTGCCCTGACCCAGGGGTTAAAAAGAGGCGCAAATGCAGGTTTTTTTGCCCCGCCCACTCCCGGGCGTCATTTTTGCCTGGGAGTATAAATCCGACGCATATGCATCGAAGTAATTTTTTTAGACGGGAACGCCTACCTTGCATCTCATTAACGCAAGGAAGGTGTTCACGCCAAAAAATGACGCTAACTCCATGAACTTTGGCGCTAGACGAGTCTAACGCCAAAGTATAAATATGGAGTTAGTTTTGTGTCGAATTTGCGTCGACGCAAATTCGGCGCAAACGGAGTATAAATATGCCCCTATCTCTTTGGGGAACCCCACACGGGTAAGTATCCCCATCAAAGCTCTGGTCACCACAGGTGCAGCCAACGTCCTCAGAGGAATTGCCTCTGGGTAGTGTTAGACCTGGCATCCTTGGCATGGTCTCGCTTGTATATACTGCCTCTGCTTCCTATGTTGAGACTGGTTTTTGCTGGTTTTGGTACTCAGGGCACTTTACCACTGCTGATCAGTGCTAAAGTGCAATTGTTTCCTGTGTAAATTGTAGGTGTAATTGGCTTCTCCGTGATTGGCATATTTGATTCACTAGTAGGTCCCGAGTAAAGTACACTCGAGGTGCCCAGGGCCTGTAAATCAAATGCTACTAGGGACCTTGCAGCACTGATTGTGCCCCCCACATGAGTAGCCCTGTAAGCAGCATGACTCAGGCCTGCCACTGCAGTGTCTGTGTGTTTAGTTTTAAGCTGCCAATTTGACCTAGAAAGTGTACCCAATTGCCAGGCCCAAGCCTTCCCTTTTGTACATGCAAGGAAACCCTAAGGTAGGCCCTAGGGACCCACATGGGCAGGGTGCAGTGTATGCTAAAGGTAGGGCATGCACTGATGTGTTTTACATGTTCTGACAGTGAAATACTGTCAAATTTGGTTTTCACTGTGGCAAGGCCTATCTCGCTCACAGGTTAACACAGCTATTCCCTTTAAATATATTTTAAGTGTAGTTTCCCATTGGGAGCAGATGGATAGCTGGAGTATGGGGTCTCTGAACTCACAATTTAAAAATATACCTTTTGCTAAAGTTGGTTTTTGACAATGACAATGACAATGAATTTGAAAATGGCACTTTTAGACGGTGGGCATGTTCTTGCTTAACCATTCTGTACCTCTTCCTGCTTGTGTATTCCATGTCTGGGTCAGAATGATGGTTGGACTGTTTGTGCATTTCCACCAGACTGGGAAACATAGGGAGCTGGGATGCTGCATGGAAAACCTGAGTGGTAGAGTGGGGAGGAAGAAGTTGACACTTACACCTGAAAGGGCTGTGCCTGTCCTCACACAATGCAGTCTCCATTCCCCTGGCATGTGTCTAGGGCCAGGCCTGGGTATGGCAGAATCTTGTGAACAACAGAGACTTTCCTTTGAGGTTTGCCTACTTCAAAGGCAGAAAGGGGTATAAGTAGTAAACCCAAAACCCCAGACCTTTAGATTACTTCCGGACTCAAGAGGAACCACTGCCAAGGAGAAGAGTTAAAGAGCTGGAGGAGGTGTACTGCCCCTTTGCCTGTGACTCTGCTTTGCTGGGTTGGGCTGTAGTTGTTCCTTCTGCCTGAAAGACAACAAAGACTGGACTTTGTGGCATATTCCTGCCTGTGAAGTATCTCCAAGGGCTTGAACTGAGCTTGCCCCCTGTTCTGAAGTCTTGGGCCATCAAAGACTTCCTCTGCCAGCACTTGGACTCTCTGATGAGACTCCTAACCTGCCAAGTGGTGCCCACTCCAGTTCCTGGGCCCTTGAAAGGTGAAGCTGGTGTAACCAAGGTGGAAATCCCTGCACAGGAGCCGTGAGGGGAAAGATTTGACACACCACCTGAAACATGGCTGTAAAAATGAAGCACCACCTGCATTGCAGCTGGGAAATTGACGCATCACCTGCATCGCCTGCATCGCGGCTGGAGAAACAACACAACACCCTGTTGGAGCTGCTGAAAACAACGCAAACACCACACAGCGTGGATCCTCACCATTGTGCGGCCGGATTTCGCACGCATCATCACTGGGCGTCAAAATCGACGTGAACCTGCCCAGATCCGAGTTGGCCATTTGGAAATTGACGCATCGCTTTCTCGCCTACCTGACCCAAGAAGAACCGCTGAACGGCCTCACTTGCGAGTAAGGAATCAACACATCGCTGACTTTTCAGATGCACGCTAGCCCGTGCAGCTTTATTTTAGACGCAAACCAGGTACTTTGTGTAACAACAATGCATCCATTGTTTTCCATGGAGTAAGACTCTTTTTAATTTAAAAATTCATAACTTTACTTGTGTATGTTTTTTGTCATTTTTGTCCTGTTTTATTCAGATAAATAGTCGCTATTTTTCTAAACTGGTGTGGTTTCCATTTTGTAGTGTTTTCACTGTATTACTGTGTGTGATGGTACAAGTCCTTAACACATTGCCTCTGAGATATGCCTGACTGCTTGTGCCAAGCTACCAAGGGGGTGAGCAAGGGGTATCTCCATTGCCCTGAGTAGAGTTAGGGCCCCTGCTTGGACAGAGTGGAAACTGACTGCAAACCAGAGACCCCATTTCTAACACTTGGGGCAGAGGTGGGATATAACTTGTATTTGTACTTGACATACAGTGATCAAACTTATACTACTGTTTTCAGTGCAGACCATTACATGACCACACACTACTTGTTTTTGCTTTTTTTTCTTTTTGGATTTTTTCTGCTTCCTTTTTTGGGGTTTTCTTGGGAACTCTCTGCTTTTTTGGAACACTTGCATTTATATTGAACCTCACGAGCATGTCTCAATCTGGGGATGCACCAGCTGTTGCTACAAAAGCTGTGTTTGAGTTGGACAAACTGAAGGTCTACACAGTTGCTCAATTTAAGCAATTTTGTAAGGATCTTGCCTGCCCAATCAAGAGCTCCGCTAGGAAGGAGGAGATGCAAAAGGCACTGAGGGTCTTGGTGGCAGCCAAGGAGGTTGGGGGGCACATAGAAGAGGAGGGTGAGGGTGAGGAGGTGCATAGTATTCATAATGTGGTGATGGGTAACTCTCCTCTGCCTGGGGGGGGAGGGTCTTCAGGGCAGGCAGTAGTGTTTCATCCAAAGGTCTGGCCCCTGAGGAGTTGCAGAACAGACAAGCAGAGAGGATGCACCATTTGGAGTTGGAAAAACCTAGAAGAGAGAAGGCTGGCTATAGAAGAGAAAAAGATGCTTTTGGCTCATGAGTTAAGATTAAGGGAACCTGGTCCAAAGGAGCCAGTCCAGCAGAGATGGTGGCAGCAGTACCTCAGTGCAGCCTGAGAGGAGGGTACACATTCCAAAGGATTTAGGTGGTCATTACAACCCTGGTGGACGGTGTTAAAGGTGCGGTAATCCCGCAAACAGGCTGGCGGACAAAAAAAGGGAATTATGACCCTGGCAGAAACCGCCAACAAAGACAGCCACTTTAACACACCACCCGCCACGGCGGTACAGACAAGCAGCGCAGCGGTTACCGCCAACAGACAGGTGGGAAACAATGTACCGCCCACACTACTACAACCCGCCAATCCGCCACCTTTTCCGGGGCGGAATCACCGTGGATAAAAACACGGCGGAAACAGCTTTTGCAATGGGAAAACGCTCACCTTAGCACATCCCACGAGGAAGAAGGACACCATGGAGCCGGAATTACAAATCCTACCTGCCCTTGTTTTTCTGCTCCTTTACGACCAACAGCTACGTAGGCGCAGAAGATACCGGTGAGTACTGTACCTATGACACGGGGGAGGCAAAAGTTAGGGGGACACCCACCAAACCTCCCCACCCCCACCCTCACATATCACAACATACACACCAATGCAGTCACAAAAATCACAGTAACAACCCACAATCCCCCCGGAAGAATGCAAAGACAATGCGAAATTTGGGCAAACATTGTAATGTGCCAATATACATGTCATACAAAAATATACAGATATATATCTCAAAATCACTCTTATTTACACATACAATCCGAGAAGTAGTGCAGATATGTACAAAACAATGTCCGTGCACCAACAGTCCAAAAATGCATGGGCGAGGCCCACAATAGATACCTGACCAGAATCGGAGAGAACACTGCTGGGGCATCAGATAGAAACACTACAGGCACCTCAGAGGGAAGGGAAGGGGGGGCACCTCAGCCAGATGAATGCGCAGCCAGATCCACAACGGGGCTCCATGCCCATTGATGTATCCTGGGGAGTGCAAAGCTACAGTCTCTCAAGTCTCTACAGTGGGTGGTTTGCCCACTGTACCATCCTGGGGAGTGCAAAGCCACAGTCTCTCAAGTCTCTACAGTGGGTGGTTTGCCCACTGTTCAATCCTGGGGAGTGCAAAGACACAGTCTCTCAAGTCTCTACAGTGGGTGGTTTGCCCACTGTTCAATCCTGGGGAGTGCAAAGCCACAGTCTCTCAAGTCTCTACAGTGGGTGGTTTGCCCACTGTTCAATCCTGGGGAGTGCAAAGCCACAGTCTCTCAAGTCTCTACAGTGGGTGGCTTGCCCACTGTGCCATCCTGGGGAGTGCAAAGCCACAGTCTCTCAAGTCTATACAGTGGGTGGTTTGCCCACTGTGCCATCCTGGGGAGTGCAAAGCCACAGTCTCTCAAGTAGATGCAGGTCTCCACTGGTTCTGGAGGGGGACTGTTGCCCAGACTTGATGAGTCTCCCTGTGAAAGTACCTGTCCTGTCACTGTCCCAGCTGCACATGGGATAAGGATGCCTGATGTGGCGGTCCATTCATTTCTACACGGTGCATGCCCTGTTCAGCGGTGCTTTGCCATGGCGGTCTATGGACTGTTCAGCGGTGCTTTGCCATTGCGGTCTTTGCCCTGTTCAGCGGTGCTTTGCCATGGCGGTCTATGGACTGTTCAGCGGTGCTTTGCCATGACGGTCTATGGACTGTTCAGTGGTGCTTTGCCATGGCGGTCTTTGCCCTGTTTAGCGGTGCTTTGACATGGCGGTCTTTGCCCTGTTCAGCGGTGCTTTGACATGGCGGTTCAGGACTGTTCAGCGGTGCTTTGCCATGGCGGTCTATGGACTGTTCAGTGGTGCTTTGACATGGCAGTTCTGATACGGACATTGGTGTGTGGCATGACGATCTCTACAATGGACATTGGTGTGTGGCATGACGATCTCTACAATGGGCATTGGTGTGTGGCATGACGATCTCTACAATGGGCATTGGTGTGTGGCATGACGATCTCTACAATGGGCATTAGTGTGTGGCATGACGTTCCATCATTGCCCAGCAGGGCTGTGGCATCCTGGCCCGTCCTGGGCTGTGAATCCGGCGGTGGTCTCTGGACCAGTGACGATACTTGGTCCCTCCTGGGCTGTGACTCTGGTGGTGGTTTCTGGACCAGTGACGCTACTTGGGCCCTCCTGGGCTGTGACTTTGGAGGTGGTTTGTGGACCAGTGACAATACTTGGGCCCTCCTGGGCTGTGACTCCGGTGGTGGTTTCTGGACCAGTGACGATACTTGGGCCCTCCTAGGCTGTGACTCCGGCTGTGGTTTCTGGACCAGTGACGATACTTGTGCCCTCCTGGGCTGTGACTCTGGTGGTGGTTTCTGGACCAGTGACGATACTTGGGCCCTCCTGGGCTGTGACTCTGGCGGTGGTTTCTGGACCAGTGACGATACTTGGGCACTCCTGGGCTGTGACTTTGGCGGTGGTTTCTGGACCAGTGACGATACTTGGGCCCTCCTGTGCTGTGACTCTGGCTGTGGTTTCTGGACCAGTGACGATACTTGGGCTCTCCTGGCCTGTGACTCTGGCGGTGGTTTCTGGACCAGTGACGACGGTGCTGGCGGTTGTGTCTGGACCGCCGGAAATCATGGCGCACTTCTCCGCCGTGACACTCACAACAGGCCGGGCAGACTTCCTCTGGACCTTCCCCACCTTTTTTGGAGTTACAGCTGACTCACCAATCGCCTTCGATCCCATGTCACTTGTTGTCCCACCAGGAGTCTTAACACGGTCCCGTCGTCCACTCTCCAATTTCTGAGCCTTTACAGGGGGTGGGCTGCCAGTGCCTTGGTTCCGGGTCCTACTGCCTGCCCTGGTGGCCGGTGCACTCCAAAAACCTGGAACACGCACCACTGGTACTGGAGGCTTTTTGACTGAGGCGGTACGACGGGACTGATGAATTGGAGAGGGGGGTGGGGGCAAAAAGGTCAATTTGACATAGAGACAGTTTCTGACGGACACTGGGATGGGTAGCTGGAGGGGGTCTGGGAGTGGAGGAAGAGGAGGTGGTTGTAGGAGGTGTCCCTTTTGGTGTTTTGGGTGCAGGTGCAGGTACTGGAGGCTGTCATGAGGTGGATGGATGTTGGGTGAGTGATTGCCGGCGTTTGTGTACTTTGGGAGGGGGCATCACAGACACACTGGGAGAGGACACAGGGGACGTGTAAATGGGAGTGGAGGTGGTGAGTGCAGGTGAGCGGCTTGTGGTGCTGGGTGTTCTGGTGCGAGTCCTAGTGCCTGTAGATGTGGTGCATGCAGGTGTGTGTGTAGACGAGACTGGGAGGGAGGAGGGAGAAGAGGAGGAGGGGGACACAGTGGAGACAGTGGATGTTGCTGTGTCTGTATGTGGGTGAGGCTTGTGTGAGTGCCTGTGGTGTGTGCGGTGCCTATGTTTGCTTGAGCTACTTGTGTGTGTTGACTTGTGTGCATGCTGGTCTGTAGGTGTGCTTGGGATGGGCTTGGGTACAGGAGATTGGGTCTGGGTGGAGGAGGTTGGAGGGGGAGGCTGGACACAGGGACAATGGCTGGCATCAGTGCTGAGGTCAGAGATTGCAGGGTTCGTTGAAGGACAGCCTGACCAGAATGGGATGCCCTCCAGGAATGCATTACCGTGTTGCACCTGCCTTTCTACACCCTGGATGGCATTCACAATGGTAGACTGCTCAACAGTGAGTGACCTGAGGAGGTCAATGGCCTCCTCACTGAGGGCAGCAGTGGTGAGTGGGGCAGGGCTTGCGGTGCCTGGGGCGAAGGTGATGCCAACCCTCCTGGGTGAGTGGGCATGGGGCGAACGCTGAGGGGCTGCTGGGAGGGCGGTGCTGGTAGGGGAGGTGTCGGCTGTACCTGTAGAAGTGGGGGGCACAGATGGTGCCGCCCCCACAAGGGAGCTCCCATCGGCAGACGAGTCCGTGTCGCTGGTTGGTGATCCGGTGGCCGACGTGAAGCTCCCCTCGCCCTCCCTCCCACTGGTGCATTCAGAGTCTGTGGTGTGGCCCTCCATGGCCATGTTGCATGCAGCTCCCTCATGCTCCAGTGCCACTGTACCTCCGCCTGATGATGCTGATGTACAAAAGGACAGGGAAAAGGGGGGGAGACAGAACAAAGAGAGTTTTAGTGCATGGCATGCCGCTACCGTTGGTGGACAAGACAGACGCAGCAGCCCCCTGCATAACGCCGTGCTCCTGACCTCTGCAAATGCAATTTCTGGAACATGGCCTACATGGCAATGGTGGAAATCTGCGCACATGGATGCCACAGGGGCAACTATACCTCAACTTGGCACTCTGCTGAGGTGGGGTTGAGTGCCACATGGCCTACATTACGGAGGGGCCTTGCCTACCTAACTTGCCCTGGCCTAGGGACACCCACAGCCCACCTCCCCCACCCAGACACCTCCACTGCATGCAAAGTCAGCAGAATGAGGTTGTACTCACCCCCTTGTGTCTGCTGTGATGTCCTCAAGCGCCCATCCAACTCCGGGTAGGCCACCGCCAGAATCCGGAACATCAGGGGGGTCATGGTGCGACGGGCACCCCTCCCACGTTGGGAGGCCATCACCAGCTGAGCCTCCGCCGTCTTCTTGCTGCAGCGGCGAATGTCCTCCCATCTCTTACGGCAGTGGGTGCCCAGTCTCTGGTGGGCCCCCAGGGTCCGGACCTCCTTGGCGATGGCACGCCAAATGTCTCTCTTCTGGTGGGCGCTGACCTACATGACATGCACAAGGAAAGAGGAACAGTCATTACCAACTGCACCGTCAATGTGAGTGGCCCCCTCCCTACTCTGGCCATGTGGTCCATTCATTCCCATGCATAACTGTTCTATGTACTCTGCCCCCTTCCCTCTTCCACCCAGCCCTCTCCACCCAGGCCTAGCCCATACAACGTGCTCCCTGTGTACTAACCTGTTGGTCTGGAGGACCGTAGAGTAGCGTGTACTGGGGGAGGACCCCATCCACAAGTTTCTCCAACTCCTGTGCAGTGAAGGCAGGGGCCCTTTCCCCAGACGCAGCAGCCATCGTCGCTTCCAGACCGAGTTCACAGCAGCACTAGCAGTGTAGGTCCTCTCCTGTCGAAGTTCAGGTATCTAGTGAGTGAACAGATAGAAAATGGCGGTGACGTCCGCGGCGGTGACTTCCGCTGCGGTGCGCATCATCACCGCTGGCGCACCTGTTCATTGGCTCCTGGGACCCATAGGATCCAATGTTAACCAATGCAGCATTGCGCTGCGGTGTACGACCGCCTACCGCGATGGTGTGCAACGCCAGCGCTGTTACCCCACAATCCCATTGTCCCAGTTTAGAGGTCAGACAGCCGCCATTTCAGGGGCCCACATGGCTTAATTTACTACTGCGTCACGCATAGCTAGGCCTATACTCATCACACATACAGGAAGGGTTTTTGGTCTGGTGTAGTCTTGTGTGTATCTGTGGGTACATACCTGGAGGAATAGTGACTGGTTCTTCGCTGTTGTCCTTCTTAGGCACCGTCAGCTGGGAAATATGAGAAGATGGCGTAATCCTCCGGTGTACCGACCGCTAGTGGACCTGTTGACAATGGAAGAAAGACATATCATCGTCACCTACAGGTTTGACCGTGCCACAATCCAGGAACTATGTACCCAGTTGGAGCCAGACCTGATGTCACCAATCCGCCATCCGACTGGAATCCACCCTGACGTGCAGGTGCTGTCAGTGCTCCATTTCCTTGCAAGTGGGTCTTTTCAGACAACTGTGGCCATGGCATCAGGGATGTCCAAGCCTATGTTTTCCAACGTCTTGTCCAGAGTGTTGTCTGCTCTGCTGAAACACGTAAGGAGATACATCATTTTCCCTGAGGTGGGGGATTTGCCTACAGTGAAAGGTGACTTCTATGCCCTTGGACATATCCCGAACGTCATAGGTGCCACTGATGGGACCCATGTAGCTCTGGTCCCCCCGCAGGAGTGAACAGGTATACAGGAACAGGAAGAATTATCATTCGATAATTCGATGAATGTCCAGATGGTCTGTTTGGCAGACCAGTGCATCTCGCAGGTAAATGCAATGTCTGTGCATGACGCCTACATCCTTCGGAATAGCAGCATCCCCGATATGATGGGTCAACTCCAGAGGCACCGTGTATGGCTATTGGGGGACTCTGGTTACCCCAACCTTTCCTGGCTATTGACCCCAGTGAGGAATCCCATGACCAGGGCAGAGGAACGGTACAATGATGCCCATGGGCGGACTAGGAGGGTGATCGAACGCACCTTCGGCCTTCTTAAGGCCAGGTTCAGGTGTCTCCATATGACAGGTTGATCCCTATTCTACTCACTAAAGAAGGTGTGCAACATCATCATCGCCTGCTCCATGCTCCATAATTTGGCATTGCGACGCCAGGTGCCTTTTCTGCAGGAGGATGATCCAGATGACGGTGTTGTGGCAGCTGTGGAGCCTGTGGAGCCAGTGGACAGTGATGAGGATGAAGCTGAGGATGAAGAAAACGACAACAGGGAGTCAGTCATACAGCAATATTTCCAGTGAGACACAGGTGAGAACATTTTCTGGTTTAACCTTACATTAACTTTCACACGTCTACCTCTATCCTGTACCTACATTTCACTCACTATTTGTTAATTGAGTTATACCCTTCCATTTCAGTTTCACAAGTGTGGTAACCTACGTGTCAACTGCTTGCATCCTTCAAGGGCTTGTGATGTGTGACATTGGTATGTTAGCCTTACAATGGGTAACCCATTATGACACTGTAATTGATAATACAAAGTTCCAAATCATAGACTGACTACAGATTTTTTTTGCTTTCAAGGGTGTTTATTTAAGTGCTAAAAAAATCAAGGAAGGTTGTAAAATGGTGATGGGTGATGGTGGAGGAATGTCCATGGCAGAGTCCAGTCTATTAGTCTCCCAGGTACACTGCCCATCTGGGCATTGGAGGTGGAGCTGGGGCAGTTCCAATCTGTACAGGGTGACAATGTGGGACAGTGGGGGGACAATCAGGGTGGTCTGGCCATCTTGCTGTGTCCTGTTCCTGGATCTCAGGGCCTGCTTGCGGGGTGGTTCTCCGTCTGCAGGGGGTGGGTTGCTGGTGTGGTGGTCCTGTGGCGGGGCGTCCTGTCCACTAGCGCCGGCGGAGGTGGTGGGCAGTTCGTCGTCCTGGCTAGTGTCAGGGGCCCCTTGGAGTGCCACGGTGTCCCTCAAGGTCTTTTGAATGTCCGTCAGCACCCCTACGATGGTGCCCAGGGCGGAGCTGATGGTCCTGAGCTCCTCCCTGAACCCCAAATACAGTTCGTCCTGCAGACGCAGGGTTTCCTGCAACTTGTCCAGGACCGTCGCCATCGTCTCCTGGGAGTGGTGGTATGCTCCCATGATGGAGGATAGGGCCTCGTGGAGAGTTGGTTCCCTTGGCCTGTCCTCCCTCTGTCGCACAGCAGACCTCCCAGTTCCCCGGTGTTCCTGTGGCTCCGTCCCCTGGACCGTGTGCCCACTACCACTGCCCCCAGGTCCCTGTTGTTGTTGGGGTGGAGGGTTACCCTGGGTGCCCTGTAGTGGTGGACACACCGCTGATTGACCTGTCCTGGGTAGGGAGGTTTGGGCCCGCTGGGTGGGTGCTGTGCCGGTGTTACCAGAGAGTAGCAACTCGGTGTTGGGCTGTGGCTGGGCAAGGGGAACTGACTGTCCTGAGGCCCACGATGGTCCGGGCTGGTCATCAGGATCCAGTGGGGCAGAGCTGCTGTCGTCACTGTGGGCCTCTTCTGGGGGTGGAGTGGTGTTGTCTGGACCCTCTGGTGTGGTGACGTTCCTTCGGGTTCCTGCAGGGGTATAAGAACATGATTATTGCATGTGTGCGTTTCATGGTGTGAAATGGTTGGGTGTGCGTGATTCCCAGTGCAGGCATTCCTGTGTGGGGGCTTGTGTGGTGATGGTGGGGGGGTGTTCTGGGTATGTGCAGTGGGCATGCTTTAGTGAGAGGTGTTCATGCTTAGTTGTGTCATGCAGGGCTTGGTGTTGGGATGGGTGGTTGGTGTCATGGGTAGATTAGTGAGGATTTGGGGTGATATGGGAGGGTGTGAGGGTGGGGGTGTGTGATAGCATGCAGGTAGGGTGGGGGATATGATAGATAAGATTTGACTTACCAGTGTCCCATCCTCCACCGACTCCTCCGAGGCCCTCAGGATGCAAGATGGTCCGGACTTGCTCCTCCCATGTTGTTAGTTGTGGGGGAGGAGGTGGGGGTCCGCCGCCAGTCCGCTGCACCTCGATGTTGTGCCTGGATACTGTTGAACGCAGCTTCCCCCGTAGGTCATTCCACCTCTTCCTGATGTCTTCCCTATTTCTTGGGTGCTGTCCCACGGCGTTGACCCTGTCGACTATTCTGCGCCATAGCTCCATCTTCCTGGCTATTGATGTGTGCTGTACCTGTGAGCCAAATAGCTGTGGCTCTACCTGTAGGATTTCCTCCACCATGACCCTGAGCTCCTCCTCAGAGAAGCGGGGTGTCTTTGGCGTGACATGGGGTGTTGTGTGTGATGTGTGGCGTGGTGTATGTGTTGATGAGTGTGGTGAGTGTAGTGGTATGTGGTGTTTTGTGCGTGGATGTAGTGTGGGTGATGGTGTTGTGTGCCTCTGTGTGATGGGGTTGTCAATAGCTGTGCTGTCTCTGGACTTCTCTCAGAAATTCTGGTTGTAGGGGGCTGTGGGTGATGTGGGTTTGTGTTTTATATTGTATTGGGTGTGTGGGAGTGGTGTGTGTATGTGTATCAGGTGTGTGTATTTGTAATTGTCCAATGTGGCGGTGTTTTGGAGCTGTGTGTGTATTTTGAGCGCGGCGGTGTGTACCGCCAATGGAATACCGCGGTTGAAAGACCGCCGCGTGGATTCGGGGGTCGTAATAGCATGGGTGTGTTTCTGTTGGCGTGGAGGTGGAGGATTTGTTTCTGCCAGTTTATCGCTGACCTTTGGTGTGGCGGTGTTGTGTGGGTGTCTGAATTTCGGCGGATTCCGTGATGTGTTTCATAATAGCTGCGGCGGTCTACCGCGGCGGTGTATTGGCGGTCTTCTGCACGGCGGTAAGCGCCTTATACCGCCAATGACCCCCTTAGTGAGTGACTACAAGAGGGAGGATGACATTTATCTGTGGTGCAGGAGGTATGAGTCTGCTCTCCACATGAACATGGTCCCTGAACCGCATTGGGGGCGGGTCTGTGGAAGTACTTTGACGTAGAGGGGAGGGACACTCTGAGATCCTTATGGGATCCTCAGGGACTCACCTACTCTATCATAAAGGATGCCCTACTCATCAGATATGGTCTTACTCCGGAGCAGTATAAGGAAATGTTTCGGTCCTATAAGAAGAAAGAATCCCAAACTTGGTTGGAGTGTGTAAACTCTTTTTGGAGGTCACTGGCTGGTTGGGTGAAGGGCAGTAAGGTGACAATTTTTGAGGGGCTGTACAATTTGATTGCATGTGAGCATTTGTATAGTCTTTGTTTTCCAGAGCTGTGTCAGCACCTAAGTGACAGCAAGCTGACTGACCCCAGGAAGCTTGGTCAGGAAGCGGACTGGTGGGAGAGCACCAGGGTCCAAAGGAGGTATGGGGAGACTCTGCCAAGGTTGGACAGTGTCCCCATCAGAAGAAGTGGTGGGTAAGGGTAAACAGGGGGAGTTCTCTAAAGGGCCCCAACATGTTCCCAGGGTAAGGGTTCCCAGCCCCCAGTTGAAAAGAAACCATTGGTCCCTACAAAGAAACCTACAGAGAGGGGTCCCCGCAGTGCTATGCATTTGATCAGGTGGGTCACATGAGGGGGGTCCCAAATGTCCCAAGGGGACACAGGCACCCACTGGTGCTCAGTCACAGGGTTTGGCTAGTGTAGCGCTTGGGGAGGAGTTGGTTCAAGGAGAAGGTTGGGAGCCAGCAGAGATGACCCTTGTCTCACTAGGGGACAATGAAATGGTCCAGAGGACCCTTGTGCCTAAGAACATTAAGGAGTACAGGCAGTGGGCGACCATCAATGGACAAAGGGTGGAGGCTCTAAGAGACACAGGAGCCACTGTGACTACAGTGAGAAGTCACATGGAGGTAGTTCCCCTTGCACTTCACCAAGTAGTTGCAGTAGACAACTCTGAGCACCTGTGCCAGGCGGCACAGGTTCCCTTTGAGTGGGGCGGGGGTCTCAGGTTCCTTGAGGGTAGCTGTGAGTCCAGCTGTGCCTGTTGGTTGTCTGCTAGGCAGTGACCTGGAGGATTCCCCTTGGAGTGAGGTGGAATGCGGGGCACACTTGGAGATGTTTGGCCTGCCTGGGTAGGCATGTGTGACCACCCAGTTTATGGCAGCCCATCAGGGTGATCAGGAGGCCCTGGAGCCTTTTAGAGTGGCCCAGGTGCCTGCCAGAAAGAGGAAGGGCAAGGTGCGTGGGAAAACCACCCCAGAAGTTCCCACAGTCCGGGAGGAAGCTGAACCTGAGGGGGACACCCCAGAGCCTACAGGGGAACACGTGGCTGAACTGGGGGAGTTTCCCTAGCTGACCCACAGGCAGCAGGAATGGGGTCCCACCAGGGGAGAATTCTCTGAGGCACATAAGACATGCCCTACTCTGGAGGGTCTGTGACAGCATGCTGCAGACCAGGCATCTGGCAAGGAGTCTGGATCACACTGGACCTATTGGTAGGGTGGCCTCTTGTATAGTGAGCCTAGAGTTGCTGAGCCTGGGGCAGCACGTGTGCTGCTGCTACCCCAATGCTTCAAAGCCTTCCTACTGGGTTTGGCTCATGATGTGCCTTAAGCTGGACATTTGGGGCAGGACAAGACATTTGAAAGGATTGTCACCCACTTCTACTGGCCCCCAAATGGGCAGGCACTCTGATGCATATTGTAGGTCTTGCCAAAGTTGTTCAGTAAGAGGCAAGAGTGGGGGGAAATGTAAGGCCCCCTCCAACCTTTTCCTGCGGTCAGCACTCCCTTTGAAAGGGTGGGTATTGACATAGTGGGGCCTCTGGATCCTAAGACAACCATGGGCAATAGGTTTATCCTGCTCTTGGTGGACCATGCCAACCAGTACCCAGAAGCTATCCCTCTTAGATCAATCACAGCCCCTGTGGTGGGCCGGTCATTGATGGGAGTTTTTACCCCCATGGGGTTCCCAAAGGAGGTTGTATCTGACAGGGGAACCAACTTCATATCTACTTATATGAAGTCTTTGTGGAAGGAGTCTGGGGTGACCTACAAGTTCTCCACGCCTTACCACCCACAAGGAAATCGTTTGGTTGAGAGATTCAACCGAACGCTGAAGGGCATGATTATAGGCCTGTCAGAGTCCCTGAGGTGTAAGTGGGACGTCCTCTTTCCATGCCTTCTATTTGCTTATAGGGAGGTGCCACAGAAGGGACTTGGTTTTAGTCCCTTTGAGTTGTATGGCCACCTGGTGAGGGCACCTCTGATTCTGGTGAAGGAGGGCTTGGAGAAGGCCTCCAGTAAGCCCCCCTAGGATGTGTTTACTTACATGCTGGCTTTTAGTAACCAGACAACACGCTTCAGGACGCTCTCTCAGGACATACTGGAAGCAAGCCAGGAAGACATGACCAGAATGCCACTCTGGTTGAGTTTCAACCTGGTCAGAAAGTGTGGTTCATGGCTCCAGGGGAGCCTCACGCTCTCCAAGATAAGTGGACTGGACCTTTTGGGGTGATGGTGTGCAAGAGTGAGGTCACCTATCTGTTGAACTTGAGGACTCTAAGTAACGCTTTGATGGTCCTGCATGTGAACCGCCTCAAAGCTTACTTTGAGAGGTCTAAGTTGACCATGCTCCTAGCAGCAGATGATGGGGTGGAGGAAGAGAGTTATCCTCTTCCTGTCCTCCTGTCTGCCCAGGAGAACAATGGTTCTGTGGAGGGTGTGACCGTCTCTTCCACACTTACCCCAGGAAACAAAGGGACTGTCTCCAGGTGTTGGGACAGTTTGCCTCCTTGTTCTCCTTGACCCCAGGGGTCACTCATCTGTGCACTCATGATGTAGACACTGGGGACAGTCCACCTGTAAAGCACACAATTTACAGGGTGACTGACAAAGTCAGGGCTAGCATCAAGGATGAGGTGTCCAGTATGTTAGCGTTAGGCGTTATTCAGTTTTCCAGCAGTCCTTGGGCCAGCCCAGTGGTCTTGGTCCCAAAGACTACTGCATGCAGTGCCACCCCAGAACTCAGGTTCTTTGTGGGCTACCATGGACTCAACCCCATCAAGAAGACTAACACGCACTCCATCCCCAGAGCTGATGAGCTCATTGATCGGTTAGGAGCTGCCAAGTTTCTCAGTACATTTGATTTCATGTCTGGGTACTGGCAGATTGCCTTAACTGAGGGGGCACAGGAGAGGTCAGCATTTTCCACTCCAGATGGGCACTACCAGATCAGGGTTATACCCTTTCGGATGAAAAATGCACTGCCACCTTTCAGAGATTGGTCAACCAAGTTTTGGCTTGATTGAAGGATTTCAGTGCAGCCTGCCTGGATGACATTGCAGTGCTCAGCTCCAGCTGGGAGGAACACCTGCAGCAACTCTGCAAAGTGTTGAAGGCTCTAAAGAAGGCAGGCCTCACTATTAAGGCTAGTAAGTGCCAAATAGGGCAGGGTTCTGTGGTGTACTTGGATCACCAGGTGGGGAGTGGCCAGGTGGCACTCCACAGCCAAATATTGATACCATTCTGACTTGGGAGCCTCCCAAGACCCAGACAGAGATGAGAACCTTTCTAGGCCTCACAGGATACTACAGGAGGTTTGTCAAGAGGCATGGCACTATTGTTGCCCCCTTGACTGAGTTAACCTCTAAGAAACAACTCAAAAAGGTGATCTGGACCGAGGCTTGCCAGACAGCTTTCAATGCACTGAAGGCTGCCATGTGCGCTGCACCCATGATGAAGGTGCCTGACTTCTCCAAGGAGTTTGCCGTACAGACTGATGCTTCAGAGCATGGCATGGGAGCAGTACTCACATAGCTAAATGAAGAGGGTCTAGTCCAGCCTACAGCCTTCATTAGCAGGAGGCTACTTCTCCAGGAACACAGGTGGAGTGCGAATCAGCAAGAAGGTTTTGCTGTGGTCTGGGCACTGAATAAGCTAAGAGCCTACTTGTGTTTGACTTACTTCCGGGTTCAGACAGACCACATGCCCCCCAGATGGTTAATACAGATGAGGGGCGAGAACCCAAAACTGCTGAGGTGGTCCATCTTCCTACAGGGAATGAACTTTACAGTGGAAAACCACCCTGGAACAGAACACACCAATGCTGATGGTCTGTCTAGATTATTCCGCCTCAGTGATGAGAACTCCCATTAGGTTGGGTAGTTCTCCCCACATTTAGCTAAGGAGGACACGTGTTAGACCTGGCATCCTTGGCGTGGTCTCCCCTGTCTTTTATGTCTATGCTTCCAATGTTAAAACTGTGTGCTGGACTTTGTTTTTGCTGGTTTTGGTATTCTGGGCACTTTACCACTGCTGATCAGTGCTAAAGTAGAAGTGCTCCCTGTGTAAGTTGTATGTGTCATTGGCTTCTCGATGATTGGCAAATTTGATTTACTGTCAACATCAGGGCAGTGCGCGCTCTACGGGCGACCAGAATGCAAAAACCTAATGATTTCAAGCTAACATAATTTATGCATTGTGCTGATATAGGGGGTTATTCTAACTTTGGAGGAGGTGTTAATCCGTCCCAAAAGTGACGGAAAAGTGACGGATTTACCACCAGCCGTATTACGAGTCCATTATATCCTATGGAACTCGTAATACGGCTGGTGGTATATCCGTCACTTTACCGTCACTTTTGGGACGGATTAACACTCCTCCAAAGTTAGAATAACCCCCATAATGTTGTTTAACCTTTTGCATTACAGAGTTTCATCCTGAAGACTTATGTTCAGCATGCATATAAATACTGTTCATATGTAATGTACTGCCTTCTAGAAGCTTCCCTGCAGCATGCCCAGGTGTGGTTGGTGGGCTGGGCTAAGACTCTATAAAAGGGAGCCAGCCCAGCTCCACATGCTCACTATTCAGAGGTCCCAGAGCAGCAGCAACTTCCTGAGCTCCTGTTCTGGAGGCCTACTTGGATTTTCCAGGCCTTGCCCTTTCACTCCACTTGGTGATTCTTGATTAGGGGGGTAAGACAGAGGTCGGGCTGGGCCCCCGATCCCGTTCTCGAAGGATTTCGAGTTCTTGGGCCTAATTACTATTATCAAATCTTTCGATTCTTGTGCGTGTGAAAGTGCGCTTAATGTTTATTGGGCATTCATATGGTGACATTCGAATCGGCAAGATGCGCAATTCTTTCCTCGTGCTTTAACCCTTGATATTCATTGTGCGTTACCATTTCCAGGCATTCATATGGTGACATTAGAATCGGCAAGATGCGCGATTCTTTCCTCGTGCTTTAACCCTTGATATTCAATGTGTGTTATCATTTCCAGGCATTCATATGGTGACATTCGAATCGTCAAGACGTGCAATTCGAACCTAATGCTTTAACTCTTGGTATTCATTCCTGGCATTTCCACGGTGGCATTCGAATCGGCGAAACGCGCGATTCATTTCTCGTGTGTAATTCATGCTGTTCATTGTGCGCTACCATTTCCTGGCATTTACATGGTGGCATTCGAATCGGCAAGACGTGCAATTCATTTCTCGTGTGTAATTCATGCTGTTCATTGTGCGCTACCATTTTCTGGCATTTACATGGTGGCATTCGAATCGGTGAGACGCGCAATTCTTTTCTTGTGTTTAATGTCACAGTGTTCATAATGTGTTATCTCTTCATGGCATTTACGAGGTGGTTTCCTAGTCAGCAAGACGCGTGATTTATTTCTCGAATCTGAACTTATGTTATTCATGGTGCATGATCATTCTATGGTATTTACAACCTTTGTGAAAGTATACAATGTGCACAATTCATGTTCCTATAATTTTACAAAAACAAAAATGCTAGAGTTCTAGGTGTGATGTAGTATGTATATAATAAGTTCCTAAAAAACAATTCTTATGATGTTTTGGAAATTATGCAGATGTTTTTTCCTGATCCTCATGTAAAAGATAATGTTTGAATCTAAAAGTGCATTTAACCTTCCTTGATTCCTTCTCAGGTATCCAGTAATCTTGAAGCCTGGTTATTTAAGTCAATTCTTAGGATGTCTATGATTTCAGAATAACAATGATTATAGTTATAATCTAGGAATGATTAATGTGATATAATCTTGATATTGTGTGTTTTAACCTTTTGCTTCCTACAGGTCTTCTTCCCAGCTGTTCCCTTCCTAATCCCCTTTTCCCCACTTGGACTCTCTTAGACTCTGTGATAATTCTAATCAGAGTATTGGAGCTGTCTTGTGGTGGAAGTGTTGGGAACGTGCACAGACCCCGAGGATCTGGTGACTCTGACAGAATAGTGAGCCCACAAATTATTATCCTCCTGGTTTGTGTATGTTCTCAGCATGGCCACACTGGACGAGCTAGTCAAGGCCATCACTCAGCTCCAAGTTGAGGGGGTATCATCAAAAGATTTGGCAACTAGCCTAGCTGAGAGAGTGAAACAGTTACAGGATAAGGTAGAGAAGAAGGAACAACATCCCGCAGGTGTGTCTTGGCCAGGTCCTTCTTCTCAAACTTCTGGAGGTAATCCGACAAACATTTCCCTCAATGTACCTTCAGCCATTCCTTTAGCTCCCCCGAACATTTCTCAGGCGACCCCTTGAAAGCGCAATCTTTCCTGGTTCAAGTAGAATTACACTTTACCTTCAGACCACAGACTTTCCCTGATGCCCAGTCCAAAGTAGCTTTCTTGTTATCATATCTGACTGGAGATGCAGCTACCTGGGCTATTACTCTTGTGCGTAAAGACAGTCCCCTGTTGTACAACTGGAGAAATTTTGTTCACAAGCTTGAACGAGTTTTTGATCATAGAACTGTAACGTTGTCGGCAGATCGTGAATTATTATACTTGCGACAAGGGAATCAGGACTTAGGGGGTCATTACAACCCTGGCGGTCGGTGTTAAAGCGGCGGTAAGACCGCCAACAGGCCGGCGGTAAAGATTTTGCAACTACGACCGTGGCGGAAACCGCCAACAAAGACAGCCACTTTAACTAAGACAGCCACGGCGGTACAAACAAACAGCGCGGCGGTCACCGCCAACAGACAGGCGGAAGACAATGTACCGCCCACACTATTATGACAGGCCAATCCGCCACCTTTTCCGGGGCGGAATCACCGCGGATAAAAACATGGCGGAAACAGGAATTACGAAGGGAAAACGCTCACCTCTACACACTCCACGAGGAACGAGGACACCATGGAGCCAGAACTCCATATTCTTCCTGCAATAGTGTTCCTGCTCCTATAACAGGAGCACCAACGCCGGCGGCAAAGACCACGGTGAGTTCTGCATCTACCACACAGGGGAGGGGGAGGCAAAAAAAAGGGACACACACACGCAAACACCCCCACCCCCTCACCTACTACAACACACACACTAATGCATATCAATACATCACAGTTACACCCCCCAAATCCCATTGGAAGAATGCAAAGACAAAAGGAAATGAGTGTAAGCATTGTAATATATCAAAATTCAGTAAGCAAATATATACATATATACACTATTTACAAAATGAAAACCAAGATTAGTAGTCCAGGTATTGCACCATTCATGGTCCGTGGACCACTGGGCCCAAAACGCATGGGCGGGGCCCACACATGATACCAGATCAAAACAGAGAGAATACTGCAGGGGCATCAGATAGAAATACAACAGGTACCTCAGGGGGAAGGGAGGGTGGGGCACCTCAGCCGGATGAGTGCACGACGCCAGATCCACGAGGGGGCTCCCTGCCCATTGATGTATCCTGGGGAGTCAAAGCCACAGTCTCTCAAGTCTCTACTGTGGGTGGGTTGCCCACTGCTGCATCCTGGGGAGTGCAAAGCCACAGTCTCTCAAGTCTCTACAGTGGGTGGGTTGCCCACTGTGCAATCCTGGGGAGTGCAAAGCCACAGTCTCTCAAGTCTCTACAGTGGGTGGTTTGCCCACTGCTGCCTCCTGGGGAGTGCAAAGCCACAGTCTCTCAAGTCTCTACAGTGGGTGGTTTGCCCACTGCTGCATCCTGGGGAGTGCAAAGCCACAGTCTCTCAAGTCTCTTCAGTGGGTGGGTTGCCCACTGCTGCATCCTGGGGAGAGCAAAGTCACAGTCTCTCAAGTCTCT
The DNA here is from genome assembly GCF_031143425.1 of Pleurodeles waltl. NCBI lineage: Eukaryota > Metazoa > Chordata > Amphibia > Caudata > Salamandridae > Pleurodeles > Pleurodeles waltl. The sequence continues at coordinate 1,537,011,514 of NC_090446.1, forward strand.
ACAGTGGGTGGGTTGCCCACTGTGCAAATCTGGGGAGTGCAAAGCCACAATCTCTCAAGTCTCTACAGTGGGTGGTTTGCCCACTGCTGCATCCTGGGGAGTGCAAAGCCACAGTCTCTCAAGTCTCTACAGTGGGTGGTTTGCCCACTGCTGCATCCTGGGGAGTGCAAAGCCACAGCCTCTCAAGTCTCTACAGTGGGTGGGTTGCCCACTGCTGCATCCTGGGGAGTGCAAAGCCACAGTCTCTCAAGTCTCTACAGTGGGTGGGTTGCCCACTGTGCAATCCTGGGGAGTGCAAAGCCACAGTCTCTCAAGTCTCTACAATGGGTGGTTTGTCCACTGCTGCATCCTGGGGAGTGCAAAGCCACAGTCTCTCAAGTCTCTGCAGTGGGTGGTTTGCCCACTGCTGCATCCTGGGGAGTGCAAAGCCACAGTCTCTCAAGTCTCTACAGTGGGTGGTTTGCCCACTGCTGCATTCTGGGGAGTGCAAAACCACAGTCTCTCAAGTCTCTACAGTGGGTGGTTTGCCCACTGCTGCATCCTGGGGAGTGCAAAGTCACAGTCTCTCAAGTCTCTACAGTGGGTGGTATGCCCACTGTGCAATCCTGGGGAGTGCAAAGCCACAGTCTCTCAAGTCTCTACAGTGGGTGGTTTGCCCACTGCTGCATCCTGGGGAGTGCAAAGCCACAGTCTCTCAAGTCTCTACAGTGGGTGGTTTACCCACTGCTGCATCCTGGGGACTGCAAAGCCACAGTCTCTCAAGTCTCTACAGTGGGTGGTTTGTCCACTGCTGCATCCTGGAGAGTGCAAAGCCACAGTCTCTCAAGTCTCTACAGTGGGTGGTTTGCCCACTGCTGCATCCTGGGGAGTGCAAAGCCACAGTCTCTCAAGTCTCTACAGTGGGTGGTTTGCCCACTGCTGCATCCTGGGGAGTGCAAAGCCACAGTCTCTCAAGTCTCTACAGTGGGTGGTTTGCCCACTGCTGCATCCTGGGGAGTGCAAAGTCACAGTCTCTCAAGTCTCTACAGTGGGTGGTATGCCCACTGTGCAATCCTGGGGAGTGCAAAGCCACAGTCTCTCAAGTCTCTACAGTGGGTGGTTTACCCACTGCTGCATCCTGGGGACTGCAAAACCACAGTCTCTCAAGTCTCTACAGTGGGTGGTTTGCCCACTGCTGCATCCTGGGGAGTGCAAAGCCACAGTCTCTCAAGTCTCTACAGTGGGTGGGTTGCCCACTGCTGAGCCATGGGGAGTGCAAAGCCACAGTCTCTCAAGTGGATGCCTTTCTCCACTGGTTCTGGAGGGGGACTGGTGCCCAGAGTGCTTCCTCCTGCCAAGGACTGAGGTAGTGGATGCATGTCTAAAATGGTTCTGGAGGGGAACTGGTGCCCAGAGTGCTTCATCCTGCCAAGGACTGAGGTAGTGGATGTGAAACTCCACTGGTTCTGGAGGGGGACTGGTGCCCATAGTGCTTCATCCTGCCAATGACTGAGGTAGTGGATGCATGTCTCTACTGGTTCTGGAGGGGGACTGGTGCCCAGAGTGCTTCATCCTGGCAAGGACCGAGGTTGTGGATGCCTGTCTCCTCTGGTTCTGGAGGGGGACTGGTGCCCAGATTGCTTCATCCTGCCAAGGACTACGGTAGTGCTTCATCCTGCCAAGGACTGGAGTAGTGGATGCATGTCTCCACTGGTTCTGGAGGGGGACTGGTGCCCAGAGTGCTTCATCCTGCCAAGGACTGAGGTAGTGGATGTGAAACTCCACTGGTTCTGGAGGGGGACTGGTGCCCAGAGTGCTTCATCCTGCCAAGGACTGAGGTAGTTGATGCATGTCTCCACTGGTTCTGGAGGGGGACTGGTGCCCAGAGTGCATCACTCACCCCATGAGGGTCCCGGTTGCGTCAGTGCCCCTGCCGCTCAGGGCTAGCGGTGCTTGAGTAGGCGGTCCTTGCCCTGTTCAGTGGTGCTTGCCCTGTTCAGCGGTGCTTGAGTAGGCGGTCCTTGCCCTGTTCAGCTGTGCTTGCCCTGTTCAGCGGTGCCTGCCCAGTTCAGCAGTGCTTGACTTGGCGGTCCTTTCCCTGTTCAGCGGTCCTTGCCCTGTTCAGCGGTGCTTGAGTAGGCGGTCCTTGCCCTGTTCAGCGGTCCTTGCCCTGTTCAGTGGAGCTTGCCCTGTTCAGTGGTGCTTGAGTAGGCGGTCCTTGCCCTGTTCAGCGGTGCCTGCCCTGTTCAGCGGTGCTTGACTTGGCGGTCCTTGCCCTGTTTAGCGGTCCTTGCCCTGTTCAGCGGTGCTTGAGTAGGCGGTCCTTGCCCTGTTCAGCGGTGCTTGCCCTGTTCAGCGGTGCCTGCCCTCTTCAGCGGTGCTTGACTTGGTGGTCCTTGCCCTGTTCAGCGGTCCTTGCCCTGTTCAGCAGTGCTTGAGTAGGCGGTCCTTGCCCTGTTCAGTGGTGCTTGCCCTGTTCAGCGGTGCTTGAGTAGGCGGTCCTTGCCCTGTTCAGCGGTGCCTGCCCTGTTCAGCAGTGCTTGACTTGGCGGTCCTTGCCCTGTTCAGCGGTCCTTGCCCTGTTCAGCAGTGCTTGAGTACGCGGTCCTTGCCCTGTTCAGCGGTCCTTGCCCTGTTAAGCGGGGCTTGAGTAGGTGGTCCTTGCCCTGTTCAGCGGTGCTTGAGTAGGCGATCCTTGCCCTGTTCAGCGGTCCTTGCCCTGTTCAGCGGTGCTTGCCCTGTTCAGCGGTGCTGGACTTGGCAATTCTTCATTGCCCAGCTGGGCTGGGGCTGGCGGTCCTTCATTGGGCAGCTGGGCTGTGGCTGGCGGGGTCCTCCTGGGCAGCTGGGCTGTGGCTGGCGGGGCCCTCCTGGGCAGCTGGGCTGTGGCTGGCGGGGCCCTCCTGGGCAGCGACGATGGGGCTGGCGGTGGCCTCCTGGGCAGCGACGATGGGGCTGGCGGTGGCCTCCTGGGCAGCGAAGATGGGACTGGCGGTGGACTCCTAGGCAGCGGGGATGATGGCGGTCTTCTCAACTGTGCTGCTTCTCCCAGACTTGCCGGCTTTCTTCTGGCCCTTCCCCACCTTGAGAGGAGTCAGAGCTGAGTCCACACTCCCCCCGGGACCCCTGGGTACGGCTTGGGTGGCTGGAGTCTACTGGCCAACTTCTGGTGCTTCACAGGGGGGGAACTGGCTGTGCTGTGGATCCGTGCCACACTGGCTGTCATGGTGGCCGGTGCACTCCACATACCTGTGACAACAGGCACCACTGCTCCCGTAGATTTTGTGGTTGAGGTGCTAGTTCGGGACCTATGAGTTGGACTGGGGGGGTGGGAAATAGGTTAAGGGTGGATAGGAAAAGTTGTTTGGAGACACTGGGACGGGTAGCTGGAGGGGGTTTGGGAGTGGAGAAAGAGGCAGTGGTTGTAGGAGGTGTAAGTTTTGTGGTTTTGGGTGCAGGTGCATGCACTGGAGGCTGTTGTGAGGTGGATGTATGTTGGGTGGGTGTGTGCCTGCATTTGTGTAACTTCGGAGGGGGCGTCACAGACACACTAGGAGAGGACACAGGGGACGTGTGAATGGTAGGGGGGGTGGTGACTGCACGTGAGCGGGTGTGCTGGTGGGTGTGCTGGTGCGGGAAGTAGTGGCTGTAGGCATAGTGCATGTAGGTGTGAGTGTAGACGAGACTGGGAGGGAGGAGGGAGACGACGAGGAGGGGGACACAGTGGAGGCAGTGGATGTTGGTGTGTCTGTATGTGTGTGATGCTTGCGTGAGTGCCTGTGAGATGTGTGGTGCTTATGTTTGCCTGAGCTACCCTTGTGTGTTGACGTGTGTGCAGGCTGGTCTGATGGTTTGCTCCCTTCTTACAACCAGCCCTCTCCACACAGGCATAGCCCATACAAAATGCTCCCTGTGTACTTACCTGTTGGTCTGGGGGACCGTAGAGTAGCGTGCACTGGGGGAGGACCCCATCGACGAGCTTCTCCAACTCCTCCGATGTGAAGGCAGGGGCCCTTTCCCCAGACGCACAAGCCATTGTCTCTTCCAGACCGAGGTCACAGCAGCACTTGCAGTATAGGTCCTCTCCTGTCGAAGATCAGGTATCGAGTGATTCAACAGACTGAAAATGGCGGTCACGTCCGTGGCGGTCACGTCCGCGGCGGTGTGTACCATCACCGCCGGCGTACATCGTCATTGGCTCCTGGGACCCATAGGGTCCAATGTTAACCAATGCAGCATTGCGCCGCGGTCTTCGACCGCCTACCGCGACGGTGTACAAAGCCAGCGTAGTTACCTCACATCCCATTGTCCCACTTTAGAGGTCAGGCAGCCGCCATTTCAGGGGCCCACATGGCCTAATTACCAACTGCGTCACACATACCTAGGCCTACTCTCAAAACACATACAGGCCACATTTTGTGATTGAATGGTGTTCTGTGTAGACTGTGGGTACATACCTCTGAGTTGTTTGACTCTGTGCTCCCTGTTGTCCTTCATAGGCACCGTCTGCTGGGACATGTGAGGAGATGGCGGAATCCTCCGGTGTACCGACCGCTGGTGGATCTGTCAACAATGGAGGAAAGGCATTTGATCATCACCTACAGGTTTGACCGTGCCACAATCCAGGAACTGTGCACACAGTTGGAGCATGACCTGATGTCAGCAATCCTCCATCCCACAGGAATCCCCCTCAAGTGCAGGTGCTGTCAGTGCTCCATTTCCTTGCTAGTGGGTCTTTTCAAACAACTGTGGCCATGGCATCAGGGATTTCCCAGCCTATGTTTTGTAACGTATTGTCCAGAGTGTTGTATGCCCTTCTGAAACACATGCAGCGCTACATCGTTTTCCCTCAGGTGGAGGATTTGCCTACAGTGAAAGCTGACTTCTATGCCCTTGGACATATCTCCAACATCATAGGTGCCATTGATGGGACTCATGTGGCTTTGGTCCCCCCCACAGGAGTGAACAGGTGTACAGGAACCGGAAGAGTTATCATTCCATGAATGTACAGATGGTATGTTTGGCAGATCAGTACATCTCCCATGTGAATGCCATGTTCCCTGGCTAAGTTCATGACACCTACATCATGCGGAATAGCAGCATCCCTTATGTGATGGGTCAACTCCAGAGGCACCGTGTGTGGCTATTAGGTGACTCTGGTTACCCCAACCTGTCATGGCTACTGACCCCGGTGAGGAATCCCAGGACAAGGGCAGAGGAACGCTACAATGATGCCCATGGGCGAACTAGGAGGGTGATCGAGCGGACGTTCAGTCTCCTGAAGGCCAGGTTCAGTTGTCTGCATATGACAGGTGGATCCCTATTCTACTCACCAAAGAAGGTTTGCCAGATCATCGTGGCCTGCTGTATGCTTCATAACTTGGCTTTGCGATGACAGGTGCCTTTTCAGCAGGAGGATGGTCCAAATGGCTGTGTTGTTGCAGCTGTGGAGCCTGTGGACAGTGATGAGGAGGAAGCCGAGGAAGAAGACATGCAGAACAGGGACTCAGTGATCCAGCAATATTTCTAGTGAAACACAGGTGAGAATACATTCCTGCCTACCTCTATCCTGTCTGTTGATTTCACCCAGTGTATGGTCACTGAGTTGTCACTTTCCCTTACGGTTTTACAGGTGTGGGTCCCAACGTGTGTCATCTGCTTAGATTCCTCAGGGACTAGAGCTGTGTGATATAGGTATGTTAACATTACTATTTCCTGAACATTTTGTCACTGTAATTGCAAATACACTATTTCAAATCACAGACAGACTCCTGATCCTTTGGTGCTTTAGGTGTGTTTATTTAAATACAAAATATTGGAGTGGGAAGTCAAATGGTGAGGGGTGATGGCGGAGGAATGTCCTTGGCAGAGTCCAGTCTATTAGTCTCACAGGTGCATTGTCCAAAGGGGCATAGGAAGTGGAGCTGGGGCACTTTGAATATGGACAGGGTGACAAAGTGGGACAGTGGGATGACAATCAGGGTGGTTTCATTTCTTGGCGGGGGTCTTGGCATTGAACTCTGTCTTCTTCCTGGATCTCAGGGACCGTTTGCGGGGTAGTTCTCCCTCTGCAGGGGGTGGGGTGCTGGTGTGGTGGTCCTGTGGCGTGGAGTCCTGTCCACTAGCGCCGGCGGAGGTGGTGGGCAGTTCATCGTCCATGCTAGTGTCAGGGGCCCCTTGTAGTGCCACATTGTCCCTCCTGGTGTTGAGTAGTTCCTTCAGCACCCCTACGATGGTGCCCAGGGCGGAGCTGATGGTTCTGAGTTCCTCCCTGGACCCCAAATACTGTTCCTCCTGGATGCGCTGGGTCTCCTGAAACTTGGCCAGTACCGTTGCCATCGTCTCCTGGGAGTGGTGGTATGCTCCCATGATGGAGGAGAGGGCCTCATGGAGAGTGGCTTCCCTTGGCCTGTCTGCCCCCTGTCGCACGGCAGCCTCCCAGTTCCCCTGTGTTCCTGGGCCTCCGTCCCCTGGACCGTGTGCCTACTACCACTGCCCCCAGGTCCTTGTTGTTGTTGGGGTGGTGGGTTATCCTGGGTTCCCTGTAGTTGTGGACACACAGCTGATTGACGTGCCCCGGGGACAGAGGTATGGGCCCGCTGGGTGGGTGCTGTGCTGGTGTTTCCAGAGGGGGGAGGCTCTGTATGTAGTGGCCTGTGCCTGTGTGAGGGAAACCGACTGTCCCGAGGCCCACAATGGTCCGGACTGGTCATCTAGATCCAGGTGGACAGAGCAGCTGTCATCACTGTGGGCCTCTTCTGTGGGTGGAGTGGAGATGTCTGGACCCTCCTGTCTGATGAGGTTGGGTAGTGGTCCTGCAGTGGTGGAAAGGCATGATTATTGCATCTGGGTGTGTCATAGTGTGCAATGTGTGGGTGAGCATGTACCCCAGTGCTGGCATTCCTGTGTGGGGGCTTGTGTGAGGATGGTTTAGGGGGGTGTATGGGTATGTGCAGTGGGCATGCTTTAGTGATGGGTGTCCATGCGTTGGTGTTGCATGCAGGGCTTGGTGTTGGGACGGGTGGTTTGTGATATTTCTACATTTGTGAGGAGTTGGAGTGATAGGGGTGGGCGTGAGGGTGGGGGTATGTGATAACATGCAGGTAGGGTGGGGGATATGGTAGTTAAAGGTTTGACTTACCAGAGTCCATTTCTCCACCAACTCCTGTGAGGCCCTCAGGATGCAGAATCGCCAAGACCTGCTCCTCCCATGTTGTTAGTTGTGGGTGAGGAGGTGGGGGTCCGCCACCAGTCCGCTGAACCGCCTGTTGGTGTCTTGAGACCATGGAACGTACCTTCCCCCGTAGGTCGTTCACCTCTTCCTGATGTCCTCCCGATTTCTTGGGTGTTGTCCCACTGCGTTGACCCTGTCGACTATTCTTCGCCATAGCTCCATCTTCCTAGCTATGGAGGTGTGCTGCACATGTGCTCCAAATAGCTGTGGCTCTACCCGGACGATTTCCTCCACCATGACCCTGAGCTCCTCCTCCGAGAACATGGGGTGTCTTTGCCGGGCCATGGGGTGGTGTAGGTGATGTGTGGGGTGGTATGTGTGGTGAGAAGTGTGGTGATATGTAGTGGTGTGTTGTGTGAGGTGCGTGGAAGTTGTGTGGGTGATGGTGTTGCATGCCTGTGGATGCTAGTTTGTTGATGGTGGTGTCTCTCTCTGGCCTTCTCTCTGTAATGGTGATCGTAGGGGTTTGTGGGTGATGTGGGTGTGTGTTTTATATTGTATTGAGTGTGTGGGAGTGGTGTGTGTATGTCTATCAGGTGTGTGTATTTAGATTTGTCCAATGTGGCTGTGTTTTGTAAATGTGTGTGTATTTTTAGCGCGGCAGTGTGTACCGCCATTGGAATACCGCGGTTAAAAGATCGCTGCATGGATTCGTGTGTTGTGATAGTGTGGGTGTATTTCTGTTGAAGTGACGGTGTCGGTTTTGTTTTGCTAGTTTATCGCTGACCTTTGGTGTGGCGGACTTGTGTGGGTGTCTGAGTTTTGTCGGATTCCGAGTTGTGGGTCATAATAGCTGTGGCGGAATTCCGCGGCCGCGGCAGTATGTTGGCGGTCTCCTGCACGGCGGTAAGCGGCTTTTACCGCCAATATTGTAATGACCCCCTTAGTGTCATATTTAGCCAACTTTAATTGGTTGGTCGCCGAGACCTCCTGGCCTGAAGAAAAACAAACAGCATTATTCTAAAAGGGTCTCAAAGAGGGACTAAAAGATATCTTAGCTTAAATAGACCCGCAGCCTACAGACTGTCGAGAATTGATAAACCTTGTCTTGAGGTTAGAGCATCGTTTAACTGAGCGAAAAGGAACACGCAAAAAAACTGAAAAATATTCCTGGCGTGTTCATGATAACAGAGACTCAAGAACTCCAAAAGAAAGAACGTCGGAACCGATGGAAATTGGGACCATCAGGAGACCTTTGACTAAAGACCAAAAAAGGACCTACGTAGAAAGAATGGACAATGTCTCTATTGTGGGCGCAAGGGTCATTTTGCCACAGAATGTCCAATCAAACCAAAGAGCAAACGAGGTCCAGTTCAGAAGGTTGCAGCCAATGCTCAAGTCGAGCCGGAAAACTAAAACACCCAAGATGCAAAGAAGGGTTGCTCTTGGGTGTCACCGAGGACCCTTCACAATCCAGACATTTTAAACTGGGCATAAAAGTTCAGTTAAAGAAAAAAAAACATTTCAAGAAGGCTCTAGTCGATTCTGGGGCTACCGGGAACTTTGTTGACACCCAATTGGTTTGTGCATGGGGGAATCCCATGTATTGAAAAAAAGACCACAGAAACCATCCAGGCAGTAGATGGAAAACTCTTGACTGGAGGTCCTGTAATTCTTCAGACAATCCCCTTGTCGGTGATTTGTGAAGATAAGAATCAGAGAAAGAGACATAAAGAGAAACTCATCCTTGATGTGATCCATGCTCCCCAGTATGGAATTATCCTTGGCTTACCATGGTTAACTCACCACAATCCAGAGTGCAGAACGGAAGATTGTGTTCTCATCTGGGCTATGTAAAGAACAATGCCTCCAAAAGTTTCAAGCACCAAGCGTTTGTAACTCTTACATAGCCACTGCCGCTGAGAAAGAAAGAAAATTGCCCAAACAGTATTCATCTTACAAAGATGTGTTCGATGAGAAAGAAGCAGAGAACTTACCTCCTCATAGATTTTATGACTGTCAAATTGATCTAGTTCCAGGTGCGATACTCCCCAACTGTTGTGTGTACGCTCTGTCAGAACATGAAAATCAACATTTACGGAAGTATCTAGATCAATTCTTGGAGAATGGTTTCATTCGCCCTTCTAAGTCTCCTGCAGCTTCTCCTTTGTTTTTTGTTCCAAAGGCGAATGGAGAGCTTCGAACTTGTATCGACTATAGGGGTTTGAACAAAGTCACCATCAAGAATAAATATCCTTTGCCCCTAATTCCGGTCTTGCTGCAACAAGTAAAGAAAGCCAAAATCTACACGAAGCTTGATCTTCAAGGTGCTTATCATTTGATCAGAATGAGAGCGGGCGATGAATGAAAAACAGCGTTCAAGACAAGATATGGCCTTTTTGAATAAACCGTCATGCCTTTTGGTCTGTGTAATGCTCCAGCAGCATTTCAATTTTTCTTGAATTATGTACTTAGAGAGTATCTCGACATATTTTCCATAGTCTACATTGATGACATTTTGATCTACTCAGACAATGAGAATGAACATGTACAACATGTCAAGAAAATTCTTGCCGCCCAAACTAACCAAGTGTGAGTTTCATGTCACCACAGTTGAGTTTTTGGGGGTTAGCCTTACCCCTCAAGGTATGGTGATGGCAGAAAAGAAAGGCCATATCTGAGTGGCTCACCCCAAAGAATGTTCGTGATGTACAATGTTTACTGGGGTTTGCAAATTTTTACCGGAGATTCATACATCATTTCTCACAGACAGTGGCTCCAATCACTAAGCTTCTAAGAAAGAAAGAAAAATGTGTATGGTCCCCAGAAGCTGACAAAGCCTTTTCAACTTTAAAAGAAGCTTTTTCCACTGCCCCAGTTTTGACTCATCCTGATTCGGATCGACCCTTCATGGTGAAAGCAGATGCTTCAGATGTGGCAATGGGAGCAGTCTTGTCACAACGAAACAAAGACACTGGTCAACTTCATCCTGTAGCTTTCATGTCTCGGAAGTTGAACAAAGCCGAACAGAACTATGTCATTGTTGAAAAAGAGCTTCTGGCGATTCGTGACGCCTTTAGAGAGTGGAGACATCATTTGTTGGGTGCCAAATACACAGTCACGGTATACACTGATCATCGTAATCTTCAGTTCATGAGTTGACTCCTCGACAATTACGCTGGATGCTTTTTTTTGCCGAATTTGATTTTGTGGTAACTTTCCGGCCTGGTAAAGACAAACGCAAAGCTAACGCTTTGTCCCGCCAAGAGTCTACCACGATTCCTACAGTTCAAACCTCCAGAACTATCATTGCTCCAGACAAAGTCCTATGTATCATAAAGACTGAAGATTTCTTTGAAGACATCCGCAATTCTTTCACTGTTGAGAAATGGCAAACATGGGCCCAAGCAAATTCCAAAAGGTCAATCAAGCAAGGATTACCTTTTCATGATGCTCGTTTGTTTGTGCCCACTACCAAACTTCAAAAGATAGTGTTTCATTGGTTGCATGTTATACTTACGGAAGGTCATCCAGGTACTCCTAAAACTCTTGAATGAATCCAACGCTATTTTTGGTGGCCTACCTTAACAAAAGATGTAAAAATGATGGTAAACAACTGTGAAGTCTGTGCTCGCACAAAAACAAGTCATTCAAAACCGAAAGGGTTGTTGCATCCACACCCAACTCCAAGTTGTCCTTAGGAGCACATTTCCTTAGACTTTATTACAGGTCTACCTGTTGTTCAACAACATTCAGTATTCCTGGTGGTAGTAGATAGTCTCACAAAATATGGACATTTCATTGCCTGTAAGAAATTGCCCACTTCCAGTGAACTGGCAACTATTTTATTGAATAGGGTGGTTCGTTATCATGGGCTGCCAATAATGATCCTCTCTGATCGAGGGTCGCAATTTGCCTCCAATTTCTGGAAGACATTGTGTAAAACACTCCAAGTGACATCTACACTATCTACTAGCCACCATCCTCTAACAGATGGTCAAACTGAGAGATTAAATCAGACTTTGAAGCAGTACCTGCGTGCTTACGCTGAAAAAACACTTCATTCTTGGACATCAATGCTCTGGTTAGCCGATCTAGCCTACAATAACTCTTTCCACACTTCTACTGGTGTCACACCTTTTTTTGGTTTGTTTGGCTATCATCCTGACATCTTGCCCATCACTATCCCTCAAGAAATTTCCCTTACTCCAGCTGTGTCAGAAACCATCCAACATCTGCATCAAACCCATCAAAATTGATTCAACAGCATTTAGAAAAGGCCAAACAAAAATACAAAACGCATTATGACAAGAAAAAAATTGTGAGGGACCACAGTATCAACCAGGTGATAAAGTGTGTCTTTCCACAAAACATATAGACTTCAAGAAGAAGCACATGTTCAACCCCAAATTCATAGGTCCTTACACTATTCTTCAGCAAATTAATCCTGTGACCCATAAACTGCAATTGCCAAAGTCAATACGGATTCATCCAGTGTTCTAAACTTCCCTCTTGAAAAAAGCAGTCCAGAAGGTCCGCCCTCATCCTGCTCCAGTTGTAGTACAAGGGGAAGTAGAATACGAAGTCAAGAAAGTGTTGGATTCTAAACTCAGAGGGTGTAACCTATGGTACTTAATCTCATGGAAAGGTTATGGCCCTGAAAGTAACTCATGGGTCTCCTCATCTGATATCCCTGCTCCAGTACTTGTGAGGTGTTTTCATCGTCTCAATCCAGACAAACCAGGCCCTAGAGCGCGTCTGGGAGAGGGGAGTACTGTCAACATCAGGGCAGTGCGCACTCTACGGGCGACCAGAATGCAAAAACCTAATGATTTCAAGCTAACATAATTTATGCATTGTGATGATATAATGTTGTTTAACCTTTTGCATTACAGAGTTTCATCCTGAGTACTTATGTTCAGCATGCATATAAATACTGTTCATATGTAATGTACTGCTGCAGGCTTTCAGACTGTGTCAGGGTGTGGTCCCCTTCCAGGGCCTTCTAGAAGCTTCCCTGCAGCATGCCTAGATGTGGTTGGTGGGCTGGGCTAAGACTCAATAAAAGGGAGTGAGCCCAGCTCCACATGCTAACTATTCAGAGGTCCCGGTGCAGAGCAGCAGCAACTTCCTGAGCTCTTGTTCCGGAGGCCTACTTGGATTTTCCAGGCCTTGCCCTTTCACTTCACTTGGTGATTCTTGATCAGGGCGGTAAGACGGAGGTCGGGCTGGGCCCCCGATCCCGTTCTTGAAGGAATTTGAGTTCTTGGGCCTAATTACTATTATCAAATCTTTTGATTCTTGTGCGTGTGAAAGTGCGCTTAATGTTTATTAGGCATTCATATGGTGACATTTGAATCAGCACAATGCACGATTCTTTCCTCGTGCTTTAACCCTTGATATTCATTGTGCGTTACCATTTCCAGGCGTTCATATGGTAACATTCGAATCGGCAAGATGCGCGTTTCTTTCCACGTGCTTTAACCCTTGATATTCAATGTGTGTTATCATTTCCAGGCATTCACATGGTGAAATTCGAATCGGCAAGACGTCCGATTCGATCCTAATGCTTAACTCTTGGTATTCATTGTGCACTACCATTTCCTGGCATTTCCATGGTGGCATTCGAATCGGCGAGACGCGCAATTCATTTCTCGTGTGCAATTCATGCTGTTCATTGTGCGCTACCATTTCCTGGCATTTACATGGTGGCATTCGAATCGGCAAGTCGCGCAATTCATTTCTTGTGTGTAATTCATGCTGTTCATTGTGAGCTACCATTTCCTGGCATTTACATGGTGGCATTTGAATCGGCGAAACGCGCAATTAATTTCTCGTGTGTAAATCATGCTGGTCATTGTGCGCTACCATTTTCTGCCATTTACATGGTGGCATTTGAATCGGCGAGGCGCGCGATTCTTTTCTTGTGCTTAATGTCACGGTGTTCATAATGTGCTATCTCTTCATGGCATTTATGAGGTGGTTTCCTAGTCAGCAAGACGCGTGATTTATTTCTCGAATCTGAACTTATGATATTCATGGTGCATGATCATTCTATGGTATTTACAACCTTCGTGAAAGTATACAATGTGCACAATTCATGTTCCGATAATTTAAAGAAAACAAAAATGCTAGAGTTCTAGGTGTGATGTAGTATGTATATAATAAGTTCCTAAAAACCAATTCTTATGATGTTTTAGAAATTATGCAGACGTTTTTTCCTGATCCTCATGTAAAAAATAATGTTTGAATCTGAAAGCGCATTTAACCTTTCTTGATTCCTTCTCAGGTATCCAGTAATCTTGAAGCCTGGTTATTTAAGTCAATTCTTAGGATGTCTATGATTTCAGAATAACAATCCTTAGAGTTATAATCTAGGACTGATTAATGTGATATAATCTTTATATTGTGTGTTTTAACCTTTTGCTTCCTACAGGTCTCCTCACAAGCTGTTCCCTTCCTAATCCCCTTTTCCCCACTTGGACTCTCTTAAACTCTGTGATAATTCTAATCAGAGTATTGGAGCTGTCTTGTGGTGGACGAGTTGGGAACGTGCACAGACCCCGAGGATCTGGTGACTCTGACATTTACTAGTAAGTCCCTAGAAAAGTGCACTAGAGATGTCCAGGCCTGTAAATCAAATACTACTAGTGGCCTTGCAGCACTGATTGTGCCATCCACATGAGTAGCCCTGTAAACATGACTTAGGCCTGCAACTGCAGTGTCTGTGTGTGTGGTTTGAATCTGCCAATTTGACCTGGCAAATGTACCCACTTGCCAGTCCCAAACCTTCCTTTTTATACATGTAAGGCACCCCTAAGGTAGGCCCTAGGCAGCCCCATGGCAGTGCAGTGTGTGCTAAAGGCAGGGCATGTACCGATGTGTTTTACATGTTCGGACAGTGAAATACTGCCAAATTAGTTTTTCACTGTGGCAAGGGCTATCTCGCTCATAGGTTACCACAGGGACTGCCTTTAAATATCTTTTAAGTGCAGTTTTCCACTGGGAGCAGATAGAGACTTGGAGTTTGGGATCTCTGAACTCACAAATTAAAAATACACCTTTTGGTAAAGTTGGTTTGTAGATTGTCAGTTTGAAAATGCCACATTTAGGCGGTGGGCATTTTCTTGCTTAACCATTCTGTGCATCTGCCTGCTTGTGTATTCCATGTCTGGGTTATTCATTCAATTGTGAATCTCCACTAGACAGGAACTCAAAGGGAGCTGGGGTGCAGCCTGCATATCCTGAGTGGTAGAGTGAGGAGGGAGGAGCTGACACTTACACCTGAAAGAGCTGTGCCTCTCGTCACACAGTGCCATCTCCAACCCCCTGGTGTTTGTCTGGGGCCAGGCCTGGGCAAGGCAGAATCATGTGAACAACAGAGACTTTCCTTTGAAGTTTGCCTACTTCAAAGGCAGAAAGGGGTATAAGTACTGGTCCCAAAACCCAAGACTTTTATATTACTTCTGGACTCAAGAGGAACCTCTGCCAAGGTGAAGAGCTGAAGAGCTGGAGGAGGAGTATCGCCCCTTTGCCTGTGACTGTGCATTGTTGGGTTGGCCTGCAGTTGCTGCTCCTGCAGTAGTGTGGTCATTTTTATGTATCCTTTGCATGTTTGCTTCAGGCGTTAGGCCTTCGTGCACTTTGCACTGGATGTATTTTATTCCTTTGCTCACAGCATCGGGCCTCAGTGCACTCTGCTCTAAATGCATTTTATTCAGCTTCTGTAGGAGGCTGGCCTGGTTTGTAGTGGGTACCAAGGGGTACTTACACTCTGCACCAGTTCCAGGTATCCCTTATTAGTGTAGAAGAGGTGTCTAGCAGCTTAGGCTGATAGAAAAGGTAGCTTAGCAGAGCAGCTTAGGCTGAACTAGGAGACATGCAAAGCTCCTACTATACCACTGGTGTCATATGCACAATATCATAAGAAAACACAATACACAGATATACTAAAAATAAAGGTACTTTATTTTTATGACAATATGCCAAAAGTATCTCAGTGAGTACCCTCAGTATGAGGATAGCAAATATACACAAGATATATGTACAAAATACCAAAAATATGCAGTAATAGCAGTAGAAAGCAATGCAAGCAATGTACAGTCACAATAGATTGCAATGAGAGCACATAGGTATAAGGGCAACACAAACCATATACTCTAGAAGTGGAATGCGAACCACGAATGGACCCCAAACCTATGTGAGCTTGTAGTGGGTCACTGGGACTGTAAGAAAAAAGTGAGGGTTAGAAAAATAGCCCACCCCAAGACCCTGAAAAGTAGGTGTAAAGTGCACCTAAGTTCCCCAAAGAGCACAGAAGTCGTGATAGGGAAATTCTGCAAGGAAGACCAACACCAGCAATGCAACAATGATGGATTTTCAGACGAGTGTACCTGTGGAACAAGGGGACCAAGTACAAGAGTCGTGACAAAATCGAGATTGGGCAGATGCCCAGGAAATGCCAGCTGAGGGTGCAAAGAAGCTGCCACCGGATGGTAGAAGCTGTGGATTCTGCAAGAATGAAGAGGAATAGGAACTTCCCCTTAGGAGGATGAATGTCCCACGTCGTGAAGAAGCTTGCAGAGGTGTTCCCACGCAGAGAGACCGCAAACAAGCATTGCTATCTGCAAGGGTCACGGTTAAGGTTTTTGGATGCTGCTGTGGCCCAGGAGGGACCAGGATGTCGCCAATTGCGTGAGGAGACAGAGGGGGTGCCCAGCAAGACAAGGAGCCCTCACAGAAGCAGGCAGCACCCGCAGAAGTGCCAGACCAGGCACTACGAAGAAGAGTGAACCGGAGCTCACCCAAAGCCACAAAAGAAGATCCCACAACGCCGGAGGACAACTCAGGAGATTGTGCACTGCAGGTTAGAGTGTTGGGACCCAGGCTTGGCTGTGCACAAAGGAAATCCTGGAAGAGTGCACAGGAGCCGGAGCAGCTGCAAATCATGCGGTACCCAGCAATGCAGTCTAGCGTGGTGAGGCAAGGACTTACCTCCACCAAACTTGGACTGAAGAGTCTCTGGACTGTGGGAGTCACTTGGACAGAGTTGCTGAGTTCCAGGGACCATGCTCGTCGTGCTGAGAGGGGACCCAGAGGACCGGTGATGCAGTCTTTTGGTGCCTGCGGTTGCAGGGGGAAGATTCCGTCCACCCACTGGAGATTTCTTCGGAGCTTCTAGTGTAGAGAGGAGGCAGACTGCCCCCACAGCATGCACCACCAGGAAAACAGTCGAGAAGGCGGCCGGATCAGCGATACAAGGTTGCAGTAGTCGTCTTTGCTACTTTGTTGTGGTTTTGCAGGCGTCCAGAGCAGTCAGCGGTCGATTCCTTGGCAGAAGGTGAAGAGAGAGATGCAGATGAACTCTGATGAGCTCTTGCATTCGTTATCTAAAGAATTTCCCAAAGCAGAGACCCTAAATAGCCAGAAAAGGAGGTTTGGCTACCTAGGAAGGAGGATAGGCTAGCAACACAGGTAAGAGCCTATCAGAAGGAGTCTCTGACGTCACCTGCTGACACTGGCCACTCAGAGCAGTCCAGTGTGCCAGCAGCACCTCTGTTTCCAAGATGGCAGAGGTCTGGAGCACACTGGAGGAGCTCTGGGCACCTCTCAGGGGAGGTTCAGGTCAGGGGAGTGGTAACTCCCCTTTCCTTTGTCCAGTTTCACGCCAGAGCAGGGCTGGGGGATCCCTGAACCGGTGTAGACTGGCTTATGCAGAGATGGGCACCATCTGTGCCCATCAAAGCATTTCCAGAGGCTGGGGGAGGCTACTCCTCCCCAGCCCTGACACCTTTTTCCAAAGGGACAGGGTGTAACACCCTCTCTCTGAGGAAGTCCTTTGTTCTGCCTTCCTGGGCCAAGCCTGGCTGGACCCCAGGAGGGCAGAAACCTGTCTGATGGGTTGGCAGCAGCAGCAGCTGCAGTGAAACCCCGGGAAAGGTAGTTTGGCAGTACCCGGGTCTGTGCTAGAGACTCGGGGGACCATGGAATTGTCTCCCCAATGCCAGAATGGCATTGGGGTGACAATTCCATGATCTTAGACATTTACATGGCCATGTTCGGAGTTACCATTGTGACGCTATCGATAGGTATTGAGCCATATGTATAGTGCACGTGTGTAATGGTGTCCCCGCACTCACAAAGTTCGGGGAATTTGCACTGAACAATGTGGGGCACCTTGGCTAGTGCCAGGGTGCCCACACACTAAGTAACTTAGCACCCAACCTTTACCAAGTAAAGGTTAGACATATAGGTGACTTATAAGTTACTTAAGTGCAGTGGTAAATGGCTGTGAAATAACGTGGTCGTTATTTCACTCAGGCTGCAGTGGCAGGCCTGTGTAAGTATTGTCAGAGCTCCCTATGGGTGGCAAAAGAAATGCTGCAGCCCATAGGGACCTCCTGGAACCCCAATACCCTGGGTACCTCAGTACCATATACTACGGAATTATAAGGGTGTGCCAGTATGCCAATGTGAATTGGTGAAATTGGTCACTAGCCTGTTAGTGACAATTTGGAAAGCAAAGAGAGAGCATAACCACTGAGGTTCTGGTTAGCAGAGCCTCAGTGAGACAGTTAGTCATCACACTGATCCAGATCACAGGCCTTTGCTCAGGTATGAGGGTTGATGTCTTCCCAGGGAATCTGAAAGGCAAGCTTAGAGCTTAACATGCTGTGCTCGAAATAGAACTTACTTAGAGAGAACGTAACCTATTAACACTATGATAGCGTTGTTCTTATATTTCACTCTCCTCGTGACTATTTCAATCCTACTGTGTTGTATGGTTCTGGTTATTGCGGCTCACGCCTTATTATCTAAAATGCAGTCGTTTTATTAAAAACAATCTGTAAAACTTAAACTGCCTTTGTCATTTGTATATGAGATCATATTGTAAATGAGAGAGCTGGTTTGGATCTGAGCCACCACGACTTCCCTGAGAAGTTCTAAAGATGTCATGCGCTCGGCTGCCCAATCATCCCTTCCCCTCGGGAGAGATGAGGCACTGCTAGTTAGCCGGAGCAAAACCGGATTGAAGGGGACAGAGGTCCTTCTTAGTGGGTCAGACTCAGTCCCCCACAACAGGAACGACCCTGTTACCTAGAAATCCAGTAGTCTCATTTAGGATAATGAGAGCCAACGTGACACTGCCTGAAAGAGGAAAAAACTGGACTTTGTGGTATATTCCTGCTTGTGAAGTGTCCGCAAGGGCTTGGACTGAGTTTACCCTATGTACAAAAGTATCAGGGCCATCAAAGATTTCCTCTGACAGCACCTGGACTCTCTGCTGAGACTCCTACCCTGCCAAGTAGTGCCCACTCCATTCCCTGGGCCCTTGAAAGGTGAAGCTGTTGGAACCAAGGCAGAAATAAATGCACAGGAGTCGTGCAGGGAAAAATTTGATGCACCACCTGGAACACGGCTGTAAAAACGAAGCACCACCTGCATTGCGGTCTAGAAATAGATGCATCACCTGCATCACGGCTGGAGAAAAAACTGCAACACCTGCGTGAGGCTGCTGAAAATGACACAAACTCCATGCAGCACGGATCCTCGCCATTGTGAGGCAGGATTTTGCATGCATCATCGCTGGGAGTCAAAATCTACATGAACCTGCCTGATCTGAGGTGCCCGTCTGGAAATCGGCGCATCGCTCTCTTGCGGGAGAGAAAAACGACGCATAGCCTACACGACCGGAGAAGAATCAACACACGGCCTCACTTGCGAGTAAGGAAGCAACACATCTCAGACTTTTCTGACGCATGCTCACCCGTGCGGCTTTATTTTTTACACTAACTAGGTACTTTGTGTACCATCAATGCATTCATTGTTTTTTAGGGAGTAAGACTCTTTTTACTTTAGAAATTCATAACTTTACATGTGTATGTTGGATTTTTGTCATTTCAGTCTTGTTTGATTCAGATAAATATTGATTATTTTTCTGGTGTCAATTTTGAAGTGTTTTCACTTTATTACTGTGTGTGCCTTTTGGTACTCCTCTTTCTTAGAGGCTCCACAGGTAGGTACCCCTATCCCCTTGCAAAAGCCCTTCAGCTCATTAACTGTGTGTAGGAGGCTGGCCTGGTTTATAGTGGGTTCCACAGGTACTTACACCTTACACCAGGTTCAGTTATCCCTTATTAGTGTATGTAGTTAGTGTCTAGAAGCTAGGCTCTCTAGTGGTAGTGTGGATGAGAAGCCAAGGCCTAACTAGGAGACATTCCTGCTTGTGAAGTGTCCGCAAGGGCTTGGACTGAGTTTACCCTATGTACAAAAGTATCAGGGCCATCAAAGATTTCCTCTGACAGCACCTGGACTCTCTGCTGAGACTCCTACCCTGCCAAGTAGTGCCCACTCCATTCCCTGGGCCCTTGAAAGGTGAAGCTGTTGGAACCAAGGCAGAAATAAATGCACAGGAGTCGTGCAGGGAAAAATTTGATGCACCACCTGGAACACGGCTGTAAAAACGAAGCACCACCTGCATTGCGGTCTAGAAATAGATGCATCACCTGCATCACGGCTGGAGAAAAAACTGCAACACCTGCTTGAGGCTGCTGAAAATGACACAAACTCCATGCAGCACGGATCCTCGCCATTGTGAGGCAGGATTTTGCATGCATCATCGCTGGGGGTCAAAATCTACATGAACCTGCCTGATCTGAGGTGCCCGTCTGGAAATCGGCGCATCGCTCTCTTGCGGGAGAGAAAAACGACGCATAGCCTACACGACCGGAGAAGAATCAACACACGGCCTCACTTGCGAGTAAGGAAGCAACACATCTCTGACTTTTCTGACGCATGCTCACCCGTGCGGCTTTATTTTTTACACTAACTAGGCACTTTGTGTACCATCAATGCATTCATTGTTTTTTAGGGAGTAAGACTCTTTTTACTTTAGAAATTCATAACTTTACATGTATATGTTGGATTTTTGTCATTTCAGTCTTGTTTGATTCAGATAAATATTGATTATTTTTCTGGTTTCAATTTTGAAGTGTTTTCACTTTATTACTGTGTGTGCCTTTTGGTACTCCTCTTTCTTAGAGGCTCCACAGGTAGGTACCCCTATCCCCTTGCAAAAGCCCTTCAGCTCATTAACTGTGTGTAGGAGGCTGGCCTGGTTTATAGTGGGTTCCACAGGTACTTACACCTTACACCAGGTTCAGTTATCCCTTATTAGTGTATGTAGTTAGTGTCTAGAAGCTAGGCTCTCTATAGTGTTAGTGTATATGAGAAGCCAAGGCCTAACTAGGAGACAGGCAAAGCTCATGCAATATCACTACAGTCACACAGTACTTACACCCATGAAAGAAAATACTCACTGGTACAAAAATAAAGGGACTTTATTTTGGTGACATACTTGCCAAAAATACCATAGAGGCTATACTCCCTTAGGAGGTAAGTAAAATACACAATGTACACATTAGTATCCAAAACCAGGTACGTAAACAGTTAGAAAACCGCGCACAAAGTGAAAATCACAATAGTTAGAAATGGGCCTGGGGGAACACAAACCGTATACTAAAAAAGTGGAATGCGAATTTCGGTTTCCCACCTAAGCAAGTGTAGTGTGTAGAGGGAGTATTAGAAAACACCAAAGGTAAGTAATAGAACCCAGCCAAGTGCCCAGGAAAGTAGGAGTAAATCACAGGAACTTTTCTAGAACACACAAGAAACGAAAAAGAAGATCATGCAAGAACCAGAAGAGACTGCAAGACACCAACAGTGGATTCCTGGACCTGAAGACCTGCAGAAGAAGGGGACCAAGTCCAAGAAGCACAGAAGAGTTGAGGGAGAACAGGAGCACCGCTAACCCAGATGAAGGTGCAAAAGAAGAGCCACCGGTGAAGAACAACAGTCAATACTGCACCCAGGAAGACGAATGCGGGTTCCTGGTTGGTGCAGATGATGGCCCATGCCGG
Organism: Pleurodeles waltl; assembly: GCF_031143425.1. Taxonomy (NCBI): domain Eukaryota; kingdom Metazoa; phylum Chordata; class Amphibia; order Caudata; family Salamandridae; genus Pleurodeles; species Pleurodeles waltl. The sequence continues at coordinate 1,537,032,586 of NC_090446.1, forward strand.
ATGGATGATTGCAGTTTGGTTTGCATCGCTGGATTCTGCCACAAGCCTTGGTAAACACAAAGTTCCCGGTTAGCGGTAAATAGCGCTGCTCGGGACCAAGAAGGACCAGGTCAACTGTACCCAAGAGTGGAGTCAGAGGGGGCTCCCAGAAGTCCATAGAGCCCACAGAAGACCAGGCAGCGAGCACAGGAGTCCAGCACAGCACGGGGACACAGAAGGTGCTAATGTACGCACATGCAGCACTACAAAAAGGGATCCCATGCCGCCGGAGAGCCACTCAGGGAGCTGTGCGTTGCAGGAAGGAGAGCTGGGGGCCTGAGCTGTGCTGTACATGAAGACCTTTGTGGAGTCTTGGCAACTGCAAGTCACGCAGTGCACAGGGTTACTGTCTTAAATGTGGGAGGGAAGCCCTTACCTCCACCACAGTTGGATAGATGGACGTCAGGACCGTCAGGACCACTTCAGTCCACCACCAGTGATGCTGGATCCACGCACTTCGTCAGGAGAGGGGACCCAAGTCACTGGTCGCCGCTGCAGAGGAGTGCCTGCTGAAGCAGGGAAGTGACTCCTTCACTTCAAGGGAGATTCATTTGTTTTCTGGTGCAGGCTGAAGACAGGCAGTCCTCGGAGGATCCACAACCTGGAAACAGTTGCAATTGCTGGCAGGAGGTGAAGATCCAATGTTGCAGAAGTCATCTTTGCTTCTTTGTTGCAGTTTATAGAGTTCCTGGAGGGTCCAGATTCAGTTTCTCCGGTGAGAAGGTGAAGTAAAGGATGCAGAGGATTCCTCCTGGAGTCTTGCAATCCAAATCTGAAGAACCACCCAAGAGAGAGACCCTAAATAGCCCTGAAAGGGGGATTAGTCAGCTACACAGGTAAGCACCTATCAAGGGAGGGCTCTGACATCACCTGCTGGCACTGGCCACTCAGATGCTCCCAGACTGTCCTGCCAACTTGGAATCCAAGATGGAAAAACCCAGGGACACTCTGGAGGACCACTGAGAACCACCCCTGGGGTGGTGATGGACAGGGGATTGGTCACTCCCCTTTCCTTTGTCCAGTTTCACGCCAGGGCAGGGGCTGGGGGTCCCTGAACTGGTGTAGACTGGATTATGCAAGGAGGGCACCACCTCTGTCCTTCAAAGCATTCTTAGAGGCTCTGGGAGGTTACCCCCCATTGCCTGTAACACCTATTTCCAGAGTGAGAGGGTGTAACACCCATATCCCAAAGGAAATCATTTGTTTCTACCTTCCTGAGCTCGAGCTGCTTGAGCAACAGGAGGGCTGAAACCTGTCTGTGAGGTGGCAGCAGCTGGGGCTGCCTGGAAAACCTCAGAAGGCTGGTATGGCAGTACTGGGGGTCCACTGTGGAGCCCCCAGAGTGCATGGAATCATACAACCAATGCTAGAATTAGCATTGGGGTATAATTCCAAGATGTTAGACACCTTACATGAGCATATTTGGAGTTACCATTGTGAAGCTGGACATAGGTATTGACCTTTGTCCAGTGCACGCATAAAATGGAGTCCCGCTCTCGCAAGATTGGGAAAATGGTTCTGCATGATGTAGGGGCACCTCTGCTAGTGAAAGGGGGCCCTCACACACAGGTACTAAGCATCTAGCCTTCGGGGCTGGAAGGCCTGACATATAGCTGACTTATAAGTGACCTAGTGCAGTGCAAATGGCAGTGAAAGAGGGCATGCACCATTTCACACAGGCTGACATGACAGTCCTGTAGATGCCTTTGCATGGGCTCCCTACGGATGGCAAAAGAAATGCTGCAGCCCATAGGGATCCCCTTGAGTACCTAGGTACCATATACTAGGGACTTATAAGGGGTGGCCAGTGTGCTAATTGTGGGTGAAAAACCGGGTTACCAGTATGCAGTGACAACATTTAGTGGAGAGAGAGAATAAGCACTGGGGTCCTGGTTAGCAGGATCCCAGTGACACAGTCAAACACCCTGACAAACAGGCCAAAAATGGGGGTAACATGCCAAAAAGAGGGTACTTTCCTACACAGTGTATCCCTCCAGCTTAGCCAGCTCTACTTGTGGACCCAGCCAGAGACATGATGTATAGGGTTGATTGATGAATGTCAAGCAGGGAAAGTTTGCAGAGTAAGAAAACAATCAAATTAATCTTTAACTCTGGTTTAGTAGTGTAGACATAGCTACTGTGTGGAACTGCACAAACACAAGTCCTATTCTCATCGCTGATCACCAATGTTAGAAATGGGGTCTCCAGTTGGCAGAGGTATACAGCCTCATCCAAGTAGAGACCACAATCCTCGTCAGGGTAAGTCACAACACAATCCAAATTATCCTGTGCCCACCGTCTGGTAGCTTGGCACTGAGCAGTCAGGCTTAACTTAGAATGCAATGTGTAAAGCATTTGTGCAAGAACATATACAATAACACAGTGAAAGCACCACAAAAATACACCACACATGTTTAGAAAAATAGAGAAGATTTAGCTGAGTAAAATAGTATTAAAACAATGAAAATCCAATGTAGTTAAGCAAAGTTATGCATTTTTAAAGATGAAATCCCAATAAAGTGCTTAGAAACACAATAGCTCGAACTGGGGCTATCACTGCGTCATTGAAAGAGTTATTCCTAATAATCTAACACCACAACCACAGGTCACGGAGATGTATAGACCCTCAGGTACAGTACCTTTTGAAAACAAAGAAACAAAGATGTTGCACAGAGTTGGAAAGATGGGGCGTCAGTCCCTTACAGCGTCCGAGGAGATGAGGCATCGATTCTGCACTGCGAGGCAGTGGGAGGTGAGGTGTCGGTTCCACCCGGTTGCAAGGGGAGCTGGTGTGGCATCAGTGGCTATGCTTTGGTTCCTTGTGACCCGGTGGGGTCGATAGATCCCCTCGGTCAAGACGTGATGTTTTGACTTCACTGTGTCGCCATGATCATGTGTGATGTGCGATGTGTCGCGGCAACAGTGGACTTGTGTTGCTGGCTGCGGTTGTTGCGTGCAGCGATGTCCACGGAGTGGGAGCAGGCTGCGGTGTCGATGCTGGCGTCACTGAAGTTGTTCCTGGCGTCGCTGAAGTCGGAAAACTAGCTAAAAGCCAGTAAAAGTCTTTGCTGTCTCTGAGACTTCAGAACAGGAGGCAAGCTCAATCCCAGCCCTTGGAGAGCACTTTTGGGGAAGGCAGAGCCCTTTCAGCACAGTCAGAGACCAGCAGACAGTAAGGCAACAAGCAGGGCAGAAGCTCCTCACAGCAATGAAGTCCAGATGAGTTAGGGTGAACACCTGTCATTGATGTTAATTCTGAACAGGAATGCTAAAAATTCAGGACAGAAATTCAGGACAAAGGGTCAAAATTCAGGACAAAAATTCAACAACAAATGTCAGTTTTGCAGACACACGCAAGAGTGGCAATGCCCTTCTATGTTGTCAGTGCATTTATATACTCTTTTTTAACATAGCGCTATTTATTCACTGTGGTCATCTACCCAATCATTCTTGAAGAGAAAGTAACAGCAAATTTTTGATTATGTTTCTGAACATTTTAAAACCCCTGGCAAACAGTTTGGGAAACATTAAGGTAATTAACCTTATGCTAGTGTAAACAAATTGAGGAAAAACATCTGGCTTACCCCAACCGCCCATGGACTTTCAACCAAAAAAAAAATTAAAGAGGCAGGGTAGATGGTTTGGGTGACAGGCTCACACCTAATGTCAGGATGTGAAGTACCCACAACTTGTCTGTAGTCTCACAGCACTAGAGTGTATGTCTGGGACTCTACATTTATCTCACAAGAGTCTACTCTGCACTCTATGACACTGAAGCACTGTGCATTACTGCACTCTCTGCCACTCTATTGTATGTCACTCTACTCCACTGCACTCTATGCTACTCTACCCCATGCCACTCTATGCTACTGCACTCTGCGCCAATGCACTCTAAACAACTGCACTGTACGCTACTGCCCTCTACTCTGCACCACTGTACTCTACGGCACTACTCTCTGTGCCACTCTACTCCAATCTACATCACTGCACTGACAATCTACTCTGCAGCATTGCACTCTCCGCCACTGTACTGTACACCAATCTACTATGTACTACTGTATTCTACGCCACTGCACTCTATGCCACTGCACTCTATGCCACTCTACTCTGCATCACTCCACTCTACGTGACTGCACTCTACAGAACTATACTCTACTCTGCACTGCACCACTCTACACTACGCCACTGCACTCTCTGCCACAAGAGTCTACTCTGCACTCTATGACACTGCACCACTCTACACTACTGCACTCTCTGCCACTCTATTGTATGCCACTCTACTCTACTGCACTCTATGCCACTCTACTCTGTCCCATGCCACTCCTTGCCACTGCACTCTAAACCACTGCACTCTACGCCAATGCACTCTAAACTACTGCACTTTACCCTGCACCACTGCGCTCTACGCCACTGCTCCTATGCCACTCTACTCAACTCCACATCACTATGCCACTAACTTTTAGCCATGAACAGCTGCCACTCTGGGGTATAACATGGCTAAAACACATTGGCAATGCCAATAACTCTTGTGTAGACTAGACCTATTGGCTTTGCCAATTTATGTTAGTACTATGAAGTACTGAGGCCCCTGAAAGAATTGTGAATGTGTAAGTCCTTATTTTAAACATGCATTCGATGCCTCTTCACGGATAGTAAGCGCTATATAAATACAATTACATCAGATATAGGATGCTACAAAATGCGCAAATACATTTTGGTTAAATAAAAAAAAGTGCTTCTCAAATACAGATTTGAATAATATACAGTTTATTCCTAGTACTAACATTTTTATAAAACTCTATTAAAACCACACACTCCACAGCTCACCTTGGAACACCATTGCAGTACCTCTCTAACAGAAAATATCTTTGCCATCAGAAAGCTTCAAGTGACTCCTTTGGTTAAAGTGGATGCAGGTTTTCAAGCCCCTTTACATTTTCAGATTTACCAGTTGCCCACATTTGCATTTCCTTAGGGAAGAAGACACCCTGGCAAGAAGGTCTGTTTCTTATCTGTCTGCCCCTTCCTCCCTCCGAGCACAGGAGACTCCCTGCCTTCCACTTTAGCTGGGGAAACTAATCTGCCTGTAATTGTGCCCTGCTGTCCTTTGTCCTTTTGGTGAAAGGCTAAAATTACGGACAAATGCCGTCCATTAAGCCTTTCATCACGGACAACGGACGGCAGGGCAAAATTACAGGCAGTCTGTGAAATTTACGGATTGGTGGTCACCCTAAGATGAGTACTTTGGGCAGTCGGGCAGTCCTTCTGACAGAGTTCAGGTGTAGATCCAGTAGTGTTTGATTTGGTGGGGTCAGAGACCCAGTTTATATACACCAAAATGCCTTTGAAGTGGGTGAAACTTCAAAGAGTTTTAAAAGTGGTTTTAAAGTGCACAACTTCCCCTTTCAGCCCAGTCCTGTCTGCCAGGATTCCTGTGGTGGTATCAGTCATTTGTGCGAGGGCAGGCCACTTGCCTTTGAAATGTAATAGAGAGCCCCTCCATCCTTCTTGCCCAGGGAGACCCATTCAGTATGCAGATGAATGCAGATGTAACTGAGTGTCCTTTGTTTATGGTTGTCCGGGTGGAATGCACAAGGGGAGCTGTGAACCAGCACTGACCAGACGCGGATTGTAGAAAGGGTGCAAGGCACAGATGGCACTGAGTGCAGAGAAATGCCCACTTTATAAAAGTGGAATTTCTAAAATAATAATATTAAATCCAACTTCACCAATAAGCAGGATTTTCCATTACCATTCTGGCCATACTAAACATGGCATGGCTACTCCTTCCAGATCAGAAACTACTACTTAAAAGTATATGAGGGCAGTTCTAATGCTAGTCTATGAGAGGAGCAGACCTCAAAGTAGTGGAAAAATGACTTTTTCAGTACCAGGACATGTAAAACACATAAGTACATATCCTACCTTTTTCTTACATAGCAACCAGCCCTATGGGTTACCTAGGGCCTACCTTAGAGGTGACATATGTAGAAAAAGGGGAGTCTAAGGCTTGGCAAGTAGTTTTAAATGCCAAGTCAAATTGGCAGTGAAACAGCACACACAGGCTTTGCAATGGCAGGCCTGAGACAAGGTTATGGGGCTATATATGTTGGTGGCACAACAAGTGCTACAGAACCACTAGCAGAATTTAATTTACAGGCCCTGGGCACATGTAGTGCACCTTATTAGGTACTTGCAAGTGCATTAAATATGCCAATTGGGCAGGAACCAATGTTACCATGTTTAGGGGAGAGAACACATGTACTTTAGCACTTGTTAGCAGTGTTAAAGTATGCAGGGTCCTAATACCAGCAGAAACAGTGACAGAAAAATGGAGGGAGGTAGGCAAAAAGTTGGAGGATAAACATCCTAAGGCTGTCAGGTTTCACAGACCCGTTATGTTTTAATTGTGATGTTGTGTGGCTTTTCATATGTTTTTGTTTATGTTCTAGTCCCAAGCAGCCATTTACCAGTGTGCAAGGTGGTAAAATATCATTGCTCAACGGTCATCCTAAAACGATGACAGGGACTGGTTTTGAAGTAGCAGTTTCACTGCTCACAGTATGTGACATTGTCTTGTGTAATTATATAGCCAGCTGCTTTTTCTTTCTCCGTTGTATTATATCACACATCACTGCTTCCTAAGAATACTGCCTACTTTCCCATGAGGACCTGACATCACGAAAGTCAGAAAAATGAGGCCGAATTCACAAACAGACTGGAATCTCTGCTCTCAGGGTTCCGAGCACTATGCGGATGCTTGAACATGGCTAAAATCCCACCCTAATACTGTGAAGACTTGAGCAGTGCCATCTGCAAGCACTGTCTGTGTGGAGATTTGAATGTTATCTGCACACACTATCTTTGAGAGGATTTGAACGTGCTTACTTTAGAACACCATGGTGGTTATTACAACCCTGGCAGTTGTTGTTAAAGTGGCGGTAAGACTGGCAACAGGCCGGCGGTAAAAAAAATGGAATCACGACCGTGGCGGAAACCTCCAACAAAGACAGCCACTTTAACACTCCGACCGCCAGGGCATTACAAACAAACAGCGCGGCGGTAACCGAAATGAAAAAGGGGAGTCCAGCCAGTTGACTTCCTTAGAATGCCAAATTTGTGAAATAGTGTTGAGAACTCCAAACCAGAAGGCCTGGACCCTAAGCCTCCCAATAATTATAGTACTAAATCGATTAGAGGTGAGTTCCCACTTCAAAAATTACTGATAATGAGCACAATGCTTCAGTAGTTGTTTATTACATAAAAGACAACAGTTCCAAAGGTTTATAGTCCAGTTAATTAATAATAATCTTGAAGCTGAAATTAGGTTCCAAGGATCAACAACATTGTAGTCCAATCAACTAATATCAAGGTCGGAGAGAAATCAAGTAACAATATTCGATGGAGGAACAGCCAACACGTGTTTCGCCCCTTTAGCGGGTAGGCAGGGGCTTTCTCAAGGCTGTAGAAAATATATATGGACAATGTAAGTCACATACCGAGCAAAAATATTACCAGATTGAAAGCATGCTTTCCGTGCAAGTCATGCAAGGCATGTTGTGCTCCCTCTCGGTGAAACCAATAGATATAACAGTGTAGTCCATAGCAGACTCCCCAGTGTGAGCCAAGGGCTAAAGTCATAAAAAGAATATTATTAAGGTAAAGCCATAAATGAGATTGAGAGGGTACATTTTACTGCTCTTTTGGTTTATGGAAAAGCAAAAGGAAAGATAAAATTGTTATAGTCCTATCTTAATGTTTAGTAAAAGAATGCATGCTGGCACTCGCGTGATGTTAATACATGCCTAGGAAAGATGCATATGAGCAAATACTAGTAAAAACATCCTGTGAAGAACATTAATGTGAGAGAAACAGAAGACACTAAGGGATTGATAACATACCCAGTTCAGAGCATAATGAAAAACTTCTGACATCAATTGTCACAATTAGGGATAGAAATCTAAACATGAAAACAAGTTTTGAAAACTCTCATATACAAACAATATTTGCTAAATAACACAAGTAACTGAAAACACCAGACAACAGACAGGCGGAGGACAATGTACCGCCCACACTATTATGACAGGCTAATCTGCCACCTTTTCCGGGGCAGATTCACTGCGGTTAAAAACACGGCGGAAACAGGAGTTCCGAAGAGAAAACGCTCACCTCTACATACGCCACGAGGAACGAGGATGCCATGGACCTGGAACTCCAAATTCTTCCTGCAATAGTCTTCCTGCTCCTTGTAGGAGGCTGGCCTGGTTTGTAGTGAGTACCAAGGGGTACTTACACTCTGCACCAGGTCAAGGTATCCCTTATTAGTGTAGAAGAGGTGTCTAGCAGCTTTGGCTGATAGAAAAGGGTAGCTTAGCAGAGCAGCTTAGGCTGAACTAGGAGACATGCAAAGCTCCCACTATACCACTAGTGTCATATGCCCAATATCATAAGAAAACCCAATACACAGATATACTAAAAAGAAAGGTACTTTATTTTTATGACAATATGCCAAAAGTATCTCAGTGAGTACCCTCAGTATGAGGATAGCAAATATACTCAAGATATATGTACACAATACCAAAATTATGCAGTAATAGCAATAGAAAGCAATACAAGCAAAGTACAGTCACAATAGATTGCAATGAGAGCACATAGGTATAGGGGCAACACAAACCATATACTCTAGAAGTGGAATGCGAACCACGAATGGACCCCAAACCTATGTGAGCTTGTAGAGGGTCGCTGGGACTGTAAGAAAACAGTGAGGGTTAGAGAAATAGCCCAACTCAAGACCCTGAAAAGTGGGTGCAAAGTGCACCTAAGGCCTCCAGAGAGCACAGAAGTCGTGATAGGGGAATTCTGCAAGGAAGACCAACACCAGCAATGCAACAACAATGGATTTCCAGACGAGAGTACCTGTGGAACAAGGGGACCAAGTCCAAGAGTCACAATCAAGTCGGGAGTGGGCAGATGCCCAGGAAATGCCAGCTGTGGGTGCAAAGAAGCTGCCACAGGATGGTAGAAGCTGTGGATTCTACAAGAACGAAGAGGACTAGGAACTTCCCCTTTAGAGGATGTATGTCCCACGTCGTGAAGAAGCTTGCAGAGGTGTTTCCGTGCAGAAAGACCGCAAACAAGCCTTGCTGAACACAAGGGTCGCAGTTAGGGTTTTTGGATGCTGCTGTAGCCCAGGAGGGACCAGGATGTCGCCAATTGTGTGAGGAGACAGAGGGGGTGCCCAGCAAGACAAGAAGCCCACTTAGAAGCAAGCAGCACCCGCAGAAGTGCCAAAACAGGCACTACGAAGAAGGGTGAACCGGAGCTCACCCGAAGTCACAAAAGAAGGTCTCACGAAGCCGGAGGACAACTCAGGAGGTCGTGCACTGCAGGTTAGAGTGTCGGGGACCCAGGCGTGGCTATGCACAAAGGAAATCCTGGAAGTGTGCACAGGAGCCGGAGCAGCTGCAAATCATGCGGTACCCATCAATGCAGTCTAGCGTGGTGAGGCAAGGACTTACCTCCATCAAACTTGGACTGAAGAGTCACTGGACTGTGGGAGTCAATTAGACAGAGTTGCTGAGTTCCAGGGACCACGCTCGTCGTGCTGAGAGGGGACCCAGAGGACTGGTGATGCAGTCTTCTGGTGCCTGCTGTTGCAGGGGGAAGATTCCGTCGACCCACGGGAGATTTCTTCGGAGCTTCTAGTGCAGAGTGGAGGCAGACTACCCCCACAGCATGCACCACCAGGAAAACAGCCGAGAAGGCGGCCGGATCAGCGATACAAGGTTGCAGTAGTCGTCTTTGCTACTTTATTGCAGTTTTGCAGGCATCCAGAGCAGTCAGCGGTCGATTCCTTGGCAGAAGGTGAAGAGAGAGATGCAGAGGAACTCTGATGAGCTCTTGCATCCGTTATCTAAAGAATTCCCCAAAGCAGAGACCCTAAATAGCCAGAAAAGGAGGTTTGGCTGCTTAGGAAGGAGGATAGGCTAGCAACACAGGTAAGAGCCTATCAGAAGGAGTCTCTGACGTCACCTGCTGGCACTGGCCACTCAGAGCAGTCCAATGTGCCAGCAGCACCTCTGTTTCCAAGATGGCAGAGGTCTGGAGCACACTGGAGGAGCTCTGGGCACCTCCCAGGGGAGGTGCAGGTCAGGGGAGTGGTCACTCCCCTTTCCTTTGTCCAGTTTCGCACCAGAGCAGGGATGGGGGATCCCTGAACTGGTGTAGACTGGCTTATGCAGAGATGGGCACCATCTGTGCCCATCAAAGCATTTCCAGAGGCTGGGGGAGGCTACTCCTCCCCAGCCCTGACACCTTTTTCCAGAGGGAGAGGGTGTAACACCCTCTCTCTGAGGAAGTCCTTTGTTCTGCCTTCCTGGGCCAAGCCTGGCTGGACCCCAGGAGGGCAGAAACCTGTCTGAGGGGTTGGCAGCAGCTGCAGTGAAACCCCGGGAAAGGTAGTTTGGCAGTACACGGGTCTGTGCTAGAGACTCGGGGGATCATGTAATTGTCTCCCCAATGCCAGAATGGCATTGGGGTGACAGTTCCATGATCTTAGACATGTTACATGGCCATGTTCGGAGTTACCATTGTGACGCTATACATAGGTAGTGACTTATGTATAGTGCAAGCGTGTAATGGTGTCCCCGCACTCACAAAGTCCGGGGAATTTGCCCTGAACAATGTGGGAGCACCTTGGTTAGTGTCAGGGTGCCCACGCACTAAGTAACTTAGCACCCAAACTTTACCAGGTAAAGGTTAGACATATAGGTGACTTATAAGTTACTTAAGTGCAGTAGTAAATGGCTGTGAAATAACGTGGACGTTATTTCACTCTGGCTGCAGTGGCAGGCCTGTGTAAGAATTGTCATAGCTCCCTATGGGTGGCAAAAGAAATGCTGCAGCCCATAGGGATCTCCTGGAACCCCAATACCCTGGGTACCTCAGTACCATATACTAGGGAAGTATAAGGGTGTTCCAGTATGCCAATGTGAATTGGTGAAATTGGTCACTAGCCTGTTAGTGACAATTTAGAAAGTAATGAGAGAGCATAACCACTGAGGTTCTGGTTAGCAGAGTCTCAGTTAGACAGTTAGGCATCACACAGGGAACACATACTTATAGGTCACAAACGTATGAGCACTGGGGTCCTGGCTAGCAGGGTCCCAGTGACACATAACAAACATACTGAAAACATAGGGTTTTCACTATGAGCACTGGGCCCTGGCTGGCAGCATCCCAGTGAGACAGTGAAAACACCCTGACATACACTCACAAACAGGCCAAAAGTGGGGGTAACAAGGCTGGAAAGAGGCTACTTTCTCACACTCCTCTACCAGGAGCACGAACGCCGGCGTCAAAGACCACAGTGAGTACTGCACCTACGACACAGGTGAGGGGGAGGAAAAACACAGGGACACACACACGCAACACCCCCACCCTCACCCACTACAACACACACACTAATACAGCATGATACATTACAGTTACACCCCCCAAACCACCCGGAAGAATGCAAAGACAATAAAAAATGAGTGTAACCATTGTAATATATTAAAAGCAAGTAGGCAGAAATATATATATACACCATGTACATAATATATACCAAGCATAGTAGTCCAGGTACTGCTCTAAGAAAGTCAGTGGAACACTGGTACAACACGGTATCGGTGAGGCCCACACAAGATCCCCGACCATGACGGAGTGAACACTGCAGGGGCATCATAGAGCAACTAAACAGGCACCTCAGGGGGAGGGAAAGGGGGGCACCTCTGCCACTTGAGTGCACGACGCCAAATCCACGAGGGGGCCACATGCCCACTGTTCCATCCTGGGGAGTGCAAAGCCACAGTCTCTCAAGTCTCTACAGTGGGTGGTTTGCCCACTGCTTTATCCAGGGGAGTACAAAGCCACAGTCTCTCAAGTCTCTACAGTGGGTGGGTTGCCCACTGTTCAATCCTGGGGAGTGCAAGGCCACAGTCTCACAAGTGGATAACAGTCTCCACTGGTTCTGGAGGGGGCATGGCGCCCAGAGTGCTTCATCCTGCTAATGACAGAGGTAGTGGATAACAGTCTCCACTGGTTCTGGAGGGGGCATGGTGCCCAGAGTGCTTCATCCTGCTAAGGACAGAGGTAATGGATGACAGTCTCCACTGGTTCTGGAGGGGGCATGGTGCCTAGAGTGCATCATTCACCATGTGACGGACTCAGTTGCATCAGTGCCCTTGCCGCTCATGGGCCAGCGGTGCTTGAGATGGAGGTGCCCTGTTCAGCGGTGCTTGAGATGGTGGTGCCCTGTTCAGCGGTGCTTGAGATGGCGGTGCCCTGTTCAGCGATGCTTGAGATGGTGGTGCCCTGTTCATCGGTGCTTGAGATGGCGTGCCCTGTTCAGCGGTGCTTGAGAAAGCGGTGCCCTGTTAGGCGGTGCTTGAGATGGCAGTGCCCTGTTTAGCGGTGCTTGAGATGGCGGTCTCCATTGCAGGGTTTCAGCTGCTGGTGGTCCTTCATGGCCCAGCTGGGCATTTGCTGGCGGTCCTTCATGGCCCTGCAGGGCTTTTGCTGGCGGTCCTTCATGGCCCAGCGGGGCTTTTGCTGGCGGTCCTTCATGGCCCAGCTGGGCTAGTGCTGGCGGTGGCCTCCTGGGCAGCTGGGCTGGTGCTGGCGGTGGCCTCCTAGGCAGCTGGGCTGGTGCTGGCGGTGGCCTCCTGGGCAGCTGGGCTGGTGCTGGTGGTGGCCTCCTGGGCAGCTGGGCTGGTGCTGGCGGTGGCCTCCTGGGCAGAGGGATGATGGCGGTCTTCTCTGCCGTGCTGCTCTTCCCAGACTTGCCGGGTTTCTTGTGGCCCTTCCCCACCTTGGAAGGTGTCACAGCTGACTCCACACTCCCACTTGGACCCCTGGGAGCGGCTTTGGTGGCTGGAGTCTTCCCCCTCTCCCACCGGGCACTGGCCAACTTCTGATGCTTCACAGTTGGGGGACTGTCTGTGCTGTGGCTCCGTGCCACACTGGCTGCCCTGGTGGCCGGTGCACTCCAGATACCGGTAACTACAGGCACCACTGGTCCCGGAGATGTTGTGGCTGAGATGCTAGTTCGGGACCTAGGAGATGGACAGGGTGGGGGAGGTGTGGGAAAGAGGTCAAAGGTGGACAGAAAATGTTTTTTGGACACACTGGGACAGGTAGCTGGAGGGGGTTTGGGAGTGGAGGAAGAGGTGGTGGTTGTAGGAGGTGTACGTTTGGTGAATTTGGGTGAAGGTGCATGCCCTGGAGGCTGTTGTGAGGTGGATGGCTGTTGGGTGGGTGCGTGCCTGTGTTTGTGTATCTTGGGAGGGGGCGTCACAGACACACTGGGAGAGGGCACAGGGGACGTGTGAATGGTAGTGGGGGTGGTGACTGCACGTGAGTGGGGTGTGGTGGTGGGTGTGCTGGAGAAGGACGTAGTGGCTGTATAGGTAGTGCATGCAAGTGTGAGTGTAGACGAGACTGGGAGGGAGGAGGGAGACGAGGAGGAGGGGGACACAGTGGAGGCAGTGGATGTTGGTGTGTCTGCATGTGTGTAATGCTTGCGTGAGTGCCTGTGGGATGTGTGGTGCTTATGTTTGCCAGAGCTTCCCTTGTGTGTTGACGTGTGTGCATGCTGGTCTGTAGGTGTGCTTGGGATAGGCTGAAGTAGAGGGGATTGGGTCTGGGTGGAGGAAGTTGAAGGGGGGAGGCTAGAGACGGGGACAATGGCTGCCATCAGTGCTGTGACCAGAGTCTGAAAAGCTCGCTGAAGGGCCGCCTGACCAGAATGAATGCCCTCCAGGAATGCATTAGTTTGTTGGAACTGCCTCTCTACACCCTGGATGGCATTCAAAATGGTAGACTGCCCAACAGTGAGGGACCTGAGGAGGTCAATGGCCTCTTCACTGAGGGCAGCAGGGGTGACTGGGGCAGGGCCTGAGGTGCCTGGGGCGAAGGTGATGCCCACCCTCCTGGGTGAGCGGGCACGGGGCAAAGGCTGAGGGGCTGCTGGGAGGGCAGTGCTGGTAGGGGGGGTGGCAGCTGTACCTGTAGATGCGGGGGGCACAGATGTTGCCGCCACCACAAGGGAGCTCCCATCAGAGGATGAGTCCGTGCCACTGGTGTCAGCTCCTGTCCCTGCTGTGGAGCTCCCCTCGCCCTCCGTCCCACTGGTGAACTTTGAGTCCGTAGTCTCGCCCTCCAGGGCCATGTGGGATGCAGCTCCCTCGTGCTCCGGTGCCACTGCTCCGCCGCCTGATGATGCTAATGCACACAACAACAGGGAGACCACAAAAAGGGGGGGACGACAGAAGAAAGACATGTTGAGTGCATGCATTACCGCTACCGTTGGCAGCCACGACAGACACAGAAGCCCCCTGCACTATGCCGCGCTCTTGGGCTCCACTGTTCAATTCCTGGGAAATGGCCTACAAGGCTATGGACGACATCTGCCCACATAGATGACACAGGGGCATGACTAGGTGTACTTGGCACTCTACAGAGGTGGGGTGGGGTGCCAGATGGCCTGCCTTACGGAGGGGCCTTTCCTACGGCACTCGCCCTGGCATAGGGAAACCCACAGCCCACCTCCCCCACCCAGACACCTCCACTGCACGCAAAGTCAGCAGAATGAGAGTGTACTCACCCCCTTGTGGCTGCTGTGATGCCCTCAAGCGCCCATCCAACTCTGTGAAGGCCACCGCCAGGATCCTGAACATCAGGGGGGTCTTGGTGCGACAGGCACCCCTCCCACGCTGGGAGGCCATCCCCAGCTGAGCCTCCGCCGTCTTCTTGCTCCAGCGGTGAATGTCCTCCCATCTTTTCCGGCAGTGGGTGCTCCGTCTGTGGTAGACCCCCAGGGTCCGGACGTCCTTGGCGATGGCACGCCAAATTTCTTTTTTCTGGTGGGCGCTGACCTACATGAAATGTACAGGGCAAAAAGAGAAGTTATTACCAACTGCACAGTCAAAGTGATTGGCCCCCATCCCTACCCTTGCCATGTGGCACATGCATTCACCGTCTTTCATGCACGCAGCACTCTCCCCCCTTCCTTCTTACATCCAGCCCTCTCCACACAGGCATAGCCCATACAACATACTCCCTGTGTACTTACCTGTTTGTCTGGAGGACCGTAGAGTAGCATGTACTGGGGGAGGACCCCATCCACAAGCTTCTCCAACTCCTCCGATGTGGAGGCAGGGGCCCTTTCCCCAGACACTCGAGCCATTGTCTCTTCCAGACCGAGGTCACAGCAGCACTTGCAGTGTAGGTCCTCTCCTGTCGAAGATCAGGTATCAAGTGATTGAAGTGATAGAAAATGGCGGTCACGTCCACGGCGGTGCGTACCGTCACCGCCGGCGTACATCGTCATTGGCTCCTGGGACCCATAGGGTCCAATGTTAATTAATGCAGCATTGCGCCGCGGTCTTCGACCGCCTACCGCAACGGTGTGCAATGCCAGCGCAGTTACCTCACATCCCATTGTCCCACTTTACAGGTCAGGCAGCCGCCATTTCAGGGGCCCATGTGGCTTCATTTTCAACTGTGTCACACATACCTAGGCCTACACTCTACACATATACAGGCCATCTTTTGTGTATGAATGGTGTTCTGTGTAAACTGTGGGTACGTACCTCTGAGTTGTTTGACTCTGTGCTCGCTGTTGTCCTTCATAGGCACCGTCCGCTGGGACATGTGAGGAGATGGCGGCATCCTCCGGTGTACCGACCGTTGGAGAACCTGTCGACAATGGAGGAGCGACATGTGATTATCACATACAGGCTTGACCGTGCCACAATCCAGGAACTGTGTAGCCAGTTGGAGCCAGACCTGATGTCAGCAATCTGCCATCCCACAGGAATCCCCCTTCAAGTGCAGGTGCTGTCAGTGCTCCATTTCCTTGCAAGTGGGTCTTTTCACGCAACAGTGGCCATAGCATCATGGATGTCACAGCCTATGTTTTCCAACGTATTGTCCAGAGCGTTGTCTGCCCTTCTGAAACACATGCGGAGCTACATCGTTTTTCCTCAGGTGGAGGATTTGCCTACAGTGAAAGGTGATTTCTATGCCCTGGGACACATCCCCAACATCATAGGTGCCATTGATGGGACCCATGTGGCTTTGGTCCCCCCCACAGGAGTGAACAGGTGTACAGAAACCGGAAGAGTTATCATTCCGTGAATGTACAGATGGTATGTTTGGCAGACCAGTACATTTCCCATGTGAATGTCATGTTCCCTGTCTCAGTGCAAGATGCCTACATCCTGCGGAATAGCAGCATCCCTTATGTGATGGGTCAACTCCAGAGGCACTGTGTGTGGTTATTAGGTGAGCACCTAGAAGCAAATCAGTGGGAATAGTTGTCTGGGTCTGGGGATATCCCTCCAGGTTAGTGCGTGTCTAACAGTTGTCCCTCGCCATTTGCAGGTGACTCTGGTTACCCCAACCTGTCATGGCTACTGGCCCCAGTGAGGAATCCCAGGACAAGGTCAGAGGAACGCTACAATGAGGGCCATGGGCGAACTAGGAGGGTGATCGAGCGGACCTTCGGCCTCCTGAAGGCCAGGTTCAGGTGCCTCCATATGACAGGTGGATCCCTATTCTACTCACCAAAGAAGGTGAGCCAGATCATCGTGGCCTGCTGAATGCTTCACAACTTGGCTTTGCAATGACAGGTGCCTTTTCTGCATGAGGATGGTCAAGATGGCGGTGTTGTGCCAGCTGTGGAGCCTGTGGACAGTGAAGAGGAGGAAGCAGAGGAAGAAGACATGAATAACAGGGACTCAGTGATCCAGCAATATTTCCAGTGAGACACAGGTAAGAGGACATACCTGCCTACTACATGTACTTTAACACTACTTCCTCTCTACTGTCTGTCGTTTTCACCCAGTGTATGGTCACTGAGTTGTCACTTTCCCTTACGATTTCACAGATGTGGGTCCCACTGTGTAACAACTGTTTGGATTCCTCATGGACTAGAGCTGTGTGACATAGGTATGTTGACATTACAATTGAAAGAGCATTTTGTCACTGTAATTGCTAATGCACTATTTCGAAATCACAGACAGACTCCAGATTGTTTTGTGCTTCAAGTGTGTTTATTTACGTGCTCAATATTGGAGGGGGTAGTGAAATGGTGAGGGGTGATGGCGGAGGAATCTCCATGGCAGAGTCCAGTCTATTAGTCTCACAGGTGCATTGCCCATATGGGCATAGGGAGTGGAGCTGGGGCAGTTTAAGTATGGACAGGATGACAAAGTGGGACAGTAGGATTACAATCAGGGTGGTCTCATTTCTTGGCGGGGTCTTGGCATCGTGCTCTGTCTTGTTCCTGGATCTCAGGGACCGTTTGCAGGGTGGTTCTCCCTCTGCAGGGGGTGGGGTGCTGGTGTGGTGGTCCTGTGGCGGGGCGTCCTGTCCACTAGTGCCGGCGGAGGTGGTGGGCAGTCCATCGTCCATGCTAGTGTCAGGGGCCCCTTGTAGTGCCACAGTGTCCCTCCTGGTGTTGAGTACTTCCTTCAGCACCCCTACGATGGTGCCCAGGGTGGAGCTGATGGTTCTGAGTTCCTCCCTGAAGCCCATTTACTGTTCCTCCTGCAGGTGCTGGGTCTCCTGAAACTTGGCCAGTACCGTTGCCATTGTCTCCTGGGAGTGGTGGTAGGCTCCCATGATGGAGGAGAGGGCCTCGTGGAGAGTGGGTTCCCTTGGCCTGTCCGCCCCCTGTTGCACAGCAGCCCTCCCAGTTCCCATGTGTTCCTGGGCCTCCGTCCCCTGGACCGTGTGCCCACTGCCACTGCCCCCAGGTCCCTGTAGTTGTTGGGGTGGTGGGTTAGCCTGGGTTCCCGGTAGTGGTGGACACACAGCTGATTGACGTGTCCTGGGGACGGAGGTATGGGCCCGCTGGGTGGGTGCTGTGCTGGTTTGGAAGGTCTGTGGTGGCCTGTGACTGGGTGAGGGGAACCAACTGTCCCGAGGTCCCTAATAGGCCGGGCTGGTCATCTAGATCCAGTTGGACAGAGTAGCTGTCATCACTGTGGGCCTCTTCTGTTGGTGGTGTGGACATGTGTGGACCCTCCTGTCCGGTGACGTTGGGTAGGGGTCCTGCAGGGGTATAAAAGGATGGTTTTTGCATCTGTTTGTGTCATGGTGTGCAATGGGTGGGTGACCGTGTACCCCAGTGCTTGCATTCCTGTGTGGGACCTTGTGTGATGATGGTTTAGGGGGTTGTATGGGTATGTGCAGTGGGCATGCTTTAGTGATGGGTGTCCATGCTTTGTTGTTGCATGCAGGGCTTGGTGTTGGGATGGGTGGTTTGTGTTGTTGGGACATATGTGAGGAGTTGGGGTGCTGGGGGTGAGGTTGAGGGTGGGGGTATGTGCTGGCATGCAGGTAGGGTGGGGGATGTAATAATTAAGATTTGTCTTACCAGAGTCCATTCCTCCACCTACTCCTGCAAGGCCCTCAGGATGCAGAATCGCCAAGACCTCCTCCTCCCATGTTGTTAGTTGTGGGGGAGGAGGCGGGGGTCCGCCGCCGGTGCACTGAACCGCCTGGTGGTGTCTTGAGACCACAGCACGCACCTTGCCCCGTAGGTCGTTCCACCTCTTCCTGATGTCCTCCCGATTTCTTGGGTGCTGTCCCACTGCGTTGACCCTGTCCACTATTCTTCGCCATAGCTCCATCTTCCTTGCTATTGAGGTGTGCTGCACCTGTGATCCGAATAGCTGTGGCTCTACCCGGACGATTTCCTCCACCATGACCCTGAGCTCCTCCTCCGAGAACCTGGGATGTCTTTGCTGTGCCATGGGGTGGTGTAGGTGATGTGTGGGGTGGAGTGTGTGGTGATAAGTGTGCTGATATGTAGTGGGGTGTTGCGTGAGGTGCGTGGACGTTCTGTGGGTGATGGTGTTGTGTGCCTGTGGATGCTGTTGTTCTTGCTGGTGCTGTCTCTCTCTGACCTTCTTTCGGAATTTTTGGTAGTAGGGGTTTGTGGGTGATGTGGGTGTGAGTTTTATATTGTATTGGGTGTGTAGGAGTGGTGTGTGTATGTGTATCAGGTGTGTGTATTTCGAATTGTCCAATGTGGCTGTGTTTTGTATGTGTGAGTGTATTTTGAGCGTGGCGGTGTGTACCGCCAATTGAATACTGCGGTTGAAAGACCACTGTGTGGATTTGTGGGTCGTGATATTGTGGGCGTATTTCTGTTGGCGTGGCGGTAGAGGATTTGTTTTCGTCAGTTTATCACTGACCTCTGGTGTGGCGGACTTGTGTCGGTGTCTGTATTTTGGCGGATTTCGAAATGTGGGTTATAATAGCTGTGGCGGAATTCCGCGGCCGCTGAGGTGTGTTGTCGGTCTTCTGCACGGCGGTAAGCGGCTATTACCGCCAATTTTGTAATGAGGGCCATATCTGTGAAGCCTTGAACATCCCAATAAACAAACACTGTCAGAGTCACCAGATCCTCGGGGTCTGTGCACATTCCCAAGACTTCCACCACAAGACAGCTCCAATACTCTGATTAGAATTAGCACAGAGTCTAAGAGAGTCCAAGTGGGGAAAAGGGGATTAGGAAGGGAACAGCTGGGAAGGAGACCTGTAGGAAGCACATGGTTAAAACACACAATATCAAGATTATATTTTATTAATCAGTACTAGATTATAACTCTAAGCATTATCGTTCTAAGAATCATAAACAATCTATGAGTGTACTTGAACAACTAGACTTCAAGATTACTGAATACCTAAGAGGAAATCAAGGAATGGTTAAGTGCAATGTTCAGATTCAAAACATTATCTTTGCATGAGGATCAAGGAAAATAAAACATCTGCATAATGTTCTAAAACGTCATATCTAGAACTCGAGCATTTTGTTCTTTCAAGTACTGTCAGAAAACATGAATTGTGCGCATTGTATACTTTCACCAAGGTTGTAAATACTATAGGATGATTGTGTACCATGAATAAAATCATGCGTCTTACTGACTAGAAGGCTACCTCATAAATGCCATGAAGAGGGAGCACATTATGAACACTGTGATATTAAAACACAAGCAATAAATCGCGCTTGTTACCGATTCGAAGATCACCATGAAAATGCCAGGAAACAGTTAGCGCACCATGAATAACATGAATTACACACAAGAAAAGAATTGCGCTTCTTGCCGATTCGAATGCCACCATGAGAATGACAGAAAATGGTAGCGTACAATGAACAACATGAATTACACACGAGAAATGAATCGCGCTTCTCGTCTATTCCGATGCCACTGTAAAAATGCCAGAAAATGGTAGCGCACAATGAACAACATGAATTACACACGAGAAATGAATTGCGCTTCTCGCCGATTCGAATGCCACCATCAAAATGCCAGAAAATGGTAGCGCACAATGAACAACATGAATTACACACGAGAAATGAATCGCGCTTCTCGCTGATTCGAATGCCACTATGAAAATGCCAGAAAATGGTAGCGCACAATGAACAACATGAATTACACACGAGAAATGAAATGCACTTCTCGCCGATTCGAATGCCAGCATGAAAATGCCAGGAAATGGTAGCGCACAATGAATATCAAGGGTTAAAGCATGAGGAAAGAATCACGCTTCTTGCCGATTCGAAGATCACCATGAAAATGCAGGAAACAGTTAGCGCACCATGAATAACATGAATTACGCGCAAGAAAAGAATTGCGCTTCTTGCCGATTCGAATGCCATCATGAGAATGACTGAAAATGGTAGCGTACAATGAACTACATGAATTGAACACGAGAAATGAATCGCGCTTCTCGTCGATTCCGATGCCACTGTAAAAATGCCAGAAAATGGTAGCGCACAATGAACAACATGAATTGCACACGAGAAATGAATTGCGCTTCTCGCCGATTCAAATGCCACCATGAAAATGCCAGAAAATGGTAGCGCACAATGAACAACATGAATTACACATGAGAAATGAATCGCGCTTCTCGCTGATTCGAATGCCACCATGAAAATGCCAGAAAATGGTAGCGCACAATGAACAACATGAATTACACACGAGAAATAAAACGAGCTTCTCGCCGATTCGAATGCCACCATGAAAATGCCAGGAAATGGTAGCGCACGATGAATATCAAGGGTTAAAGCATGAGGAAAGAATTGTGCATCTCGCCGATTCGATTGTCACCATATGAATGCCTAGAAATAGTAACGCACAATAAATATCAAGGGTTAAAGCATGAGGAAAAGAATTGCGCGTCTAGCCGATTCGAATACCGACATGAAAATGCCCAATAAACATCACAAGAGAACGAAAGAGAGATTGTGTATTTCTGAAACTTTTAAAATACTTTGGCTCGGGTTCCTGCTGCCTAGGTTTGTCATTTTCCATGTTATTTTGGTACTGTTGCATTTTTTTGGACATTGTGGTGTGCCATACACACTTTGGTTATATGTTGATTTATAAAGCACAATCAAACTACTGAATCAGTGCTGCATCCCCAGACTAGGATTGGGATAGGTTACCTGTAGTGTGCTTGTGCAAGAAAAAAGTAGGAGTCAGGGTCTTTACAGGCAAACAAAAAGTGGAGTCAGTCCCCCAAAAAGATGCTAAGTGAAGGACAGACATTTGATTTTCACATGTATGTAGTTTGAATGTCATTCAAGAGTATATGATAAAGAATATATAATTAGCAAAATTATATTTTTTCTCAGCTGCCTCCTCTTCCCCCATCTGTGAGAGTGTGTTGTGTGTGTGTGTTGCGTGTGTGTTTGTGAGTGAGAAAGAATGTGTGTCTCTGAAACTTTTAAAGGACTTTGGGTGAGGTAATTGTTGCCTAGGGCAGTTTATGTTTTTACAATTTATTGTTTTGACATTTTCCATGTTGCTCCACTATTAGTGTTTATTTTTTGTACATTATGTTTGCTGTTTTACTCTGCTGGTGGGTATAGCCTGACAGATGTATCATACACAGTTTTGGTATATAGTTATATATGATATTATATATTAGTGCTTTCCCTGTAATTGTGCAATATTTTGTTGGTAAAGGGGGGTAAGGGATTCAATCAGGGCCTGGCAGTCATAACCTTCATATTCTCTATGCTTCCTTCTCTCTTTGCCATGTGGTTAACAGCCCTGCCAAAAATAAAGCGCCTCAGCTTAGACTTGATATTTTTTCAATAAACATCCGCATCCTGCAGGGTCTGACGGATATCACGTGAACCACCTGAGCAGCTCATCTGGTAGAAAGTTGTCTCAACTGTTAACACTCATCTTTATTCATACATGAGCATCTTTATTCATACATGAGCCTTTTTAT
This sequence comes from Pleurodeles waltl, assembly GCF_031143425.1. Classification (NCBI taxonomy): domain Eukaryota; kingdom Metazoa; phylum Chordata; class Amphibia; order Caudata; family Salamandridae; genus Pleurodeles; species Pleurodeles waltl. The sequence goes on from NC_090446.1 coordinate 1,537,054,924, forward strand.
TCATACATGAGCATCTTTACTCATACATGAGCATCTTTATTCATACATGAGCCTCTTTATTCATACATGAGCATCTTTACTCATACATGAGCCTCTTTATTCATATGTGAGCATCTTTATTGATACATGAGCATCTTTCCTCATTCATGAGCCTCTTTATTCATACATGAGCCTTTTTATTCATACATGAGCCTCATTATTCATACAGGAGCATCGTTATTTATACATGAGCCTCTTTATTCACACATGAGCGCTGATCTTTATTCATACATGAGCATCTTTATTCATACATAAGCATCTTTACTCATACATGAGCATCTTCATTCATACAAGAGCACTCATTTTTACTCACACATGAGCCTCTTTATTCATATATGAGCCTTTTTATTCATACATGAGCCTTTTTATTAAATATGAGCCTCTTTATTCATACATGAGCATCTTTATTCATACATGCAAAGAGTCACCCCAGCAAGGGAGTTTAGCTCTACTCTGGGAGAGCACAACACCCAAGGCACCGAAAAAGTGCTTCACCCCCAGGCTAGGATTGGGGTGCATTTACTGTAGTGCGCTTGTGCAAGAAAAAAACATAGGAGAGAAAAGTAGGGGTCAGGATTTTTACAAACAAGCAACAAGATGCTAACTGAAGGGCAGACGTGTGATTTTCACGTTTATCTAGTTTGAATAGTACTTTCCTAGCTGGCTCCGAAAGGCTCCTTAGTTCCCAATGATTTTACCTGATTCGTAATAATATTATCACTCACACATCTACCAAGCAGCCGAGTTATGCCATGTTGTACTGTGTAAGTATGTACTGGTGTCATACACTGCTTTTCATTTCCCCTTACAGGTCCTAAAGTGCTTGTGTTACCATATCAGGCAGTGCTCTCCCTAAACCGTTCTCAAGTAAAACTATTTAGCTGTAGACAATCCAGGTTTATTTTTTTCCTTTTACATTTGAGTACTTTCAGTTCTATTTTTACCATTATAAACTTGTGACTACAAGTACCAGAATGCAAAGAGCTGAAATGCTTGAATGACTTTCTCTACTCATGTAGCCAGGGGGACTGGTAGCTGACAGTCTCAAAGTGTCTATTCTTTCTCTAAAGTGCTCTGGTTTGAGGTGGCACAAATGCTGTATTCAGGGGGACATAGCAAAGAAGATACCAGGGGCAAAATAACATTTCATGCTTGTGCCTGCCTGTCAACTTTCTATGAGGTAAAATCCATTTTGAAGATCATTTTAATTCCACTTTACAGATGAGTGACACCCCAACTCCCCTGGATTGTTTCGGGAATTGTTGTACGAGATGGTGTATTTAAAGCACTTTATAACTGAGATCTGAGCACTCAAATATCATTCTACTCTAGACACAGGGATAAAAAGCTCTACATCACCCACTGAGCATAAGCACCAAACAGTCTACTTTTTGTGTTCAAATAGTTTTTATTGGTATGTTTAGGCATAAGAAAAAAGACCAACAATTAAGCAATACAGAGACCAGATGATACACTTATATGGATGAAAAGTGGTGAACACACAACATCTATTTACAGTTATTGTATAAATTGTCCATATATCCATCAAGGTTGACCTGAAAATAATTCACATATACATATAAGACTGAATATAGTAACCAATGATAATGATTGTGAGCTTAAATATATACCATGATTGTTTCATGGAAGAAGGTGTATCATCTAGTCAAACAGGAGATAATAACATCTAGGAAAGATAAAGGGAAGAAAAGGAAAAGGGGGTAAAAAACAGGGGGGCATAGGTATTGGTAGGAAGGTGTAACTAGATAAGAGTGGTCTATAGTGTGGTTGTATAGCTGTAGTAAGAAATGCATTGAGTAGAGTTTACTTATTTTTTCCATAAAGTGATCTAATGCTCGCCAGATATTATTCGGTGTCATTTGAAAGCATGAGGGCAATTCGACTAACTTATTTGCTCCTCTTAGGTATTTTACCCATGCCCACCATGTGTAGGGGAAGACATGTTTGTGAGATTTCCAGTCAGCTAATACAACCTTAATCGTAATGCTTAGAAGGAGATCCAATAAGGCCATATAATTTTATTTAGATTGAGTCTGTTTGAGAGACTCCAAGGGACGAAAATGATTATTGGAAAATTTAGGGGAATTGGTATCCCAAACATGTTGTTAATTTTGTTAGAGATATATGACCAATAGGAAGCAAGTTGGGGGCATTTGGGAAACATATGTCCCTGAGATCCCGGGGCAGTTTCCCTTTGAGACCCAGTTTATGTAATCTAGTGGGAGTCCACTGTCAGAAATGCAATGTGAAGAATTTAGAATGGATCAGTGAAGGGGCAACATTTTTTCATTGGGCACTATATTAGACCAGTTTTCCTCTGGAATCTGTATTCCATCTGCCCCTTCTAGGCGTTTGAACCATTTAGAAGTAAGAGATGACCTGCCTCGTGAGGTAAATGCCAGAAGAGCTTTGTAAATCTTAGAGTATACGTGACCTGAATAGTGCCATAGTCTTAACCATTGGCATATGGTTGCATTTGTTGCATTTGTAGCCCAGTCTAGTTTAGAGAGTTTGCCTTTAATTTTTAGAAAGTCAATCAGGGGGAGGTTGTGTTTCGCAGCTACAAAAGCAAAAGACATGGGATCTCCGTTATTATCATAAAGGTCGCGGATAACATGGATTTTTTTTAGGCCCGTGAGCGGTGTAATTCAACTGAAGTGTCTAGCTTTATTGTGGGGTTGTGCCAAAGAGAAGCCATGAGAGATTTATGTACTGGAGCTTGTCATTGTTTGTCTAATGTTTTAATAGCAGAAGCAGTGTCAGCAAATATCTCTTGCGATTAGTAGGTCTAAACTTTTTCATGGAAAGATATGCGAACGGTGAGAAGGGTGAGCATATGGACTTTTCAATTTCAAGCCATCTTAGGGGGTCAGGTAAATTGTCAGGTAGCCAAGCAGCACCCTGTGATGCCAGGAAACTGTTTGATATAAGTTCTAGTTTGGCAATCTGCAGCCCCCATGAGTTCCCATTCTTAATACCTTAAAAGAGAATCTAGCCCTCTTTCCCTTCTGTAGAAATGCAGATGTGAGTTTATCTATCTTGTGGAAGAAGGAGTGGGGGAATTGCATTGGTAACATAGAGGTAGTGAAGTTAATGATCATCATTTTCAGCATCTGAAGTCTACCCCACCAGAATATATTTTGGGGCGACCAGGTGTCTAAAAGGTTTTTAACCTTGCTGATAGTTTTCTCTTCATTTATTTGGAGCGTGCCTAAAGTGTCTCTAGCAAACCAGATACCTAGATATTTAATTTGTTTAGGTCGCCATTTTATGCCTGAGTTACCTAGGTGTGTGGCAAAACATAGCGAATTTAGGGGGTAGATCTTAGTCTTACCTCTGTTCAGCGTATATCCAGAGACTTTAGAGAAGTCTGATATTATATTGATTAAAGCCGGAATTGCATTCTCCGTATCTTCTGTGTAAATCAGTATATCATCAGCATATGCTGAGGTTTTGTAGGTGCTGTTGCCGAATTTGAATACTGCAATCTCTGACGCTGATTCAATTAATAGGAGCAGGGGGTCTATTGCTAGGAGAAACAATAGTGGGGATAGTGGGCATCCTTGCCGTGTGCCCTAAAATAAATCAAAAGGGGCAGATAGTTCTCCGTCGATCCAGACATTTGCTTTAGGGTTGGCATATAGAGCCATAGTCATGTTAATAAAAGATTCACCTAAGTCATGGGCCTCAAGGGCACATGTAAGAATGGCCAGTAAACCTTGTCGAATGCTTTCTCAGCGTCAAGCGCTATTGCAGCAGCTGGTAGAGTTGCCATTTTTGCCTTATTCATGATGTGGCAGAAGGTACGGATGTTGTCTCTTGCCATCCTACCCTTAACAAATATCAATGAGTTTTGGGATGAGAGATTCAATACGTTTCCTAGGATTTTTGCAAAAAACGTTTGCTTCCATATTGAGTAAGGAAATGGAACAATTGTTTTTTGGGTCTGTGTGGTCTTTGTCCTCCTTGGTATTACTACAATTGTCGCTTCAGCTGCGGTGCCCAACACTTTCCCTTGGAGTACAAAATAATTCAATGTCTTTCTAAGATGGTCGATCAGTGGGGTCTGAAATGTTTTATAGAAAGAGTCAGGAAACTTTTTTGGACATGGTGCTTTGCCTGATTTAATGTATCTAATCGCATGTACAATTTCAGAGGAATCAATGGGCTTGTTAAGTTGGGGTTTTCTGACTCGGTTAGTTTTTTGATGGGGAGGTTATTCATGGAAACTGCAGCATGGCCGGGCACTAAAAGGGTAATCAGGTAATCAATGCGTGAGACCTGGAGTGGGGTGAAGAGAAGAACGTAAAATCATTGCTGGTTGTATTGTGAATTCTCCATACATTAGGTAATTTAATATATTTTTTTTGTGTTTTTTTTCCAGTCACAGTGAGGGTAAAGTATTAATGGACTCTTAGTATGAACATCTAGCAGGAAGATTAAACATTAAACCCACTTGGGACAGGGGAGGCATAGTCGTACCAAGTTGGTGGCTATGTTTGAAGATCCAGAGTTTCCAGGACTATGGCACTGTGAATTGCTTCAGATGGATTCTTGACAGTTACGCGACCCCAAGCGAAGCAAAAGAGCTATTATATCCTTTTTAAAAGGTGTTTGTGAGCTGAAGGAATTAAGCAGTATGTTAAAAGGAGCTTTTGATGTTCAGGGCGAATATCAATATTTAGCTCAACGAGTTTGTATATGTATATTTTCTCGCAATTTGCGAGATGCAAAAACAGAATCGCAAAACAAATTGCAATTCGGTAAATGAAATTCGCAAATAGCGAAAATTGCAAACCGGAACAGCCTGATGACATCACAAGCAGGAAGTGAGCTAGCCCATGCTGTTTCCAGGAGCCACACCCAAAGGAGCAGTGAGAGAGACACAGCCCAGCACCAGGGAGACAGCATTATGAGTAAGCCAGGAGCAAGCTGCAACATGGCCAATGCTGGCAATGGGAAGGAGAAGGGAGACAGGAAGAGGAAGCTGAAATTTAGTGAGAAAGAATTGGAGGTGCTCATTGAGGAGGTTGTTCTGAGCCATGACAGACTCTTTGGCAAGACCTCACTCCAAGTACCTGAGAGTGAGAAGCAGAAACTCTGGTCTGACATACAGACAAAAATATGCACAATGGGTGTTGCGCAGCGCTCTGTGGAGGAGATACGCAAGTGATGGTACGACTTGCGGTCCTGTGCCAAGGAGAGGGTGGCCAGAAGGCTTAGGGAGGCAAGGAGCACCGGAGGCGGACCATCCACCCACACACCGTCCACCCCTATGGAAGACCTGGGAGAGTCCACATTGCTGCCAGAAGCTGTCAGTGGTGTAATTGACATTGACACCTCAGGGACACCCAGCACCAGCAAAGGTAAGGCCAGTGATTATGTGTATCCCCACATCTGCATGCACACATGCCCCTTAGGAAATAGAACCTAGCTTGATGCACAATGAAAAGTAGTCCATGTCACATCTTACATGCAACACAACAGTGCCTTCTGGGAGTGGTAGTCCACAACCCTAAGGTGAAAACACCACATAAATAGCAAGATAGTGGGCAGCCACATAGAGAAACCCCACAAATGATTCAGGGTGACACAATTTATTTGTACATATAAAGCAACACTGTGGAAATCTGTGACAAATGCTAGAACTGACATGCTGCACATTATCCTTGCAGATGACTCGGTCCCTGTTGCTGCAGGATCAGAAAACGTGGGGGAAGCAGAAACACAGCCACAGTCAGACTCAAATACAAGTGAGTCATACAGTATTGTTCCAACTAGACGCAGGGCAAGGGTGTTACCACTGCCAGAGTACGACCTGGACTCAGATGAGATGCCTGAACATGACCCCACACCACCACCAGAGCCAAGTCCCACAGGAAGACAGCAGTCCATGCACAAGCGCCAGCTCCAGTCTACTCCCCTCAGGAGGCGTCATGATGCAGGCAGACAGGGCACAGAAGAAGGAGTAGGCCCATCAATCTTTGGCGGCCTGGAAGCTTCCATGCTGAAGGTGCAGCGCCTGCAATGCAAACATTTGAAGTCACTGCACAGACAGTTTGTGTCTCACAATAACAATATGGGGATACAAAACAAGCACTTGGAGACCCTGATTGAGGGACAGCAAAGAGTTGCTGAGAACACCAAGGAGTTGACACAGGCCATTGGGGAACTATGCTCAGAGATACGGCAGGAACCTGTCAGCCAGCGCAGGCGCCACCACCAATATTTGGCTAAGTTTGACAGCTTCTTTAGATCTGTCAATTGGCTTGCAATTTCTACAGCCCTGATATCACAGCATGCCGTTGCCGCAAAGGTGGAGATGGCACATTGCAGTAGGGACATTGCACAGTGACTGGTGCAAATTAACAACGTAGTGGATGCCATGCAAACAGCACGCAGTTCCACAACCAGCAAAACTGGGTATTGGTGACAGTGAGGAGTCCTCTAGCCTCAGCAGCCTGACAGTCCCTGTGATTGATCTGAGGCGTTGCAGTGCCAGACACAGTACTGCAGGTGAACCTGCTACTAGAGGAGGCAGCGAGGGCACTGAGCACTTGAGTGGAGTGCGTGGACTAAAGAAGTGATGATTAGGGCTACAGGGGACCACCTCAACATGTGTAATTAAGTAATGCTATGATGCTAATAGTGTGACACTTAATAGATCATGTCTGCACATTGTGAATAGCTATTTCCTACTGACACAATGTTTACCTGAAGTCAAGGTAATAAAGATGCTAACTACTGAAAAACATATCACTGAAGTATATTTGTCATTACTTATGTCAAAAATGGTTCAGTTTGATGTTAGCCCATCTTTGCCTGCCTTCTGCTGCACTGGTCCAGTCTGCTGGTAGAAGGGATGGTAAGGGATCATCATCCTCATCTGAATCTGGCTCCGTGAGTTCCACTGGTATGCCCCTGGTGGTTGCTATGTTGTGCAGGATAGCACATGTGGCCACAATTTTGCTGTTCATCTCAGGGCTGTACTGTAGTGCACCTCCACTTCTATGGATGCACCTGAAACGGCTCTCAGTAGCCCAAAAGTGTGCTCCACCACGTTGCGGGTAGCCCTATGTGCAACATTGTACCTCCTCTCTGCTGGGGTGGCAGGGCTCAGGTAGGGCGTTAGCATTTAGGTGTGCACTGCGTAGGCACTGTCTCCTGTAAGCACAGAGAGTACAATGAGTACATTTGCTGTGTGACGTTATGCTTACATCAATGCATTATTGTGAACTATCAAATTACCTAGTAGATATCCTTCCCCAAACTCCCCAGCTAGCAGTCTTGTGTGCATCTCGCTGTGGCGAAAGATGTAGGAGTCATGTGTGCTCCCTGGGTATCTGGCCACAAGATCGGTAATGATGTAGGAGGCATTGCATATCACCTGTATGTTCAAGGAATGACGGTTTTTACTTTTGCGATACACATACTCTGTGGCCGATGGTGGACAGATTGCTACATGTGTCCCATCAATGGCACCTAGCACATGTGGGAACTGTGCTATCTGGTAAAAATTAACTTTGGTTTGTTGTACTGATTGTGGGGTGTTGGGGAATCTGATGTACAGTTGCATTCTGCTAAGCATGGCATTGAGAAATGCATTGAAAAATCTAGAGAGTGCCTCTGTGATACCCCTCCATCTGCTGCTATGACCCTTTGATAGCTCCCTGAGGCTAGTAGGTGCAGGGAGCATAATACCTGCACATGGGTGGGTATGCTATTGGTCCTGTGTGTTGTGCGCTGCAGCATGGGTTGTAGCTCAGCTATCAGGTCAAGTATCATGGCTGAGCTTAACCTGTACTTATCATAAATTTCCTCCTTAGTCTGGTCAAAAAGGGTTATGTGCACTCTGAAAATGCGCTCCTGTCTCCTCCTCTCTCTCCTCAAACCTGCCAAGATCCTCATTCTCCTCGCCATGACGTACAGTGCAGCCATTGTGGAAGAGGGGCTGAGGCATTCTGGGCCTCTTTATATAGGTTGCACCTGGTTACCATCTGTTTTCAGTTCGTGGTAATTTGCATGTGCAAACGGCCATTCTGCGAATAATCGCAAATTGCGATTTTTTGCTACATCGCATTGCGAATCCATTTTTGCGTGTCACAATCTGCATCTCGCAAATAGGGCATGATTTTGGTAATCGCTATCTGCGATTTGCATATCTGTATCGCAATTAGTGCTTCGCTAACAGCGATTCGGTAAATCATGTCGCTATTTGCGATACGCTGTTGAGACACGCAAAATCGTCTCTGTGAGAAAGTAGCCTCTTTCTAGCCTTGTTACCCCCACTTTTGGCCTGTTTGTGAGTGTATGTCAGGATGTTTGTCACTGTTTTCACTGTCTCACTGGGATCCTGTTGGCTAGGCCCCAGTGCTCATAGTGAAGACACTATGGCCCTCATTCTGACCCTGGCGGTCTTTGACCACCAGGGCGGAGGACCGCGGGAGCACCGCCGACAAGCCGGCGGTGCTCCAATGGGGATTCCGACCGCGGCGGTAAAGCCGCGGTCGGACCGGCACCACTGGCGGGGTCCCGCCAGTGTACCGCGGCCCCATTGAATCCTCCGCGGCGGCGCAGCTTGCTGCACCGCCGCGGGGATTCCGACCCCCTCTACCGCCATCCAGATCCCGGCGGTCGGACCGCCGAGATCCGGATGGCGGTAGGGGGGGTCGCGGGGCCCCTGGGGGCCCCTGCAGTGCCCATGCCACTGGCATGGGCATTGCAGGGGCCCCCGTAAGAGGGCCCCTACATGTATTTCACTGTGTGCTGCGCAGACAGTGAAATACGCGACGGGTGCAACTGCACCCGTCGCACAGCTTCCACTCCGCCGGCTCGATTCCGAGCCGGCTTCATCGTGGAAGCCTCTTTCCCGCTGGGCTGGCTGGCGGTCTGAAGGAGACCGCCCGCCAGCCCAGCGGGAAAGTCAGAATTACCGCCGCGGTCTTTCGACCGCGGAACGGTAACCTGACGGCGGGACTTTGGCGGGCGGCCTCCGCCGCCCGCCAAGGTCAGAATGAGGGCCTATGTTTTCAGTGTGTTTGTTATGTGTCACTGGGACCCTGCTAGTCAGGACCCCAGTGCTCATAAGGTTGTGGCCTATATGTATGTGTCACTGGGACCCTGTCACACAGGGCCCCAGTGCTCATAGGTGTGCATGTATGTGTTCCCTGTGTGGTGCCTAACTGTCTCACTGAGGCTCTGCTAACCAGAACCTCAGTGGTTATGCTCTCTCATTACTTTTAAATTGTCACTAACAGGCTAGTGACCAATTTTACCAATTCACATTGGCTTACTGGAACACCCTTATAATTCCCTAGTATATGGTACTGAGGTACCCAGGGTATTGGGGTTCCAGGAGATCCCTATGGGCTGCAGCATTTCTTTTGCCACCCATAGGGAGCTCTGACAATTCTTACACAGGCCTGCCACTGCAGCCTGAGTGAAATAACGTCCACGTTATTTCACAGCCATTTTACACTGCACTTAAGTAACTTATAAGTCACCTAAATGTCTAACCTTTACCTGGTAAAGGTTAGGTGCAAAGTTACTTAGTGTGAGGGCACCCTGGCACTAGCCAAGGTGCCCCCACATTGTTCAGAGCCAATTCCCTGAACTTTGTGAGTGCGGGGACACCATTACACGCGTGCACTACATATAGGTCACTACCTATATGTAGCTTCACCATGGTAACTCCGAATATGGCCATGTAACATGTCTATGATCATGGAATTGCCCCCTCTATGCCATCCTGGCATAGTTGGCACAATCCCATGATCCCAGTGGTCTGTAGCACATACCCTGGTACTGCCAAACTGCCCTTCCTGGGGTTTCACTGCAGCTGCTGCTGCTGCCAACCCCTCAGACAGGCATCTGCCCTCCTGGGGTCCAGCCAGGCCTGGCCCAGGATGGCAGAACAGAGAACTTCCTCTGAGAGAGGGTGTGACACCCTCTCCCTTTGGAAAATGGTGTGAAGGCAGGGGAGGAGTAGCCTCCCCAGCCCCTGGAAATGCTTTCTTGGGCACAGATGTGCCCAATTCTGCATAAGCCAGTCTACACCGGTTCAGGGACCCCTTAGCCCCTGCTCTGGCGCGAAACTGGACAAAGGAAAGGGGAGTGACCACTCCCCTGACCTGCACCTCCCCTGGGAGGTGTCCAGAGCTCCTCCAGTGTGCTCCAGACCTCTGCCATCTTGGAAACAGAGGTGCTGCTGGCACACTGGACTGCTCTGAGTGGCCAGTGCCACCAGGTGACGTCAGAGACTCCTTGTGATAGGCTCCTTCAGGTGTTGCTAGCCTATCCTCTCTCCTAGGTAGCCAAACCCTCTTTTCTGGCTATTTAGGGTCTCTGTCTCTGGGGAAACTTCAGATAACGAATGCAAGAGCTCATCCGAGTTCCTCTGCATCTCTCTCTTCACCTTCTGATAAGGAATCGACCGCTGACCGTGCTGGAAGCCTGCAAACCTGCAACATAGTAGCAAAGACGACTACTGCAACTCTGTAACGCTGATCCTGCCGCCTTCTCGACTGTTTTCCTGCTTGTGCATGCTGTGGGGGTAGCCTGCCTCCTCTCTGCACCAGAAGCTCCGAAGAAATCTCCCGTGGGTCGACGGAATCTTCCCCCTGCAACCGCAGGCACCAAAAAGCTGCATCACCGGTCCCTTGGGTCTCCTCTCAGCACGACGAGCGAGGTCCCTCGAATCCAGAGACTCTGTCCAAGTGACCCCCACAGTCCTGTGACTCTTCAGCCCAAGTTTGGTGGAGGTAAGTCCTTGCCTCACCTCGCTGGGCTGCATTGCTGGGAACCGCGACTTTGCAGCTACTCCGGCCCCTGTGCACTTCCGGCGGAAATCCTTTGTGCACAGCCAAGCCTGGGTCCACGGCACTCTAACCTGCATTGCACAACTTTCTAAGTTGGTCTCCGGCGACGTGGGACTCCTTTGTGCAACTTCGGTGAGCACCGTTTCACGCATCCATGTAGTGCCTGTTTCTGGCATTTCTCCGGGTGCTACCTGCTTCAGTGAGGGCTCTTTGTCTTGCGCGACGTCCCCTCTCTCTTCAGGTCCAATTTGCGACCTCCTGGTCCCTCCTGGGCCCCAGCAGCGTCCAAAAACGCCAAACGCACGATTTGAAGCTAGCAAGGCTTGTTGGCATTCTTTCGGCGGGAAAACACTTCTGCACGACTCTCCACTGCGAGAGGGATCCGTCCACCAAAGGGGAAGTCTCTAGCCCTTTTTGTTCCTGCAGAAACCTCAGCTTCTTCTGTCCAGTAGAAGCTTCTTTGCACCCGCAGCTGGCATTTCCTGAGCATCTGCCCATCTCCGACTTGCTTGTGACTTTTGGACTTGGTCCCCTTGTTCCACAGGTACCCTAGATTGGAAATCCACAGTTGTTGCATTGCTGGTTTGTGTCTTTCCTGCATTATTCCTCTAACACGACTACTTTGTCCTTAGGGGAACTTTAGTGCACTTTGCACTCACTTTTCAGGGTCTTGGGGAGGGTTATTTTTCTAACTCACACTATTTTCTAATAGTCCCAGCGACCCTCTACAAGGTCACATAGGTTTGGGGTCCATTCGTGGTTCGCATTCCACTTTTGGAGTATATGGTTTGTGTTGCCCCTATCCCTATGTTTCCCCATTGCATCCTATTGTAACTATACATTGTTTGCACTGTTTTCTAAGACTATACTGCATATTTTTGCTATTGTGTATATATATCTTGTGTATATTTCCTATCCTCTCACTGAGGGTACACTCTAAGATACTTTGGCATATTGTCATAAAAATAAAGTACCTTTATTTTTAGTATAACTGTGTATTGTGTTTTCTTATGATATTGTGCATGTGACACTAAGTGGTACTGTAGTAGCTTCACACGTCTCCTAGTTCAGCCTAAGCTGCTCTGCTAAGCTACCATTATCTATCAGCCTAAGCTGCTAGACACCCTATACACTAATAAGGGATAACTGGGCCTGGTGCAAGGTGCAAGTACCCCTTGGTACTCACTACAAGCCAGTCCAGCCTCCTACAGTCTCTCATTCACCAAAATTTGCAGTTTTTGCGATTTCTAAAAATCACACTGCAAATGAGTTTCATACATCGTGAAACACATTTTTGCATTCGCAAACGGATATTCTCACTGTTTGCGAATGCAAAAACCTTTGATAGATCTAGCCCTTAGTAACTTTGCACCTAACCTTCACCAAGTGAAGGTTAGACATATATGTGACTTATAAGTTACTTAAGTGTAGTGAAAAATGGCTGTGAAATAATGTGTGCGTTACTTCACTGTAAGAATTGTCTGAGATCCCTATGGGTGGCAAAAGAAATGCTGCAGCCCATTGGGATCTCCTGGAACCCCAATACCCTGGGTACCTAGGTACCATATACTAGGGAATTATAAGGGTGTTCCAGTGTGCCAATTAGAATTGGTGAAAATGATCACTAGCCTATAGTGACAATTTTAAAGGCAGAGAGAGCATGAGCACTGAGGTTCTGATTAGCAGAGCCTCAGTGACACAGTTAGGGCCAGATGTAGGTAGTAAAAAAATAGCGACTTGCAATTTGCGAGCATTTGCGACTCGCAATTTGCGTGTCGCTAACTGGAATGCAGGTAGAAAGTGCGCAGACAAATTGCGACTCGCACCCAGAGTCGCACCGCAGATAGCGAGTCCGCTGTTTGCGAGGTTGCTTTTTGCGACCGCGCAAAAAACAGACTCGCAATTTGCGAGTGGGTGTCGCAAATTGCGACTGTGCTGAAAATTGAAAGCAGGTGCTGCAGAACACTCCAGAAACCACTCCAGAACACTCAGGAAAACACTTCCTGGCACATGATGATGACATCACAGCCAGGAAGTTTACAAATACACCTGGGAGGAGGGAGGACCACACCCTTTTTAACTGCAGCACAGCTAACAGAGCACCAGCAACCATGGCTGACACTCCCAGGAAGAGAAAGCTTACGTTTGCAGAGAAGGAGCTGGAGGTGCTAACGGATGAGTGCTGTCAGCACCATGATGAGCTGTTTGTCAAGGCAGCCCTCAATGTGCCAGACTCTGACAAAAAACGAATTTGGCAGGATATCCAGGAGAAGGTAAACTCCCTGGGGGTCAGCCACAGGAGTGTGGACGAACTAAAGAAGAGGTGGTACGACCTCCGCTCCCAGACCAAGGAGAGGGTGGCAGAAAGACTCCGGGAGATGAGAGGCACAGGAGGGGGACCATCTACCATACCACCACCCACACCCCTGGAGGAAAGGGTTGAGGAGACCCTGGAGCCGGAGGCTGTTACTGGATTTGGAGAACTGGACACCTCTGAGCCCGGACAATCAACCGGTGAGTACCATGTGATATGCCTGTACCCCCATCAATGCCATACCCCCACCCACCATGTACACAGGGGCATGCACAACCAAGATAGCTCCATTTCAGAGTAGCAAACACCAGAATGATGCATTATGGGCAATGTAGTCAAGTAGGTATTACATAGGCTATTGTTTATTAGGAAGATGTTAACTGATAGTAGACACTGACAGTGTGTTCACCATGTCCCACAGGTCTCCCACAAGACACCCCCACAAGCCAAAGCAGCCAGGTGCCAATGGTCAGCCAGCCCCAAGAGGAGAGAACATGACCAGCCACCACTCCCACCTGCACCACCAACACCATCTCTCTCTGGCAACACCCGTTGCAACAATGGTCTTGGAGCCTGCACCAGGTACAAGCCGGAATGCCACATCAGACATCACAGGGCCTCCACCGCTGCACAGGCGACGCAGGATGATGAGAGCAGGGCAGCAGGAGGAGTCTGGGCTTCCATCCTCAACACCAACTGAGGCACAACTGCTACGGGGTCAGCGCCTGCAAAATCAAAAGTTAAGGCGGATTAGTTGGGTTCTGCAGCGCTTCGAGAGGAACCGTGCCAACAGCATGCAGCAGGTGCATGCACAACTGGAGGTCATTGGGAACAACACAGGTGACCTTGCCCTGTCAATGCGCGAACTGGTGGCTGGACTGCTAACGCAGAGTGAGGGTGCGCGGCGCAGGGACTGCCAGCTGATGCAAAGGCTGGACAGGATGGCCTCCTCTATCGTCAGACTGGCAGTGAACACAACTGGGCTGTCTAGGAGAACAGTCAGCCTCCAGGTTGACATGGGCCACTTTGCGGGTGATGTGGCACGGGGACTGGGCCGGATCACCCATGCAATAGACCTCATGGAGGCACGGCAGGTGTCCAGGGGTACAGGTGACACCCCACAAGACAGTGAGGAGGGCTCCACTGTCAGCAGTGTCTCTGCTGGTGACACCAGGATGCTACGGAGTGGGAGTACAAGGCAGAGCACTGCTGAGCCACCTAGTACCAGCCAGGCTGGCCGAGCCCGCCGTAGGCTGTGAGCTAAACACTGTCCCTGATGTTGGGGCACATGATGGCAATGTGTCCCATGCCAGGTGGACTTTTGAAGTCCCTGAACAGTTTTCCCTTGCATATAGTTTTGTTTTTTGCACATATTAAATCATTTGTTCGTTACACTTAACACATGGAGGCCCTCATTCTGACCTTGGCGGTCTTTTCGCGAGACCGCCGAGTTACCGCTGCGGTGAAGACCGCCGACCGCGGCGGTATGCCGCTGTGCGCATTCCGACCGCTGGGAGCGTTCCGCCGGGAAACCGCCAGCAGCCACACTGGCGGTCGGCGGAAAAGTGGAGACTGGTCAACCTCCACCGCCACGCCAGCAGAACACCGCCCACAGAATTACGACCCACATATCTGTGTGGCGGTCTTCTGTTGGCAGTGTTCTGTTGGCGGTCACCTCCCCATGGCTCCCGTCGCCTCCCGGAGGACCAACGCACAAGGTAAGTTGACCGTCCGTGAGGGGAGGGGGAGGGGGGGTGTTGTGTGATGTGGGCGTGCATGGGGGTGTGCGTGTGAGTGTGTAGAGGGGGTGTGTGAGTGCGTGTATGCGGGCGGGGGGTGCTGCTGTGTCTATGGGTAATGTGTGCTGTTCGGCAGGTGCGCATGTCTGCATGTATGTGTGCGGGTATGTGTCCCCGTTGTGTATGTGTGTGTAGGGGGTGTGTATATGTGCATGTTGGGGGTGTGTGCATGTCGGGGTGCATGTATGTGCATGTCGGGGTGGGGGTGGGGAGGGGGTTCGTACCACCTCTGGGGGGTGGCAGGGGGGTGGAGGGTGTGGGGGGAGGACTCGGGTGGGTAGTGGGGGGTGGGGGAGACCCCTATCAGTGCCAGGGAAGGAATTCCCTGGCCCCGATAGTGCTTACCGCCATGGTTCGCATGGCGGTTCCCGACCGCCAGAAACCGCGGCGGTAGGCAGGGTCATGATACCGTTGGCGGTCTTGGGACGACCGCCGGGCCGGAGTGCACAAACTCCAGCCCGGCGGTCATGACCGCTGTGGCGGTCGGAGTGGGGAAGTGGCGGTCGATCGCGGCGGTGACCGCCGCGGTCAGAATGCCATTTTTCTGACCGCCGGTCTGTTCGCGGTCCGACCGCCGCCTCTCCGCCGACCGCCAAGGTCAGAATGAGGGCCGGAGTGTTTGTTCTATTGGTGAGTATGGTAGAAGTTGGCACGTACCGTCCAAAGTATTGGGTTGCAATGTGTTCCCGTCGCAGTCTGCCCTGATTTGCGATGCTCCTATCCCCATGATGGCGATGTGGTTGCTCTTGCTCTTCATCCTCAGAATCTGGGTCTGCAGGGGTGAGAGGTAGGCCACGTCGGGTGGCAATGTTGTGCTGGATAGCGCATGCGACAACTATTTTGAAAGCTGTTATGGGGGTATACTGGAGGGCACCTCCACTTCGGTGGAGGCATCTGAACTGTGCTTTCAGCAGTCCGAAGGTTCTTTCAATAATGTTCCTGGTCCTCTTATGTGCACTGTTTTATCGCCTCTCACATTCATTGCTGGGTGTTAAGTACAGAGTCAGTATCCATGGCCGTAGTGCATATGCACTGTCACCTGTTGGGCACACAACGTGCACTGTTAGCAAATCATGGTTGGTTTGCACATTGATCTGTGTGCATGTCTACAAGGTGTATGCAGCTCTACCTAGGAGGTATTTGTCTCCAAACTCCCCACGTTCCAGGCGTTGGTGTATCCCACTGTGCCTAAAAATGTAGGAGTCATGAGTACTGCCTGGAAATTTAGCAACCATGTCAGTGATGACATAATGGGCGTCACAAACTACCTGAATATTTAGTGAGTGGGTACACTTTCTATTGCGGAACAGATATTCCAGGTTTGCAGGAGGGCATATTTGAATATGTGTCCCATCTACACACCCTATGACATGGGGAAAGTTGGCAATCCAGTAAAAGTCCAACTTGGTGCTGTTAAATTCTGCCTCATTCCTGGGTAGGTAGATGTATCGGGACATGTGTGTGAGTAAGGCATCTAGGAATGCCCTGAGGAACCTTGATAGTGCACTTTGGGATAACCCACCTGCCACAGCAATGACCCCCTGATAGCTCCCCGAGGCCAAGAGGTGCAGTGAGCTTAGCACTTGCACATGCGTAGGGATGGCGCAGCCACGCACAGTCTGGCGTTCTTGCTGTGGTTTGAGTAAATCTATTAAATCTAGTATAGCTGCGCTGCTAAGTCTGTATTTGTCATATATTTCCTCCTCAGTTTGCTGGAAGAGTGTCTGCCTTGTTCTGTAAATCTTCTCCTGTCTCTGGCTCCTCCTCCTCCTCTGCTGGGCTGCGTCGGTTCTCCTCCTCACTGCTATCAGGTATATCTCCGCCATCTTGAGTAACCCAGATGCCTTCTGGGTCTCCTTTTATACTTTGGTAATGGTTACCACCTGCTCTGAGTTAGTGGTAAATTGGACATGCAAAAAGGGCTTTTTGCGACTAGTTGCAATTTGCGAGTTACTATTGCATATTGTTTGCGACTCGCAAATTGCGACTTCCTATTAGTGGGTCGCAAAATGGGGTCGCAAATTTTGCAAGTCGGTACCGGCTCGCATCACATTTTGCGAGTCGGAAATGGGATTTTTGCATCCCATTTCCGATTTTGCGGGGTCGCAAATAGCGATTCAGGCCATTTGCGACTCGCAAAAGTTTGCTACATCTGTCCCTTAGTTACTACACAGGTACCCACCCACATTCAGGCCATAAACTATGAGCACTGGGGTCCTGGCTAGCAGTATCCCAGTGAGACAGGCAAAAGCAAACTTACAAACATGCAAAAATGGGGGTAACATGCCAGGCAAGATGGTACTTTCCTACAACTACTACCTGGCAGACCTTCTAGGGTGAGTAGCACAGGGATGTCAGATGGAGGCACCTGAACCTGGCCTTCAGGAGGCCGAAGGTCCTTTTGATGATCTGTCTGGTTCGCCCATGTGCCTCATTATAACGTTCCTCTGCCCCTGTCCTGCATTCCTCACAGGGGTTAGCAGCCGTGATAGGTTTGGGTAGCCAGAGTCACCTGCAAGTATTAAGGGAGCACATTTAGCCTCATACAATGATTTGGGGATGACACCTGAAGGCATACACTAACATACAGTGGGTGGGGACCATGGCTCACCTATTAGCCACACCCTGTTCCTCTGTAGTTGGGCCATCACATTTGGGATGCTGCTATTCCTCAGAACAAAGGCGTCATGCACCGACCCAGAATACTTAGGTTTGACGTGGGAGATGTACTGATTCGCCAGGCACACCATTTGCACATTCAGTGAGTGGAAACTCTTCCGATTCCGGAACACCTGTTCATTCTGGTGGGGTGGGGGGTAACTAATGTAATATGTGTCCCGTCAAAGGCCCCAACAATATTGGGTATATGTCCCATTGCATATAATCCAGCCTTCACAGTGGCCAGGTCTTCCACCTGGGGGAAAGCTATGTAACTGCACATGTGTTTCACCAGGGCAGACAAAACTCTTGCCAGCACTATTTAGAACATTGGCTGTGACATTCCTGCTGCCAAGCCCACTGTCACTTGGAAAAAATCAGTTGCCAGGAAATGGAGCACTGATAGCACTTGCACAAGAGGTAGGATCCCAGTCGGATGACGGATAGCAGATATCAGGTCTGGATCCAATTGGGCACACAGCTCTGTGATTGTGGCCGTGTCCAGTCTATAGGTGAGTATAATGCGTCTGTCCTCCAGTGTAGCTAAGTCCACAGGGGGTCTGTACACGGGGTATGTCTCCTCCTCCTATTTATCCGCAGCGGTAGCTATCTAAGGGACACAAGAGTGAGTATGCTGTCACAATTTGAGCAATGGAACCCCAACCCCGGTGTACATAGTGCATTTATGTGTTGGGACAGTGGGAATGGCGAGGTATGTGTTGATCTAGGCTGTGACACAGTTAAGGTTGATATGACTGTTGTTTGCCACCATGAAATGGCGACCTCCTGTTCTGTATGTAGGGACAGGTGGAAGTGAGGTAATTCCACCGACGTTGGGCGTCGTGGCGGAAGGCGGTCTTGCACCGCCATGCAAATCCTCATTAGATAATATGGGGCTCTATGGAGTACAGTGGCCAATGAGGATCTGTGCCAGCGGTGATGCTGTACATCGCTGCGGACGTCACCACCATTTTCTATCTGATTCCTCACTTGTTTCCTGACCTTCAACAGGAGAACACCTATACTGCGAGTGCTGCTGTGACCTGTGTCTGGAACCTACCATGGCCCCTGTGACCGGGGAAAGGGCCCCTCCCTTCACTTGACTTGGAGTGACTGGTGGATTGGGTACTACCCCAGTACAGACTGCTGTATGGGCCTCCAGACCAACAGGTGAGTACAACTTGGGCACGATGCATGTTGGAAGGATGCATGGAGATGTGTGTGTAAGCCTCGTGTCATTGGGGGGAATGTCTTGTGGTGATTTACATGGTGTGTGCCGGATGATGTGTGTGCCAAAGGTGATGGAAACGGGATTGGTGGGCCATATGTGTGACCTGTCTGTAGTACCTCTGCAGGTAAGTGCCCATCAAAAGAAGGGATTATGGCATGCCATCGCCAAGGACATGCGGACCCTGGGGGTCTATGGTAGGCAGAGCACCCACTGTCGAAAACAGTGGGATGACCTGAGATGCTGGGCATGGAAGACTGTGGAGGTCCAGCTGGGGATGGCCTCCCAACAAGAAAGTGGTGCCCGTTGGAACCTGACCCCTCTGATCGCCCGCATACTGGCAGTGGCCTACCTAGAGCTGGATGGGCGCTTGAAGGCATCACAGCAGCCATAAGGGGGTGAGTACAGTGGGTATTACTACAATAATTGGCAGGTGGCATGGGATCCTGCTGGTGGGTGTGACTTAGTGGGTGCCCCTAAGGCCAGGCCAGACATCGCAGCGTGATCCAGTTCAAGGGTAATTGGTGTATGGCAAATGCAGGTAACCTAGCTTGTTAGCATTCAATGTCAGTCAGGGCTTTGCGGGTACCAGGAGGGGTGCAGTTGGCGGTGTATGACCCTCATCTTGAGGTGGCATCTAGCAAAATCATTGGCAGTGCAATGCATAGTGCTCAAGGCTGATCCCTGTGTGTGACGGTGCTGTGTATGCCAACTGTGATGTTGGTGCAGTAACTGACCCAGTGTTTCCTTTCTCTCTCTCCCCCTTTTTTCTTCTGTCATCCTGGCCATGTGTGCATTAGCATCATATAGCGGAGGAGCAGGGGCACCGGCGACAGAGGGAGCTGCACCCCACAGGAGCCTGGAGGCAGAGTCCACCGATGACGAGGGAACCAGTGGGATGGAGGGCGAGAGGAGCACCACGGCGGAGACAGGAAGCGACAACACAGACTCCTGGAAGCTCCCTGGTGGTGGTGGGCACCTCTGTGACCACCCCAGCTGCAGGTACAGCCGCCCCCACCTGTACCAGCACCCCCTCCCAGTAGCCCCTCTGCGAGTTGCCTGTGCCAGCTCACCCAGGGGGGTGGGCATCTCCTTCGCCCCAGGCACCTCAAGCCCTGCCCCAGTGAGCCCTGCTACCCTGAGTAAGGAGGCTATTGACCTCCTGAGATCCATCTCTGTAGGGCAGTCAACCATTGTGAATGCCATCCAGGGGCTGGCATCCCAGATGCAGCAATGCAATGCATTCCTAGAGGGCATTCATGGTGGACTGGCGTCCCAACAGAGATTGAGTCAGGCTCTGGCCTCCTCTCTGATGGCAGCCATTGTCCCTGTTCCTACTGTCCCCCCTCCAACTACTACTTCCCAGTCCCCTCAACCCCAACCCATTCCAGGCACACAGATAGATTATCATGCACACAAGACAACACACAAGAGTGGCACAGTCAAACACAGGCACCACAGTTCACCCCACAAGCACTCACGCAAACACCAGACAGTTGCAGACACAACCACATCTACTGTCTCCCCCTCCTTCTCCACCTCCCTCACAGTCTCGTCCACACTCACACCTGCATACACTGCATCAGCATCTACCACCAACATCACCACACCATGCAGCACACACACCTCAATAGCAGACACCTCCAGAACATCCATACATGCGTCCCCTGTGTCCTCTCCCACCCTGTCTTTCCCCCTCCTAAAGTACACAAACACAAGCACTAACACACCCAACAGGCATCCCCCTCACATCAGCACACTGCCCATGCACCTGCACCCAAGTCCAGCAGACATACACCTCCAACAACCACTCTACATCCTCCACTCCCATCCCTCCTCCATCATCCCACCCCACCGTCCCTAAGAAGCTATTCCTTGCCCAACTTGACCTCTTCCCTCCCTCTCCCCCATCCTGCCTGTAAGAGGAGGGTCCCAACGACCCAGCCCAGCACCTCAGGCAAACAATCCACCCAGACAGTGGTGGCAAGTCAGTGACGGATCCCACTCCACCAGCCAGGAAGGTTAATGATCCCACACCTCCTGCCATGAAGGGGAAGGAGCCCGCACTTCCTGCCATGAAGAAGAAGAAGCCCTCAACTCCTGCTAGGAAGGGTAAGGGACCCGCACATCCTGCCACAAAGGGGAAGAGGCCCGCAACCCCTGCCAGGAAGCATAAGGATCCAACGCCTCCTGCCATGAAGTGGAAGAAGCCCTCGAACCACTGGAGGCTGTCAAGGTGACACCACCACCACCAGTGGTCACGGGGCCCTCACTGCCAGCTGAGGAAGTGCATCCCTCACCTCCAGCAGAGGCTGCCCAGGAGGCACCTCCGCCTGCCGACACAGTGCAGCCCTCACCTCCAGCAGAGGCTGCTCAGGAGGCACCTTCACCTGCTGACATTGTGCAGCCCTCACCTCCAGATGACACAGTCCAGCCATCACCACCAGCGGAAGCCATGTAGGCCACCCTCCAGGAACTGCGGTACAAGGGGCCCCCTCCAGGAGCAGTGGACATGTTCCACACCTGAGAGACTGTGGCCTTGCACTCCCCAGCATTGAGAAATGGGCATGGAGCCCCCTCCAGAACCAGTGGGAATGTCACCCACCTGAGAGACTGTGGCCTTGCACTCACCAGCATTGAGAAATGGGCATGGAGCCCTCTCCAGAACCAATGGGAAAGTCACCCACTCAAGAGACTGTGGCCTTGCACTCCCCAGCATGGACAAATGGGCATGGAGCCCCCTCCAGAACCAGTGGGAAAGTCACCCACTCCAGAGGCTGTGGCCTTGCCCCCTCCAGAACCAGTGGGAAAGTCACCCACTCCAGAGACTGTGGCCTTGCACTACCCAGCATTGAGAAGTGGGCATAGAGCCCCCTCCAGAACCAATGGGGAAAATCACCCACTCCAGAGACTGTGGCCTTGCACTCCCCAGCATTGAGAAATGGTCATGGAGCCCCCTCCAGAACCAGTGGGAAAGTCACCTACTCCAGAGACTGTGGCCTTGCACTCCCCAGCATTGAGAAATGGACATGAAGCCCCCTCCAGAACCAGTGGGCTTGTTCCCTTATTCAGCTGAGGTGCCCCCATCCCCTATACCCCTGAGGTGCCTGCCCACTTGCAAACTGATGCCCCTGCAGAGTTCTATCTGGATGGAGTCAGGATTCAAGTTGGGCCTTTGACTGTGCCCTGTGGGAATGTGCGCCCTTAGTACATTGGACTGGGTAGTGGCGCTTTGTGTACATTTGTACATATCCGTTTTTCGTACAACTGATTCATTCGGTAGCTGTTTATATCAATACATTCTCATTACTGCATTCTTGTTGTCCTTGCATTATTCTGCCGTGTATAGTGTGCCATTGTTTTTCATCTGCAGCTGGTTGTGTGTATGGTGTGTGTGTGTGTGTGTGTGTGTCTGGTGTGTGTTGTGCATGTGTGTGTCACTCTCGTTTTCCTCCCTCCCTCCCTTGTGTGCCCAGGCGGCTGTACTCACCATCGTTTTCGTTGTCGTTGGTGTTCTAGGTGGAGCATGACATAGATGAGCATCGGGAAGACTTGCAGTTCCATGGCGGCATTGTTCTTCCCTGTGTCTCCGATGGTGAGTCTTTGCTCTTCTGTGATGTGTTTCCGCCAGGCTTTTGATGGCGTTGGTACCGCCCCGGAAATTGTGACAGATTGCACGGTCAAAATATGGTGGGAAGTACTTTGTCTTCCGCCTGGCTGTTGTTGCCTACCGCCATGGTCAGTGTTGTTAATGCTCTGGCAGTTGGTGTGGTACAATGGCTGTCTAAGGGAGTTTTCTCCGCCAAGGTCAGAATTTGACAGTAATTACCGCCAGCCTGTTGGCGGTATTACCGCCACTTTATCACTCATCACCAGAGTCACAATGAAGGCCATTATCTAGTAATTCAATTGAAATGTTTGTTGTAAACAAAACAAAAAAGAAAAATCTAAAAGATCTTTAGTATATTTAGTGTCTTAGTGTATATAAATATGAGTGGATCGATGTGCAAGGTGCAGGATATATATCTATTCAAGGAGGACACTCTAGAGCCTGGTGACTGAGTGATGAGAATGAAATCTAACCAAACTTTAGTGCCATCTGTAGATTTTGCAGTGTGGAATGACTTCTAAATCTGCAGTACAGGACTCCATTTCCCAAAACCAGAAGCTTCCTCCCATGGCTAATCTTTCAATCGCATACTTAGCTGCCAGTGGAGGCTGGTATTTTCAATGGACACTCTAGAGCCTGGTGACTGAGTGATGAGAATGAAATCAAACCAAACTTTAGTGCCATCTGTAGATTTTGCAGTGTGGAATGACTTCTAAATCTGCAGTACAGGACTCCATTCCCCAAAACCAGAAGCTTCCTCCCATGGCTAATCTTTCAATCGCACACTTGGCTGCCAGTGGAGGCTGGAATTTTCAATGTGTGGGTATATATTCTGTGTGAATGTTTCTACATGTCACTAGAAGTGTTACTTGATTGTTCCATCATAAAGTGCAGCCCAGCATTACTAAGTTTTTGAGCGACCTCCTTGTTTTTCTTTTCTTGTTGAACAGGTCAGTCTTTTCTTGGAAGAAATAAAATATGCAAGTCCTGTAAACAATATCTAGGAGAAAGAGCCATCCCTAGTTACGTCTATGCAAAAAAAATGAGTCAAAATGGCTTACCCCAATGGACTAGAGAGGTGTTTTTTTTAAATGATGTTGACTACTAGATTGATTCGAGTGGCAGATTCAAAGTGATTAAAGTTATGGCCATGATAGGTGTGGGAAAGTACTCTCTTTTTGGCATGGTTAACCCCACTTTTTACCTGCTGTCCGTGTGTTTTGACTGTGTTGACTGGGACCCTGCTAACCAGGACTCCAGTGACTGTGCTCACTCCATCTAGATTCTGTTGTCCCTAACATTTTACACCCCACAATTGGCAAACTGGATCTAGGTACCCAGGGCATTGGGGCACCAGGGGTTCCCCATGGGCTGCAGCCCATGTTTTATGCTACCCATGGAAGCCCATGCAAAATGTGTCTGCAGGCCTGACACTGCAGCCTTCGTGAGAAGGTGCATGAATTCTTTCACTACATGTCACTGCAACAGGTCATTGTAAGTCACTCCTATGGCAGGTCCAAGTAACTCTGTGTGAGGGCACCCCTGCATGAGCAGAGGTGCCTCCACGAAATCCAGCTCTATTTTCCTGGACTTCGTGAGTGCGGGGAAGCCATTTTAGCTGTGTACTACCTATGTCTAACTACATAATGGTAACTCTGAACCTAAGCATGTTTGGTATTATGTTGGAATCATACCCTAATACTATTGCCAGTATTGGTTGTATGATTCCATGCTTTCTGGGGGCTCCTTAGAGGACCCCCAGCTTTGCTCTTACCAGTTTGCAGGGTTTTCCCGGGAAGCCTGCACTGCTGCCATCCTACAGACGTGTTTCTGCCCTCCTGCTGCTTGAGCAGCTCAAACCCAAGAAGGCAGAACAAATGATTTCCTTTGGGAGAGGGATGCAACTCTCTTTCCCTTTGGAAATAGGTGTTACATTGCTTGAGAGGGTAGCCTCCCCAAGCTACTGGTATGCTTTGAAGGACACATTTGGTGCCCACCTTGCAGAAACCAGTATGCACCGATTTATGGACCTGCAGTCCCTGTTCTGGCTCAAAACTAGACAATGGAAATGGGAGTAACCACTCCCCTGTCCATCACTACCCCAGGGGTGGTGCCCAGAGCTCCTCCAGGTGGCTACTTGATTCTGGCATCTTGAACTCAAGGTGGGCAGAGGCCTCCGGGAGCATCTGAGTGGCCAGGTCAGGCAGGTGACGTCACAGCCCCCTCCTGATAGGTGGTCACCCTGCTAAGTGACCAATCCCCCTTTTACGGCTATATAGGATCTCCGTCTTGGGTGGGTCCTCAGATTCGTCATGCAAGATTCCAGCAGGACTCCTTGCAACGTTTACTTCGACTTCTGGTCACTCGAACTGCAACTGGACTCCACGCGAACCTACAATCTGCACCTACAGTGATGACTTCGCTCTGCAACTTTGTTTCTCCATCTCCTTCCAGAAACTGCAACATTTCCCTGGCTGTGCATCCTCTGAGGGTGGCAAGCCTTCAGTCTGCACCAAGAAGCAAGAAGGAATCTCTCTTGGAGTGAAGGGGTCACTCCCCTGCATCCGCAGGCACCAACTAAAACAATGACCTGCTGCGTGGGTCCTCTCTCCTGCAACTCTGTGTGGATCCTGCAACACAGGTGGTGGTCTTGAGTGGTCCCCTTGTTCCCCTCTATCAGCTCTCCGACTTTGGAGGAAGTGAGTCTTTGCCTCTCCTTGCAGGACAGTACCCCTGTGCACTATGACTCTTGCCGCTACCAAGGCTTGTTGGCTCTTCTTCCTAGGGATCTTCAGGCTCTGTATAGCCCCAGCCTCCAGCACTCTTCTCTGCAATGCACAGTCTTCTGCCTGCTGCTCCAGCAATGTGGGACTCCTTTCCAGGTGTGCTGAATGGGCCTTACTG
Source organism: Pleurodeles waltl (assembly GCF_031143425.1). Lineage (NCBI taxonomy): Eukaryota > Metazoa > Chordata > Amphibia > Caudata > Salamandridae > Pleurodeles > Pleurodeles waltl. The sequence goes on from NC_090446.1 coordinate 1,537,080,314, forward strand.
TGAGTTGCCTATGCCTGCTGCCTGTGAGTTGCCTCTGGTGGCTGCATCCTTGACTTCTGGCTCTTCTCACTGCTGAGGGTCACATGGGACTCCCCTCCATGGGTTGAGTCCCCTCAGACCTTCCTGGTCCCCAGCAGCTCTGCAACTCTTCGTCTGCAACTCATGCCTTTGCCAAGGCTTGTTGAGTGGTTTTCCACACCACTGACGGACTGCAATTCTTTTCTGATGTGGGACATCAATGGAATCACTTCTAGAACTCTTCTAGAACTCTTCCTCTGCTCCTGTGTTGCATGCCAACTCCTGGTCTTCACTGTCGACCTGGTCCAGAAGGGGGGGTAGTGGCTCCTGCCCCAACTCCAACGGGACAGTCTAACTGGAACTGGACTTGGTCCCCTGCATTTGCAGGTCCTCTTCTGTCTGGATCCATCTTCTGTTTCTTTCATTCTTGCTTGGGTCTTGCACAGTCCTTTCACAAAGTTTATCTGTGGGTTTGGGAAAAAACAGGCACTTACCTCTTCTCTCCTGGTCGCTTGGGGGCACTCTGCTACTTACCTTTTGGGGTTCCTAGTTCCTCCAGGTCCTCTCTACAGATTCCACTTACCTGGGTAGGGGTCTGACTTTCAGTTCTATTGTTTTAGTATATAGTTTGGTCCCCCCCAGGGTCTCTATTGTTTACTGTTATTTCCCTGTTTGTTATGCCTATTCCTGATTACTAAGGTGTACATAATAGAGTGTTTACTCACCTACTAGTAGAGTATTGCCTATATAGTATGTTTAGTATTTGTGTCACTAAACTACATATATTTTCATTTTTGTAACACTGTGTGTTTTTTGCATGTGTGTAAGTGCTGTGTGACTATACACGGTATTGCATAAGCTTTGCATGTCTCCTAGATAAGCCTTGGCTGCTCACACACAGCTACCTCTAGAGAGCCTGGCTTTCTAGACACTGTCTACACCTCACTAATCGGGGATACCTGGACCTGGTATAGGGTGATAACACCATAGGTGCTCACCACACACCAAGCCAGCTTCTTACAATAGGCATAAATAAACATTTTTATTGTTTGGGTGATCAGTCATTCAGGGCACATGCAGATAGTTTCCTGGGTGTCTGGGACTGTAATAGATAATCACATAGTAAATGGTACAGCAGCATATAATCTCAAATCTGACCCTTGTGCATCATTGTTTACAAAGACTCTCAAATATCGCCATTTTCTTTTCTCAAATGACAGGCCTTTGTTTTTAAAGGAACCTCTAAGGTGCTACTGCTCTGTGGTTTAACCCTGTACCCAAGACAAAAAATGCCAGAAGAATGCACCATTTGTATATGTAATCAAACTTACTTACTTTTTATAAATATTTTTGAACTGTGTGTGACCTCCCAATTTTGCTTTCCAGCCTAAATAACCAATTATTATCTTGGGAGTTTGTGGGATGCTAAAGGTTTTTTAATAGGTTAACTTAACAGTGATGGCAAGAGTACCATGCTCCTAAAGCTGCAGAATGATGTTTCTGTCACTATCTCTCACTTTGCCCTAGTTCCCCCTACTCATGCACTGAATTCTATTCTAACCCTTTTCCCACCAGTTCTGAGATGTGTTGTGCTGTCATCTATTCCTACCACAAACAGATTTCACACTTGGTGGAGCAGATGATGATTAAGCACTGCAAAGCTGTCACAAGAGAAGGATAAAAATGACTCAGTCACTAACGCTATCCCTCTTACCCTGGTTATGGAACATCATGATTGGCAGTCAGTTTACACCCTGTCCAAGTAGGGACCCTCCTTTTTGTCAGGGTAAGTGTCACACTCAGCTCAGATAACCCCTGTCCACCCACTCGGTAGCTTAGCACAAGCAGTCAGAATTATTTCAGAGGCAAAGTGTAAAGTATTTGTACAAACACATACAGTAACACACTGAAAACACCACAAAAGGACTCCACACAAACAAGACCAAAATGACAAAAATCTACCATACACAAGAGAAGATATCAATTTTTAAAATAAAAAGAGTCTTAATACATAAAAATCAATAGATGCGTTGTTTTAGCACAAAATACCTGGTATGCATCAAAAATAAAGCCGCAGGGATGATGGTCCGTCGAAAAAGCAAGCAATGCATCGAGCCCGTGCATCGATTCTTTCTCTGCCAGGTAAGCAATGCATCGATTCTTTTCTCACAGGGAAAGGATGTGTCAATTTCCGGACAAGCAGCTTTGGGTCCGTGCAGTGATGTTGAGGATTTGATGCCCTGGGGTGATGCGTGGAAAATCCAGACACACAGCAACAATGATTTCAAGCTGAGCTGAGCTGGTGATGCATTGATTTCACTGGTGCTGCGTTGTTTTCTCAGCAGGCGCTGCATCAATTTTTTGCCACTTGTCTCCAGTGTGTGGATGTCTTATGTTTTACCAGCTGCTCCTTCTAAGGTTTTACCAGCTTCTTCTTCTAAGGGCCCAGGAACTGGATGTGGCACCACTTGGCAATTCAGGGGTCTCAGCAAGAGAGCCCAGGGGCTGGCAGATGAAGTTTTTGACGTCTCTAAGACGTCTAAATAGGAGGTAAGCTCTGTACAAGCTCTTGGAGAAACTTCCCAAGCAGGATACACAGCAAAGTCCAGTCTTTGTCCTCTCTGAGGCAGAAGCAGCAACTGCAGGCCAACCCAGGAAAGCACATACAGCAAAGGGGCAGTAGTGTTCCTCACAGCTCTTCTCCTTGGCAGAGATTCCTCTCGATCCAGAAGTGTTCTAAAGTTGTGGAGTCAGCAGTCCAATAGTCACACTCATTTCTGCCTATGAAGTAGGGAAACTTCAAAGGAAGGTCTTTGCAGTGCACAAGACCCTGTCTCTTCCTTGCCCTGCCCCAGACACACTGTAGGGGGTTGGAGACTGTCTTGTGTGAGGGCAGACACAGCCCTTTCAACTGCAGGTGTCAGCTCCTCCCTCCCACTCTTGCCCAGGAAGACTCATCAGGATTTGCAGGACACACCTCAGCTCCCCTTGTGTCACTGGGTAGAGTGAATTCACAAACACCCCAACTGTCAGTCTGACTCAGACGTGTATTCAGCAGCCAGGCAGAGGCATTGCATGGTTAAGCAAGAAAATGCACACTTTCTAAATGGGGCATTTTCAAACAGACCATCTGAAAAACAACTTTACCAAAAGATGTATGTTTACATTGTGAGATCAGAGACCCTAAACTCCAAATCTCTATCTGCTCCAACTGGGAAACTACATTTAAAATATAGTTCAAGGCAAAATATTGTTTTCAATGGCCCTCAATGGGCTTTGCAGGATTAGCGTCAACATTTTAGACACTAGTCCTGCAAAGCTCCGAACTAGCGTCAGAAAGTTTGACGCTAGTTTCCCTAACTACCGCCATGGTGCGCCATATCTTAGACACACATGGTGGCGTTAGGGGGCGCTAAGGGAGGGTAAGAAAAGCGCTGCAGCATAGGGTGCAGCGCCACTTTTCTAAAATCAGGCCCTTAGACTTTTGGTCTAAGTTTACCTTTGTGCATCAGGCCCTTTAGTTTGATTGATGATAATGTGGAACAAAAAGGCTATAGCCGCCAAGTGACCATAGCAGAACACAGGCCCTGATTTTAGAGGGTGTAGCACCTCCTTGTGCCACATTAGCAGCATTTTTCTACGGTGATGTGACCCAACGAGGCAGAAATTGCTGTGTCAGATTTACAAAATGGCGCATTGCATGCATTGCGCCATTTTGTAACCCCTTGCGCCACATTATGCCTTCGCCAGGCACAATGTATGCAAGGGGGCATTCCAACGTTAGGGTGGCTGAAAAACCGATACAAAGAAATCTAAAAGATTTATTTGCTGCATTTTTTGCTGCATTTTTTATGCCTTCACAGAGCAGTAGTTAAAAGAAGGCACACCATTATTTATAACGGGCCTCAATGGGCTTTGCAGGATTAGCTTCACAAATTTTTATGCTAATCCTGCAAAGCGCCAAACTAGTGTAAAAAATGTTTGAAGCTAGTTTCCTAACTACTCCCATGGTACGCCGTATGTTAAATACCACGCACACATGGTGGTGTTAGGGGGGCGCTAAGGAGCGCAAGAAAAGTGGAGCTGCATTAGATGGAGCAACACTTATCTTAAATCAGGCCCTTAGTTCTAAAGTCCTCAATAAAAAAACAAAGAGCGAGCTAAAGACAAAAGAAGGGAAACAGCAAAAGTTCTGTTCTCGCAGGGTTATTTTTGTAATTTATTTTAAGAATGTTTATAAATATTTTTCCTTTCTTCCAGCCTTGCAGATACAAATCCCAAAGTGAAATTTACAAGACCCTAGTCAGGCTGGGAAAGGAGGAAGAAGAATACCTTTAAGAATTGCGAAGAAAGGAAAGGGGTTTATGGCATTCATTTTTTCCCTTTGTTTAGGATTACACTTACCTGTCATTTTCTTCTCTGTGTTTTCTTCCTAACCTCACTTGGAGAATCACTGCCCCAAGGAGGACAGAAGGAGTTGTACCTGCAGAAGAACAAATCCTGGCAACATTAATTGTTTGTGAGGACATTAAGAAATCAACATGACAACAAAAATTGTTAAGTAAGTTTGGGGGCACAAAGGCAATAAACAAAGATACTCTCTGTATATATCATCTCAAATTGATTTGTCCTAATACCTACTCTGACACGTCATTAGTAGAATTAAACTAGTCGGCTCAGTGGCACAGACATAAAACTTTAAGAAAAAACATAGCAATGTGGATACCTTAAAAATGCAGTAGTTGTCATTGAGAAAAGAAATTAGGACTGTGACTTATCCCCCATCTCCCACCCCAGCAGCTACCTATTTCCCTCTGCCCTGAATCTAGTCATCCTTTTGTCTCCTGTCCTGGGTAGGGTCTAAACAAAGGCACTTATTAAGTAACTTCACTACCAACCATAGCTTATACACAAGCAAAAAGGAAATGCCTAAACAATTTACAATAATTGATAGACAATAACAGAATTATTCAAAACATGATGCGATAAAACCAAATAAAAATTGGGAAAATAGGTAAGAAAGGCCAGGAAACAATACATAGAATAGTTGAAGAAAGGAAGGAAGAAGAGAAAATGAAAAGCGGAGCAAGGGAGAGGCTATGAGTGTAGGAGGCTGGACTGGCTTGTAGTGAGTACCAAGGGGTACTTGCACCTTGCACCAGGCCCAGTTATCCCTTATTAGTGTATAGGGTGTCTAGCAGCTTAGGCTGATAGATAATGGTAGCTTAGCAGAGCAGCTTAGGCTGAACTAGGAGACGTGTGAAGCTACTACAGTACCACCTAGTGTCATATGCACAATATCATAAGAAAACACAATACACAGTTATACTAAAAATAAAGGTACTTTATTTTTATGACAATATGCCAAAGTATCTTAGAGTGTACCCTCAGTGAGAGGATAGGAAATATACACAAGATATATATACACAATAGCAAAAATATGCAGTATAGTCTTAGAAAACAGTGCAAACAATGTATAGTTACAATAGGATGCAATGGGGAAACATAGGGATAGGGGCAACAAAAACCATATACTCCAAGAGTGGAATGCGAACCACGAATGGACCCCAAACCTATGTGACCTTGTAGAGGGTCGCTGGGACTATTAGAAAATAGTGAGAGTTAGAAAAATAACCCTCCCCAAGACCCTGAAAAGTGAGTGCAAAGTGCACTAAAGTTCCCCTAAGGACAAAGAAGTCGTGTTAGAGGAATAATGCAGGAAAGACACAAACCAGCAATGCAACAACTGTGGATTTCCAATCTAGGGTACCTGTGGAACAAGGGGACCAAGTCCAAAAGTCACAAGCAAGTCGGAGATGGGCAGATGCCCAGGAAATGCCAGCTGCGGGTGCAAAGAAGCTTCGACTGGACAGAAGAAGCTGAGGTTTCTGCAGGAACGAAAAGGGCTAGAGACTTCCCCTTTGGTGGACGGATCCCACTCGCCTTGGAGAGTGGTGCAGAAGTGTTTTCTCGCCGGAAGAACGCCAACAAGCCTTGCTAGCTGCAAATCGTTTGTTTGGCGTTTTTGGACGCTGCTGGGGCCCAGGAGGGACCAGGAGGTCGCAAATTGGACCTGAAGAGAGAGGGGACGTCGAGCAAGACAAAGAGCCCTCACTGAAGCAGGTAGCACCCGGAGAAGTGCCAGAAACAGGCACTACGAGGATGCGTGAAATGGTGCTCGCCGAAGTTGCACAAAGGAGTCCCACTTAGAAAGTCGTGCAATGCAGGTTAGAGTGCCGTGGACCCAGGCTTGGCTGTGCACAAAGGATTTCCACCGGAAGTGCACAGGGGCGGGAGTAGCTGCAAAGTCGCGGTTCCCAGCAATGCAGCCCAGCGAGGTGAGGCAAGGACTTACCTCCACCAAACTTGGGCTGAAGAGTCACTGGACTGTGGGGGTCACTTGGACAGAGTCGCTGGATTCGAGGGACCTCGCTCGTCGTGCTGAGAGGAGACCCAAGGGACCGGTAATGCAGCTTTTTGGTGCCTGCGGTTGCAGGGGGAAGATTCCGTCGACCCACGGGAGATTTCTTCGGAGCTTCTGGTGCAGAGAGGAGGCAGGCTACCCCCACAGCATGCACAAGCAGGAAAACAGTCGAGAAGGCGGCAGGATCAGCGTTACAGAGTTGCAGTAGTCGTCTTTGCTACTATGTTGCAGGTTTGCAGGCTTCCAGCGCGGTCAGCGGTCGATTCCTTATCAGAAGGTGAAGAGAGAGATGCAGAGGAACTCGGCTGAGCTCATGCATTCGTTATCTGAAGTTTCCCCAGAGACAGAGACCCTAAATAGCCAGAAAAGAGGGTTTGGCTACCTAGGAGAGAGGATAGGCTACTAACACCTGAAGGAGCCTATCAGCAGGAGTCTCTGACGTCACCTGGTGGCACTGGCCACTCAGAGCAGTCCAGTGTGCCAGCAGCACCTCTGTTTCCAAGATGGCAGAGGTCTGGAGCACACTGGAGGAGCTCTGGACACCTCCCAGGGGAGATGCAGGTCAGGGGAGTGGTCACTCCCCTTTCCTTTGTCCAGTTTCGCGCCAGAGCAGGGGCTAAGGGGTCCCTGAACCGGTGTAGACTGGCTTATGCAGAATTGGGCACATCTGTGCCCAAGAAAGCATTTCCAGAGGCTGGGGGAGGCTACTCCTCCCCTGCCTTCACACCATTTTCCAAAGGGAGAGGGTGTCACACCCTCTCTCAGAGGAAGTTCTTTGTTCTGCCATCCTGGGCCAGGCCTGGCTGGACCCCAGGAGGGCAGATGCCTGTCTGAGGGGTTGGCAGCAGCAGCAGCTGCAGTGAAACCCCAGGAAGGGCAGTTTGGCAGTACCAGGGTCTGTGCTACAGACCACTGGGATCATGGGATTGTGCCAACTATGCCAGGATGGCATAGAGGGGGCAATTCCATGATCATAGACATGTTACATGGCCATATTCGGAGTTACCATGGTGAAGCTACATATAGGTAGTGACCTATATGTAGTGCACGCGTGTAATGGTGTCCCCGCACTCACAAAGTTCAGTGAATTGGCTCTGAACAATGTGGGGGCACCTTGGCTAGTGCCAGGGTGCCCACACACTAAGTAACTTTGCACCTAACCTTTACCAGGTAAAGGTTAGACATATAGGTGACTTATAAGTTACTTAAGTGCAGTGTAAAATGGCTGTGAAATAACGTGGACGTTATTTCACTCAGGCTGCAGTGGCAGGCCTGTGTAAGAATTGTCAGAGCTCCCTATGGGTGGCAAAAGAAATGCTGCAGCCCATAGGGATCTCCTGGAACCCCAATACCCTGGGTACCTCAGTACCATATACTAGGGAATTATAAGGGTGTTCCAGTAAGCCAATGTAAATTGGTAAAATTGGTCACTAGCCTGTTAGTGACAATTTGAAAGTAATGAGAGAGCATAACCACTGAGGTTCTGGTTAGCAGAGCCTCAGTGAGACAGTTAGGCACCACACAGGGAACATATACATGCACACCTATGAGCACTGGGGCCCTGTGTGACAGGGTCCCAGTGACACATACATATAGGCCACAACCTTATGAGCACTGGGGCCCTGACTAGCAGGGTCCCAGTGACACATAACAAACATACTGAAAACATAGTGTTTTCACTATGAGCACTGGGGCCTAGCCATCAGGATCCCAGTGAGACAGTGAAAACAGTGACAAACATCCTGACATACACTCACAAACAGGCCAAAAGTGGGGGTAACAAGGCTAGAAAGAGGCTACTTTCTCACACAACCCCCCCCCAAACGAAGGACAATAAGGCTAACCTTGGCCAGTTGAGACTTTATTGTCTAAGTGGTGATAAGTAGAGAGTAGCTCTGCAATAGACTGGTTACTCCCTTTATCATCCACTATATGGTTACTTCCCTGTGGGGATGTAAACCACCCTGTTTGAAGTTTTTTAGCTAAGCAACAATGTGAAGATGTATTTTCAGAGTTTCTATCAGTAAGTTTTAGTTTAGAGCAGTGGGAATTGTCCACTGAACCTATTTGTAGTGATGAAAATGCCAGACAGGGATGCTGTCTCAGAAAAGCCATAGCTGGGCAAAAACTTTGTCCATCTGGCTGGAAGAGAGAACAGGGATGCTGTTTCTCTTGAGTTGGAGCAGGGCAGGGATGCTGTCCTATGAGCTCCACACTAGGGCAGGGATGCTGTCCTAAGTGTTGTGAGGTAGTGCAGGGTTTCTGCACTAAAGTTTCTCTGGGAGGGTTGGAGGGATGCTCCATGTTAACTAAAATGGTGCTCTTTTTCTCACCAATGTTAGTTATCCCACAGAGAGGTACTTCCACCTCAGGGAGTCCAGCTTTGCCAGCTGCTGATTCCCTTGTAACAGGTGCCACCCCAGGAGAGGTTCCTCCCACCACAGGAATAGTATCCTGAATGGTAGGGTGGTTAGGGGATACTGTGATACCCTTTTTACCTGTTGATGGAGAGGGATCCTGAGTTTTCAGGCCTTCTCTCCTTTGCTTTTTCATTTCACTTGAAATGAGAGGGAACAATTCCTCAGGGATGCCCAGCATGGCTGCATGGGCATAAAACTCTACACCAGCCCAACCTGAGGCCTCTAGGTCATTACCTAAGAGACAGTCTACAGGTAAGCTAGGTGATACCACCACCTGCTTAGGGCCAGTAACTCCACCCCAACTAAACTGAATTATAGCTAAGGGAAGAAACTTAGTGGAGTTATGGACATCAATAATCGTATACTGTTGTCCAATGATGTGTTGTTCAGGAGGCACTAGGTTTTCAGTCACCAAAGTGAAACTGGCACCTGTGTCCCTGTAGGCCAAGGCCTCAACACCATTTATTGAAACTGTCTGCCTGTACTTATCCATTGTAAGGGGACAAGCAGCCAGTGTGGCAAGGCCAGTGCCACCATTTATTGAAACTGTCTGCCTGTACTTATCCATTGTAAGGGGACAAGCAGCCAGTGTGGCAAGGCCAGTGCCACTAGGTGTGACAGAAACTGTCTTGGGACTGATTACATCAGTTTCCACTATGGACCCATAAGTGAACCCAACTACACCCTTTGCTTGACTGTTGCCAGCAGTCCCACCACTAGTACCACTACTGCTAGGGGCACTAGAGCTTGATGTATTAGTGGTGGTAGGCTCAGGGGGTTTACCTGGACAGGACTTATCCCCTGGCCTATGGCCTCTATTTTTACACACAAAGCACCAAGGCTTTTTAATGTGTGCAGGTTGGGAAGAAGAGGAAGAATTTGTTTTATACCCACCCTCTGAAGAGTGTTTAAGATTTGAAGTGGGATCTTTGGTTTTACCCTTATCCCCATGCTTATCTTGAGATTTTTCACCATCTTTCTTCTTATTGCCATCTTTGTCACCCCCTGTATGAACTTTTCTGTTCACCCTTGTTCTGACCCATTTGTCTGCCTTCTTTCCCAATTCTTGGGGAGAGGTCAGATCAGAGTCTCCCAGGTACTGGTGCAACAAATCAGACACACAATTATTAAGTATATGCTCTCTCAGGATTTTGTTATAATCAAATCAAATCAAATCAAATCAAATCATTAACATTTATAAAGCGCGCTACTCACCCGTGCGGGTCTCAAGGCGCTAGGGGGGAAAGGGGGGGGTTATCGCTGCTCGAACAGCCAAGTCTTTAGGAGTCTCCGGAAAGCGGAGTGGTCCTGGGTGGTCCTGAGGCTGGTGGGGAGGGAGTTCCAGGTCTTGGCCGCCAGGAAGGAGAAAGATCTCCCACCCGCCGTGGAGCGGCGGGTGCGAGGGACGGCAGCAAGTGCGAGGCCAGCGGAGCGGAGGGGGCGGGTGGGGACGTAGAAGCTGAGGCGTCTGTTGAGGTATTCCGGTCCCTTGTTGTGGAGGGCTTTGTGTGCGTGGGTGAGAAGACGGAAGGTGATCCTTTTGCTGACTGGGAGCCAATGCAGGTGTCTCAGGTGTGCGGAGATGTGGCTGTTGCGGGGTACGTCGAGGATGAGGCGGGCCGAGGCGTTTTGGATGCGTTGCAGGCGGTTTTGGAGTTTGGCGGTGGTCCAGGCGTAGAGGGTGTTGCCGTAGTCCAGGCGACTCGTGACAAGGGCGTGTGTCACGGTTTTTCTGGTGTCGGCGGGGATCCAGCGGAAGATCTTGCGGAGCATGCGGAGAGTGAGGAAGCAGGCGGAGGACACGGCGTTGACTTGCTTGGTCATGGTGAGAAGAGGGTCCAAGATGAAGCCGAGGTTGCGGGCGTGGTCTGCGGGGGTCGGTGCGGTGCCGAGGGCCGTGGGCCACCAGGAGTCGTCCCAGGCGGACGGGGTGTTGCCGAGGATGAGGACTTCCGTTTTTTCAGAGTTCAGCTTTAGGCGGCTGAGCCTCATCCAATCTGCGACGTCCTTCATACCCTCTTGTAGGTTGGTCTTGGCGCTGGCGGGGTCCTTGGTGAGGGAGAGTACAAGTTGGGTGTCGTCGGCGTAGGAGGTGATGATGATGTCGTGCTTGCGTACGATGTCGGCGAGGGGGCTCATGTAGACATTGAAGAGTGTCGGGCTGAGCGATGAGCCTTGAGGTACGCCGCAGATGATCTTGGTGGGTTCTGAGCGAAACGGAGGGAGGTAAACTCTTTGGGAGCGGTTAGCGAGGAAGGAGGCGATCCAGTCCAGGGCCTGGCCTTGGATCCCGGTGGAGCGTAGGCGGGTGATTAGGGGCTTTCATAATACAGGCTTTCATAATCAGTAACTTTACTGCCATGTAACCACCCCTCCAAGGCCTTCACTGAATGGTCAATGAAATCAACCCAGTCTTGTGAAGACTCCTTTTTGGTCTCTCTGAACTTTATCCTGTACTGTTCAGTGGTTAAGCCATAACCATCCAGGAGTGCATTCTTAAGAACTTGGAAATTATTAGCATCATTTTCTTTCACAGTAAGGAGCCTATCCCTACCTTTTCCACTAAATGATAGCCATAGGATAGCAGCCCACTGCCTTTGAGGGACACCCTGTACAACACAGGCCCTCTCAAGTGCAGCAAACCACTTGTTAATGTCATCCCCCTCCTTATAAGGGGGAACTATCTTGTGCAGATTCCTGGAATCATGCTCTTTTGCAGGATGACTATGGGGAATACTGCTGCTGCCACCATGGGTATCTAAACCTAACTTCTGTCTTTCCTTCTCTAATTCAAAAGACTGTCTATCCAAATCCAGCTGTTGCTTTTTAAGCTTCAGTCTGGTTTGTTCCACCCTCAACTTATTGAGTTCCCTCTCTAACATTCTGTCATCAGGGTTGGTGGGAGGGACATTTCTAGAAACAGAGCTATGATGGGAATGAACAGAAGGAGACCTGTCCCTTACAGAAGCCAACTTAACAGCTTGGTTTACAGAAACATTACTACCAGTATGGTGAGAATAAATGCTTTTGCTATGATGTGAGACAACACTATTTATTTGGTGTGGCTCATCATCATTACCATCTATGCTAGATTGTCTAGTAATGGGCAGGCTAGGAAGTTTCTTTCCTGAATCTTTTCCTGGGTGAGTCCCTGAATCAGATTGGGAACTATTAGGTACTTTTTCAACAGATGGGGCACCTATGGCCTTATCCTGTTCTCTAAGCATGTTAAGTAACAGTTCCAAGGAAGGATTCTTCCCTACACTCAAACCTCTCTCTATACAGAGACTCCTTGCTCTTTTCCAGCTAAGGTTGTCATATGCAAGTTTGGACAGATCAACACTTTGGCCTGTGCCAGACATTTTTTAGAGAGAGTTAAAGTGATAGAAAGAGAGAAAAAAGTTTTCAGAACTTTTTGGAAAGACAGAAACAAACTTTTTAAACTTTTAAGAACTTTTTGAAAGTTTAGGAGTACTTTTCAGCACTTAGAAAAGAGTGAAAAGAGGAAATGCTAAACTTTTTGGCTATGTGTATATACACTGACCTTGTTTTGTATATTTTTCTCTTATGAAAAGTACAATGACAAGAGTGGTAAGTAGTCTCAAGCACTCATCCCACCACTGCACAACCAATGTAGGAGGCTGGACTGGCTTGTAGTGAGTACCAAGGGGTACTTGCACCTTGCACCAGGCCCAGTTATCCCTTATTAGTGTATAGGGTGTCTAGCAGCTTAGGCTGATAGATAATGGTAGCTTAGCAGAGCAGCTTAGGCTGAACTAGGAGACGTGTGAAGCTACTACAGTACCACCTAGTGTCATATGCACAATATCATAAGAAAACACAATACACAGTTTTACTAAAAATAAAGGTACTTTATTTTTATGACAATATGCCAAAGTATCTTAGAGTGTACCCTCAGTGAGAGGATAGGAAATATACACAAGATATATATACACAATAGCAAAAATATGCAGTATAGTCTTAGAAAACAGTGCAAACAATGTATAGTTACAATAGGATGCAATGGGGAAACATAGGGATAGGGGCAACACAAACCATATACTCCAAGAGTGGAATGCGAACCACGAATGGACCCCAAACCTATGTGACCTTGTAGAGGGTCGCTGGGACTATTAGAAAATAGTGAGAGTTAGAAAAATAACCCTCCCCAAGACCCTGAAAAGTGAGTGCAAAGTGCACTAAAGTTCCCCTAAGGACAAAGAAGTCGTGTTAGAGGAATAATGCAGGAAAGACACAAACCAGCAATGCAACAACTGTGGATTTCCAATCTAGGGTACCTGTGGAACAAGGGGACCAAGTCCAAAAGTCACAAGCAAGTCGGAGATAGGCAGATGCCCAGGAAATGCCAGCTGTGGGTGCAAAGAAGCTTCAACTGGACAGAAGAAGCTGAGGTTTCTGCCGGAACGAAAAGGGCTATAGACTTCCCCTTTGGTGGACGGATCCCTCCCGCCTTGGAGAGTCGTGCAGAAGTGCTTTCCCGCCGGAAGAACGCCAACAAGCCTTGCTAGCTGCAAATCGTTTGTTTGGCGTTTTTGGACGCTGTTGGAGCCCAGGAGGGACCAGGAGGTCGCAAATTGGACCTGAAGAGAGAGGGGACGTCGAGCAAGAAAAAGAACCCTCACTGAAGCAGGTAGCACCCAGAGAAGTGCCAGAAACAGGCACTACGAGGATGCGTGAAACGGTGCTTTCCGAAGTTGCACAAAGGAGTCCCACGTCGCCGGAGACCAACTTAGAAAGTCGTGCAATGCAGGTTAGAGTGCCGTGGACCCAGGCTTGGCTGTGCACAAAGGATTTCCGCCGGAAGTGCACAGGGGCCGGAGTAGCTGCAAAGTTGCGGTTCCCAGCAATGCAGCCCAGCGAGGTGAGGCAAGGACTTACCTCCACCAAACTTGGGCTGAAGAGTCACTGGACTGTGGGGGTCACTTGGACAGAGTCGCTGGATTCGAGGGACCTCGCTCGTTGTGCTGAGAGGAGACCCAAGGGACCGGTAATGCAGCTTTTTGGTGCCTGCGGTTGCAGGGGGAAGATTCTGTCGACCCACGGGAGATTTCTTCGGAGCTTCTGGTGCAGAGAGGAGGCAGACTACCCCCACAGCATGCACAAGCAGGAAAACAGTCGAGAAGGCGGCAGGATCAGCGTTACAGAGTTGCAGTAGTCGTCTTTGCTACTATGTTGCAGGTTTGCAGGCTTCCAGCGCGGTCAGCGGTCGATTCCTTATCAGAAGGTGAAGAGGGAGATGCAGAGGAACTCGGCTGAGCTCATGCATTCGTTATCTAAAGTTTCCCCAGAGACAGAGACCCTAAATAGCCAGAAAAGAGGGTTTGGCTACCTAGGAGAGATGAAAGGCTACTAACACCTGAAGGAGCCTATCAGCACGAGTCTCTGACATCACCTGGTGGCACTGGCCACTCAGAGCAGTCCAGTGTGCTAGCAGCACCTCTGTTTCCAAGATGGCAGAGGTCTGGAGCACACTGGAGGAGCTCTGGACACCTCCCAGGGGAGGTGCAGGTCAGGGGAGTGGTCACTCCCCTTTCCTTTGTCCAGTTTCGCGCCAGAGCAGGGGCTAAGGGGTCCCTGAACCGGTGTAGACTGGCTTATGCAGAATTGGGCACATCTGTGCCCAACAAAGCATTTCCAGAGGCTGGGGGAGGCTACTCCTCCCCTGCCTTCACACCATTTTCCAAAGGGAGAGGGTGTCACACCCTCTCTCAGAGGAAGTTCTTTGTTCTGCCATCCTGGGCCAGGCCTGGCTGGACCCCAGGAGGGCAGCTGCCTGTCTGAGGGGTTGGCAGCAGCAGCAGCTGCAGTGAAACCCCAGGAAGGGCAGTCTGGCAGTACCAGGGTCTGTGCTACAGACCACAGGGATCATGGAATTGTACCAACAATGCCAGGATGGCATAGAGGGGGCAATTCCATGATCATAGACATGTTACATGGCCATATTCGGAGTTACCATGGTGAAGCTACATATAGGTAGTGACCTATATGTAGTGCACGCGTGTAATGGTGTCCCCGCACTCACAAAGTTCAGTGAATTGGCTCTGAACAATGTGGGGGCACCTTGGCTAGTGCCAGGGTGCCCTCACACTAAGTAACTTTGCACCTAACCTTTACCAGGTAAAGGTTAGACATATAGGTGACTTATAAGTTACTTAAGTGCAGTGTAAAATGGCTGTGAAATAACGTGGATGTTATTTCACTCAGGCTGCAGTGGCAGGCCTGTGTAAGAATTGTCAGAGCTCCCTATGGGTGGCAAAAGAAATGCTGCAGCCCATAGGGATCTCCTGGAACCCCAATACCCTGGGTACCTCAGTACCATATACTAGGGAATTATAAGGGTGTTCCAGTAAGCCAATGTAAATTGGTAAAAATGGTCACTAGCCTGTCAGTGACAATTTGGAAAGAAATGAGAGAGCATAACCACTGAGGTTCTGATTAGCAGAGCCTCAGTGAGACAGTTAGTCACTACACAGGTAACACATTCAGGCACACTTATGAGCACTGGGGCCCTGGGTTACCAGGGTCCCAGTGACACATACAACTAAAACAACATATATACAGTGAAAAATGGGGGTAACATGCCAGGCAAGATGGTACTTTCCTACAAGAGGTCCTCACTGCAGGGGTGCAGTTTCGTGTCTGGTGGTAGCAAGCTAGTTGGTACGAGTCAGCAACCATGCCAGTGTAGTTAGCTTTTGTAGAGGGCACCTCTAAAGTAACTCCTGAGTGCATTTTATAATAAATCCAATACTGGTACCAGTTTCAATTTATCTTTCTAAGATGTTTTATACCAAATACAACCAAGGTTTAGGAATGGCAATCATGTAGCTGTGACACTCGTATTGATGACTATGTCCAGCCCATGTTTTAAAATGGCTGCTCTGCTCACTCACTATGTCCTAGGTTTGGCAAGGGCACAATGCAGGCATATTGCTTTCAGTTATGCCCTCACATATAGTACAGTGCACCCTGCCTTAGGGCTGGAAGGCCTGCCAGAGAGGTGACTTAGGGGTGACTTACCTATATTGCATGCAGTGTGTAGTGGACAGGGTACACAGGCAGTGTGCCATGTGGAGTTTGCATTTTAGGGTAGCATCAGGATACTCAGCTTGCAATGGCAGGGCTGCGTGCCTCTGAATGCATGGCCCTAGAGGGTAGTACAATCAGTGCTGCTGCCTTCAGAGGCCTACCCTCAGTACCTCCTGCCCTGGGTACCTAAGTACCATTTACTAGAGAGTTATGGTGGCAGCTAGAGGTGTCTCCAATTGTTCAAATGCATCACAACAGTTTAGGGAAAGAGCTCTGTCCCAGGGAACCTGGTTAGCAGGGGCATGGGCCTTAACAACTTATAAGCTACATCACATACAAAGCAAAAAGTGAGGGCTAACCATGTCAAAAATAGGCCTTTTCTCACATGGATCACTGACACATTGTGTAGAAAATTGACAATCTGCATACAATCTGTTCTCTACGTAAATATTCATGTCACCTAGTACAGTGTAATTGGCTGTCTAAAGGCTGTAGGCACCTAGCATATCTAACACCATATGCATAACCTCTGTGACTGGACCTTGAAGCTGATGCATCAGTAACCCTGAGAAAGTAAAACTATGGAATATTCTGATAGAGAACACCAAGCTTTCGCAACCTGGAATGGACAGTGGGGTGAACTTGCATTCTAATTCCTTTTTAACTAATCTTGCTACTCTTCCACCTTTCTTACCTGCCTGGTCACTTCTGGCAATTACATAACCTGGTGGCAGGCCTTCTACAGCGTCTGGCCCACAATCATTATTAAGCCACATTTCTGTTAGAAACAGTGCAACTGGCTGAAATCCCCTCTATGAAGGTAAATATTTCTAATCTATGCTTAGGGAAGGATGTGAAATTAGCTAAGTACATGGTTGACTATCCTCCCTTAAAGTTCCTTAAATTTGTTCCCAGAGGGTAATGACATATGTGGCAATTACCTGATAGTTTGACTGGATCCAGTGAGTGCTGTCAGGCCTCTTCCAGGCGTTTATTAAAGCTTTTCAGCTCAATTATTGAATATCTTATGGTAGTGTGTTTACCTGATTCTAAACAGGCAGTGGGTAAGGCCCCTGCTCCCATTCAGGCTTGGACAGGTGCAGATGGGCTTGCCTTTTGAGCGCAAGCTCCATGTCCACGGCCTGCACCCCCCCGCATACTTTCTCCGGCCACCATTAAATAGAGTGGCCCTCCAGAAGCTAGAACAACACTCGCCTGAGGCAATTAGCGACAATGGAAGAGAGACTGTCATCACTGAACACGGCCTGATAGTCAATCAATCAATCAGTTTTTGTAAAGTGCAGCTACTCACCCATGAGGGTCTCAAGGCGCTGGTGGGAGGGGAGGGACCTCATCTGAAGAGCCACGTCTTGAGGTTCTTCCTGAAGATGGTGAGTGACGGGCTTTGCCTGAGGTGCAGGGGGAGGTTGTTCCAGCTCTTTGCTGCAATGTAGGTAAAGGATCATCCTCCGGCGGTGGTTTTGCGGATGCGAGGGATGGTGGCCAGGCCCATCTGGGTGGAGTTGAGGGATCAGGCGGGGGTCTGAAAGGACAATGCCATGATTCAGGTTGGCTGGTCCTGCGTTGTGTATGGCCTTGTACATGTAGGTGAGTAGCTTGAAGGTGATTCGCTTCTCGACCGGAAGCAAGTGGAGGGTCCTCAGGTGTTGGGAGATGTGTTCTCCATATGGGAGGTCTAGAATGAGGATGGCTGCAGCATTCTGGATGAGTTGTAGTTTTTTGATGTTTCAAGTTGAGGTACAGTCATAGAGGACGTTGCTGTAGTCGAGCTTGCTTGTGATTAAGGCGTGGGTGACTGTCCTGAGACAATCTGTTGGGATCCATCTGAAGATCTTCTGAAGTTTGCGGTATGTGTGCCAGCAGGAGGAGGCAACTGAGTTTGCCTGGTGGGTCATGGATGGGGAGGAGTCGAGGATAATGCCTAGGTTGCAGGTGTGCTCAGTCAGTGCAGGAGGGGAGCTGAGGGATGTGGGCCACCAGGAGTTGTCCCAAGCTGAGGTGGCGTTTCTGAAGATGATGAGCTCAGTCTTGTTGGAGTTGAGTTTGAGGCAGCTTTCTCTCATTTAGGTGGCAACAGCTTCCATTCGTGAGTGGAAGTTCCTGATGGCAATGTCCGGGTCTTCAGTGAGCGAAATGATGAGTTGTGTGTCATTGGCCTATGACACAATGTTCATACCTTGGCTTCTGATGATGGCTGCAAGAGGGGCCATGTATACATTGAACAGTGTGGGACTCAGTGACGATCTTTGGGTGACTTCGCAGTAGACTCCTGTGGGTCTGGATGTGTAGGGTGGCAGTATGACCTTCTGCGTCCTCCCAGAGACGAAGGAGTCGATCCATTCTATGGCTCTTCCGCGGATTCCTTTGTCATGGAGTCTGGTGCACAGAGTGCTGTGGGAGGCAGTGTTGAAAGCTGCTGAGAGGTCGAGGAGTATGAGTGCTGTAGTGTGGCTGAGGTCTAGGAGTAATCAGATGTCAGCGGTGGCTGCCAGAAGGGCTGTCTTTGTGCTGTGGTTGCTGCGGAAGCCGGACTGGGAGTTGCATAGGGATTTGTTGGCCTTGATGAAATTCCGTAGTTGTACGTTGATTGCTTTCTCCAGTACTTTGGCGGGGTAGGGTAGCAGCAAGATGGGCCAGAAATTCTTTTGTTCTGATGGGTCGGCTGAAGGTTTGTTCAGGAGAGGCCAATTTTGGCTTGTTTCCAGCCCTCAGGCAAGGCGCCAGTGTTGATGGAGCAGTTGATTGTGTTCCTGTGCTCGGGACCGATGGATGCGCTGGCTCTGATTTTTTATGTGATGCGTGCAGGGATCCGTGGGGGCTCCGGAATGGGTACTGTTCATGATGCTGACTGTTTCCTCTGTGGAGAGCATGGACCAGCTGTGGATGGTCTGGGTGGGTTCTGGGGGGGGCGGCTCAGTCACAGATTCTGGTGCCAGGATTTTCCAGGAGGAAGCCGTCATAGATGTCCTGGATCTTGCAGTGGAAAAAGGAGGTGAGTTTGTTGCAGAGGTCCTGTGACTGGGGATGCTGGTGGCTTTGGAGGGGGGATCTGTGAACTCTTTGATGACTGAGAAGAGTTGTGTGCAGAGGAGTTGGTGCGCTCCCGGAGTGCACCTTTTATGGTGATGAGCAGCAGTAGCTCTCTGAATGAGGTGAGGTCTTCACTGATTTGTCTGTTTCTCAATTTTTTCTCTAAATGTCTGAGGGTACGCTTTGATTCTTGGAGTTCGGTGGTGAACCAGCTGGCTTTCTTAGGTACGCATTTGGCCGATGTCGGTGATCCATGCGTTGAGATTGCACACTGCTGTCTTGGCGTCATCTGAGGGAATAGAGAGGGATTTGGCGAGCGATGAGGTTAGTTGCTCATTAGTGATTTTGTTCCATTTCCTGTGGGGGGCACTGAGGGTGTGAGTGCAGCTGCTGGGTGCGGTAATCGTGAAGTGTAGGAAAGTACCATCTTTTCTGGCATGCTACCCACATTTTTACTTGTGTGTCAGTTTGCTTTTGCCTGTGTCACTGGGATCCTGCTAGCCAGGACCCCAGTGCTCATAGCTGTGGCCTATATGTGTTCCCTGTGTGGTGCCTAACTGTATCACTGAGGCTCTGCTAACCAGAACCTCAGTGTTTATGCTAGCTCCGCTTTTAAAATTGACACTGCAGGCTAGTGACCATTTTCACCAATTCTGATTGGCACACTGGAACACCCTTATAATTTCCTAGTATATGGTACCCAGGGTATTGGGGTTCCAGGAGATCCCTATGGGCTGCAGCATTTCTTTTGCCACCCATAGGGAGCTCAGACAAATCTTACACAGGACTGCCACTGCAGCATGGGTGAAATAATGTCCACGTTATTTCACAGCCATTTTACACTGCACTTAAGTAACTTAAAAGTCACCTATATGTCTAACCCTCACTTAGTGAAGGTTAGGTGCAAAGTTACTAAATGTGAGGGCACCATGGTACTAGCCAAGGTGTCCCCACAGTGTTTAGGGCAATTTCCCCGAACTTTGTGAGTGTGGGGACACCATTACACGTGTGCACTACATGTAGGCCAATACCTATATGTAGCTTCACAATGGTAACTCCAAACATGGCCATGTAACATGTCTAAGATCATGGAATTGCCCCCCCAAGCTAAATCTTGTATTGGTGTGCCAATCCCATGCATCCCCAGGGCTCCAGCATGGACCCTGGGTACTGCCAAACTAGCTCTCTGGGGTTTTCTCTGCAGCTACCGCTGCTGCCAACCCTCAGACAGGTTTCTGCCCTCCTGGGATCTGGGCAGCCCAGTCCCATGAAGGAAGAACAAAGGATTTCCTCTGAGAGAGGGTGTTACACCCACTCCCTTTGGAAATAGGTGTTAAGGTCTGGGGAGGAGCAGCCTCCCCCAGCCTCTGGGAATGCTTTGAAGGGCACAGATGGTGCCCTCCCTGCATAAGCCAGTCTACACTGGTGCAGGGATCCCCTAGCCCCTGCTCTGACGTGAAACTGGATAAACTAAAGGGGTGGTGCCCAGAGCTCCTCCCCTGTGTCCCAGACCTATGTCATATTGAATGCAAAGGTGTGAGGGCACAATGGAGCCGTCTGAGTGTCCAGTGCTAGCAGGTGATGTCCAAGACCCCTCCTGATAGGCTCTTACCTGGCTAGGTAGCCAATCCTCCTCTGAGGGCTATTTAGTGTCTCTCCTGTGGGTTTCTCTTCAGATAATGAATACAAGAGCTCACCAGAGTTTCTCTGCATCTCTCTCTTCAACTTCTGCCAAGGACCAACCGCTGACTGCTCCAGGACGCCTGCAAAACCGCAACAAAGTAGCAAGACGACTACCAGCAACATTGTAGCGCCTAATCCTGCCGGCTTTCTCGACTGTTTCCTGGTGGTGCATGCTCTGAGTGCTGTGTTCCTAAACCCTGCACTGGAAGCCAAGAAGAAATATCCTGTGGGTCGACGGAATCTTCCCCCTGCTAATGCATACACCAAACTTCTACATCACCGGTCCTCTGGGTCCCCTCTCATCTTGACAAGCATGGTCCCTGGAACACAGGAGCTGGATCCAAGTGACCCCGACAGTCCAGTAGTCCTCTGTCCAAATTTGGTGGAGGTAAGTCCTTGCCTCCCCACGCCAGACAGTAATCCTGTGTGCTGCGTGATCTGCAGCTGCTAGGGCTTCTGTGCACTTTTGCAAGGAATCCTTCGTGCACAGCATAGCCATGTCCCCAGCACTCCGTCCTGCATTGCTCAACTCGCTGAGTTGACCACCGACTTCTGTTGTGTTGAGATGACTGCCGTGCTCAGATTTCTTGAACACTTGTTCAAGTGCTTCTGCGGGTGTTGCCTGCTTTTGTGTGGACTCTCTGTGCTGCTGAGCGCCCTCTCTGTCTCCTCATCCAAGGGGCAACCTCCTGGTCCTTCCTGGGCCCGGGCAGCACCCATTATCTTCAACTGTGACTCTTGCAGCTAGCAAGGCTTGTGTGATGGCTGGAACCTGTTCGCCCGCACTCGGACTTCGCTTGTGCTGACGCTGCCACTGGTGACCACAGGCAGCCCGGCTTCCCATCCCGTGATTGGCTGGACGATCGGGAGTGGCGGGATGTCAGGAAGTTAAAACCGCCGCTGCCCGAACGTACGGCGTTCGGTGGTTGTGAGGAAGGAGTTGGAGGCGAGAGAGGAACCGTGAACCATTCCTCGAAGGAGGAGTCTGGAGAAAGCAAGGCAGACGACAAAAGCAGAGAATGGAGCCCAAGTAGGAGCCGGAGACAGCGGGAACATTTGTATACTGGAGGAGACGGCTGGAGACGATTGCCGGAAGCCCCGATACCCAGCAACCGGGAGGACGAGCCGCTGCATCCCGCCACGCTTCTGGAGAAGCGTGGCAGTACAGGTGCGTGGGACCACGTCCCTGAACCCGAGTGAGAGATTTGAATGAAGAGGGGGGGGAGGAAAGTGATAAGAGAAAGAGAGAGAGAGAGCGACAGACAAGGGGCACGAGCACAACACAAAAGGGGGGAGGGGGGAAAAAGGAACGGAATCGAACTGGGGTTGACATAGAACTTACCACTGAACACCGTAGAGCACAATAACCAGAATAGGCCACCGAAGGCACCGCGCACAGGATAATGAGCACTGCAGAGGAATAACAAGACAGGAAGCACATACGTTAAAAGTAAGAACCACCCGGAGAAATGTACCCGTGAAAAGAACAGTGAGATAGGAAAGAAACATAAAGAAGACTTAAAAGTAATGAGCAAATAGACAAGAGTACCTAGTCCACTTACCAATATTGTTCTCTTCTCTCCACATGTGCCTTCCCGGGAACACCCTACGGAAAGGGAACAGAAAAGAGAAGAGTGAAGACCAGACCACGAATAACACCCCACCACCCTATACCCAGAATTCAAAGACAAACAAATACCTACCTGCTCATTTTCACATAAATTACTCCAAATAAAACGTCCTTGTTGTCACAACTGGAACTCTGTCAGAGTGTTTCACTTTCTGTGTGGAAACAACATCCTCCAGCACGCTGTGGGACATAATCTGCCCAAAGGAGAGGTTCCTGGCACCTTCCGTTGTTGCAGAATCTTTGGCTTCTTCCACCCAGAGGCAGCCCTTTTGCACCTTCATCTGTGGTTTAGTGGGCTCCTGCCCCCCCCCCCCGGACACTTGCGTAACTCTTGGACTTGGTCCCCTCTCTTTACAGGTCCTCAGGTCCAGGAATTGGTCTTCAGTGCTTTGCAGTCAGTTGTTGCCTTTGCAGAATCCCCTATCTCGACTTTACTGTCTCTCTGGGGTAGTAGGGTAACTTTACTCCTACTTTTCAGGGTCTTGGGATGGGGTATCTTGGACACCCTTAGTGTTTCCTTACACTCTCAGCGACCCTCTACACACTACACTAGGCCTGGTGTCTATTAGTGGCTCGCATTCCACTTTTGAAGTACATGGTTTTTGTTGCCCCTAGGCCTATTGTCTCCTATTGCATCCTATTGTATTCTACAGTGTTTGCACTACTTTTCTAACTGTTTACTTACCCGATTTTGGTTTGGGCATATTGTCACTAAAATAAAGTACCTTTACTTTTTAGTAACTCTGAGTATTGTGTTTCTTATGATATAGTGCTATATGATATAAGTGGTATAGTAGGAGCTTTGCATGTCTCATGGTTCAGCGTAAGGTGCTCTGCTATAGCTACCTCTATCAGCCTAAGCTGCTAGAACACTACTAATCTACTAATAAGGGATAACTGGACCTGGCACAAGGTGTAAGTACCATCAGGTACCCACTATAGGCCAGGCCGCCCTCCTACATGAAGTGTAGATGGTGACCCAGTTGCTTAAGGTGAAGATGGGGTCCAGTGTGCATCCTGCAATGTGTGTGGGTACGGAGACCAGCTGTCGTAGGCTGAGGGTGATGATGTTGTCGAGTAGAGCGGTGGAGTTTGGATCAGCACGGTCCTCGAGGTGAAAATTCAGGTTGCCAAGGAGGAGCTAGTCATTTGACGCCAAGTCCTGGGGGGTAGCAATGTCCACAACGTCGTCTATGAAAGCTGGGCGTGGGCCGGGTGGCCTGTACATCAGGGTGCCACAGTTGGAGGAGCTGTGGTTGGAGTGGACCAGGAAGTGAAAGTGTTCCATGGTGGTGCATTGTTCTTCTGAGACGGGCTTGACACGAAGTGAGGACTTGTGTACGATGGCAAGTCCTCCGCCCAGGCGGAAGGGCTGGTCCCTCTTTAGGATGCTGTATCCGTTGGGAACGGCGATGGTGATGGTAAGGAAGGCGGTGTCCAGTCGGGCAGTGTTGATCAAATCCCAGAGTTCAGTGGCATGCTTATGGAGGGAATGGATGTTCAGGAGCAAGCAGTTTGTGGGGTTGTTGAGGTTTTTTGTATCTCTGTGTGCAGAGAGTACCTTCAGCTTGTCGAGGCTGGCGCTGAAGTTGCAGTTCCTGTAGGTGAAAGGTCCGTGGATGTCCTTGGGGTAGATGATGCAGCAGTTGCTGAGACATCCAGTGTTGAGGTGGAGGATGGTCTCTGTGTCATAACGGATGCAGGTCAGGGGGTGGCTTAATGGAGATCCAGGGTTCCTGGTCCTGGGCACAGATGGGCACAGTCGGGCTTTCCTTTGGTGCACCTTCGGCCCTCAGTGGCACTCCTGATGTGCGTGGCCGCCATTAAGAAGGGAAGGCGGGTTGAGGAGCAATCAGCTGGGAGGTGGGAGGGCGGGGGTAGGAGGACAGGAAAGGTGCTTCACGGTGAATGGGGCAAATGAAAGGAGGGAAGAAAGGAAAAGAAAAAGGAAAAACAAGTGAAAAAGAAAAGAAAAACGAGTGAAAAAAGGCAGAAAAAGCAAGAGTGACAAAGCAATAGAGAGAAATACTTACTTGTGATGGCCACTAGACCACCGGGGATGAGGCACAGGGATGAGCCTGAGGGTGGCGGAGGGCTTCGTTCCTTCTGCATGTTTTTGATTACACTGGCTAGAGTGCTACCACCTCAGAGGGCAGAAGACACAGGGAGGCAGCTTGAGAGTGTCAGCCTTGCATCTTATCTGATGACCTACTTCTTGCAAATTATAGCCCATATTTATGGGAAATGGCACACATCTGCTCTAACGCAGTTGTGCGTCATTCTATTTAGTGCGAGCTAATGCCATTCCATAGCGCCAGCCATGCGCCATATATTGAAGTAATGATGCACGATGGTGCTATGGAATGACTAGTGTAGAAAAAAAAAGACCCTTGCCGGGGGTGGTGGCGTTAGGGGGAATGGCACTAGTGGGTCAGAAATTACATTAGGCTCGTTAGCAGCAAAAATTCTGCCGCTAATCAGCCTAACATCATTTTCTGATGCACAAGCAGCCAAAAAAGGACTCCTGTCTAAGTTTCGACAGGAGTCATGCCCACCACCCCAATGGCCACCACGGATGACCAGTGTCCACTGGGCAAGCCCTACATACCCAGTGCCAAGCAGGGGGTGTAGGAGGCTGGACTGGCTTGTAGTGAGTACCAAGGGGTACTTGCACCTTGCACCAGGCCCAGTTATCCCTTATTAGTGTATAGGGTGTCTAGCAGCTTAGGCTGATAGATAATGGTAGCTTAGCAAAGCAGCTCAGGCTGAACTAGGAGACGTGTGAAGCTACTACAGTACCACTTAGTGTCATATGCACAATATCATAAGAAAACACAATACACAGTTATACTAAAAATAAAGGTACTTTATTTTTATGACAATATGCCAAAGTATCTTAGAGTGTACCCTCAGTGAGAGGATAGGAAATATACACAAGATATATATACACAATAGCAAAAATATGCAGTATAGTCTTAGAAAACAGTGCAAACAATGTATAGTTACAATAGGATGCAATGGGGAAACATAGGGATAGGGGCAACACAAACCATATACTCCAGAAGTGGAATGCGAACCACGAATGGACCCCAAACCTATGTGACCTGGTAGAGGGTCGCTGGGACTATTAGAAAATAGTGAGAGTTAGCAAAATAACCCACCCCAAGACCCTGAAAAGTGAGTGCAAAGTGCACCAAAGTTCCCCTAAGGACAAAATAGTCGTGTTAGAGGGAGAATGCAAGGAAAACACAAATCAGCAATGCAACAACGATGGATTCCTGACTGAGGGTACTTGTGGAACAAGGGGACCAAGTCCAAAAGTCACAAGCAGCTCGGAGATGGGCAGATGCCCAAGAAATGCCAGCGGTTGGTGCAAAGAAGCTCTTACTAGGCTGAAGAACTGTGAATACTGCAGGAACGACAAGGGCTAGAGACTTCCCCTTTGGAGGATGGATCCCCCACGCCTTGGAGAGTCGTGCAGAAGTGTTTTCCTGCCGGATAGACGCCAACAAGCCTTGCTACACGCAAATCGTGCGTTTGGCGTTTTTGGACGCTGCTGGGGCCCAGGAGGGACCAGGAGGTCGCAAATTGGACCTGCAGAGAGAGGGGACGTCGAGCAAGACAAAGAGCCCTCACTGAAGCAGGTAGCACCCGGAGAAGTGCCAGAAACAGGCACTACGAGGATGCGTGAAACGGTGCTCGCCGAAGTTGCACAAAGGAGTCCCACGTCGCCGGAGACCAACTTAGAAAGTCGTGCAATGCAGGTTAGAGTGCCGTGGACCCAGGCTTGGCTGTGCACACAGGATTTCCGCCGGAAGTGCACAGGGGCCGGAGAAGCTTGCAAAGTCGCGGTTCCCAGCAATGCAGCCCAGCGAGGTGAGGCAAGGACTTACCTCCACCAAACTTGGGCTGAAGAGTCACTGGACTGTGGGGGTCACTTGGACGGTGTCGCTGGATTCGAGGGACCTCGCTCGTCGTGCTGAGAGGAGACCCAAGGGACCGGAGATGCAGCTTTTTGGTGCCTGCGGTTGCAGGGGGAAGATTCCGTCGACCCACGGGAGATTTCTTCGGAGCTTCTGGTGCAGAGAGGAGGCAGACTACCCCCACAGCATGCACAAGCAGGAAAACAGTCGAGAAGGCGGCAGGATCAGCGTTACAGAGTTGCAGTAGTCGTCTTTGCTACTATGTTGCAGGTTTGCAGGCTTCCAGCGCGGTCAGCGGTCGATTCCTTATCAGAAGGTGAAGAGGGAGATGCAGAGGAACTCGGCTGAGCTCATGCATTCGTTATCTAAAGTTTCCCCAGAGACAGAGACCCTAAATAGCCAGAAAAGAGGGTTTGGCTACCTAGGAGAGAGGAAAGGCTACTAACACCTGAAGGAGCCTATCACAAGGAGTCTCTGACGTCACCTGGTGGCACTGGCCACTCAGAGCAGTCCAGTGTGCCAGCAGCACCTCTGTTTCCAAGATGGCAGAGGTCTGGAGCACACTGGAGGAGCTCTGGACACCTCCCAGGGGAGGTGCAGGTCAGGGGAGTGGTCACTCCCCTTTCCTTTGTCCAGTTTCGCGCCAGAGCAGGGGCTAAGGGGTCCCTGAACCGGTGTAGACTGGCTTATGCAGAATTGGGCACCTCTGTGCCCAACAAAGCATTTCCAGAGGCTGGGGGAGGCTACTCCTCCCCTGCCTTCACACCATTTTCCAAAGGGAGAGGGTGTCACACCCTCTCTCAGAGGAAGTTCTTTGTTCTGCCATCCTGGGCCAGGCCTGGCTGGACCCCAGGAGGGCAGATGCCTGTCTGAGGGTTTGGCAGCAGCAGCAGCTGCAGAGAAACCCCAGGAAGGGCAGTCTGGCAGTACCAGGGTCTGTGCTACAGACCACTGGGATCATAGAATTGTACCAACAATGCCAGGATGGCATAGAGGGGGCAATTCCATGATCATAGACATGTTACATGGCCATATTCGGAGTTACCATGGTGAAGCTACATATAGGTAGTGACCTATATGTAGTGCACGCGTGTAATGGTGTCCCCGCACTCACAAAGTTCAGTGAATTGGCTCTGAACAATGTGGGGGCACCTTGGCTAGTGCCAGGGTGCCCTCACACTAAGTAACTTTGCACCTAACATTTACCAGGTAAAGGTTAGACATATAGGTGACTTATAAGTTACTTAAGTGCAGTGTAAAATGGCTGTGAAATAACGTGGACGTTATTTCACTCAGGCTGCAGTGGCAGGCCTGTGTAAGAATTGTCAGAGCTCCCTATGGGTGGCAAAAGAAATGCTGCAGCCCATAGGGATCTCCTGGAACCCCAATACCCTGGGTACCTCAGTACCATATACTAGGGAATTATAAGGGTGTTCCAGTAAGCCAATGTAAATTGGTAAAAATGGTCACTAGCCTGTTAGTGACAATTTGAAAGTAATGAGAGAGCATAACCACTGAGGTTCTGGTTAGCAGAGCCTCAGTGAGACAGTTAGGCACCACACAGGGAACATATACATGCACACCTATGAGCACTGGGGCCCTGTGTGACAGGGTCCCAGTGACACATACATATAGGCCACAAACCTATGAGCACTGGGGTCCTGACCAGCAGGACCCCAGTGACACATAACAAACATACTGAAAACCTAGTGTTTTCACTATGAGCACTGAGGCCTGGCTATCAGGATCCCAGTGAGACAGTGAAAACAGTGACAAACACCCTGACATACACTCACAAACAGGCCAAAAGTGGGGGTAACAAGGCTAGAAAGAGGCTACCTTCTCACACAACCCCCCCCCAAACGAAGGACAATAAGGCTAACCTTGGCCAGTTGAGACTTTATTGTCTAAGTGGTGATAAGTAGAGAGTAGCTCTGCAATAGACTGGTTACTCCCTTTATCATCCACTATATGGTTACTTCCCTGTGGGGATGTAAACCACCCTGTTTGAAGTTTTTTAGCTAAGCAACAATGTGAAGATGTATTTTCAGAGTTTCTATCAGTAAGTTTTAGTTTAGAGCAGTGGGAATTGTCCACTGAACCTATTTGTAGTGATGGAAATGCCAGACAGGGATGCTGTCTCAGAAAAGCCATAGCTGGGCAAAAACTTTGTCCATCTGGCTGGAAGAGAGAACAGGGATGCTGTTTCTCTTGAGTTGGAGCAGGGCAGGGATGCTGTCCTATCAGCTCCACACTAGGGCAGGGATGCTGTCCTAAGTGTTGTGAGGCAGTGCAGAGTTTCTGCACTAAAGTTTCTCTGGGAGGGTTGGAGGGATGCTCCATGTTAACTAAAATGGTGCTCTTTTTCTCACCAATGTTAGTTATCCCACAGAGAGGTACTTCCACCTCAGGGAGTCCAGCTTTGCCAGCTGATGATTCCCTTGGAACAGGTGCCACCCCAGGAGAGGTTTCTCCCACCACAGGAATAGTATCCTGAATGGTAGGGTGGTTAGGGGATACTGTGATACCCTTTTTACCTGTTGATGGAGAGGGATCCTGAGTTTTCAGGCCTTCTCTCCTTTGCTTTTTTATTTCACTTGAAATGAGAGGGAACAATTCCTCAGGGATGCCCAGCATGGCTGCATGGGCATAAAACTCTACATCAGCCCAACCTGAGGCCTCTAGGTCATTACCTAAGAGACAGTCTACAGGTAAGCTAGGTGATACCACCACCTGCTTAGGGCCAGTAACTCCACCCCAACTAAACTGAATTATAGCTAAGGGAAGAAACTTAGTGGAGTTATGGACATCAATAATCTTATACTGTTGTCCAATGATGTGTTGTTCAGGAGGCACTAGGTTTTCAGTCACCAAAGTGAAACTGGCACCTGTGTCCCTGTAGGCCAAGGCCTCAACACCATTTATTGAAACTGTCTGCCTGTACTTATCCATTGTAAGGGGACAAGCAGCCAGTGTGGCAAGGCCAATGCCACTAGGTGTGACAGAAACTGTCTTGGGACTGATGACATCAGTTTCCACTATGGACCCATAAGTGAACCCAACTACACCCTTTGCTTGACTGTTGCCAGCAGTCCCACCACTAGTACCACTACTGCTAGGGGCACTAGAGCTTGATGTATTAGTGGTGGTAGGCTCAGGGGGTTTACCTGGACAGGACTTATCCCCTGGCCTATGGCCTCTGTTTTTACACACAAAGCACCAAGGCTTTTTAATGTGTGCAGGTTGGGAAGAAGAGGAAGAATTTGTTTTATCCCCACCCTCTGAAGAGTGTTTAAGATTTGAAGTGGGATCTTTGGTTTTACCCTTATCCCCATGCTTATCTTGAGATTTTTCACCATCTTTCTTTTTATTGCCATCTTTGTCACCCCCTGTATGAACTTTTCTGTTCACCCTTGTTCTGACCCATTTGTCTGCCTTCTTTCCCAATTCTTGGGGAGAGGTCAGATCAGAGTCTACCAGGTACTGGTGCAACAAATCAGACACACAATTATTAAGTATATGCTCTCTCAGGATTGTGTTATACAGGCTTTCATAATCAGTAACTTTACTGCCATGTAACCACCCCTCCAAGGCCTCCACTGAATGGTCAATGAAATCAACCCAGTCTTGTGAAGACTCCTTTTTGGTCTCTCTGAACTTTATCCTGTACTGTTCAGTGGTTAAGCCATAACCATCCAGGAGTGCATTCTTAAGAACTGTAAAATTATTGGCATCATTTTCTTTCACAGTAAGGAGCCTATCCCTACCTTTTCCACTAAATGATAGCCATAGGATAGCAGCCCACTGCCTTTGAGGGACATCCTGTACAACACAGGCCCTCTCAAGTGCAGCAAACCACTTGTTAATGTCATCCCCCTCCTTATAAGGGGGAACTATCTTGTGCAGATTCCTGGAATCATGCTCTTTTGCAGGATGACTATGGGGAATACTGCTGCTGCCACCATGGGTATCTAAACCCAACTTCTGTCTTTCCTTCTCTAATTCTAAAGACTGTCTATCCAAATCCAGCTGTTGCTTCTTGAGCTTCAGTCTGGTTTGTTCCACTCTCAATCTATTGAGCTCCCTTTCTAACAATCTGTCATTAGGGTGGGTGGGAGGGACATTTCTAGATACAGAGGTATGATGGGAATGAACAGAAGGAGACCTGTCCCTTACAGAGGGCACCCTAACAGCTTGGCTACCAGTATAATGTGAGAGCACACCATTAGTATGGTGTGATTCAACCTCTGTACCAACTATGCTAGACTGTCTAGTAATGGGCAGGCTGAGAAGTTTCTTTCCTGAACCTTTTCCTGGGGGAGTCCCTGGATCAGATTGAGAACCATTAGCTACTTTTTCTACAGATTGGGCACTTATGGCCTTATCCTGTACTCTAAGCATATGAATTAACAGTTCTAAAGAAGGATTCTTCCCTACACTCAAACCTCTCTCTATGCAGAGACTCCTTGCTCCTTTCCAGCTAAGGTGATCATATGCAAGTTTGGACAGTTCAACATTTTTTCCTGTGCCAGACATTTTTTTGAGAGAGTTAAAGTGATAGAAAAAGAGAAAAAAAAGTTTTCAGAACTTTTTGGAAAGACAGAAAAAACTTTTTAAACTTTTAAGAACTTTTTGAAAGTTTAGAAGTACTTTTCAGCACTTAGAAAAGAGTGAAAAGAGGAAATGCAAAACTTTTTGGCTATGTGTATATACACTGACCTTGTTTTGTATATTTTTCTCTTATGAAAAGTACAATGACAAGAGTGGTAAGTAGTCTCAAGCACTTATCCCACCACTGCACAACCAATGTAGGAGGCTGGACTGGCTTGTAGTGAGTACCAAGGGGTACTTGCACCTTGCACCAGGCCCAGTTATCCCTTATTAGTGTATAGGGTGTCTAGCAGCTTAGGCTGATAGATAATGGTAGCTTAGCAAAGCAGCTCAGGCTGAACTAGGAGACGTGTGAAGCTACTACAGTACCACTTAGTGTCATATGCACAATATCATAAGAAAACACAATACACAGTTATACTAAAAATAAAGGTACTTTATTTTTATGACAATATGCCAAAGTATCTTAGAGTGTACCCTCAGTGAGAGGATAGGAAATATACACAAGATATATATACACAATAGCAAAAATATGCAGTATAGTCTTAGAAAACAGTGCAAACAATGTATAGTTACAATAGGATGCAATGGGGAAACATAGGGATAGGGGCAACACAAACCATATACTCCAGAAGTGGAATGCGAACCACGAATGGACCCCAAACCTATGTGACCTGGTAGAGGGTCGCTGGGACTATTAGAAAATAGTGAGAGTTAGCAAAATAACCCACCCCAAGACCCTGAAAAGTGAGTGCAAAGTGCACCAAAGTTCCCCTAAGGACAAAATAGTCGTGTTAGAGGGAGAATGCAAGGAAAACACAAATCAGCAATGCAACAACGATGGATTCCTGACTGAGGGTACCTGTGGAACAAGGGGACCAAGTCCAAAAGTCACAAGCAGCTCGGAGATGGGCAGATGCCCAAGAAATGCCAGCGGTTGGTGCAAAGAAGCTCTTACTAGGCTGAAGAACTGTGAATACTGCAGGAACGACAAGGGCTAGAGACTTCCCCTTTGGAGGATGGATCCCCCACGCCTTGGAGAGTCGTGCAGAAGTGTTTTCCTGCCGGATAGACGCCAACAAGCCTTGCTACACGCAAATCGTGCGTTTGGCGTTTTTGGACGCTGCTGGGGCCCAGGAGGGACCAGGAGGTCGCAAATTGGACCTGCAGAGAGAGGGGACGTCGAGCAAGACAAAGAGCCCTCACTGAAGCAGGTAGCACCCGGAGAAGTGCCAGAAACAGGCACTACGAGGATGCGTGAAACGGTGCTCGCCGAAGTTGCACAAAGGAGTCCCACGTCGCCGGAGACCAACTTAGAAAGTCGTGCAATGCAGGTTAGAGTGCCGTGGACCCAGGCTTGGCTGTGCACACAGGATTTCCGCCGGAAGTGCACAGGGGCCGGAGAAGCTTGCAAAGTCGCGGTTCCTAGCAATGCAGCCCAGCGAGGTGAGGCAAGGACTTACCTCCACCAAACTTGGGCTGAAGAGTCACTGGACTGTGGGGGTCACTTGGACGGTGTCGCTGGATTCGAGGGACCTCGCTCGTCGTGCTGAGAGGAGACCCAAGGGACCGGAGATGCAGCTTTTTGGTGCCTGCGGTTGCAGGGGGAAGATTCCGTAGACCCACGGGAGATTTCTTCGGAGCTTCTGGTGCAGAGAGGAGGCAGACTACCCCCACAGCATGCACAAGCAGGAAAACAGTCGAGAAGGCGGCAGGATCAGCGTTACAGAGTTGCAGTAGTCGTCTTTGCTACTATGTTGCAGGTTTGCAGGCTTCCAGCGCGGTCAGCGGTCGATTCCTTATCAGAAGGTGAAGAGGGAGATGCAGAGGAACTCGGCTGAGCTCATGCATTCGTTATCTAAAGTTTCCCCAGAGACAGAGACCCTAAATAGCCAGAAAAGAGGGTTTGGCTACCTAGGAGAGAGGAAAGGCTACTAACACCTGAAGGAGCCTATCACAAGGAGTCTCTGACGTCACCTGGTGGCACTGGCCACTCAGAGCAGTCCAGTGTGCCAGCAGCACCTCTGTTTCCAAGATGGCAGAGGTCTGGAGCACACTGGAGGAGCTCTGGACACCTCCCAGGGGAGGTGCAGGTCAGGGGAGTGGTCACTCCCCTTTCCTTTGTCCAGTTTCGCGCCAGAGCAGGGGCTAAGGGGTCCCTGAACCGGTGTAGACTGGCTTATGCAGAATTGGGCACCTCTGTGCCCAACAAAGCATTTCCAGAGGCTGGGGGAGGCTACTCCTCCCCTGCCTTCACACCATTTTCCAAAGGGAGAGGGTGTCACACCCTCTCTCAGAGGAAGTTCTTTGTTCTGCCATCCTGGGCCAGGCCTGGCTGGACCCCAGGAGGGCAGATGCCTGTCTGAGGGTTTGGCAGCAGCAGCAGCTGCAGAGAAACCCCAGGAAGGGCAGTCTGGCAGTACCAGGGTCTGTGCTACAGACCACTGGGATCATAGAATTGTACCAACAATGCCAGGATGGCATAGAGGGGGCAATTCCATGATCATAGACATGTTACATGGCCATATTCGGAGTTACCATGGTGAAGCTACATATAGGTAGTGACCTATATGTAGTGCACGCGTGTAATGGTGTCCCCGCACTCACAAAGTTCAGTGAATTGGCTCTGAACAATGTGGGGGCACCTTGGCTAGTGCCAGGGTGCCCTCACACTAAGTAACTTTGCACCTAACATTTACCAGGTAAAGGTTAGACATATAGGTGACTTATAAGTTACTTAAGTGCAGTGTAAAATGGCTGTGAAATAACGTGGACGTTATTTCACTCAGGCTGCAGTGGCAGGCCTGTGTAAGAATTGTCAGAGCTCCCTATGGGTGGCAAAAGAAATGCTGCAGCCCATAGGGATCTCCTGGAACCCCAATACCCTGGGTACCTCAGTACCATATACTAGGGAATTATAAGGGTGTTCCAGTAAGCCAATGTAAATTGGTAAAAATGGTCACTAGCCTGTTAGTGACAATTTGAAAGTAATGAGAGAGCATAACCACTGAGGTTCTGGTTAGCAGAGCCTCAGTGAGACAGTTAGGCACCACACAGGGAACATATACATGCACACCTATGAGCACTGGGGCCCTGTGTGACAGGGTCCCAGTGACACATACATATAGGCCACAAACCTATGAGCACTGGGGTCCTGACCAGCAGGACCCCAGTGACACATAACAAACATACTGAAAACCTAGTGTTTTCACTATGAGCACTGAGGCCTGGCTATCAGGATCCCAGTGAGACAGTGAAAACAGTGACAAACACCCTGACATACACTCACAAACAGGCCAAAAGTGGGGGTAACAAGGCTAGAAAGAGGCTACCTTCTCACAGGGGGGCCCATGTAAGGGGCCCCCAGTGGCACACCACACACATACATTTACCTGCAACTTACCTAGGATGGGCCCCCTCCTCCTGTGGTGACCCTGAGCTTTGGGTGGTGGTATTACTGGGGCTTGGTGTGGGCATCTTTGTGCCCATACCATGGTGTTCCACCATAGAAATGGGCATACCTGCACTCTAACGTCTGGTCTGACCCAGGTGTTAAGTAATGGTGCTTACCGGGCTTAGCGCCATCATTCATGTCCGCCTCCTCCTTGCGCGTTGTATCTGCGCTGGAAGGTACAGATGGTGCTAGGGAGTTAGCATTGTGTTTAGAACGGGAATGCCTACCTTGCATCTCATTGACACCAGGTGGGTTTGCGCATCCTTAACATTGCGCTAACGCCAATATTTTGGCGCTGGACGGGTCTAGCGTCAAAATATAAATATGGAGTTAGGTTAGCTCCATTTTAGCGCCAAAATAAATGGTGCTAAAGCAATGCTAACCATCCATAAATGTGGGCCCATATGTTTGTTGGGGTGGTTGAGATGCGATATTATTTCATAGTGTTTCCACGTATTTGATATTTAACAGTGGGGGTATGCAGCAGGAACTGCAGGCTTTCAATTTGACTGTTTTACAAAGGGGCGGGTTGGCAACACTGCCAATGGGGTGGGGGAAGTTGGGAATAGATGTTGACTTCCTAGTTGAACTGTTGTTTGGGAAACTGCCAATGCTCTTGTGTTACAGATATCTGCGAGAGGTAATGAGCAGATCCATGCGTGGGGAGTGCTACTGGGGTTGACTGTGGAGGGTGAAGTATCTCCAAGCTTCATGTTTTCCACAGTGACCAAATTCATTACCTGAAATGTGCGGGGAATTGCCCATTATAAGAAGCATAGACTGGTCCATGCATATCTAAACTGGTACAAGGTCGCTATTGCATTCTTACAGGATACTCATGTATGGGGCGACTGAATTCCCAGCTTACGTAAAGGATGGAGAGGCCATATCTAAGCCACCTCCTATTCTGGAGATGCCCTGGGGTACTTATTTGGGTAGCCCCAGGAATGCCATTTTACCACCAGCATGACATTGTACACCCTTGATGGTTAAAAAATGTGATTAATGTCTATGCCCCAAGTGTAGATTGCCCAGACTTCTTCCCAAGGGTGATGCCTCCCGGGGCACCATACTTAGGCACTGCTGTATGACAATTGAAATTGCACTTTAAATGAGCTGATCGATTGTGATCCACCCAAGCTTCACACTAAGCCTCGATTTACTGCAACACTCCAAGATATCTTCGGTAGCCTGCATCTAAGCGGCGTGCGGCGTGAGCATCATTCCGAACAAAAACTATACTCCTTTTACACGCTGGCGGCAGCCACATATAGTTGATTACACTATTGGTTTATTTTCCCTGAATTGGTGCCACATGTCGTCGATGTTACCTACCTGATGTGCTACCTCTCTGATCGTTCCCTGGTCCTGATGAGTTTTAGGGGTGGATCTGGC
Organism: Pleurodeles waltl; assembly: GCF_031143425.1. NCBI lineage: Eukaryota > Metazoa > Chordata > Amphibia > Caudata > Salamandridae > Pleurodeles > Pleurodeles waltl. The sequence goes on from NC_090446.1 coordinate 1,537,115,973, forward strand.
TGCCCGAAGAGTCCATTATGGCTGACTCACCATTTGCGAAGATGGTCCAGGATGCATTGGCATATTTCTTTCAGGATAATTGAAGAACAGCAAGACCCTAGAATGGGAGGTTCTGAAAGTGGTCTATGGGGGGTGTGTATCAAAACATCCTATGGGGTCCGGCACCAGCTAGAGCGTGACATTAGAACCTGGGAGAAGGAATTAGGAACAGTGGAGGTGACCCTCCCCACTCATCCCAGTAAATTGCTTGCTTGGTGTGCGGTGAGGACTGAACTGTTGGAGGACGGGTGTAGGTTAGAGAAGCATGATTACAAGCTGTTCCAACAGCGATTACACATGGAGGGCGCTAGGACTGCGTCACTGCTAGCCCGATTGGTCCGATGGGAATCTCCTGAGACAACCATCTTCTCTACGCCTACAGCCCAGAATGCCAGGGTTTAAGCACAGCAGGCAGTCAATGAGGTGTTTTAAGAGCACCTCAGTGAGGTGTACATTCAGCAGCTATGCCTGTCTACAGAGGCTATGGACGGGTTCTTATCGGAGGTGCAGCTTCCAAGCCTCAACCAACACTCTAGGGATTTACTGGAACCCCATCTCTCCAAATAGGAGATGCTGGCTGTGATTTGGCACCTCAAACCTGCAGGGACCCGGGGCAGTGATGGGCTCCTAGAGGAAATCTCCTACAGGTATGCCAGAGACCTGTCTGATCAGCTACTGGAGGTCTATTGTGAAGCCTTACAAGCCGTCTCTCTGCCACCCTCCATGCGGGAAGCGATGGTGGTCATGATACTGAAACTGGACAGGGATCCGAAGTAAGCCGCAGCCGATCATCCAATATTGCTTCTTAACCTGGATGTGAAAATCCTCAGTGGCTTGTTGTTGGCTTGTTTGCTCCCGCATATGGCTCCCTTGATACACCCGGACCAGTCAGGTTTTATCCTGAGGCACAGTACTGTACATAACCTGTGCCTCCTGGCCCATGTATACCATGTCCCACAGCTCCTAGCAAATGAAAAGAGCTGGCACTCCTCGACTCCCTTAACTGGGCATAATTGTGGAGGGTGTTGTGTAAGGTGGGTATGGGCCCTAGACTTACCCGCTGGATCCATCTCCTTTATATTAACCTATGTGCCCACATGCGGTCAGGAGAATTGGTGTCAGAACCCTTTTGTCTGAGCAGGGGCACGTTCAGGCATGGCAATGATACTGACACAGGTGATGGAACCATAGGCATAGTGTTGGAGGGAGACCAACCATATAGTTTCCCTCTACGCTGATGACTAGCTAGTGTACTTGCGCCAGCCAACTTATTTGGTGCCTATCCTACTTGATCTTATGCAGACATTTGGGGAGGTCTCAGGTCTATGCATTAATACTAACAAACCCACACTGTTTCCCATGGCACATCTAGTGGGAGCCCCAGGAGATCCGTTAGCCCCAGTAGGTGTCTCCTGGGTACTGAACAGAGTCAGGTTTTGGGGAATACATTCAATCCACGCTGCCCCTGCACACCAAAATCACAATATGGGTAGGGTGGTGTAGGAATTGCAGGCCTTCATTTGGTTCTGGCGGGAATTGCCACTGTCCCTTATAGGCAGAATTGCTATTGTGAAAATTATCATGTTACTTCAATGCTTGTATGTTGTTCAACATACGCAGTACAACATCCTTTGCCACCTTTTTCAAACCTTAGACAAGCTAACAACTGATTTGCTATGGGAGTCCAGGGTCAGAAAGTTTAAACTTACTACCCTCCACTGTATGTGGGGTCCGGGGGGATTGGAAGTTCCATGTTTGGAGCTCTACTACATGAAGGCACAGCTGCAGCATGCGGTTCACTCGCTTGATGCAAACGGTAATTGAAAAAAGAGGCTGCTCCGTAGTACACATGGAGAAAGACCCTTACCGGTCCTCCTCATACATGGACTGTGGAACCCCCGGGAGATGCCTTAAGTTATCCACCTGGTGGCGGTGATATGGGAGGGAGGAGTTTGTCATGTCCTCTGACGTGCTGAATATGCTCCTGACATGCCCTTATGGGTAGTGCAGCCTTTTCTGTGGATTGCCCACTTCATGTCCGTGCAAAAATGGAGAGATGGGGGTTGGGATGTCATGCAGGATCTCTACCATGAACAACTTTTTATAACCAGAGAGGAGGCAATGGATGCTTTCTCCCTGGGAAAGGGGCAATATCTCCAATATATAAAGGTTTCAGGTACTGCCCGTGAAATTTGGCCCTCCTTTCCAGATAAGTCAATCAAATCTGTTACGCTGACCACTACACTGGAGGTGACCGAAGGGCTGCCATCTGATTATTCACTTGTACCAGGCCCTTTGGGAGGACTTACTGCACACAATGCTCCCTGTACAGGCAAAATGGGAGATGCTCATGGAGTGGCCCATGTCATCCAAGGACTGGAAGTGGGTATGTGAGGGAGTGTGGAGTGTCATCTCTAACACGCGTTTCAAACTTCTCCAGTACAATTTTGTTAATCAGACACTTCTCACCCCCCAAACATGGCACGCAATCTATGAGACTCGTCAAGTGGGCTGTCCATGATGTGTCACCCAAGTTTTCAGACTTTCTACATGTGGTTTGGACCTGTCACTCCCTATCCCCCTATTGCCATACAATTCTTGATAGTTTAAACAGAGCATCGAGATGAGACATTCAAATGGAAAACGATCTGATATCGCTGGCTTTGCTCCCCACACCAACAAAGAAACATCTCAGACACAGGTTCGTTCTTCTGGGGCTTGTTCTTTCCAAGAAGTGTGTTTGCATGGCATGGCTCACGCCAACGCCCACTAGTGCTACGGCCTGGTTGTGGGATGTTTTCGAATGGGCAGGTGCGTTGGAGGTACAGATGTGTCACACTTGTTAGGACGATAAACTAGAAGGTAATCTGAAAGCTTGGACAGCCATATTCTGATTTGCAAGTCACGTCAGGTCCATCTGCCGGTGTGGTGGGAGATGTGGGAGGCGGGGAGTTGATGAGTAAGTTTTGCGGTGGCCCATATCCCCGATGCAAGTACTATTAATGGGAACAGTCCAGCCCAAACTGCCAGGCCAGGTCCTCTCTGGACCAGAAACAAGCATCTTTGGAACAGTTTAAGGGTATCACCCTTTATCAGCCAGGCTAGCTTGAATCTGGAGGCATAGCAGGCACAGGACCCACGCCTGGGCCTACCCTACCCACTTTGGGCACAAATGCAAAAACAACAAATGATTGGCAGAATGCAGAACAAATCAAACATTAACCCCCAGTCAGAGGTCTCTTTTTAATCCATCAGTTTTCTTGCTTACCATGCCATTCCACTTTGAAACCCAGCCATAGGTAAATCAGTCTTGACCCTGTCCCCAATGGGAACAGTCCAGCCTGAGCTGCCAGGCCAAGTCCTCCCTGGACCAGAGACAAGCATCTTGGGACCGGTTTCAGGGTATCACCCTTCATCAGCCAGGCTAGCGTGAATCTGGTGGCATAGCAAGCATGGGACCCACGTTTGGGGATATCCTACCCACCTATGGCAACAAATGATAAAACAAGAGATGATGGATGAAATGCAGAACAAATCAAACATTCACCCCTGGGCACAGATCTGGGTTTAATCCATCAATTTTTTTGCTTGCCATGCCATTCCAGTTTGAACCCAGCCATATGCAAATCATTCTTGACCCTGTCCCCCGTGGGAGCAGTCTAGCCCGAACTGCCAGGCCAAATCCTCCCTGGACCAGAAACAAGCCTCTTGGGACCAGTTTCAGGTTATCACCCTTTATCAGCCAGGCTAGCTTGAATCTAGTGACATAGCAAGCATGGGACCCACGCCTGGGCATACCTTACCCACCTCGGGCAACAAATGAAAAAAGAACAGATGATGGATGGAATGCAGAACAAATCAAACATTCACCCCGAGTTACAGAGCTGGGTTTAATGCATCCGTTTTTTTGCTTGCCATGCCATTCTAGTTTGGAGGTTTACTGTTAGAGACGAAAAACGAAGATTTTGATTTTGCATTAGTGGTTTCATTCAGTCTTAAGTAGTTCTTACAAATCTGTGGTTGATCCGTGCTGCCACCACAAAGACACTGCAGATCCAAGGAAACAACAAAAAACACTTCTGATTGGTTGAAAACAGTCTTCACCTTCTTGAAAAGGAGGTTTTCACCTTTCCTTTTTTACCTGAGTGTGTTGTTCTGCTGGACATAGTTCATTTGGTGAGACCAAATTGATTTTTTGTAACATATGTTGGGTCTTTAGTATAACTGGTCCAGCAGTGGCTTTTGGAGAACCAACACAGAATCAGGAGCAGGAGGAAGAACAACATGCAGAAATCGATCTGAAAAAGAAATCATTTGTTTGGCAATTTTCCTCTCTGCCATCTATGATTGCAAAAATAGTGCAGTGCACAATCTACCAGAAGACATTGTCCAGAGGTACAGGGAAAATATACTCCCATGGCACATCAAGTATGTGGATATACATGTGCCCAATCTACCAAAAACCCTGAACAGAGCAGAAAAAGAAAGAGATGCAGCAATAGCATCTACGTTATCTGAAGGACCATTGCTTGCTCCCAGGTCCACCAGCAATGATCTAGGGACTTCCTGCAACTGTCCCGAAGATGCTGGATATGATTATGCAGCGCTGCAACTTAAGAAGTACGTAACCAATTTTGATAATTTTGGCCTTCAAAATTATATAAAAATCTGAAGTATTTTTATAAATTGGTCTTGAGTTATTCCTTTGATTGTGTGAGTCGCATGCGTTGCACTTAGCCTAACTGCTCAACCAAGCCACCTAAAAAACTGGAGTATTAGGTGATCTAGCTTTTGCCTCTGGAAACCAACGTGTGGTTGCCTGGACCTCCTACACAGTGTGCCTGGCTTGTACACTACATAGAGGGCCAGCCTCCTACAAGAAGTTACTGGGTCCAGTAGGGTTATCCAGGTAGCAGCCTACCCAAGCCCAAAAAATGCAGCCGTTCGCCATTGCAAGTGTGTCGATATTGGGACTTAGCCAAGCTCTGCTGGCCCATATGTGAAATCGACACCCAAAAGAGTCAAATACCCTTTTGATTGCCATTGGGATGAGATGCTTTAGTCGGCAAGGGGGGGCAGAAAGAATGTGCCCATTTTGGGTGGTGGGGTCACTGCCATGCCCATTCTGGGCAGCCCAACCCCTAAGAGTCCCTGGTGCCTATTGCCCCCATCTGCCTCCCCTCAATGGGGGCTGAAACAATAGGCCCATTTTTGGGGGGGACGGGGGTTGGGCCATTGTCATTCTCCCACCCCTACATGAATAAAAAACCCAAATCCCTGGTGACTAGCAGGCTTTCAGCCTCTGGGGGGGGCATATCAGGGGCTACTGCCCCCCAAACTGGGCTGAGGACTGCCCATGATGGGCCTGTTAATGCCCCCCTCCAAAAAACTACTGCTGTGCTTGTGGGCTTTCTGCCCCCCTGGAGGGTAGATCAGGGGCTATCACCCCCCTTCTGCTCCGGGGGGTAGAAAGACCAAATTATGCCCAAGAAAACTGGGGTAGCTAAAGCCCTTGCCCAAGGGGCCACTCCCCCTCCCTAGTGTTTAGTGGAGTGAATCTCTGTTTGGGGATCAACCTCCGTGGACGATCCTAAAGCTGGGGTCCACATGAGAAAGGTACCATTGGAAAGGGGATCTTTCACGTCTGGATCAGTGCTGAGGGGGCTGAGATAGCCCCATGAGCACTGATGCAGATAAAGTGAAATGAGTCGATCAACGCATTTGACTTTTGTTTTTTTTCAAGGTAATCATGACAGTGCGCTGCATGTTCCGAAAGTAATTTCCCGCAAAACAAAGAAGCAGCCTTAGGAGCTGGCGAAGTTCTCCTCCAGCTCCTGAGGCTGTTTCCTTGTAAAGGAAATCGCTCTGGTGCCCGCAACAGAGGGATTGCAAGTGCCAAGTTCATAGACAGCCGACGGCCATCTGACTCACATAAGCACTGCAGTGTCGGACTGCTCCCGGCCATCCAACGCACCGTACAAATTAAATACCACATTGAATGTTCAGTGTTTTCTAATTATTTGAAAATGTAGAATGATGAGATTCAACAAGAGGAGTCAATAGCAGCCAAGGTTATGAAAAATAGGTCACAAGGCGGATAGAGTTCCGGATCTCATATTCGCAATCTCTTTGGCTCGGCTTTTATTGAGAATGAGGCAGCTATTGCTATGAATGAGGTGCAGAATGCTATGGAACAAGTGAAGATTAACACCCATGTTTCTCTTCCAGAGGATCATCATTAATAGTCATAAGGTCCCACACGGGGACCCTGGAGCACATATAAACACACATGTATATATATTAAATGTATAGGTAAGGATAACAGTGTGTCCTGAATTTTCATACATATAAATATCATATACATGTACCTATGGGCCAGGTTGAGTCTTAAATCTACCTGTCCTGTAAAAAAATCTACTTGTACCTTTGGTGCCATGTAGTGCGGCGACAAATTATGGCAGCGATCTCATTATGTAAGAGCTCTGATGAAAGACTCTCTAATTATGCCGGGGCTACTACTATAGTAGGGCTTGAATATGTGCGATTTCAATCCTACTGTAGCAATGTCCGTATTTTGCCACCTTTCTGCAGATCTACATCCTGGGGCTGGAGGAAGTAGTACGTAATAGTTCCAGGTTTGGAATGCCTTTGAGTCTACAAACCTACTAACTTGCATGTTTTAAGGATTTTCACTAGCGCTCTTCTAATCTTTTCCCATAATGAGAAAGGTTGGAAATTTACTTCTGACAATGGCAGAAGTAGAAGTTCTTCCAGGGTTGGCAAAAAAGAGGTTGGAGGGAAAGTGAACTTGTAAATGCTCAATAGATTTTCACATGAGCAAACCTAGACATGTATATTTGCTCGGGCTAAAATACAGTTCACAAATATTTTCTAGGAGTACAATTTTCTGGTCTGCTTATGTAAGCTCTTGTTAATTCATGAAAGGCACTTATTCAAAGACGTATACCATGGGTGCACTTTTGTGACTTTCTTTAAATATTGGGTCCCTAATTAGGTCTGGAGTCAAAAAATACATTTTGTTTTTACTTAACTTCTACTTCTCTCTCTATCTGCTGGTTTTACTGTGAGTGATCGCCTTCTGCTCTTCCATATTGAGCATATTGGCACACAACGTAGTTTTGTTCAGTTCCAGGAACTACTGTGGCAATCAGTGGCGTAACAAAACAGGAGGGGGCCCCCCTGCAAAGAACATTGGCAGGAAGCAGCACACATAAAAAGAGGATAAAATGGGGAGGAATAAAGATATTTCTCCGCTTCGTATCACTCTTACACCAGCCCTGGGGTGGCGTAGGCTTTTGACGCTTTCCCAGGTTTACAAAACCTTGTAACTCTGGAAATACATCAAAATCCACGGTGTTACACAGGAATACCCACACAAGACCCGTGGAAACGCCTCCCTGACGTAAAGTAAGGCAACGTAGCAACCATATTCCATTCACGATAAAGTGCCACTCAGAGTGTCACACACATACCCTTAACATGTCACCCATAAGTATATGTAATAACCGGAAATGTCACCCATAAGTATACATAATAACTGAAAATGTCATCCATAAGTATACATAATACCCTGGAATGTCAACCATAGGTATACGTAATAACCGGAAATGTCACCCGTAAGTATGCGTAATAACTGGAAATGCCACCCATAAGTATATGTAATACCCGGAAATATCACACATAAGCAAACTGAAAACTTGGGAGCTATGCTTAAGTGCCAACTGTTTCTACCATTAAAAGTGCACCCACAACTGGGGGATAAGTGGGCTCTTAAGGAGCTCCAATAGGCGGTACATTTAGAATATTCTATGAGACAGAGGGGCAACACAGATCCTTTGGATCAGGTGATGCATGGCTCTCAAGCCATGTGTCAAAATAAAGGCACAGAAGAATTTGCAACATCAAGACTCACAGTCAAAAGTTCAGCTATTTCTGAAAAATGCAAAGAACTCAACAAAGAATTGAAGGTATTCCTACAGCAAGTCCCCTCCACAGGTGACAGGGACACTGTTCCACCAAAGTATAACTCACAGTGCGAACATTGGTTTCCTGTGCCAGAAGAATGACCATGTATGTTTACAGTGAAGGAGTACGTCAATGCTGTGGTTTTGATTAGCAAGATTATGGGACAGTCATGTAGGTTACAGCATCCTACTGTTGTGTAGCCATTTTAAGTATAGCTTCATGCACGTTATTTTAGCATACTAGGCCTGTCACTGTGCACTTTAACCTAGATATATTATATTCAGTTTTGTTTATTATTTTAACAATAGAAACTTTTGCGGTCTTGTTTTATTTATTTCTATCTCACTGTTTTTGCCTAGGCCTGCACTACGTTCTCAAACAAGACATTCTTGTTCACTCTGTGCTTCTTTCAAGGTTGCAGTAAGATAGGTTGCCGGTGAACGTGTATTATATTCGGAGTTACCATTGTGATGCTACACATAGGTAGTTACCTATGTGTAGTGCACACGTGTAATGGTGTCCCCGCACTCACAAAGTCTGGAGAATTTGCCCTGAACAATGTGGGGGCACCTTGGCTAGTGCCAGGGTGCCCACACACTAAGTAACTTTGCACCCAACATTCACCCAGGGAAGGTTAGACATATAGGTGACTTAGAGTTACTAATGTGCAGTGAAAAATGGCTGTGAAATAACGTGGACGTTATTTCACTGAGGCTGCAGTGGCAGGCCTGTGTAAGAATTGCCTGAGCTCCCTATGGGTGGCAAAAGAAATGCTGCAGCCCATAGGGATCTCCTGGAACCCCAATACCCTGGGTACCTCAGTACCACAAGGGAATTATATGGGTGTACCAGTGTGCCAATGTGAATTGGTAAATTTAGTTACTAGCCTGCAGTGACAAATGTGGAAAGCAGAGAGAGCATAAACACTGAGGTCCTGGTTAGCAGAGCCTCAGTGATACAGTTAGGCACCACACAGGGAACACATACAGGGCACATTTATGAGCACTGGGGTCCTGCCTGGCAGGATCCCAGTGACACAGGGACTAAAACAACATACATACAGAGAATACTGGGGGTAACATGCCAGACAAGATGGTACTTTCCTACCCCCCCCCCCAAACGGAGGACAATAAGACTAGCCATGACCTAATGCGTCTTCATTGTCTAAGTGGAAATATCTGGAGAGTCCATCTGCATTGGAGTGGGTACTCCCAGGTCTATGTTCCACTGTATAGTCCATTCCCTGTAGAGATATGGACCACCTCAACAATTTAGGGTTTTCACCTTTCATTTGTTTTAGCCAAAGTAGAGGTTTGTGGTCTGTCTGAACAATAAAGTGAGTGCCAAACAAGTATGGCCTCAACTTTTTCAGTGCCCATACCACAGCAAAGGCCTCCCTCTCTATGGCAGACCAACACTTTTCTCTAGGGGTCAACTTTCTGCTGATAAAAGCAACTGGTTGATCCTGGCCCTCAGAATTCAGTTGTGATAAGGCTGCCCCTACCCCTAATTCAGATGCATCAGTTTGAACAATGAATTTCTTGGAGTAAAATGGGCTTTTTAGGACTGGTGCAGAGCACATGGCCTGTTTGAGCTCCTCAAAAGCTTTCTGACAGCTAGCTGTCCATAACACCTTCTTAGGCATTTTCTTGCTTGTGAGATCATTAAGAGGGGCTGCTATGGAGCCATAATTCTTGATGAATCTCCTGTAGTACCCTGTGATGCCTAAAAATGCTCTCACCTGGGTCTGAGTTGTAGGGGGAACCCAATCCAAGATTGTCTGGATTTTCCCCTGTAGTGGTGCAATCTGTTCTCCACCTACCAGGTGTCCCAGATAAACCACCTTCCCCTGCCCTATAGGGTGAGCATCAGTTTTTGTTACCTGATTGACCCCTCTGTAATCTACACAAAACCTCATCTCTCTTTTTCCATCTTTGGTGTGAGGTTTTGGTACAAGCACCACTGGGCTAGCCCAGGGGCTTTCAGAAAGTTCAACCACTCCTAAATCCAGCATTTTCTGCACATCTTGTTTAATGCAGTCTCTGACACATTCAGTCTGCTTATAAATTTTACTTTTGACAGGCAGGCTGTCTCCAGTGTCAATTATGTGTTCACACCAGGATGTGGTACCTGGTATCAGTGAAAAGAGGTCAGAAAATTAGTTTAAGAGATTGATGCAGTTTTCTTTCTGTTCTGCAGTCAGACAATCTGCTAAAACTACTCCTTCCACTAAGGCATCATCTTCAGTGGAGTAGAAGAGATCAGGGAGAGGGTCACTCTCTTCTTCCTGTCCGTCATCTGTTGCCATGAGCAGGGTGAGATCAGCCCTGTCATAGTAGGGTTTTAGGCAGTTGACATGAATCACCCTAAGGAGACTCCTGGCAGTGCCCAGGTCTACCAAATAGGAATCCTCACCCTTCTTCTCAACAATTAGATGGGGTCCAATCCATTTGTCTTGGAGTGCTCCAATACCCACACCTTCTGTCCTGGTTGGTACTGGATCAGAACAGCCTTCTGGTCATGCCATTGCTTTTGCAGCTCCTGGCTGGCCTGAAGGTTTTTACTGGCCTTTTTCATGTACTCAGCCATTCTGGATCTTAGGCCAAGTACATAGTCCACTATGTCCTGTTTGGGAGCTTTTAAAGGTTGTTCCCAACCCCCTTCACAAGAGTAAGTGGACCTCTTACGGGGTAACCAAAGAGGAGTTCAAAGGGTCTGAAGCCCACTCCTTTTTGGGATACCTCCCTATAAGCAAAAAGGAGGCAAGGTAACAGGACATCCCATCTCCTTCTGAGTTTTTCAGGGAGTCCCATTATCATACCTTTGAGAGTTTTATTAAACCTCTTAACCAGACCATTTGTTTGTGTTCCTGTGCCTCCGTCCCCTGGACCGTGTGCCCACTACCACTGCCCCCAGGTCCCTGTTGTTGTTGGGGTGGTGGGTTACCCTGGGTTCCCTTAAGTGGTGGACACACTGCTGATTGACATGTTCTGGGTACGGAGGTATGGGCCCGCTGGGTGGGTGCTGTGCTGGTGTTACAAGAGGGTGGAAGGTCAGTGTTGGTTTGTGCCTGTGCAAGGGGAACCGACTGTCCCGAGGCCCACGATGGTCCGGGCTGGTCATCTGGATCTAGTTGGCCAGAGCTGCTGTCATCAATGTGGGCCTCTTCTGTGGGTGGAGTGGAGATGTCTGGACCCTCCTGTGTGGTGAAGTTACGTAGTGGTCCTGCAGGGGTATAAGAGCATGATTATTGCATGTGTGTGTCATGGTGTGCAATGGGTGGGTGTGCGTGTACCCCAGTGCAAGCATTCCTGTGTGGGGGCTTGTATGATGATGGTTGGGGGGTTGTTATGGGTATGTGCAGTGAGCATGCTTTAGTGCTGGGTGTCCATGCTTAGTTATGTCATGCAGGGCTTGGTGTTGGGATGTGTGGTTTGTGTTATTAGTACATTAGTGAGGAGTTGGAGTGATAGGGGAGGGGGTGAGGGTGGGGGTGTGTGATAGCATGCAGGTAGGGTGGGGGATATGATAGTAAAGATTTGACTTACCAGTGTCCATTCCTCCACCGACTCCTCCGTGGCCCTCTGGATGCATGATGGTCAAGACCTGCTCCTCCCATGTTGTTAGTTGTGGGGGAGGAGGTGGGGGTCCGCCGCCAGTCCGCTGAATCGCGATGTTGTGCCTGGAGACCACTGAACCCACCTTCCCCGTAGGTCGTTCCACCTCTTCCGGATGTCCTCCCGATTTCTTGGATGCTGTCCCACAGCGTTGACCCTGTCGACGATTCTTCGCCATAGCTCCATCTTCCTGGCTATGGAGGTGTGCTGCACCTGTGCTCCAAATAGCTGTGGCTCTACCCATAGGATTTCCTCCACCATGACCCTGAGCTCCTCCTCGGAAAGCCTGGGGTGTCTTTGGCGTGACATGGGGTGGTGTAGGTGACGTGTGGGGTGGTGTATGTGTTGATGAGTGTGGTGATTTGTGGTGGTGTGGGGTGTTTTGAGCGTGGATGTTGTATGGGTGATGGTGTTGTGTGCCTCTGTGTGGTGGGGTTGTCTATTGCTGTAGTCTCTCTCTGGCCTTCTTTCAGATTTTTTGGTCGTAGGGGTTTGTGGGTGATGTGGGTGTGTGTTTTATATTGTGTTGGGTGTGTGGGAGTGGTGTTTGTATGTGTGTCAGGTGTGTGTATTTGGAATTGTCCAATGTGGCAGTGTTTTGGAGATGTGTGTGTATTTTGAGCGCGGCGGTGTGTACCGCCAATGGAATACCGCGGTTGAAAGACAACTGCGTGGATTCGTGGGTCGTGATAGCATGGGCGTGTTTCTGTTGGCGTGACAGTGGAGGTTTTGTTTTCGCCAGTTTATCACTGACCTTTGGTGTGGCAGACTTGTGTAGGTGTCTGAATTTCGGCGGATTCCGAGATGTGGGTCATAATAGCTGTGGTGGTATTCCGCGGCCGCGGTGGTGTATTGGCGGTCTTCTGCACGGCGGTAAGCGCCTTTTACCGCCAATGTTGTAATGACCCCCAATATGCCACAAGTATCTCAGTGAACACCCTCAGTTAGAAGGTAAGTAATATACACAAGATATATGTACACAAAGCCAAAACAGGTAAGTATTAGTAAGAAAAGTAATTCAAACAGTGTAGAATTACAAAAGGATGCAATAGGTGAACATAGGTCTAGGGGCAACACAAACCATATACTCCAAAAGTTGAATGCGAATCACGAATGGGCCCCAGACCTATGGGAGCTTATAGAGGGTCGCTGGGACTGTAAGAAAACAGTGATGGTTACCAAAATACCCCAACCCAAGACCCTAGAAAGTAGGAGTAAAGTACCCCTAATAGCCCAATAGGACACAATAGTCGTGATAGGGGAATTCAGCAAGAACAACAAACACCAGCAGTGCACTGTAGGAGGCTGGCCTGGCTTGAGGTGGGTACCAAGGGGTACTTACACTCTGTACCAGGTCCAGTTATCCCTTATTAGTGTAGAAGAGGTGTTTCTAGCAGCTTAGGCTGATAGAAGGTAGCTATAGCAGAGCAGCTTAGGCTGAACTAGGAGACATGCAAAGCTCCTACTATACCACTGGTGTCATATGCACAATATCATAAGAAAACACAATACACAGATATACTAAAAATAAAGGTACTTTATTTTTATGACAATATGCCAAAAGTATCTCAGTGAGTACCCTCAGTATGAGGATGCCAAATATACACAAGATATATGTACACAATACCAAAAATATGCAGTAATAGCAAAAGGGAGTAATGCAAGCAATGTAAAGTTACAGTAGATTGCCATAGGAGCACATACGTATAGGGGCAACACAAACCATATACTCAAAAAGTGGAATGCGAAGAACGAATGGACCCCAAACCTATGTGAGCTTGTAGAGGGTTGCTGGGACTGTAAGAAAACAGTGAGGGTTAGAAAAATAGCCCACCCCAAGACACTGAAAAGTAGGTGTAAAGTGCACCTATACTCCCCAGAGAGCACAGAAGTCGTGATAAGGGAAATCTGCAAGGAAGACCAACACCAGCAATGCAACCAAAGTGTATTTCCGGACCTGAGTACCTGTGAAACAAGTGGACCAAGTCCAAGAGTCACGACAATGTCGAGAGTGGGCAGATGCCCAGGAAATGCCAGCTGAGGGTGCAAAGAAGCTGCCACTGGATGGTAGAAGCTGTGGATTCTGTAAGAACGAAGAGGGCTAGAAACTTCCCCTTTGGAGGATGGATTTCCCACGTCGTGAAGAAGCTTGCAGAGGAGTTCCCACACAGAAAGACCGCAAACAAGCCTTGCTAGCTGCAAGGGTCGCGGTTAGGGTTTTTGGGTGCTGCTGTGGCCCAGGAGGGACCAGGATGTCGCCACTTGGATGAGGAAACAAAGGGGGTGCCCAGCAAGACAGGGAGCCCTCACAGAAGCAGGCAGCACCTGCAGAAGTACCAGAAAAGGCACTTGGAAGTGAACCGGAGTCAACCCAAAGTCAGAAAAGGGAGTCCCACGACGCCAGAGGAAAACTCAGAAGGTTGTGCACTGCAGGTTAGAGTGTCGGGGACCCAGGCTTGGCTGTGCATGAAGGAAATCCCGGAAGAGTGCACAGGAGCCGGAGCAGCTGCAAATCACGCGATACCCAGCAATGCAGTCTAGCGTAGGGAGGCAAGGACTTACCTCCACCAAACTTGGACTGAAGAGTCACTGGACTGTGGGAGTCACTTGGACAGAGTTGCTGAGTTCCAGGTACGACACTCGTTGTGCTGAGAGGGGACCCAGAGGACCAGTGATGCAGTCTTTTGTTGCCTGCGGTTGCAGGTGGAAGATTCCGTCGACCCACAGGAGATTTCTTCAGAGCTCCTGATGCAAGAAGGAGGCAGGCTACCCCCAGAGCATGCACTACAAGGAAACAGGCGAGAAAGCCAGCAGGATGAAGCGATACAAGGTTGCAGTAGTCGTCTTTGCTACTTTGTTGCGGTTTTGCAGGCGTCCTGAGCAGTCAGCGGTCGATCCTTTGGCAGAAGGTGAAGAGAGAGATGCAGAGGAACTCGGATGAGCACTTGCATTCGTTATCTCAAGAATTCCCCAAAGCAGAGACCCTAAATAGCCAGAAAAGGAGGTTTGGCTACCTAGGAAGGAAGATAGGTTAGTAACACAGGTAAGAGCCTATCAGAAGGAGTCTCTGACGTCACCTGCTGGCCCTGGCCACTCAGAGCAGTCCAGTGTGCCAGCACACCTCTGAATCCAAGATGGCAGAGGTCTGGGGCACGCTGGAGGAGCTCTGGGCACCTCCCAGGGGAGGTGCAGGTCAGGGGAGTGGTCACTCCCCTTTCCTTTGTCCAGTTTCGCGCCAGAGCAGTCCTGGGGGATCCCTGAACCGGTGTAGACTGGCTTATGCAGATATGGGCACAATCTGTGCCTATCAAACCATTTTCAGAGGCTGGGGAGGCTACTCCTCCCCAGCCCTGACACCTTTTTCCAAAGGGAGAGGGTGTAACACCCTCTCTCTGAGGAAGTTCTTTGTTCTGCCTTCCTGGGCCAGGCCTGGCTTGACCCCAGGATAGCAGAAACCTGTCTGAGGGGTTGGCAGCAGCTGCAGTGAAACCCCGGGAAAGGCAGTTTGGCAGTGCCCGGGTCTGTGCTAGAGACTCGGGGGATCACGGAATTGTCTCCCCAATGCCAGAATGGCATTGGGGTGACAATTTCATGATCTTAGACATGTTACATGGCCATGTTCGGAGTTACCATTGTGACGCTGTACATAGGTAGTGACCTATGTACAGTGCACGCGTGTAATGGTGTCCCCGCACTCACAAAGTCCGGGGAATTTGCCCTGTACAATGTGGGGGCACCTTGGCTAGTGCCAGGGTGCCCACACACTTAGTAACTTTGCACCCAACCTTCACCAGGTGAAGGTTAGACATATAGGTGACTTATAAGTTACTTAAGTGCAGTGTAAAATGGCTGTGAAATAATGTGGGCATTATTTCACTCAGGCTGCAGTGGCAGGCCTGTGTAAGACATTTCAGAGCTCCCTATGGGTGGCAAAAGAAATGCTGCAGCCCATAGGGATCTCCTGGAACCCCAATATCCTGGGTACCTCAGTACCATTTACTAGGGAATTATAAGGGTGTTCCAGTATGCCAATGTAGATTGGTAAAATTGGTCACTAGCCTGTTAGTGACAATTTTGGTATACAGAGAGAGCATAACCACTGAGGTTCTGGTTAGCAGAGACTCAGTGAGACAGTTAGGCATCACACAGGGAAAACATACATATAGGGGGTTATTACAACTTTGGAGGAGGTGTTAATCCGTCCCAAAAGTGACGGTAAAGTGACGGATATACCACCGGCCGTATTACGAGTTCCATAGGATATAATAGACTCGTAATACGGCTGGTGGTATATCTGTCACTTTACCGTCACTTTTGGGACGGATAAACACCTCCTCCAAAGTTGTAATAACCCCCATAGGCCACAAATTTATGAGCACTGGGGTCCTGGCTAGCAGGGTCCCACTGACACATAACAAACATACTGAAAACATAGGGTTTTCACTATGAGCACTGGGCCCTGGCTAGCAGGATCCCAGTGAGACAGTGAAAACACCCTGACATATACTCACAAACAGGCCAAAAGTGGGGTAACAAGGCTAGAAAGAGGCTATTTTCTCACATGCACTGAAAATGGTTTCCTGGACCTGAGGACCTGCAAAGCAAGGGGACCAAGCCCAATATTCACGATAGTGTCCAGGGGGGTCAGGATCCCAGAAAACCCCGGTTGAAGGTGCAAGGAAGCTGCCTCCCGATGGAAGAAGCTTTGAATTCTGCAACAACGAAGAGGACTAGGAACTTCTCCTTTGGATGGAAGATGTCCCACGTCGCGATGAAGGTTGCAGAGGTCTTCCCATGCAGAATTACCGCCAACAAGCCTTGCTAGCTGCAAGAGTTGTGTTAGAGGTTTTTGGGTGCTGCAGGGGCTCAGGAGGGACCAGGATGTCGTCACTTGGAGGAGGAGACAGAGGGGGCACTCAGCAACTCAGAGAGCCCTCACAGGAGGCGGCAGCACTGCAGAAGTACCGGAGCAGGCACTTAGAAGACTTGTGAACCGGAGAGAACTCAGAGTCACAAAAGAGGGTCCTACGACTTTGGATGCCAACTCAGTGAGCTGGGCACTGCAGGTCTGAGTGCTGGGGACCCAAGCTAGGCTGTGCACCAAGGAAGTCTTCAAAACGTGCACAGGAGCCGGAGCAGCTGCAGATCATGCAGAACACAGGAATGTCATCTGGCGTGGGGAGGCAAGGACTTACCTCCACCAAACTTGGACTGAAGAATCACTGGACTGTGGGAGTCTCTTGGATACCACTCCTGTGTGCCAGGGACCACGCTCATCACAATGAGAGGGGACCCAGAGGACCGATGAAGCAGAAGTTTGGTGCCTGCGGTAGGAGGGGGAAGTTTCCGTCGACACAGGAGATTTCTTCTTGGCTTCCAGTGCAGGGTGAAGGCAGACAGCCCTCAGAGCATGCACCACCAGGAAACAGTCGAGAAAGCCGGCAGGATGAGGCGCTACAAGGTTGCTGGTAGTCTTCTTGCTACTTTGTTGTGGTTTTGCAGGCATCCTGGAGCAATCAGCGGTCGATCCCTGGCAGAAGGTGAAGAGGGAAGTGCAGAGGAACTCTGTTGAGCTCTTGCATTCGTTATCTGAGGAATAGCCCAGAGGAGAGACCCTAAATAGTCAGAAAAAGAGACTGGTAGCCCAACACTACGATTTTTAATGCATTTTTAAAAGTGACTACCTATTGATTCCTATGGTGCGTAATTACGCACAGAAAGATTAACTTTATTTCAACTTTGAAAAATCATAACTCAAAAGGTACTTAACGTATCTTAACCATTTTGGTGTTAAAAATTATATAAAAGTCTGAAGTATTTTTATAAATTCTGGTCTCAAGTTATTCATTGAGTATGTGGGGTGCATGATTGATATTATGAATACAACAAATGCTTAGTAAATCTCCTGGATAAGCCTAACGGCTCGACCAGCTACCACAGACCCCTCCCTCTTTTGCCAGGATGGCGTCCAGTGCAAGCCTATTCTGGATTACAACTGCCCTCATGTCTGTGAGTTCCTCAGTGATGTTCCCTAAGGCTGCTACGGTGTTGTTGGCTAGCCCTTCCACTAATTCGGCCAATCTGTGAATTTCATATTGTGAGTGTGCTATCCCTAATGGCATCACTATGATCCCCTCTATTGCTATTACCTCATCCACCCATGTTGGTGTCCTCTTCCTCCACACCCCGCCAAGTGTTCTCTTTTCCCCCTTCTGTAATTCTGTTCAATGCGCCATTTTTGGTAGCACGCATGCTAGGTAGCAGGTACGTTGCCATCCTGCTGCCAATTTAAAAAATGCAGATGTCCCACATATAATAAATATTCCTTTGGGAGTTGTCAGGCCTATGGACAAGCTTGTTGTGTCATTTCTTTTGTAGTCCAGGCTCAATGTTGTATTGCAAATACTATGTCCCACATCAATTCCGTTTTTGCTAGTGTCTGCGTTACCTCTTGAGTATTTGAAACACCATGGTGCCTTTATTTCGGTATCTATGGCCAGGCATGGTATTCGTTGTTCTGAGCCATGATCCCTTTCAGTGTAACCCTTTCCTCTTTCTGTTGTAAATGCATTCAATAAATTCTCTTCTCCTTTCTTCGGATCTAATCTCCTACACTTCTTTCTTCTCCTTCTATCTTCTTCCTTCAATTTATTTGACACTCTTTCTACCAATTTGTCTTGCATATCTCTTACATAAGGTTCGTCTTCCAAACCATAGTCATCCCTTTTTCTCCTCATCACCTCATGTTTTTATCTCTCCTATGTTTATTTTCTCTCTTATTCTCTCCTTTTCCCTTTTCCTTGTTCTTATTTCTTTTAAATTTCCCCCTAACATATTATCCAATATGTTACATGCCACGAATTCTGTGAGGGGCATCTGAGTGTAATTTCTTTTCCCCTGGCTAGTGGTCGGTAGGTGGGTACAGATATAACAATCAGACACATTTGCTAGTTCTTTGTACATTGATACCATTTGCACAAATGTATTGTCCTAATAATCATCTCCATCTTCTTTCCATTTTGTATATTTCACCCATTTTGTTTTATCCTCCACCCTCTCATGTTGTTTTGAGCTATTGTTGTTCTCACCACCGGTTGTTCCTTCACCTTGGCCACTTTTGGGGATGTAGTGTTCCTGGTCGAGCCATGGAATATGTATGTCGTCTTTACATACTATCAGGATCGTTGTTATTATTATAGCTGCTACCGGGGTGAGTAATGCTGTGACCACGACAGGCCACTTCTTCATCTCCTTTTTCTTACGTTGTAATCTGAAATCCATGTCGCCCTATAGGGTGTGGTCGGATGTGGCTAGCACTTGAAACCAGTTCTATTGGTATGTTACTTTTGGTACCTCCTTATTCCTGTAGGAGTGCCACACGGGCAGTCTATTCCTTTGGTATATTTTCAGGGCGACGTTGAACGCTATTTGACACTTGTAGTTATGCAGAGTATAAAGGGATGAATCCCAATGTCCAGTTCTAAAGGAGCTGGGTGCAATAGTCCACTGACCCGAGGGAAGGCCCTTTTGTCCGATTTTTGCTGCATTCCTAATTGGAAGAGGCACCTCCCAATGGGGCTACAAGCCGCACCGATCCTAGTGACCGGCCGCTTCCGTAGGACTACTGGGATCTGTACCTTTCGGTGCAAATTTTTCTTGCGGACTTTTTGTATTCTGTTCGTTTATATCCTGATGTCTTTGATACTTAAGTGGGCTCACTTGACTCTCCGACGCCTGTGGAGAGTAGCACGAGCAGTTCTGAAAGAGTATCCTGGTGTCTTGAAGGACCCGCTTGCACCCTCTGACTCCTGTGGGGTTGCAGCACGAGCAGTCCAAAAACAATTTTCCTGTGTACTGGGGAACCCGCTTACACTCTCCGACTCCTGTGGCAGTGTAGCACATGCAGTTCCGTCAGTGTTGGCTGGTGGCGCTTGTTGAACGATGGTTGTACCGCTGTGGTGAAGGTGGCATTACTCTCATCGGCAACTTTGTTGGCGGCTGGTCGTCCTTTGGTCCAGCGGCCTTCTTGGTGTGTGAGGTATGGACCCAGGATGTGATGCCCTCACCCTTGACTGCTGTGGCTGTTGTCAACAGTACTTGGTATGGTTCCTTCCACCGTGGTTGAAAGCAGTGACGTCTGGTGTGGCCTTTACCCACACCCAGTCTCCAGGATGCAGTCCGTGTTCCGGTGGTGTACCTTCTTGGTGTAATAGCTGTGGATCCAGGAGGTCAGTCCCTCCTACTTTTCAGGTGACCCAAGCCCAATCTCCCTGTTGGAGATCATGTCCAGGTACTGTTGTCCAGCCAGGAAGGGCCTGCAACACCTAATGCTGAAGGTAATGCAAACTGCTGTCAAAATGTCTTATCAGATAATAACTTCTCAGCACCAGACATGTTCATAGGCCAGTCAAACAGTATTTCAGTCGGTGCTCAGTTTGACAACTTTGTCAAGGGTGCCTCTCTTGACCAATGAAGCAAGCAGTAGTGCATCAATCTAGAACCGCTCAGCAGATGCACAGAATCTTATAAAGGGACATATCTGACTGGTTTATGGGGTAACTAGTACACTCTTAAACAGAAATCAACACTCAAAAAATAAAAAAACAATTACACTCAGTAACAGTGGAATATTCACACAAACTATTTCACCAAACAAATGGTGATCCAAAGGTCAGGAGCAAGCACATGTTACACTGGTATACAGCCAGTATTTTTGGAACACAGCATTGTATCCTATTATTCTATTTCAACACACAGAATATCTGCATCAATGCTGGAAGGTTTGGGACTTTGCAGGCATCACCGCCATCAGAAGTCACTTCCCCTTTCTCATACAAGTGTGATGTTCTGAAATGCAGATGTTCTTTTAAGATATTATATTTATTTTATTTATTTATATTTGGCACCCTCATCATCAGAAGTATATTACTAATAGCTGTATTGCAGTACTACATAGCACATCCTAAGGTAGTAATAACTCTATCCTAATATAGGTATGTTCAATACCCAAAACCAGTTTGCAGAATATTTAGTTGAAATCTACCAACACATGAAGGCATTCCATGTCACTGTGCACATTAAGATGTACCACAGAAGACTCCCATTAATTATGAAAACCTAAAACGTAACATAGACAGACGGATACAGAAACCACATCTTCTCGTCCATGTTCTGAAACCTAGCAAAAAACATGGATAGAAAAATACTCCTCCTGCCTCCAATTATATGCGCATATATATACGTAGATACATACATCCATGCGTCCAGGGTGTATAAAAAAATCCTATAAACTTTAAAATTAACTATAACATTCAGCTGTACATTTATTCTTTATTCCGCACTTCAAAGAATCATGTTAAATCCAGCACACTACCCCATCATCGTGTGACCACACTTCTACTTTTTCCGTCATGGTGACATATCGCAACAATCCATGGCTTTGCCCTTGGAACCATTCCCAGAGTCTGTGGTTTTCAGAAATGGGGAAGGTAATCTCAACTGCCATAACTAATACAGGGACCTCGCAGATAAATTTGTGCCCAGAGCTTATCAGTTAATGCCACAGATAAAATTACAGTAAAAACATTGGATCAATACCATCCAGTTTTCATTTATTCATTGCCCTTTTGATACTTTGGTTGCACTCACATGACTTCAACCTACTACATGTACTGCTGATGTTTAAACAACCACTTGTGTTATTTTCTTTTAGCCTCTTATTAAGTGAAATCGATCAGTCACTAACACGTCATGTGTCATTATTATTACTGCACTAACATGTTTATTTTTAAATATCAATACACCTTAGTAGAAGTTTGTTATCACATAACTAACTCACTCCCAACAAGAACCCACATTTTTATATATCTATTATTTCCTTATATTATTTACAATTCAGCACATAGTAACTCTTCTGTTAATTTCTATATCTCTTCCATCATTGAACATGACTAAGTTATTAGTATGTACTCTATAGAGCTGTGAAGAAATACACAACCAGGGGTATGGAATTACCGTAAACAAATTCCCAGCACAATTCTTCCAGAATGCTCTCTCATCAGATGCAAATATCTGCAGAAGCTTGAAAGCAAAATTTGCTATTCTTTGCTTTCAAAATATCTTCACAAACAATGTAACTAGGAAAGAAACATTCTGCTAAACTACTATGATATTTTAGGTGTAATTTCTTTGAAGCACCATTTAGTAAAATCTGCTGATGCATGGTGGTATTTCCAAAATTTATATTCATAACGGAAAAATCAATATGACCTTTTCAGCAAAGTTACACATTGCCACAGTAGTTCAAGGCATGAACAAAACTACTTTGTGCCAAAACTACTTTGTGCCAATATGCTTCGTATGGAAGAACAGAATGGTGTCACTACCACTGAAGTCAGTCAATAAACAGAGAGACAGAATTCAAATAACAAAAGGTCTGTGATAACCAGTTTGTGGCAGAATTCTTAAAGAAAATCACAAAGTGCACCCATGGTATCTGTTCCTGCATTAGTGCAGATTTACAGCTTTTATGCATGAGCTAGCATTTAACGAGGCAGACCAGGAAATCGAACTCCTAGACAATATTTGCAAACACCATTTTAGCAGGAGAAAATATGCATGTGTTTTTATAGGACAAGTAGACTGATGACACAAACTGTCCCATGGATAAGTAGACATTTTATAAAATTCCACACTCCTGACAACATATTGTTAACTGCTGCCAATGAATCCTCTGTTCCCTCAAGACTACATTTGTTCACTGTAAGAATTTTGGCAACCTTTGTATGGGTCAAATATTTTTAAATGTAATCCCTACATAAGAAAGTTCTTATTTGTTGTACAGCTGTAGTTCCCCACCTTTTTACTCCTTGGGACCACCAGTGAAACATTACTGGAAGCCAGGGACCCCCAAGCAATTTGCATAATTTAAATTTTAAACATGAAATAATTCTTTTATACTGAAAAAATATGCAAAAATTGAAACGTTTTATTGGAAATGTTGGTGCTGCATCTCGGCGACTAACTTTTCAATTTTTAGTTTTATTTATGAAAGGTGCATCCTTCTGGCAATTTTTTTAATTATTTCCGGGGCTATTTCTGTTATTATTTTTAGGTACATAAGATCTAAGAAAGCTTTTATACATAAATATGTGGTGGGGAAAGGAAGTAAACCATAAGTGCCTCTCTTCTCTCCCTATCCTTTTTGTCACATGTAATTCATTTTTATTATAGCATCTCTCATACCAGTGTAGGTGTTGGAGCACTTTACAGGGGAGTACAAGGTGTAGGATTCACATGGCATCCACACTGGTAGGCATTTTGCTAAGAGTGCTTGGTCTGGCGAAGCACAAACTCAGCATTCAGAACACTACACAGTTGTTAGCGTTGTCTTTAATAATAAGAATGTATTTCTACACAGGCACACCCCCCTTTTTTTTTTTTTTCTTTTGAGCAGCATAAGGAAAATGAAAGACTGGGAAAAACAGCTTTCTAATCTATGCTATGCAGTTGGCATGCAGCTCCTTAATTGCAGTTCATAGCTCACTGTGCTAGATTACGATTATGAACTGTACAGTAACTAAAGCATCTCTGTGACAAAAGCAGTAACCCACTGTGCCATCCACATGAAATACTGTTCTTTGCATGATACACATCCTTTGCAGCTGGCATATTAACCATCTGCACTACCTTTCAGTTTTAAACTGCCACTGTCCCAATCTCTCATTCCTCCACAGCAGGTACATTAATCACTGGAGTTATCTTGACGCTTTTATTTTCGCTGTACAATGATCTTTGCAGTGCTTTTAAACCTGCTGAAGAAAGGAAGTAATAAATATAAAAACACCTACACATATGTTTCTGTAGAGGCACCAGCTAGAGAAGTGACTTCCTCCCAGCCAGACCTGGGGACCCCCTGGGAATGTGTCACGGACCCCAGTGGGTCCACGGACTATAGGTTGAGAACCACTATTGTACACTATCCACAGCTGTACAGTGAAATGCCCTCCTGAGGATCTTAACCTAAAGCCACTAACAAGTAATGAAGTCAGAAGCTTGTGTCTTATTACTTGTGATAACTTAACAATTGAACTTACATTTTCTACAGTGTGTAAGCATGTTACAGCCATCCCTTGTCTACTTGCAAAGTTTTCCCATACTTAGGGGCCAGATGTATGAAATATTTTTGCACTCGCAAACGGTGCGAATCGGTAAATTCGGCCGTTTGCGAGTGCAAAAACGTGGTCTGCGATGCTTGAAAGGCATTCGCAGACCAAAAATAAGAAATCGCAAAATTTGCGAATTTTTGCGGTTCGACCTGGTTTTGCGAGTCGCATTTTGTGATTCGGTATTTCCAGTAGGAAATTGCTAGATGCAAAATGCGAATCGCAAAATCCAAATAGCAAATAGATGCATCAAAAAATCGCAATTAGCGATTTTTCGCAGAATGGCATTTTGCACATGCAAAATACCACTAAGTGAGAGCAGGTGGTAACCAGGTGCAACCTATATAAAGAGGCCCAGAATGCCTCAAACTCTGTTCCACAATGGCTGCACTCTACGTCATGGCGAGGAGGATGAGGATCCTGGCAGGTTTGAGGAGAGGGAGGAGGAGACAGGAGCGCATTTTCAGAGTGCGCATTACACTTTTTAACCTGACAGAGGAGGAAATATTTGAGAGGTATAGGTTGAACTCAGACATGATTCTTGATCTGATAGCTGAGCTACAACCCATACTGCAGCGCAGAAAACTAAGGACCCATAGCATACCCACCCATGTGCAGGTATTATGCTCCTTACACCTACGCGCCTCAGGGAGCTATCAAGGGGTCATAGCAGCGGCTGGGGGGGGGGTCACAGAGCACCCTCTCCAGATTTTTTAATGCATTTATCAACGCCATGCTAAGCAAAGTCCAACAGTACATCAGATTCCCCAACACCCCACAGGAAATACAGCAGAAAAAAACTGAGTTTTATCAGATAGCACAGTTCCCCCACGTCCTAGGTGCCATAGATGGCACACACGTGGCAATATATCCACCATTAGTCACAGAGTATGTGTATCGCAACCGTAAACACCAACATTCCATGAATATACAGGTGATATGCAATACCTCCTATATCATAACTGATCCCGTGGCCAGGTACCCAGTGAGCACACATGAGTCATACATCTTTCGTCACAGCGGCATTCACAAAAGACTGCTAGCTGGGGAGTTTGGTAAAGGATATCTACTAGGTATGGTCACTCTTTACACTGTTGCATAGATAACAAACCCATGTCAGATGGCTGGGTTACTCATCACACCTTCTGTCCCTTCCAGGAGACAGTGCCTACGCAGTGTGCACCTACATGATGAGGCCCTACCTCAATCCCACAACACCAGCAGAACAGAGATACAATGCAGCACACAGGGCAACCCGCAATGTGGTGGAGCGCACATTGGGCCTCCTGAAGAGTCCCTTCCGTTGCCTCTACAAGAGTGGAGGGGCACTACAATACAGTCCAGAAACCACATGTAGAATAGTGGCTACTTGTGCAATCTTGCACAATATAGCTACAACCAGGGGCATACCTATAGAAATCAGTGACACTGAATCAGATGAGGATGACAATCCCATACCACCTCTACAGCCAGCAGACAGGACCAGTGCAGCAGAGGGAAGGCAAAGGCGTGCTGACATCACACACAACCATTTCAGACGCGAGTATGAATGACAAAACTCCACTGACAACTGTACCTGTAGTGATAGAAATTTAGGGCCAGATGTAGCAAACTTTTGCGATTCGCAAATGGCCCGAATCGCAATTTGCGACCACGCAAAATCGGAAATGGGATGCAAAAATCACATTTCCGACTCACAAAATGCGACGCGAGCCATTACCGACTCGCAAAAACAGCGACCCCATTTTGCGACCCGCAAATAGGAAGTCGCAATTTGCGAGTCGCAACCCAAATGCAATAGCCACTCGCAAATTGCAACTAGGCGCAAAAAGCCCATTTTGCACTTCCAATTTACCACTAACTCAGAGCAGGTGGTAACCATTACCAAAGTATAAAAGGAGACCCAGAAGGCATCTGGGTTACTCAAGATGGCGGAGATATATGTGATAGGAATGAGGAGGAGAGCCCAGGAGCCAGAGACAGGAGAAGATATACAGAACCAGGCAGACACTTTTCCAACAAACTGAGGAGGAGATTTATGATAAATATAGACTCAGCAGTGCAGCTATACTAGATTTAATAGAATTACTCAAATCACAGCTGCAACGCCAGACTATGCGCGGCTGAGCCATCCCTACGCATGTGCAAGTGCTTTGCTCACTGCAATTCTTGGCCTCGGGTAGCTATCAGGGGGTCATTGCCGTGGCAGGTGGGGTATCCCAAAGTTCACTCTCACGATTCTTCAGGGCATTCTTAGATGCCTTACTCACACACATGTTCAGATACATATACCTACCCAGGAATGAGGCAGAAATCAATAGCACCAAGTTGCAATTCTACAGGATTGCCAACTTCCCCCATGTCATAGGGTGTGTAGACGGGACACATATACAAATATGCCCTCCTGCAAACCTGGAATATCTGTTCCGCAATATGAAGTGTACCCACTCACTGAACATCCAGGTGGTATGTGACGCCCATCATGTTATCACTGACATGGTTGCCAAATTCCCAGGGAGTACACATGACTCTTACATTTTCAGGCACAGTGGGATACACCAACACCTAGAACGTGGGGAGTTTGGAGACGTATATCTCTTAGGTATTGCTGAATAGACCCTGAAGCCATACACACAGGTTAATGTGGAACCCATCTATGCCCAGCTAACATTGTACATTTTGTGCCACACAGGTGACAGTGCATATGCACTGCGACCATGGATACTTACCCCGTACTTAACACCCAGCAATGAGACAGAGAGGCGATACAACAGTGCACATAACAGGACCAGAAATATCATAGAACTGACCTTTGGACTGCTGAAAGCAAGATTCAGATGCCTCCACAGAAGTGGAGGTGCCCTCCAGTATACCCCAATAACAGCTTTCAAGATTGTTGTCGCATGCGCTATCCTGCACAACATTGCCACCAGACGTGGGCTACCTCTCACCCCAGAAGATCCAGATTCGGAGGATGAAGAGCAAGAGGTACCACATCGCCATCATGGGGATAGAAGCATCGCAAATCAAGGCAGACTGAGACGGGAACACATTGCAAACCAATACTTTAGAAGGTACGTACTAACTGTCACCACACTCAATAATGTCACACACAAAGAGTCCAGGTGTGAAGTGGAACTAACAAGTGTTTTAATTTGTGCAACACAAAATTAACTATATACAATGACAACAGTTCAGGGGCTTTAACAGTCCTCCTGGCATGAGGACACATTGACCTCATGTGCCCCAACCCCAGGGCAGTGTGGAGCTCATATCCGATGCCGGCCTCGGCCAGCATGGCTGGTACCAGGGGTGTCAGCAGTGCCCTGCCTTACGCTTCCACTGCGCAACACCCTGGTGTCACTGGCAGAGACACTGCTGATGGTGGAGCCCTCCTCGCTGTCTTGCGGCATGTCAGCCGCGCCCCTGGCCACCTGCCGTGTTTCCATAATATCGACAGCGTGGCTGAGACGGCCCAGTCCACGTACCACATCACTGGCAAAGTGGCCCATGTCAACTTGGAGGCTGACCGTGCGCCTAAAAAGGCCAGTAGGGTTCACAGCCAGCCTGACTATTGATGCAGACATGCGGACAAGCCGGTTAAGTAGCTGCCTGTCACGACGCCTTGCACCCTCTGTCTCAGTTAGGGGTCCGGCCACAAGTTGTCTCATAGAGAGTGCAAGGTCGCCCACATGTGTGTTCATTTGTTGCAACTCCGTGTGTACAAGCTGCATGCGTCTGCCTTGGTTTCGCTCCATGCGCTGCAATGCCCCTGTAATTCTCCTAATCTCCTGTGTTTGCAGGCGCTGACCCCGTAGGAGTGCGGCCTCAGCACGTGACATGGAGGCGTCCCCTGACTCTGCCTGCCACTCTGATGTTACATTTACACGTCACCTGCGACGCAGTGGAGGCTCCGTGTCTTCTACAGTGGCACTGTGGGTGGGACCAGGTGCTGGATCACACACCAGTATGGCAACTGGTGTATCATGAGGGGACTGAGTGTTGGTGGTGCAGGTCTCAGTGGTGGCTGGTCCCGATTCATCTGTTGGCTGCTGGCTGACCAGTGGCCCCTGGATGCTTTGGCTGGTGGGGGTGTCTTGTGGGAGACCTGTGGGACATAGGGAACACACTGTCAGTATCTACTATCTATTATATGCTTCCTAATAAACTGTTGCCTATCAACTGCCCACTTGACTACATTGCCCATAATGCACCATTCTGGTGGTTGCTACTCTGAAATGGAGCTATTTTGGTTGTGCATGCTACTGTGTACAAGGTGGGTGGGGGTATGGCATAATTGAGGGTACATGCATGTCTCATGGTACTCACCGGTTGATGGTCCTGGCTCTGATGTATCCAGATCTCCCATCCCGCACACTGCCTCTGGCTCAAGGGTCTCATCATTTCTTTCTTCCAGGGGTGTGGGTGGTGGCATTGTGGACGGTCCCCCTCCAGTGCCCCTCATCTCCTGGAGCCACTCTCCAACCCTCTCCTTGGTCCGGGAGCACAGGTCATACTACCTTTTTTTTTAGTTCTTCGATGCTCCGGTGGCTGACACCCAGGGAGTTCACTTTGTCTTTGATGTCCATCCATATTTTTCTCTTTTCCACCTCTGGCACGGTAGGGGCTGCCCTCCGAAATAGTTGGTCATGGTGCTGGCAGCACTCCTCTGTCAGCACCTCCAGCTCTTTCTCTGCAAATTTAAGTTTGCGCTTCCTTGGTGTCTCAGCCATGGTAGCTGCTGTTCCCTCTGTTTGCAGTTCTGCTGTTAAAATGGGTGTGGTCCTCCCTCCTCCCAGGTGTATTTGTAAACTTCCTGGCTGTGATGTCATCATCGTGAGCCAGGAAGTGTTTTCCAGAGTGTCCTGCAGCACCTGCATTCAATTTGCAGCACAGTCGCAATTTGCGACACCCACTTGCAAATTGCGTGTTTGTTTTTAGCGCGGTCGCAAAAAGCGACCTCGCAAACAGCGGACTCGCAATCTGCGGTGCGACTTCATTTGCGAGTCGCAAATTGAAGTCGCGTTTTTTTCTTGGATACCATTTAGCGAGTCGGAAATTGCTACATTTTTCCTACCTACATCTGGCCCTTATTACCTTACGTCAGGTAATGAATGGTGAAAATTGAAGTAAACAGGTGATGGCAAAAACTAAAATAAACAAAAGAACTGAGTCCCACACTATTACATCATAGTGGGAACACCAGTGTCAATGCGACAAGAGTCTCTTCCTCCTCCCACGCACACCACTGGGGTGCCCAGTTGACTCACTGGCACCCTGAATGTCACCCTCAGTGGCAGTGCTGCACCTGGCACTGCGCCGTCTGGTGTCTGATGCAGGTACTGCCACACTACTAAGGCTCAAACTGTCCTCAGTGTCCCCCAAGGATACCTCACTGGGAGTGGCAGATCTCTGTCCCATGACTAGTTCAATCACATTAGTGATTTGTACAAGGCCCTGGACCACATCCCTGCTGGTGTGTGCAGCCTCCACTTGGGCTGCCACAGCGCGACGGGCGATGAGTGCTGTGGAGTTTGCCATCCTGTTTGAGGACCTGCAGTAGTTTGCAAACATTGTCCTGAAGTGGTGTTCATGTCTGCGTCGGCTCACCCTTTTGTGGTGCAGCTCCTCACACAGGTCACGCACTGCACTAGTAAGCTCCCTAGCGTCCTCAGAGGCCTGCACCTGTCCCTCACGCAGCTGGGTGATGTTGCTGTTCAGTGTGTCAAGTCACCGATGCAGGCCCATCATATGTCTATTGTGGACTCTCAGGTTCCGGTCCAAACTCAATATTCTCCTCTTTTGCAGGCGCTGTTGCTGCAACATAGCAGCCTCAAGTCCCCCGAACAAGGATGGACCCTCACCTGCCTCATGCGGTTGCTGCTGGGACACTGTGGCACTCCTGCATTGTGCTGCATGACCCCTGTCCTCCGGTATCTGGCTGCGCCTGTCTGGTGCAGACGGTGTGCTTGGTCCCTCCTGCTGCACATCTGAGTCGCCACTGAGGTCTGGCAGTGGTAGTAGCCTGGGCCTGCGGCACACAGTGGGGATGTTGAGGGACCCACTGGTGTTGGTGTCAGAGGGCTGCTGGGTGTCCGTCTCCCCTACACAAGGACTGTGTGTGGCTGCTGGGCCAGGCCCACCTGCAACAACAATATGCAGCATGTCAGTTCTGTATGTTACATTATCTGTCCGAAAATGGCATTAAAGGTACAGGTACTGCTCTACATGGTGTAGTGTGTGTTGTGTTACCTTGAGTGTCACTATGCTTGCTTACATTGTCATGCTACTGTCTGTATTAGTTTGTGGACCACAACTCCCATAATGCATTGTTGTGCTGCTTCTCAGATGTGGACAGGACTACTTCACACACTACTTCACATTACATGCTAATTCCTTAGGGGCTTTTATGCATTCACATATTGGGTTCACACAACAACATTGCACTTACCTTGGCTGGTACTCGGTTGAGCGGAGATGTCGATATCTGTGACCCCTGTCACTGCTTCAGGGAGGAGTGTGGATTTCACCAGCTCCTCCAGTGGTGTGGCAGGTGGTTCGGTTGGTGGTCCGCCACCTGTGCCCCTGGCCTCTGCAAGTCTCCTTGCCACCCTCTCCTTTGCCCGGGACCGCAGGTCGTACCACCTTTTCTTAATCTCCTCAATGGAGCGCTGTGCCACTCCAATGGTGCAGATTTTACCCTGGATGTCAAGCCATAGCCTTCTTTTCTCGCTCTCAGGAACCTGGAGTGATGATTTACCAAACAGGCGGTCATGGCTCCTCACAACCTCTTCTGTCAGTACTTCCAGCTCCTGTTCACTGAACTTGAGTTTGCACTTCCTCTCCTGCTTCTCCTGTGATGTACCTTGGGGCTCCATTCTGGCTCAGGTGTTGCTGCTCCTTCAGAGTGCTGCTCTATGTGGCTGGGCTGCTCTCACTCAGGATGCTGGTTTGGGTGTGGCACCTGAAACTGCCTGGGATTACTCATTTCCTGCTGCTGGTGATGTCATCAGGCTCCTCCAGGTGTGCATTCTCGAACTTTCTCGCATTTTGCGATTTTTTACCGAATCGCAAATTGCAAGAATGCAAATTTTGTTACATAGCCAATTGCCACTCGGAAATAGTGATTTCTCAATAATCGCATTTTGCGATTCGCAGACCCCAGTTTTCATACATATGGCCCTTAGTCTAGTGCCAAATGATAGTGTAGTAATTGGAGTAGTGGTCACATATTTCAGGCCAGTGTATCGCTTTCTTACAATCCTCCCACAAATCTCATGGTACAATAATGCTAAACAATGTATCCAGATCCTTCCAAAGCAGCCCTTCCCATGGCTATTATTCTGTTTAACTCTGTACATTTTTATGTACATCGAGAGACTGCATCTTGTGATCTCCAGCTGTGTGTTTGTATTGCTGAGCACCTCCTTCCACATCTTGATGTTATGGATTGTGTGATGTGCATACGTGGACTTATCCCATAGTAAACTGTGTGATCCCTCATGCCAATACACCTTTCCATTTCATTTGATATCTGTTCGTACTTCTGTTCATGTTTTCTAATGGCGTTAGCCTCTTCCTCTTTACCCTGGCTATGGAATAACTGTCTAATTCTTTCACAAGGTCTCTTATGTTTTGCTTTTATTTTTCACTTCCTCATCCATCAAACACCAGCTTTCACGTTCCGTCTCTGCCTGCTGTTGTAGAGGCAGCTCAGAGTGTTTGGTCCCTGTTGTGGTGCCCTCAGGCTGTAGTGTATTTCCCAAATGTCCTCAAGCAAAATCGATCTTTTGTTCCCGTGACTGTGCACTCGCCACAGGAAGAGAGCTTGACAAGCCACTATTATCTCTAATTTCTTCGTCCTCTAATCTTCCCTGCCCTTGTCAGCCCCCCCACCGTGTGGAGGAAACCATTCTTCAGTTCAGGCATTTTTTATTTTTATATTATCCTCCACATACAGGACAGGCCCACGTTCAAGGGACATCCCATATGCTACTAGTATGTAGGCGGCATTGTAAAGCACAACACATGTCCACAAAGCCACAGAAACAATACTGTCAGTTTCCTTGCATAGTCAGTCTAAATACAGTAGTGCATGTAGGCCTTCTTTCGACGCTATTTGGTATGCTGGACTGTCCATAGGGGGCTGGGTTGATGTGTCTCTAGTTTGCCTTTACTAAGAGGGTTCCAAATGACTGTCTTACCCTAGCCTTTTGTTACATAACACGAAGACAATTACAATCGCTCCAGAAAACAGTAGGATGTCGGTGTGTTCTTTACACCGCTCATACCCCGTGACACAGAAGGGATAACAATGGGTGCATTCACGCACAGAGCTTCTCTCTGCCAACAACAATCATTTATTAGTAAAAGCTGGAAGCCGGTCTGTATTCATGCCACAACTCACACAGCCATGTCCACCTTAGCGCACACAAAGTTTGAAATCAGACAGTACCCAAGGTGCTAGTGACGGCGTCCACACTGGCGTCCTTTGGGGCGAATCAAGAGATGACAGAATAGTCAGGAGGGAAAGATAAGAATATCACACCCTTGCTTTCCTGCCCTGGGGCAGGGTGCGGATGTATGATATTGGAAACTGAACCAGATCCGTGGCCAGTGACACACAGATAATGCAATAGCGGTAAACAAGTCAGGCAACCACATGTGATGGCAGAACCATAGACAAGGGTCACAGTACAACTTACCCTGTGGGGTGATCCTACTCCCACCCCTTGTATTAATATGTAGTGAGTGCAGGGTGGTGTTTGTATTGTGTGATGTTTGCAGATTAAATCAGTCAATTGTCATAAAAATCAGTATTATGTCGCCCAGGAGTCCACCCACCTAGTCTTAACTTTTCTAAAAATTCTTATCCTAAAGCGCAAATGCATGCAGTCAAAATAAATCACAGTACACCACCTTGTGGTGAACCCTTCACTCAGGAAATACAACCACTTTCACACACACACACGCAATCAGCATCTATATTTCATGCTCTTTTTTCAGTATTTGTACAGGAAAATCAGATAGTTCAATATGTAATAGGCATAGTTCACAGAGCTGCAATATCACCAGAAACAGATAACATGACAATCAAATAACATGACAAACGGATAATATGACAAACAGAACCTGGCACCACCTGCCTGCTCCACTGGAATGAACCACTATCATTCCCATACACACAGACCCTGGCACCACCTGCCAGTTCCTCTGGAATGTACCACTACCATTCCCATACACATAGACCCTGGCACCACCTGCCAGTTGTTCCAGAATGGACCACTACCATTCCACATCTGTGCAACACCTGCCCTTTAACCTGGGGTTGGTGCCTATAACCCCCTCTGGCCAGAGTTATCTCCTCCAGCCCCTCCGGCTGGAGACTGCAGACAGCGACTCGCAATTTGTTCTGAAGCAACACTGCTAATTGCCTCTATTCCTCTGACTTCGTTTTTAACAATAACAAGCTACATGAAACACAGGAAGCTAATCGAATTATGCAGTTGCAGCGCAGGGAGGAAGGAAAAGGTGTAATACACGGAATGCCAGCAGCCGACGAATGGTTATAGGTAACCATCTAAATGTTTTCACGAGGTGCATTAGCGGAGCCCGAAACAGAGGAAGATATGCCCTTGGCATGCCACCGGAGACAGAGAAAAAAAAATGCCATTATAAAGAAGAGCAGGCTAAGGGGTACGGCAAATAGAAATATTAACCATAAATGCAGAACCACTCTATGCAGGAAACATATTGACAAAACACCCCAGTTACCTCCCTGTTTGTCAATATTTACACAGTAAATACAGTAGAGCAAACAGCGAGAGCAGGACTACGAAGCAGCAATAGATACTCACAACAGCTCCAGCCTCCATTGCAGGAGGGGCCCTGTCCAATGGGTCAGCTGTTGCCCCAACCGAAACAGGAGCCGGGCTGAAGGGAGCTATCTGCTGAACGAGACCGCAATTCTTCACCAAATGTAGAAGCCTAATTATTCAGCACCCATCCAGATCCAGGATACAAACGACCGTTAGCCAGCTCTTCTAGGTAAACATAAAGAATTTATTAGAGATAGAAAGACATGTACATGGAGGATGCTCAGTACTAGTTGTACACAAACAGCCCAATTAAAGGAAGTAATACACGATCTTTTATAGTATTAAACCACAAACATAATTCGACGTTCTATTGGTTCTTTGACATTGAGGTATGATTATTTCTCCATTATGGCTGACATCACGTACTCAGACTGGTACTTTCCAGAAGGGATATTGCTTCAGTTAGCATGCAATGACGATGATATTTCATGGTGGCTGTTCAGAGAGCAAGCCTTGCAACATAATGCGTTCCTAGCAGTAGCGAATTACATTTGTAGGCCTCTTTACTTAATGATAGGCCTGTGCAGAGATTGTCATTGTGTATCACAGGGGCCACTAGCCATAGCATACCTAAGAACTGTAAAATGTGATTCCACACTACTTCCCCAGAAACACACTAAACTTGTGATAGAGGATTTTGCAAAGACCACAACAGACTACAAATCACTGAAGATGGATTTCTAGACCCGAAGACCTGCAAATGAAGGGGACCAAGTCCAAGAGTCGTGAAAGTGTCCAGTGGGGGAGGAGCCCACTAAACCCCAGATGAAGGTGCAAAATGGCTGCCTCTGGATGGAAGAAGCTGAAGATTCAGCAACAACGAAAGGTGCTAGGAACTTCTCCTTCATGCAGAAGATGTCGCACAGAGCGCTGGAGGATGCAGAGTTGTTTCCTTGGCAAGAGACCGCAAACAAGCCTTGCTAGCTGCAGGAGTCACAGTAGAAGAAAAAGGGTGTTACCCGGGTTCAGGAAGGACCAGGACATCACCACTTGGGAGAGGAGACAGAGGGGGCCCTCAGAAATACACAGAGCCTATGCACAAGAAGATAGCACCCACAGAACTCCTTGAACATGGGTTTAAGAATACTGAGCATTGCAGTCATCTCAACACTACAAAAGAGGGTCCCCCGAAGCCGGAGATCAACTCAGGGAGCTGAGCATTGCAGGACAGAGTGCTCAGGACGTGAGCTAGGCTGTGGATAAAGGATTCCTTGCAAAAGCGCACAGAAGCCCTAGCAGGTGCAGTTCACTGGTGCACAGGATTACTGTCTGGAGAGGGAAGGCAAAGGCTTATCTCTTCCAAATTTGGACAGTTGGACCACTGGACAGTCTGGGTCACTTGGGTCTACAACCTGTGTTCCAGACGCCACGCTGGTCAGGATGAGAGGGGTCCCAAAGTACCGGTAACGCTGAAGTTTGGTGACTGCTGGAGCAGGGGGAAGATTCCGTCGACCCACGGGAGATTTCTTCATGGCTTCCAGTGCAGGATGAAGGCAGACAGCCCCCAAAGCATGGACCACCAGGAAACAGTCGAGAAAGCTGGCAGGATTAGGTGCTACAATGTCGCTGGTAGTCTTCTTGCTACTTTGTTGCAGTTTTGCAGACATCCTGGAGCAGTCAGCGGTCGATCCTTGGCAGAAGTCGAAGAGGGAAATTGTAGGAAAGTACCATCTTGCCTGGCATGTTACCCCCATATTTCACTGTATATATGTTGTTTTAGTGTATGTGTCACTGGGACCCTGCCAGCCAGGCCCCCAGTGCTCATAAGTGTGCCCTGTATGTGTTCCCTGTGTGATGACTAACTGTCTCACTGAGGCTCTGCTAACTAGAAGCTCAGTGGTTATGCTCTCTCTGCTTTCTAAATTGTCACTAACAGGCTAGTGACCAATTTCACCAATTCACATTGGCATACTGGAACACTCTTATAATTCCCTAGTGTATGGTACTCGCGGTACCCAGGGTATTGGGGTTCCAGGAGATCCCTATGGGCTGCAGCATTTCTTTTGCCACCCATAGGGAGCTCTGACAATTCTTACACAGGCCTGCCACTGCAGCCTGAGTGAAATAACATCCACGTTATTTCACAGCCATTTACCACTCCACTTAAGTAACTTATAAGTCACCTATATGTCTAACCTTCACCGGGTGAAGGTTGGGTGCTAAGTTACTTAGTGTGTGGGCACACTGGCACTAGCCAAGGTGGCCCCACATTGTTCAGGGCAAATTCCCCAGACTTTGTGAGTGCGGGGACACCATTTCACGCGTGCACTGTACATAGGTCACTACCTATGTATAGCGTCACAATGGTAACTCCGAACATGGCCATGTAACATGACTAAGATCATGGAATTGTCACCCCAATGCCGTTCTGGCATTGGGGAGACAATTCCATGATCCCCCGAGTCTCTATCACAGACCTCGGTACTGCCAAACTACCTTTCCCGGGGTTTCACTGCAGCTGCTGCTGCTGCCAACCCCTCAGACAGGTTTCTGGCCTCCTGGGCTCCAGCCAGGCCTGGCCCAGGAAGGCAGAACAAAGGACTTCCTCAGAGAGAGGTTGTTACACCCTCTCCCTTTGGAAAAAGGTGTCAGGGCTGGGGAGGAGTAGCCTCCCCCAGCCTCTGGAAATGCATTGATGGGCACAGATGGTGCCCATCTCTGCATAAGCCAGTCTACACCGGTTCAGGGATCCCCGAGTCCTGCTCTGGCGCGGAACTGGACAAAGGGAAGGGGAGTGACCACTCCCCTGACCTGCACCTCCCAGGGGAGGTGCCCAGAGCTCCTCCAGTGTGCTCCAGACCTCTGCCATCTTGGATTCAGAGGTGTTGCTGGCACACTTGACTGCTCTGAGTGGCCCAGTGCCAGCAGGTGACGTCAGAGACTCTTTCTGATAGGCTCTTACCTGTATTGCTAGCCTATTCTCCTTCCTAAGTAGCCAAACCTCCTTTCCTGGCTATTTAGTGTCTCTGCTTTGGGGAATTCTTTAGATAACGAATGCAAGTGCTCATCAGAGTTCCTCTGCATCTCTCTCTTCACCTTCTGCCAAAGGAGCGACTGCTGACTGCTCAGGACGCCTGCAAAACCGCAACAAAGTAGCAAAGACGACTACTGCAACCTTGTATCGCTGATCCTGCCGCCTTCTCGACTGTTTCCTGGTGGTGAATGCTCTGGGGGTAGCCTGCCTCCTGTCTGCAACAGGAGCTCTGAAGAAATCTCCCGTGGGACGACGGAATCCTCCCCCTGCAACCGCAGGCATCAAAACAACTGCATCACCGGTCCTTTGGGTCCCCTCTCAGCATGACGAACGTGGTCCCTGGAACTCAGCAACTCTGTCCAAGTGACTCCCACAGTCCAGTGACTCATCAGTCCAAGTTTGGTGGAGGTAAGTCCTTGACTCCCCACTCTAGACTGCATTGCTGGGTACCGCGTGATATGCAGCTGCTCCGGCTCCTGTGCACTCTTCCAGGATTTCTTTTGTGCACAGCAGAGCCTGGATCCCCGACGCTCTTCCCTGCAGTGCACAACCTTCTTTGTTGTACTCCGGCGTCGTGGGACTCCCTTTTGTGTCTTTGGGTGGACTCCGGTTCACTCCTATTCCAAGTGCCTGTTCCGGTACTTCTGTGGGGGCTGCCTGCTTCTGCAAAGGCTCCCTGACTTGCTGTGCGCCCCTTCTGTCTCCTCATCCAAGTGGCGATATCCTGGTCCCTCCTGGGCCACAGCAGCATCCAAAAACCCTAACTGTGACCCTTGCAGCTAGCAAGGCTTGTTTGCGGTCTTTCTGCATGGGTACACCTCTGCAAGCTTCTACATGACGTGGGACATCCATCCTCCAAAGGGGAAGTTTCTAGCCTTCTTCGTTCTTGCAGAATCCACAGCTTCTACCATCCGGTGGCAGCTTCTTTGCACCCTCAGCTGGCATTTCCTGGGCATCTGCCCACTCTCGACAGTGTCGCGACTCTTGGACTTGGTCCCCTTGTTTCACAGGTACTCAGGTCCGGAAATCCACTTTGATTGCATTGCTGGTGTTGGTCTTCCTTGCAGAATTCCCCTATCACGACTTCTGTGCTCTCTGGGGAATATAGGTGCACTTTACACCTACTTTTCAGAGTCTTGGGGTGGGCTATTTTTCTAACCCTCACTGTTTTCTTTCAGTCCCAGCGACCCTTTACAAGCTCACATAGGGTTGGGGTCCATTCGTGATTCGCATTCCACTTTTGGAGTATATGGTTTGTGTTGCCCGTATACATACGTGCTCCTATTGCAATCTACTGTAACTTTACATTGCTTGCATTACTTCCTTTTGCTATTACTGCATATTTTTGGTATTGTGTACATATATCATGTGTATATTTGGCATCCTCATACTGAGGGAACTCACTGAGATACTTTTGGCATATTGTCATAAAAATAAAGTACCCTTATTTTTAGTATATCTGTGTATTGTGTTTTCTTATGATATTGTGCATATGACACCAGTGGTATAGTAGGAGCTTTGCATGTCTCCTAGTTCAGCCTAAGCTGCTCTGCTATAGCTACCTTCTATCAGCCTAAGCTGCTAGAAACACCTCTTCTACACTAATAAGGGATAACTGGACCTGGTACAGAGTGTAAGTACCCCTTGGTACCCACTACAAGCCAAGCCAGCCTCCTACAGAGATGCAGAGGAACTCTGATGAATTCTTGCAAGTCGTTATCTGAGGAAAAGCCCAAATAGCCCTCAAAGGAGGATTGGCCACCTAGTCAGGTAAGCACCTATCAGGAGGGGTCTCTGACGTCAACTGCTGGCACTGGCCACTCAGAGGCCTCCAGAGTGCCCTCACACCTCTGGATTCAAGATGACAGAGGTCTGGGACACACTGGAGGAGCCCTGGGCACCACCCCTGGGGTGGTGATGGACAAGTGAGTGGTCACTCCCCTTTTCTTTGTCCAGTTTCACACCAGAGCAGCGACTGGGGGTTTCCTGAACCTGTGTAGACTGGTTTATGCATGGAGGGCACCATCTGTGCCCTGGAAAGCATTTCCAGAGGCTGGTGGAGGCTACCCCTCCCCAGCCTTTAACACCTATTTCCAAAGGGAGAGGGTGTGACACCCTCTCTCAGAGGAAATTCTTTGTTCTGCCTTCTTGGGACTGGGCTGCCCAGACCTCAGGAGGGCAGAACCCTGTCTGTGGGTTGGCAGCAGCTGTAGCTGCAGAGAAAACCCCAGAGAGCTGGTTTGGCAGTGCCCTGGGTCCATAGTGGAGCCCGGGGGGTGCATGGAATTGGCACCCCAGTACCATATTTGGCATGGGGGAAAAATTCCATGATCTTAGACATGTTACATGGCCATATTCGGAGTTACCATTGTGAAGCTACACATTGGTATTGACCTATGTGTAGTGCACGCATGTAACAGTGTCCCCGCACTCACAAAGTCTGGCAAAATTTCCCTGAACTATGTGGGGGCACCTTTTCTAGTGCAAGGGTGCCCTCACACTTAGTAACTTTGCACCTAGCCTTCACTAAGTGAAGGTTAGACATATAGGTGACTTATAAGTTACTTAAGAGAAGTGTAAAATTGTTGTGAAATAACGTGTGCGTTATTTCACTCAGGCTGCAGTGGCACTCCTGTGTAAAATTTGCCTGAGCACGCTATAGGTGGCAAATGCTGCAGACCATAGGGATTTCCTGGAACCCCAATACCCTGGGTACCTAGGTACCATATACTAACGAATTATAAGGGTGTTCCAGTGTGTCAATTAGAATTGATAAAAATGGTCACTAGCCTATAGTGACAATTTTAAAGGCAGAGAGAGCATAAACACCGAGGTTCTAGTTAGCAGACCCTCAGTGATACAGTTAGCCACTACACAGGTATAC
Source organism: Pleurodeles waltl (assembly GCF_031143425.1). Taxonomy (NCBI): domain Eukaryota; kingdom Metazoa; phylum Chordata; class Amphibia; order Caudata; family Salamandridae; genus Pleurodeles; species Pleurodeles waltl. Next base: position 1,537,155,515 of record NC_090446.1, read on the forward strand.
AGATTAAGAACACAAACTATGAGCACTGGGGTCCTGGCTAGCAGGATCCCAGTGAGACAGGCAAAAATAAACTGACATACTTGTAAAAATGGGGGTAAGATGCCTGGCAAGATGGTACTTTCCTACACCCCTCTACTCATTCCACTTACCTATGTGGGGTTCCTGCATTCGCATTCCATTTCTTTTTAGTGTATAGTTTGGGCTCCCCCTCGGGTCACTATTGTCTCTTTGAATTTGCACTATTTTCTATGGTTTTCTATGCCTAGTGTACATATCCAGTTTGTTACTGACCTCCTATTGAAGGGTTGCCTCTCTAGTACGTTTTGGTAATTGTGTCACTAAAATAAAGTACCTTTACTTTTGTTACACTGGGTGTTTTCTTTTATGTGTGTAAGTGCTATGTGACGACAGCGGACTTGCATGAGCTTTGCATGTCTCCTAAATAAGCCCAGGCTGGTCACCCACAGCTACCTCTAGAGAGCGTGGCTTGCAGACACTGCCAACATTACATTGAAAGGGGATACCTGGACCTGGTGTAAGGTGTAACTACCTTAGGTACCCACCACACACCAAGTCAGTTTCCTACAGTGATCTTTCAGGTCCTGGTCCACGTGCTTCTGGACCCTTAGTCTTTCTTGATCTGATCTCTGTGATCTTAGTCCTTCTGTCTCTTCCATCCTGACCCTGATCAAACTAGATCTGGTCACCCTGTTACTGGTTTTCTGGATCTGACACTCTTGGTTCTAGTCCTTTCTGACCCCGGTACTGGTCCTTTTAGGTCTGTCCACCTGGGACGGCTACTTCTGGCCCTGGTCAAACTGGTCCCTCTGCTCCTGGTTGGTACATTGGGGCCTTCATAGCCCTCCTTTTCAATATGATCAGGGGACCTTTGTTTCTTCTGTTCCTTTGGGTCTTTGTGCACTGGGTCCTGATCCCCTGTTCCACATCTCCTAACCCTCCTGATCCTTCTCACCCTTGTTCCAATACCCCTTGTTCTGTTTTTCTCTTTCCTGTTTATCCTCATCTATTTATTCCTTGTCCCCACTAGCACTGGGAATGTTGGTCCACATGGGTTATGTCTGGTACTTCCTACCCTGTCCTTGTGGCTCTGGTCTCCTGAACCTCCTGTTGGTCCACCTCCTGGCCTTGTCCTCCTGTTGGCCATCATACTCCTCCTATTGGTTGTTCAATGTTGTTTTTTCTGAGCACTCACTATCACTTTTCTTTTTTTTTTTTTTTACTTAACACTGACCGAAGTGAGGATTCAGTAGTGAAAGGACCTTGCCCACCTAAAACATTGCTTAGAATGTTAAACATGGAACTACTATTCCCAAGACCCATAGGGCGGTTGATTAAAATGTAAGGATAGCCCCATGGGCTACTCATGAGATGGGACCCATAAGCATCTATCTTCCAACTCTCCTGAGTGAATAGCATGAAAAAGTGTGTCTATTCAACCAACACCTGTGTGAATGTAGACACTCTTCTTGTGAATTAACCAGATGCATTCCTTAGCTGCCTCTTGCTTTCACTTCCCCATACTACAAAAACCCTCTTACTGGGTCCCACTCAATGTATCTCCTGCTAGTGTTTCAAGGCACTGTGCCCACAAACACCAACTGCCTGTGGTAAACCCCTCTCCTTCTATGAACCAGAAACAACCTTTCTCTCTGCATTCCTTATTGGATAATTCTTGTCACCTTCTGCTGTGTTGCCAGGTCTGAAATAATACGTAAGCACAATTCTGCTTGAAAAGAAACCTACAACTAACACAATGCCTTTAACAAGAAGAATAAAATGATCCCAGCCCTAAAAATGATCAAAAGGTAGACCATGAACAAAAATCAATGTATTTGCATAAGTGAAGAATATATTTAAACAATAGGCTTTGAAACCAAACTCATTATTCTTTGCAGACCGTCAAATACTCCTAGACTGCAGCACAAAATATCTGTGTGCCATATCCTGATGCTCCTGCAACAGAAGTGTAGATTTTGATCCTATATTTCTTATTTTAATATTAAAATATGAATTCATACTCTTAACTTTCTGAATACTGTTGTACATTTGCATTTGCACTTACTGTCAAATGCTTCACACGTCCTGCATCCCCATTACAAGACAGCCTCCACTCCATCTTGCCTGGAGTCTTTTTCCTTCATGTCCCATTAAATAATGACCTCATTGTGACTATGTATTGCGCTGCACGTCAAACAATATATCATCACTAGTGTTTAGCCTGCTGCCAGATAAACAGTGAAATTTTGTCTACATATATACACTTTCCTAGCAAAGATTATGTACTATTTTGCCTTCCAATGGTTCAATTACAGATATTTGTCTGGTAGCAGAGTAATTATACACTTCACTTTATCTGTGTATTCTTTGTTCCTTTCTGATGTGGATCAGTGGATGAGCATTGAATTATTGGTGGTTATCACTATATATATATATATGTGAGATAACTCACAACACTACACAGCGTAGGTCTTGAACTCCTCTGCTTTGCTGTGAGTCACCTGCTAAAACGAATATTTAGTTCACAGATTGACCATATGCTCTATAGAGGGCCCCCCATACCAGAAGGAATAGATTCCCATTGATACAATTGTGTCCCAGTCATGTTTTGATTGACTTGGAACTGACTTGTAAGAGTGTCAAATGGACTTCTCATATTTCTTGTATGGTTCCTATGCAGATGAGCCAATATATATATTCCCTGGTGGTTGTTTTCAATTGCTATTTATTATCTACTGAGTTTTGCAATTGCACCAGTGCCTGGCCGTTTCATAGAGTCAGCAGTCAGATGAGCTCTTATACAGCCTAGAGATGGCCTGGTACAGCTCTCTTTTCTAAAGAAAATCAAATTGTTTTTTCCAGAAAGTGACTTCATAACTGATATTCAAGCCCTTGTAGCTTGCATTTGTATTATCAGTTCCATTCGTGATGTGCTGCTCCAGGTCAGTTTTTTTCTTCAAATCTGTGACTTTTTGTCTTGTTTATTTGATTATAAAAAAGGACTACAAGTCCCAGATTTTGAAGAAGAAAACCTAGACTTGAGCAGCACATCATATAATGGAGCTGGGAAACTTGGCAGCCATATGAATGGTGGTAAAACCCTGCTCCATGGCCTACCCGACTCCACACTGGTACTCCGCAAGGGCATCATGCATGCAGCAGTCTAATTTGGTACCTGAAGCAATATATTCATATTCTCTCTACTGTATTGTGAAGGAAGACCACTGATGACGCTTGTCGGCCCACAACATCTTCTAAACCAGTTCTAAACCAGTTGCATTTCTTATAAAGGCATCATGTCCAGCACCCCGCTTCTGTTGTAGACACGCTCACCATCTCTGGTAGTTCTTGCCATTCTTGCAGCCAAAATACCATCAGACTGCAAGTTATGAAGTGTAAAAAAGAAAGAAAAAAAACAAGACAACAGCTCTTTTTCATTTATGCACCCAGGATCTTGAACAAACATCCATGTATCTATCATGATCACCCCAACACTTGTCCAATGTAGGAAACATTTGAAAAGTCAGGTCTTTAAATAACACTAGATCACAATGCATTACATGTCCACAACCCAGCTTCCTCTCCTCTTGCTCATTGACTTTATGCTTGTCTATGATCTTTTACAGCACCCCGCTCCTTTTGGCTAGATTTGCTCTATAGAAATACCATATACAGACACAGATGGCTTCCATCATGTATTCCAACAGAGGATATTGAAGAAAGAACTAACCATTGCTTTCTGCTCATCTTTATCCAACTTCACTCTTCCGTTATTTCTATATCTCTATGCCGACTTCTAAGAGAGTCCTGCCACTGACTCTTGTTGCGTATCTAAGAACAACATGACAGTCTGCCGAAACACACCATGCAGATCTTCATGATATCACAGAGTCGTCTTCTTGGGGAAGGTGAAACTTGTTGGATAGATATAAAATGAGAACAGAAAAAGTAAGTAAAGCTTGTTATATGGGTTATGGGAATTTATTGAATCTGACATTCATGAAGAAGGAAACACTCCAGAGGCTATTAATAATGTTTGTTAGAATATGTTTCTCTTTCAATTGTGAACTATTCATTTAGGTATATAAAATAGAAATGTCATTTATTTTTAAGAATTTATTTAAAAAATGCTCAATTCGCCCTTTCTTGGTGGTCATATGTGTCTTATTTAAAACAGAAGATGTTGTTTTCTCAAAAGAGTATCGCTGCATTCCAGAAGTACTTTGTGCCAGATGACCCAGTGCCTTCAATACCAGTGGATTATTTTGGTCTAACAACAAAAAGTAGTTTGAAATACCAATTAGTTGTCATCAATGAGGCCAAGCTGTGAATTCTATCAGGAGTTACCTCATGGCTCTATTATATCTTTTTGAAGAATATTTCATAGATACTGATTCAAGTCTTGATGAATGTGTCCCACCATTTAGGATTAAGAAAGCATAACATTCTGTCTACAGAAACATACAGATATTATGACATGAACATACAGCTTTTTTCATAGCATTTCAAATTATTGAAGTTTGTTTTTCCACTCCAAAGTAATTTTAAGTATACGCTCGGTTGAGTGGGTTAGTGACGACATCCCGGACTTGGACACAACTGGACTTCATTCTTTATCCTAGAGCAGGCTTCTATACAAGCAAAGGTGTATATGGCTGCTCCTACAATAATGAGGAACATAGAGCAATTTACCTGTTCATACTAGCTAGCTGTGCACTGTCTCGGTTAGGTGGTGGCAGCCAGATCTAAGATTGACAAACAATGGCAAAAAAAAAGTGAAGTATGTCAACTCATTTATATGGTGGTTTCTAGTCTATCGCTTGGTTTGAACAGTAATTGATGGATCTCTTGCCTTCATAATAGGACCATTGTGTTGTGGTTCTTATCAGTATTAAATGTAATCCACCATCCTCTAATGCAGTTTGTCATGGTCCCAGCCACCATATATTCTCAATTATGTTGTGGGTGCTCCCTTTATCCACATCCAGTGTGGCATTACCCCTGCATCTGTCATCTACGTCATAGCACTTACGTGAGGCTCCCTGCCTCCAGACAGGGCAACGATACCCAAGGTTCCTTTTATTTCTGTTAAGAGAATACCTGACAACAAAGCCTAAAGGTCTCCCCCAAACTTCCTGTCTTCCGTTCTGTCCTTCAGATGGAAGTGCTAACTGGCATCAAGGATGAAAAATGAAGGTGAATTTTACATTTGCTTTTGTTTATGACAGTGGTTCCTAACCTGTGGTCCTCAGGGGGTCCCTGACTGCTTAGAAAATTAAATAATATTAACAGATTAATTAAATGTATGTAAATAAAGTGGCTAAATGAACAACTGAAAATTTTAAAACGTACTATAAATGTCAAGGAGCTTGAACTTGGAGGCTAAAAATGTAAGTAGCATCCTCAGATTGATTTGTGGGAGCAGTGCAGGCGCATCAAACAGAATATAGCCTGGGCGATGTGGCTTCATTTGGATTTAGGAAAGCTCCAACCTTCCTATTATTATAATTTTTGTTTCTAGTTAAGTTTGCTTGCAAATTAAATAAAAGGTGTTATTATTTATATGTTTGATGAATGCTTGTTTCTGTATTTTTTGTGTACTGTTTTGCATTTCAAATCATCTACAATGTTTAGGCAGAGGTCCCGGAAATCCAGTATTGACTCAGTGCGAGGGATCTCTGGATCCCAATAATGTGTCAGTGGGGGTCTCTGGGTTCCAGTAATGAAAAAGTGGGGGTCCACAGAAATCAAAAGGTTTGGAACCAAAGGTTTATATGATTACCTTGCCACAATGTGTATTCACAGTCACTTGTTGATCCTTGTGACAAGGAATACAATCACCGCTCAGGTGCTTTAACTAGAGGGGAGAGCATTTTCAAGCGTTTATCGCGGTACCAAGGAATGGGTTCTTAGCAGGGGCGTAGCTTGATCAGTAAGATTGGGGGTGGGGGAGGGTGAGCTTCAGATTTTCCCAACTATCAACCTGGTATATAATGTAAAAATACAGTTTATGGGTGAAGTGTACATTAGAGGGGCTTAAGGGGCATGAAAAGGGCGAGGAATGCAGATTGGTATTGATGGGAGCTTAGTGAGGAAAACACAGAGAAATGGACAGAGCTTGTACATTTTTATCTGTGTCTCTGTCAAAACTTGCGGGGAAATCTGACAGACAACTCCCCATGCAAGACTGAAATAACCTGTGCCCAACAATTTACCAGAAAATACATTTATTGGGGGGTGTAACACACCAAACACCCCCTCTGAAGCTTTGCCCCTTGCTCTTAGAGTCCACCTTACTGCTGCTCGGGGCTAGGCGGGGGCACATACTATGTCCCTTTAGCTTCTGTTCTCATCTAGCGAGATGAGACCTAGGGCCAGATGTATCATTATATCCAACAGCAATTAACGAATTGTGATTTTTTGTGAATCGCAAGTAAGTAATCGCTGTTGGAATGTATGAAACTCCAAGAGTTTCATATAGCGATTCGCAAGGACTCGCAAATGGACCTACCTCATTAATATTCATGAGGTAGGTCATAATTCGCGAGCCATTGCAAATGGCTACAATCACAGGGTTGGTGGCCTAGTGGACTCAGCAGACCACCATGTCTGTGATTGTTTTCACTAAAGTCATCTTTTTTTATTTAAATGCAGCCTGTTTTCCTTAAATGAAAACAGGATGGGTTTAAAAATGAAAAATTAAAAGTTTTCTTTTCATTTTTTAAGAGTAGGCAGTGGTCCGTGGGACCACTGCCTGCTCTTAATTTTTTTTTTCGCAGGCATTCACAAAGGGGAAGGGGTCCCTTGGGACCTCTTCCCCTTTGCGAATGGGTTACCACCAATTTGAAATTGGTAGTAACTGCGAATGTTTTACGACCTCATTCACGGTCACAAAACAATCATACATTCCTCTGCGATTCAGTATTAGGAAGAGACGCCCTTGACACGCCTCTTACTAGTACCGAATCAGTATGTAGTCGCAAATCCAATTACATGCCAAGATGCAGTTTTGGGCCATTTGCGAATGCAAAACACTGTGATACATCTGGCCCCTAGTTTTTAAGCAATCCATATAGGTGAAGGTGGCTGCTTCAGCGTGGCTTGTGTGAGCAATAGAGCCAATTCCAAGTACTTAAGCTGGCATCTTTCCAGTAGAGAGAGAGATGTGACAAGATCATTTCAGTTTCAAGAGCTATTTTTTAAGCCAGTGGATAAAAACATAAACCTCTATCAGAGGATGCTGAAGATTCTGAGTCAGGTCTTAGAGGGAAATATTTTCAAAACCAGCTGCTTCAGGACCCAGCAGCTTCAGGTCCTACTAAAGCATAGAAAGGGATGCTAGGTTTTCAATACAAGGAACAGTAGGGAGACAAGTTCTTCTATCAATTTAAACCTACTCCTGAGGATAATCTTTCCATTCATGATGTCATTAAAAACATGTATCTGAAGAACCGGAAAGAGATATACAAAGCAAGTGTCTACACTTTTTAGCCAAAAGATATCCTTTGCAATTATTTGATTAAGGATTTCCACAGATGCCAAAAGCAAATACTAGCTTGGCTAGCATGAAATCACCCTCATCTCTGGCATCAGAGGAAGCTTCTTTATCAGAAACAAATGTTGGAGACATCATGGTATGTAGCCTCAATGTAAGCACTTATTCATCACAAGAACTATCAACTTCTGTTTGATGTACTACAAAAAAAAAGATCTTACTGAGATTCTACCAAATATGGAAATTTGGTGCAATCCCTCTCAGATTTTTCATTTGACTTCCTGTGGTCCTCATCTACTGCTGCAGGAGCTTCGATTGCACTATGCCAAGTATCATGGCTCAAAACGTGGAAACTGAGACAATCATGAAAGGCATAAATTATCTTTCCTTTTTAGAGGAAACGTTGCTCTTGCCCCAGTTGACAATTTGGTAAAATAAAAGCAGCTGATGAAGAAAAGGTTCTTAAGTTCTTCAGACCATACAATATGAGCAAGTGAAAAAGCAGCACAATTATGTTTTTCATGATAAAAAGCCCTTTCAAGTTCTGGCTTACGGCGAGGGACCGTACAGTGGGACCCAAATCCTCACCACAGCAATTGCAACCTCAACAGGAGCTGCAAGAAAATAAAGACAACCAATCCTCTTCTGTGGAAGGAAGAATAGGCCTCTTTTTTTGAATAATGGCAGCACTTAATATTGGATTGATGGGTTATGGATGCAGTTTATCCAGGCTATCACATATAGTTTCACAAACCTCCAAAAGAGATGTTCTGTCTACAAACTCTTTTACCCAAGGGTCCCTTGAAGTATCAAGTAGTACAAAGTCTCTTACAGAAAGGGACCATGGTGCTGGTTCCAGTACAACAAAGAAGCCAAGGGGCATATTTACAAGGAGCTTGCACCGTCGCTGCATCATTTGTTTTGACACAGTGATGCTGCAGTCACTGCTTCATACTTACAAAGTGACACATTCTGTGAAATGCATCAACTTTCGCTGTCCAGTCCCAGTGTTTTCTTGTGCAACCACTGGTTGCATCAGGTAATGCTAATCATATGCAATTTTAGGCATTCCCACTTAAAAAACCCACGCAGAACTTACGCATCCATATTTACAAGATTTTAAGAAAGTGATGCATCGCTGACAAATGAAGTGTTGATTCCAAAATGCATCAAAAATCCTATGCATCAGTAATCCAGGCATAACAATGATGCATTGGCATTAGTACATAAGCAAACATGCCCAAATCACTCTGGTAAGCTCAACTGCACCATGGAGCTACTCCTACTCCAGCTTGGAGCACCAAGAAGAAGATGGTCACAACCCCTGCCACCAACCCAACTGCCACCCCCCAGAGGCATCGCAGGAGAAGGGAGCGGATATACCAGCAGAGGACCACCCTCATAACCTCAGGGAGGAGGAGGTCATCACCTACTATAGTCTCAGGAAGGAGTTCATTTCCCATCTCCTACACCAGATTGCACCACAGCTGCAGACAATATCACAGATGTCCACCACAATCCCTCTGCAGGCTACGCTGATGGCAGTATTACACAAGCTGGTGTCTGGTTCATTCCAAACCACCACAGCCAGAGTGGCAGAAATATTGCAGCCATCATTTTCTCCATTCCTACCCTCCATCCTTGATGGCATCATCAGCCTAACACCACAATACCTCAAGTTCCCCAACACACAGCAGAAACAATTGGAAAACAAGCAGGGCTTCTATGCCATTGCTGGGTTTCCACATGTGTTAGGGGCAAACGACTGCACTCCTGTGCAACTGGTGCCTCCTGCTGCTACCTCCCACCTATATTGAAACCAGAAGCACACATATTCCATCAACATGCACGAAATAGTAGACCATCTGCAGATGTTCATAAATGTATTGGCACAGTACTCTGGAAGTACTAATGATTCTTACATCTTCAGACATTCCATCATCAACGAGCGCTTCAAGAACAGATACTGGTTGGTAAGTATGTCTAATGCACATTAGTCACCTCAATACAGTCAATCATGTTGCTCAATGTAGCCGAATCTGGGTTGGGTGAGTGAGACAGTATATATGTAGCAGGTGTGTGCCTCACACTTGCAAACGAACACATGGCGCATATGCAATATAACCCTACAAGTCACAAATATCAAGACCTCTGAAACCACTGTATCATGTATAAGACACCTGTACTACTGGAGGTATGCCATTCATACATATGAGGCTAGGCAAAATCACCCTGAGTGCCTTGGCATGGCCTCATAGTGCTGCATTACCTTTCTCTGCATCAAGAATGTCATGGACATGTCACATGGCCTCATGTTGAGTTTATCCATACAACATCCAATGCATTTGATACATTCCCAGATGTAAAAGGACATGGTGAGCAGCACATTTTCCACATATATATGCCTCCCCAGGGGAGGTGTAACAAGGACAACATAACTTCATTTTTTCGTTAGTTACTCTTCATATGTGTGGTGCATTTTGCAGCACACATACAAAGTGTCATAAGCCTACCTTTTCTGTCCATATGTAAGAATGTTTCCCTTACAGCATAAAAATAAGGGAGTCCACAATGCAGACACACCAGCACCATGCTCCATTCATCAATCTATGATATTGTGCATGCATAAGAAACAAAGATGTGCTGTATGTCATTAATATGACACATTCACGTCATGCCCTTTTCATTTAATGTGGGGCAGTGCAACAAAGTACCTCCCTGTGCTGCCCTGTGCCAACAATCTGGCACCTCAAAATGGTGTAAAGATCCTCATCAATGCAACATGAAAAATGCTGTGGTACAATACTGTGTCCAAGGAAGGCCTCCACTTTTTGATGTCTGTGTGTCCACAGGTAAATCCAATGGCTATGGGGCATGTCATGTATCCAATATCTGTGAAACTTAAAGATGAAGAAAATATTTGATCATTCCCAGCTCATATTCACCTTGGGAAATTACCTAACTCATCATATTAACACACCTGCCATCCTGTGTCTGCTACATTCCTTGAAACAAGAACCGAAGCCAACAGTCACCCAAGGCTTCACACTATGCAGCAAGCTTGGTCCTTAGGCACAAAGTTAAGCTCATACACCAGGCAGCCACTCATTCACCATTTCCATATTTTGGGCCTGATTATGAGTTTTGCTGTCGGACCACCAGACCGCAAAGGTGGCTTCCCAAATAGGCTGCTGAGCCAATGGTCCCACGCACGCTGTATTACAATGCTACAGCTGGCTCTGCAGTGATGTTCCTGACAGCAGTCGACCAGCAGGGGACATGGTCAGCAAAACAAGGTATGTTTAGACAATTGTGTCGATACAGGTGTGTACATTTTGACCTAAATATACAAATATGCATGACACATGTGCAGAAATACTTTGTACACGTACTGGCTATTGCTGAAGTCGGGACCATATGTGCCTGGACCAGTAAATGGGAGAAAAGTGTGATGCGTACTTACTTTGATTCCAGGCACTGCGGGGTAGTTTTCATCAGGGTCAAGTTGCTGCTGTGAAAAGGGGCTCTGGGCAAAGGAGTCCACGTCAGAGACTGAAGGGATAAGAAGAAAATGGATGAGGTAGCACCCCATTTCCTTCAATCCCACTCAGTGGCAGTCGGACTGGCACTGCCACCATGTCGGTTTGCCATCCGCCAAACTCGTAATCAGGCCCTAGGTCTGTCTTGGTGCAGTGCTTTCCATTGTCTGCAAGTACAGGTGGCAAACCCACAACAATGCATCTGGTCGAAAATATTTTAAATTCTGTCCTCAATAAGTGAGCCAGGGTATTTATGAGAGTTTGAAAGGTTGCACCATACTTGCTGAACCCAAAAAAATCTCTCAAGTTTTGTACAAACAATATAGTGGACACAATGCATTACCATGTGCAGACTGTCATGTAGCACAATGATATGCACTCATAAACCCTCTATGGCTGTAGCTAATAAACAACAGTGACTACTACTCTCACATCCAAATATGTGTGAATGAATGGGACAACATTGTCAGCACTTGCTACATTTTTAATACTCCAACATGTATGAGGTCAGAAATGCCAACCTAAGTCCTAAAAAGAAACAATTTAGAAAGTGCTGCAGAAGTGTCAGCTCAATTGCCAACTGACTATCCATAAGATCACTGAATCAACACGGTCATGTGATTGGAACTCACAAGTCAGTGCACTTGTGTGTGTAGTACAGTGTCAGTCATCCCAAAAATTAAAGTGTGTATATGTCAAAAAATGTCAGTACACCTCCCAAACTGTGTGAAAAGTGATTGAGTCAATCAGGTCATAAAACAGTATGTAAATGAATGTGGGCACAGCAACCATTATCAACATTGTATTATTGTCCCCCTCCTGTCACTAAAGCTGACTAAGGATTTGGTCATCAGCCATGGGTCATGTCCCCACAGGCACATCCCCAGATGGAGGCACAGTGCAAATACAATAATGCCCTCAGCAGGACCCGCTCCATTATCGAGCGGACTTTCAGTATTTTCAAATCATGGTTTAGGTGTCTTTATTTGTCCAGGGGTGAGGGTTGCTCTACTACCCCCCTATGGTCTGTAAAATCATCCTGATCTGCTGCATCCTGCACAACATTTGTGTGGGAACCAATGTCCCATGGCATGTCAAAAATGTGGCACAATATGGCCCTTCTGATGATGAAGAGGAAGAAGAGAGCCAACAGCAAAATGTTGCATCAATTGCCAGTACAAGCCTGAGAAACCAAATTGTGAATAATCTTTTATGAGACAATTCAAGCCACTAATAAATGCGTAGTGTACCTGACAAAAGGATAATAAATAAAATTTTAAAAATTGTACCATTTACAATGTGTAAACATTCTTTATTCCAAGTTACTGTAGATCAATAAAACATATATTCACATACGCTAGTCACTGGCACACAACAAAGGTATGTAGCAATGTGTAACAGACAACACTGGACTGCATCTTGTAATACAAAATTAATGCCCATGCCAATGGCCTGTGCAAATGCATGTCTGTTGGGAATGCAGATCACAAACAACTATTGCAATGTGGTAAAGTCTGTACAGCTCAATATAAGGTGTTATGTTGCATTGTAACTAACGTCAGACAAGAAAACACTTATAAAAATGTGTGTAAAAATAAATATTGTCTAAATACTATGGCCCTCATTACAACCTTGGCCCGCCATGGTTGAACCGCCGGACAGCCGCCAATGCAGCCGCACTCCCGCGGGGTCCACTATGAGATCCCTGCTGGGCCGGCGGGCAGAAACCTGGTTTCCGACCGCCGGCCAAGCGGGGATCTTGGCCTCAACACGGGAGCCGGCTCCAAATGGAGCCGGTGGTGTTGAGGCTGTGCGACGGGTGCAGTTGCACCCATCACGCTTTTCACTGTCTGCATAGCAGACAGTGAAAAGCTCCATCGGGCCGGGGAAGGGGGCCTCACGACTCCCCTTTCCGCCAGCCTTTTCATGGCGGTCCTTACCGCGGGGATTTAAACCGCCGGTACCAATGTGGCGGGAAACCGCCAGTCCCGGCAGTGTAATGCCCCTGGAAGCACCGCCAGCCTGTTGGCGGTGCTTCCTCCAAAACAGCCCTGGCGGTTGAAGACCGCCAGGGTTGTGATGAGGGCCTATGTGTGTGTGTTGTTCATCTACCCACATGCTTGTGGATGATAGTAGAGTGAACTCATACTCTGCTGCCTTTCAGCTGAGGCACTTAGTATGTGCTTGAGAAGCCAGTCCAACCCACACAGTAGGCATATGCTTCATCAGGGTGTACAGGAAAATATAAAATACATTGTGATATATCACAACACACATATCACTTGAAAATATACAAATATGGCAACACAAGATTGTCTGTCTACTAACAATGCTGCCCCATTAGCCCCACTAGGTAATTATGGAAATGGACTAAGCAGGGATGTCTTATACCATGTTCCTGTGTTGCACTCAGATACAAACAATAGGCTAACTCCTCTAACAACATTTCATGTGTGAATGTTAAAATACAAAACAAACAGTCTGATAATGTAACCTTTACACAGAATCAAAGACTAAATGCAAGCTGAATACATTCAAGGTAACATGCACTGATGAATTCCAGATCAGAGTGGCAGAAAGTGACAATAAATGTACAGCATAACAACTTGTGCGAATGGAAACCCACATCTAAACTACAAGTTACCCATCAATATTTCCACACATTGTTATGCCTGCCAATAGCAAACAGATCCCTCCTTGGAATATATCAGACCTCTTTTTGGCTAGCCAAGCTGGCCTTGTCAACACAAAAATGATGAGAAAGATGTTAGTCTGAAGCTATTGAAAAATGGCACTGTGGCTATGAAACACATATCCTTCCAGACTCAAGTTCATACAGCAGCTCTGATCGTACCATGACATGACCTCTAGTACCTGTTGGTATGCACATATCAACATGGACCTCAGGTGGCTCAAGCATCTCCATATCCATGAGGGCATGCCAAATCATTTTGGGTTGCTCATCCTGGCCTCATAGGTAAATTAAGGGACATCAATAGGCTGCCTTGATCTACTCTCTGCCATGTGTGTGTTCTATGTGACTTTCAGGGTGTTTTGACAAGCAAAACACTTGGATATCCAGGATGATTAAAGTAAACTTTAGGATTTTAACACGGAGTAGGTGAAAAGGCTTATGCCTTCATCCAGATGTCAACTTCCATCAAAGGCACCTATGCATCTTCATGTACATAACCCATACATTGTTTTGTTTGGCATGTACCATGTGTGCTGCATGTTGCAGCACACATGGCAAAGTATAAGACAAGCATGTTTTATGAAGATTTACCTTGTTACGCCTCTTCTCACCACGTTCAAGTGAGCCTAAGAACTGGGTAAGTGTCACACTCCATGGACAGATCTTTATTGTGAACAGGAACTGCAACACACATGCCACACCTCCTTGATACCAACTCAAGCTATATTGTGCTTCACGCTTACTTGCTTTACCCAATGACCATGAGATCACGCACAGCTATGCATGCTCGCTTTGCAGTGTACAAACAATATGAATGACAATCCTATGCACCACAACATTTAAGAAAGTAACTTTTCGGTAGAGCAGGATCCTTCTATGTGAACATCATAATGTCAAGAAATGTAGAACATTCATGCCTCAATCACCCACCATTTTGTGTCAACATTGTACCACTGTTGTTGCACATAAATTAGCCAAAAATTCCAAACGCAATCCAACAGCCAAGGAAGGGGCAATCTGATACCCCTTGTATGTGCCTAAAATAAATGTATACAAATCTGTGTCCAGTGATGCTATGCATTAAATCTCATTCAGGAATGTGTACCATGTGAGGAACATGGCTGCTATCATGCATCCACACCTGGATTTCAGGTAATAACTGATTAGACAAGGTATGTAATTGAGGAACTGAAACTTAACCAACACATCACGGAGGGTGTTGGTCCTAGTCTGCCTGCACTGCATCAGAGTAAGGAGACCCAGGCAAACCGCTATCTCTTCATATTCATGGTAGATATCTGGCCTCTCCATACCACAAAATGCGCTGCACCAACCTGCCTTGCTGAAATGCATAGCATCAATGATTAGTTTGTAAGGGGATATGTTATAGCCCATGAATGGCATCTTATTAGGGCATGCACAGTGCAACATAGAGCTCTTCTGAAAAAATGCTCAGTGTAAAACTTCAATGTTCAGCCATCAGGGCAAAGCAACTCTGCCCCAAACCTGGCCTTAGTACAATATTTAAATGATGTGAATTTTCAAAGTTAGTGAAGGGTACACCTCTTGTAAGCTGTGTTGTTACATAAATATAAGAAATGTCCACTTTAGATAGTGGCTCACCAGTGATGCAATTAGATACACATATGTGCACTCTCAACATGCACATGCAGCACGTTTATATACACCAAGCATTGCTTGGCATACTTTCAGAGGTACAGGGTAGCCATACTCTACATCAAGGAGGCATTCATTTTCCATTACAATTGCTGTCCTGAACAAAGTAAATGTGTTTTGACACCTTCCCAGAATTGCAAAACTATGTAAAGCTTGGAAGGGGCTCATTTCCTTTGGGAGGGGGGTGTTACACCCTCTTCCTTTGGAAATAGGTGTTACAGGCATGGGGCTGGTAGCATCCCAGAGCCTCTGGAAATGCTTTGAAGGGCAAAGATGGTGCCCTCCTTGCATAATCAAGTCTAAACCAGTTCAGGGACCCCCAGTGTGTAGTTTATTTGGTTCCTAAGGGAGTATAGTCTCCAAAGTATTTTTGGTCTTGTGTCACAAAAATAAAGTACCTTTATTTTTGGTAACACTTTTTTTCATGTGTGTGAGTACTATGTGACTACAGTGGTATTGCAAGAGCTTTGCATGTCTCCTAGTTCAGCCTTGGCTGCTCTGCCTACAGCTACCTCTAGACAGTCTGGCTTCTAGACGCTGACTATATTTCACTAATAAGGGATAATTGAACCTAGTATACGGTGTAAGTACCTTAGGTACCCACTACAAACCAGGCCAGCCTACTACACCTCATATGTCAGACGACACAAAAGAGTTCTGTCGCTCTTGTGTCCCTTGCTAAGCCAGTGGTAAGACTGGTGGCACCCCAAAGTACCCCTTAATCCCACTGTCTGTTGTTGGGGTACCCTTTGAAAGGGTAGGGATTGACATAGTTGGCCCCCTTGACCCTCCTACTGCTTCTGGCAATAGGTTTATCTTGGTGGTAGTGGACCATGCCACTAGATATCCAGGCGCAGTTCCTTTTGGTGACCACTACAGCTCCTGCAGTGGCAAAAGCCCTCCTGGGGATATTCTCCAGAGTTGGCTTTCCAAAAGAGGTAGTATCAGACAGGGGTAGTAACTTCTTGTCTGCATACTTGAAAGCAATGCAGAAAGATTGTGGGGTAACTTATACATTCACCACACCTTACCACCCACAGACAAATGGATTGATTGAGAAGTTTAATAAAACTCTCAAAGGTATGATCATGGGACTATCTGAAAAGCTCAGAAGAAGATGGGATGTCCCATTGCCATGCCTCCTTTTTGCCTACAGGGAGGTACCCCAGAAGGGAGGGAGTGGGCTACAGCACATTTGAACTCCTTATTGGTCACATTGTTAGTGGTCCACTAGCACTTGTGAAGGAGGGGTGGGAGCAAACCTTGAAGCCCCCCCAAACAAGATATAGTAGATGATGTACTTGGCCTAAGATCTGGAATGGCTGAGTATATGAAAAAGGTCACCAAAACCCTTCAGGCAAGCCAAGAGTTGCAAAAACAATGGCATGACCCGAAGGCTGTCCTGAATGGGTACCACCCAGGACAGAAGGTGTGGGTACTGGAGCCTGTGGCACCAAGAGCGCTCCAGGACAAATTAAGTGGCCCACATCTTATAGTGGATAAAAAGGGTGAGGTCACTTATTTAGTGGACCTAGGCACTTCCCCAGACGTCCCCTGAGAGTGAGAAATGCAGGGCGGCTTTGCATGGCCTCATACAGAAAATTCAGAGGGCTGAGTCACTGGAGTCGGTCATGTAAATGACATTCCAGTTGTTCATGCCTCTTGTAAATGAGACTTGATGTGTGTTACAGGGGACACCATTCACATGTAACTTTATCCAAATGTCTGACAGGCTGTACACATCTAAACATATCTCATACAAGTTGGTGTTCAATTTTTCAAATGTCATATTGGGCTGCAGAGGACATGTATGGACAATGTCTGGTACTAAGCAGCACTTACAAGTACTGATCTCAGTTACGTAAAGGAACAAGGATGGCTACTATGTGATGTATATAGCGTAGTCATGGACATGTAAAGATATGAGCTAGGCACATTTATTGCAATACCTTGTAGAGTGCAGTATGTGAGATATTTAGGTGCACAGAGCAATGAAAAACAGCAACCCTTGTGTCATTTTTAATAGTGAGGAATTTGAATTGGTTCCACAATCTGGCCACCAGATGTATGTTTTAGCTCATCACATGCATGTACGCTTCGGCCTGCCTTACCAATGTGTATCATTAAGGTATGTCGACTGTGCCGTTTGATTCATTACAACCACCTGAAGAGTTACATAGCCAACTGCTATTCATGTGTACAATGCTTCACTTGCCCAAAGTGTATGTGTTCTACAATGTGTCATGTTATATCTTGTAGGTGGACCAGACACAGTTGGTGAGGTGGAGAGCTTCAAGGAACCAGATGTTACTAATTTTTATTATGTAGTGCAAGGATTGAGTGTGTTTCTTAGAAATGGGGTCTCTGGATGGTAGTCAGTTTGCACTCTGTCCAAGCAGGGACCCTCACTCTAGTCAAGGTAAAGGAGATACTCACTTAAGATAACCCCTTCTCACTCCCTTTGTAGCTTGGCACAAGCAGCCAGGCTTATCTCAAAGGCAATGTGTAAAGTATTTGTACCAACTCACATGGTAATACAATGAAAACACTGCAAAATGGACACCACACCAGTTTAGAAAAATAGCCAATATTTATCTAACTCAAACAAGACTAAAATGACAAAAATCCAACATAAACAAGTAAAGTTATGAATTTGTAAAATAATAGAATCTTTTTCCATAGAAAACAATGGAAATGTTGTAGTTACACAAAGTACCTGGTTTGCATCAAAGATAAAGCCTCACGGGTGAGCGTGCATCAGAAAAATCAGCGAGGCATCAATCCCTTGGGCCGTGGGTCGTTTCTTCTCCGGTCGGGTAGGTGATCTGTCGATTTCCAGATGGGGCACGTCGGATCCATGCAGATCACGTTGATTTTGACACCCAGCGATGATGCGTACAAAATCTGGCTGCACGACAATCTGTGCTGCGAGAGGTTTGCATATATTTTGGCAGCTGCAAGTGGATGTTGTGTTGTTTCTCCAGCCATGATGCAAATGATGCATCGATTTCCCAGCTGTGATGCAAGTGGTGCATCAATTTCAGCCACAAGGTGGGTGGCACGTAGTTTTTACAGCTGCATTGCAGGTGGTGCGTCTAAATTTTTCCCACACAGCTCCTGTGTGTGGATTTCCACCTTGTTTCTACCAAAGTCACCTTTCAAGGGTCCTGGGACTGGATAGGGCACCACTTGGTAGGGCAGGAGTCTCAGCAGAGAGTCCAAGTGTTGGCAGAGGAAGTCTTTGATGGCCCTGAGACTTCAAAACAGGAGGCAAGCTCAGTCCAAGCCTCTGGAGACACTTCACAAGCAGGAATATACCACAAAGTCCAGTCTTTGTCCTCTTTCAGGCAGAAGAAGCAACTGCAGGCCAACCCAGCAAAGTACAGTCGCAGGCAAAGGGGCAGTACTCCTCCTCCAGCTCTTCAGCTCTTCTCCTTGGCAGAGGTTCCTCTTGGTTCCAGAATTAGTCTAAAGATCTGGGGGTTTGGGTCTACTACTTACACCCCTTTCTGCCTTTGAAGTAGGTAAACTTCAAAGGAAAGTATCTGTTGTTCACAGGGTCCTGCCTTGCCCTGGCCTGGCCTGGCTCCAGACTCACACCAAGGGGTTGGAGACTGCATTGTGTAAGGTCAGGCACAGCCCATTTAGGTGTAAGTGCCAGCTCCTCCCTCCACTCTAACCTGGATGGCCCATCAGGATATGCAGGCTACACCCCAGCTCCCTTTGTGTCACTGTCTAGTGGAGATTCACAAACAGCCCAAATCTCAGTCTGACCCAGAAAGGGAATACACAAGCAGGCAGAGTCACAAAATGGGTTGAGCAAGAAAATGCCCACTTTCTAAAAGTGGCATTTTTAAACCGACATTTTAAAAATCCACTTTTCTAAAAGATGTATTTTTAAATTGTGGTTCAGAGACCCCAAACTCCAGATTTGAATCTGCTATCAAAAGGAAACTGCACTTAAAAGTTATTAAAAGGCAGCCCTCATGTTAAGCTATGAGAGAGATAGGCCTTGCAACAGTGAAAAACACATTTGGCAGTATTTCACTGTTAGGACATGTGAAACAAATCAGAACATGTCCTGCCTTTAACATACACTACACCTTGCTCATGGGGCTACTTAGGGTCTACCTTAGGGGTGCATTACATGTATAACACGCATTTGCAATGCATTGGGTCTCACATTTGCGTGAGTTACAGCTATTGGCATTGCAAATTCATAACTGGATTTTTCTTGACATATAAATTGTTCAAACCTGCCTCATAATTTAGCCTTTTCCTCTCATATAATTCCAGTGGCCCTACATATAATGAAAGCACTTCCATTCACTGTCTTCCGCTATCTGCAGCCAAAAATGAAAATGTTGGCATTTAGCATCCTAATTTAAATCTGCCATGCTAATTCCAATAGAATACCACTTTCACCATCCCACCATCAGAGTTGCTGGCTGGCAAACACAATTCCCAAAACAAGACAGCCACGGAGGAGTAACGAGTAAAATAAACTAGAAGGGCCACCCAAACGTATCAAGAGTGTTGAAACAGTCAAAGTGTAATAAGGATGTTAAGTTGCAATAAAACATATACAATTATGATATAAACCCAATAAAAACCTTCATCATAAATCAATGTTTGGAATTAGACTGTAATGCTCAGAACAGCCCCTAGAGAACAACACAATGAAAACAGCATTTGTAAGAAACATAGGGCCTGATCACGACCTTGGCGGATGGGATACTCCTTCACAAATGTTCCATAGAATATGTGACGGAGTAGCCCATCCGCAAAGGTCGTGATCAGGCCCATAGTCATGTTACCATAAAGTTAACCCCCCAAAGAGCACATAACCCCATGAAAAGAAAATGACTGAAAGTATTGCAGTGTAACCATATATTTAGCCCCTAGAGGGCATAGTACATTACACATTTTCAGGGCTAGCAGGCCTACTGCAATGATATTACAAACAAGACCCTTAAAACACAAACTACTGTCAGCTGTAAAAAAAAAAAAAGCTCCATCTATGACAGAGGTTAAAAAGACACTGAATAGAGGGAGGGATTATCATTTTGGGGTCCCCACTAACCTAGTGTGGGGACCCAGTGATGATCTGGACAGAAAGATCAGTTTGTGGTGAACGTTTTGAAGATGGCCCCATTGTCCTAGGACCACCACAGGCTGAGTTATGAGCAAAACTGTTTTATAACAAAATGCCCTGCAAAGCATTATGGGATGACCAAGGGCAGCAAATATTGTAGTATGTTGACTGTAATGCTCAGAACAGCCCCTAGAACAGAGGTCTTCAAACTGTAGGATTGCCCCAAGTGATCCCGGAGGGGGAGCATCAGGCTCCGGCCAAAAGAAGCATTATACATATAACAGGGCTTTGTTTTAAGCAGAAGCATATTATTGCATTTTAAAAAGGTAACAGTACTTCACTGTTATGTTTAAATAGGTCTAGACATATTTAAACATTACCAACTTTATAAAATAATTGTGAAAAATTCTAAGGGGGGCCCAATAATTTTTATTTTTCAACTGGGAGGAGCAGCATTACAAAGTTTGGAGACCACTGCCCTAGAAGATACAACCATAAAAATATCATTTGTAAGAAACATGGGGGGTCATTACAACATTGGCGGTAAAAGCCGCTTACCGCCGTGCAGAAGACCGGCAATACACCGCCGCGGCAGCGGAATTCCGCCACAGCTATTACGACCCACAGCACGGAATCCGCCGAAATTTAGACACCCACACAAGTCCGCCACAACAAAGGTCAGTGATAAACTGGCGAAAACAAAACCTCCACCGTCACGCCAACAGAAACACGCCCATGCTATCACGACCCACGAATCCACGTGGCGGTCTTTCAACCGCGGTATTCCATTGGCGGTACTCACGCCGAGCTCAAAATACACACACATCTCCAAAACACTGCCACATTGGACAATTCGTAATACACACACCTGATACACATACAAACAACACTCCCACACACACAGCACAATATAAAACACACACCCACATCACCCACAAAACCCTACGACCAAAAACTGAAGACGAAGGCGACAGACAGAGACTACAGCAATAGACAACCCCACCACACAGAGGCACACAACACCATCAACCATACAACATCCACGCTCAAAACACCTCACACCACCACACATCGCCACACTCATCAACACATACACCACCCCACACATCACCTACACCACCCCATGTCACACCAAAGACACCCCAGGTTTTCCGAGGAGGAGCTCAGGGTCATGGTGGAGGAAATCGTACGGGTGGAGCCACAGCTATTTGGAGCACAGGTGCAGCACACCTCCATAGCCAGAAAGATGGAGCTATGGCGAAGAATAGTCGACAGGGTCAACGCTGTGGGACAGCATCCAAGAAATCGGGAGGACATCAGGAAGAGGTGTAACGACCTACGGGGGAAGGTGCGTTCAGTGGTCTCCAGGCACAACATTGCGATTTAGCGGACTGGCGGCGGACCCCCACCTCCTCCCCCACAACTAACAACATGGGAGGAGCAGGTCTTGACCATCATGCATCCAGAGGGCCTCGGAGGAGTCAGTGGAGGAATGGACACTGGTAAGTAAAATCTTAACTATCATATCCCCCACCCTACCTGCATTCTATCACACACCCCCACCCTCACCCCCTCCCCTATCACTCCAACTCCTCACTAATGTACTAATAACACAAACCACACATCCCAACACCAAGCCCTGCATGACACAACTAAGCATACAGTAGACACCCATCACTAAAGCATGCTCACTGCACATACCAATAACAACCCCACAACCATCATCACACAAGCCCCCACACAGGAATGCTAGCACTGGGGTACACGCTCACCCACCCATTGCACACCATGACACACACACATGCAATAATCATGCTCTTATACCCCTGCACGACCACTACGTAACGTCACCACACAGGAGGGTCCAGACATCTCCACTCCACCCACAGAAGAGGCCCACAGTGACGACAGCAGCTCTGGCCAACTGGATCCAGATGACCAGCCCGGACCATCGTGGGCTTCGGGACAGTCGGTTCCCCTTGCACAGGCACAGCCCAACACTGACCTTCCACCCTCTGGTAACACCAGCACAGCACCCACCCAGCGGGCCCATACCTCCGTTCCCAGGACACGTCAATCAGCTGTGTGTCCACCACTACAGGGATCCCAGGATAATCCACCACCCCAACAACAACAGGGACCTGGGGGCAGTGGTAGTGGGCACACTGTCCAGGGGACGGAGGCACAGGAACACAGGGAAACTGGGAGGGCTGCTGTGCGACAGGGGGCGGACAGGCTAAGGGAACCTACCCTCCACGAGGCCCTCTCCTCCATCATGGGAGCATACCACCACTCCCAAGAGACGATGGCTACGGTCCTGGCTAAGTTTCAGAAAACAGTATTCGGGGTTCAGGGAGGGTTCAGGGAGGAGCTCAGAACAATCAGCTCCACCCTGGGCACCATCGTAGGGGTGCTGAAGGACATACAAAAGACCATGAGGGACACCGTGGCACTCCAAGGGGCCCCTGACACTAGCATGGACGATGAACTGCCCACCTCCTCCGCCGGCGCTAGTGGACAGGACGCCCTGCCACAGGACCACCACACCAGCACCCCACCCCCTGCAGATGAAAAACCACCCCGCAAGCAGTCCCTGAGATCCAGGAACAGGACAGAGCAAGATGGCAAGACCCCCGCCAGGAAATGAGACCACCCTGATTGTCCTCCCACTGTCTCACTTTGTTACCCTGTCCAGATTGGAACTGCATCAGCTCCACTTCCTATGCCCATATGGGTAGCGCACCTGTGAGACTAATAGACTGGACTCTGCCATGTACATTCCTCCACCATCACCCATCACCATTTTGCCACCCCCTCCAATAATTAGCACTTCAATAAACACCCTTGAACCACAAAACAATCTGGAGTCAGTCTGTGATTTTGAAAATGTGTATTAGCAATGACAGTGAAAAAATGCGTTTTCAAATGTAATGCCAACATACCTATGTCACACATGACAAGTCCATGAAGGATGCAAGCAGATGACACGCGTTGGTAACCACACCTGTGAAACTGTAATGGAAATGTACAACTCAGTTACCAAATACTGCTTCAAATTGACAGACAGGATAGAGGTAGAAGTGTAAAATTGAATGTAATAGTGACAAATTTGTTCTCACCTGTGTGTCACTGGAAATATTGCTGTATGACTGACTCCCTATTGTCTTTGTCTTCTTCTTCAGCTTCCTCCTCATCACTGTCCACAGGCTCCACAGCTGCCACAACACCGTCATCTGGACCATCCTCCTGTAGAAAAGGCACCTGCCGTCGCAAAGCAAGATTGTGAAGCATCGAGCAGGCGATGATGATCTGGCACACCTTCCTTGCTGAGTAGAATAGGGAACCACCTGTCATATGGAGGCACCTGAACCTGGCGTTCGATCACCCTCCTAGTCCGCCCATGGGCCTCATTGTAGCGTTCCTCTGCCCTGGTCCTGGGATTCCTCACTGGGGTCAATAGCCAGGACAGGTTGGGGTGACCAGCGTCCCCTAATAGCCACACATGGTGCCTCTGGAGTTGACCCATCACATACGGGATGCTGCTATTCCGCAGGATGTAGGCATCATGCACTGAGCCAGGGAACATAGTATTTACCTGGGAGATGTACTGGTCTGCCAAACATACCATCTGTACATTCATCGAATGATAACTCTTCCTGTTCCTGTACACCTGTTCACTCCAGTAGGGGGGGACCAGAGCTACATGGGTGCCATCAATAGCACCTATGATGTTGGGGATATGTCCCAGGGCATAGAAGTCACCTTTAACTGTAGCCAAATCCTCCACCTGAGGGAAAATGAGGTAGCTACTTACGTGTTTCAGCAGGGCAGACAACACTCTGGACAACACGTTGGAAAACATAGGCTGGGACATCCCTGATGCCATGGCCACTGTGAAATTATCCACTTGCAAGGAAATGGAGCACTGATAGCGACTGCACTTCAGGGGGTATTCCTGTGGGATGGCGTATTGGTGAGATAAGGTCTGGCTCCAACTGGGTACACAGTTCCTGGATTGTGGCACGGTCAAACCTGTAGGTTATGATCAAATGTCGCTCCTCCATTGTTAACAGGTCCACCAGCGGTCGGTACACCGGAGGATTCCGCCATCTCCTCAAATGTCCCAGCTGATGGTGCCTAAGAAGGACAACAGCGACCACAGAGTCAACAAATTCTCAGGTATGTACCCACAGCTACACAGAACATGACACCAAATACAAAACTCTTCCTGTATGTGTGTTGAGTGTAGGCCTAGGTATGTGTGACGCAGTAGTAAATGAAGCCATGTGGGCCCCTGAAATGGTGGCTGCCTGACCTCTAAAGTGGGACATTGGGATGTGAGGTATCTGCGCCGGCGTTGTACACCGTTGCGGTAGGCGGTCGTAGACCGCGGTGCAATGCTGCATTGGTTAACATTGGACCCTATGGGTTCCAGGAGCCAATGATGAAGTGCGGCGGCGGTGATGATACGCACCGCCGCGGACGTCACCGCCGCGGACGTGCCTGCCATTTTCTATCTGTTCAATCACTCGTTACCTGATCTTCGACAGGAGAGGACCTATACTGCAAGTGCTGCTGTGACCTTGGTCTGGAAGAGACAATGGCTGCTGCGTCTGGGGAAAGGGCCCCTGCCTTCACTGCTCAGGAGTTGGAGAAGCTAGTCAACAGGGTCCTCCCCCAGTACACGCTACTCTACGGTCCTCGAGACCAACAGGTAAGTACACAAGGAGCACGTTGTATGGGCTATGCAAGGTGGAGAGGGCTGGATGTCAGTAGGAATGGGGCAGAGTTCTGCGACCATGAAGGACTGTGAATGCATGTGCCACATGGCAAGGGTAGGGATGGGGGCCACTCACTTCGACGGTGCAGTTGGTAATGACTTCTCTTCTTCCCCAGTACATGTCATGTAGGTCAGCGCCCACCAGAAGAAGGACATTTGGCGTGCCATCGCCAAGGACGTACGGACCCTGGGGGTCCACCAGAGACGGGCCACCCACTGCCGTAAAAGATGGGAGGACATTCGCCGCTGGAGCAAGAAGACGGCGGAGGCTCAGCTTGGCATGGCCTCCCAACGTGGGAGGGGTGCCTGTCGCACCATGACCCCCCTGATGTTCCGGAACCTGATGGTGGCCTACCCGGAGTTGGATGGGCGCTTGAGGGCATCACAGCAGACACAAGGGGGTGAGTACACTCTCATTCTGCGGACTTTGCATGCAGTGGAGGGGTCTGGGTGGGGGAGGAGGGCTGTGGGTTTCCCTAGGCCAGGACGTGTTACGTAGGCTAGGCCCCTTCGTAAGGCATGGCCCTGTGGCCCTCCACCCCACCTCTGTAGAGTGCCAACTACAGGTATACATGCCCCTGTGTCATCTATGTGGACAGATGACACTCATACCCATGTAGGCTATATCCCAGGAATTGCATCTGTAGAGGCCAAGAGCACGGCGTAGTGCAGGGGGCTGCTGTGTCTGTATTGTCCGCCAACGGTAGCGGTAAGCCATGCACTCAACCTGTCTTTCTTCTGTCGTCGTCCCCCTTTTTGTGCTCTCCCTGTTCTTTTGTGCATCATCATGCAGAGGTACAGTGGCACTGGAGCACGAGGGAGCTGCATCCCACATGGCCATGGAGGGTCACACCACAGACTCTGAATACACCAGTGGGACGGAGTGCGAGGGGAGCTTCACGTCGGTCACCGGATCAGCAAACAGCGGCGCGGACTCGTCCGCCGATGGGAGCTCCCTTGGGGTGGCGGCACCATCTGTGCCCCCCACTTCTACAGGTATAGCCGCCACCCCCCCTACCAGCACCGCCCTCCCAGGAGCCCCTCAGCCTTCGCTCCGTGCCCGCTCCCCCAGGAAGGTGGGCATCACCTTCACCCCAGGCACCTCAAGCCCTGCCCCTGTCACCCCTGCTGCCCTCAGTGAGGAGGCCATTGACCTCCTCAGGTCACTCACTGTTGGGCAGTCTACCATTGTGAATGCCATCCAGGGTGTAGAAAGGGAGTTGCAACACACTAATGCATTCCTGGAGGGCATTCATTCTGGTCAGGCTGCCCATCATCGAACCCTGCAATCTCTGGCCTCAGCACTGATGGCAGCCATTGTCCATGTGTCTAGCCTCCCCCCTCCAACTTCCTCCACCCAGACCCAATCCCCTGTACCCCAGCCTATCCCAAGCACACCATCAGACAAGCATGCACACACCTCAACACACAAAAGTAGCTCAGGCAAACATAAGCACCACACATCCCACAGGCACTCACACAAGCATCACCCACATACAGACACAGCAACATCCACTGCCTCCACTGTGGCCCCCTCCTCGTCGTCTCCCTCCTCCCTCCCAGTGTCGCCTACACTCTCACCTGCATGCACTACATCTACAGGCACTAGGACTCGCACTAGAACACCCAGCACCACACCCCGCTCACCTGCACTCACCACCCCCACTACCATTTACACGTCCCCTGTACCTGTACCTGCACCTGCACCCAAATCATCTAAAGTTACACCTCCTACAACCACCTCCTCTTCCTCCTCTCCCAGACCCCCTCCAGCTACCCATCCCAGTGTTCGTCAGAAACTCTTCCTCAGCAACGTTGACCTCTTTCCCACCACCCCCTTCCCTCCAATTCATAGGTCCCGTAGTAGCACCTCAGCCAAAAAAAAGTCCGGTACCAGTGGTGCGTATTAAAGGTGTGTGGAGTACACCAGTCACCAGGGCAGCCAGTGTGACACGGAGCCGAAGCACTGCCAGTCCACCCCCTGTAAAGCACCTTAAGTTGGAAAGTGGCCGACGGGAGAGGGTGAAGACTCCTGCCGGCAAAACAGCTCACAAGAGTCCTGGGGGGAGTGCTGAGTCAGCTGTGACTCCTCCCAAGGTGGTGAAGGGGCAGAAGAAGTCTCCAAAGTCTGGTAAGAGCAGCACGGCGGAGAAGGCCGCCATCCTCCCCGCCGGCTGGGACGCCACTGCCAGCACTGTCGTCACTGGTCAGGAGACCACCGCCAGCGTAGGGCCCTGGAGGGCAGCAGTATCGTCACTGGTCCGGAGACCACCGCCAGCGTCAGTGCCCTGGAGAGCACCAGTATCGTCACTGGTCCGGAGACCACCACCAGAGTCAGTGCCCTGGAGGGCACCAGTATCGTCACTGGTCCGGAGACCACCGCCAGGGTCAGTGCCCTGGAGGGCAGCAGTATCGTCACTGGTCCGGAGACTACCGCCAGAGTCAGTGCCCTGGAGGGCAGCAGTATCGTCACTGGTCCAGAGACCACCGCCGGAGTCAGTGCCCTGTAGGGCAGCAGTATCGTCACTGTTCCGGAGACGACTGCCAGCGTCAGTGACCTGGAGGGCCCCGGCAACCACAGCCCCACTGGGCACTGAGGGACCGTCATGCCACACACACACCGCTGCATAGGTCAGAGACAGCAAAGGCAAGCACCGATGAACAGGGCAAAGACCGCCATGGTGAAGACCACTGAACAGGGCAAAGACAGCAAAGGCAAGCACCGCTGAACAGGGCAAAGACCACCATGGTGAAGACCGCTGAACAGGGCAAAGCACCGCTGAACAGGTCAGAGACAGCAAATGCAAGCACCGCTCAACAGGGCAAAGACCGCCATGGTGAAAACCGCTGAACAGGGCAAAGACAGCAAAGGCAAGCACCGCTGAACAGGGCAAAGACCGCCATGGTGAAGACCGCTGAACAGGGCAAAGACAGCAAAGGCAAGCACCGCTGAACAGGGCAAAAACCGCCATGGTGAAGACCGCTGAACAGGGCATAGACCGCCAAATTAAGCATCGTTAGCCCATGTGCAGCTGGGACAGTGACGGAACTGGGACCGTCACGGGGAGCGTGATGCACTCTGGGCACCATTCCCCTCCAGAACCAGTGGAGACCTGCATCCACTTGAGAGACTGTGGCTTTGCACTCCCCAGGATGGTACAGTGGGCAAACCATCCACTGGAGAGACTTGCGAGACTGTGGCTTTGCACTCCCCAGGATAAAGCAGTGGGCAAACCACCCACTGGAGAGACTTGAGAGACTGTGGCTTTGCACTCCCCAGGATAAAGCAGTGGGCAACCTACCCACTGTAGAGACTTGAGAGACTGTGGCTTTGCACTCCCCAGGATGGTACAGTGGGCATAGCACCCACTGGAGAGACTTGAGAGACTGTGGCTTTGCACTCCCCAGGATAAAGCAGTGGGCAAACCACCCACTGGAGAGACTTGAGAGACTCTGGCTTTGCACTCCCCAGGATGGTACAGTGGGCAAACCACCCACTGGAGAGACTTGAGAGACTGTGGCTTTGCACTCCCCAGGATGGTACAGTGGGCAAACCACCCACTGGAGAGGCTTGAGAGACTGTGGCTTTGCACTCCCCTGGATAAAGCAGTGGGCAACCCACCCACTGTAGAGACTTGAGAGAATGTGGCTTTGCACTCCCCAGGATACATCAATGGGCATGGAGCCCCGTCGTGGATCTGGCGTGGTGCCCCCCCTTCCCTTACCCCTGAGGTGCCTGTTGTATTTCTATCTGATGCCCCTGCAGTGATCTCTCTGTTTGTGGACAGGTATCTAGTGTGGGCCACGCCCATGCATTTTGGCCCCAGTGGTCCACAGACATTGATATGTGCATACCTGCAGTACTAATCGTGATGTATGATTTTCAAATGTTTATATTTATCTGTATATATTTGGTTACTGTATTTTGATACATTACAATGTTTGAACTGATTTCCTTTTGGCTTTGCATTCATCCGGGGGGGTTGTGGGTTCTTACTGTGCTGTTTGGAAATGCATTGGTGTGTGTGTTTTAGTGGGTGAGGGTCGGGTTGGGGGTGGGGGTGTTGCGTGTGTGTCCCTCTGACTTTTGCCTCCCCTATGTCGTAGGAGCAGTACTCACCGTTGTCTTCGGCGCCTACGTTGCTGGTGTTCGTAGAGGAGCAGGAAGACAAGCGCAGGGAGTATTTGTAGTTCAGGCTCCATGGTGGCCTCCTTCCTCGTGGAGTGTGTTGAGGTGAGCGTTTTCCCATTGCAAAAGCTGTTTCCGCCGTGTTTTTATCCACGGTGAATCCACCCCGGAAAAGGTGGCGGATTGGAGGGTTGTGATACTGTGGGCAGTACATTGTCTTCCGCCTGTATGTTGGCGGCGACCGCCACGGTCATAATTCCCTTTTTTTGTCCGCCGGCCTGTTTGCGGTATTACCGCAGCTTTAACACCGTCCGCCAGGGTGGTAATGACCCCCATGGTCATGTAACCATATAATTAGCCCCTAGAGAGCATAACCACATGAAAATACAATGGCACAAAATAAAGTAACGTAACCACATATTTAGCCCCTAAAGGGCCACAAACTACTCCAAGCTATACAACTAAGGTTCCAGCCCTGAGAGAACTTAAAAAGGGACTGATTGGTGGGATGGGTAATCTTTTTGGGGTCCCCACTAACCTAGAGTGGTAGTCCCGTTGTTCTAAGTCCGCCACAGGCTGAGTTATGGCCAAAAATGTTTTGAAAAAGAATGATTGCAAAGCATTACGGGGGGAGTTTTCCTGAGTGCAGTGAATATTGTAGTATCAGCTCTCCCACTGTGCTGGGAGAGACGCATTGCAGATTTCTGTGTTTTTAGTAAAGCATTCATCAATTGTATGTATTTTTTCGGAAAGCTATGGAGCATGAAGGTGAGAGCCAAAAGAAGTTACTCTGATTAGTGTGAACAATGTGGCCAGCGCTCCAATGCAGCAATGGAGTTTGCGCTGTTGGCACCATGAGCGCTGTGAGGGCCATTACTGCCATGAAGCACGAAGGGGCGAGACAAAAGAAAAAAACAGTTCACTGTAGGAAAGTACCATCTTGCCTGGCATGTTACCCCCATTTTTCACTGTATATATGTTGTTTTAGTTGTATGTGTCACTGGGACCCTGGTAACCCAGGGCCCCAGTGCTCATAAGTGTGCCTGAATGTGTTACCTGTGTAGTGACTAACTGTCTCACTGAGGCTCTGCTAACCAGAACCTCAGTGGTTATGCTCTCTCATTTCTTTCCAAATTGTCACTGACAGGCTAGTGACCATTTTTACCAATTTACATTGGCTTACTGGAACACCCTTATAATTCCCTAGTATATGGTACTAAGGTACCCAGGGTATTGGGGTTCCAGGAGATCCCTATGGGCTGCAGCATTTCTTTTGCCACCCATAGGGAGCTCTGACAATTCTTACACAGGCCTGCCACTGCAGCCTGAGTGAAATAACGTCCACGTTATTTCACAGCCATTTTACACTGCACTTAAGTAACTTATAAGTCACCTATATGTCTAACCTTTACCTGGTAAAGGTTAGGTGCAAAGTTACTTAGTGTGAGGGCACCCTGGCACTAGCCAAGGTGCCCCCACATTGTTCAGAGCCAATTCACTGAACTTTGTGAGTGCGGGGACACCATTACCGCGTGCACTACATATAGGTCACTACCTATATGTAGCTTCACCATGGTAACTCCGAATATGGCCATGTAACATGTCTATGATCATGGAATTGCCCCCTCTATGCCATCCTGGCATAGTTGGCACAATCCCATGATCCCAGTGGTCTGTAGCACAGACCCTGGTACTGCCAAACTGCCCTTCCTGGGGTTTCACTGCAGCTGCTGCTGCTGCCAACCCCTCAGACAGGCAGCTGCCCTCCTGGGGTCCAGCCAGGCCTGGCCCAGGATGGCAGAACAAAGAACTTCCTCTGAGAGAGGGTGTGACACCCTCTCCCTTTGGAAAATGGTGTGAAGGCAGGGGAGGAGTAGCCTCCCCCAGCCTCTGGAAATGCTTTGTTGGGCACAGAGGTGCCCAATTCTGCATAAGCCAGTCTACACCGGTTCAGGGACCCCTTAGCCCCTGCTCTGGCGCGAAACTGGACAAAGGAAAGGGGAGTGACCACTCCCCTGACCTGCACCTCCCCTGGGAGGTGTCCAGAGCTCCTCCAGTGTGCTCCAGACCTCTGCCATCTTGGAAACAGAGGTGCTGCTGGCACACTGGACTGCTCTGAGTGGCCAGTGCCACCAGGTGACGTCAGAGACTCCTGCTGATAGGCTCCTTCAGGTGTTAGTAGCCTTTCCTCTCTCCTAGGTAGCCAAACCCTCTTTTCTGGCTATTTAGGGTCTCTGTCTCTGGGGAAACTTTAGATAACGAATGCATGAGCTCAGCCGAGTTCCTCTGCATCTCTCTCTTCACCTTCTGATAAGGAATCGACCGCTGACCGCGCTGGAAGCCTGCAAACCTGCAACATAGTAGCAAAGACGACTACTGCAACTCTGTAACGCTGATCCTGCCGCCTTCTCGACTGTTTTCCTGCTTGTGCATGCTGTGGGGGTAGTCTGCCTCCTCTCTGCACCAGAAGCTCCGAAGAAATCTCCCGTGGGTCGACGGAATCTTCCCCCTGCAACCGCAGGCACCAAAAAGCTGCATTACCGGTCCCTTGGGTCTCCTCTCAGCACGACGAGCGAGGTCCCTCGAATCCAGCGACACTGTCCAAGTGACCCCCACAGTCCAGTGACTCTTCAGCCCAAGTTTGGTGGAGGTAAGTCCTTGCCTCACCTCGCTGGGCTGCATTGCTGGGAACCGCGACTTTGCAGCTACTCCGGCCCCTGTGCACTTCCGGCGGAAATCCTTCGTGCACAGCCAAGCCTGGGTCCACGGCACTCTAACCTGCATTGCACGACTTTCTAAGTTGGTCTCCGGCGACGTGGGACTCCTTTGTGCAACTTCGGCGAGCACCGTTTCACGCATCCTCGTAGTGCCTGTTTCTGGCACTTCTCCGGGTGCTACCTGCTTCAGTGAGGGCTCTTTGTCTTGCTCGACGTCCCCTCTCTCTTCAGGTCCAATTTGCGACCTCCTGGTCCCTCCTGGGCCCCAGCAGCGTCCAAAAACGCCAAACGCACGATTTGCGTGTAGCAAGGCTTGTTGGCGTCCTTTCGGCAGGAAAACACTTCTGCACGACTCTCCAAGGCGAGAGGGATCCGTCCACCAAAGGGAAAGTCTTTAGCCCTTTTCGTTCCTGCAGAAACCTCAGCTTCTTCTGTCCAGTTGAAGCTTCTTTGCACCCGCAGCTGGCATTTCCTGGGCATCTGCCCATCTCCGACTTGCTTGTGACTTTTGGACTTGGTCCCCTTGTTCCACAGGTACCCTAGATTGGAAATCCACAGTTGTTGCATTGCTGGTTTGTGTCTTTCCTGCATTATTCCTCTAACACGACTCTTTTGTCCTTAGGGGAACTTTAGTGCACTTTGCACTCACTTTTCAGGGTCTTGGGGAGGGTTATTTTTCTAACTCTCACTATTTTCTAATAGTCCCAGCGACCCTCTACAAGGTCACATAGGTTTGGGGTCCATTCGTGGTTCGCATTCCACTTCTGGAGTATATGGTTTGTGTTGCCCCTATCCCTATGTTTCCCCATTGCATCCTATTGTAACTATACATTGTTTGCACTGTTTTCTAAGACTATACTGCATATTTTTGCTATTGTGTATATATATCTTGTGTATATTTCCTATCCTCTCACTGAGGGTACACTCTAAGATACTTTGGCATATTGTCATAAAAATAAAGTACCTTTATTTTTAGGATAACTGTGTATTGTGTTTTCTTATGATATTGTGCATATGACACTAAGTGGTACTGTAGTAGCTTCACACGTCTCCTAGTTCAGCCTAAGCTGCTCTGCTAAGCTACCATTATCTATCAGCCTAAGCTGCTAGACACCCTATACACTAATAAGGGATAACTGGGCCTGGTGCAAGGTGCAAGTACCCCTTGGTACTCACTACAAGCCAGTCCAGCCTCCTACATTGGTTGTGCAGTGGTGGGATAAGTGCTTGAGACTACTTACCACTCTTGTCATTGTACTTTTCATAAGAGAAAAATATACAAAACAAGGTCAGTGTATATACACATAGCAAAAAAGTTTTGCATTTCCTCTTTTCACTCTTTTCTAAGTGCTGAAAAGTACTCCTAAAACTTTCAAAAAGTTCTTAAAAGTTTAAAAAGGTTTTTTTCTGTCTTTCCAAAAAGTTCTGAAAACTTTTTTCTCTTTTTCTATCACTTTAACTCTCTCTAAAAAATGTCTGGTACAGGAAAAAATGTTGAACTGTCCAAACTTGCATATGATCACCTTAGCTGGAAAGGAGCAAGGAGTCTCTGCATAGAGAGAGGTTTGAGTGTAGGGAAGAATCCTTCCTTAGAACTGTTAATTAATATGCTTAGAGTACAGGATAAGGCCATAAGTGCCCAATCTGTAGAAAAAGTAGCTAATGGTTCTCAATCTGATCCAGGGACTCCCCCAGGAAAAGGTTCAGGAAAGAAACTTCTCAGCCTGCCCATTACTAGACAGTCTAGCATAGTTGCTACAGAGGTTGAATCACACCATACTGATGGTGTGCTCTCACATTATGCTGGTAGACAAGCTGTTAGGGTGCCCTCTGTAAGGGACAGGTCTCCTTCTGTTCATTCCCATCATACCTCTGTATCTAGAAATGTCCCTCCCACCCACCCTGATGACAGATTGTTAGAAAGGGAGCTCAATAGATTGAGAGTGGAACAAACCAGACTGAAGCTCAAGAAGCAACAGCTGGATTTGGATAGACAGTCTTTAGAAATAGAGAGGGAAAGACAGAAGTTGGGTTTAGATACCCATGGTGGCAGCAGCAGTATTCCCCATAGTCATCCTGCAAAAGAGCATGATTCCAGGAATCTGCACAAGATAGTTCCCCCTTATAAGGAGGGGGATGACATTAACAAGTGGTTTGCCGCACTTGAGAGGGCCTGTGCTGTACAGGATGTCCCTCAAAAGCAGTGGGCTGCTATCCTATGGCTATCATTTACTGGAAAAGGTAGGGATAGGCTCCTTACTGTAAAAGAAAATGATGCTAATAATTTCCAAGTTCTTAAGAATGCACTCCTGGATGGTTATGGCTTAACCACTGAACAGTACAGGATAAAGTTCAGAGAGACCAAAAAGGAGTCTTCACAAGACTGGGTTGATTTCATTGACCAGGCAGTGAAGGCCTTGGAGGGGTGGTTACATGGCAGTAAAGTTACTGATTATGACAGCCTGTATAACTTAATCCTGAGAGAGCATATTCTTAATAATTGTGTGTCTGATTTGTTGCACCAGTACTTGGTGGACTCTGATCTGACCTCTCCCCAAGAATTGGGAAAGAAGGCATACAAATGGGTCAGAACAAGAGTGAACAGAAAAGTTCATACAGGGGGTGACAAAGATGGCAACAAAAAGAAGGATGGTAAGTCTTCTGACAAGGGTGGGGACAAATCTAAAAATGAGTCTTCATCAGGCCCACAAAAACACTCTGGTGGGGGTGGTGGGCCCAAATCCTCCTTTAATCAGAACAAGGAAAAGAAACCATGGTGCTATTTATGTAAAATAAAAGGCCATTGGACAACAGATCTCAGTTGTCCAAAGAAAGGCACCACAGCTCCTACCACTACAACCCCTACTGCTACACCTAGTGTCCCTACTAATAGCAGTGGTGGTGGGAGCAAACCTACTTTTAGCCAATCCAAGGGAGTAGCTGGGCTCACTTTTGGTAATTTAGTTGGGGTTGGTCTGATTAGGGAGACCACAGAGGCTACTTTAGTCTCTGAAGGGGCTATTGACTTAGCCACTTTGGTTGCTTGCCCCCATAATTTGGAGACGTACAAGCAACTAACCCTAATAAATGGTGTTGAGGTCCAGGCCTACAGGGACACAGGTGCCAGTGTCACAATGGTGATTGAGAAACTGGTGCACCCTGAACAACACATACTTGGACACCAGTACCAAGTAACCGATGCTCACAACATAACACAAAGCCACCCCATGGCTGTTGTAAATCTCAACTGGGGGGGGGTAACTGGTCCAAAGAAAGTTGTGGTAGCTTCAGATTTACCTGTAGACTGTCTATTAGGGAATGATTTGGAGACATCAGCTTGGTCAGATGTGGAGTTGGAGGCCCATGCAGCAATGCTGGGCATCCCAGGGCATATTTTTGCTTTGACAAGGGCTCAGGCCAAAAAGCAAAAAGGACAGGGAAGCTTGGATCCTGGAACAATGGACCAAGTGCTCCCTAAAGCTAGGGCTAGTAGAAGCAAACCACTTCCTACTATCCCTCCCTCTACAGTGGATTCTACTTCTGAGGAAGAAGAATTCCCTCCCTGTGCAGAACCTACACCAGAGGAGCTGGAAGCAGACACTGCTGAGCTTTTGGGTGAAGGGGGGCCTGCCAGGGAGGAGCTGAGTGTGGCACAGCAAACATGTCCCACATTAGAGGGTCTCAGACAGCAAGCTGTCAAACAGGCTAATGGGGATGTCAGTGACTCTCACAGAGTTTACTGGGAGGACAACCTCTTGTACACTGAGCATAGGGATCCTAAACCTGGAGCTGCCAGGAGATTAGTGATTCCTCAGGAGTACAGAAAGTTCCTCCTAACACTGGCACATGACATTCCCTTAGCTGGGCATCTAGGACAAATGAAAACTTGGGACAGGCTTGTTCCCCTGTTTCATTGGCCTAGGATGTCTGAGGACACAAAAGAATTTTGCAAGTCCTGTGAAACCTGTCAAGCCAGTGGCAAGACAGGTGGCACCCCAAAGGCACCCCTTATCCCACTGCCTGTGGTTGGGGTTCCCTTTGAAAGGGTAGGGGTTGACATAGTTGGCCCCCTTGACCCTCCTACTGCTTCAGGCAATAGGTTTATCTTGGTGGTAGTGGACCATGCCACAAGATATCCTGAAGCTATTCCTTTAAGGACCACTACAGCACCTGCAGTGGCAAAGGCCCTCCTGGGAATATTTTCCAGGGTGGGCTTCCCAAAGGAAGTAGTATCCGACAGAGGAAGCAATTTCATGTCTGCATACTTAAAGGCCATGTGGAAGGAGTGTGGTGTAACTTACAAGTTCACAACACCCTATCATCCACAAACAAATGGACTGGTGGAGAGATTTAATAAAACTCTCAAAGGCATAATTATGGGACTCCCTGAAAAACTCCGCAGGAGATGGGATATCCTTCTACCATGCCTCCTTTTTGCCTACAGGGAGGTACCCCAGAAAGGAGTGGGCTTCAGCCCCTTTGAACTTCTTTTTGGACACCCTGTTACGGGTCCACTCACACTTGTAAAGGAGGGTTGGGAACAAGCTTTAAAAGCTCCTAAGCAGGATATTGTGGATTATGTACTTGGCCTCAGATCAAGGATGGCTGAGTACATGAAAAAGGCCAGTAAAAACCTTCAGGCCAGCCAAGAGCTCCAGAAGCAATGGCATGATCAGAAGGCTGTTTTGGTTCAGTACCAACCAGGGCAGAAAGTGTGGGTCTTGGAGCCTGTGGCCCCAAGAGCACTCCAAGATAAATGGAGTGGACCCCACACAATTGTTGAAAAGAAGGGTGAAGTCACCTACTTGGTTGACTTAGGCACTGCCAGGAGTCCCCTTAGGGTGCTCCATGTCAACCGCCTGAAACCCTACTATGACAGGGCTGATCTCACCCTGCTCATGGCAACAGATGAGGGACAGGAAGAAGACAGTGATCCTCTACCTGATCTCTTCTCTTCCACAGAACAAGATGCTCTTGTGGAAGGGGTAGTTTTGGCTGATTGTCTTACTGCTGAGCAGAAAGATAATTGCATAAATCTCCTAGGACAATTTTCAGAACTCTTCTCTACTGTGCCAGGCACCACTTCTTGGTGTGAGCACACTATAGATACTGGAGACAGTTTACCTGTCAAAAGTAAGATCTATAGGCAGCCTGACCATGTCAGGGACTGCATAAAGCAAGAAGTTCAGAAAATGTTGGAACTAGGAGTGGTTGAGCACTCTGACAGTCCATGGGCTTCTCCTGTGGTACTGGTACCAAAACCCAATTCTAAAGATGGAAAGAAAGAAATGCGGTTTTGTGTAGACTATAGAGGTCTCAACTTGGTAACCAAAACTGATGCTCACCCTATACCCAGGGCAGATGAGCTCATAGATACACTGGCATCTGCCAAGTATCTAAGCACTTTTGATTTGACTGCAGGGTATTGGCAGATCAAATTGTCAGAAGATGCTAAACCTAAGACTGCATTTTCTACCATTGGAGGACATTACCAGTTTACTGTAATGCCTTTTGGTTTGAAAAATGCACCTGCCACTTTTCAGAGGTTGGTGAACACAGTCCTGCAAGGGCTGGAAGCTTTCAGTGCAGCATATTTGGACGATATAGCTGTCTTTAGCTCCAGCTGGGATGATCACCTGGTCCACCTATGGAAAGTTTTGGAGGCCCTGCAAAAGGCAGGCCTCACTATCAAGGCTTCAAAGTGCCAGATAGGGCAGGGTAAGGTGGTTTATCTGGGACACCTTGTTGGTGGGGAACAGATTGCACCACTTCAGGGGAAAATCCAAACAATTATTGATTGGGTTCCCCCTACCACTCAGACTCAGGTGAGAGCCTTCCTAGGCCTCACTGGGTATTACAGGAGGTTCATTAAGAACTATGGCTCCATTGCAGCCCCTCTTAATGACCTCACATCCAAGAAAATGCCTAAAAAGGTATTATGGACAGCAAGCTGTCAGAAAGCTTTTGAGGAGCTGAAGCAGGCCATGTGCTCTGCACCTGTCCTGAAAAGCCCTTGTTACTCTAAAAAATTCTATGTCCAAACTGATGCATCTGAATTAGGAGTAGGGGCAGTCCTATCACAACTTAATTCTGAGGGCCAGGATCAACCTGTTGCTTTTATTAGTAGAAGGTTGACCCCTAGAGAAAAGCGTTGGTCTGCCATTGAGAGGGAGGCCTTTGCTGTGGTCTGGGCTCTGAAGAAGTTGAGGCCATACCTGTTTGGCACTCACTTCATTGTTCAGACAGACCACAAACCTCTACTTTGGCTAAAACAAATGAAAGGTGAAAATCCTAAATTGTTGAGGTGGTCCATATCCCTACAGGGAATGGACTATACAGTGGAACATAGACCTGGGAGTAGCCACTCCAATGCAGATGGACTCTCCAGATATTTCCACTTAGACAATGAAGACTCATCAGGTAATGGCTAGTCTTATTGTCCTTCGTTTGGGGGTGGGTTGTGTAGGAAAGTACCATCTTGCCTGGCATGTTACCCCCATTTTTCACTGTATATATGTTGTTTTAGTTGTATGTGTCACTGGGACCCTGGTAACCCAGGGCCCCAGTGCTCATAAGTGTGCCTGAATGTGTTACCTGTGTAGTGACTAACTGTCTCACTGAGGCTCTGCTAACCAGAACCTCAGTGGTTATGCTCTCTCATTTCTTTCCAAATTGTCACTGACAGGCTAGTGACCATTTTTACCAATTTACATTGGCTTACTGGAACACCCTTATAATTCCCTAGTATATGGTACTAAGGTACCCAGGGTATTGGGGTTCCAGGAGATCCCTATGGGCTGCAGCATTTCTTTTGCCACCCATAGGGAGCTCTGACAATTCTTACACAGGCCTGCCACTGCAGCCTGAGTGAAATAACGTCCACGTTATTTCACAGCCATTTTACACTGCACTTAAGTAACTTATAAGTCACCTATATGTCTAACCTTTACCTGGTAAAGGTTAGGTGCAAAGTTACTTAGTGTGAGGGCACCCTGGCACTAGCCAAGGTGCCCCCACATTGTTCAGAGCCAATTCACTGAACTTTGTGAGTGCGGGGACACCATTACACGCGTGCACTACATATAGGTCACTACCTATATGTAGCTTCACCATGGTAACTCCGAATATGGCCATGTAACATGT
This sequence comes from Pleurodeles waltl, assembly GCF_031143425.1. Taxonomy (NCBI): domain Eukaryota; kingdom Metazoa; phylum Chordata; class Amphibia; order Caudata; family Salamandridae; genus Pleurodeles; species Pleurodeles waltl. The sequence goes on from NC_090446.1 coordinate 1,537,194,803, forward strand.
CTATGATCATGGAATTGCCCCCTCTATGCCATCCTGGCATAGTTGGCATAATCCCATGATCCCAGTGGTCTGTAGCACAGACCCTGGTACTGCCAAACTGCCCTTCCTGGGGTTTCACTGCTGCTGCTGCCAACCCCTCAGACAGGCAGCTGCCCTCCTGGGGTCCAGCCAGGCCTGGCCCAGGATGGCAGAACAAAGAACTTCCTCTGAGAGAGGGTGTGACACCCTCTCCCTTTGGAAAATGGTGTGAAGGCAGGGGAGGAGTAGCCTCCCCCAGCCTCTGGAAATGCTTTGTTGGGCACAGAGGTGCCCAATTCTGCATAAGCCAGTCTACACCGGTTCAGGGACCCCTTAGCCCCTGCTCTGGCACGAAACTGGACAAAGTAAAGGGGAGTGACCACTCCCCTGACCTGCACCTCCCCTGGGAGGTGTCCAGAGCTCCTCCAGTGTGCTCCAGACCTCTGCCATCTTGGAAACAGAGGTGCTGCTGGCACACTGGACTGCTCTGAGTGGCCAGTGCCACCAGGTGACGTCAGAGACTCCTGCTGATAGGCTCCTTCAGGTGTTAGTAGCCTTTCCTCTCTCCTAGGTAGCCAAACCCTCTTTTCTGGCTATTTAGGGTCTCTGTCTCTGGGGAAACTTTAGATAATGAATGCATGAGCTCAGCCGAGTTCCTCTGCATCTCTCTCTTCACCTTCTGATAAGGAATCGACCGCTGACCGCGCTGGAAGCCTGCAAACCTGCAACATAGTAGCAAAGACGACTACTGCAACTCTGTAACGCTGATCCTGCCGCCTTCTCAACTGTTTTCCTGCTTGTGCATGCTGTGGGGGTAGTCTGCCTCCTCTCTGCACCAGAAGCTCCGAAGAAATCTCCCGTGGGTCGACGGAATCTTCCCCCTGCAACCGCAGGCACCAAAAAGCTGCATTACCGGTCCCTTGGGTCTCCTCTCAGCACGACGAGCGAGGTCCCTCGAATCCAGCGACGCTGTCCAAGTGACCCCCACAGTCCAGTGACTCTTCAGCCCAAGTTTGGTGGAGGTAAGTCCTTGCCTCACCTCGCTGGGCTGCATTGCTGGGAACCGCGACTTTGCAGCTACTCCGGCCCCTGTGCACTTCCGGCGGAAATCCTTCGTGCACAGCCAAGCCTGGGTCCACGGCACTCTAACCTGCATTGCACGACTTTCTAAGTTGGTCTCCGGCGACGTGGGACTCCTTTGTGCAACTTCGGCAAGCACCGTTTCACGCATCCTCGTAGTGCCTGTTTCTGGCACTTCTTCGGGTGCTACCTGCTTCAGTGAGGGCTGTTTGTCTTGCTCGACGTCCCCTCTCTCTTCAGGTCCAATTTGCGACCTCCTGGGCCCCAGCAGCATCCAAAAACGCCAAACGCACGATTTGCGTGTAGCAAGGCTTGTTGGCATCCTTTCGGCGGGAAAACACTTTTGCACGACTCTCCAAGGCGAGAGGGATCCGTCTACCAAAGGGGAAGTCTCTAGCCCTTTTCGTTCCTGCAGAAACCTCAGCTTCTTCTGTCCAGTCGAAGCTTCTTTGCACCCGCAGCTGGCATTTCCTGGGCATCTGCCCATCTCCGACTTGCTTGTGACTTTTGGACTTGGTCCCCTTGTTCCACAGGTACCCTAGATTGGAAATCCACAGTTGTTGCATTGCTGGTTTGTGTCTTTCCTGCATTATTCCTCTAACACAACTCTTTTGTCCTTAGGGGAACTTTAGTGCACTTTGCACTCACTTTTCAGGGTCTTGGGGAGGGTTATTTTTCTAACTCTCACTATTTTCTAATAGTCCCAGCGACCCTCTACAAGGTCACATAGGTTTGGGGTCCATTCGTGGTTCGCATTCCACTTCTGGAGTATATGGTTTGTGTTGCCCCTATCCCTATGTTTCCCCATTGCATCCTATTGTAACTATACATTGTTTGCACTGTTTTCTAAGACTATACTGCATATTTTTGCTATTGTGTATATATATCTTGTGTATATTTCCTATCCTCTCACTGAGGGTACACTCTAAGATACTTTGGCATATTGTCATAAAAATAAAGTACCTTTATTTTTAGTATAACTGTGTATTGTGTTTTCTTATGATATTGTGCATATGACACTAAGTGGTACTGTAGTAGCTTCACACGTCTCCTAGCTCAGCCTAAGCTGCTCTGCTAAGCTACCATTATCTATCAGCCTAAGCTGCTAGACACCCTATACACTAATAAGGGATAACTGGGCCTGGTGCAAGGTGCAAGTACCCCTTGGTACTCACTACAAGCCAGTCCAGCCTCCTACATTCACCCACGCTGAAGTATACCGGCAATCGTGCAACTATCCATGTAACAGGGTCAGCCTGCAAGGCGGTAACAAAACCACCCCAAGGTGCGACAAACGAAAAGCATTTACCAATGACATCAAGGGATTTTTTAAAGTCAAGCCCACAAACGAGTGAAAGTGATGGGAGGGAGGTGGGCATAGTTAAATGTCCACAATACTTAGAGCAGGTCAAAGTCCTTGGGCACGTGACCTAAAAACAAGACAAACTCTGTTCTCTTTCACAAATAACCAGTCATCTCCACAAAGACACCACATACACTCTCACTGATGAGAAACCATACACAATTGCTTTTCTCATTACTATGATAGACAATTACATTTTGCTCTCCTACATTAAGACTAGCAGAGAAGCCATACTGCCTGTGATGTATTTAGCCTCTTTTTCACGCTTGGCATCTCTAAGAAAGAATACCAAAACAACCAGTTTAGTGTTGTGAAGTTCACATTTCCTCTAGTGTTCCTAAATGCCTTTTGAGCCTTTCTCAAGAGAATGCTATACATCTGCAGCCACACATGCCATGGCCAGTTAACACCACAGTCTCTGTTCATACTTCACAACTGGAGTACAAGCTCATGGGAACTCAGGTACAGAATGCGGCACAGGTCTGCTCTCAGGTCTTTCCTATTTCAAAGTAACGACAAGAAGGGCCATTATTTCGGCTGCAGCCTATCTCTGGCCAGAGATGACAAAAAGAGATACTATGGCTCCTATTATACACTCCCTCCCTTCCCTGTGTCTCCATGAACAGTAAAAATCAAATTCAAGTTATGCAGCGTTACGGACAGTTATTCATTTCAACCAAACCTTACACCGATCAAAAAAAACTGACTATAACGGAAGTCTGTCAAAAGCTAGCCAATTGCAAGATGTAATATTACCTAAAATTCTGAAACTCCACTCCAATCGAGATTATGTTATGTTAAGAAGATTTGTAGGGCACGTCACCTACGGGGTTTCTGGTTACCAAGAAGGAGTTGGGGAGCTGCTCTGACTGGGAATCTAATGAAGGAGCGATGTTTTCAGTTACTTGTGTAATTCAAAGATGGAGGTGGTGCATCTGATCTGTAACTGAAAGAGGTGTGACCTCTGGCACTACAGATGAGGGAACGTTGGCAAGCAGGAAGTTGGCAAAGCGAAGGTGTGTGGCCGGGGTGTGGAATTTGATGGAAGTGTCAAGGTATACAGACTCTTGCTTGTGTAAACCTCTGTAGGTGTGAGTGAGGAGTTTCAGAGGGTGAGTTTGTGAATAGAGAACTGTAGGAGGCTGGCCTGGCTTGTAGTGGGTACCAAGGGGTACTTACACTTTGTGCCAGGTCCAGTTATCCCTTATTAGTGTAGAAGAGGTGTTTCTAGCAGCTTAGACTGATAGAAGGTAGCTATGGAAGAGCAGCTTAGGCTGAACTAGGAGACATGTAAAGCTCCTACTATACCACTGGTGTCATATGCACAATATCATAAGAAAACAAAATACACAGATATACTAAAAATAAAGGTACTTTATTTTTATGACAATATGCCAAAAGTATCTCAGTGAGTACCCTCAGTATGAGGATAAGTTATATACACAAGATATATGTACACAAACCAAAATTATGCAGATAATAGCAAGAAAAGTAATGCAAGCAGTGTAAAATTACAGTAGATTGCAATAGGAGCACATAGGTATGGGGCAACACAAACCATATACTCCAAAAGTTGAATGCGAACCACGAATGGACCCCAAACCTATTTGAGCTTGTAGAGGGTCGCTGGGACTGTAAGAAAACAGTGAGGGTTAGAAAATTAGCCCACCCCAAGACCATGTAAGGTAGGTGTAAAGTGCACCTACTACCCCCAGAGAGCACTGATGTCATGATAGGGGGATTCTGCAAGGAAAACGAACACCAGCAAAGCAACAACAGTGGATTTCCGGACCTGGGTACCTGCAAGAGAAGGGGACCAAGTCCAAGAGTCACGGCAATGTCGAGAGTGGGCAGGAGCCCAAGAAATGCCAGCTGAGGGTGCAAGGAGGCTGCCACCTGTTGGGGGAAGTTTGCTGTTCTGCCAGAACGAAGAGGACTAGGAACCTCCCCTTTGGAGGATGGATGTCCCACGTCGTGAAGAAGCTTCCCACGCAGAAAGACCGCAAACAAGCCTTGCTAGCTGCAAGGGTCGCGGTTAGGGTTTTTTGGATGCTGCTGTGGCCCAGGAGGGACCAGGATGTCGCCACTTGGATGAGGAGACAGAGGGGGCGCCCAGCAAGTCAGGGAGCCCTCACAGAAGCAGGCAGCACCCGTAGAAGTACCCGGACAGGCACTTAGAAGAAGAGTGAACCGGAGTCCACCCGAAGTAACAAAAGGGAGTCCCACGATGCCAGAGGACAACTCAGAAGGTTTTGCACTGCAGGTTAGAGTGTCGGGGACCCAGGCTTGGCTGTGCACAAAGGAAATCCTAGAAGAGTGCACAGGAGCAGGAGCAGCTGCAAATCACGCGGTACCCAGCAATGCAGTCTAGCGTGGGGAGGCAAGGACTTACCTCCACCAGACTTGGACTGAAGAGTCACTGAACTGTGGGAGCCGTTTGGACAGGGTTGCTGAGTTCCAGGGACCACGCTTCTCGTGCTGAGAGGGGACCCAGAGGACCGGTGATGCAGTCTTTTGTTGCCTGCGGTTGCAGTAGGGAAGATTCCGTCGACCCACTGGAGATTTCTTCAGAGCTCCTGGTGCAAGAAGGAGGCAGGCTACCCCCAGAGCATGCACCACCAGGAAACAGTTGAGAAAGCCGGCAGGATGAAGTGATACAAGGGTGCAGTAGACGTCTTTGCTACTTTGTTGCGGTTTTGCGGGCGTCCTGAGAAGTCAGTGGTCGATCCTTTGGCAGAAGGTGAAGAGGTAGATGCAGAGGAACTCTGATGAGCTCTTGCATTCGTTATCTCAAGAATTCCCCAGAAGCAGAGACCCTAAATAGCCAGAAAAGGAGGTTTGGCTACCTAGGAAGGAGGATAGGCTAGTAAGAAAGGTAAGAGCCTATCAGAAGGAGTCTCTGACGTCACCTGCTGGCGCTGGCCACTCAGAGCAGTCCAGTGTGCCAGCAACACCTCTGTTTCCAAGATGGCAGAGGTCTGGGGCACACTGGAGGAGCTCTGGGCACCTCCCCTGGGAGGTGCAGGTCAGGGGAGTGGTCACTCCCCTTTCCTTTCTCCAGTTTCGCGCCAGAGAAGGGCTGGGGATCCCTGAACCGGTGTAGACTGGCTTATGCAGAGATGGGCAGCATCTGTGCCCATCAAAGCATTTCCAGAGGCTGGGGGAGGCTACTCGGCACCAGCCATCACACCTATTTCCAAAGGGAGAGGGTGTAACACCCTCTCTCAGAGGAAATCCTTTGTTCTGCCTTCCTGGGCCAGGGCTGCCTGGACCCCAGGAGGGCAGAAACCTGTCTGAGGGGTTGGCAGCAGCCGCAGTTGCAGTGGAGACCCTGGAAAGGCAGTTTGGCAGTCCCAGGGTTCTGTGCTAGAGACCCGGGGGATCATGGAATTGTCTCCCCAATGCCAGAATGGCACTGGGGTGACAATTCCATGATCCTAGATATGTTACATGGCCATGTTCGGAGTTACCATTGTGATGCTGCACATAGGTGGTGCCCTATGTGTAGGGCTCGCGTGAAATGGAGTCCCCGCACTCACAAAGTCTGGGGAAATCGCCCTGAACAATGTGGGGGCACCTTGGCTAGTGCCAGGGTACCCACACACTAAATAACTTGGCACCCAACCTTCACCAGGTGAAGGTTAGACATATAGGTGACTTGTAAGTTACTTATGTGCAGTGAAAATGGCTGTGAAATAATGTGGGCATTATTTCACTCAGGCTGCAGTGGCAGGCCTGTGTACAAATTTTCTAAGCTCCCTATGGGTGGCAAAAGAAATGCTGCAGCCCATAGGGATCTCCTGGCACCCCAATACCCTGGGTACCTCAGTACCATATACGAGGGAATTACATGGGTGTACCAGTATGTCAATGTGAATTGGTGAAATTGGTCACTAGCCTGTTAGTGACAATTTGGAAAGCAGAGAGAGCATAACCACTGAGGTTCTGGTTAGCAGAGCCTCAGTGAGACAGTTAGTCATCACACAGGGAACACACACAGGGCACATACGTATGAGCACTGGGGCCCTGGCTGGCAGGGTCCCAGTGACACATGGACTAAAACAACATACCTACAGTGAAAAATGGGGGTAACATGCCAGGCAAGATGGTGCTTTCCTACAAGAACCAGTAGAGGTCACAGGGGCCTGGAGGGGTGGGCGGGGGAGGGTTGAAGTGTGTGGGCGTCTGTCTGTCCAGTTGGCTGGTGACCAATGCTTGAGTGATGGTCCTCCAGGTGCTTACTGGGAGTCATAGGAAGACTTTCTCGACGAGTTGTAGGGTGTGGAAGCAGATGGAGGCAACAGTGTTTACCTGCTTAGACACTGAGATATGAATATCGATCACAGTCCTAAGGGTCATTGCAGAGTTGTTGGTCCTACTTCTGAGGGGCAATCAGGCTGCAACCAGAGGAAGGGGTCTTTCCTGAAGAGGACGACATCCATATTGTCAAAGTTCACCTTCTGGCAGTTGGAACTCATCTAGTTTGTGGCTTCAGATATTGTGCTGGTGAACTTCATCTGGTGCTGGAGGTGTCACTGGATCGGGCGAGTTTAGGCGGCTGGCCTGGTTTGTGGTGGGTACCTGTGGTACTTACACCTTATACCAGGTCCAGTAATCCCTTATTAGTGAAATGTAGACAGTGCCTAGAAGCCAGGCTCTCTAGGGGTAGTATGGATGAGCAGCCACAGACTAACTAGGAGACATGCAAAGCTCATGCAGTATCACTACAGTCACACAGTACTCACACACATGAAAGAAAATACTCACTATTACAAAAATAAAGGTACTTAATTTTGGTGACACAAATACAAAAAACACCATAGAGACTATACTTCTTTAGGAGGTAAGGAATACACATATTATATACACTAGTATCCAAAAATAGGCAAGACAACAGTTAGAAAACAGTGTAATTAGTGAAACTCACAATAGTTAGAAATGGGCCTAGGGAGAACAAAAACCATATACTAAAAAATGGAATGCAAATATTGGTTTCCTGTAGGAGGCTGGCCTGGCTTATAGTAGGTACCTGATTGTACTTACACCTTGTGCCTGGTCCAGTTATCCCTTATTAGTAGATTAGTAGTGTTCTAGCAGCTTAGGCTGATAGAAGTAGCTATAGCAGAGCAGTTTAGGCTGAACTAGGAGACATGCAAAGCTCCTACTATAAGCTATACATAAGAAAAACATATTCCAAATACTTACAAATATATACAGTTAACCTAAACAGTTTAACTGTCTTTCTAAAAACTTTCTACAAAGTTTCTAAAAAGTTTTTAAAAGTTTGAAAAAGTTTTTTTCTTTTCTTTAAAAATTGTAAAACTTTTTTCTCTCTATCTTAAACTCTTTCTTAACAACTATGTCTGCAGTAGAGCTTTCTCCCACAGTTGTCCAGGCAGCCTATGGTAGTTTAAACTTTAAAAGTTTGAGGGGTCTCTGCATAGAAAGAGGTTTAAGCATTGGTAAGAACCCTACCAAAGACCTTCTCCTTAGCCTTCTCCTAGAAAGTGACCAGAACCAGTCTGGCCCATCCCAGGATCGGGAGGTAGAGGAGGGTGGTACCCAGCAAGAATCAGGGAAAGGCCCTGAGGACTCTGAGGAGGGTTCATCCAAAGACCTGTCAGCTATCAGGCAACCTAGTGACACTGGTAGTGGGAGGGGGTCACACACTAGTAGGGCACCTTTCACTCCAAAAGGCCAGGTAACTAGAGTCCAGCCAGTTAGAGACTGGTCCACTTCTGCCAATTCCGACATTTCCTCTGTGTCTCAGAATTCCCAAGCCTCCCACCCTGAGAATGACACCCTAGATAGGGAACTCAGACAGCTGAGGTTGAACGACGCCAGAGTGAAGCTAAGACTGCAGCAGTTGGCCTTAGACAGGGAATCTAGATGTAGAGAGGGAAAGGCAGAGGTTGGGGTTAGTTCCCCAACGTGGCAACAGAAGTGTTCTTGATAACAAGGTCCCTCAAAGGCAGTGGGCTGCTATCTTGTGGCTATCCTTCACTCGTAAGGGTAGGGATAGGCTCCTTACTGTCAGAGAAAGTGATGCCAACTACTACAAAGTTTTGAAGGATGCACTCTTAGATGGATTTGGCTTAACCACTGAACAACACAGTTTAAAGTTCAGAGATACCAGAAAAGAGTCCTCTCAAGACTGGACAGATTTTGTGGACTGTTCAGTGAAGGCCTTGGAACGATGGTTACATGGCAGTAAGGTGACTGACTATGAAAGCCTGTATAATCTAATCCTGAGAGAGCATATTTTGAATAACTGTGTGTCTGACTTGTTGCATCAGTACTTGGTAGAATCAGATCTGACCTCTCCCCAAGAATTGGGAAAGAAGGCAGACAAATGGGTCAGAACAAGAGTGAACAGAAAAGTTCATACAGGTGGTGACAAGGATGGCAAGAAGAAGGATGGTAAGTCTTCTGACAAGGGTGGGGACAATGGGCATCTATACAATTCTCTAACAGCCCTAATAAAAGGAGAACCCAATCCCGCTTTTTCCAGCACGACCCCCAAGAAGGACCAGTTCACACGATCAAAAGCTTTCTCTGCATCAAAAGTCAGAATCGCTAATGGAGCCTTTTTTTGTTCTGCTAGGTCTACTGCAGCAAATAACTTGTGAGTTAACTCGTAGAGTTGTCTACCCTTCATAAATCCCTTTTGATCCAGATGTATCAAGTTACCCATAACTTTCCCCAGTCTCCTAGATAAGATCCCTGCATACAGTTTATAATCCGAATTCAACAATGAAATCGGTCTGTATAATGAACAAGACATTGAGGGGGTGATTCTTACTTTGGCGGGCGGCGGAGGCCGCCCGCCAAAGTAACCCCGTCAGAACACCGCACCGCGGTCGAAAGACCGCTGCGGTGATTCTGAGATTTGCCCTGGGCTGGCGGGCGGCCGCCAAAAGGCCGCCCGTCAGCCCAGGGCAAATCAACCTTCCCACTAGGATGCCGGCTCAGAATTGAGCCGGCGGAGTGGGAAGGTGCGACGGGTGCAGTTGCACCCGTCGCGTATTTCAGTGTCTTCAAAGCAGACACTGAAATACTTTGCGGGGCCCTCTTACGGGGGCCCCTGCAGTGCCCATGCCATGCAGGGGCACCCAGGGGCCCCGCGGCGCCCCCTACCGCCATTCTGTTCATGGTGGGTTTCCCGCCATGAACAGGATGGCGGTAGGGGGTGTCTGAATCCCCATGGCGGCGGAGCGCGCTCCGCCGCCATGGAGGATTCAATGGGGCAGCGGTAAACCGGCGGGAGACCGCCGGTTTACCCTTTCTGACCGCGGCTGAACCGCCGCGGTCAGAATGCCCTCGGGAGCACCGCCAGCCTGTTGGCGGTGCTCCCGTGGTCGGTGACCCTGGCGGTCACCGGCCGCCAGGGTCAGAATGACCCCCTGAGTCCTTACCCGGTTTTAACAATAAACAAATTATAGCTTCTCTCCAAGAATTAGGTATCTGTGCCCCTTCTACAAGCATGGAGTTGAATAACTCCAATAAAATCGGAATAAGTTCTTCCCCCAGAACCTTGTATAACTCATTAGGTAAATTATCTGGGCCAACTGCTTTCCCTTTCTTCAAAGCTTTTATGGCATCGGCGAGCTCAGCCCTACTTATCTCGGAATTCAACACCAGCTTTGCTGAATCATCCAGAACTGGAAGATGCACTTCTTCCAAAAAAGTTCTAATCGACTCCTCTGAATTTGCCAAACTTTCTGAATAAATTTCTTGAAAAAAAGACACAAATGCCCCCTCAATCTCATCTTGCTCCGCACAAATCTGATTCGTAAAGTCTGCTTTAACCGATAAAATATGCCTTTTAGAGAGATCTGACTTAACCTTCCAAGCTAACAATTTACTACAACCTTCTCCATATTCGAAATGTGCATATTGACTACTTTCCCAGTTCAACCTATTACGCTTCTCCAAAAAACAATCTAGGTCGATCCGAACTTTATCCTCTTGGCGTATCAACTCGTCAAGTAATTCTTCCTTCCCTTCTCTTCGTGCATTATGAATTAAAACTTGAAAAGTATTTATTGATGATTCCATGCCCCCCATCTGCTTCCTTTCTTCGCGACGCTTGTATATTGCTAGACTCACAAGCCTCCCTCTGATATATGCCTTATAAGCGTCCCAGACATAGCCTAAATTTGCTGTTCCTCGATTTAAATAGAAAAAATCTCTTGTGTCTTTCTTTAACAACTCTACTATCAAATCATTTAAGAGTAAAAAGCGATTAATTGTAATCCTAATGCCCTTGCTTACGACCCTGATATCCAAATGTACTTTTACAGCTGAGTGATCCGAAAGGTGTGCTGGATTGTGAGCTACCTTTATCACCTCTGCACATAAACTGTTATGTAGTAGAAAAAAATCTATTCTAGATCTGTGTCCATATTTTTTATTGTGGAATGTGTATCTATCTCCTTCACCCCCTTTCCAGTGCCATATGTCTATGTCTATCAAACCTAAATCCCGCATGGCGAGAATCTTGGTTAATGGTCAGTTAACACAGGAATTTAGGATTTTCCGGGGTACTCGACAGGGGTGTCCTTTATCTCCCTTGCTCTTTAATCTATACATTGAACCTTTGGCAACTTTATTATGGGTTTGTAAGGACATCCCATTGTTTCGGATTGGGGACTGGGAACAGAAAGTAGCATTGTATGCAGACGATCTTATGCTATACACTAGTGATGTGACGACTACTTTACCTATTGTCAAGACATTGATGGAGCAATTTGGTAGATTTTCAGGTTATAGTATAAACACAGAAAAAACGGAAATTATGTGTTGGAACTTGGCCTATGCTTCTCCTTTAGTTAAACAAGAGATCAAATACTTGGGAATTCGGGTCACAAATGATCTAAATGATGTAGCTAAGTTACATTTTGACACAACCTATAGGGAAACAAAAAAACTGTTAAAGGCGTGGGCTGTTCTTCCACTTTCTATAATAGGAAGATCTAATATTTTGAAGATGTGTATACTTCCAAAGTTTACTTTTTTATTTAACACAATCCCACTAGAGTTTAAGAGGAGCTGGTTTAAAAAATTACAGGGAAATTTATCCTCGTTTGTTTGGGCGTCCAAGGGAGTGAGGATTTCTTGGAAAAAGATGAGTAGAAAAGAAAAGTGGGGGGGTATTGCATCTCCAGATTTTTTTAGATACTATCTGGCCTTTCAATTAAAAAACACCAGAATGTTATGGAATAAGAAGTCAGAGTATTAATTGGTCTGGAGAGCTTTGACGGCACACCTTGAGGGAGGTGCGGACTATTTCTTATATAAATTTGGTCACCTAAAGTATTTCAAGAAGGTGCGTTTGAAGCTCCCCAAACAGGCTTGTAATGTTTGGATCCATCTTCGGATAGTGCTAGGGATACCTTATTATTGCAGTTCCGCTCCTATTTGGGATTCTCCCGGTACTCCTGAATGTCTTATCGATAAACTATCAATTCCTTTGAGAACTAGCGGGATGGTAAGATGGGGTCAGATTATTGAAGGTTCTGATTTGCTAACCTGGTCTGCATTTCAGGAGTGTACTAGGGGACAACTTCTAAATTCAAGTATCTTCAGTTATCTAGCTGGGTTAATTCTCGACGAACAGGAGAATTAGGGAGGAGCGCATGGGAAGAGAAATTAAAAAAGAAGTTGCCTTTTGGTATCATGCTTTGTTGGAATCAGTAGATGATGCCCCTTCCCTTCCTGTGTTGAAATGGAGAAGGATCTTTCCAACCATAGAAGTCACAGCTTTGTGGCAGAAGTCTTGTTCAGAACTATGGTTTACTACTAAACCTGCGGGATTGAAGAAAAAACATTTGTTTACACTACATAGGGTTTACTGGACACCTGCTAGATTAACAGCTATTGGGAAAATGAAGAAATATTGTCCGCAATGTGGGGAAGACAATGCAGACGATGTTCACATGTTTTGGCAATGTTCAATGTTGAATAAGTATTGGGAGGATATAGGAAATATTCTGAGTGTAATTTTTGATGTAAACGTAAGAATAAACCTTCTTATGGTGGTGTTTGGGGTTTGTGACCCGGGTACAAATTACCAGAAATTATCAGCACAACAGGAGCACTTGTTGTTTGTATTAATGCTTTTGGCTAGACGGGAAATATGTCGTAAATGGGTGGATCCATTGCCCCCCCTTGTTAAAGACTGGCAATCATCAGCGAATCGATTGTGTAAAATGGAACAATGCGGTCCTCTGACTAGAAGAGATAATTTTTGGGTGGATTGGCAAAATATGTGTCTCAAGCTTGTAAATGTTGAGTAGTTTAAGTCATATAATCTTATGTTTTGTGGTTTCTTTGTTTGGTCGCCTCCTCTTGGAATTTCAGTCCAATGATTAGAACTCCCCTCACCTTATTAGGTGTTGCTTTGGTTATGATCAGGTTTCAAAGAAAATAATAAGACTTGGTCGATGGCAGTCGATTGGGAAAAGTGCAATATCTAGAACAGGTGGGGCGGCCCAGCAATGATGTGGACCGCACATCTGGGCTCATATCATAAGTGCCTCGGCTTTTGCCTTTTCCTTTTAACCAAAGCATGGGTGGCGAAATAAGGACAAAAAAAAATATTTACAAAAAAAAAAAAGGGTGGGGACAATGATAAAAAACTTTCTGAGACTTCATCAGGCCCACAAAAATCCTCGGGGTGGTGGGTCCAAATCCTCTTCCAACAATCAAAAGAAGCCATGGTGTTATTTATGTAAAAGTAAAGGCCATAGGGCAAGTGATTCCACCTGCCCAAAGAAAAACATCAAGGCTCCCACTATCACAACCCCAACTGCGTCCTCTAGTGCCCCTAGTAATAGCAGTGGTGGTGGGAAGTCTACTACAAATAGCCAATCAAAGGGTGTAGCTGGGCTCACCATTGGTAATGTAGTTGGGGTTGGACTTGTTGGAGTGACCACAGAGGCTACTTTAGTCTCTGATGGTGGTATTGACTTTGCCACATTGGTTGTTTGTCCCCTTAATATGGGTAAGTGTGAGAAAGTAGCCTCTTTCTAGCCTTGTTACCCCACGTTTGGCCTGTTTGTGAGTATATGTCAGGGTGTTTTCACTGTCTCACTGGGATCCTGCTAGCCAGGGCCCAGTGCTCATAGTGAAAATCCTATGTTGTCAGTATGTTTGTTATGTGTCACTGGGACCCTGATAACCAGGACCCCAGTGCTCATAAGTTTGTGGCCTGTATGTGTTCCCTGTGTGATGCCTAACTGTCTCACTGAGGCTCTGCTAATCGGAACCTCAGTGGTTATGCTCTCTCTTTACTTCCAAATTGGTCACTAACAGGCTAGTGACTAGATTTACCAATTCACATTGGCATACTGGTACACCCATGTAATTCCCTTGTATATGGTACTGAGGTACCCAGGGTATTGGGGTTCCAGGAGATCCCTATGGGCTGCAGCATTTCTTTTGCCACCCATAGGGAGCTCTGACAATTCTTACACAGGACTGCCACTGCAGCCTGAGTGAAATAACGTCCACGTTATTTCACAGCCATTTACCACTGCACATAAGTAACTTATAAGTCACCTATATGTCTAACCTTCACCTGGTGAGGGTTGGGTGCAAAGTTACTTAGTGTGTGTGCACCCTGGCACTAGCCAAGGTGCCCCCACATTGTTCAGGGCAATTTCCCCGGACTTTGTGAGTGCGGGGACACCATTACACGCGTGCCCTACACATAGGGCACCACCTATGTGTAGCGTCACAATGGTAACTCCGAACATGGCCATGTAACATGTCTAAGATGATGGAATTGTCACCCTAATACCATTCTGGTATTGGGGAGACAATTCCATGACCCCCCGGGTCTCTAGCACAGAACCCCAGGTACTGCCAAACTGCCTTTCCGAGGTTTCACTGCAGCTGCTGCTGCTGCCAACCCCTCAGACAGGTTTCTGCCTCCCTGGGGCCCAGGCAGCCCTGGCCCAGGAAGGCAGAACAAAGGACTTCCTCAGAGAGACGGTGTTACAAACTCTCCCTTTGGAAAAGGTGAGAAAGGCTGGGGAGGAGTAGCCTCCCCCAGGCTCTGGAAATGCTTTGATGCTGCCCATCTCTGCATAAGCCAGTCTACACTGGTTCAGGGATCCCCCAGCCCTGCTCTGGTGCGAAACTGGACAAAGGAAAGGGGAGTGATCACTCCCCTGACCTGCACCTCCCAGGGGAGGTGCCCTGAGCTCCTCCAGTGTGCCCCAGACCTCTGCCATCTTGGATTCAGAAGTGTTGCTGGCACACTGGACTTCTCTGAGTGGCCAGTGCCAGCAGGTGACGTCAGAGACTCCTTCTGATAGGCTCTTACCTCTCTTGGTAGCCAATCCTCCTAACTTGGTAGCCAAACCTCCTTTTCTGGCTATTTAGGGTCTCTGCTTTGGGGAATTCTTCAGATAACGAATGCAAGAGCTCACCAGAGTTCCTCTGCATCTCCCTCTTCACCTTCTGCCAAAGGATCGACCGCTGACTGCTCAGGACGCCTGCAAAACCGCAACAAAGTAGCAAGACGACTACTAGCAACCTTGTATCGCCTCATCCTGCCGGCTTTCTCAACTGTTTCCGGGTGGTGCTTGCTCTGGGGTAGCCTGCCTCCTCTCTGCACCAGGAGCCCTGAAGAAATCTCACATGGGTCGACGGAATCTCCCCCCTGCAACCGCAGGCACCAAAAGACTGCATCACCGGTCCTCTGGGTCCCCTCTCATCACGACAAGCGTGGTCCCTGGAACTCAGCAACTCTGTCCAAGTGACTCCTACAGTCCAGTGACTCTTCACTGCAAGTTTGGTGGAGGTAAGTCCTTGCCTTCCTACGCTAGACTGCATTGCTGGGTACTGCGTGATTTGCAGCTGCTCCGGCGCACTTTTCCAGGATTTAGTTTGTGCACCACCAAGCCTGGGTCCCCGACACTCCTTCCGGCAGTGCACAACCTTCTGATTTGTCCACTGGCGTCGTGGGACTCCCTTTTGTGACTTTGGGTGGACTCCGGTTCACTCTTCTTCCAAGTGCCTGTTCAGGTACTTCTGCGGGTGCTGCCTGCTTCTGTGAGAGCTTCCTTACTTGCTGGGTGCCCCCTCTGTATCCTCCTCCAAGTGGCAACATCCTGGTCCCTCCTGGGCCACAGCAGCACCCAAAAACCTCTTCCGTGACCCTTGCAGCTAGCAAGGCTTGTTTGTGGTCTTTCTGCGTGGAAACACCTCTGAAAGCTTCATCGTGACGTGGGGTATCCATCTTCCAAAGAAAAAGTCCATAGCTCTCTTCTTTCTTGCAGAACTCCGAGCTTCTTCCAACTGGTGGCAGCTCCCTTACACCCTCAGCTGGCATTTCCTCTGCTCCTGCCCACTCTCGACACTGTCTCGACTATTGGACTTGGTCCCCTTGTCTTGCAGGTAATCAGGTATGGAAATCCACTGTTGTTGCATTGCTGGTGTTTGTTCTTCCTGCAGAATCCCCCTATCACGACTTCTGTGCTCTCTGGGGGTAGTAGGTGCACTTTACACCTACCTTTCAGGGTCTTAGGGTGGGCTATTTTTCCAACCCTCACTGTTTTCTTACAGTCCCAGTGACCCTCTACAAGCTCACATAGGTTTGGGGTCCATTCGGGGTTAGCATTCCACTTTTGGAGTATATGGTTTGTGTTGCCCCTATACCTATGTGATCCTATTGCAATCTATTGTAATTCTACACTGTTTGCATTACTTTTCTTGCTATTACTTACCTACTTTTGGTTTGTGTACATATATCTTTTATATATAACTTATGCTCATACTGAGAGTACTCACTGAGATAATTTTGGGCATATTGTCATAAAAATAAAGTACCTTTTTTTTTAGTACTTCTGTGTATTTTGTTTTCTTATGATATTGTGCATATGACACCAGTGGTATAGTAGGAGCTTTACATGTCTCCTAGTTCAGCCTAAGCTGCTTTGCCATAGCTACCTTCTATCAGCCTAAGCTGCTAGAAACACCTCTTCTACACTAATAAGGGATAACTGGACCTGGCACAGAGTGTAAGAACCCTTGGTACCCACTATAAGCCAGGCCAGCCTCCTACACTAAGTACAAGCAACTTCTCCTAATAAATGTTGTTGAGGTTGAGGCCTACAGGGATATAGGAGCCAGTGTCACTATGGTGATTGAGAAACTGGTTCACCATGATCAACACCTACTCGGTCAGCAGTACCAAGTGACTGATGCTCATAACAACACTCTTAGCCACCCCATGGCTGTTGTGAATCTCAACTGGGGGGGGGGGGGGGAGGGGGGTGTTACTGGTCCAAAGAAATTTGTGGTAGCCACTGATTTACCCGTAGACTGCTTACTAGGCAATGATTTGGAGACATCAGCCTGGGCTGAAGTGAAGTTGGAGGCTCATGCAGCAATGCTGGGCATTCCAGGGCATATCTTTGCTTTGACAAGGGCTCAAGCCCAGAAGCAAAGAGGACAGGGAAGCTTGGATCATGGAACAATGGACCAAGTGCTCCCAAAAGCTAGGGGTAGAAAGGGTAAATCCTTGCCCACTATCCCTCCCTCTCCAGAACATTCCCCTTTTGAGGAGAGGGATCCTCTCCCTGTGCAGAACCTATATCAGATGAGCTGGCAGCAGACACTGCTGTGCTTTTGGGTACCGGGGGGCCTGCTAGGGAAGCGCTGAGTGTGGCACAGCAGACCTGTCCCACAATAGAGGGTTTAAGACAACAAGTTCTCAAACAGCAGAATGGGAATGTCACTGATAGCCATAAGGTCTATTGGGAAGACAACCTCTGTTATACTGAGTCAAGGGACCCTAAACCTGGAGCTGCCAGAAGATTGGTTATCCCTTTGCAGTATTAGGAGTTTCGTTTGACCTTAGCACATGACATTCCTTTGGCTGGGCATTTGGGCCAGAGCAAAACTTGGGACAGACTTGTTCCATTGTTTCACTGGCCTCACATGTCAGAGGACACTAAGGAGTTTTGTTGCTCCTGTGTGACCTGCCAAGCCAGTGGCAAGACTGGTGGCACACCTAAGGCCCCCTTAATTCCACTCCCAGTGGTTGGGGTGCCCTTTGAAAGGGTAGGGGTTGATATCGTTGGCCCCCTTGACCCTCCAACAGCTTCAGGCAATAGGTTTATCCTTGTGGTAGTGGACCATGCCACTAGGTATCCTGAAGCAATTCCCTCAAGGACCACTACAGCTCCTACAGTGGCAAAAGCCCTCCTTGGAATCTTTTCCAGAGTGGGTTTCCTTAAGGAAGTGGTGTCAGACAGAGGTAGTAACTTCATGTCTGCATACCTCAAAGATATGTGGAAGGAGTGTGGTGTAACTTATAAGTTCACTACTCCTTATCATCTACAGACAAATGATCTGGTTGAGAGGTTTAATAAAATTCTCAAAGTTATGATTATGGGACTCACTGAAAAACTCAGGAGGAGATTAGATGTCCTGTTGCAATGCCTCCTTTTTGCTTATAGGGAGGTACCTCAAAAAGGAGTGGGTTTTAGCCCCTTTGAACCTCTCTTTGGGCACCCTGTAAGAGGTCCCTTGCACTTGTGAAGGAGGGTTGAGAATAACGTTTAAAAGCTCCAAAGCAAGATATTGTGGACTATGTACCTGTTCTCAGATCCAGTAAATGAAAAAGACCAGTAAAACCATTCTGGACTGCCAAGAGCTCCAAAAGCAATGGCATGACCAGAAGGTTGTCCTGACCTAGTACCACACAGGACAGAAGGTGTGGGTATTGGCGCCTGTGGCCCCAAGAGCACTCCAGGACAAATGGAGTGGACCCCATCTCATTGTTGAAAAGAAAGGTGAGATAACCTATTTGGTAGACCTGGCCACTGCCAGGAGTCCCCTTAGGGTGCTCCATGTCAATCGCATAAAACCTTATTATGACAGGGCTGACTTAACCCCTCATGGCAACTGATGAGGGGCAGGAAGAAGAGATTGGCCCTCTCCCTGAATCTTCTCCACCACTGAAGCTGATGACTTAGTGGAGGGAGTGGTGCTTGCAGATTGCCTTACTGCTGAGCAAAAGGACAACTGTGTAACTCTCCTAGGCCAATTTTCTGACCTCTTCTCACTGGTCCCAGGTACAACTACCTGGTGTGAGCACACAATCAACACTGGAAACAGTTTACCTGTCAAAAGAAAGATTTATAGGCAGCCTGACCATATATGAGATTGCATAAAGCAAGAGGCACAGAACATGCTGGACTTAGGGGTGATTGAGCCTTCAGAGAGCCCATGGGCTAGCCCAGTGGTGCATATCCCAAAAACTCACAGTAAAGATGGGAAAAGAGAAATGAGGTTTTGTGTTGACTACAGAGGTCTCAATCAAGTAACCAAAACTGATGCTCACCTTATACCCAGGGCAGATGAGCTAATAGATACACTGGCTTCTAAGCACTTTTGATTTAACTGCAGGGTATTGGCAGATTAAATTATCAGAAAATGCTAATCCTAAAACTGCATTTTCCACCATTGGAGGGCACTATCAGTTCACTGTTATGCCCTTTGGTTTGAAGAATGCACCTGCCACTTTTCAGAGGTTGGTGAATACAGTCCTGCAAGGGTTGGAGGCTTTCAGTGCAGCATATCTAGATGATATTGCTGTATTTAGCTCCACCTGGGATGAGCACCTGGTCCACCTATGGAAAGTTTTGGAGGCCCTGCAAAAGGCAGGCCTCACTATCAAGGCTTCAAGGTGCCAGATAGGGCAGGGGAAAGTGGTTTATCTGGTCCACCTTGTAGGTGGGGAACAGATTGCACCACTTCAGGGGAAAATCCAGACCATTATG
Organism: Pleurodeles waltl; assembly: GCF_031143425.1. Classification (NCBI taxonomy): domain Eukaryota; kingdom Metazoa; phylum Chordata; class Amphibia; order Caudata; family Salamandridae; genus Pleurodeles; species Pleurodeles waltl. The sequence goes on from NC_090446.1 coordinate 1,537,214,063, forward strand.
GAATGGGCTCCCCCTACAACTCAAACCCAGGTGAGAGCCTTCTTAGGTCTCACAGGGTGCTATAGGAGGTTCATTAAGAACTATGGCTCCAGTGCAGCTCCTCTTAATGGCCTCAGTAGTAGAAAGATGCCTAAAAAGGTATTGTGGACAGCTACTTGTCAACAGGCTTTTGATGAGCTAAAACAGGCCATGTGCTCTGCACCTGTCCTAAAAAGCCCTCGTTACTCCAAAAAGTTCATAGTCCAGACTGATGCTTCTGAATTAGGGGTGGGGGCAGTGCTATCACAGCTTAACACTGAGGGCCAGGATCAACCTGACGCTTTTATCAGCAGGAGGTTGACCCCTTGAGAAAAGCGTTGGTCTGCCATTGAGAGGGAGGCCTTTGCTGTGGTCTGGGCACTGAAAAAGGTGAGACCATACCTGTTTGGTACTCACTTTATTGTTCAGACAGACCACAAACCTCTATCATGGCTTAAACAAATGAAAGGTGAAGACCCTAAATTGTTGAGGTGGTCCATCTCCCTACAGGGAATGGACTATACAGTGGAACATAGACCTGGGAGTACCCACTCCAATGCAGATGGACTCTCCAGATATTTCCACTTAGACAATGAAAACTCACCTGGGCAAGGTTAGCCTTATTGTCCCTCGTTTGAGGGGGGGGGGGGAATTGTGTAGGAAAGTCCATCTTGCCTGGCATGTTACCCCCATTTTTTACTTGTGTGTCAGTTTGTTTTTGCCTGTCTCATTGGGATCCTGCTAGCCAGGAACACAGTGCTCATAACTGTGTCCTGAATGTGTTCCCTGTGTGGTGCCTAACTGTGTCACTGAGGTGCTTATGCTCTCTCTGCCTTTAAAATTGTCACTGCAGGCTATTGACCATTTGTACCAATTCTAATTGGCACACTGGAACACCCTTATAATATAATTCCCTAGTATGGGGTACCTAGGTACCCAGGGTATTGGGGTTCCAGGAGATCCCTATGGGCTGCAGCATTTCTTTTGCCACCCATAGGGAGCTCAGACAATTCTTACACAGGACTGCCACTGCAGCCTGAGTGAAATAACGCCCACGTTTTTCACAGCCATTTTACACTGCACTTAAGTTACTTATAAGTCACCTATATGTCTAACCCTCACTTGGTGAAGGTAGGTGCAAAGTTACTAGGTGTGAGGGCACCCTGGCACTAGCCAAGGTGCCCCCACATAGTTCAGGGCAATTTCCCCGGACTTTGTGAGTGTGGGGACATCATTACACATGTGCACTACACGTAGGTCAATACCTATATGTAGCTTTACAAAGGTAACTCCGAACATGGCCATGTAACATATCTAAGATCGTGGAATTGTCCCCCCATGCCAAATGTGGTATTGGGGTGCCAATCCTATGCAAACCCATGCATCCCCAATCCCATGTATCCCCTGGGCTCCAACATGGGCTACCCAGACCCCAGGAGGGCAGAAGCCTGTGAACTATTTCCTTCTGTTTGTGTGGATGTGTGAGAAGTATAAAGTGTCAACCAACCTGCAAGCAGCAGAACTCTGTGCCAGAAATGGATACTGCAGCAAGTAGGGCATATACATCAGTTTGCTCAGTTTGTTTGATGAATGCCTTCATCTTTATACACTGCCTCGCCTTTCTTTTTTTTAATTAAGTGATTTGTAAACAGTGACTTAGCCAAATTGATCCCAAAGCGCTTCACATCCGGCCAAAAAATGAAAATACTGGCAATAAACCATGCGGAATTTTGAAATAATTATGCTGTTGGATGACTATTAATTTCCTGGCAGAGCAATAGGTAAGAATTGGTAAGGGAAGGCAGCTGTGTTCCTTTTTAAGGGCTGTCTCCATAGTTATACCTGAAAGGAAAGTCTGTATGTTTTTTCTGAAGTAAATATGAGAAAAGCCATTGGAAGTCGGCATCCCTCAAGGCTCGTCGCTCACCCCAGCACTCTTCAACATCTACATAGCCCCACATGACAGTATCACCCGATACCACTAACTCAACATAATACCCAGATTATCCTCTCTGTCAGTGCTTACTTTGTAAATAAAAACGTGCCGGTGCCCAAAGCCTTCCTCTTAAACACGCGGCTGCTCCAGTTAAATGCAGGAACACGGAATACTGAGGCAGCATAATCCTGAAGCCATCTCGGGCCTCTTCAACCCATTTAAAGCCACTCCCTGCCCCTTCAGCTCACTCTAGCAGCTTTCTCCCTTTGTCACGCTTTTTTAGTTTTTCCTTTCTTCCGTCTTTCGCAGCAATGCTTGAGGCAGAAGCATAAGCCCCGGCCCTCAAAAATAAGTGCCAGTTCTCCGCATCGGAAAGTACCCTCTTTTTGCCATGGTTACCCCCATTTTCTGCCTGTTGTTAGTGTGCTTGACTGTGTTCACAGGGATCCTGCTAACCAGGACCCCAGTGATTATGCCCTCTCTCCTCTAAATTTGCTTGTTGCATACTGGTAACCAAGTATTTCACCCACAATTGGCATACTGGTTCCCTCTTATAAGTCCCTAGTGTAGGAGGCTGGCCTGGCTCATAGTGGGTACCTGATGGTACTTACACCTTGTACCAGGTCCAGTTATCCCTTATTAGTAGACTAGTAGTATTCTTGCAGCTTAGGCTGATAGAGGTAGCTATAGCAGAGCAGCTTAGGCTGAACTAGGAGACATGCAAAGCTTCTACTATACCACTTATATCATATAGCACTATATCATAAGAATCACAATGCTCAAGAGTTACTAAAAATGAAGGTACTTTATTTAGTGACAATGTGCCAAAACTATCTCAGAGGATATACTCCCTTAGGAGGTAAGTAAAATACACAAAATATATACACAAACCAAAATCAGGTAAGTAAACACTTAGAAAGGTAGTGCAAACACTATAGAATACAATAGGATGTAATAGGCCTAGAGGCAACACAAACCATATATTAAGAAAGTGGAATGCGAACCACTTAGGGGCCCCTGGCTTAGTGCAGTGTGTAGAGAGTCGCTGGGAGTGTAAGAAAACACTAAGGGTGTCTAAGATACCCCACCCCAAGACCCTGAAAAATAGGAGTAAAGTGACCCTAATTCCTCAGAAACACACTAAAGTCGTGATAGGAGATTCTGCAAAGACCACAAAAGACTGCAAAGCACTGAAGACGGATTCATGGACCTGAGGACCTGTAAAGGAAGGGGACCAAGTCCAAGAGTCAAGTGTCGAGGGGGGGCAGGAGCCCACTAAACCCCGGATAAAGGTGCAAAATGGCTGCCTCTGGGTGGAAGAAGCTGAAGATTCTGCAACAACGGAAGGTGCCAGGAACTTCTCCTTTGCACAGGAGATGTCCGACGGCGTGCTGTAGGATGCTGAGTTGTTTCTACGCAGAAAGACCACAAACAAGCCTTGCTAGCTGCAAAGGTCGCATTTGAAGAAAAAGGGTGCTGCCCGGGCCCAGGAAGTACCAGGAGATCGCCACTTGGACGAGGAGACAAAGGGGGTGCTCAGCCACACAGAGAGCCCACACAGAAGCAGGCAGCACCCGCAGAAGCACTTGGACATGGGTTCAATAGAACTGAGCACGGCAGTTGTCTCAACACCACAAAGGAGAGTCCCACGGAGTCGGTGGTCAACTCAACGAGTTGAGCAATGCAGGACAAAGTGCTGGGGAACTGGGCTGTGCTGTGCATGAAGGATTCCATGCAAAAGTGCACAGAAGCCCTAGCAGCTGCAGTTCACGCAGTACGCAGGATTACAAAGTTAGGCACCACACGGGGAACACATTTAGGCCACAAACTATGAGCACTGGGGTCCTGGCTAGCTGGATCCCAGTGACACAGGCACAAACAAACTGATACACAAGTAAAAATGGGGGTAACATGCCAGGCAAGATGGAACTTTCCTACAGCCAGGCATAATGTATGCAAAGAGGGTGTTCCCCTGTTAGGGGAGCCGGAAAAATGGCGTAAGGAAATCCATGTGACTTTTAACACCTGCTTAAGAGTGATAGCGCATCCAGTCTTTATAAATGACTTGTACTTTTGACCAAGTTGGGTTCCACTCATCCAAAAATAGTCGGATCTCTTAAATCTATAATCAATAATCATTTATAATCAATAACCAATACTCGATTAGTAATCAATCACTGAATTAGTTAAACAGAAAATCAGTAATTTGACACACCATGACCTTTCAGTCATGAATAACCACACCTGTTTATTAAAAGTTAATGAGTTTATTTCCCTATATTAACAAAGCTAGCACAATATAAGTCTCAACATTAAGTGGTATACATATACGAACATTACTAGCTGTCCATAACGACGGAAGAAACGCAATCTACACAAAATCTGGATTATAATGTACTCAGTTATAGCAATGCAAATCACTAATATAAGTAACTGAACTTGACTAATTGCATACATTGGTCAGTATAAGAAGATTTCAATTTAGCATGGTGCATCAAATAAATACCTCAACTAACCTCTAATTAGCATTGGCACGTGGGACTTCATGCAAAAGCGGATTTAGTCAACACAAATTTGTAAAACTTCTAGCTTGGGCCCTGTCAAAATAAGCAGTTGGTACCTAAGAAGGGAAAAACACAATGCATAATACAATTATCCTTTTATAATTGCCAAATACAATCAGCATTCAAGGAAAGTCTTCGTCCTTCAGGTACCGGTTTGAGCAGCATGGGGCAGATTTCAAAGGGGCAAAGTTAAAACAAATTTCCTTGCGGCAGCAAGGAAATTGAGGCAAAAGTTACTGCATAGAAAAAACGGGGCAAAATTAAAGTTAAAGTCTCTAGGGTGAGAATTCTTAAAGTCTTTCTCTGCAACAGAGAAAAGGTATCAAATGGTCATTTAAAATGGCGTCTTGAGTCTGGCTTTAAACTGGCATCAAAGAAATGGCTGACTTCTCTTTGTCCAATGGGTTTAAGTAAGAAACGTTCCAAATTCTTCAGGGTCTTCCATTGGAGGGTTCATAGGGTGACTTCCTTTTGACCAATGAATAGTGTCTTTCTCTTAGTACTCATTTATGCATAAGGTGTCCTTGGGGCCTTGGAACACAAGTTGCAACAAAGTTTGCCAATTAATTCTGTATCAGAGTCTTCATTGTCTGCACCTGCAGAAGCTGACCTTGTTTCAAAGGGGATGAAAATAGCCTAGCACGAAACCTTGAGAGAAGTGTATTAGTCATCTCTACTGGAAAAATACAACCTTACAGTAAAATATACATTTTGTTAATTCAAGTGAAAACCACACAGTTAGAATTTGAGACCAGGCAACTAGGCCAAAGCCTCTACTAAATTTAAGCTAAGCATATAACAGTTTTAACAAGAAAATCATAAAATACATTTGCAATTATGACAGATTACTACATTTGTCGATTCTTCATGATTAATTAAGCTCGTTTATAATAATGGTGAACTACTCCGTGGGCACATTTTCCCACATACAATATTTTTCTTTGCTAAAATCATACTGCCTTATATGATTTTGTTACATGATATTTAAGCGTTTGTTAGTCTTTCTTTTTCTGCTTCATCAAGAGCATTCTGTACAATGGGGCCCTATGTACTCTGCAGGAGTAGCGCCAATATTGTGGCGTTACTCTTGCAGAGTACATCAATAGCGTCATGAATAATGACGCTATCGCCCGCTACCCTGCGCCATGGTGCGCCATCTTTTAAATACGTTGCAGACATGGTGGCGGTAGGGGGTGCTAAGGGGCGCAGGGAAAGTGGCGCTGCACTCAGTGCAGTGCCACTTTCCTTAAATCTGCCCCTCAGTTTATCATTCTCGTGTGGATGAAAGACGGAGTGGGATCAAATACATTTCCCTGCAGTCTTTGCTTTAGTCCAGTCCACTCAGCCTCTAGACCATGCTCAGTGAGCAGTGAATTCCTTCCTCACTGCACGCCTGTCCTCCACTCATAACTGGGAACTGCAACGTCCAATATGTTCAGTCTACTCTTGCACCAACACAGGCACTGCAGTGAAGAGTGCTTGCATCACTTAATCTGAATCCCGCTAACACCAAGAGACAGATGGGACCGAGAAGGCGGCTCGGCCTCACAGACCAGTGACCCTATTACATAGACGTGCTGGGTGCAGCGGATTCAGTGTGCAGGCAAAACTGTAGAAAAGGAACCACCAGTGGGGCAACTCCTTCCTCTATCTAATGGCCATCGGCGAGCAATCACAGCAGCCAGGGTCTGCCTTAGACTAAGAAGAATGGGATTGTAATCAGAGACCATTATACCTCACACATGCGAAGCTCTGCAGACAAACCACACACCAGGCTTTCTAGGGGATTTGCACCTACAAATTCATAACTGAGGCTCCCAATATTCAGCTGCCACTTATTTTACACATAAATAGTAAAAGAAAAGAGACCATCCTGTCTGCCAGATCGATCAAGTGAAAAGTGAAAAGGAGTTATAGCAAGCATTTGCAATGCAATAAATCACATATATTAGTTTATTGTCATCTTTTGACAACAGCACCCACGAGCAAAAACAAAAAAACATGAGTGGAAACTGAGAAAAGATGGCTTAACAAATAAAGTTAACTTTAAAAAATATTAAAAGTTGCGATTTGGTTTGTCCTGCTCGGCAATTTTTTGCTAGTCACAAGCCTTCTGTTTGCGGGCACTGTAAGTTAGAGCAAAATAGTACCTGGATCACGTCGGAAGCAGCGGAATTAAGTTGATATCAATTACTGCTTGATCCCTGCTCCACACAGCGGAATTGAAATGATACCAGACATGCCTTGATGAATTATGAGGCTGTAAAGAAGAGTACCACGCAAACCAACAAATGTGAGCAACAGGCAGGCTCCAAGCCCTTAACTGAAAACAGTGTTTTGCATGCAAGACGCATGAGCAAGCACTCGCAGGCTCGACCTTAAAAAGGGAAGGTTTCAGTCTGGCAAGTGGGTACACTTGCCAGGTCGAATTGGCAGTTTACAACTGTGCACATAGACACTGCATTGGCAGGTCTGAGCCATGTTTACAGGGCTACTCATGTGGGTGGCACAATCAGTGCTGCAGGCCCACTAGAAACATTTGATTTGCAGGCCCTGGGCACCTCTAGTGCACTGTACTAGGGACTTACTAGTAAATCAAATATGCCACTCATGGAAAAGCCAATTAGGTACACAACTTAGACAGGGAGCGCTTGCACTTTAGCACTGGTCAGAAGTGGTAAAGTGCCCAGAGTACCAAAACCAGTAAAAACACGTCCAGCACACAGTCAAAACACAGGAAGAAGAGGCAAAAAGACAGGGGAGACTACGCCAAGGATGCCAGGTCTAACAGTGATGTAGGATGTATAAAAGACAGTTCAGAAAGCTAGCTTTTATTTGTAGCATGTGTAGTGGCATATGACTAATATCAAGGTGAGTACATTGGCAATCTCTGAAGGACAACAAGATAGAGGGGCTGACAGAGGAGCCGCAACCAAATTGCCATAGTCTGGACATATGTGGATTAATAGGTGAACATGTCTGGGGATGGTAAATACATGTCAGATGCACAATTTTACTGTAGTTGTTTCCATTGCATTCTCTGCCAAATTAGTATGGCTATTCCACACAGGAGGGAAGGAATCACACAACAGTGAAGATTGAAAACAGTAATACTATGGGCTATTATTAGGACATGAAAAACCAGGCAGGGTGGCTGTAGGAAAGTACCCTCTTTTTTGTCATGAGGAACCTAAATTTTCTGCCCGTTGTCAGTGTGTTTGACTGTGTTCACTGGGATCCAGCTAACAGGACCCCAGTGATTATGCTCTCTCCCTTCAAACATATTTACTTAAACCATTTACACCCCATATTTGGCATACTGGTGCCCCCATATAAGTCCCCACTATATGGTACACAGGGCATTGGGTACCAGGGGATCCCCATGGGTTGCAGCATGTATTATGCCACCCATTGGGAGCCCATGCAAAGTGTATCTGCAGGCCTGCCATTGCAGCCTGCGTGAAAGGGTGCATGCACCCATTCTCTACCAGGTCACTGCACCAGGTCATTGTAAGTCACCCCTATGTAAGCCCTCCTAGCCCAGAGGGCAGGGTGCAAGTACCTGTGTGTGAGGGCACCCTTGCACTAGCAGAGGTGCCCCCCCGAACTCCAGTTCCATTTTTCTGGACTTCGTGAGTGCGGGGACGCCATTTTATGCGTGTACTGGACTTAAGTCATTACCTATGTCCAGCTACATAATGGTAACTCCAAACATAGGTATCAAACATGTCAGAATCATACCGCAATACTGTTGCCATTATTGGAAGTATGATTCCATGCACTCTGGAGGCTCCTTAGAGAACCCCCAGCATTGCTCCTACCAGCCTTCTGGGGTTTTCCGGGCAGCCCAAACTGTTGCCACCCGTCAGACAGGTTTCTGCCCTCCTGCTGCTTGAACAGTGCAAGCCCAGAAAGGCAGAAGAAAGGATTTCCTTTGGGAGAGGGGGGTAACACTCTCTCTCTTTGGAAATAGGTGTGACATGGCTTTGGAGGGGTAGCATTTCCAAGCCACTGGCATGCTTAGAAGGGCACATTTGGCATAAACTAGTCTTCACTGGTTTCGGGAAACCCCAGTCCCTGCTCTGGTGTGAAACTGGACAAAGGAAAGGGGAGTGACCACTCCTCTGTCCATCACCACCCCACGGGTGGTACACAGAGCTCCTCCATAGGGTCCCTGGGTTCTGCCATCTTGAATCCAAGGTTGGCAGGGACAACTGGGAACATCTGAGTGTCCAGGTCAGGCAGTTGGCATCAAAACCCCCTCTTGATAGGTAGTCACCTGGCTAGATGACCAATTCCCCTTTTAGGGGTCTCTCTCTTGGGTGGGTCATCAGATTCGGCTAGCAAGATTCCAGCAAGACTCCTCTGCAACCTCTGCTTGGACTTCTAGCCACTGGAACCGTGACTGAACCCTCCAGGAACCGACAATCTGCATTCATGACAAAGACTCTCCTTGCAACATTATTTCCACTGCTCCTTCCAGCTTTTGCATTATTTCACCGGCTGTGCATACTCGGAGGGTGGCAAGTCTTCAGTCTGCACGAGAAGGAAGAAGGAATCTCCCTTGGAGTGAAGGAGTCACCAACTACAACGACGACTGGCTGCATAGATGTCATCTCATCCTGAGCTGTGTGGATCCTGCATCCCTGCCAGCTGTCCAACTTTGGTAGAGGTAAGCCCTTGTCTTCCCACGCAGGATAGCACCCCTGTGCACTGCATCTCTTGTAGCTACCAAGGCTTGTTGGCATTCCCTCCAAAGAACCTTCAGGCTCTGTTTAGCCCCAGCCCCTAGCACTCCTTCCTGTGATGCACATCCCACTGTGTGCTTCTCCTGCAGCTTGGGATCCTTCTCCAGTTGTGCTGCATAGTCTCCTCCACGACTTGTGGTTCCTCTTCTAGTGGGTCTCCAGTGGGGCTGCTTTTTCTTAAGTGGACTCTATTCTTTGCTGAGGGTCCCCTAGGACTCCCCCATGGATTGAGTCCTCCTGGATCTTCCTGGTCCTCTGCAGCTCCTCTTGTCCTTCACCACAACTTCTGTCTTTGCCAAAGCTTGTTGGTGGCTTTTCCATGCCACCGACTGACTGCAATCTTCTATTCGTCTTGGGACATCAACTGCATCCTCCAGGAACTCTTCACCTGCTCCAGGGCTATATTCCAGACGTCTTCTTCCTACCATCGACCAACTCTTTCAACCACAGCTGGGTGGGTAGTAGCTCTTTCTCCCCCTGGGCTCTTCTGTGACTTCTGGACTTGGTCCCCTTCTTCCACCAGTCTTCCTCTTCAGGAACCCACTGCTGGTTTCTTGCGGTCTTGTCTGTGTGATACATTTTCTTCTTTTCCTTCCTTTTGGGTGGTTTATGGAAAATCCAGTAACTTACTCCTTTCTTCCTGGTCGCTGGGGGCAATGTGGTACTTACCTTTGGATTTTTCTAGTACCCCCAGGTCCCCTCTACACATTCAGAAGGGCTTGTAAATAAGCCTCTTAGTTTAGGATGGCCAGGTGTCATCATTCCACACATGGTAATGCATTTGAAGTCCTCACTCATTTTTTCTAATGGCCCATACTCGATGGTCGATACATAAACATACCTTTGCCCTTTCTTCTTAACTGAAATGCCAAGGTGTGTTCTCACAATTATTGTGCATGTATCAACACAACATGAATCATAGACTTATCATGGAAATTCCCCTACGAGAGAAGGAACTGTTTCTCACCTGTAGCTCCAGTTTTCTCATAGGGGAATTTCCATGATAAGTCATAAGCACTGAATAGTCGCGGCGATGTGTGGGGATACAAGACCACTTCTTTGAAATATCTTAAGTGGAAGTTTTCACCTTTCTTCAGGAAGGCCTGTAAAGTAATTTAAGAAGTGGACAGATAATGCAACCTATGTACATAGGCTACGCTGTCTGAACTCTCCATCTTAAATCAAAGAAAAAAGCCAGAATCTCCCTCACAAACCCCTTCTGTATGACAGAGATGCAGGAGAGGAGGACAGAGTAGCCCCATAGGCTGTCATTATATGGCTAAAAAAAGAGACTGTGTCTTTAAGAACCAGTATCCCATCATGCACAGCCAGTGGCAGTTGCTTCAGTTCTTTTTTCAGGCTCCTGGGGCATTGAGCTCAACCAATTCATTTTTCAGGCAAATTCATCTGAATTTCAGTGACAACTGTTTCACTTGATGTCTTTGGTCTTTCCCCACATTTTTCTGCCATTTCCTCGGGGAACCTCAGCAAGTTTTTATTGTTAAAAAATGCTATCCCTTTTTGATAAGTGTCCAGACTGTGGGAGGAAAAAGGTCAAGACTGACCCTCACAGAGTGTGTATTGTCTTTCTTCCAGATGCCCACATACCTGACTCCTGCAAGATTTCTAATACATTTTTCAGGCGCACCCTATGCAATAGGGAGAAGATTTGCCTTCAAGGTATAGAGGAGCGGCAAAAGCGGAAGTCCCAATCTACAGGTGAGACTTCAGGACGAGGAGAGGCACAGTCCTCTACCAGGGCTCTGTCATTGGCCTCCGGAGGGCTCTCCAGTCAAAAAAGGTCTGACAAACTGGCTATGCCGGATCCCCAACTTACCTAAACTTGAAGTCTAGTGATCCTAGTTACTAAGTGTAGTGTACCATATAAATTAGTAGTGGATTTTCCTTTGGAAAGTCTCTAGTGACAGTGGTAAGGCAATTGTATGTGTCTTATCCCACCGCTGCACCACCAATATAGGAAGCTGGCCTGGTGTGGGGAGGAAACCTATGGTGTTTGCACCTTATACCAGGTCCAGGCAACCCCTTTTAGTTAGTGTGACAGTATCTAGTAAGCCAGGGCCCTCTAGTGGTAGCTGTGGTGAGCAACCACGGCTTATCTAAGAGTAGTGTAAAGCACTTGCAAGAACACAGCAACTTATCACACATGAAAGGAACCACACAGTGTTCTTTGGTACTTTATTACAGTAACATTGAACTAGATCGTTTATAGGTAGTCCCAAAACTGGAGCACACTATATACAGTATATATTAGGAATTAGCATAGAAAACAACAAGCATTGGCAAGAAATAGTAGAAATACCCAGGGCCCTATAGGAGGGCCAAATCATATTCTATAATAGAGGAATGCGAAATGAGGTTCCCCACCCAAGGATGTGGAGTAGTTAGAAGGAAGCTGGGAGAACTCTGGATCCCAAGAGGAAGTACCTAGGTAACCCCAAGCAACCAGGTCTTCCCAAAGACTAACAAGGAGACTTGGAAAAGGATGAAGAGAACCTGAAAAAGAAGGGGACAGAGTCTAGTCGACGCAGGGGTGTCCAGGTGGGGCAGGAGCCACTGCCCATACTTCTGTGGATGAAGATCTGGGTCGACGAGGGAAGGTGAAGAACAGCTGTGGAGCCCAGGAGCTGCGGAGAGGTCCGTGGAGTCAGTGGTTGGGAGGACCCCAACAAGCCTTGGCAAATGCAAATCTGGGCAGAAGAGGATTTGCAGGTAAGAAGAGAACTAACAAGTCCCAGGGGGCTCAACCCTTGGAGGGGAGGCTGGGCTGACCCTCAGCCATCGGGACAGCAAGCAGAAGCAGTTGCAGCCCCCACAGGCAACACACTGGCAGCAGGCACAGTGAGTTGCAGTGAGACCCCGTCAGCACAACCTGGAGAGGAGTCCCACGCCGCTGTAACAGCAGAGGAGAGACTGTCCTTGCAAGGATGAAATGCTGGAGGCCGGGGCTACTTGCAGCTTGAATATCCCTTCGAGCATGACTCAACAAGCCTTGGTTGCTGCAAGAATCACGGTGCACAGGGGTGCTGTTCTGCAAGGAGAGGCAAATGCCCACCATCTCCCAAGATGGATAGCAGGTAGAGAGGACCAAGTGGACCACGCAGAACCATGATCTGTGTTGAATATTCTTCCTGGAGCCAGATGGCAGAAGACCCAGCAGCCGGTCGACATTGCCTTAGTGTAGGAAAGTGCCATCTTGCCTGGCATGTTACCCCCATTTTTCCCTGTATATATGTTGTTTTAGTTGTATGTGTCACTGGAACCCTGCCAGCCAGGGCCCCAGTGCTCATAAGTGTGCCTGACTGTGTTACCTGTGTATATGACTAACTGTCTCACTGAGGCTCTGCTATCCAGAACCTCAGTGGTTATGCTCTCTCATTTCTTTCCAAATAGTCACTAACAGGCTAGTGACCAATTGTACCAATTCACATTGGCATACTGGAACACCCTTATAATTCCCTAGTATATGGTACGGAAGGTACCCAGGGTATTGGGGTTCCAGGAGATCCCTATGGGCTGCAGCATTTCTTTTGCCACCCATAGGGAGCTCTGACAATTCTTACACAGGCCTGCCACTGCAGCCTGAGTGAAATAACGTCCACGTTATTTCACAGCCATTTTTCACTGCATTTAAGTAACTTATAAGTCACCTATATGTCTAACCTTTACTTAATAAAGGTTGGGTGCTAAGTTACTTAGTGTGAGGGCACCCTGGCACTAGCCAGAGTGCCCCCACATTGTTCAGGGCAAATTCCCCGGACTTTGTGAGTGCGGGGACGCCATTACACGCGTGCACTACACATAGGTCACTACCTATGTGTAGCTTCACAATGGTAACTCCGAATATGGCCATGTAACATGTCTAAGATCATGGAATTGCCCCCTCTATGCCATCCTGGCATTGTTGGTACAATCCCATGATCACACGGGTCTGTAGCTCAGACCCGGGTACTGCCAAACTGCCTTTTCAGGGGTTTCACTGCAGCTGCTGCTGCTGCCAACCCCTCAGACAGGTTTCTGCCCTCCTGGGGTCCAGCCAGGCTTGTCCCAGGATGGCAGAACAAAGGACTTCCTCTGAGAGAGGGTGTTACACCCTCTCCCTTTGGAAAATGGTGTGAAGGCAGGGGAGGAGTAGCCTCCCCCAGCCTCTGGAAATGCTTTCATGGGCACATTTGGTGCCCATTTCTGCATAAGCCAGTCTACACCGGTTCAGGGACCCCTTAGCCCTGCTCTGGTGCGAAACTGGACAAAGGAAAGGGGAGTGACCACTCCCCTGACCTGCACCTTCCCTGGGAGGTGTCCAGAGCTCCTCCAGTGTGCTCCAGACCTCTGCCATCTTGAAAACAGAGGTGCTGCTGGCACACTGGACTGCTCTGAGTGGCCAGTGCCACCAGGTGACGTCAGAGACTCCTTCTGATAGGCTCCTTCAGGTGTTGCTAGCCTATCCTCTCTCCTAGGTAGCCAAACCCTCTTTTCTGGCTATTTAGGGTCTCTGTCTCTGGGGATTACTTAGATAACGAATGCAAGAGCTCATCAGAGTTCCTCTGCATCTCTCTCTTCACCTTCTGCCAAGGAATCGACTGCTGACCGCGCTGGAAGCCTGCAAAACTGCAACAAAGTAGCTAAGACGACTACTGCAACTCTGTAACGCTGATCCTGCCGCCTTCGCGACTGTTTTTCTGGTGGTGCATGCTGTGGGGGTAGTCTGCCTCCTCTCTGCACTAGAAGCTCCGAAGAAATCTCCCGTGGGTCGACAGAATCTTCCCCCTGCAACCGCAGGCACCAAAGAACTGCATTACCAGTACTCTGGGTCTCCTCTCAGCACGACGAGCGAGGTCCCTTGATTCCAGCAACTCTGTCCAAGTGACTCCCACAGTCCAGTGACTCTTCAGTCCAAGTTTGGTGGAGGTAAGTTCTTGCCTCCCCACGCCAGACTGCATTGCTGAGAACCGCGTCTTTTGCAGCTACTCCGGCCTCTGTGCACTTCCGGCGGAAATCCTTTGTGCACAGCCAAGCCTGGGTCTACGGCACTCTAACCTGCATTGCACGACTTCCTAAGTTGGTCTCCGGCGACTTCGGGTGAGCACTGTTTCACTCTTCTTCGTAGTGCCTGTTCCAGCACTTCTGCGGGTGCTGCCTGCTTCTGAGAGGGCTCCTTGTCTTGCTCGACGCCCCCTCTGTCCCCAGACGCAATTGGCGACATCCTGGTCCCTCCTGGACCACAGCAGCATCCAAAATCCCTAACCACATGATTTGCAGCTAGCAAGGCTTGTTGGCGGTCTTTCAGCAAGAAAACACTTCTGTACGACTCTCCACGGCGTGGGGGAACCATCCTCCAAAGGGGAAGTCTCTAACCCTTGTCGTTCCTGCAGAATCCTAAGTTTCTACTGTCCAGTAGCAACTTCTTTGCACCCACAGCTGGCATTTCATGGGCATCTGCCCATCTCCGACTTGCTTGTGACACTAGTGGTACTGTAGGAGCTTCACTCATCTCCTAGTTCAGCCTAAGCTGCTCTGCTAAGCTACCATTATCTATCAGCCTAAGCTGCTAGACACCCTATACACTAATAAGGGATACCTGGACCTGGTGCAAGGTGTAAGTACCCCTTGGTACTCACTAGAAGCCAGTCCAGCCTCCTACACTTAGGTGCCTGCGGATGAAGGGAAGTGACTCCTTCACTCCAAGGCAGATTCCTTCTTGCTTCTTTAGTGCAATTCAAAACTTGCTGACTCCAGAGGATGCACAGCCATTGAAATGATGGAACTACTGGAAGGAGCCATAGAAACAATGCTGCAAGGCGAGGTTGTCTTGGGAGTTGCAGGGTTGTTTGAGTCCTGTGAGTTCAGCAGTGGTTCTGGTGGCCAGGTGCATAAATGGTTGAAGCCTAGGAGTCCTGGATGCCTAATCTGGAACCCACCAGCAAGGGAGTCCCTAAATAGCCCAAACAGGGGCTTATTCACTCTGCAAGGTGACCACCTACCAGAGGGGGGTCACTGACATCAGTCACCTGTCCTGACCAACCAGATGTTTCTAGGGGCCTCTGTACATCTTGTTTCCAAGATGGCAAAATCAAGTGGCCACCTGGAGGAGCTCTGGGCACCACCCCTGGGGTGGTGATGAACAGGGGAGTAGTCACTCCCCTTTATATTGTGTGGTTTAGCACCAGAGCAGTGACTGGGGGTCCCTGGACTGGTGCAAACTGGATCATGCAAGGAGGGCACCATATGTGCCCTTCAAAGCAAGCCAGTGGCGGGGGGAGGTTACCCCTCCTCAGCCTTGTAACACATATTTCCAAGTGAGAGGGTGTTGTCTCTCTCTCTCCCACAGTAAGTCCTTTTTTCTGCCTTCCCCTGCTTGAGCCGGTCAAGCATCAGGAGGGCAGAAGCCTCTCTGAGGGGCTGCAGCAGTGTGGGCTGCCTGCAAACCCCAGAAGACTGGCAGGAGCAATACTGGGGGGTCCTCTAGGGAGCCCCCCAGAGTGCATGAATCATGCCACCAATACTGGCATTAGTATTGGGGTATAATTTTGACATGTTTTATACCAAGCATGGCTAGGTTCAGAGTTACCATTATGTAGCCGGATCGCAGGCAGCGACCTGTAGCCAGTACACAGGTAAAATGGCTTCCCCGCACTTACGAAGTCCAGTGAATTTGAACTGGAGTTTTTAAGGGCAATTTTGCTCATGCAGGGGTGCCCTCACACATAGGAACCTGCACCCTGCCCTCTGGGCTAGGAGGACCTACCATAGGGGTGACTTACAGTGACCTGGTGCAGTGACCAGCAGTGAAAGGGTGCATGCCCCTTCTCACGCATGCTGCAATGGCAGGCCTGTAGACACAGATTGCATGGGCTCCCATGGGTGGCATAATACATGATGCAGCCCATGGGGGACCCCTGGTGTATCAATGCCCTGGGTACCTAAACATCATAAACTATGGACTTACAGGAGTGTACCAGTATGCCAATTGTGGGGTATAAATGGTACCAAAGCAGCCAAATTTAAAGGGGAGAACAGTCTAAACACACTAATAAACAGGCAAAAAGTAGGAGTAACCATACCAAGAGGAGTGACTTTCCTACACAACACCCTCTCTCCCAAACGAAGGATAATAAGACTAACCTTGCTCAGTTGAGTCTTCAAAATCTGGAGAGTCCATCTGCACTAGAGTGGGTGCTCCGAGGTCTATGTTTCACTGTATAGTCCATTCCATGTAGGGAGAAGGACAACCTCAATAATGTGGGATTTTCTCCTTTCATCTGTTTAAGCCATAGGAGGGGCTTGTTGTCTGTCTGAACCAGGAGGTGAGTGGCAAACAGGTATGGCCTCAGCTTCTTCAAGGCCCAGTCCACAGCAAAGGCCCCCCACTCAATGGCTGTCCAACACTTCTCTCTAGTGGTCAACCTTCTACTTATAAAAGCAACAGGTTGATCCTGACTCTCTTCATTTAGTTGCGAAATAACTCCCCCTATCCCTACCTCAGAAGCATCTGTTTGGACAATAAATTATTCAGAGTAATCAGGGCTTCTTGCAATGGGAGCAGAGCACATGACCTGTTTCAGGTCATCAAGGGCCTTTTGGCAGCTAGCTGTCCACAAGACTTTCTTTGGCATCCTTTGGGATGTGAGTCATTTAAGGGTGCTACAATGGAGCTATACCCTTTAATGACCCCCCTCTAGTACCCAGTCAGACCTAAGAAAGCTCTGACTTAAGTTTGAGTAGTAGGTGCAACCCAATCCATTATTGTCTGGATTTTGCCCTGGAGTGGCTGAATTTGTCCTCCACCTACCAGGTGGCCCAAATAAAACACTTTGCCCACCCCTATCTGGCATTTTGATGCTTTGATAGTGAGGCCTGCCTTTTTCAGGGCATCAAGTACATTTCCAAGGTGGTCCATGTGATCCTCCCAGGCAGAGCTGAAAACAGCTATATCATCTAGATATGCTGCACTAAAGCTTTCCAGGCCTTAGAGAACTGTGTTCACCAACCTTTGAAATGTTGCAGGGCATTCTTCAAACAACGGGCATCACTTTAAAGTGATAGTGCCCTCTAGGTGTTGAGAATGCAGTTTTGGGTTTGGCATCGTCTGATAATTTGATCTGCTAGTATTGAGCAGTCAAATCAAAATTGCTAAGGTACTTAGCAGCAGCCAGAGTATCTATCAGCTCATCTGCCCTAGGGATTGGATAAGCACCAGTCCTGGTGACTGTATTAAGGCCTATGTAGTCAACACAGAACCTCATGTCTCTTTTACCATTCTGGGAGTGAGGCTTGGGTACCAAGATTACAGGATTAGCACATGGGCTGTCTGAAGGCTCAATGACTCCTAAGTCAAGCATATTTTGCACTTCAGCTTTAATGCATTCCCTGACATGATCAGGTTACATATATATTTTGCTTTTTATAGGCAGACTGTCATCTGTGTCAATGGTGTGTTCACACCATGTGGTTTGACAAGGGGTGAGAGAAAACAGTTCAGAGAACTGACCCAGGAGGTTTTTACAGTCATCCTTTTGCTGATCAGAGAGGCAGTCAGCAAGAACTACTCCCTCGATTGATCCATGTATGGATTGTGGGAGGAGAGCTCAGGGAGAGGGTCACTCTCTTTTTCCTGAACTTCATCAGTGGCTATGAGGATTGTCATGTTAGCCCTGTCGTAGTACGGCTTCAGGCAATTAACATGAAGCACCCTGTGGGGGCTTCTAGGAGTGCCTAGGTCCACCAAGTAGGTGACCACCTTATTTCTCCATAATAGGGTGAGGACCATTCCACTTTTCTTGGAGTGCCCTGGGAGCCACAGGCTTCAGGACATACAACTTCTGTCCTGGCTGGTAAAGATCAGTACATACTTTTGGTCATGCCACTGCTTTTGCAGTTCTTGGCTGGTCTCAAGGTTTTTACATGCTCTCTTCATGTACTCAGTCATCCTGGATCTTAGGCCTATCACATAATCTACTATCTCCGGTTTGGGAGGTTTGAGAAGTTGTTCCCAACCTTCCCTCACAAGGGCAAGTGGACTCCTAACAGGATGTGCAAATAAAAGCTCAAAGGGTCTGTAGCCCACTTCCTTTTGTGGAACTTCCCTGTAGGCGAAGAGGAGGCAAGGCATTAGGACACCCCATCTCCTCCTGAGTTTTTCTGAGAATCCCATAATCATGCCTTTGAGAGTTTTGTTAGATCTCTCAACTAACCCATTTGCTTGTGGGTGATAAGGGGTGGTGAATTTGTATGTTACACCACACTCCTTCCACATGGCTTTTAGGTATGCAGCCATAAAGTTGGCACCTCTGTCTGACACTACCTTCTTAGGAAAACCCAACCTGGAGAAAATACCCAGGAGGCCTCTGGCCACTGCAGGAGCTGTATTGGTCCTAAGGGGATTTGCTTCTGGATACCTGGTGGTATGGTCCACCACCACAAGTATCAATCTGTTCCCAGAGGTAGTTGGAAGGTCCAGGTGGCCAACAATGTCCACCCATGTCAACATCAGGACAGTGTGCGCTCTACAGGCGACGTCATGTAAAAAGCCAAACCTTATGTAATGTAATAATTCATGCATTGTGTGCTGATGCAGTATGTTAACCTTTTGCATTGCAGAGATTTATCCTGAAAAGTCTTTAATGCTGTTTACAATGTATTGCTCATTTTCAAGGCTTTGCTGCAGGATTACAGGGTGTGGTCCTTATTCTGAGCCCTTCTAGAATCCCTTCCTGCAATCTGACTGGGTGTGGCACGTGGGCGGGGCTTGGGTCTATTTAAGGGACCCCGCCCAGCTCCACATGTTCACTACTCAGAGGTCCCGGTACAGAGCAGCAGCATTTTCCTGAGCTCCTGTTCTGAAGGCCTACCTAGGATTTTCCAGGCCCTGTCCTTGTTATCTTGGTGATCCTCCAGCAGGGCGGTAAGGCAGAGGTCGGATTAGGCCCCCGACTCCGTTATCAGAGACATTTCTTGGCATTAAAAGCTTGATGTTCGAATTGGCAACAGTGTGTGCAATTTATTCCTGGCATTTAACTCTTGAAGTTCAGGTCGGCAGTGTGCGCGATCATTTGTTGGCATTTAAAGCTTGATGTTTGAATCGGCAACGTTGTGCGCGATTCATTCCTGGCATTTAACTCTTGCAGATCAGATCGGCAGAGTGTGCGATCATTTCATGACATTTTAATCTTGATGTACGAATCGGCAACAATGTGCGTGATTCATTCTTGACATTTAATTCTTGCAGTACAGATCGGCACAGTGTGCGATCATTTCATGGCATTTGAATCTTGATGTACGAATCAGCAACAGTGTGCACGATTCATTCTTGGCATTTAACTCTTGCAATACATATCGGCAGAGTGCGCGATCATTTCATGTCATTTAACCATTGCAGTACTGATTGGCAGAGTGCGTGATCATTTCAGGGTTTTTCAGCTCACTACACAATCTAGCAATAGGGTGTGTAAAAGTTTCTAGACAATTGACTCTTGAAACCCAAAACCAAAAAGAGTGATATTCAATGTTCAGAGTATTCTTGAAACTCAGATCGAACAGAGTGTTAGTCAATGTTCAGAGTATATTTGAAACCCAGACTCAACATTGCTATGCAATGTTCATAGTATTCTTGAAACCCAGATTCAACAGAGTGTTATTCAATGTTCATAGTATTCTTGAAACCCAGATTCAACAGAGTGTTATTCAATGTTCATAGTATTCCTGAAACCCAGATTCAACAGAGTGTTATTCAATGTTCATAGTATTCTTGAAACCCAGATTCAACCGAGTGTTATTCAATGTTCAGAGCATAAGATGTTATTCTACAAAACGCTCATATGAAAGTTTGCATAATCCTTCTTTATTTTCCAGGTACCCAGAGCTAATAAGTTCATGTTATAGAGAAGCTCTTGATCATTAATGTTATCAGTATATAAATATTTGGAACAAAGTTTATGAAAGTCACTGTGCATAATCTTGCTATTGTGTTCCGAACTCTTGCTCCCACAGGTCTCCTTCCCCGCTGTTCCCAACCTAAAACCCCATCCCCGCTTGGCCATTCTTTAACTCTGTGCTATAATAGCTAGTAGAGTTTGGAGCTGCCAAGAGGTGGACATATTGGGAACAGGCGCAAACCCTGAGGATCCGGTCTCCCTGACAGAATAGTGAGCTCACAAATTTTTGTTTAATCCTCCTGGTTTGCGCTAGGTTCTCAATATGGCCCCATGAGACGAGTTACTTCAGGTAGTTACGCAGCTCCAATTAGATGTAGTTGAATCTAAAAACATAGCAGCTAATCTAGCAGAAAGGATGGATCAGTTACAAAACAGAGTGGGAAAAATGGAGCAAAGTCCTTTGGGTGCGGGTGGGCTCAATCCTTCAACTAACATTTCACTCAGAGTTCCCACACCCATTCCTTTGGCTCCCCCATAAAGGTTTTCAGGTGATCCTCAGAAAGCACAAATCTTTTTGAGTCAAGTAGAATTGCATTTTACATGTCGACCAAACACCTTCCCTGATGCACAATCCAGAATGGCCTTCCTGCTATCCTACTTGACTGGAGACACGGCCACCTGGGCAATCCCTCTTGTGCGTAAAGAAAGTTCCTTGCTTTATGGAGAAACTTTGTCCGGGAATTTGAAAGAGTGCTTGATCGAAGAACAGTTACTCTTTTCGCAGACCGAGAATTGCTAGAATTGCGACAAGGCAATAAAGACCTAATATCTTATTTGGCTGATAGCAGAAACATCCTGGTCTGAAGAAAAGCAAGCAGCCCTGTTCTACCAAGGACTCAAGGATGAGCTAAAAGACATTCTTGCTCAGATCGATCCTTAACCCACAGATTGTCAAGATTTGATAAATCTTGTTTTGAGACTAGACCATCGTCTTGCAGAACGACAGGGAACATGCAAAAAGACTGAGAAAAATTTCTGGTGTGTTCATGAGTACAGAGAATCACAATTTCAGAGAGAGAACAGTCATGAACCATTGGAAATTGGAACCATCAGGCGGCCTCTAACGAAAGGAGAGAAAGATCTATGTAGAAAAGACAGACAATGTCTGTACTGTGGCCGAAAGGGCCATTTCGCCAAAGAATGTCCCGTAAAACCCAAAAAACAAACAAACTCCTACCAAGAAGGTTGTAGCAAATGCACAGATCAAGCAGAAAAACCAGAAACACCCAAGGTGTATAGAAGGGTTGCTCTTGGGTGTAACCGTGGAACCTTCACAAGATGGTAGAAAAGGTTTTCTTGAGTCAAGACATCTAAAGGTAGATCTAGAAGTACTGATAAAACCAAAGACTTATCTAAAGAAAGCCATAGTAGATTCTGGGGTTACTGGAAATGTTATCGATGCACAATTGATCCAAACATGGAGGATCCCATGTAAGAAGAAGAAAACACCATAAATAATGCAAGTCGTAGATGGAACACCCCTATCTGGAAGTCCGGTGACACTGCAGACCTTCCCCTTGTCCGTGATCTGTAAAGGGGGAAATCAAGGCACCAAACACGAAGAAAAAAAAATCTTTGATGTCATCCATGCTCCTCAGTATGGGATCATCCTTGGAATGCCTTGGCTAAGCTACCATAACCCTGTAACAAATTGGCAAGAAAGGAAAATCCTGTTTTCTTCACTCCTGTGTAAAGAAAAATGTCTCCAGACATCAAGTGTCACAGATCCTCGCAAATCCCACATAGCAATAGCCGCTGAAACAGATGTAACGCTGAACCGCTGAAACAGATGTAGCGCTGCCTTTGCAGTATTCATAATTTCTTGATTGTGTTGACAAAAAGAAGCCTTCTCTACCGCCCCAGTCTTGACTCACCCAGATAATGACCGTCCATTCATAACAGAATCCGATGCTTCAGACATGACAATTGGGGCAATGTTATCGCAACACAACAAAGATAATCACCAAACAGACGATCTATCTAGACAAGATTCTACCATGTGAGCCACAATCCAGCCCCCACGAGCTATCATTACTCCAGACAAAATCATTTGTATCATTAAAACTGAAGACTTTTTTGAAGACATTCGTAATTCTTTCACCATTGAAAAAAGGCAGAAATGGGCTCAAGCAGATCCCAAAAGATCGATCAAACAAGGCCTACCTTTTCATGACATATGTTTATTTGTTCCAACTACCAAGCTGCGCAAATTTGTGGTTTATTTGGTTGCACATTATACCAATGGCAGGTCATCCAGGTATTCCTAAGACTCTTGAACTAATACAATGATATTTTTGGTGGCCTACTTTGACAAAAGACGTCAAGCAAATGGTAACTAACTGCAAAGTTTGTGCTCGCATCAAGACAAGTCATTCAAAACCAAAAGGGTCTCTCCCAACTCCACTCCGACCTTGGGAACACATATCATTAGACTTTATTACAGGACTGCCAGCTGTACAACATCACTCAGTAATCCTTGTGGTGGTAGATAGTCTCACTAAATATGCACATTTTGTAGAAGGCTGGCCTGGCTTGTAGTGGGCACCAGAGGTACTTACACCTTGTGCCAGGTCCAGTTATCCCTTATTAGTGTAGAAGAGGTGTTTCTAGCAGCTTAGACTGATAGAAGGTAGCTATGGCAAAGCAGCTTAGGCTGAACTAGGAGACATGCAAAGCTCCTACTATACCACTTGTATCATATGCACAATATCATAAGAAAACACAATATACAGAGTTACTAAAAATAAATGTACTTTATTTTTATGACAATATGCCACAAGTATCTCAGTGAGTACCCTCAGTAAGAAGGTAAGTACTATACACAAGATATATATACACAAACCAAAATTAGGTAAGTAGTAGCAAGAAAAGTGATGCAAACAGTGTAGAATTACAATAGGTTGCAATAGGAGCACATAGGGATAGGGGCAACACAAACCATATACTCCAAAAGTGGAATGCGAACCACAAATGGACCCCAGACCTATGTGAGCTTGTAGAGGGTCGCTGGGTCTGTAAGAAAACAATGAGGGTTAGAAAAATACCCCACCCCAAGACCCTGAAAAGTAGGAGTAAAGTACACCTACTACCCCCAGAGAGCACAGAAGTCGTGATAGGGGGATTCTGCAAGAAAGACAAACACCAGCAGTGCACTGACAACGGATTTCTGGACCTGGGTACCTGTAAGACAAGGGGACTAAGTCCAATAGTCGCGACAGTGTCGAGAGGGGGCAGGAGCCCAGGAAATGCCAGCTGAAGGTGCAAGGAAGCTGCCACCGGTTGGAAGAAGCTTGGAGTTCTGCAAGAAAGAAGAGGACTAGGGACTTCTCCTTTGGAAGACTGATGTCTCACGTCGAGATGAAGCTTTCAAAGGTATTTCTGTGCAGAATGGCCGCCAACAAGCCTTGCTAGCTGCAAGAGTCGCATTAGAGGTTTTTGGGTGCTGCAAGGGCCCAGGAGGGATCAGGATGTCGTCACTTGGAAGAGGAGACAGAGGGGGCACTCATCAACTCGGAGAGCCCTCACAAAAGCAGGCAGCACCCGCAGAAGTGCCCCAACAGGCACTTGAAAGAAGAGTGAACCGGAGTCCATGTGAAGTTACAAAAGGGAGTCCCACGACGTCTGATGCCAACTCAGCGAGCTGGGCACCGTAGGACGGAGTGCTGGGGACCCAGGCTATGCTGTGCATGACGGAAATCCTGGAAGAGTGCACAGGAGCTGGAGCTGGAGCAGCTGCAAATCATGGGGAACACAGCTTTGCAGTCTAGCTTGGGGAGGCAAGGACTTACCTCCACCAAACTTGGACTGAAGAGTCACTGGACTGGGGGAGTCACTTGGGCAGAGTTGCTGTGTGCCAGGGACCACAATCGTCAGGATGAGAGGGGACCCAGAGGACCAGTGATGCAGTCTTTTGGTGCCTGCGTTAGCAGGGGGAAGATTCCGTCGACCCACGGGAGATTTCTTCTGAGCTTCTGGTTCAGGGTGAAGGCAGGCTACCCCCAGAGCATGCACCAACTGGAAACAGTCGAGAAAGCCATCAGGATGAGGCACTACAATGTTGTTGGTAGTCGTCTTGCTACTTTGTTGTGGTTTTGCAGGCATCCTGGAGCAGTCAGCGGTCGATCCTTTGGTAGAAGGTGAAGAGGGAGATGCAGAGGAACTCTGATGAGCTCTTGCATTTGTTATCTGAAGAATTCCCCAAAGCAGAGACCCTAAATAGCCAGAAAAAGAGGTTTGGCTACCAGGTAAGGAGCATTGGCTACAAGAGAGGTAAGAGCCTATCAGAAGGAGCCTCTGACGTCACCTGCTGATACTGGCCACTCAGAGCAGTCCAGTGTGCCAGCAACACCTCTGAATCCAAGATGGCAGAGGTCTGGGGCACACTGGAGGAGCTCAGGGCACCTCCCCTGGGAGGTGCAGGTCAGGGGAGTGGTCACTCCCCCTTCCTTTGTCCAGTTTTGTGCCAGAGCAGGGCTGGGGGATCCCTGAACCGGTGTAGACTGGCTTATGCAGAGATGGGCAGCATCTGTGCCCATCAAAGCATTTCCAGAGGCTGGGGAGGCTACTCCTCCCCTGCCTTTCTCACCTTTTCCAAAGGGAGAGGGTGTAACACCCTCTCTCTGAGGAAGTCCTTTGTTCTGCCTTCCTGGGCCAGGGCTGCCTGGACCCAAGGGGGGCAGAAACCTGTCTGAGGGGTTGGCAGCAGCCGCAGCTGCAGTGGAGACCCCGGAAAGGCAGTTTGGCAGTACCCGGGTTCTGTGCTAGAGACCCGGGGGATCTTGGAATTGTCTCCCCAATGCCAGAATGGTATTGGGGTGACACTTCCATGATCTTAGACATGTTACATGGCCATGTTCGGAGTTACCATTGTGGCGCTACACATAGGTAGTGACCTATGTGTAGGGTGCGCGTGTAATGGTGTACCCGCACTCACAAAGTCTGGGGAATTAGCCCTGAACAATGTGGAGGCACCTTGGATAGTGCCAGGGTGCCCACACACTAATTAAGTTTGCACCCAACCTCCACCAGGTGAAGGTTAGACATATAGGTGACTTATAAGTTACTTCTGTGCAGTGGTAAATGGCTGTGAAATAACATGGACGTTATTTCACTCACGCTGCAGTGGCAGGCCTGTGTAATAATTGTCAGAGCTCCCTATGGGTGGCAAAAGAAATGCTGCAGCCCATAGGGATCTCCTGGAACCGCAATACCCTGGGTACCTCAGTACCATATACAAGGGAATTATATGGGTGTACCAGTATGCCAATGTGAATTGGTAAATTTAGTCACTAGCTTGTTAGTGACAAATTTGGAAAGCAGAGAGAGCATAACGACTGAGGTTTTGGTTAGCAGACCCTCAGTGAGGAAGTTAGGCACCAGACAGGGAACACATATAGGCCACAAACTTATGAGCACTGGGGTCCTGGCTAGCAGGATCCCAGTGACACATAACAAACACATTGATAACATAGTGTTTTCACTATGAGCACCGGGCCCTGGCTAGCAGGTTCCCAGTGAGACTGTAAAAACACCCTGACTTATACTCACAAACAGGCCAAAAGTGGGGGTAACAAGGCTAGAAAGAGGCTACTTTCCTACACAACCCCACCCCAAACGAAGGACAATAAGGCTAACCTTGGCCAGTTGAGTCTTTCTTGTCTAAGTGGTGATAAGTGGAGAGTAGCTCTGTAATAGACTGGTTACTCCCTTTATCATCCACTATATGGTTACTTCCCTGTGGGGATGTAAACCACCCTGTTTGAAGTTTTTTAGCTAGCCAACAATGTGAAGATATATTTTCAGAGTTCCTATCAGTAAGTTTTAGTTTAGAACAGTGGGAATTGTCCACTGGACCTATTTCAAGTGATGAAAATGCCAGACAGGGATTCTGTCTCAGTAAAGCCATAGCTGGGCAAAATCCTTGTCCATATGGCTGCAAGAGAGAACAGGGATGCTGTTTCTCTTGATTTGGAGCAGGGCAGGGATGCTGTCCTATGAGTTCCACACTAGGGCAGGGCTGCTGTCCTAAGTGTTTTGAGGCAGTGCAGGGTTGCTGCACTAACATTTCTCTGAGAGGGTTGGAGGGATGCTCCATGTTCACTAAAATGGTGCTCTTTTTCTCACCAATAGTAGTTATACCACAGAGAGGTACTTCTACCTCAGGGAGTACAGCTGTGTTAGCTGATGATTCCCTTGGCAACAGGTGCCACCCCAGGAGAGGTTTCTCCTACCACAGGAATGGTATCCTGTATGGCAGGGTGGGTAGGGGATGCTTTGATGCCCTTTTTACCTGTTGTAGGAGAGGGATCCTGAGATTTCAGGCCTTTTTCTCTTCTTTGCTTTTTCATTTCAGCTGAAATGAGAGGATACAATAGCTCAGGGATACCCAGCATGGCTGCATGGGTATTAAACTCTACCTCAGCCCAACCTGAGGCCTCTAGGTCATTACCTAAGAGACAGTCTACAGGTAAGCTAGGTGATACTACCACCTGCTTAGGGCCGATAACTCCACCCCAACTAAACTGAACTATAGCTAAGGGAATAAACTTAGTGGAGTTATGGACATCAATATTTTTATACTGTTGTCCAATGATGTGTTGTTCAGGGGCCACCAGGTTTTCAGTCACCAAAGTGATACTGGCACCTGTGTCCCTGTAGGCCTGGGCCTCAACACCATTTATTGAAACTGTCTGCCTGTACTTATCTATTGTAAGGGGACAAGCAGCCAGTGTGGCAAGGCCAATGCCACTAGGTGTGACAGAAACTGTCTTGGGACTGACTACCCCAGTTTCTATGATGGACCCAAAAGTGAACCCAACTACACCGTTGGTTTGACTGTTGCCAGCAGTCCCACCACTATTACCACTACTGCTAGGGGCACTAGAGTTTGATGTTTTAGTGGTGGTTGGCTCAGGGGGTTTACCTGGTCAGGACTTATCCCCTTGCCAATGGCCTTTATTTTTACACACATAGCACCAAGGTTTTTTAATGTGTGTGTTTTGTGAAGAAGAGGAAGACAATGATTTATTCCCACCCCCTGAAGAGTATTTAGGATTTGAAGAAGGATCTTTAGTTTTACCCTTATCCCCATGCTTATCCTGAGATTTCTCACCATCTTTCTTCTTGCCATCCTTGTCACCTCTTGTATGAACCTTTCTGTTCACTCTTGTCCTGACCCATTTGTCTGCCTTCTTTCCCAATTCTTGGGTCCAGGTCAGATCTGAGTCTACCAAGTACTGGTGCAACAAATCAGACACACCATTGTTCAGAATATGCTCTCTCAGAATGAGATTGTACAGGCTTTCATAGTCAGATACCTTACTGCCATGTAACCACCCCTCCAAGGCCTTCACTGAACAGTCTACAAAATCTGTCCAGTCTTGAGCGGACTCTTTTCTGGTGTCTCTGAACTTAATCCTGTATTGTTCAGTGGTTAAGCCAAATCCATCCAAGAGTGCATCCTTCAAAACTGTAAAATTGTTAGCTTCACTTTCTCTAACAGTAAGGAGCCTATCCCTACCCTTTCTAGTGAAAGATAGCCACAAAATAGCAGCCCACTGCCTTTTAGGGACCCCCTGTACCATACAGGCCCTCTCAAGTGCAGCAAACCACGTGTTGATGTCATCCCCCTCCTTGTAAGGGGGGACTATCTTGTACAGATACCTGGAATCATGCTCTCTAACAGGATTACTATCAGGAATACTGCTGCCACCATGGGGTCCTAACCCAAACCTCTGTCTTTCTTTCTCAATGTCTCGGGATTCCCTATCTAAGGCCAGCTGTTGCTGTTTAGGCTTCAGTCTGGTCTCTTCAACCCTCAACTTTTTGAGTTCCCTTTCTAACAAATTATCCTCAGGGTGGGTGGGTTGGGAATGCTTTGACATAGAAGACACGTTTGAAACAACAGAGGGGGAAATGTCCCTAACTGTCTAGACCCTTGTAACTTGGCCTCTAGGAATAAAGGATGCCCTACTATGATGGGAACCTATATTACTACCAACATTACTGATTGTCCTGCTAAGGGGCGGCCCTGATCAGAACCCTCCCCACCCTTTTGAGGGTACTCTCCTGAATCAGACTGGGAAGTTTCTATATGTTCCTGCCTCTCACTTGATGGACCAGCCTGGTTCTCATCATCTACAACAAGCATATTGAACAGAAACTCTTTTGTAGGGTTCTTTCCTATAACTAAACCTCTATCTAGGCAGAGACTTCTTAAGCTCTTGTAATTTAAAATGTCATACGTAGAATTGACAGTTTTGGGAGCAGAATCTACCACAGACATGATAGCAAAAGGTTTAGAGATAGCGAGAAAGAGAGAAAAAGTTTCAGAACTTTTTAAAGAACAAAGAAAAATACTTTTCTAACTTTTAGAAAACTTTTAGAAGTTTTAGGATACTTTTCAGAACTTTGTAAAAAGTTTAAGAGGAGAAAAGCAAAACTGTTTGGTTAGGTGTACATACACTGAACTTCTTTTGTATATTATTCTCTTATGGAAAGTACACAGTGACAAAGTGGTAAGTAGTTACAAGTACTTATCCTGTCGTAGTTTGGACTCTTGCTCTGAGCAAGACTGCTGGTCTCAGGATGACAGTACTTTCGTTTGTAGGTGACTAAGTTTCTTCCTACAACTAGTTGTAACTGTTGTCCAAACCTTACCGGCTTACTAGCAGTACCTCACCAGAAACACAATAGTAAAAGGTGATTTGTAGCAGTCGCTTACGCATGGACTCAAAGTAAGATCTCTCAGGGTTGTCTTGGTTAAACGGAAATTACCCTTTTCTCACAGATTTATTATGTCTCATACAAACAAAGGCAATAACACAGATTCAGTGAAGTTATAATAGTTTTTATTCAACATAACTGCAATTTGTGATACGTTGCATGGACTGCAATGATTAGGATAATGAATATACCAAGCAACAGTATTGTGAAGAGGAGAGTCATTGTTATAAAGACCCCCACCATTATGCAATCTATGAAAGAAATATATGTATATGTAAAAATTGGAATAAGCCCTAATACCCTAAGGAGAGTAGGTCTAACCTTTTACCTAAAAAGGAGAGCTGGGTTTGTTAAACCTAATCTGCCAAAACTGTGTCCATGAGAGGAGCCCCCAACCCTCGTTACCTTGGAATGAGGTCTCTATCTCAGACTCCGCAGGGACACGAAGACTGGGTCAGCGTCAAGATGACTGCAGCATCGGTATCAGCGATGGTGGCGATGCCCTCTGGTCGGAATCCCTCTGATTATCTGTCTAAAAGTGTGTTGTATTAATACAGATCTACAAGGTCCCCTGACATAAGTGTTATTCATAACAATAGATAACAGGCATGCTTGGGACGGCAATTAATTTCAACAATCCCTCGAAAGTATAGAGAGGGAAAATCCCTAAGTGTGAATGCCTACTGTATGTTTGTCTTTCGTGCTTGATCTTGACGCCTTGGCACAGTGACACTGATAATAGAACCCATAACAAGTGGCCTAACTATAAACAAGGCCGCCATTTTAAAGAAAATAAATAATTAAATGGGCTTAGACAGAGCAAGCTAAGTAGGTTAAAAGTCACTGGGTGACGGGGGCACGAGTTTACAAGCCTACGGCTAAGCTAACTCCTGTTATCCCGTTAAAACAAACTAGGATTCACTACACCCTCCCCATTGCCGTAACAGGTATGATGAAGGTAAAGAAACCCAAAAAGCTAAAAAAGCTGCTACTGAACTAAAAGCCAAAAAACAAAACCAAAGACTCAAGCTAAAAAATGTACTCAATGACAAAATAATTTCTGTGTGTAAAAACTTGCCTAAAAAGCATACAGAGATTTTAATATCAACCATGACAAGTATATCAAACTTTTAATATAATTGCATATTTTAGAACCGGGAACTAGTAAGCAAATTCATCAAATTATGTGCTATACGCAGGATCTTGAAGAATGTCATCGAAGTCACCATTCAATGATCTTAAAAACGAGTCAACATCGTCTGATGTGAAATTGAGAGCTGGACGGACAAACGGATCCACAGAGCAGAAGTGAGCCACATTCATCAGTGGATTGACACTCGCTGCAGCGTCCTCATCCATGTTAGATTGTATAACAGAAGGCTCATAGTTGGCCTCGCGGAGCAACCGTAGTCTCAAGGGGCATTACCGTGTATGAACCCTCATCGGGGACATCAGCAGTTAGGGGTCCACAGGAGATGTTGGTGCAACAGCAAGACAGACCATAGGCAGATGTTCAAAGAGACACCATATGCAGCGGAACACCGGTTGTACACACCAGAGTAGAGGCCGAAATGACAATGACCAGTCAAATTCCAGTTCCACCAGCAAAGGTGTACCGAAGATCCGAACCATGCGTTCACGGCACAGCGGGGTTGACGGGAGCGGCTCCATTGCTCTGTGTCGCTGGTAAAAAACAACCACCGCAAATCAGAAAAAATAGCAGTAGTAGTCCGCCAATTAAAGCCAAAATAATTGGAAAGCCACCAAACACACTGGAAAAGAGAGAATGGATGGCTGATGGGATGACTCCGAAGACAGTCTGGAAGATGGACACAAAACCAGACCCGACAGCCTTAAAGAAATGAACAATCCCAGATGTGTTTGAAGCATTGAATATTCTGGATACCAACTCTCCAAAGTGTTTGGGAAAATCGGTATTTAAAAGGGATTGTATCTCGGCTGATGATCTCGCAATCTGGAGAGCATACGTCTCTTTTGCGGATGTCAAGGCGACCTGTTTTTGAAACAATAGCGCCTTCAGTCTGCTCAACTTGTCATAGTTCACATTAATAGTATCAATGTGGGGCCACATTTCAGATACTTGTATCTCTCGTGTGGGGGAAAACAAAACATGGCCACAACACGTAACGACCTTCGTGACTGAGATTGCGTAGGCAATTCCAGGTCGCAAGCCGCAACAGCTGTCATCGCTCAGTAGAACATAACTCCCATTAGAAAGTACATGAAACACTGAACGAATCAAGGGGACGGGAGTACCCTTCAGAAAACAGGCCAAATTTGTGATCCCCGCATTGCAAAGACCATGAAGAGAAACCTGTTTGCATATCATGGAATGACGAACAGTAGTCTCACATTCACTTCCGCTAAGAAAGACCTCCTGTTCGCCGTTCAGACATCGATACTCAAAGGGCAACTCCCACTCTTCCTTAATAAAGCTATCTCCTAGCCGTTCATATCGTCCCACTGCAAAATGTTTCAGGCAGCTTGAGAAACGAAAGGTCGAAAACGGTAAATTAATAATGCCATGTAAGAGCCAGATAGTTGAAGGACGCTCTGCTACCGTGAAGGGCAACTTATCTAATTTTTCTACTTGAAGCAAGGTGAAACGAGCCTCCCTTTTAGCCATTGTCTCTTGTTCCCTGAAAAAATTAAAAGCAGCGAATAGTTCACTCCCATTAATGTATTTCCATGGAATGTGGCCACTTCTCAGCGTCTGCAATGCCCAACCCACCTGCATGATGGAAAGTAGCTGTGTTTGCCCATGATATAACCGGGACAAATCAGTCTGAGTGATATCAATAGCAGATGACACTATATTCGACAGTGAATAAATCCGGTTGGATAGCGTGTTCATGCCATTGTCGACAACAGCCAATGTTTTTTCCAAATTCTCTTTATCAAGTTGCCGTAAACGTGCAGCAGCCTCAATTTGAGAAAGTTTCCAAATTTCATTATACATAGCATATAAAGACCGTTTTGAGCGCTGTTTCCTAGGACCTAATAGGAAATCTTGTAATTCTATACTATCAGAAAGAGTGTTCAGGTGTTGTTTTACCGCTGTTAAAGTGTTCGTCTGCACCCATTACTGGCACAGCTTACCCACACTGTATGTTGTAATTATACCAGTATGTTGACCTGATAGAAAGCGAGGGTCTGGCCTATGAATGGAAAAACCCCCTGAAGAGTTAAAAAAATGCCTCTGACACTCATCAGTGTCGGTGGGCCATAC
The DNA here is from genome assembly GCF_031143425.1 of Pleurodeles waltl. NCBI lineage: Eukaryota > Metazoa > Chordata > Amphibia > Caudata > Salamandridae > Pleurodeles > Pleurodeles waltl. The sequence goes on from NC_090446.1 coordinate 1,537,246,252, forward strand.
CAACCATCCCCCGGGACGGGAAAGTGAAGAATTATAGGCACCAGCCTTAACCAATCCATCTAGCCTGTCCTCTGAAACATTAAGAAAGTGTTGCCAATCTCTAAATTTTGTCGGTGTAGGAATATTGGGCGTGTTTAGATCTTTAATTTTTGCTAATCCCAGACATGATGTCTGTTCAACAGTGTCATTCAAAAAAATCATTTGCACAGGAATTAAGCAAGCTCGAAACAAAGCCTCCCTACCCTGTATTTGCCAATCTTGTGTCCCCCATACACTCTTCAAATCGATAGTGTTCTTCCAATATTCATAACCCTCAATCGAGAGTCGGGAAACAAAGGGATCTGAATAAATCAGTTTTGTATCTGTTAGCAAGAGTTTTCTAAATTGTGTTGTAGGTAATTTAAAATAATATGATATAGCTTTCTTCGTATCATGCCCAGAAAAGTATGTGAATTTGTCACTGTAATACTTTGGACTCCCCACCCGTGGTGTTGAACAGTGTTCCCATTGTGTGTAGTTAAAGAGAGGCCTATATCTACTTGCACGGTGCAGGTAGTGATGTCCCCAATTATTATAGCAGAACATTTCACCATAATTCATTGTATAATCATATACATCATCACTTCCAAAAGCGGAGTAGTCCTTCATTTCAATTAGCATGGAATCAACTGTTTGGACATCCCAATCATCAGAGACAACATTAGGTGTAATAACATCAGACATAGAAATCTTTAACACGTATGGTATTTCAATTATCTCTGTAGGCCCGTATATATCGAACGGAACTTTGTCCCAAACAATCCCGTCAGGAATTGGAATAGCTGTAATATTGACAGGGGACAAATCACGTCGGACCTTATGTGATGAATGATGTGATGTTAAAATTACATCAACAGGCTCCACTGAGGAGCGATCAGCAATATAGTGACAATTAATTAGTAAAAAGAAAACAGTCACAAAACTAATCCATAAAAATAATGCAATAAATGTCAAACAGAACCAGAGATAGTTCCATGGATATATAAAATAGTTCTTTTTAAGCCATTGATATAATTTGCTACCCCTGGAAAGTTTGTTCGTCTCAGTTGAGGATGAATCTGAAGAAAAATCATCTATGTCTACAAAATAGCCAGAGGAAGTTTCCGCAAACACAGGACCCATCGAATTCTCATCCACTGCTCGTGGAAGTTCTTGATAGACCACGTTACCAGTCGTGGAAGTGTTTGTGTAAAATACAGCCACATCCTGTAGCGGGGTGTTCTCCGAAGTTGTTACTGGAACCAACAAAAGTTCATTTTCTGCCCTCCCCATGGTTGAGGAAGTGTCCGGAACAGCAGCTGACATAGTTGCATAGTCAGTAGTAGTGATGGTCATCCTACTATGTAGAGGGATGTCCTGTTGGGTAGTGAGAGGGGATCGGGAACTACCCAAGGGACCTCCTGGTCTACTGTGAAGAATCGGCCACATGGTGTAATTTGATGTCATCAATGGAGATGAACCTGTTTGATTTGGAACCAGACAAAGGTGGAAGGATGACAGTCCTGGTGCCTTTTATTCCCAAGACCGGTACAGGTGCTCTGTATGATGGACCAAACTCTTTTTTCACAGCAATCTTCTCACAAACCAGATTCCCAACGTTAGGAATCCAGCCAGTCGAAGTTTTCGCCAAGTCCCTTTTTCCCAAGGTGGCAGCACTTGCAGATTATTTATCATCACGGAATTGTTGAAGCTCCTGTAAAACAGCGAGACGTTCTTTTATGTCAAATGGTATTTCTGCTGCCACCATACCAGGGGCATCAAGATCGGGGACATACATAGGTGTCCCAAAGAGAACCTCATATGGAGACTTTCCCCCCAAGGACCGTCTTGGCAGATTATTCAGTGCTCTCTGGACCCCATATAGGTGATGTAACCAACTGCGGCCTGAACCTAATACTCGAGCTGTTAAGGACTGCTTTAGATCACGATTCCGCCTCTCCACGACCGAATTTCCCTCGGGATGGTATGGTGAGGAGTAATGAAGTTCAACACCCATCGTCCTCATGGTGTCCCTGAAAGCCTTAGAGGCAAATGCAGGCCCCTGGTCCGAATGGAATGCTGCAACCGCATTTGTTCTGATAAAGATCAGCAAATCTTTTATAACAGTCCAGGCGTCAGCCGACCGCTGTGGCCATACCCACAGGAATCTAGAACAGGAATCTACAGCCACTAAAATGTATTTGTATGCACCATCAGGTTGCAAGGGACCACAATGGTCCAGGTACACACAATGGAGTGGTTTGTCTGACACTAAGAGAGATGTCTGCGGAGGGCGTCTTATATTTGAGCCCTTAATCTGCTGACAAATGTCACAGCAAAGGACATACTGTTTAGTCCGTCTGCATAGACCAGGCCACCAGTACCGTTGTTGTAGAATAGTGATAGTGGCCTGTATACCAGCATGTGCAGAAGCGACACCCTCATGTGCAGCTGTAATCAGCCCCAATCTTTGGTCTTCATTTGGGATCACTCGATCACCAACATCAGGAATTGTTGCAAAAGCAACATTCTGTGCACTGATATGATAGGTATAGTTCGTAGGGTATCCTTTCGGAAAGGTCTTGCCTGCAGCCGAGGTTTTAACGGCAATCAGTATTTCATTATCCAACCTCGTCCGAGAACGAGTCACTGCAGCCACAGAAGCCGTAGCTACTGATGCTTTGGCTGCTTCGTCGGCCAATGTATTACCGGCAACGTGTATTCCTACACGTTGGTGCCCTAATGTATGAACTACATGGACACATGGCAGCTTATCCTTAAGATCAGCCACCCTTCCCCACAATATTTTGTGTTTAATGGTGTTCCCTTTAGAATCTCTAAACCCGTTCAGTTTCCAATGATTGAGGTATTCATTGTATGACTGGACGCAGTAATATGAATCACAGACGATCAAAGTCTGTGTTCCTGGCTCTGAATGTTCGAGCGCTAGAAGAAGAGCCTTAAGCTCGGCCAACTGGGCTGTGCAGTCCCCCAAGGTCTGAGTGTAGGTATTATGAGGATGGAAAACTCCGTCTTCTATTACCCCACACACGGCTGTGCAACCCGCTGAGTATTGATGTTTAGTACCCACAGCCGGTTGTGCCGAACCGTCAGTATAAATGATGGTATCATAACTGTCTATTGGTAATATGTGTAAGGGAGCGGGGTACTCCTGTTCATACTGGAGAAATTCTTGTGTCTGAAGTCGTGGGTCAAACACATAATCAACATCAGTGGCGGTCAGAGACATAGCCCATTGAATCCAGCATGGATGTAATGCCTTAGCGTTTGGAACGCTCGCTTTAGTGACAGCCTCTAAGGCCGGTACCGGGGAGACAACAATAATGCGCTTCCCCTGGGCAAGCGGCCTCTCCTTTATGATGGCCATCTGAACTGCTGTCAGAATTATTTCAGTAGGAGCAAAACGTTTCTCTGCATTGGAGTACAAATGTGATTTGTATGCTATCGACACCGTGTCACCCTCATTAAAGGTGACATAGGTAAATCCAAGAGCACCAGTTATTATTCTGATGACCAAATTCATTTTATTGTCACGTGTGTACAAGTGTCTAGCCTCCAGCATGTCCCGTTGTATGTCCCTAAGGATGTGTGTGTGTTCAATTGTCCATCGCCTGCTAGAAAAATTGGGCTGAATTAAGTCATGTAGTGGTTTGACGCGTTCAGCATAATCTGGAATGTATGTTCTGCCAAAATTAAAGAAACCCAGTAATGATGGTAATTTCTTAAGCGTGTTCGGAGGCTGTAGCTGAGCACACTTTTCTAGGAAGTGCGGGCCAGGCTTTTCCCCTCGTTTGATAGCTCATATCCCAGGAACAATACACTAAGATAAGCTATCTTGCTTTTCTTAAAATTAAATTTATATCTGAAGGCAGCAAATCCCAGAATTATCCGATCGACTCTTGCAAGATGAATGTCAAGGGTGTCATCAATGAAATAGATATCATCCACATAGGATAATGCCTCAGAATCAAGCTCGTGCAAGATTGATGTTACACGGGCCGAAAACAGTCCTGGGCTGTTTTTATAGCCTTGGGGTAAACAACAAAAGCGTTTCTGAGAGCCAAAGGAAAATGCACTTAGGTCTCTACTTTCATGTGCTAAATTCTGGCAGAAAAATCCATTAGATATATCCAATGTAGTTTTGTATTTTTTGCACACTATATTATTAATCAGCGCTGTGCTGTGTGAATTTTGTATAGCATATGTGCATGTATGACTATTCAAGTGTCTATAATCAACCACTATTCTATATGAATGATCAGGTTTCGCAACGGGAAATAGCGGATTATTCATTGCCGACGTACAGGGCTCAATTACTCCCTGGTATTCAAGTTGTGACAGTATCTCCGTCACTGGAGTTTTCGCTTCATGTTTAACAGGGTATTGTGGCTGCGGGTGCGGTGTAGACCGAACGGGAATAACATGACAAGGAGAGTCCTTGTCCCAGCCTACATGATTACGGCATAGCGCAGGTGCCTGCGCTAAAGCCCATTCAGCAGCATAGGCTTTTTTGTCTGCCTCTGGAACAAGATCGGAGAAAGAAGGCAAAATGACATCTTACCCATGTGGGAGCTTGCGGACATGTTCAGGTGGCCAGTCTCTCTCGGCCAGCAGGATATCACTAGTAAGTTCATCCCAGAATATTACACTAATAATGCGTTCCACGTCTCCCTCTATCTGAATTGTTAAATCATAAACCCGATCGGGTGGGAGAACACGGCCATCCGCTGTTTCAACTGCGATGTAATCGCTAGTTGCTGTCGCAACCAGATGATCTTTCAGACTCTGCCGACATATCGTGACCTCTGCTGCGCTGTCCAACAGAGTCACTGCCCACCTCTTGTTCCTCAACAGTGTTCTCAATACTATTGGCATTTTTAACGGTCAGTGCTGCCACTTTCTTCTTTTTAAATTGTGGCTTTTGCTGAGTAGTCTTTTCTTCTTTTTTAATGGTAGACTGCGGTGAGTCTTTCTTTTCTTTCTCGTATTCCGGACGTCGATTTTGACGGCCCCCTCTCTCGCTACGTCTATCCGGTGCGTCCTGAAAGGAACGAGAAGGACGTGAATCAGTATATCTGTCTGGAGTTCTAATGTTATCCCTATTCCTGAGATTATACCTCCTTTCGGAGTACTCCGGATGTGGAGAATCAGCTCTTTTATTTCTCCTGTCTTTGAAAACTTTTTGTTTGTCCCAGCGCTTTTTAGAGCCCTCTTGTGCTTGCTTTGTACCTTCCTTATGGGTGGTACTTGGTATGTCCAATTTTTTAGGTTTGGCTCCCAGCCCATCCCGTCCTATACTAGTATAGGTATCGGATATTATTTTCGGTAGCTGTCTCTCCTGTTCCACATGTGGAGTTTCTCAGAGACGCTGGCGTATCGCCAGTGCCACCGCTTCCCCTTTAATATTACTTAGTATTATCGAGGAGACGGCGTCAAAGTTACGCATCAATTTCATCCCCAGATCTAGGGCCGGTGCAGCCCCATGCTCATTTTGTATTTGTTTTAACAATTCCGGTAAATTGGCAAGTGTAGGGGTACCATGTGTGGTAGTATAAACGGCAGCGAAGACTGTACCCCAAGTGGCACATTCATCCACCGAGGGAACCATCCCGAATGGCAAGCACATAGTGAGCAATCTATGTTTCTCCTGTGGCCCCGTATGGGGGAACACAGCTTCCAGCTGATTTGTTTTCTGAGCAATCCAGAACGGTATTTTTTCTCGATCCGAGGGCACTTTACCCATAATGGTATGCACTGTTTGTGGATTAATCCCAGTAGCCAATTGATATCCACCAGCAACTGGTGGTGCTGGACGCGCTGGTGTAGTGTTCAATGTCCGCATTACGAACTGAACCAATCGTCTATATAATGCCACTAATTCATTATATAATATCCTGAAATCTACAATCGGCATAGTCTGTATGCCTGGGTGAGGTGTATATGTGGCAAACATGGGCCAAGTAGGCCCTTCATTACTTAAAGGACCTAGCCTCACCCGTCGTAGTACATGTGGTAGGGCACCTTCAAACCAGTTCTGATGCTCTTGATATATGAGCGATATTTCATGATACTGGTATGTCCGCAATGTCATATGTGTGAAATGTGTGGGTCCGTTGTTCAGCCTCTGGAAAGGCAACCCAACAGTAAAATGTTTCTGTTTGGTAAGCTTCACTCGCTTCTATAATCAGAGTAACATCCCCGCCCTCTTCTGTAAGGCCATGCGCTAATAAATGTTGTGTAAGTGCATGTCTAGCATTTGCAGGAATGTCTATGGTATTAGCCATAGTTGTTTAGAGAAACGGAACACCAAAATAGGGGAAGTTGTTCCTTTTGTGAGTTCGAGCTTGAACAACCTACAGCCTAAATGGGTGTTACCTGTTCGGCTGAGAAGGATTCTCCCAAAGACCACGGACGTCTCCGTATAATGGTACTGAGGGTACCTGTTGTCTGTGAGACAGTGATAGTCAGGGTATCCGTAAATTAGTGCCTGAGCACCATCGTTGGTGGCGCCATGTCGTAGTTTGGACTGCTGGTCTCAGGATGACAGTACTTTCGTTTGTAGGTGACTAAGTTTCTTCCTTCAACTAGTTGTAACTGTTGTCCAAACCTTACCGGCTTACTAGCAGTACCTCACCAGAAACACAATAGTGAAAGGTGATTTGTAGCAGTCGCTTACGCATGGACTCAAAGTAAGATCTCTCAGGGTTGTCTTGGTTAAACGGAAATTACCCTTTTCTCACAGATTTATTATGTCTCATACAAACAAAGGCAATAACACAGATTCAGTGAAGTTATAATAGTTTTTATTCAACATAACTGCAATTTGTGATAAATTGCATGGACTGCAATGATTAGGATAATGAATATACCAAGCAACAGTATTGTGAAGAGGAGAGTCATTGTTATAAAGACCCCCACCCTTATGCAATCTATGAAAGAAATATATGTATAGGTAAAAAATGGAATAAGCCCTAATACCCTAAGGAGAGTAGGTCTAACCTTTTACCTAAAAAGGAGAGCTGGGTTCGTTAAACCTAATCTGCCAAAACTGTGTCCATGAGAGGAGCCCCCGACCCTCGTTACCTTGGAATGAGGTCTCTATCTCAGACTCCGCAGGGACACGAAGACTGGGTCAGCGTCAAGATGACTGCAGCATCGGTATCAGCGATGGTGGCGATGCCCTCTGGTCGGAATCCCTCTGATTATCTGTCTAAAAGTGTGTTGTATTTATACAGATCTACAAGGTCCCCTGACATAAGTGTTATTCATAACAATAGATAACAGGCATGCTTGGGACGGCAATTAATATCAACAATCCCTCGAAAGTATAGAGAGGGAAAATCCCTAAGTGTGAATGCCTACTGTATGTTTGTCTTTCGTGCTTGATCTTGACGCATTGGCGCAGTGACACTGATAACTGAACCTATAACAAGTGGCCTAACTATAAACAAGACCGCCATTTTAAAGAAAATAAATAATTAAATGGACTAAGACAGAGCAAGCTAAGTAGGTTAAAAGTCACTGGGTGACGGGGGCACGAGTTTACAAGCCTACGGCTCAGCTAACTCCTCTTATCCCATTAAAACAAACTAAGATTCACTACAATCCCACCGCTGCACAACCAATGTAGGAGGCTGGCCTAGCTTGTAGTGGGTACCAGAGGTACTTAAACCTTGTTCCAGGTCCAGTTATCCCTTATTAGTGTAGAAGAGGTGTTTCTAGCAGCTGAGGCTGATAGAAGGTAGCCATGGCAAAGCAGCTTAGGCTGAACTAGGAGACATGTAAAGCTCCTGCTATACCACTGGTGTCATATGCACAATATCATAAGAAAACACAATACACAGAAGTACTAAAAATAAAGGTACTTTATTTTTATGACAATATGCCAAAAGTATCTCAGTGAGTACCCTCAGTATGAGGATAAGTTATATACAAAAGATATATGTACACAAACCAAAATTAGGTAAGTAATAGCAAGAAAAGTAATGCAAACAATGTAGAATTACAATAGGTTGCAATAAGATCACATAGGGATAGGGGCAACACAAACCATATACTCCAAAAGTGGAATGTGAACACGAATGGACCCCACACCTATGTGAGCTTGTAGAGGGTCGCTGGGACTGTAAGAAAACAGTGAGGGTTAGAAAAATAGCCCACCCCAAGACCCTGAAAGGTAGGTGTTAAGTGCACCTACTACCCCCAGAGAGCACAGAAGTCGTGATAGGGAGATTCTGCAGGAAGAACAAACACCAGCAATGCAACAACAGTGTATTTCCGGATCTGAGTACCTGTGAGACAAGGGGACCAAGTCCAATAGTCGCAACAGTGTCGAGAGTGGGCAGGAGCCCAGGAAATGCCAGCTGAGTGTGCAAGGAAGCTGTCACCTGTTGGAAGTAGCTTGGAGTTCTGCAAGAAAGAAGAGGACTAGGAACTTCTCTTTTGGAAGATGAATGTCCCACATTGTGAAGAAGCTTGCAGAGGTGTTCCCACGCAGAAAGACCGCAAACAAGCCTTGTTGCTGCAAGGGTCACAGTTAGTGTTTTTGGATGCTGCTGTGGCCCAGGAGGGACCAGGATGTTGCCACTTGGAGGAGGAAACAGAGGGGGCACCCAGCAAGTAAGGAAGCTCTCACAGAAGCAGGCAGCACCCGCAGAAGTACCTGAACAGGCACTTGGAAGAAGAGTGAACCGGAGTCCACCCGAAGTCACAAAAAGGAGTCCCACGACTCCGGAGGACAACTCAGAAGGTTGTGCACTGCAGGAAGGAGTTTCGGGGACCCAGGCTTGGCTGTGCACAAAGGAAATCCTGGAAGAGTGCACAGCAGCCGGAGCAGCTGCAAATCACGCGGTACACAGCAATGCAGTCTAGCGTGGGAAGGCAAGGACTTACCTCCACCAAACTTGGACTGAAGAGTCACTGGACTGTGGGAGTCACTTGGACAGAGTTGCTGAGTTCCAGGGACCACGCTCGTCATGCTGAGAAGGGACCCAGAGGACCAGTGATACAGTCTTTTGGTGCCTGCGGTTGCAGGGGGGAGATTCCGTCGACCCATGTGAGATTTCTTCAGGGCTGCTGGTGCAGAGAGGAGGCAGGCTACCCCAGAGCATGCACCACCCGGAAACAGTTGAGAAAGCCGGCAGGATGAGGCGATACAAGGTTGCTAGTAGTCGTTTTGCTACTTTGTTGCGGTTTTGCAGGCATCCTGAGCAGCTCTTGCATTTGTTATCTGAAGAATCCCCCAAAGCAGAGACCCTAAATAGCAAGAAAAGGAGGTTTGGCTACCAAGTTAGGAGGATTGGCTACCAAGAGAGGTAAGAGCCTTTCAGAAGGAGCCTCGGACGTCACCTGCTGGCACTGGCCATTCAGAGCAGTCCAGTGTGCCAGAAACACCTCTGAATCCAAGATGGCAAAGGTCTGGGGCACACTGGAGGAGCTCTGGGCACCTCCCCTGGGAGGTGCAGGTCAGGGGAGTGGTCACTCTCCTTTCCTTTGTCCAGTTTCGCGCCAGAGCAGGGCTGGGGGATCCCTGAACCGGTGTAGACTGGCTTATGCAAAGATGGGCAGCATCTGTGCCCATCAAAGCATTTCCAGAGGCTGGGGGAGGCTACTCCTCCCCAGCCTTTCTCACCTTTTCCAAAGGGAGAGGGTGTAACACCCTCTCTCGGAGCAAGTCCTTTGTTCTGACTTCCTGGGCCAGGGCTGCCTGGACCCCAGAAGGGCAGAAACCTGCCTGAGGGGTTGGCAGCAGCTGCAGCTGCAGTGGAGACCCCGGAGAGGCAGTTTGGCAGTACCTGGGTTCTGTGCTAGAGACCCGGGGGATCATGGAATTGTCTCCCCAATGCCAGAATGACATTGGGGTGACAATTCCATGATCTTAGACATGTTACATGGTCATGTTCGGAGTTACCTTTGTGACGCTACACATAGGTGGTGCCCTATGTGTAGAGCATGCGTGTAATGGTGTCCCCGCACTCACAAAGTCTGGGGAATTTGCCCTGAACGATGTGGGGGCACCTTGGCTAATGCCAGGGTGCCCACACACTAAGTAACTTGGCACCCAACCTTCACCAGGTAAAGGTTAGACATATAGGTGACTTATAAGTTACTTATGTGCAGTGGATAATAGCTGTGAAATAATGTGGGCATTATGTCACTCAGGCTGCAATGGCAGGCCTGTGTAAGAATTGACCAAGCTCCCTATGGGAGGCAAAAGAAATGCTGCAGCCCATAGGGATCTCCTGGAACCCCAATACCCTGGGTACCTCAGAACCATATACTAGGAAATTATATGGGTGTACCAATATGCCAATGTGAATTGGTGAAATTGGTCACTAGCCTGTTAGTGACAATTTGGAAAGCAGAGAGAGCATAACCACTGAAGTTCTGGTTAGCAGAGCCTCAGTGAGACAGTTAGTCATCACACAGGGAACACATACAGGGCACATACTTATGAGCACTGGGGCCCTGCCTGGCACGGTCCCAGTGACACATAGACTAAAACAACATATATACAGTGAAATATGGGGGTAAAATGCCAGGCAAGATTGTACTTTCCTACACACACCCCCCCCAAACGAAGGACAATAAGACTAGCCATGACCTGATGAGTCTTCATTGTCTAATTGGAAATATCTGGAGAGTCCATCTGCATTGGAGTGGGTACTCCCAGGTCTATGTTCCACTGTATAGTCCATCCCCTGTAGAGATATGGACCACCTCAACAATTTAGGATTTTCACCTTTCACCTTTTTTAGCCAAAGTAGTAGTTTGTGGTCTGTCTGAATAATGAAGTGAGTGCCAAACAGGTATGTCCTCAACTTCTTTAGTGCCCAGACCACAGCAAAGGCCTCCCTCTCAATGCCAGACCAACGCTTTTCTCTAGGGGTCAACCTTCTGCTGATAAAACCAACGGGTTGATCCTGGCCCTCAGAATTAAGGGGGTGATTCTGAACCCGACGGTCCATGACCGCCGGGGCCAGGGTTGGCGGGAGCACCGCCAACAGGCTGGCGGTGCCCCGCAGGGCATTCTGACCGCGGCGGTTCGGCCGCGGTCAGATGCGGAAAACCGGCGGTCTCCCGCCGGTTTTCCGCTGCCCATGAGAATCCTCCATGGCGGCGCAGCGCGCTGCACCGCCATGGGGATTCTGACACCCCATACCGCCATCCTGTTCCTGGCGGGTCTCCCGCCAGGAACAGGATGGCGGTATGGGGTGTCGCGGGGCCCCTGGGGGCCCCTGCAGTGCCCATGCCAATGGCATGGGCACTGCAGGGGCCCCCGTAAGAGGGCCCCACTTAGTATTTCAGTGTCTGCTGTGCAGACACTGAAATACGCGACGGGTGCCACTGCACCCGTCGCACATACCCACTCCGCCGGCTCCATTCGGAGCCGGCTTCCTCGTGGGGAGGGGTTTCCCGCTGGGCTGGCGGGCGGCCTTCTGGCGGTCGCCCGCCAGCCCAGCGGGAAAGCCAGAATGGCGGCTCCCTCCACGCGGGCGGCGACCGCCGCCCGCGGGGGTCAGAATGACCCCCTAAGTTGTGATAAGACTGCCCCTACCCCTAATTCAGATGCATCAGTCTGAACAATGAATTTCTTGGAGTAACATGGGCTTTTTAGGACAGGTGCAGTGCACATGGCCTGTTTGAGCTCCTCAAAAGCTTTTTGACAGATAGCTGTCCACAATACCTTTTTAGGCATCTTCTTGCTAGTGAGATCATTAAGTGGGGTTGCAATGGAGCCATAGTTTTTAATGAATCTCCTGTAATACCCAGTGAGGCCTAAGAAGGCTCTCACCTGGGTAGGTATTGTAGGGGGAACCCAATCCATGATTGTCTGGATTTTCCCCTGAAGTGGTGCAATCTGTTCTCCACCTACAAGGTGTCCCAGATAAACCACCTTTCCCTGCCCTATCTGGCACTTTGAGGCCTTGATAGTGAGGCCTGCCTTTTGCAGGGCCTCCAAAACTTTCCACAGGTGGACCAGGTGATCATCCCAGATGGAGCTAAAGACAGCTATATCATTTATATATGCTGCACTAAAAGCCTCCAACCCTTGCAGGACTGTATTCACCAACCTTTGAAAAGTGGCAGGTGCATTTTTCAAGCCAAAGGAAATCACTGTAAATTGGTAGTGCCCTCTTATAGTTGAAAATGAAGTTTTCTGTTTAGCATCCTCAGCCAATTTGATCTGCCAATACCCTGAAGTCAAATCAAAGTTGCTTAGATACTTGGCAGATGCCAGTGTATCTATGAACTCATCTGCCCTGGGTATAGGGTGAGCATCAGTTTTTGTTACCTGGTTGAGACCTCTGTAATCTACACAAAACCTCATCTCCCTTTTTCCATCTTTTGAGTGAGGCTTTGGTACAAGCACCACAGGAGAGACCCATGGGCTTTCAGAATGTTCAACGACTTCTAGATAGAGCATTTTCTGAACTTCTTGCTTTGTGCAGTCTCTGACATGGTCAGGCTGCCTATAGATTTTACTTTTGACAGGCAAGCTGTCTCCAGTATCAATTGTGTGTTCACACCAAGATGTGGTGCCTGGCACAGTTGAAAAGAGTTCAGAAAACTGTCCAAGGAGGTTTATGCAGTTGTCTTTCTGTTTTGCAGTAAGACAGTCTGCTAAAACTACTCCCTCCACTAAAGCATCCTCTTCAGTGGAGGAGAAGAGATCAGGGAGAGGGTCAATCTCTTCTTCCTGTCCTTCATCTGTTGCCATGAGCAGGGTGAGATCAGCCCTGTCATAGTAGGGTTTTAGGCGGTTGACATGAATCACCCTAAGGGGACTCCTGGCAGTGCCCATGCCTACCAAATAGGTAACCTCACCCTTTTTCTCAACAATGAGATGGGGTCCACTCCATTTGTCCTGGAGTGCTTGTGGGGCCACAGGCTCCAATACCCACACCTTCTGTCCTGGTTGGTACTGGATCAGAACAGCCTTCTGGTCATGCCATTGCTTTTGGAGCTCTTGGCTGGCCTGAAGGTTTTTAATGGCCTTTGTCATGTACTCAGCCATTCTGGATCTTAGGCCAAGTAAATAGTCCACTGTGTCCTGTTTGGGAGCTTTTAAAGGTTGTTCCCAACCCTCCTTCACAAATGTTAGTGGACCTCTTATAGGGTGTCCAAAGAGGAGTTCAAATGGGCTGAAGCCCACTCCTTTCTGGGGTACCTCCCTGTAAGCAAAAAGGAGGCAAGGTAACAGGACATCCCATCGCCTCCTGAGTTTTTCAGGGAGTCCCATTATCATACCTTTGAGAGTTTTATTAAACCTCTCTACCAGTCCATTAGTTTGTGGATGATAAGGAGTGGTGAATTTGTATGTTACACCACATTCCTTCCACATAGCTTTCAAGTATGCAGACATAAAGTTGCTACCCCTGTCTGATACAACCTCTTTTGGGAAACCCACCCTGGAAAAGATTCCCAGGAGGGCTTTTGTCACTGCAGGTGCTGTAGTGGTCCTTAGGGGAATTGCTTCAGGATATCTTGTGGCATGGTCCACAACCACCAAGATAAACCTATTGCCTGAAGCAGTAGGAGAGTCAAGGGGGCCAACTATGTCAACCCCTACCCTTTCAAAGGGAACCCCAACCACAGGTAGTGGAATAGTGGTGTGCCACCAGTCTTGCCACTGGCTTGGCAGGTCACACAAGACTTTCAAAAATATTTGGTGTCCTCTGACATCCTAGGCCAGTGAAACAGGGGGACAAGCCTTTCCCATGGTTGATCTGGCCCAAATGCCCAGCCAAAGGAATGTCATGTGCCAGAGTTAGGAGGAACTCTCTGTACTGCAGGGGAATGACCAATCTCCTGGCTGCTCCAGGTTTTGGGTCCCTTGCCTCTGTGTTCAAGAGGTTGTCCTCCCAGTAAACTCTATGTGAGTCACTGACATCCCCATTTTGCTGTTTGACAGCTTGCTGTCTGAGACCCTCCAATGTGAGACAGGTATGCTGTTCCACACTCAGCTCTTCCCTGGCAGGCCCCCCTCCACCCAAAAGCTCAGCAGTGTCTGCTGCCAGCTCATCCGGTGAAGGTTCTGCACAGGGATGAAATTCTTCTTCCTCAGAAGGAGAATCATCTGTAGAGGGAGGGATAGTGGGCAGGGATTCACCCTTTCTACCCCTAGCTTTAGGGAGCACTTGTCCATCATTCCAGGATTCAAGTAACCCTGTCTTTTTTGCTTTTTTGCCTGAGCCCTGGTTAAAGCAAAAATATGCCCATGAATGCCCAACATTGCTGCATGAGCCTCCAACTCCACTTCTGCCCAAGCTTATGTCTCTAAATCATTTCCTAGTAGACAGTCTACAGGTAAGTCTGAGGCAACCACAACTTTCTTTGGACCAGTAACCCCCAACCCAGTTGAGATTCACAACAGCCATGGGGTGGCTAAGAGTGTTGTTATGAGCGTCTGTCACTTGGTACTGGTGACCAAGTAGGTGTTGTTCAGGGTGTACCAGTTTTTCTATTACCATGGTAACACTGGCACCTGTGTCCCTGTAGGCCTGAAACTCAATACCATTTATTAGGGAAAGTTGCTTGTACTTATCCTTATTAAGGGGACAAGCAACCAAGGTAGCCAAATCAATGGTACCTTCAGAGACTAACACCGCCTCTGTGGTCTCCCTAACAAGACCAACCCCAACTAAATTACCAAAAGTGAGCCCAGCTACTCCCTTGGATTGGCTATTAGTAGGTTTGCTCCCACTACCACTGCTACTACTATGGGCACTAGGAGTTGCAGTAGGGGTTGTAGTAGTGGGAGGTTTGGTGTTTTTCTTTGGACAACTGGCATCAGTTGTCCAATGGCCTTTTACTTTACATAAATAACACCAAGGGTTTATTACTTGATTTGAAGAGGATTTGGACCCACCACCCCCACCAGATGATTTTTGTGGGCCTGATGAAGACTCAGTATGTTTACTTTTGTCCCCACCCTTGTCAGAAGACTTACCATCCTTCTTCTTGCCATCCTTGTCACTCCCTGTATGAACATTTCTGTTCACTCTTGTTCTGACCCATTTGTCTGCCTTCTTTCACAATTCTTGGGGAGAGGTCAGATCTGAGTCCACTAGATATTGGTGTAACAAGTCAGACACACAGTTATTCAGAATATGCTCTCCCAGAATAAGATTATACAGGCTTTCATAGTCAGAAACTTTACTGCCATGTAACCACCCTTCCAAGGCCTTCACTGAACAGTCTACAAAATCTGTCCAGTCTTGAGAGGACTCTTTTCTGGTGTCTCTGAACTTAGGGCCAGATGTAGCAAAAAAGCAAAGTGCGACTTGCAATTTGCGAGTCCGTGCGACTCGCAAGTTGCAAGTCTCAATTTGCTATGCAGAATGGTGTCTCAGACACCCTCTGCAACTCGCAATGGGGTCGTAAAGACCCACCTCATTAATATTAATGAGGTGGGTCGCAGTTTGCGACCCTATTGTGAGTATGGGCACTCACGGGATGGTGGCCTGCTGGAGACAGCAGACCACCATGTCCGTGACTGCTTTTTAATAAAGCAGTTTTTTTTTTTTCTATCTGCAGCCCAATTTCCTTAAAGGAAAACGAGCTGCACTTAGAAAAAAAAACGGAAACCTTTTGTTTCGGTATTTTTCAGAGCAGGCAGTGGTCCATAGGATCACTACCTGCTCTGAAAAATTATTTTTGTTTCCATTCACAAAGGGGAAGGGGTCCCATGGGTACCCCTTCCCGTTTGCGAATGGGTTACCATCCACTTCAAGTGGATGGTAACTGCGATTTCATTTGCGACCGCTTTCGCGGTCGCAAATGAAATTGCATAGCATTGCTAGTCACAAATAGGAAGGGAACACCCCTTCCTATTTGCGAGTCGGAAATGCATTTTGCGAGTCGGATCCGACTAGCAAAATGCATTTCTGCATAGCGGAGAGGCTTTTGCGCCTCGCAAACGGCGTTTTGCGCCATTTGTGAGGCGCAAACACTTTCTTACATCTGGCCCTTAATCCTGTATTGTTCAGTGGTTAAGCCAAATCCATCCAAGAGTGCATCCTTCAAAACTGTAAAATTGTTAGCATCACTTTCTCTAACAGTAAGGAGCCTATCCCTTCCCTTTCCATTGGAAGATAGCCACAATATAGCAGCCCACTGCCTTTGAGGGACCCCTTGTACCATAAATGCCCTCTCAAGTGCAGCAAACCACTTGTTGATGTCATCCCCCTCCTTGTAAGGGGGAACTATCTTGTACAGATTCCTGGAATCATGCTCTCTCACAGGATTACTATCAGGAATACTGCTGCTGCAACAATGGGGTCCTAACCCCAATCTCTGTCTCTCCTTCTCCTGGCTCTAGACAGGATTCCCTGTCTAGCGCCAGCTGTTGCTGTTTAAGCTTCAGTCTGGTTTCTTCCACTCTCAACTTTTTGAGTTCCCTTTCTAACATGTTGTCTTCAGGGTGGGTGGGTTGGGAATGCTTGGACACTGAGGACAATTTGGAAATAACAGAGGGAGATCTGTCCCTAACAGCTTGGACTCTAACAACCTGGCCTCCAGGAACAAAAACATTCCTACTATGATGGGAGCTTCTATTACTACCAGCATTGCTCTAAGGTCTGCTGAGGGGCAGATTTGGAAGAGAACCCTCCACACCTCCCTTAAGGGGTTCCCCTGAGTCAGAATGGGAGCTATCTACTAACTTCTCAGTTGAAGTGCCTGCTAGGGACTTATCATTCTCAATGAGCACGTTATACTGAAATTCTCTTGAAGGGTTCTTTCCTATCACTAAACCTCTATCAATGCAGAGACTCCTTAGGCTCTTGAAGTTTAAATTGTCATAAGTAGTACTGACCAATTTAAGAGCAGTTCCTACATCAGACATGATAGAAGAAGGTTTAGAGACAGTGAGAAGAGAGAAAAAGTTTCAGGACTTTTTAAAGAACAGAGAAAAAAACTTTTTCAAACTTTTTGGATACTTTGAAACGTTTTAGGGTACTTTTCAGCAATTAGTAGAAAGTGTAAGAGAAGAAAATCAAAACTTTTTGGTTAGGTGTACATACACTGAACTTGTTTTGTATATTATTCTCTTATGAAAAGTACAAAATGACAAAGTGGTAAGTAGTTACAAGTACTTATCCCACCGCTGCACAACCAATGTAGGAGGCTGGCCTGGCTTGTAATGGGTACCAGAGGTACTTACACTCTGTGCCAGGTCCAGTTATCCCTTATTAGTGTAGAAGAGGTGTTTCTAGCAGCTTAGGCTGATAGAAGGTAGCTATGGAAGAGCAGCTTCGGCTGAACTAGGAGACATGTAAAGCTCCTACTATACCACTGGTGTCATATGCACAATATCATAAGAAAACACAATACACAGATATACTCAAAATAAAGGTACTTTATTTTTATGACAATATGCCAAAAGTATCTCAGTGAGTACCCTTAGTATGAGGATAAGTTATATACACAAGATATATGTACACAAACCAAAATTATGCAGATAATAGCAAAGGGAAGTAATGCAAGCAATGTAAAGTTTCAGTAGATTGCAATAGGAGGACATAGGTATAGGGGCAACACAAACCATATACTCCAAAAGTGGAATGCGAACCATGAATGGACCCCAAACCTATGTGAGCTTGTAGAGGGTCGCTGGGACTGTAAGAAAACAGCGAGGGTTAGAAAAATAGCCCACCCCAAGACCCTGTAAGGTAGGTGTAAAGTGCACCTACTACCCCCAGAGAACACAGAAGTCATGATAGGGTGATTCTGCAAGAGGAACAACACCAGCAATGCAACAACAGTGGATTTCCGGACCTGGGTACCTGTAAGAGAAGGGGACTAAGTCCAAGAGCCGCAACAGTGTCGAGAGTGGGCAGGAGGCCAAGAAATGCCAGCTGAGGGTGCAAGGAAGCTGCCACCTGTTGGAAGAAGCTTGGTGTTCTGCAAGAACGAAGAGGACTAGGAACTTCCCCTTTGTACGATGGATGTCCCACGTCGTGAAGAAGCTAGCAGAGGTGTTTCCACGCAGAAAGACCACAAACAAGCCTTGCTAGCTGCAAGGGTCGCGGTTAGGATTTTTGGATGCTGCCGTGGACCAGAAGGGATCAGGATGTCGCCACTTGGATAAGGAGACAGAGGGGGTACCCAGCAAGTCAGGAAGCCATCACAGAAGCAGACAACACCCGCAGAAGTACCCGGACAGGCACTTAGAAGAGGAGTGAACCAGAGTCCAACCGAAGTCACAAAAGGGAGTCCCACGACGCCGGAGGACAACTCCGAAGGTTGTACACTGCAGGAAGGAGTGTCCGGGACCCAGGCTTGGATGTGCACAAAGAAAATCCTGGAAGAGTGCACAGGAGCCGGAGCAGCTGCAAATCATGCGGTACCCAGCAATGCAGTCTAGCGTGGGGAAGCAAAGACTTACCTCCACCAGACTTGGACTGAAGAGTCACTGGACTGTGGGAGCCCCTTGGACAGGGTTGCTGACTTCCAGGTACCACCCTCGTCGTGCTGAGAGGGGACCCAGAGGACCGGTGATGCAGTCTTTTGTTGCCTGTGGTTGCAGGGGAAATTTCCGCCGACCCACTGGAGATTTCTTCAGAGCTCCTGGTGCAGATAGGAGGCAGGCTACCCCCAGAGCATGCAGCACCTGGAAACAGTCGAGAAAGCTGGCAGGATGAAGCGATACAAGGTTGCTAGTAGTAATTTGGCTACTTTGTTGCGGTTTTGCAGGCGTCCTGAGCAGTCAGCGGTCGATCCTTTGGCAGAAGATGAAGAGGGAGATGCAGAGGAACTCTGATGAGCTCTTGCATTCGGTATCTAAAGAATTCCCCAAAGCAGAGATCCTAAATAGCCAGAAAAGGAGGTTTGGCTACCTAGGAAGGAGGATTGGCTACTAACAGATGTAAGAGCCTATCAGAAGGAGTCTCTGACGTCACCTGCTGGCACTGGCCACTCAGAGCAGTCCAGTGTGCCAGCAACACCTCTGAATCCAAGATGGCAGAGGTCTGGGGCACACTGGAGGAGCTCTTTGCACTCCCCTTCCCTTTGTCCAGTTTCGCGCCAGAGCAGGGCTGGGGGATCCCTGAACCGGTGTAGACTGGCTTATGCAAAGATGGGCAGCATCTGTGCCCATCAAAGCATTTTCAGAGGCTGGGGGAGGCTACTCCTCCCCTGCCTTTCTCACCATTCCAAAGGGAGAGGGTGTAACACCCTCTCTCGGAGGAAGTCCTTTGTTCTGCCTTCCTGGGCCAGGGCTGCCTGGCCCCCAGGAGGGCAGTAACCTGTCTGAGGGGTTGGCAGCAGCCGCAGCTGCAGTGGAGACCCCGGAAAGTTAGTTTGGCAGTACCTGGGTTCTGTGCTAGAGACCCAGGGGATCATGGAATTGTCTCCCCAATGCCAGAATGGCATTGGGGTGACAATTCCATGATCTTAGACATGTTACATGGCCATGTTCGGAGTTACCATTGTGACTCTACACATAGGTGGTGCCCTATGTTTAGAGCATGCGTGTAATGGTGTCCCCGCACTCACAAAGTCCGGGGAATTTTCCCTGAACGATGTGGGGGCCCCATGGCTAGTGCCAGGGTGCCCACACACTAAGTAACTTGCACCCAACCTTCACCAGGTGAAGGTTAGACATATAGGTGACTTATAAGTTACTTATGTGCAGTGGAAAATGGCTGTGAAATAATGTGGGCATTATTTCACTCAGGCTGCAATGGCAGGCCTGTGTAAGAATTGTCTGAGCTCCCTATGGGTGGCAAAAGAAATGCTGCAGCCCATATGGATCTCCTGGAACCCCAATAACCTGGGTACCTCAGTAACATATACTAGGGAATTATATGGGTGTACCAGTATGCCAATTTGAATTGGTGAAATTGGTCACTAGCCTGTTAGTGACAATTTGCAAATCAGAGAGAGCATAACCACTGAGGTTCTGGTTAGCAGAGCCTCAGTGAGACAGTTAGTAATCACATAGGGAACACATACAGGGAACATACTTATGAGCACTGAGGCCCTGCCTGGCAGGGTCCCAGTGACACATAGACTAAAACAACATATATACAGTGAAATATGGGGGTAACATGCCAGGCAAGATGGTACTTTCCTACAATCCTCTATAAACAATGGTTATGGCAAAACATATGACAGACAATACCAACTTTGCCACACAAACTGCATAGTGTAGGGGTGTCCCTCTTGCCGTTCCTAATGCACATGTGCAGGAAGGTACACATCTTGCAAATTCAACTAACAGGAATGCTGTCTGCCACTTACAATGATGATGATTGCAATACACATTGGAAGAAGTTCATGATAAGATTACAACACTGTCTGTCCTTACTACTACGACTATAATGCCACCCCTGATGTGTTGTCCCAACATAATGCATCCACACATCAACAAGCTTCAAAATGTATCAGGTCCTCATGCTTCCCCACATGTGCTGTCAGAGTGACAGAAGTGGGTGGGCTTTCCACATGCATCCCCTATCCACTTAGAGTCATGTGGTCAGCATCCTGCACCACACAACATAACGATGAACCACCTCATGTGTATGTTTCCAAACAGTAAGGTCTTTCTTCCAGCATAACAACACAGTCCAAAAATGGAGGCATCCTTGCAGCTCTGCAACAAGGCAACTGGTGATGCACGGATTAGTGTTGTTCTGCGGGTAGAGAGAAATTCCTGTTTGTACACATATACACAAGGTGGTTGAATTTAACAATGGGTGGTGCAGGATGCTGGACACACGACTCAAAGTGGCTAGGAGGATGCATGTGGACAGCTTACACCCTTCCATCATTCTAACAACACATGTAGGTGGCAGAAGAGTCAGTTACTTACTCAAATATCTTTAAAACCAAATGCTATGTATTCGGTGGATCTTCATTTCACAAATCCCTAACAACGTCCATGGCATCCATATGTAACACAGTCTAATCAATGAAAGGAGTACATATGTAGAAGATCATGATAAGTCAATCAAGGTGGGGATAACACCCTGGGAAATGTGGACTGCCAGATTGTGCCAATGGCGACTTCATTGAAATGATGCTCAGGTGGCACAGTGTGCCACTAGGGCTCCAATAATGTGTGCCTTGATGTGTGGGTCAGTACCATGCCACAAAGCCACCAGTAGCAAGTAAAAGTTGTCTCATGTCAACAGCCACTACAGTCCAAGATTGACCTTTCACTATCCCATTGCAGAGGATGAAGCCTTACCTCCTGAGGAGCTGCCTGTTCTGTATTTTTCAGATGATCCGGATGACCAGCTGCGACCATGCTGACATTCTCCATGATTTTCTGGGTACACTCCAGACACCATCTCCAGTCACATGGAGGACACACAGCGTTGTGGGGTCTCCACATGAACCACCCAACAACCAACACACAGCACCGACCAGTCCAGCCACAGTCCTGGACTCTAAGGTCCCAGACATTATCTTTCGGAAGACAGTGGTAGGAGTCCAGCGGGAGCTGGCACAGCAGGTGCGGGTGGGGATGGAGACCATGGGGGGCAGCCTAGAGGTAGTGCAGAGGTGCCTCAGTCTGAATAAGGACAACCCTACTGCCATCAGAGGCACCCACTCTCCGCTACGTGGACTTCAGCACTCCCTGGCTGACATAGCTGCTGTCCTGAGTCAGAGGCTGGAACAATTGCCATCCGAAAGTGGCAGCAGCATCATAGACAACAGGTTGAGGGCTATCCAAAATGTCCTGGAGTACATGCAGCGGAATCTAGCCTCCCTCCTTGAAAACATGGCTGCCTACCGCCGTGATGAAGCTTGCTGTAGTGTTGCCTTTCGCTTTCCCACAAATGGCAGCTGCCAGGACCTTTGATTCCACATCTCTATCCCCTGAAGTGTGTGTGCCCCACTCAACTTCAACAACAGTGCCACCCATGGCACAGGAGGCACCACACACATCAGAGGATGAAGATGTGGAAGGAACAACATTCAGCAGAAGAACCACCCGGTAGCTACTGTCTGTGCCACGTGGACAGTATCTCTTTAGATCTGTGCTTAATATCATGCCAGTGTAGTGACAGCTGCCAGCCTGTCCTCTTCACTCTGTCACAATTGACTCATCATGCCTGGACTGCCAGAGTCTCAGTTCCTACCTTGTGTCAATTTGGACACCTCCTCACTGATGCTCACCTCTCCTACACATGTCTCGTGACATGTCCCTCACCCTTGGACTCTGACTAGACATGAAATCACTTGGGATCTCTCCTGGGATCAGTGAACTGTACATTGTACATCATCTGATACAAAACTTGCACATGTGAATAAATTACAATCATCACATTTGTTCTGCTTTTTTCAGTGATCCATCAACTGTTTTGAATGTATGCATTGTGTGAAGCTAGGACAATGAGTACAGAACAAAAGGACATGTGTGGATTTCTGTCAGACACAAAGCCACACACATAGACCCAAACACAATTACAGTAACTGATAGCATTGTTGACTACAACAACATTTCTCAGTCATCCAAGCATGTATGAAACAGGTACCATGAAAGTTTACATATGGCATGTGTGTTTCAGAACAAAAGTGTCTGGAAGTATCCCTGATGATTGTACCAGTACAACATTGATGTGACCAACAAAATAGGCATATTTATAACTGTGAGGGGCAGCCATTAGTGTGTCAGTATCCATTCTCCAAATGAGGCGGAGTGCAATTTTCAAATCTATCCAACAATGAGGCCCGCCAAACTCTTTAGTATGGAAAACCAGAAAACCATCTCTCCAGTTTTCTGCCCGCTGGCCCTATTATGAGTTTTCTGCTAGGCCAGCGGACGGAAACAGTGTTTCTGCCCACTGGCCCAGCCGGAAATAAGCCACAACATTGATGCCAGTTCGTAATCAAGCCAGCGTCAATGCTGCGGTGCGTCGGTTGCGACCACACCCATCGCACTTTTCATTGCCTGTAATTCAGGCACTGAAAAGTGCAATGGGGATGTCCATGGGGGGCCAGCACTGCCCATGCTAAGTGAATGGGCAGTGCAGGGGCCCCCAAGGGGCCCCAGCACCCCATCTCCTCGAGCCTTTGCATGGCGGTTCCACCACCATGGAAAAGCCGGTGGAGAGGGGACTCGGAATCCCCAGGGCAGCGCTGCTTGCAGCACTGCCTTGGCCGATTAAGACCACTGGCACTGCCAAGCTGTCGACCAGCGGCAACCTGGCGATGCCGGCGGTTGGATATGCAGCTCTGCCACGGTCATAATGTGGAGGCCGAACCGCTGCTTTGGCAGAGGTCTGACTGCCATTGCGAGTCTGGCGGTCCCAGGACCGCCAGACTCGTGATAAGGCCTGAATGTTACATAACTTACCACAAACATTAGATTTTTTCTGATTACCTGTCTTAGAATTTGTATCCATGCACAATCAGAGTGCCAGGAACTGCACTACATAACGTATTGAATGGCTGATGTCAGACCGCTGCCAATCAGACAGGTCCTTCATCATAAGGGATACATATAGTCACACATGTAAATCAATACTGATTGCACAATCAAAGGCATTTGTCTAATGTTACCTGTGCAGGGATGATAACACGCAGACAGTCAATCATAATAGAAACCATGTTGTAGGAAACTAACAAAAAAAAAATACTAAAAATTCACTATCTACCAAAAAGCCTAAACTACACTCTAACCTCCACTAACCTAACCTATACTAACTAATCCTAACTTATCCCTACAGCTAACTATCCTTTTATAAACTTATCTTAAACATGTAATGCCACACAACAAACATTGGTTCCCCCGTAAGAGACAATAGGTGAGAACAACATGAACTATATTTAAACATAGACTACCTAAACCTTTTCCCTTAAAAAATATATTTTTTTGTATTTTTTTATTTTATATATTTTTTTACCTATACATCTAGACATAACCCCCCCAACACCTCCGAAAACAAAACAAATCCTAAATCCCACCCCGTAACTATACCAACTTTGCCCTAAAACTATCCTATTCTATGCTACCTTACCTATGCTTACCCACCGAAAACCCCACTAAAACTATTTACAGTAAAAACTAGGGGAAGGGAAGGTACTGGCAAGAGGGAAGGGTTCAAAGTCAATGCTTCTTCTTTATGAACTTTAAAAGTATGTAATTCATACTTTGTTCATTAACCTCCTCCAGTTTGGCAAACCTCTGTTTGATCTCCACCATGTCCTTGTGCATTTCTTGCTCACATTTTGAGCCAGTGGTAGCTGGTGGCGGTTTGGATGTTATTGTGGTAGGGGCCATGGATGTTGAGGGGGTGGAAGCTGCAGATCCACCCCTGACCCTCTGTGTTGAGGTCCCACTTGTTTTTTTGCTTGTTACAGGCTGTTCGGCTGGTCCTCCATGAGGGAATGCCTGCCACAACTTTTCTCACGCCAGTGACATTTGGCCATCCTGCGGAACCCTCTCTGGACCTCACAGATGTGCCTGAATCTCTCAGCCCTCTTTTCAAAGGCACGCTTCTGTGCTGGAGTCATTGAGGCCACTAAAACATGAGGGGAAAATGTTATTAGAAACTACGTTGGGTAGAGGAAGAACAAGCATGCAATGGAAACACCATCTTCAGATGACACTTGTAGTCCACCAGACCTCACAAAACAACGTCAAGCCCAAAGGCTATACCAATCTGCCACCCATTCATCTACAAAATAATATTCATGTAACAGGGATAACGGCTATCCAGTGTTGCACACTATCTACGTATAAGCTTGAAACATCTCCTACATATCAGTTAAACACTTATCATGTACATTTCATGCACACTTTATGTGACCATTCTCTCTCGGACTCATCATAATGGGTAGATCATGTAGGTTCATCTGCACACATCTCAATTACTACACTCTATAGACATGGACCACAATCACCTAGAGAAAAGCTGAAATCTCAATGTGTACTCAGCTAACTGTTGGCATTGTCAAAAAACTCCTTGTGTGGCTGGTGCATCACTTCATTTCTGTAGACTAGTGAAGCATCGGTGGTGCAGTGTCTCATTGATAAGCCCCTTGGAGACCTCGACACATGGATATAACTTGTAGCAGGTCCCAAGTAACTTTGTGCAACATGTGGCACACAGTGCAGTAAAGTGCTGTGACAAATAAGTTGCCAACATTCATACATTTCTGAGACGCAGCACCTCTGACATATATCTTGACTGATATCATTGTGTTTGTGCACATATTTACCTTTTCCAAAGACTCCCAAATCCATTGCAGCACACGTTGGCACCTGTGCATCATTTTTTCTCATTCCACATCCTCAACATAACATCAGACATGGTGTTGGTACCCAAGGATAGATAAAGGTGTCTTAATTGACACACATGCCATTTTAACATGGCATTGCACACATCATACACTCTCACACACAACCCTTGATCTACACATGTGACATACATGGTAACACTTACTGGCTATATCGGGGTCTTCAAATTGTGAGACCTCGCCAATGGTGTAGGGTGGAAGTCCACCTGTAAGACATGACAGGAAAACATAGTTTGTGATTGTTGTAAAAAGAAAAGCATTGACAACTGTTACACATTCTACTTGTTCAGCTGATTGACATAGTTGAACAAGTTACTTACCTTTGGTAACACTTTCTCTGGTGGATACATTATCTACCTGTGGATTCCTCACCTTTTGAATTCTCCCAATGCAGCAGCATTCAACAGACTTTTCTTTCTAGCTCTACACATCGACAATGACATCACAATAGCATTGCTCCGCACGCAACTCCACCTGACATCATCGTAGCCATAAGAAGTCCTTGTTGGCGTGCTTGTGTCAGTTTCACCCACTTTTTTTATCATGCCTTTGAGGCAAACGGGTGAATACCAAAATCACAAGCGCAACATGTGCAAACTCAATACATAAAAATAATTTAGATATATATTCATATCCACACATCATTATATAAATATTCCTTTCAAATACATATAAATATATATCTATATATATATATATATATATATATATATATATATATATATATATATATATACCATATTTGCCTGACTGGTTAAAACCAAGAAGTCCTGTAACACAGAACTGGCAAAATGACCATCCCTCCTCACTTCCCAGTCTAAACAATAATGTTTTGTGAAAGTGTGGAGGGAAGCCCAAGTTTCTGCCTTAATATCAACAACAGGCAGACCTCTAACCAAAGCAGAAGAAGCAGATTTGGCTCCGGTCGAATGAGCTCTAATGACCTCAGGAGGATCCTTCTTTGCCAGCAAATAACATATCTTTATACAAAGAATGACCCACCTTGACTGAGATCTCTTGTGGACGACTTTACCCTTCATCTTGCCCATGTAGCTAATGAAGAGCTGATCATCAGATCTGAAGTCCTTCATGCTTTCTAACTAGAAGCTCAAGGCCCTCTTCGGATCTAGATTATGCAGCCTTTCCTCCTCCTTCGATGGATGGGACGGAAGGTTAAAGGACGGAAGGGTAATAGTTTGTCCTAAATGGAAAGTTTTTACTACGTTAGGTAGGAAAGCCACCCTGGTTCTCAAAATCACCTAATTAGGATGGAAAGTAGTATAAGGGGGTTTACTTAGAGCTTGAAGCTCGCTAACACACCTAGCCGATGTGATAGCTATTAGAAAAACAGTTTTAAATGTCAGTAGTCTCAACGGGCAACTATGCATTGGTTCAAACAGTGAACCCATCAAAAAAGTCAAGACTAAATTTAAATCCCACTGAGGCATTATGAATGGAGTGGGAGGAAATCTATTAGTCAAACCCTTAAGAAATCTTAATAATTTAGGGGATTTAAACAAAGAGGGTTGGTCAGGTAAACAAATAAAAGCCGACAGTGCAGATAAGTAACCTTTCCCCTGGATGGGAGGAAGGCCTTGAGAGCTATGCGTATCGCCCGCAACTCAAACAGATTGATGTGAAACATCTGTTCTACTGGAGACCAAAGACTTTTGATCTCCAGATCCCCCAAATGTGCTCCCCACCCTAGAGTGGAAGCATTCAGTATGACTGTGGTCACCAGAGATGGAAGACAAAACGGCCTTCTTTGAGACAAGTTGCCGTCCACACTCTACCATCGAAAACCAGCTGCAGCATCTCTGGAGATTGTTATTGACTCCTTGACACCCCCCTTGTGTTGAAACCACTTCTTGTGGAGGCACCACTGGGGAGCCCTCATGTGCAAACGTGCATAAGTGACCAACAGAATGCAGGGAGCCAACAGACTGAGCAAACGTAGGACCCTTAGGACCAGAAAACCGCTCCATTTTGAAACACTGGAATCATAGCCCCTATGAACAGGAGGTGCTGAGAGGGATCCAGATGAGATTGTGGCATGTTCAACGAAAAGCCCAGGTTGAACAACAACTGGGTTGTCACCTGCAAATGGTGCAACACTAACTCTGAGGACTTGGCTTTGAGCAGCTAATCATCCAGGTAAGGGAACACCGATATTCCCTTCCTTCTGAGATGCGCTGCAATCACTGCCATCAAGACCTGAGGTGTGGAATTAAGACCAAATGGAAGGACCGCAAACTGTTAATTCTGCGACCCTACCATGAAACGGAGATACTTCCTGTGTGACTTCAGAATCAGGAGAAGAAAATACGCATCCTGCAAGTCGATAAAAACCATCCAGTCTCACTTGTCCAGTGCTAGAAGCACCTGAGCCAGGGTCTGCACTTTGAACTTCTCCTGCTTGAGGAACAAATTCAAAATCCTCAGGTCCAGAATACCTTGAATAACATTCCTGACCCTTTTCCTGCTCCAGAGCCAACTCTCCAGCGCCCTTTAACAGTAGATTTTGCACCTTCTGTTGAAGCAACAAAAGATGCTCTTCTGAGCAAAAAGAATGTTGAGGAGGGAAGAGACGGGGGAGCTCCAGAAAGGGGAGGACATATCAATTTGCTGTAATACTCAAAACCCATGAGTCTGATGTTATTAATTCCCATTCTTGAAGAAAATGAATCAACCTTCCTCCTACGGACAACACATGCTGGTGAAAGGGGAGAAAACTAGGGCTGCTTCCCTAACAGGTTCCCAGCAGAAGAGAAAGAGGAGGAGGAGGAGGAAGGCTTCTAAGCAGCACCACACGCTCTAAGTCTTCCACGACCTCTGAAAGATCTGTAGAGGGGGTTGGTAGGCTGTTGAACCTGGAACTGCTGCCTCCCTCGAAAGGAGGAGCCACAGCCAAACCGCCTGAACCTACGAAATGGTTTGTAGGTTGTGGATAAAGTCTGAAGGCCCAAAGATTAAACAGTGGTCCTACTGTCCTTAAATCTTTCTCGGGTCCAATCAGCCTTGGCACTATAAAGTCTAGATCCATCAAATTGAAGGTCCATTAGAGTAGATTGTACATCAGAGGAAAAACCCCGATCCTCTGAGCCATGCATGCCTTCTGGTCGCAAAGTCCCCATGGCTCTAGCAACAGAGTCTGCAGTGTCCAGGCCTGATTGTATCACCTGATTCGCTGCTGCTTGACTATCTTGCAAAAGTTCAGCAAAATGGCCCTGTACATCCTGCGGCAATTTAGGGATGACTTCCTTTGCTGAATCCATTAATGCATGAATGTACGTTCCTAGCACACAAGTTGCATTGAGTGACTTCAGTGCCATGTTTCCTGAAGAGAAGGTCTTTTTTGCTGTTTGCTCCATACGCTTAGATTCTCTATCAGCAGGAGTTGTAGGAAACAATTCTGGAGCTGATTTTGACGAGCAGGAAGCTTGCACCATCAAGCTTTCAGGAGCTGAATGCTGATTTAAGAACTACGAGTTACCTGGCGCAACTCTGTACATGGATTTCAAAACTGCAGGAGAAGTAACAGGCATCTTCCATTTCTCCAATATTGACTCTGACAACGCCTCATTAAAAGGAAGAAGGGGCTCTGATGATGAGGTAGAAGAATGTAGAACCTAGGTCAAAATAGTTGTTTTCAACTCTGAAGCAGGCAGAGGCAAGTCCAAAAGCTCTGCTGCCTTTCTAATTACTCCATGGTATGAAGTCATTTCTGAAGAAAGCATACTTCCAGGGGATAACAATTCTTACTCAGGGGATGTATTAAGTCCACTTGCTGTGTCAAGTCCTTGATAATCATCAGAAGGCACTGGTATCTCTCCTACCTGCAGCTGCTGCTGTTCCTCCAAATACTGCTATTCCTCTAGCAGTTTCAAAGCTTCCCTCCTTGATTGCAGCCTGGATTCCAGGAGTGGCGTTGATAAAGAATTTACCAATGCTGATAAAGCCTGCAATGGCAAAGGCGAAGCTGGAGGCAGCGCTGGATCCTTGCTCCACGACGGAATAGATTGTGCCGATGTCGTGGTCTATCTGACGAGAGAATCTGTGCCGCCGGGGCCGTCATCTCCGACGGAGATGGTGTCTTCTTTGGTGCTGACCCAGTCCATTCATATGGAGTCAAAGGCAGAAAAGGCATGAATGGAGCCTGCTTATATGGCGCCAGCATCCCAAGCGTAAAAGCCAAAGGACCTGTTGGGCCAGCAGGCGCACTGGAGGGGACCACTGCTCTATGAAAAATGTTAAACATAGCATTTAAGAACATAGACGGATCCGCTCCCGGAGGCAGGAAGGCTGGATACTCTTGTTTGTCTTGTGGAGGTTGGACTTGATCCAATGCCTGATCTTTCAACTTTTGACCTTGGGTGGATGCAGGAGAATATTGAGCTACAGGACTCGAAGGTGACGTGGAAAACTCCACTAAAGACGGCAATGGAGACCCCTCAGGTGACTTTGGTTGGGAAGATAGATTAGGACTTGCTTCTCAAGTCGTGCAACGCCGTGATCTCGGAGCTAAAGATACCGACCGAGGGCTGTCATCTCTGGATGGTCGACGTCTTGATCCATGACAACGACGCTTCTTGTGCGATCTCCATAATCTATGTGACAGTGTCCTCCCGAGCTCTGGATCTGCGTCGTCCTCTCTTCTCTTTCTTAGCCTTTGAGAAGAAGAGCTTTGCCTCTCTTTCTTTAACAGCTTTCAGATTCATGCTCTGGCAAGACAAGCAACCTCCAGTGTTATGGTTCAAACTTAAACACTAGAGACAGTTTTCATGTTGGGCAGTCACCAACATATGACCCCCTCACTCACTCCCTACAAGGCTTAAAGCCAGATTTCCTAGGCGGAGACATTGTAGCGGTTAAAATATTTCTCTCTAAACAGTTGCAACACAACAGAGAGGCAGAAAAACCAGTAGCATCGAAGGCACGGAAAAAAGGGAACTGACTTCAGCACACCGGTGAGGACTTCTTATGGCTTTGATGACGTCGGACGGAGTCACGTGTGGAGCCTTGCTATTATGATGACCTTGTCGACGTGGAGAGCTAGAAAGACATTTATGTTGAATGCTGCTGCAGTGGGAGAATTCAAAAGGTGAGGAATCCACAGGTAGTTGTATCCACCAGAAAACTTAGGTTAGGAATGAGCAACTGGCATTTATAACATGTCATCTAGGCAGACATTGTTATCCCACAAAAACACGTACAGATGTGGGATTCACCCATATGCACATGTCTCAAGTACATACATATCACTGTCTTGGGGACAGGACATTGTCAATTGTCAGTAGCTTAGTACTTTGTAGTAAATCTACTACCACATAAATCCACCATGTGTGTGCCGTATTTGGCATACGGCTCACCATGGTGCATGTCAGGACACTAACATTGTAAATTATGACATTATGGTGGCACTTTGCATGCTTTGCACCATACATGAAGGTGTCAAATCTGCAAAGAGTAATTAGGCACATTGAAAACAATGGGAGTCTCATTTAATCAGCTTCCTTAGGCACGCATTCAAGTTAACTCCAAAAAATGCACAATGGAATTTAGTAGATATAACTGCTCAGTTTTAGTGTGCCTCATACAGCCGGAACACACCTCTTGCATTCATAATGCCTGACACAGGTATGACATAGATCCAGGATGTAAAGGTGCCACAATGCTTGCATTCCGCAACTTTTGACATATGGTGTGGCAATACTTGCCTCCATAAGCCACAACACTTTAAAAAACTATGAAACTAATGTTGCAGTATGAGCCTCTAAGACCTTCATACTTTTATGTCCTTGTGTCACTCTGCACATACATGACTCAAGGAACACACACATCATGACTACCTATACTCCAGCATCATGTTTGTCATCTCCTAAATATTATTTTGCACATTTCCACAGCTGTAAAGCCCATGATGGACATGGACAGTTGTGCCTGGGACACATGAGCCCTTGCACCATTACACATGTGTTTTGTTTTCGGCACTTCAATATGTATATGTAATGCACAAGGTACAAGAGAGGAATGTCAAATTGTCAGCAACCAGTCTATTGCTGACCTCTCATGACTGCAGTTTGGCTGAGACACAGAACTTGCTGTCCTCACCTTTGTCATGACATGCTGAAGTAATCCTTGAACCCTACAGTTAAGCAAATGCAAATAAGAATGTAGCTATGTGTAAGGGGTACTTAGCAACAGTACTGCCAACACGATTACCAAGGTGATCCAGGAGATTCCTTTCATGGGCGATGAGGTCTGCCCATCGTTGCTTCAACTAGTGGTCATTGCGCTATACCAAGAAGATGCATCTGAGCTGGTACAGCACCTTGCCCCAGAGCAGCTTCTGTGCCTCTGTTGGGTGGCCCATGATCACACGGCCACAGATAGCCACCATGTTAGGGAGGTAGTGGCACACCAAACCAGCTGAACCCTCCCAGTTCATCCTCAGTCATCATCTGTGCCCTTCCCTGACATTTTGCAGTTTCCCTCCACTGCAACCTAAATACCCCCAAACAATTTCGAAAAATACTATTCCCCAACTAACCCCAATAAACGTAACTACCCCAAGACAGACACCCGACAATACTGACACGACAGGACAAAAATGAACAATACAATAACAACAAATAATAGATGAAAAAGACACAAACAGCACACAGCACAAAAGTCTCAAAATCCACCACTCCTCACACTGCACAAGCACCACACAACCTCTCTCAAGCACAGACTACAAGACTGTAAAGTAAGAGTGAAAGTAAGTTCACTTTTCCATGTGTGCAGCAAGGAAGTCTTATTACATAATTTCCTGGGTGTATGCGTAACGTTTTCTGCCAGGGTCCATTGCCAAGTTTGGTGGCACTGCGACCTCCAGCAGCCAAACCATGGTCAGCTAAAATCGGACATCTAGAAAAAAGTCTGCACTGGGCTGCAAAAGGAGCAGAAGGAAGATCCAGTTGAGGGACTTCAGGAACACCCTAGACCTCCCGTCAGAGTGCCCCCATTGTCCTGCAAACGACCCTTGAACCAACTTACCTCCTGTTGTTGAGGACATCCTTGTGCACAGCTCCTGTCTCACTGATTCGCTCTGCACCTGGTTGCTCTGTGCCTGCACCGAAGAATCTGCTGTGCCCTAAGGACCCCTTGCAATCTCGACACTCCAAGGGGATCCCAGGGAACCATCTTTAAACTTACCTGTGCAGCGATTTTCCAAGTGGTCCTTGCAGCGTACCTGCACCAGCTACTGAGACCTTTTCCTGCTGCTCCTACCGGAACCAGGAGCTGCCGGAACTTCTCCAGCTAGCACACTGTGGCCACCAACGACCACGACCAACCAACAAAAGATGAACTTGGTAAACCAATTGTATAATTTTACATGTATTTTTACATAATGTGATCCTTCATTGATTCCTATGGTGAGTAATTACACATAAAAAGACTATGGCCCTCATTATGACATTGGCGGTGACTGTTAAAATGGTGGTAATACTGCCAACAGGCTTGTCGCAATTACCTCCAAATGATGACCATGGCGGTGATCCCCTGTAGGAAAGTACCATCTTGCCTGGCATGTTACCCCCATTTTTACATGTATGTCAGTTTGTTTTTGCCTGTCTCACTGGGATCCTGCTAGCCAGGACCCCAGTGCTCATAGTTTGTGGCCGGAATATGTATACCTGTGTAGTGACTAAGGGGGTCATTCTGAACCCGGCGGTCTAAGACCGCTGGGGCCAGGGTCGGCGGGAGCACCGCCGACAGGCCGGCGGTGCCCCGCAGGGCATTCTGACCGCGGCGGTTCGGCCGCGGTCAGAAGAGGCAAACCGGCGGTCTCCCGCCAGTTTACCGCTGCCCTTAGAATCCCCCATGGCGGCGCAGCTTGCTGCGCCGCCATGGGGGATTCTGACACCCCCTACCGCCATCCTGTTCCTGGTGGTTCGCCCGCCAGGAACAGGATGGCGGTAGGGGGTGCCGCGGGGCCCCTGGGGGCCCCTGCCGTGCCCATGCCAATGGCATAGGCATGGCAGGGGCCCCCGTAAGAGGGCCCCGAAAAGTATTTCAGTGTCTGCTAAGCAGACACTGAAATACGCGACGGGTGCAACTGCACCCGTCGCACCCCTGCAACTACGCCGGCTCAATTCTGAGCCGGCGTCCTCGTTGCAGGGGCATTTCCTTTGGGCCGGCGGGCGCTCTTTTGGAGAGCGCCCGCCGGCCCAGAGGAAATGTCTGAATGGCCGCCGCGGTCTTTTGACCGCAGTGCGGTCATTCAGCGGCGGTACCCTGGCGGACGGCCTCCGCCGTCCGCCAGGGTCAGAATGAGGCCCTAACTGTGTTACGGAGGCTCTGCTAATCAGAACCTCAGTGCTTATGCTCTCTCTGCCTTTAAAGTTGTCACTATAGGCTAGTGACCATTTTCACCAATTACATTGGCCCACTGGAACACCCTTATAATTCCCTAGTATATGGTACCTAGGTACCCAGGGTATTGGGGTTCCAGGAGATCCCTATGGGCTGCAGCATTTCCCACCCATAGGGAGCTCAGATAATTCTTACAAAGGACTGCCACTGCAGCCTAAATGAAATAACATCCACGTTATATCACAGCCATTTTTCACTGCACTTAAATAACTTATAAGTCACCCATATGTCTAACCTTCACTTAGTGAAGGTTAGGTGCAAAGTTACTAAGGGGGTCATTCTGACCCTGGCGGTAATTACCGCCATGGCGGAGGTCGGCGGTAGCACCGCCAACAGGCTGGCGGTGCACCGCTGGGCATTCTGACCGCGGCGGTTCAGCCGCGGCCAGAAACGGAAAGTCGGCGGTGTCCCGCCGACTTTCCGCTGCCCTTGAGAATCCTCCATGGCGGCGGAGCGCGCTCCGCTGCCATGGGGATTCTGACACCCCCTACCGCCATCCAGTTCCTGGCGGTTCTCCCGCCGGGAACAGGATGGCGGTAGGGGGTGCCGCGGGGCCCCTGGGGGCCCCAAAAAGAATTTCAGTGTCTGCCTA
The DNA here is from genome assembly GCF_031143425.1 of Pleurodeles waltl. Taxonomy (NCBI): domain Eukaryota; kingdom Metazoa; phylum Chordata; class Amphibia; order Caudata; family Salamandridae; genus Pleurodeles; species Pleurodeles waltl. Next base: position 1,537,280,558 of record NC_090446.1, read on the forward strand.
GCAGACACTGAAATTCGCGACGGGTGCAACACCACCCGTCGCACCTTCCCACACCGCCGGCTCAATTCTGAGCCGGCGTCCTCGTGGGAAGGGTCGCCCGCCAGCCCAGTGGGAAAGCCAGAATGACCGCTGCGGTCTTTTGACCGCGGAGCGGTCTTTCGGCGGGAACCGCGTGGCGGGCGGCGACCGCCGTCCGCCGCGGTCAGAATGACCCCCTAAGTGTGAGGGTGCCCTGGCACTAGCCAAGATGCCCCCACATAGTTCAGGGCAATTTCCCCCGACTTTGTGAGTGCGGGGACACCATCACATGTGTGCACTACATATAGGTCATTACCTATATGTAGCTTCACAATGGTAACTTCGAATATGGCCATGTAACATGTCTAAGATCATGGAATTGTCCTCCCATGCCAAAGCTTTCTGGGGTTTTCTCTGCAGCTACTGCTGCTGCCAACCACAGACAGGGTTCTACCCTCCTGGGGTCTGGGCAGCCCAGTCCCAGGAAGGCAGAACAAAGAATTTCCTCTGAGAGCGAGTGTTACATCCTCTCCCTTTGGAAATAGATGTTAAGGGCTGGGGAGGAGTAACCTCCTTCAGCCTCTGGAAATGCTATGAAGGGCACAGATGGTGCACTCCTTGCAGAAACCAATCTACACCGGTTCAGGGAACCCCCAGTCCCTGCTTTGGCATGAAAATGGATAAAGGAAAGGGGAGTGACCACTCCCCTGTCCATCACCACCTCAGGGGTGGTGCCCATAGCTCCTCCAGTGTGTCCCAGACCTCTGCCATCTTGAATGCAGAGGTGTGAGGGGACAATGGAGGCCTCTGAGTGGCCAGTGCCAGCAGGTGACGTCAGAGACCCTTCCTGATAGGTGCTTACCTGACTAGGTGGCCAATCCTCCTCTGAGGGCTATTTAGGGTCTCTCCAGTGGGCTTTTCCTCAGATAACGACTTGCACGAATTCATCAGAGTTCCTCTGCATCTCCCTCTTCGACTTCTGCCAAGGATAGACCGATGACTGCTTCAGGACACCTGCAAAACCGCAACAAAGTAGCAAGAAGACTACCAGCAACATTGTAGTGCCTAATACTGATGGCTTTCTCGACTGTTTCCCGATGGTGCATGCTGTGGGGGCTGTCTGCCTTCACCCTGCACTGGAAGCCACGAAGAAATCTCCAGTGGGTCAACTGAATCTTCCCCCTGCTCCAGCATGCACCAAACTTCAGCATCACCGGTATTCTGGGACCCCTCTCATCCTTAAGAGCGTGGCCCCTGGAACACAGGTGGTGGACCCAAGTGACCCAGACTGTTCAGGGGTTCAGCTGTCCATATTTGGAGGAGGTAAGTCCTTGCCTCCCCTCTCCAGACAGTAATCCTGTATACTGCATGAACTGCAGCTACTAGGGCTTCTGTGCACTTTTGCAAGGAATCCTTCGTGCACAGCCTACCCCAGGTCCCCAGCACTCCTGCATTGCTCAACTTGCTGAGTTGACCACCGGCTTCGTGGGACCCTCTTTTGTAGTGTTAAGACGACTGCCCTGCTCAGTTTTCTTCAACCCGTGTTCAAGTACTTCTGCGGGTGCTACCTTCTTGTGCATGGGCTCTCTGCATTGCTGAGGGGCCCCTCCGTCTCCTCTTCCAAGTGGTGACCTCCTGGTCCTTCCTGGGCCCAGACAGCACCCTTTTTCTTCAACGTGACCTTTGCAGCTAGCAAGGCTTGTTTGCAGTCTTTCTCCAAAGAAACAAATCTGCATCCTCCAGCACTTCGTGTGACATCTTCTGTACAAAGGAGAAGTTCCTAGCATCTTTCGTTGTTGCAGAATCTTCAGCTTCTTCCATCCAGAGGCAACCATTTTGCACATTCATCCGGGGTTTAGTGGGGTCCTGCCCCCACTGGACACCTTCGTGACTCTTGGGCTTGGTCCCCTTCCTTTGCAGGTCCTCATGTCCAGGAATCTGTCTTCAGTGTTTTGCTGGCAGTTGTTGTTCTTGCCGAATCCCCTATCTCGACTTTACTGTCTTTCTGGGGTAGTAGGGTAAATTTACTCTTACTTTTCAGGGTCTTGGGGTGGGGTAATTTGGACACCCTTAGTGTTTTATGACACTCCCAGTGACCCTCTACAAACTACACTAGGCCTGGGGTCCATTTGTGGTTCGCATTCCACTTTTGGAGTATATGGTTTGTGTTGCCCCTAGGCCTATTTCTACCTATTGCATCCTATTGTGATTCTACATTGCACTACTTTTCTTACTGTTACTTACCTGATTTTGGTTTGTGTACATATAATTTGTGTATATTACTTACTTCCTAAGTGAGGGTATCCTCTTAGATACTTTTGGCATACTGTCACTAAAATAAAGTACCTTTATTTCTAGTAACTCTGAGTATTGTGTTTTCTTGTGATATAGTGCTATCTGATATAAGTGGTATAGTAGGAGCTTTGCATGTCTCCTAGTTCAGCCTAAGCTGCTCAGCTATAGCTACCTCTATCAGCCTAAGCTGCTAGAACACTACTAATCGACTGTACCATACTGGCCCCCTCAAGTGCAGCAAACCACGTATGTTTATGTCATCCCCCTCCTTGTAAGGGGGGACAATCTCGTGCAGGTTTCTAGAATCTTGTTATCTTACAGGATTACTATCAAGAACACTGCTGCTGCCACCATGGGGAACTAACCCCAACCTCTGTCTTTCCCTCTCTACATCTAGAGATTACCTGTTTAAGGCCAACTGCTGCTGTCTCAGCTTCAGTCTGGCCTCTTCCAACCTCAGCTTTCTGAGTTCCCTGTCTAGGGTGCTATTGTCAGGGTGGGAGGCTTGTGAATTCTGAGATACAGAGGTAATGTGGGAATTGGTAGAAGTGGACCTGTCTCTAACTGGCTGGACTCTAATTACCTGGCGTTTTGGAGTTAAAGGTGCCCTACTGATGTGTGACCCCCTCCCACTACCACCTTCACTAGATGGCCTGTTAGCTCACAGGTCTTTGGAGGAACCCTCCCCAGAGTCCTCAGTGCCCTCCCCTGGTTTTTCATGGATACCCTCCTCTCCCTCCTTATCCTGAGACGAGCCAGACTGGTTCTGGTCACTTTCTAGGAGAAGGCTAAGGAGAAGATCTTTGGAACTCAGCAACTCAGAGAGCCCCAGCAGAAGCAGGCAGCACCTGCAGAAGTACCAGAACAGGCACTTAAAACATCTGAGGACAGCAGTCGACTCAGAGTCACAAAGGAGGGTGCCACGACGTCGGAGTCCAACTCAGTGAGTTGGGCAATGCAGGAAGGAGTGCTGGGGACCCAGGCTAGGCTGTGCACAAAGGAAGTCTTGGAAAAGTGCACAGAAGCCCGAGCAGCTGCAGATCATGCAGTACACAGGATTACTGTCTGACGTGGGGAGGCAAGGACTAACCTCCACCAAATTTGGACAGAAGGGCCACTGGACTGTGTGAGACACTTGGACCCAGCTCCTGTGTTCCAGGGACTATGCTCGTCAGGATGAGAGAGGACCCAGAGAACCAGTGATGCTGAAGTTTGGTGCCTGCGTTAGCAGGGGGGAGATTCCGTCGACACACAGGAGATTTCTTCTTGGTTTCCAGTGCAGGGTGAAGGCAGACAGCCCTCAGAGCATGCACCACCAGGAAACAGTTGAGAAAGCCAGCAGGATGAGGCACTACAATGTTGCTGGTAGTCGTCTTGCTACTTTGTTGCGGTTTTGCAGGCGTCCTGGAGCAGGCAGCAGTCGATCCTTGGCAGAAGTCAAAGAGGGAAGTGCAGAGGAACTCTGGTGAGCTATTTCATTCATTATCTGAGGAATAGCCCAGAGGAGAGACCCTAAATAGCCCTCAGAGGAGGATTGGCTACTGCGAAAGGTAAGCACCTTTCAGGAGTGGTCTCTGACGTCACCTGCTGGCACTGGCCACTCAGAACTGTCCATTGTGCCCCAACACCTCGGTATCCAAGAAGGCAGAGGTCTGGGACACACTGGGAGGTGCTGGTCAGGGGAGTGGTCACTCCACTTTCCTTTGTCCAGTTTCGCGCCAGAGCAGGGCTGGGGGATCCCTGAACCGGTGTAGATTGGCTTATGCAGAGAGGGAACCATCTGTGCCCATCAAAGCATTTCCAGAGGCTGGGGGAGGCTACTTTGTTCTGCCTTCCTGGGACCAGGCTGCCCAGGCCCCAGGGGGGCAGAAACCTGTCTGAGGGGTTGGCAGCAGCTGCAGTGGAGACCCCAGAAAGCAAGTTTAGCAGTACCCGGGTTCTGTGCTAAAGACCCGGGGATGCATGGAATTGTCCGCCCAATACCAGAATGGTATTGGGGTGACAAATCCATGATCCTAGAAATGTTACATGGCCATGTTCGGAGTTACCATGGTGGTGCTACATATAGGTATTGACCTATATGTAGTGCACGTGTGTAATGGTGTCCCCGTACTCACAAATTCTGGGGAATTTGACCTGAACAATGTGGGGGCACCTTGGCTAGTGCCAGGGTGCCAACACACTAAGTAACTTGGCACCTAACCTTCACAAAGTGAGGGTTAGACATATAGGTGACTTATGAGTTACTTATGTGCAGTGAAAAATGGCTGTGAAATAATGTGGATGTTATTTCACTCAGGCTGCAATGGCAGGTCTGTTTAAGAATTGTCTGAGCTCCCTATGGGTGGCAAAAGAAATGCTGCAGCCCATAGAGATCTCCTGGAACCCAAATACCCTGGGTACCTGGGTACCATATACAAGGGAATTATAAGGGTGTTCCAGTGTGCCAATGAGAATTGGTAAAATTAGTCACTAGCCTGCAGTAACAATTTTAAAAGCAGAGAGAGCATAAACACTGAGGTTCTGGTTAGCAGAGCCTCAGTGATACAGTTAGGCACCACACAGGGAACACACACAGGGCATACATTATGAGCACTGGGGTCCTGACTAGCAGGATCCCAGTGACACATAGGCAAAAACAAACATACAGACAGTGAAAATGGGAGTAACATGCCAGGCAAGATGGTACTTTCCTACCCAAACGAAGGACAATAAGGCTAACCTTGCCCAGATGAGTCTTCATTGTCTAAGAGGAAATATCTGGAGAGTCCATCTGCATTGGAGTGGGTACTCCCAGGTCTATGTTCCACTGTATAGTCCATTCCCTGAAGGGATATGGACCACCTCAACAATTTAGGGTTTTCACCTTTCATTTGTTTTAGCCAAAGTAGAGGTTTGTGGTCTGTCTGAACAATAAAGTGAGTACCAAACAGGTATGGTCTCAACTTTTTCATTGCCCAGACCACAGCAAAGGCCTCCCTCTCTATGGCAAACCAACGCTTTTCTCTAGGGGTCAACCTTCTTCTGATAAAAGCAACAGGTTGATCCTGGCCCTCAGTATTCAGCTGTGATAGCACTGCCCCACCCCTAATTTAGAATCATCAGTTTTTACAATTAATTTCTTGGATTGACAAGGGCTTTTTAGGACAGGTGCAGAGCACATGGCCTGTTTGAGCTCATCAAAAGCTTTTTGACAGCTGGCTGTCCATAATACCTTCTTAGGCATCTTTTTGCTAGTGACATCATTAAGAGGGGCTGCTATGGAGCCATAATTCTTGATGAATCTCCTATAGTACCATGTGAGGCCTAAAAAGGCTCTCACCTGGGTTTAAGTTGTAGGGGGAGCCCAGTCCATGATAGTCTGGTTCTTCCCCTGTAGTGGTGCAATCTGTTCTCCACCTACCAGGTGGCCCAGATAAACTACTTTCCCCTGCCCTATCTGGCACTTAGAGGCCTTGATAGTGAGGCCTGCCTTTTGCAGGGCCTTCAAAACATTCCATAAGTGGACCAGGTGATCATCCCAGGTTGAGCTAAAGACAGCAATATCATCTAGATATGCTGCACTAAAAGCTTTCAACCCTTGCAGGACTGTATTCACCAACCTTTGAAAAGTGGCAGGTGCATTTTTCAGACCAAAGGGCATTACTGTGAATTGGAAGTGCCCTCCAATGGTTGAAAATGCAGTCTTGGGTTTAGCATCTTCTGATAACCTAATCTGCCAACACCCTGCAGTTCGATCAAAAGTGCTTAGATACTTGGCAGAAGCCAGTGTACCTATGAGCTCATCTGCCCTGGGTATAGGGTGAGCATCTGTCTTGGTTACTTGGTTGAGCCCTCTATAATCCACACAAAACCTCATCTCTCTTTTTCCATCTTTGGTGTGAGGTTTTGGGAGAAGCACAACTGGGCTAGCCCAGGGGCTTTCTGAAGGCTCAATCACCCCTAAGTCCAAAATGTTCTGTATCTCTTGTTTAATGCAGTCCCTGACATGGTCAGGCTGCCTATACATTTTACTTTTGACAGACAAGCTGTCTCCAGTATCAATTGTATGTTCACACCAAGTAGTAGTACCTGGTATAAGTGAAAAGATTTCAGAAAACTGACTTAAGAGATTGACACAGTTGTCTTTCTATTCAGCAGTAAGACAATCTGCTAAGACCACTAGGAGGAGTTCAAAGGGGCTGAAGCCCACTCCTTTTTGGGGTACCTCCCTATAAGCAAAAAGGAGGCAAGGTAACAGGACATCCCATCTCCTTCTAAGTTTTTCAGGGAGTCCCATTATCATTCCTTTGAGAGTTTTATTAAACCTCTCAACCAGACCATTTGTTTGTGGATGGTAAGGAGTTGTGAACTTGTAAGTTACACCACACTCCTTCCACATTGCTTTGAGGTATGCAGACATGAAGTAACTACCTCTATCTGACACCACTTCCTTAGGGAAACCCACTCTGGAAAAGATTCCCAGGAGGGCCTGGAGGGCCTTTGCCACTGCAGGAGCTGTAGTGGTCCTTAAGGGGATGGCTTCGGGATAGCTAGTGGCATGGTCCACTACCACAAGGATGAATCTATTGCCTGAAGCTGTTGGAGGGTCAAGGGGGGCAACTATGTTAACCTTTACCCTTTCAAAGGGCACCCCAACCACTGGAAGTGGAATTAAGGGGGCCTTTAGTGTGCCGCCAGTCTTGCCAATGGCTTGGCAGGTCACACAAGAGTGACAAAACTCTTTAGTGTCCTCTGACATATGAGGCCAGTGAAACAGGGGGACAAGTCTTTCCCAAGTTTTCGTCTGGCTCAAATGCCCAGCCAAAGCAATGGCATGTGCCATGGTAAGAAGAAACTCTCTGTATTGCAAGGGAATAGCCAATTTCCTGGCAGCTCCAGGTTTAGGGTCCCATGACTCAGTGTATAAGAGGTTGTCTTCCCAATACACCTTATGGCTATCACTGACATCCCCATTCTGCTGGTTGACAGCTTGCTTTCTTAAACCCTCTAGTCTGGAACAGGTATGCTGTGCCACACTCAGCTCTTCCCTAGCAGGGCCCCCTGCACCCAAAACCTCAGCAGTGTCTGCTGCCAGCACCTCTGGTATGGGTTCTGCACAGGGAGAGGATTCCTCTTCCTCAAAAGGGAAATCATCTGGAGAGGGAGGGATAGTGGGCAAGGATTTAACCTTTCGTCCCCTAGTTTTTGGGAGCACTTGGTCCATTGTTCCAGGATCTAAGTTCCATTGTCCTTTTTGCTTTTTGGCCTGAGCCCTTGTCAAAGCAAAAATATGCCCAGGAATGCCCAGCATTGCTGCATGAGCCTCCAACTCCACTTCTGCCCAAGCTGATGTTTCCAAATCACTGCTTAGTAAGCAATCTACAGGTAATTCAGTGGCTACCACAACTTTCTTTGGACCAGTAACCCCCCCAGTTGAGATTCACAACAGCCATGGGGTGGCTAAGAGTGTTTTTATGAGCATCAGTAAATTGGCACTGCTGACCAAGTAGGTGTTGATCAGGGTGGACCAGTTTTTCTATCACCATAGTTAAACTGGCTCCTGTGTCTCTGTAGGCCTCAACCTCAACACCATTGATTAAGGGTAGTTGCTTGTACTTATCCATATTAAGGAGACAAGCAACCAAGGTGGCAAAGTCAATTCCACCATCAGAGACTAAAACAGCATCTGTGGTCTCCCTAACAAGACCAACCACAACTACATTACCAATAGTGAGCCCAGCTACACGGTTTGATTGGCTATTTGTAGTAGATTTCCCACCACCACTGCTATTACTAGGGGCACTAGAGGTTGCAGTTGGGGTTGTGGTGGTGGGAGATGTGGTGTTTTTCTTTGGGCAAGTGGAATCACTTGCCCAATGACCTATTACTTTACAGAAATAACACCAAGGCTTTTTCTGATTGTTTAAAGAGGATTTGGACCCACCACCCTCCAGAGGATTTTTGTGGGCCTGATGAAGACTCAGAATGTTTACTTTTGTCCTCACCCTTGTCAGAAGACTTACCATCCTTCTTCTTGCCATCCTTGTCACCCCCTGTATGAACTTTTCTGTTCACTCTTGTTCTGACCCATTTGTCTGCCTTCTTTCCCAATTCTTGGGGAGAGGTCAGATCTGAGTCTACTAAGTACTGGTGCAACAAATCAGACACACAATTGTTAAGAATATACTCTCTCATGATCAGATTATACAGGCTTTCATAGTCAGATTCTTTACTGCCATGAAACCAACCCTCCAAGGCCTTCACTGAACAGTCAACAAAATCTGTCCAGTCTTGAGAGGACTCTTTTGTGGTGTCTCTGAACTTAATCCTGTATTGTTCAGTGGTTCAGCCAAATCCATCCAAGAGTGTATCCTTCCAAACTTTGTAATTATTGGTATCACTTTCTCTGACAGTAAGGAGCCTATCCCTACCCTTTCCAGTGAAAGATAGCCACAAGATAGCAGCCCACTGCCATTGAGGGGCCAACTGTACCATACAAGCCCTCTCGAGAGCAGCAAACCACTTGTTAATGTCATCCCCCTCCTTGTAAGGGGGGACTATATTGTGCAGGTTTCTGGAATCTTGCTCTCTAACAGGATTACTATCTGAAACACTACTGCTGCCACCACGGGGAACTTATCCCATTCTCTCTATATCTAGGGATTCCCTGTCTAAGGCCAGCTGCTGCTGTTTAAACTTCAGTCTGGTCTCTTCCACCCTTAGCTTTCTGAGTTCCCTTTCCATTAAGTTATCCTCAGGGTGGGAGGCTTGGGAATGTTTGGATACAGAGGAAATGTAGGAATTGGGAAAGAGAGACCTGTCCCTAACTGGCTGGACCCTAGTAACCTGGCCGTTAGGATGAAAGATGCCCTACTAATGTGTGAACCTCTCCCACTACCAGTGTCACTAGGAGGCCTGCTAGAGGGCAGGTCTTTGTAAGAACCCTCCCCAATCTCTTCAGGGAACTACTCTGAGTTTGACTAGGTACCTTCCCCTACTACCCCCACTTCTTGAGATGGGCCACACTGGTTCTGGTCACTTTCTAAGAGCAGGTTAAAGAGAAATTATTTTGTAGGATTCTTACCAATGCATAAACCTCTTTCTAAGCAGAGACCCCACAAACGTTTGTAGTTTAAACTCTCATAGGTTGCCTGAACAACTTTGGGAGTGAGCTCTCCTGAAGACATGATAGAAAAGGTTTAAGACAGAGAGAGAAAAACGTTTTAGAACTTTTGAAAGTACAGAGAAAAAACTTTTTCAAACTTTTAGAAAACTTTTAAAAGTTTTCAGAACTTTTCAGAAACTTAGTAGAAAGTTTTAAAGCAGAAAAGTAAACTGTTTTGGTTCAATGTACATATATTGAAATAGTTGGTATAAGTTTTTCTTATGAAAAGTACCAAATGACAAAGTGGTAAAGCAGTTACAAGTACTTATCCCACCGCTGCCACCAATGTAGGAGGCTGGCCTGGCTCATAGTGGGTACCTTGTGGTACTTACACCTTGTGCCAGGTCCAGTTATCCTTTATTAGTAGATTAGTAGTGTTCTAGCAGCTTAGGCTGATAGAGGTAGCTATAGCTGAGCAGCTTAGGCTGAACTAGGAGACATGCAAAGCTCCTACTATACCACTTATATCAGATAGCAATATATAACAAGAAAACACAATACTCAGAGTTACTAGAAATAAAGGTACTTTATTTTAGTGACAATATGCCAAACGTATCTAAGAGGATACCCTCACTTAGGAAGTAAGTAATATACACAAATTATATGTATACAAACCAAAATCAGGTAAGTAACAGTAAGAAAAGTAGTGCAATGTGGAATCACAATTGGATGCAATAGGTAGAAATAGGCCTAGGGGCAACACAAACCATATACTCCAAAAGTGGAATGCGAACCACAAATGGACCCCAGGCCTAGTGTAGGTTGTAGAGGGTCACTGGGAGTGTCATAAAACACTAAGGGTGTCCAAATTACCCCACCCCAAGACCCTGAAAAGTAAGAGTAAATTTACCCTACTACCCCAGAAAGACAGTAAAGTTGAGATAGGGGATTCTGCAAGAACAACAACTGCCAGCAAAACACTGAAGATGGATTCCTGGACCTGAGGACCTGTAAAGGAAGGGGACCAAGTCCAAGAGTCATGCAAGTGTCCAGACGGGTCAGGAGCCCACTACACCCTGGATGAAGGTGCAAAAGGGCTGCCTCAGGGTGGAAGAAGCCAAAGATTCTGCAACAACGGAAGATGCCAGGAACTTCTGCTTTGGTCAGAAGATGTCCCACGGCGTGCTGGAGGATGCAGAGTTATTTCCATGCAGAAATATGACAAACAAGCCTTACTAGCTGCCAAAGTCACGATTAAGGATTTTGGTGCTGCTGGGGTACAGGAAGGACCAGGAGGTCGCCCCCTGGAGGAAAAGACAGAGTGGGAACTCAGCAACTCAGAGAGCCCCAGCAGAAGCAGGCAGCACCCGCAGAAGTACCAGAAAAGGCACTTAAAACATCTGAGGACAACAGTCGACTCAGAGTCACAAAGGAGGGTGCCACGACATCGGAGTCCAACTCAGCGAGTTGGGCAATGCAGGACAGAGTGCTGGGGACCCAGGCTAGGCTGTGCACAAAGGAAGTCTTGGAAAAGTGCACAGAAGCCCGAGCAGCTGCATATCATGCAGTACACAGGATTACTGTCTGACGTGGGGAAGCAAGGACTTACCTCCACCAAATTTGGACAGAAGGGCCACTGGACTGTGGGAGACACTTGGACCCAGCTCCTGTGTTCCAGGGACTCTTCTCGTCATGATGAGAGAGGACCCAGAGAACCGGTGATGCAGAGGTTTGGTGCCTGCGTTAGCAGGGGGAAGATTCCGTCGACACACTGGAGATTTCTTCTTGGTTTCCAGTGCAGGGTGAAGGCAGACAGCCCTCAGAGTATGCACCACCAGGAAACAGTCGAGAAAGCCGGCAGGATGAGGCGCTACAGTGTTGCTGGTAGTCGTCTTGCTACTTTGTTGTGGTTTTGCAGGCGTCCTGGAGCAGTCAGGAGTCGATCCTTGGCAGAAGTCGAAGAGGGAAGTGCAGAGGAACTCTGGTGAGCTCTTTCATTCATTATCTGAGGAATAGCCCAGAGGAGAGACCCTAAATAGCCCTCAGAGGAGGATTGGCTACTGAGAAAGGTAAGCACCTATCAGGAGGGGTCTCTGACGTCACCTGCTGGCACTGGCCACTCAGAGCTGTCCATTGTGCCCCAACACCTCTGTATCCAAGATGGCAGAGGTCTGGGACACACTGGTAGAGCTCTGGGCACCTCCCCTGGGAGGTGCTGGTCAGGGGAGTGGTCACTCCACTTTCCTTTGTCCAGTTTCGCGCCAGAGCAGGGCTGGGGGAATCCCTGAACCGGTGTAGATTGGCTAATGCAGAAAGGGAACCATCTGTGCCCATCAAAGCATTTCCAGAGGCTGGGGGAGGCTACTTTGTTTTGCCTTCCTGGGACCAGGCTGCCCAGGCCCCAGGGGGGCAGAAACCTGTCTGAGGGGTTGGCAGCAGCATCAGCTGCAGTGGAGACCCCAGAAAGCAAGTTTAGCAGTACCTGGGTTCTGTGCTAGAGACCCGAGGATGCATGGAATTGTTCCCCCAGTACCAGAATGGTATTGGGGTGACAAATCCATGATCCTAGAAATGTTACATGCCCATGTTCGGAGTTACCATGGTGACGCTACATATAGGTATTGACCTATATGTAGTGCACGTGTGTGATGGTGTCCCCGCACTCACAAAGTCTGGGGAATTTGCTCTGAACAATGTGGGGGCACCTTGGCTAGTGCCAGGGTGCCCACTCACTAAGCAACTTGGCACCTAACCTTCACAAAGTGAAGGTTAGACATATAGGTGACTTATGAGTTACTTATGTGCAGTGAAAAATGGCTGTGAAATAACGTGGATGTTATTTCACTTAGGCTGCAGTGGCAGTCCTGTGTAAGAATTGTCTGAGCTCCCTATGGGTGGCAAAAGAAATGCTGCAGCCCATAGGGATCTCCTGGAACCCAAATACCCTGGGTACCTAGGTACCATATACAAGGGAATTATAAGGGTGTTCCAGTGTGCCAATGAGAATTGGTAAAATTAGTCACTAGCCTGCAGTGACAATTTTAAAAGCAGAGAGAGCATAAACACTGAGGTTCTGGTTAGCAGAGCCTCAGTGATACAGTTAGGCACCACACAGGGAACACACACAGGGCATACATTATGAGCACTGGGGTCCTGACTAGCAGGATCCCAGTGACACATAGGCAAAAAAAAACATACATACAGTGAAAATGGGAGTAACATGCCAGGCAAGATGGTACTTTCCTACCCAAACGAAGGACAATAAGGCTAACCTTGCCCAGATGAGTCTTCATTGTCTAAGAGGAAATATCTGGAGAGTCCATCTGCATTGGAGTGGGTACTCCCAGGTCTATGTTCCACTGTATAGTCCATTCCCTGAAGGGATATGGACCACCTCAACAATTTAGGGTTTTCACCTTTCATTTGTTTTAGCCAAAGTAGAGGTTTGTGGTCTGTCTGAACAATAAAGTGAGTACCAAACAGGTATGGTCTCAACTTTTTCATTGTCCAGACCACAGCAAAGGCCTCCCTCTCTATGGCAAACCAACGCTTTTCTCTAGGGGTCAACCTTCTTCTGATAAAAGCAACAGGTTGATCCTGGCCCTCAGTATTCAGCTGTGATAGCACTGCCCCACCCCTAATTTAGAATCATCAGTTTTTACAATTAATTTCTTGGATTGACAAGGGCTTTTTAGGACAGGTGCAGAGCACATGGCCTGTTTGAGCTCATCAAAAGCTTTTTGACAGCTGGCTGTCCATAATACCTTCTTAGGCATCTTTTTGCTAGTGACATCATTAAGAGGGGCTGCTATGGAGCCATAATTCTTGATGAATCTCCTATAGTACCCTGTGAGGCCTAAAAAGGCTCTCACCTGGGTTTAAGTTGTAGGGGGAGCCCAGTCCATAATAGTCTGGTTCTTCCCCTGTAGTGGTGCAATCTGTTCTCCACCTACCAGGTGGCCCAGATAAACCACTTTCCCCTGCCCTATCTGGCACTTAGAGGCCTTGATAGTGAGGCCTGCCTTTTGCAGGGCCTCCAAAACATTCCATAAGTGGACCAGGTGATCATCCCAGGTTGAGCTAAAGACAGCAAAATCATCTAGATATGCTGCACTAAAAGCTTCTAACCCTTGCAGGACTGTATTCACCAACCTTTGAAAAGTGGCAGGTGCATTTTTCAGACCAAAGGGCATTACTGTGAATTGGTAGTGCCCTCCAACGGTTGAAAAAGAAGTCTTGGGTTTAGCATCTTCTGGTAACCTAATCTGCCAATACACTGCAGTTCGATCAAAAGTGCTTAGATACTTGGCAGAAGCCAGTGTATCTATGAGCTCATCTGCCCTGGGTATAGGGTGAGCATCTGTCTCGGTTACTTGGTTGAGCCCTCTATAATCCACACAAAACCTCATCTCTCTTTTTCCATCTTTGGTGTGAGGTTTTGGGAGAAGCACAACTGGGCTAGCCCAGGGGCTTTCTGAAGGCTCAATCACCCCTAAGTCCAAAATGTTCTGTACCTCTTGTTTAATGGAGTCCTGACATGGTCAGGCTGCCTATACATTTGACTTTTGACAGGCAAGCTGTCTCCAGTATCAATTGTATGTTCACACCAAGTAGTAGTACCTGGTATAAGTGAAAAGATTTCAGAAAACTTACTTAAGAGATTGACACCGTTGTCTTTCTGTTGAGCAGTAAGACAATCTGCTAAGACCACTCCCTCCACTAAGCCATCAGCTTCAGTGTTGGAGAAGAGATCAGGGAGAGGGTCACTCTCTTTTTCCTGTCCCTCATCTGTTGCCCTGAGCAGGGTGAGATCAGCCCTGTCATAGTGGTGTTTTAGGCGGTTGACATGGAGCACCCTAAGGGGACTCCTGGCAGTGCCCAGGTCTACCAAATAGGTAACCTCACCCTTCTTTTCAACAATTAGATGGGATCCTCTCCATTTGTCCTGGAGTGCTCTTGGGGCCACAGGCTCCAATACCCACACCTTCTGTCCTGGGTGGTACTGAGTCAGGACAGCCTTCTGGTCATGCCATTGTTTTTGCAGCTCCTGGCTGGCCTGAAGGTTTTTACTGGCCTTGTTCATATACTCGGCCATTCTGGATCTTAGGCCAAGTACATAGTCCACTATGTCCTGTTTAGAAGCTTTTAAAGGTTGTTCCCAACCCTCCTTAACAAGAGCAAGAGGACCTCTCACAGGGTGCCCAAAGAGGAGTTCAAAGGGGCTGAAGCCCACTCCTTTTTGGGGTACCTCCCTGTAAGCAAAAAGGAGGCAAGGTAACAGGACATCCCATCTCCTTCTGAGTTTTTCAGTGAGTCCCATTATCATACCTTTGAGAGTTTTATTAAACCTCTCAACCAGACCATTTGTTTGTGGATGGTAAGGAGTTGTGAACTTGTAAGTTACACCACACTCCTTCCACATTGCTTTGAGGTAGGCAGACATGAAGTAACTACCTCTGTCTGACACCACTTCCTTAGGGAAACCCACTCTGGAAAAGATTCCCAGGAGGGCCTTTGCCACTGCAGGAGCTGTAGTGGTCCTTAAGGGGATGGCTTCGGGATAGCTAGTGGCATGGTCCACTACCACAAGGATGAATCTATTGCCTGAAGCTGTTGGAGGGTCAAGGGGGGCAACTATGTCAACCTCTACCCTTTCAAAGGGCACCCCAACCACTGGAAGTGGAATTAAGGGGGCCTTTAGTGTGCCGCCAGTCTTGCCAATGGCTTGGCAGGTCACACAAGAGCGACAAAACTCTTTAGTGTCCTCTGACATATGAGGCCAGTGAAACAGGGGGACAAGTCTTTCCCAAGTTTTCGTCTGGCCCAAATGCCCAGCCAAAGCAATGACATGTGCCAAGGTAAGAAGAAACTCTCTGTATTGCAAGGGAATAGCCAATTTCCTGGCAGCTCCAGGTTTAGGGTCCCTTGACTCAGTGTATAAGAGGTTGTCTTCCCAATACACCTTATGGCTATGACTGACATCCCTATTCTGCTGTTTGACAGCTTGCTTTCTTAAAACCTCTAGTGTGGAACAGGTCTGCTGTGCCACACTCAGCTCTTCCCTAGCAGGGCCCCCTGCACCCAAAAGCTCACCAGTGTCTGCTGCCAGCTCCTCTGGTGTAGGTTCTGCACAGGGAGAGGATTCCTCTTCCTCAAAAGGGAAATTATCTGGAGAGGGAGGGATAGTGGGCAAGGATTTACCCTTTCTACCCCTAGGTTTTGGGAGCACTTGGTCCATTGTTCGAGGATCTAAGTTCCATTGTCCTTTTTGCTTTTTGGCCTGAGCCCTTGTCAAAGCAAAAATATGCCCAGGAATGCCCAGCATTGCTGCATGAGCCTCCAACTCCACTTCTGCCCAAGTTGATGTTTCCAAATCACTGCTTAGTAACCAATCTACAGGTAATTCAGTGGCTACCACAACTTTCTTTGGACCAGTAACCCCCCCCCCCCTGCCCAGTTGAGATTCACAACAACCATGGGGTGGCTAAGAGTGTTGTTATGAGCATCAGTAACTTGGCACTGCTGACCAAGTAGGTGTTGATCAGGGTGGACCAGTTTTTCTATCACCATAGTTAAACTGGCTCCTGTGTCTCTGTAGGCCTCAACCTCAACACCATTGATTAGGGGTAGTTGCTTGTACTTATCCATATTAAGGAGACAAGCAACCAAGGTGGCAAAGTCAATGCCACCATCAGAGACTAAAACAGCATCTGTGGTCTCCCTAACAAGACCAACCACAACTACATTACCAATAGTGAGCCCAGCTACACACTTTGATTGGCTATTTGTAGTAGATTTCCCACCACCACTGCTATTACTAGGGGCACTACAGGTTGCAGTTGGGTTTGTGGTGTTGGGAGGTGTGGTGTTTTTCTTTGGGCAAGTGGAATCACTTTACAATTTACTTTACATAAATAACACCAAGGCTTTTTCTGATTGTTTGAAGAGGATTTGGACCCACCACCCCCCAGAGGATTTTTGTCCTCACTCTTGTCAGAAGACTTACCATCCTTCTTCTTGCCATCCTTGCCACCCCCTGTATGAACTTTTCTGTTCACTCTTGTTCTGACCCATTTGTCTGCCTTCTTTCCCAATTCTTGGGGAGAGGTCAGATCTGAGTCTACCAAGTACTGGTGCAACAAATCAGACACACAATTGTTAAGAATATACTCTCTCATGATCAGATTATACAGGCTTTCATAGTCAGATTCTTTACTGCCATGTAACCAACCCTCCAAGGCCTTCACTGAACAGTCAACAAAATCTGTCCAGTCTTGAGAAGACTCTTTTGTGGTGTCCCTGAACTTAATCCTGTATTGTTCAGTGGTTCAGCCAAATCAATCCAAGAGTGTATCCTTCAAAACTTTGTAATTATTGGTATCACTTTCTCTGACAGTAAGGAGCCTATCCCTACCCTTTCCAGTGAAAGATAGCCACAAGATAGCAGCCCATTGCCTTTGAGGGGCCAACTGTACCATACAAGCCCACCAACCGTGTCTCATGGGCCACACTCGTCAGGATGAGAGGGGACCCAGAGTACCAGTGAAGCTGAAGTTTGGTGCCTGCTGGAACAGGGGGAAGATTCCTTCGACCCACAGGAGATTTCTTCGTGGCTTCCGGTGCAGGGTGAAGGCAGGCAGCCCCCAGAGCATGCACCACCAGGAAACAGTTGAGAAAGCCAGCAGGATGAGGCACTACAATGTTGCTGGTAGTCGTCTTGCTACTTTGTTGCGGTTTTGCAGGCATCCTGGAGCAGTCAGCGGTCGATCCTTGGCAGAAGTCGAAGAGAGAAGTGCAGAGGAGTCCTGCTGGATTCTTGAAGTCTGAGGAAAAGCCCACAGGAGAGACCCTAAGTAGCCCTCAGAGGAGGATTGGCTACCTAGTCAGGTATGCACCTATCAAGAGGGGTCTCTGATGTTACCTGCTGGCACTGGCCACTCAGAGGCCATCAGAGTGCCCCCACACCTCTGAAAACAAGATGGCAGAGGTCTGAGACACACTGAAGGAACTCTGCGCACCACCCCTGGGGTAGTGATGGACAGGGGAGTGGTCACTCCCCTTTCATTTGTCCAGTTTCACGTCAGAGCAGGGACTGGGGGTTCCCTTAACCGTTGTAGATTGGCTTATGCAAGGAGGGCACCATCTGTGCCCTTCAAAGCATTTCCAGAGGCTGGGAGAGGCTACCCGTCCCCAGCCTTTAACACCTATTTCCAAAGGGAGAGGGTGTAACACCCTGCTCTCAGAGGAAATGCTTTGTTATGCCTTCCTGGGACTGGGCTGCCCAGATCCCAGGAGGGCATAACCCTGTCTGTGGGTGGCAGCAACTGTAGCTGCAGAGAAAACCCCAGAGAGCTGGTTTGGTAGTACTGGGGCTCTATAGTGGAGCCCCCAGGATGCATGGAATTGACTCCCCACTACCAGATTTGGAATGTGGGGACAATTCCATGATCTTAGATATGTTACATGGCCATATACAGAGTCACCATTGTGAAGCTTCATATAGGTATTGACCTATATGTAGTGCACGCGTATAATGGTGTCCCCGCACTCACAAAGTCTGGGGAAATGGCCCTGAACTATGTGGGGGCACCTTTGTTAGTGCAAGAGTGCCCTCACACTTAGTAACTTTGCATCTAACCTTCAGCAAGTGAAGGTTAGACATATAGGTGACTTATAAGTTACTTAAGTGCAGTGAGAATGGCTGTGAAATAACATGTGCGTTATTTCACACAGGCTGCAATGGCAGTCCTGTGTGAGGGATTGTCTAAGCTCCCTATGGGTGGCAAAAGAAATGCTGCAGCCCATATGGATCTCCTGGAACCCCAGTGCCCTGGGTACCTAGGTACCATATACTAGGGACTTATGAGGGGGTCCAGTATGCCAATTGGAATTGGTAAATGTAGTCCCTAGCCTATAGTGACAAATTTAAAGGCAGATGGAGCATGAGCACTGAGGTTCTGATTAGCAGAGCCTCAGTGACCCAGTTAGGCACCACACAGGGAACACATTTAGGTTCACATACTGACATACATGTAAATTTGGGGGTAATATGCCAAGAAAGATGGTACTTTCCTACATGACACAGTACCAAAAAATATCTTAGAGATAATACTCTTTCTGGAGGTAAGTATTATACACAATATATATACTAGACACCAAAATTAGACAAGTAAGTAGTCATGGAACAGTGCATCTAATAGGAAACGCTATAGAATGTAAGGCGAGAAAATAGGTCTAGGAGCAACACAAATCATATACTAAGAAAGTGGAATGCAAACCACAAATCCCCCTGTAGACATGTATCGTGTGTGCAGAATCGCTGGGAGAGTAAGAATACAGTAAAGGTAAGTAAATTACCCCACCCCAGGGCTGAGAAAAGCAGGAGTAAATTACTGCAAGTTTCCTTAGGACACAATACACCTCGTGATTGGGATTTTGCAGCAACCAACCAAGTCTGCAAAGAACAACTGCTGGATTCCTGGAACTGAAGACCTGCAAAGGAAGGAGACCAAGTCCAGAGGTTGAAAGAAGTTCCAGGAAGGACAGGAGCCCTTGACAACCCAGAAGAGGGTGCAAAAGAAGAGTCCACTGTTAGTCCAAGACTGCAGAAATACAACCTAGGAAGATGCCAGCGGATTTCTGCATGATGCATAGGATGTCCCACGACATGAAGATCATTGCAGATGTGATTTCGTGTTGGAAGTCACCAACAAGCCTTGGTTACGACAAAAGTGCATTTTACATCAAAATGGCACTGTATGGACCCAGAAGGGACTTGGGGGCCTCAACTCTGTGTGAGGAGGAAGAGGGGGCTCTAAGCACATTAGAGAGCCCTCAGGATGCCAGCCAGAATCCCCGGGAGTCACAGGATCTGGAGACAAATGAGGTGCAAAACACAGTTGATGCAGCACAACAAAAGAAGGTTGCACACCTCCGGAGAACTCAGCGAGTTGAACATCACAGGATGGAGTGCTGGGGACATGGGCCAGGCTGTGCACGAAGGAAATTTGGAAATAGTGCACAGAGGCCTCAGGAGGTGAAGAAGACACAGTACACAGGGGTAGCATATACTAGGGACATATAAGGGGGGTCTAGTGTGTCAAATGAAATTGGTAAATGAAGTCACTAGCCTACAGTGACAAATTTAAAAGCAGAGAGAGCATAAGCACTGAGGTTCTGGTTAGCAGAGCCTCAGTGTCACAGTCAAGCACTACTGACAACACACACATTAGGCCACAAACTATGAGCACTGGGGACCTGGCTAGCATGATCCCAGTGAGACAGGCAAAACGTGCTGACATATAGGTTTTTATCTATGAGCACTAGGGTCCTGGCTAGCAGGATCCCAGTGACACAGTAAAAACACACTGACACACACTCACAAAAAGGCAAAAAGTGGGGGTAACCATGCTAGAAAGAGGCTACTTTCTCACAGTCATTCAGATAAGTTTTGGATTGTGTGCAATCCGTGGTTCGATACCTCTGGTGCCTTTTCAAATGTGCACTGAAAGTTTGTCTTTCTAAGCGTTGCTTACTTTCATTTGGACGCTGATCTGTTGATGTTTTTGGTGAGGGCTCATTACCAGACATGCACGTTGAAAGTGCATTTGCTACAAGAAACTGTTTATGAGTTGCCCTCCGCGGATCATGCAGCTCTTGACTTAACATTGGGCACAACACAGAATGCTGCTGCCTCAGCTAGAACAGTAATGCTCTTTGTTTTTCCTTGGCAATGATGTGGTTACCTTACCACCTGCCAAAGTGGAATATTTCTCGGCTTCAATTATCCTGGATGTAATTTGCAATTTTAAAATTGACATTGACTTTTAATTTGGTTCTATTGACTACAATGCTGACATTTTACATTGACCCCATTTTTTAATTTACATGCTGAAGCGTCCTTTAACTCGTCATTATTGACATTCATGTACATACATTTTAAAGAATAGCATTTTAGTTGCTTTTATATTTTTAATATTAGGCTTTTTTACCACCTTTGAACCAGCAAAGGTAGGGTGTAGTATAGCCATTTTAGTAAAGCTTCTAGGCCTGCTGCTTGTGCCCTTTGGTTTAGTTGTAGGAATGTACCTTCTTTTTGGCATGGTTACCCCACCTTTTGCCTGCTGTCAGTATGCTTTGACTGTTTTCACTGGGATCTTGCTGACAGGACCCAAGTGATTTCGCTCTCTCCCTCTAAATTTGGTTGCCTAGGACTTTGCACACCCCACAAATGGCATACTGGTGCCCCCATATAAGTACCTAGTATATAGTACTCAGGTACCCAGGGCAGTGGGGCACCAGGGGTTCTCCATGGGCTGCAGCATGTATTATGCCACCCATAGAAGCCATGCAAAATGTGCCTGCAAGCCTGCCATTGCAGCCTGCGTGAAAAGGTACATGCACTACAGGTCACTGCACCAGGACACTGTAAGTCAACCCTACGGTAGGCCTTCCTAGCCTAGAGGGCAGGAGGCAGGTACCTGTGTGTGAGGGCACCTCTGCATGAGCAGAGGTGCTGCTATGAACTCAAGCTCCATTACACTGGACTTCGTATGTGCGGGGAAGCCATTTTTCCCGTGTACGGGACACAGGTCAATCAATACCTGTGGTCCAGCTAGACAATGGTAACTCCAAACCTAAGCAGGTTTGGTCTCCAACATTTTGAAATCATACCCCAATACTAATGCCAGTGATTTCATGCACTCTGGGGGCTCCTTGAAGGACCCCCCCAGTATTGCTCCTGACAGTCTCCCAGAGTTTGTGGACAGCTCACACTGCTGCAGCCCCTCAGACAAACTGACTTTTGACCTCTGTCTCTGAACACAGAGCAAATGTTACTAGAATAAGATTTAAAGGCATCTTAATTGTTATTCAGTTTCTGACTGAACAGAAAACCTGTTCTTTGTCCACTCGCCAGAAGGGTCAACTGGAATCGAAAAATAGCTCGTCCTCATAAAATAAAGCTTGCCATAGTGAGTGGTCAAGTAGGTTTTTCGAGCCCTGACCAGGTCACTGTAAGTTATCATCCCTATGGCAGGCCTTCCTGGCCCAGGAGGCAGGGTGCAAGTACTTGTGTGGTAGTGGACCCCTGCACTAGCAGAGGTACCCCCATGAACTCAAGTGCCATTTTCATGGACTTTGTGAGTGCGGGGATGCCATGTTATGCGTGTACAGGACATAGGTCACTACCTATGTCCTGCTTCATAATGGTAACTCCGAACCTGGGCATGTTTGGTATCAAACATATCAGAGCCATACCCCAATACTGTTGCCAGTATTGGTAATATGATTCCATTTACTCTGGGGGTTTCTTAGAGGAACCCCAGCATTGCTCCTACCAGTCTTTTGGGGTCCTCCGGGCAGCTGGCACTGCTGTCACCCCTCAGACAGGTTTCTGCCCTCCCGCTGCTTGACCAGCTCAAGCAGAGGAAGGCAGAATAATGGATTTCCTGTGGGAGAGAGAGGTAACACATTCTCCCTTGGAAAAAGGTGTTACATGGCTTGGGATGGGTAGCCTCCCCATGCACCAGTATGCTTTGAATGCCACATTTGGTGCCCTTCTTGCATAAACCAGTTTGCACCAGTCCAGGGACCCCCTGTTCCTCCTCTGGTGTGAAACTGGACACAAAAGGGGTGTGACCACTTCCCAGTCCATCACCATCCCAGGGGTGGTGCCCAGAGCTCCTCCAGGTGGCCACTTGATTTTGCCATCTTGAATCCATGGCCCCTAGGAGCATCTGAGTGGCCAGGTTAGGTAGGTGACATCACAGCCCCCTCCTGATAGGTGGTCATCCTGCTAGGTGACCAATCCCCCTTCCTGGGCTAGTTAGGGTCTCCCTCTTGGGTGGATCCTCAGATTCTATGTGCAAAATTCCAGCAGGACTCCTCTGCGTTTACTTCATCTTCTGGCTACTGGGCTGGAACTGGACCCTCCAGGAACTGACAGTCTGAAAGTACAGTGACAAATACGCTCTGCAACATTCTTTCTCCAGCTCCTTCCAGCAACTGCAACATTCCCCTGGCTGTGCATCCTCTGAGGGCGGCAAGTCTTCAGCCTGCACAAGAAGTAAGAAGGGATCTGCAGGCACCAACTGCAATGACGACCAGCTGCGTGGATCTGCTCTCCTCCAGAACTGCATGAATCCTGCATCACAGGTCGTGGTCTGGAGTGGTCCCCTTGGTCCTCTCTACCAGCTGTCCAACTTGGGAGACGGTAAGCCCTTGCCTCTCCTTGCAGGATAGTACCCCTGTGCACCACAACTTGTTTGCTCCTCCTCCAAGGGATCTTCAGGTTCCGTGTAGCCCCGGCCCCCAGCACTCCTTCTTGCAAAGCACATTCTCCTGCCTACTGCTCCAGCGACGTGGGACTCCTCTTCAGGTGTGCTGAGTGGGCCTCACTGCGACTCCTGTGCCTGCTGCCAGTGGGTTGCCTGTGGGGGATGCATCCTCTTCTTGTGACTCTCCCAGTGGCTGAGGGTCCCTCCTGGCTCCCCTCTTTGAGTCAAGTCCCCTGGACCTTGCTGGTCCTCTTTAGCCTTGCAAACCTTCTTCCCTGTCTCTTGCAATTGCCAAGGCCTGTTGTGATTTTCCAGCACTACTAACCAACTGCATCTCCACCTCTGACGTGGGACATCACTTTGCTTCACTTCTGAGAGTTCTCTCCATCTCCTGTGCTGCACTGCTGACCTTCTTCGTCCACCATCAACCTGGTCCTGCATCAACAGAAGGGTGGGTAGTAGCCCATACCACAACCGGACACTCTAACATGACCTGGACTTGGTCCCCTTCCTTTGCAGGTCAACTTCTGTCAGGATCTACCATTGAGTTCTTCCAGTCTTGGTTGGGTCTTGCATAATCCTTTTCCAAAGTCCTCCTGTTAGTTTTGGGGGAAACCAGGTACTTACCTCTGCTTTCCTGGTTGCTGGGGGTTACTGGTACTTACCTCTTAGGGTTACTAGCTCCTCTAGCTCCCCTCTACTGATTCCCCTTTCACATTCTACTTTTTTACTATATGGGTTGACCATTTACCTATACTTATACCAATACTCATTGTTCTTTACTGATTACTAATGTGTATATAATAGTGTTTTTACTTACCTCCAGTTGTCTGATTGCCTATCCAGTATTCTGGTATTTGTGTTACTATAATAAAGTATCTTTATTTTTGTAACACTGTGGTTCTTTCATGTGTGATCGTGCTGTGTGACTATAGTGGTATTGCATAAGCTGTGCATGTCTTCTAGATATGTCTTGGCTGCTCATCCATAGCTACCTCTAGATAGCCCTGGCTTCCTTGACACTGCCTACACTTCACTAATAAGTGATACCTGGACCTGGTATAAGATGATAACACCATAGGTGCTAACCACACACCAGGCCAGCTTCCTACACCAGTTACATTTTATTCTGCTTCATTTTTATTATTTCAGGATAGGCCACATTTGTGGTGCTGTTTTATTTTCCTTATCTAGTTATTCTTTCGCCTAAGAAAGCATTGCATTTCTAGAAAGACATTCTTTTCACTTGGTGCTTTCCTCAAGGCTGCAGCGAGCAAGGGTTGCCGTCAAAGTGGTACATTGCGTCTCCAACATTCCAAGAAACATACACATCCTTACTTGGGGACATATTCTCAGAACATCAGCTGTTTTATTATAAAAACACTTCTCTATCCCATGCATGTTAGAGGGAAACTTGATCCAGATGGGCATGACTGAATGCTGATTGACATTGCAACAGCTACTTGCAGAGACTACCGGTTCCCTGGCATATATGAAAGTGGTGTCTATTTAGACAACAGGCTTCCTTGCTCAGGAATGGGGATGATGTCTTCCCAGGGTGGAAACCTGTACGGCACATTAGGGCTTATCACACTGTGCTCTAACATATCTTAGGTAGGAACCACATTTATTACATATAGTGACAGTATGGTGGAACTTTTCCTGTGCTTCACTTTTTTTGTCACAATTTTGCTTCTAGCGTGTTTTTTCATTCCAGTTATTACAATTCATGCCATTTTACCTAAGATGCAGTTGCTTCACTACATCTTATTGAACCATCTTCTGCCTCTGTTTGTCTTTGCATGTGTGAGACTAATATAACTGAGAGAAAAGGATGTAATCTGATTCACTACAATTTCCCTTAGAAGTCATTCTTGTCATGCACTAAGCTGCCACAAATCATCCCTGCTCCTGGACGAAGGTGAAGCGCTGCTGGTTGGCTGTAAACAGATTAGGCTGACAGTTGTCACATGGTATGGGATTGGACTCAGTTCCCCACAATTCAGGGGATACTGCCCCCCGAATCTAGCAGCTTCATCAGGATAATGAGAGCCCACACGTCTAGCTGATGTTACTATGTTTTAGAGAGAGAGAGCACATGCACTTCAGCACTGGTTAGCAGTGGTAAAGTGCCCAGAGTCCTAAAGCCAGAAAAAATGAAGTCAGAAAAAGAGGAGGATGAAGACAAAAAGTTTGGGGTGACCCTTTAGAGAGAGCCATTTTCCAACAACAACCCTCCCTCACAAGGGCAAATGGACCCCTAACAGAATGTCCAAACAAAAGGTCATAGGGACTATAGCCCATTCCCTTTTGTGGAACTTCCCTATAGGTGAAGAGCAAGGCAATAGGACATCCCACCTCCTTCTGTGTTTTCTGAGAGTCCCATGATCATGTCTTTGAGGGTTTTTTGAATCTCTCAACTAGCCCATTTGTTTGGGGATTATAAGGGGTGGTGAACTTGTATTTTACACCACACTCCTTCCACATGATTTTAAGGTATGAAGACAAAGTTGACACCTCTGTTTGTTACCACCGCCCTAGGAAATCCCACCATAGAAATGATTCCTAGGAGGGCCTTGGCCACTTCAAGAGCTTTAGTGGTCCTAAGGGTGATTGCTTCTGGGTACCTGGTAGCATGGTCCACCACCAGTACAAACCTGTTTCCAAAGGCTGTTAGAGGGTTCAGGGGGCCAACAATATCCACCCCTACCCTCATGAAGTGTATCCCAACCACTGGTAGTGGAATTACGGGGGTCTTTGGGGTGCCACCTGTCCTGCCACTGGCTTGACAGGTGACACAGGAGAGACAAAATGCCTTGGTGTCTTCAGACATGTGGGGCCAGAGAAAGTGAGGGACAAGTCTGTCCCAAGTCTTCCTTTGCCCCAGGTGTCCTACAAGGGGAATGTCATGTGCCAAGGTCAACAGAAATTCCCTAAACTTTTGAGGAATCACCAACCTCCTGGCTGCACCAGGGTTGGGGTCCCTTGCCTCAAACTAAGGGACGTCACTGTTCCAAAAGACCCTACGGGTCCTACTTACATCCCCTGCTTCCTGAGCTGCAGCTTGCTGCCTTAGAGTTTCCAGAGTACGACAGGACTTCTGTTCTTGGCTAAGTTCTTCCCTGGAGGGTCCTCCTGCACCAAGGAGCTCAGCTGTATCTGCTTTGAGTTCCTCTGGTGTAGGTTCCACCCAAGGAGCAGGTTCCTCTCCCTCTGGAGTGGGATCCTCATCATATGCCTGAGCAAGGAGTCACTTTTTAACTGGCCTGTCTCTCTTTTTAGGAGCCTCCTTCGCCATTTTTCCAGTCTCCAGTGCTACTTGCTCTCACCTCTCTTGGCCTGTGCTCTAATTAAGACAAATATGTGCCCAGGGATGCCCGGCATTGCTGCATGGGCCTCCAACTCCACTTCAGCCCAAGCTGAAGTCTCCAAATCATTACCTAACAGGCACTCTACAGGCAGGCTGAGTGTTGATTGGAGTGTCAGTAACCTGGTAAGTGTGACCTAGTATGTGTTGCTCAGGTGACACCAGTTCTTCAGTCACCATTGTGACACTGGCAGGACTCAGCCTCAACCAACACCATTTATAAGGGGATGCTGCCTGTACTTACCCATGTTAAGGAGACAAGCAGCTAGGATGGCAAGGTCAATGCCACTCTCACAGACCAGAACTGCGTCCGTGGTCTCTGACTAACCCAGAACCCACTGCAGATCCCAGGATGAGCCCAGCTACACTCTTGGTCTGAGTACTACTGCCACTGCTATTACTTCTAGGGGTAGAAGTGGTAGTAGCAGGTTTGGTGCTCTTCTTAGGACAGGTGCTGTCTACAGATGTAGCACCAAGGTTTCTTGTGGGAAGAGAAAGAGGACTAAGACCCACCCACAGAGAAGTTTTGTGGGCCTGATGAAGACTCTTTTTCTTGAGGTTTGTCCCCACCATTGTCCTGATTCTTGGTAGAATCCTCCTTCTTGTGGTCACCCCCTAGGGGAGCTTTCCTACCCACGCTGGTGCAAACCTATTTGTCTGCCTTCTTTCCCAATTCTTGGGGAGATGCCAGATCTAAGTCCACCAAGTACTGATGAAGCAGATCAGATCAGTTTCGGCTGGACTGTTCCCATGGGGAACAGGGTCAAGACTGATTTGCATATGGCATATGGCTGGGTCCAAACTGGGGTGGCATAGTGAGCAAAGAACAATTGATAAAACACAGATCTGTGACTGGGGGTGAGTGTTTGAAAAGTTTCAGCACTCCGTCCTTTTGTGTTGCTAGAGTGGTTAGAAGAGAGCTTGGAGAACTCAGGACCCCCAAAGGTAAGTAAATAGATGATCCCCAGCAACCAGGGGAGGAGAGGTAAGTATCTGGGCTTCTCTAAGACTAACAAGGGGACTTGGAAAGTGGAAGATTACAAGACCAGGACTAGTCTGGTGGAAGCCAACAGTGGATTCTGGAGGAAGAGGATCTCAAAAAGAAGTGGATAGAGTCCAGTCCACACAGGAGTGTCCAGGGGGGCAGAAGCCACTTCCCACCCTTCTGTGGATGAAGATCTGTGTCAACGAGGGAAGGTGAAGATCAGATGTGGAGCCCAGGAGCTGCAAAGAAGTCCTTGGAGCCATGCAGGTGATTTCCCACAGCTGTCACCAGATTGCAGATGGTCAGCGGTCAGGAGGACCACCAACAAGTCTTGGCACATGCAAGTTGGAACAAAATAGGATTTGCAGGGAAGAGGACCAGCAAGGTCCAGGGGACTCGTTCCTTGGAGTCCTGGCTGACCCTCAGCAGTCAGGAGAGCCAGCAGAAGCAGTCACAGCCCCTACAGGCAACCAACTGGCAGCAGGCACAATAAGCTGCATTGAGGCCCAGTCACTATACCTGGAGAGGAGTCCCACATCGCTGGAGCAGCAGAAGAGAGACAGTCCTTGCAAGGATATAGTGCTTGAGGCCTGAAGCCTTGGAGCCTGAAGATCCCTTGGAGCAGGAGTCAAAAAGCCTTGGTTGCTGCAAGAGTTGTGGTGCACAAGAGAGGCAAGGGCTCACAATCTCCCAAGTTGAACAGCAGGTAGAGAGGACCAAGGGGACCACTCAGACCCACCACCTGAGCTGGAGATTCTTCCTGGAGCCAGATGGCAAAAATACCAGCAGCCGGTTGTCGCTGTCTTAGGTGCCTGTGGATGCAGGGGAGTGACTCCTTCACTCCAAGGAAAATCCCTTTTTGTTTCTTGGTGCATCTGTAGTCTTGCCAACCCCAGAGGATGCACAGCCATGGAAATGTTGCAAATGTTGGATGGAGCTGGTGAAACAATGTTGCAAGGCTTGGGCGACTAAGGAGTTGCAGACTTGTTTGGTTCCTGGAGAGTGCAGCAGCGGTTCCTGTGGCCAGGAGCATAAGAGGTCAATGCAGAGGGGTCCTGGTGGAGTCTTCCATGCCAAATGTTGAGACCCACCTGCAAGGGAGTCACTAAATAGCCCTAACAAGGGGCTTGCCTATCAGAGGGGGTCACTGACGTCAGTTACCTGACCAACCAGATCCTCCCAGGGATCTCTGCATACCTTGTTTCCAAGATGGCAGAATCAAGTGGCCACCTGGAGGCGCTCTGGGCACCAGCCCTGGGGTGGCGATTGAGGGGGGAGTAGTCACTCCCCTTTCTTTTGTGTGGTTTTGCACAAGAGCAGGGACCAGGGGTCTCTGGACTGGTGCAAACCAGATTATGCAAGAAGGTCACCAAATGTGCTCTTCAAAGCAAGCCAGTGACGAGGGGAGGCTTCCCCTCCCCAGCCTTGTAATACCTATTTCCAAGGAAAAAGTTTTTTCATCCCTCTCCCACAGGAAATCCTTTGTTATGCATTCCCCTGCTTGAGCTGGTCAAGCAGCAGGAGGGCAGAAAACAGCCTGAGAGGCTGCAGCAGTGCGGGCTGCTGCAAACCCTGAGAGACTGGTAGGAGCAATACGGGGGGTCCTCTAAGGAGCTGGCGTTGGCATCCTCTTTCAGTGCCGAACTAATCCCAGCACAGTAGTTCTTGTCGACACCACAATGAGTGGTGCGGTGGGCTCGGTGGCATTAGGCTCAGACTCTACTGTGGCACAGGAGTCACAGAATGCTTGTCACGTCACCCACAGGACAGGGTGCAGCACTCTTCACAGGCTGGGAAAGAGGGAAGTTGATAAAGCTCTCCCCATACACTGAGAATCACTAAAGCACTCACCATGCGCTTGAGTCAAAAGGCCAGAAGTTATGCACAGCATGCCCACATGCGCTGACTAGGTGCTCAACCCACACAAACACAATTCTGAAAGAACATAGTTCTGGTTTGGCTGGTCTCAGAGTCCCACAGCCTTTTTCTGGGCAGTCCAGTGCCAGGAGAGCACTAGGGGGCACCCAGGGGCAGACAGGCCAGCACGTCAGGGCAAACAAGGGCTGTTCTTCCTGGCAGTTCAATAGTGTCTTGTGACCTTACAGTCAAGGAGCAGCTGGCAGCAGGGCAACAAGCAGAAAAAATATCCAGTGAGTCCTTTATGCCATCCAGCAGGCAGCAGGGCAACAAGAGAAGGGCAGTCCAAATGACTCCTTTGTGCAGCTCAGCAGTCAATCTGACAGAGGTTGAGTCCCTGTTCCATAAGTGCTCTAAACATCATAGAGTCAGAGCTCCTGTACTTATACTCCAAAAATGTCTTTGTTCAGGGGTTACTTCAAATGAGTGCTTTCAAGGGAAACACAACACCCTTTCACCCAGCCCTGTCTCCAGACATCAGTAGGGGATAATCAGACCATTGTGTGAGGGCAAGAACCAGCCTATTCTCAAGTATGTTGCGAACGACCCTCCCTCTTCCCAGTCCAGGATGACTATCAGTATGCACGTGCCTCTTCTGTCACACCCAGCTCTTCCTGTGTTATGGCTGTCTGGAAAGTATGCACCAAGAGGAGCTGTCACTCTGCCCGAGACATGGATTGGGATCAGGCTGCAAAGCACTAGTTATAAGAACAGAGAAATGCACACTTTCTAACAGTGGCATTTCTAAAATAGTAATGTAAAATCCAACTACACAGTAAGCAGTTCTCACTACCTTTCCAAACATACCAAACATGCCCACGCTACTCCTCACAAATCAGAATTTGGCACTTAGACATATGTACGGGAATTCCCAATGTAAACCTATGAGAGGAGCAGCACTCACAGTAGTTTAAAAAAAATAGGCGTTTGTCACTACTAGGACATGCAAAACATAAAAATATATGTCCTAACTTTTCCATATACAGCAACCTGCTCATAGGGCTATCTATGGTCTACCTTAGGGGTGACGTAGGTGTAGTAAAAAGGGAGTTTAGGCCTTGGCAAGTAGTTTGATTTGCCAAATCAATGTGGTAGTAAAATGCACATGCATACACTGCAATGGAAGGCCTCAGACAAGTTTGAAAGGATACTTCTGTGGGTGGCCCAATCAGTACTGCAGGCCGACAAGCAGCATGTAATTGACCGGCCCTGGGTTTATGGTATACCACTTTGCAAGGGACTTACAGGTAAATTAAGTAAGCCAAAATGCATTAAGCCAATTATACCAAGTTTTAGGGAAGAAAACATATACACTTTAACACCGATTAGCAGTGGAGAAGTGCCCAGAGTCCTAAAGCAAACAAAAATTTGTGCTATACCATCAAAATCTCCCTAAACGTAGCAAGACTCACCAACTTCTCTTAAAGCAGCAGCAGAAATAATTTCAAAAGAGCTCACATTCTCAGTGAAATAATAAAAACACTCTGGCCTATTCTCTAGCTAATCAAGAGCAAACAACACCCACCCTTTGGAAGGTTTCAGATGCTCAGTCTTGCCCAAATTCAGAAGACTTTGCGCTATGAGATCTGCTCTGATGTGTGTTTCCCCAGGACACATTTTTACATGGGCCTCTGGGTCCCATTAGCAAGTTCCCCAAAACCCACTATTGCCAGATGTCCGCTCATGCATATTTTACCTACTATGTGGCAAGTGCCTTTTCTGTTACCTGCCTTCATCTCTTTTTTCCACAGCAGCGCAGTGCATCAGAGACTTTGTACTCTGCACTTATCATTCGAAGTACAT
Organism: Pleurodeles waltl; assembly: GCF_031143425.1. Taxonomy (NCBI): domain Eukaryota; kingdom Metazoa; phylum Chordata; class Amphibia; order Caudata; family Salamandridae; genus Pleurodeles; species Pleurodeles waltl. Next base: position 1,537,311,307 of record NC_090446.1, read on the forward strand.
GGTTGTCAACCTTAGCAAGGAAGCTGTTGTTAGCTAAACAGCTAGGAATGGCTGAATGTGACAGGCATGACACCACTGTCAGGTACGCCAGAGGGACAGGTATGTAGTACACACCTGTCCCCAGTGCGGTTATTTGCACAGTAATACTCACTTTAACAAACTACAAAGAAAAACTGCATTATGCATGTTTCAGGCAGATAATTCTAACACAGACCTACAAAAGTGCAGAAAAAATAATTGTCCATTATATTTGTAGTTTTTCCAGCAACTTCAAATGGAATGTTGTCATATTTAATTTACTTATAAAAGGTTCTTCATGTGCCCAGGGACGGTACATTAAATGCTACTAGTGGGCCTGCAGCACTGATTGTGCCACCCACCTAAGTAGCCCCTTACCCATGTCTCAGGCCTGCCATTGACGAGTCTGTGTGTGCAGTCTTAAACTGCAGTGTCAACAAGTTGAACCTCTTGCCAGGACTAAACCTTCACTTTTCATACATACAAGTCACCCCTAAGATAGGTTCTACATGACCTACAGGACTGGGTGCATTGCATTTAAAAGGCAGGACATGTACTATTGAGTATTATATGCCCTGGTAGTAAAAACCTCCCAAATTAGTTTTTCACTACTGCACGGCCTATTTCTCCCATACAATAACATTGGGATTACCTTTTATTACAACTTTTAAGTACAATTCCCAATCTGGAAGAGATAAGTGTTAGCCCTAACAGCTTGGGGTGGTCATCCCCCAACTTTTTGCCTGTCTCCCTCCATTTTTCTAACCCCGTTTTTGATGGTTTTAGGACTCTGTGCACTTAACCACTGCTGAGTAGTGATAAAATGCATGTGTTCTCTTCGCCTAAACATGGTAACCTTGACTCCTACCCAACTTGCATATTTAATTTATAATAAGTCCCTAGTAAAGAGCACTAGAGGTGCCCAAGGCTCATAAATTGAATGCTATTAGTAGGCCTGAAGCACTAATTGTGCCACCCACATAGGTGGCCTCTTATCCATGTCTCAGGCCTGCCATTGCAAGGATTATGGGAGCAGTTTCACTGCCACTTCGATGTGACATTTGAAACTACTTGTCAAGCCTTAAACTCCCCTTTTTCTACACATAAATCACCCCTCAGGTATGCCCCAGGTAACCCATAGGGTAGGGTGCTATGTAAGTTAAAGGCAGAACATTATATTAAGTATGTGTTTTACATGTTTTGGTAGTGAAAAACTCACAGTCGTTTTTCAATACTGTGAAGCCTGCTCCTCTCATAGGCCAGCATTAGAAATGCCCTAATATACGTTTAAGTGGTAGATTCTGCCCTGTCATGTTTAGTATGGCCAGAAAGGTAATAGAACGTCCTGCTTACTGGTGACGCTGAATTTAATATTACTATTTTAAAAGTGCCACATTTAGAAAGTGGGCATTTCTCTGCACTTACCGCCTTCTGTGACGTACAGCCTGTCTCCAATCCACATTTGGGCTGAGCTGGTTGACAGCTCCCCTTGTACATTCCACCCAGACAACCACAAACACAGGACACTCAGTCACCTCTGCATTCATCTGCATACTGAATTGGTCTCCCTGGACAGGAAGGGTGGAGGGGATTTCATTTACATTTCAAACACCGGTGGCCTGACCTCACACAAAGGACTGATAACCCCCCACAGGGATCCTGGCAGACAGGGCTGGGTTGAAAGGGGACCTTGTGCACTTCAAGACCACTCTGAGTTTTCACCCACTTCAAAGGCATTTTTAGGTATATACAATGGGGCTCTGACCCCAACAAATCAGAAACTTCTGGACCTGAAACTGGACTCTGTAAGAAGGACTACATGAGGTCTGATGCTCTGCTTGTTGCCCTGCTGCCTGTTGACCCCTGACTCTGCTGGAAGGACTCTACCTTCCCCACAAGGGCTCTCCAAGGGCTTGGGTTGATCTTGCCTCCTCTTCTGAAGTCTCAGTGACACAAAGACTTCACCAAAGAAAAGAAAATCCCTGTGAGTTGGAACAAAGACGCAACGCCTGTCTAAAGCGACACAGCGCCTGCCTCGCAGCTAAAAAAAGAAAATGCTGCATTGCCTACCGGATTGATGCAGTGCCTGTTTCTTCATACTAGCACATCAAGAATTTTCAACTTATCCTCCCTGGGTGTTAAAATATCCCTGCATCCAAGTGAGGAACCAAGGCTGCACTCCTGGAAATCGACGCATCACCTTGCAGTGTGGAAAGAAACGAGGGATCATCTGTGCCGCGTTAGAAAATTTGACACAGAACCTTATTTTCTGTTAACGCATCTCCTCCTCTGCGTCCACTGTGTGTTTTTTTTACATGTCCCAGATACTGTGTTATAAGGATAAAACCACTGATTCTTAATGATTGAGACTCATTTAAACTTTTAGAAAATGATATCTTGAACTGTGCATATTGGATTTCTGTCATTTAGGTCTTATTTTATTCAGAAACATATTATCTGTTTTCCTAAACCCATGTGGAGTACTTTTTATGGTGTTTTCACTGTGTTACTGCATGAGTAATTTCACAAATACTTTACACATTGCCTTCTAAGAAAAGCCTGCCTGCTCTGTGCCAAGCTACCAGAGGGTGAGCACAGGACAATTTGGATTGTGTTGCGATTTACCCTGGCTAGGATTTTGGTCCCTACTTAGACAAGGGTGTATACCTCTGCCAACTAGAGACCCAATTTCTAACAATAAGGTTATTGTCAGAGTCACCAGATCCTCTGGGCCTGCACACGTTCCCAACACGTCCACCACTGAACAGCTCCAAGACTCTGATAGATGAATCACAGAGGCTGAGAGAGTTCAAGAGGGGAAAAGGGGATTAGGAAATGAACAGCTGGGAAGGAGACCTGTAGGAAACAAAAAGGTTAAACAACACAACATCGGAATAAAACCACAATTACATTCATAAAAACTCTCTGTTGAATCTAGGGTTCAATGATACTTGGAACATGAAATAACACTCTATTGAGTCTAGAGTTCTGTGATACTCGGAACATGTAATAACACTGTGTTGAGTCTAGAGTTCTGTGATACTCGGAACATGAAATAACACTCTGTTGAGTCTAGAGTTCTGTGATGCTCGGAACATGAAATAACACTCTGTTGAATATAGAGTTCTGTGATACTCGGAACATGAAATAACACTCTGTTGAGTCTAGAGTTCTGTGATACTCGGAACATGAAATAACACTCTGTTGAGTTTAGATTTTGGTGATACTCGGAACATGAAATAACACTCTATTGAGTTTAGAGTTCTGTGATACTCGGAACATGAATTAACACTCTGTTGAATCTGGAGTTCTGTGATACTCGGAACATGAAATAACACTGTTGAGTCGAGAGTTCTGTGATACTCGGAACATGAAATAACACTCTGTTGAGTCTAGAGTTCTGTGATACTCGGAACATGAAATAACACTCTGTTGAGTCTAGAGTTCTGTGATACTCGGAACATGAAATAAAACTCTGTTGAGTTTAGATTTCGGTGATACTCGGAACATGAAATAACACTCTATTGAGTTTACAGTTCTGTGATACTCGGAACATGAATTAACACTCTGTTGAATTTAGAGTTCTGTGATACTCGGAACATGAAATAACACTCTGTTGAGTTTAGAGTTCTGTGATACTCTGAACATGAATTAACACTCTGTTGAATCTAGAGTTCTATGATACTCGGAACATGAAATAACACTCGGTTGTGTCTAGAGTTCAGGGATAGTCGGAACATGAAATAATACTTAGACTAAGGAAACATGAATGGCCTAGAACTAGACTCTAATTAGGCCTCAAGAAATCCAGGTACCTGGAAAAGAATCAAGAATGGTTAGTACAATGTTTCATATGGAATTTTCATGAATTGAAACATACTGTTCTAGGAATACAAGAACCTTCTAGAACAATGTCCCAGAACAAACACTGCCTCATTACATGAAGATGAAAAGTCCATCCAAACATTCTCTGGAAAACAATAGGAATAGTACTAAAGACTTAACATGCACATAGAATGGAACATCTAGAATTCTAGCACCTTAGTTTCTTAGAATGCAGGAACATGAATTGCGCACATTGCAGATTTCCACAAAAGGTTTACAAATGCCATGACATGATTATGCACAATGAATAACATGAGTTAAGCACAAGAAATGAATCACACGTCTTGCCGATTCGAATGTATCCACGTGAATGCCAGGAAATGGTAACACACAATGAATATCATGAATTAGACACAAGAAATGAATCGCGCTTCTTGCGGATTCGAAGGCCACCATGTGAATGCCAAGAAATGGTAGCACGCACTGAATATCATGAACTAAACACAAGAAATGAATCGCGTGTCTTGCCAATTGGAAGGCCACCATGTGATTGCCAAGAAATGGTAGCGTACAATGAGTAACATGAATTAAGCACAGGAAATGAATCGCACGTCTTGCCGATTCAAATGCAACCTTGTAGATGCCATAAAATGGTTGCACACAATGAATATCTAGATTTGTACTCAAGTAAAGATTTGCGCGTCTTGCCGATTCAAATGCAACCTTGTAAATGCCATAAAATGGTTGCGCACAATGAATATCAAGATTTATATACGAGAAAAGAATTGCGCGTCTGTCGGATTTGAATGCCAGCATGTAAATGCCATTAAACATCAAGCGCACATTCACACGCACAAGAGCAAAATAGTCTTATCATGCTAATTAGGCCCAAGAACTCGAAATCCTTCCAGAACCGGATCGGGGGCCCAGCTCGACCTCCGTCTTGCCGCCCTGATCAAGAATCACTGACAAAGTGAAAGGGCTAGGCCTGGAAGATCAAAGTAGGCCTCCAGAACAGGAGCTCAGGAAGTTGCTGCTGCTCTGCACCGGGACCTCTGAATAGTCAGCACGTGGAGCTGGGCTGGCTCCCTTATATAGAGTCTTGGTCCAGCCCACAAACCACACCCAGGCATGCTGCAGAGGAAGTTTCTAGAAGGCCCTGGAAAGGGACAACACCCTGACACACTCTGAAAGCCTGCAGCAATACATTGCAAATGAACTGTATTTACAAGCACCTTCAATATGTCCTCAGGATTAAACTCTGTAATGCAAAAGGTTAAACAACAGCATATCAACATAATGCATGAATTACGTCATCTCATGAGTGCTGGGTTTTTGCAATCCAGTCACCCGTAGAGCGCGCACTGCCCAGATGTTGACAGTTTTAAATTTTAGTGTATCTGAACTCACAATTTAAAATCACATCTTATGATGAAGTTGGATTTTAAATTGCAGTTCTGAAAATGCCACTATTAGAAGGTTCATAAACAACAGCGATCACTTGGGGTTGCATCCCAGTCCATCATTTTTCTACCCACCACGCCATATGCAAATCAGTCTTGATCCTGCTCATCATGGGAACAGTGCAACCTGAATTGCCAGGCCCTCCCTGAACCAGACCACAAGCAACCTGGGACTGGTTTCTCCCCAATTAGGGTTCTTCAGTCAGGTATAGCTTGGTTCCAGTGGTACAGTGAGACTGGAACCCAAATCAGGGCATACTTGGCACACGTAGGGCAGCAAATGCAAAAACAAGTTGATGGATGGAATGCTTGAATGAATCTGAGTCACTTACGATCGCTCAGGCAGCATCCCAATCCATACTTTTTTTGCCCACTATGCCACCTCAGTTTGGACCCAGCTTTGCATTTTCTGACTTTTGCCATTTAGTGCATCCATCCTGTCTCCTATACATGGACAGGGTGGGGTGACAGCTGGACTTGTGTTCTCCCTCTAGATAGCCAGACACAAAGGAAGGGCAGGTGTAACTGAGTAGCCATCTGCATGGTGATGGGCCTTCCTGGGCAGGATGCGAGAAAGGAGCTTAGACACCTGAATAGGCATTGTTCTGCTTCAACACAAAGTGCTGCACACCCCCCCTGTCGTGAGTCTGGAGCCACAACAGGAAGAGAGGACCTCTGTGCACTTCAAAGACCTTTCATTGAAATCTCCCCCACTTTAAAGGCACAACTGAGTATAAGTTCTGGACATCTGATACCACCAACTCAGTACACTGCTGTACCTGTACATAACTCTGTCAGAAAGCAGGACTGCCACCCTGGACTGCTGATGTGGGAGAACTGCTTTTCTGCTGTGCCAGTATGAGGACGAAGGCAGATCTGCAACATTACATTGTTTTATTTATGAAGCCTTGTAGAAGTCCCAAGAGAGGGACAAAACATGTGTCTGCTGAATTCTTCATGTGATCAAGAACATCAACACATTTGCGTTACAATTTGTTAGTTTTAAATAATTGTATGGGCTTACATTTGGGGTGAGGGGCCACTCACAAAAGCTCTCACTAGATTCTCCTTAGGTCTTATTTCATTGTCACTGATCTCCTGCCCTAAGTATGTGACTTTCTTCTCAGCAACTTTACATTTTGAGAGTTCTGCAGATAACCCTTTCTTCTTCAGTACACTGAGAACTTCTCTTAAACTATCATCATGCTCTTTTTTACTATGATCTACAACCAACTTGTCATCTTCAAAGAACATGCCACCCGGCAAATCACAAAACAATTCTGTCATCAGTCTCTGAAACACTGCAGATGCTAAGCCAAAAGTCATATGACAAAATTGGAAACAACCAAACGGGGTACAAAATGATGTCAAATTTCTACTACCGGGATGTAAGGAAATTTGGTGATATACAGAAGAAATGTCTATTGTTGTGAACCATATGGCAGACCTGGATAATCTCATTGATTATGGGCAATGGAAAGTGGTCCAGAACAGTGCTGCCATTCAGGCACCTAAGGTTCACACATAGCCACATTTTACCATTGGCCTTTCTGGCAATGACCATTGGTGAAATCCATTCTGAGGTTTCAATGGGATCAATAATGCCAGCTACTTGCATTTTTCTGAGCTCCATCTTTACCTCATCTCCAACAACAATTGGCACAATATGAACTCTATGTATTTTAGGCACATCTGAAGCTTAAAGCTTGATTCTGTGAGTGAAACCTTTGAGTTTCTCATTTTTACCACAAAATACAATTTGGAACTCATTTAAGACCCATTTCTCTGAATCTACCCCATCACAAGCAACTAGAACTTGTTCAGGACTATTCTGATTGACGACAATTTGTAAAGCCCTTATGTCTTTTCACCCTAAAACTGAAGGACCATCAACCACTACATATACCTTACAAGTGGCGTGTCTGTTCTTAAACTCGAACACTAACCATCTAATTCCCAACATGTGTATTTTAACTCCATTGAAACATTCAGAGTTCACACAAATAGGTTATAAATGAGGACCAATAACATTCACAAAATTCTTCTCTCTTATGGAATGAGCTATAATAGTAAACCGTGACCCTGAGTCTGCTGCAACCTGTAAAGGAATTCCACCAAAGTTAACAATACATAATGGTGTACTGCAATCATTTCCATCAATATTCAACACAACACTTTTTTCCAGCAATCATTCAGTAAAAAGGTTCCTTCCAGGTTACCTTCAAAGTAATTTTCAGACTAATCAGAGCACCTACTGTTTTTTTTTTGCTTTTTTTCTGCAAACTCTTGCAAAATCTCCCCACACGCTACATTCCAAGCATTTAGCATAGGTCAGAGGGCACTTATCAAATCTGGGAAAGTGCAAATTGCTACCACAATGAAAGCATGTAAAACTTGTAATTCTGTTCTGATTGCTCAATGGATTCATTTTCTTCTTGTTTGCATTGGAAGAACGTATGCCTTGTGACAGTTACATATACTGTAGGGGAAAAATGCTCATTCAAATCTTATATAGCATTTTTGGACACATCATAATCTCCAGCTCTATTCAGTTTTTACATTTGGTTGAAAACTCTGTGCCCTTCTGGACCAAAACAGTGCATAACAGTTTTGTTTTGCTTTCTGGAGACAGAGCACAACCATAATCCTCTAAAGTAACAACTTAAGGAATATTCCTTTAACTCTGACATTGACTTTCTCTCTCTTTCTGCCTCTCTAAGTCTTTTTCTTTGCCAGTCCATCTGTCTCTCTCTCTCACTTTTTCTCTCATTCTGTTTAGCTCACTCTGTGTCTCCCCCTCATGTGTAGGAAACAAGATCCCTAAATTCACATCTGAAACTTCAGTCCAGAGAGTGAGAGAGACAGAGCGAGAGAGAAAGATAGAGATATATCTGCATGGATGATAAACTTACCCTCAGTAGAACATCAAACTCTCTTTCACAGCTGAAGAACAATCTTCAGCAGAGCAGCAGAACAGCAGACCATGAAGTTTGCCTCTCACTGCGCAGGCAACACCCTTAAAAGGCCACAAAGTATGTGTCTCACCTCTCAGAAGACCATGACGTTTGCCTTGCATTGCACTGGGCTTTCTCTCCACAGACCATGAAGTATGCTCTTGGCGCCCAGAGCAATCTCTAAGCAGACCATGAAGTATGTCATCCACAGCATACAGTGAAGTATGCCTCTCACTGCCAAAAGCGCTCTCCCAGCGGACCATGAAGTATTTCCCAGTGTTGTCTTGGCAGGCCATCAATTATGCCTCTAACTACATAGGACATTCTTTCAGCAAATGTGTTTAATTTGACTCTAATGTTGTAGGATGTGAGTTTTAATTCTCTGTGTCATGAGGACAAAATAAGCAAAAGGACACCATATCACATAATTTGCATCTTTCGTATTACAATTAATGAAAGATTTTCAATGGTATTTTATATCATTGTGCTGGAAACCTTTGGTTTGAATACAATATTTACAGTCTGCTCCATTACACTGTAGGACACTACCTTTTCGTGTTCTGATGAAGGCCTTGCTCATAAATATTGTACATGGGGTCGGAACGTCTACTTGTTTTTGTATTGGCTGTGTAAACAAATGTACAAATCTGAAACCTGAACGGGAAGTAGAGTCTGGGTTTTGATAAATCATTTATATTGCAGTCAATCCTACATCTGTCTCACCATTGTTCACTTTGTTCACTTTTGTCACTAAGCAGTGAGCACTGTGTCATCTCATGGAGCACCTACTTGTCTATGTATTTCTATCATTGCTACAATAGAAATTAAAATACTGATTGACCAGTATGTCACTGTCTAATATCCATTTATCTGGAAATGAATATCACTGAGTTTATCCAAGGGAACCATTCTTTTTGTTTGTATTTACATACTCAGGTCGTCAGGAATATGGGATTACCCCTTATTCTCCACCAGTTCATATTCAAGCAAATCTTGATCCTGAAGTCAGAAAATGGTGAAAATAGTTGTTTGAAATGTAAAAATAACGGTAATCATGTTGGTTGCCTAATTTATCAATGCCCTAGCCTGAATACAAATCATGAACGTTTTGTCAAAGGTTGCAGCAGTAACAAATGAGACGACCTAAGTCCGATTTCTTTTACAGTGAAATGTTAATTTGACTCCTGGTGCACAAGAAATATTACATTTCCAGGATACTCCAAACCTCTATTATCATCTATTTGAATTCCTAAAATATTTTTTGCATACAACTTTTCAATGTTTATTTATATATGTTCAATATATGAAAAATTACTGTGGGAAGGTTTGAGAAAGTAACAGATGTAGGAAAGTACCATCTTGCCTGGCATGCTATCCCCATTTTTACTTGTGTGTCAGTTTGTTTTTGCCTGTGTCACTGGGATCCTGCTAGTCAGGACCCCAGTGCTCATAGTTTGTGGCCTATATGTGTTCCCTGTGTGGTGCCTAACTGTATCACTGAGGCTCTGCTAACCAGAACCTCAGTGTTTATGCTCTCTCTGCTTTTTAAATTGTCACTGCAGGCTAGTGACCATTTTCACCAATTCTGATTGGCACACTGGAACACCCTTGTAATTCCCTAGTATATGGTACCTAGGTACCCAGGGTATTGGGGTTCCAGGAGATCCCTATGGGCTGCAGCATCTCTTTGGCCACCCATAGGGAGGTGAGACAATTCTTACACAGGACTGCCACTGCAGCCTGAGTGAAATAATGTCCATGTTATTTCACAACCATTTTACACTGCACTTAAGTAACTTATAAGTCACCTATATGTCTAATCCTCACTTAGTGAAGGTTAGGTGCAAAGTTACTAAGAGTGAGGGCACCCTGGCACTAGCCAAGGTGCCCCCACATTGTTTAGGGCAATTTCCCTGGACTTTGTGAGTGCAGGAAAACCATTACAAGCGTGCACTACATATAGGTCAATACCTATATGTAGCTTCACAATGGTAACTCCGAATATGGTCATGTAACATGTCTAAAATCATGGAATTGTCCCCGATGCCAAATCTGGTATTGGGGTGCCAATCCCATGCATCCATGGGGCTCCAGCATGGACCCTGGGGCCAAACTAGCTCCCTGGGGCTTTCTCTGCAGCTACAGCTGCTGCCAACCCTCAGACAGGTTTCTGCCCTCCTGGGGTCAGGGCAGCCCAGTCCCAGGAAGGCAGAACAAAGTATTTCCTCTGAGAGAGGGTGTTACACCCTCTCCCTTTGGAAATAGGTGTTAAGGGCCTGAGAGGAGTAGCCTCTCCTGGCCTCTGGGAATGCTTTGAAGGGCACAGATGGTGCCCTCCTTGCATAAACCAGTCTACACCGGTTCAAGGATCCCCCAGCCTCTGCTCTGGTGCGAAACTGGACAAAGGAAAGGGGAGTGACCACTCCCCTGTCCATCACCACCCCAGGGGTGGTGCCCAGAGCTCCTCCAGTGTGTCCTAGACCTCTGTCATCTTGCATGCAGAGGTGTGAGGGCACAATGGAGGCCTCTGAGTGGCCAGGCTCAGCAGGTGACGTCAGAGACCCCTCCTGATAGGTTCTTACCTGGTTAGGTAGCCAATCCTCCTCTGAGGGCTATTTAGGGTCTCTGCTGTGGGTTTCTCTTCAGATAATTGTAGGAAAGTACCATCTTGCCTGGCATGTTACCCCCATTTTAACTGTATGTATGTTTGTTTTTGCCCTTGTGTCACTGGGATCCTGCTAGGCAGGGCCCCAGTGCTTGTAGCTGTATGTGTTCCATGTGTGGTGCCTAACTGTATCACTGAGGCTCTGCTAACCAGAACCTCAGTGTCTATGCTCTTCCTGCTTTCTAAAATTGTCACTGCAGGCTAGTGACTAACTTTACGAATTCTCATTGGCACACTGGTACACCCATATAATTCCCTTGTATATGGAACTTAGGTACCCAGGGTATTGGGGTTCCAGGAGATCCCTATGGGCTGCAGCATTTCTTTTGCCACCCATAGGGAGCTCAGACAATTCTTACACAGGACTGCCACTGCAGCCTGAGTGAAATAATGTCCACGTTATTTCACAGCCATTTTTCACTGCACATAAGTAACTTATAAGTCACCTTTATGTCTAACCCTCACTTAGTGAAGGTTAGGTGCCAAGTTACTTAGTGTGTGGGCATCCTGGCACTAGCCAAGGTGCCCCTACATCGTTTAGGGCAAATTCCCCGAACCTTGTGAGTGCGGGGACACCATTACATGTGTACACTGCACATAGGTCACTACCTATGTGTAGCGTCACAATAGTAACTCCGAATATGGCCATGTAACATGTCTAAGATCATGGTATTGTCCACCCAATACCATTCTGGTATTGGGGGGACAATTCCATGATCCCCCGGGTCTCTAGCACAGAACCCGGGTACTGCCAAACTGCCTTTCCGGGGTTTCCACTGCAGCTACTGCTGCTGCCAACCCCTCAGACAGGATTCTGCCCTCCTGGGGTATGGACAGCCCCAGCCCAGGAAGGCAGAACAAAGGATTTCCTCTGAGAGAGGGTGTTACATCCTCTCCCTTTGGAAATAGGTGTGAAGGGGGGGGAAGAGTAGCCTCCCCCAGCCTCTGGAAATGCTTTGATGGGCACAGATGGTGCCCATCTCTGCATAAGCCAGTCTACACCGGTTCAGGGATCCTCCAGCCCTGCTCTGGCATGAAACTGGACAAAGGAAAGGGGAGTGACAATTCCCCTGACCAGTACCTCCCAGGGGAGGTGCCCAGAGCTCCTCCAGCGTGTCCCAGACCTCTGCCATCTTGGATTCAAAAGTGTGGGGGCACACTGGACTGCTCTGAGTGGCCAGTGCCTGCTGGTGACGTCAGAGACCCCTCCTGATAGGTTCTTACCTCTCTTGGTAGCCAAACCTCAGTTCTTGGTAGCCAAACCTCCTTTTCTGGCTATTTAGGGTCTCTCCTCTGGGGTAAAGACTGGCCTGGCTTATAGTGGGTACCAAGGGCACTTACACTCTGTGCCAGGTCCAGTTATCCCTTATTAGTGTAGAAGAGGTGTTTCTAGCAGCTTAGGCTGATAGAAGGTAGCTATGGCAAAGCAGCTTGGGCTGAACTAGGAGACATGTAAAGCTCCTACTATACCACTGGTGTAATAAGCACAATATCATAAGAAAACACAATACACAGAAGTACTAAAAATAAAGGTACTTTATTTTTATGACAATATGCCAAAAGTATCTCAGTGAGTACCCTCAGTGTGAGGATAAGTTATATACACAAGATATATGTACACAAACCAAAACTACGCAGGTAATAGCAAGAAAAGTAATGCAGTGTAGAATTACAATAGGTTGCAATAGGAGAACATAGGGATAAGGGCAATACAAACCATATACTCCAAAAGTGGAATGCAAACCACGAATGGACCCCAGACCTATGTGAGCTTGTAGAGGGTCGCTGGGACTGTAAGAAAACAGTGAGGGTTAGAAAAATAGCCCACCCCAAAACCCTGAAAAGTAGGTGTAAAGTGCACCTACTACCCCCAGAGAGCACAGAAGTCGTCACAAGGGGTTTCTGCAGGAAGAACAAACATCAGCAATGCAACAACAGTGGATTTCCGGACCTGAGTATCTGGAAGACAAGGGGACCAAGTACAATAGTCGCAAAAGTGTCGAGAGTGGGCAGGAGCCCAGGAAATGCAGGCTGAGGGTGCAAGGAAGCTGCCACCGGATGGAAGAAGCTTTGTATTCTGCAAGAACGAAGAGGACTAGGAACTTCCCCTTTGGAGGATGGATGTCCCACGCCATGAAGAAGCTTGCAGATGTGCTCCCACACAGAAAGACCGCAAACAAGCCCTGCTAGCTGCAAGGGTTGCTGTAGAGGTTTTTGGGTGCTTCTGTAGCCCAGGAGGGACCAGGATGTCGCCACTTGGAGGAGGAGACAGAGGGGGTGCCCAGCAATGTTAGGAGCCCTCACAGAAGCAGGCAGCACCCGCAGAAGTACCTGAACAGGCACTTAGAAGAAACGTGAACTGGAGTTCACCTGAAGTCACAAAAGGGAGTCCCACGACGCCAGAGGACAACTCAGAAGGTCTTGTGCTGCAGGAAAGTGTGTCAGGGACCCAGGCTTGGTTGTGCATGAACAAAATCCTGGAAGAATGCACAGGAGCCGGAGCAGCTGCAAATCATGCGGTACCCAGCAATGCAGTCTAGCGTGGGGAGGCAAGGACTTACCTCCACCTAACTTGGACTGAAGAGTCACTGGATTGTAGGAGTCACTGCAACAGAGATGCTGAGTTCCAGGGACCACACTTGTCGTGCTGAGAGGGGACCCAGAGGACCAGTGATGCAGTCTTTTGGTGCCTGCGGTTTCAGGGGGAAGATTCCGTCGACCCACAGGAGATTTCTTCAGAGCTCCTGATGCAGGGAGGAGGCAGGCTACCCCCAGAGCATGCACCACCTGGAAACAGTCGAGAAAGCCGGCAGGATGAGGCGATGCAAGGTTGCTAGTAGTCGTCTTGCTACTTTGTTGCGGTTTTGCAGGCATCCTGAGCAGTCAGCGGTCGTTCCTCTGGCAGAAGGTGAAGAGGGAGATGCAGAGGAACTCTGATGAGCTCTTGCATTCTTTATCTGGTGAGACGCCCAAAGCAGAGGCCCTAAATAACCAGAAAAGTAGGTTTGGCTACCTAGGAAGGAGGATTGGCTACTAAGAGAGGTAAGAGCCTATCAGAAGGAGCCTCTGATGTCACCTGCTTGCACTGGCCACTCAGAGCAGACCAGTGTGCCAGCAACACCTCTGAATCCAAGATGGCTGAGGTCTGGGGCACACTGGAGGAGCTCTGGGCACCTCCCCTGGGAGGTGCAGGTCAGGGAAGTGGTCACTCCGCTTTCCTTTGTCCAGACACGCGCCAGAGCAGGGCTGGGGGATCCCTGAACCGGTGTAGACTTGCTTATACAGTGATGGGCAGCAACTATGCCCCTCAAAGCATTTCCAGAGGCCGGGGGAGGCTACTCCTCCCCAGCCATTCTCACCTTTTCCAAAGGGAGAGGGTGTAACACCCTCTCTCTGAGGAAGTCCTTGGTTCTGCCTTCCTGGGCCAGCCAACATCTTTTTACCAGTGAGATCATTAAGAGGGGCTGCTATGGAGCCATAGTTTTTAATGAATCTCCTGTAATACCCAGTGAGGCCTAAGAAGTCTCCCACCTGGGTCTGTGTTGTAGGGGGAACCCAGTCCATGATTGTCTGAATTTTCCCCTGAAGTGGTGCAATCTGTTCTCCACCTACCAGGTGTCCCAGATAAACCATCTTTCCATGCCCTATCTGGCACTTTGAGGCCTTGATAGTGAGGCCTGACCTTTGCAGGGCCTCCAAAATTTCCATAGGTGGACCAGGTGCTCATCCCAGGTGAAGCTAAAGATAGCTATATCATCTAGATATGCTGCACTAAAGGCCTCCAACCCTTGCAGGACTGTGTTCACCAATCTCCGAAAAGTGGCAGGTGCATTTTTCAAACCAAATGGCATCACTGTAAATTGGTAGTGCCCTCCTATAGTTGAAAATGCAGTTTTAGGTTTAGCATCCTCGGCCAATTTGATCTGCCAATGCCCTGCAGTCAAATCAAAGGTGCTTACATACTTGGGAGATGCCAGTGTATCTATGAGCTCATCAGCACTGGGTATAGGATGAGCATCAGTTTTTGTTACCTGATTGATACCTCTGTAGTCTACACAAAACCTCATCACCCTTTTTCCATCTTTTGAGTGAGGCTTTGGTACAAGCACCACAGTACTTGCCCACGGGCTTTCAGAAGGTTCAACCACTCCCAGATCAAGCATTTTCTGAACTTCTTGTTTTATGCAGTCTCTGACATGGTCAGGCTGCCTATAGATTTTACTTTTGACAAGCATGCTGTCTCCAGTATCAATTGTGTGTTCCCACCAAGATGTGGTGCCAGGCACAGTTGAAAAGAGTTCAGAAAATTGTCCAAGGAGATTTATGGAGTTGTTTTTCTGTTCTGCAGTCAGACAATCTGCCAAAACTACTCCCTCCACTAAAGCATCTTCCTCAGTGGATGAGAAGAGATCAGGGAGAGGGTCACTCTCTTCTTCCTGTCCCTCATCTGTTGCCATGAGCAGGGTAAGATCAGCCCTGTCATAGTAGGGTTTCAGGCGGTTGACATGAATCACCCTAAGGGGACTCCTGGCAGTGCCCAGGTCTACCAAATAGGTAACCTCACCCTTTTTCTCAACAATGAGATGGGGTCCACTCCATTTGTCTTGGAGTGCTCTTGGGGCCACAGGCTCCAATACCCACACCTTCTGTCCTGTTTAGTACTGGATCAGAACAGCCTTCTTGTCATGCCATTGCTTTTGGAGCTCTTGGCTGGCCTGAAGGTTTTTACTGGCATTTTTCATGTACTTAGCCATTCTAGTTCTTAGTCCAAGTACATAGTCCATTATGTCCTGTTTGGGAGCTTTTAAAGGTTGTTCCCAACCCTCCTTCACAAGTGTTAGTGGACCTCTTACAGGGTGTCCAAAGAGGAGTTCAAAGGGGCTGAAGCCCACTCCTTTCTGGGATACCTCCCTGTAAGCAAAAAGGAGGCAAGGTAACAGGACATCCCATCTCCTCCTGAGTTTTTCAGGGAGTCCCATTATCATACCTTTGAGAGTTTTATTAAACCTCTCTACCAGTCCATTAGTCTGTGGATGATAAGGTGTGGTGAATTTGTAGGTTACACCACATTCCTTCCACATAGCTTTAACGTATGCAGACATAAAGTTGCTACCCCTGTCTGATACAACCTCTTTTGGAAAACCCATCCTGGAAAAGATTCCCAGGAGGGCTTTTGCCACTGCAGGTGCTGTAGTGGTCTTTAGAGGAATTGCTTCAGGGTATCTTGTGGCATGGTCCACAACCACCAAGATAAACCTATTGCCCGAAGCAGTAGGAGGGTCAAGGGAGCCACCTATGTCAACCCCTACCCTTTCAAAGGGGACCCCAACCACAGGTAGTGGAATAAGGGGAGCCTTTGGTGTGCCACCAGTCTTGCCACTGTTTTGCAGGTCACGCTAGACTTGCAAAATCTTTGGTGTCCTCTGACATCCTAGGCCAGTGAAACAGGGGGACAAGCCTTTATCATGTTTTCATCTGCCCCAAATGCCCAGCCAAAGGAATGTCATGTGCAAGAGTTAGGAGGAACTCTCTGTACTGCAGGGGAATGACCAATCTCCTGGCTGCTCCAGGTTTTGGGTCCCTTGCCTCGGTGTACAAGAGGTTGTCCTCCCAGTAAACTCTATGTGAGTCACTGACATCCCCATTTTGCTGTTTGACAGCTTGCCTTCTGAGATCCTCTAATGTGGGACAGGTATGCTGTGCCACACTCAGCTCTTCCCTGGCAGGCCCCCCTCCACCCAAAAGCTCAGCAGTGTCTGCTGCTAGCTCATCTGGTGAAGGTTCTGCACAGGGAGAAAATTCTTCTTCCTCAGAAGGAGAATCATCTGTAGAGGGAGGGATAGTGGGTAGGGATTTACCCTTTCTACCAGTAGCTTTAGGGAGCACTTGGTCCATTGTTCCAGGATCCAAGTTACCCTGTCCTTCTTGCTTTATGGCCTGAGCCCTTGTCAAAACAAAAATATGCCGAGGAATGCCCAGCATTGCTGCATGAGCCTCCAACTCCACTTCTGCGCAAGCTGATGTCTCTAAATCATTCCCTAGTAGACAGTCTACAGGTAAATCTGAGGCAACCGCAACTTTCTTTGGAACAGTAATCCCCCCCCCCAGTTGAGATTCACAACAGCAATGGGGTGGCTAAGAGTGTTGATATGAGCGTCTGTCACTTGGTACTGGTGACCAAGTAGGTGTTGTTCAGGGTGCACCAGTTTCTCTATTACCATGGTAACACTGGCACCTGTGTCCCTGTAGGCCTGAAACTCAATACCATTTATTAGGGGAAGTTGCTTGTACTTATCCATATTAAGGGGACAAGCAACCAAGGTAGCCAAATCAATGGTACCTTCAGAGACTAACACCGCCTCTGTGGTCTCCCTAACAAGACCAACCCCAACTAAATTACCAAAAGTGAGCCCAGCTACTCCCTTGGATTGGCTATTAGTAGGTTTGCTCCCACTACCACTGCTACTACTATGGGCACTAGGAGTTGCAGTAGGGGTTGTAGTAGTGGGAGGTTTGGTGTTTTTCTTTGGACAACTGGCATCAGTTGTCCAATGGCCTTTTACTTTACATAAATAACACCAAGGGTTTTTAACTTGATTTGAAGAGGATTTGGACCCACCACCCCCACCAGATGATTTATGTGGGCCTGATGAAGACTCAGTATGTTTACTTTTGTCCCCACCCTTGTCAGAAGACTTACCATCCTTCTTCTTGCCATCCTTGTCACCCCCTGTATGAACTTTTCTGTTCACTCTTGTTCTGACCCATTTGTCTGCCTTCTTTCCCAATTCTTGGGAAGAGGTCAGATCTGAGTCCACTAGATATTGGTGTAACAAGTCAGACACACAGTTATTCAGAATATGCTCTCTCAGAATAAGATTATACAGGCTTTCATAGACTGAAACTTTACTGCCATGTAACCACCCTTCCCTTCACTGTATGTATGTTTGTGTTTGCCCTTGTGTCACTGGGATCCTGCTGGGCAGGACCACAGTGCTCATAGTGTATGCCCTGTATGTGTTCCCTGTGTCGTGCCTAACTGTATCACTGAGGCTCTGCTAACCAGAACCTCAGTGTTTATGCTCTCTCTGCTTTCTAAAATTGTCACTGCAGGCTAGTGACTAATTTTACCAATTCTCATTGGCACACTTATACACCCATATAATTCCCTTGTATATGGTACTTAGGTACCCAGGGTATTGGGGTTCCAGGAGATCCCTATGGGCTGCAGCATATCTTTAGCCACCCATAGGGAGCTCAGACAATTCTTACACAGGACTGCCACTGCAGCCTGAGTGAAATAACATCCACGTTATTTCACAGCCATTTTTCACTGCACGTAAGTAACTTATAAGTCACCTATATGTCTAACCCTCACTTGGTGAAGGTTAGGTGCCAAGTTACTTAGTGTGTGGGCACCCTGGCACTAGCCAAGGTACCCCCACATCGTTCAGGGCAAATTCCCCAAACTTTGTGAGTGCGGGGACACCATTACACGCCTATGTGTAGAGTCACAATGGTAACTCCGAACATGGCAAAGCAACATGTCTAAGATCATGGAATTGTCACCCCAATACCATTCAGGCATTGGGGGGACAACTCCATGATCCCCCTGGTCTCTAGCACAGAATCCGGGTACTGCCAAACTGCCTTTCCAGGGTATCCACTGCAGCTGCTGCTGCTGCCAACCCCTCAGACAGGATTCCGCTCTCCTGGGGTCTGGGCAGCCCCGGCCCAGGAAGGCAGAACAAAGGTTTTCCTCTGAGAGAGGGTGTTACACCCTCTCCCTTTGGAAATAGGTGGGAAGGGCTGGGGAGGAGAAGCCTCCCCCAGCCTCTGGAAATGCTTTGATGGGCACAGATGGTGCCCATCTCTGCATAAGCCAGTCTACACTGGTTCAGGGATCCCCCAGCCCTGCTCTGGCGCGAAACTGGACAAAGGAAAGGGGAGTGACCACTCCCCTGACCAGTATCTCCCAGGGAATTCAGAGGTGATGGGGGCACACTGGACTGCTCTGAGTGGCCAGTGCCAGCAGGTGATGTCAGAGACCCCTCCTGATAGGTTCTTACCTCTCTTGGAAGCCAAGCCTCCTTTCTTGGTAGCCAAACCTCCTTTTATGGCTATTTAGGGCCTCTCCTCTGGGGAATTCTTGAGATAACGAATGCAAGAGCCCACCAGAGTTCCTCCGTACTTCCCTCTTCGACTTCTGCCAAGGATCGACTGCTGACTGCTCCAGGACGCCTACAAAACTGCAACAAAGTAGCAAGACGACTACCAGCAACATTGTAGCGCCTCATCCTGCAGGCTTTCTCAACTGTTTCCTGGTGGTGCATGCTCTGAGGGCTGTCTGCCTTCACCCTGCACTGGAAGCCAAGAAGAAATCTCCCGTTGGTCGACGGAATCTTCCCCCTGCTAACGCAGGCACCAAAAGACCGCATCACCGGTCCTCTGGGTCCCCTCTCATCCAGATGAGGATAGACCCTGGAACACAGGTGCTGGGTCCAAGTGTCTCCCACAGTCCAGTGGCCATCCTGTCCAAATTTGGTGGAGGTAAATCCTTGCCTCCCCACGCCAGACAGCAAACCTGTGTACTGCGTGATTTGCAGCTGCTCCGGCTTCTGTGCAGTTCTCCAAGGATTCCTTTGTGCACAGGCTAGCCTGGGTCCCCAGTACTCCATCCTGCAGTGCTCAACCCGCTGAGTTGGACTTCAACATCGTGGGACCCTCCTTTTGTGACTCTCAGATCACAGAACTTCCAAGTGCCTGCTCTGGTACTTCTGCGGGTGCTGCCTGCTTCTGCGGGGGCTCTTTGAGTTGCTGAGCGCCCCCTCTGTCTTCTCCTCCAAGGGACAACATCCTGGTTCTTCCTTGTCCCCAGCAGCACCCAAAAACCTCTACCGCGAGCCTTGCAGTTAGCAAGGCTTGTTTGTGGTATTTCTGCATGAAAACACTTCTGCAACATCCAGCACACCGTGGGGAATCTTCAACCCAAAAGAGAAGTTCCTAGCCCTTTTCGTTGTTGCAGAATCTTCGGCTTCTTCCACCCGGAGGCAGCCCTTTTGCACCTTCATCCGAGGTTTCCTGGGCTCCTGCCCCCCCGGACACTATCGCGACTCTTGGACTTGGTCCCCTTCCTTTTCAGGTCCTCAGGTCCAGGAATCCAACTTCAGTGTTTTGCTGGTGCTTGTGGTTCTTGCAGAATCCCTCTATCACGACTATTGAGTCTTTCTGGGGTAGTAGGGTAACTTTACTCCTACTTTCTAGGGTCTTGGGGTTGGGTATTTTGGACACCCTTACTGTTTTCTCACAGTCTCAGCGACCCTCTACAATCTCCCATAGGTCTGAGGTCCATTCCTGATTCGCATTCCACTTTTGGAGTATATGGTTTGTGTTGCCCCTAGCCCTATGTTTACCTATTGCATCCTATTGTGATTCTACATTGTTTGCACTACTTTTCTTACTGTTACTTACCTGTTTTGGGTTTGTGTACATATAACTTGTGTATATTACTTACCTCCTAAGTGAGGGTATTCTCTGAGATACTTTTGGCATGCTGTCAATAAAATAAAGTACCTTTATTTTTAGTAACTCTGATTATTGTGTTTTCTTATGATATTGTGCTATATGATATAAGTGGTATAGTAGGAGTTTTGCATGTCTCCTAGTTCAGCCTAAGCTGCTTTGCCATAGCTACCTTCTATCAGCCTAAGCTGCTAGAAACACCTCTATTCTACTAATAAGGGATAACTGGACCTGGCACAGGGTGTAAGTACCACAAGCTACCCATTATAAGTCAGGCCAGCCTCCTACAGTAACGAATGCAAGAGCTCATCAGATTGCCTCTGCATCTCTCTCTTCAACTTCTGCCAAGGATCGACCACTGACTGCCTGCAAAACTGCAACAAAGTAGCAAGGCATACCAGTAACATTGCAGCGCCTAATCCTGTCAGCTTTCTCGACTGTTTCCTGGTGGTGCATGCTCTGAGGGCTGTCTGCCTTCAGCCAGCACTGGAAGCCAAGAAGAAATCTCCCGTGGGTCAATGGATTCTTCCCCCTGCTAATGCAGGCACCAAAGTTCTGCTTCACGGGTCCTCTGGGTCCCCTCTCATCTTGATGAGCATGGTCCCTGGAACACAGGAGCTGAATCCAAGTGACCCCGACAGTCCAGTGGTCCTTCTGCCAAATTTGGTGGAGGTAAGTCCTTGCCTCCCCACGCCAGACAGTAATCCTGTGTATTGCGTGATCTGCAGCTGCTAGGGCTTCTGTGCACTTTTGCAAGGAATCCTTCATGCACAGCATAGCCCAGGCCCCCAGCACTCCGTCCTGCATTGCTCAACTCGCTGAGTTGACCACTGACTTCGTGGGACCCTCTTTTGTAATGTTGAGACGACCGCCGTGGTCAGATTTCTTGAATGCCTGTTCAAGTGCTTCTGCGGGCGCTGCCTGCTTCTGCATGGACTCTTTGTGCTGCTGATCACCCCCTCTGTCTCCTCTTCCAAGGGGCGACCTCCTGGTCCTTCCTGGGCCTGGGCAGCACCCATTTTCTTTAACTGTGACTCTTGCAGCTAGCAAGGCTTGTTTGCAGTCTTTCTGCGTGGAAACAACTCTGCGTCCTCCAGCACGCCGTGGGACATCCTCTGACCAAACAAGATGTTCCTGGCACCTCCCGTTGCTGCAGAATCTTCAGCTTCTTCCACCCAGAGGCAGCCCTTTTGCACCTTCATCCGGGGTTTAGTGGGCTCCTGCCCCCCCGGGACACTTGCGTGACTCTTGCACTTGGTCCCCTTTCTTTACCGGTCCTCAGGTACAGGAATCCATCTTCAGTGCTTTGCAGTCAGTTGTTGCCTTTGCAGAATCCCCTATCACGACTTTAGTGTGTTTCTGGGGTAGTAGGGTAACTTTCCTCCTAATTTTCAGGATCTTGGGGACAGGTATCTTGGACACCCTTAGTGTTTTCTTACACTCCCAGCGACCATCTACACACTACAGTAGGCCCAGGGTCCATTTGTGGTTCGCATTCGACTTTGGGAGTATATAATTTGTGTTGCCCCTAGGTCTATTGCATATTTCTGTATTCTACAGTGTTTGCACTACTTTTCTAACTGTTTTCTTACCTGATTTTGGTTTGTGTGTATATTTTGTGTATTTTACTTACCTCCTAAGGGAGTATATCCTCTGAGATACTTCTGACATATTATCATTAAAATGAAGTACCTTTATTTTTAGTAACTCTGAGTATTGTGTTTCTTATGATATAAAGCTATATGATATAAGTGTTATAGTAGGAGCTTTGCATGTCTCCTAGTTCAGCCTAAGCTGCTCTGCTATAGCTACCTCTATCGGCCTAAACTGCTAGAACACTACTAATCTACTAATAAGGGATAACTGGACCTGGCACAAGGTGTAAGTACCAACAGGTACCCACTATAAGCCAGGCCAGCCTCCTACAACAGAATATTTGAAAATTGAACAAAATATTTAATAGTTGAAAGAATGTTTAATTTCATCTACAAACATGCACCAAGTTATCAAACTTCTGCAGAATTATTTTCTCATCATTTAAGATTTGCAACCTTCGCAAAGGTTGTGCATACTGACAAATTTGAAGAAAACCTCACAAAGTTTGTGGAGGAAAAGATTTGTAATGTTACCCATCCTTTAAGTAAAGCTATGCCACCCTGTACTTGTTTGACTTTTCTGGCTTGTCCTGTGGTTTATATAACCTTTGAGTCCACAAGATGTCACTCCCACTAATGCCTCAGGTATCAGGTACAGCTACATAGGGGTGTTCCTATTATGTACCCTTACCGTTCCGGGAAATAGCCATAGAAGATGCACTGATTTGTGGTCGGGTGACCTTTCAAAATTAAAAGGTTGCTTGGGTGTTAGTTTCCTTTGCTTTTCCAGACGAAGTTCTGAGGGGACCTGCACATATTATTTCTGGCATAAAGGTGACACGTGGATTATATCTCTGTCCTGCTTATTGAAGAAACTCCTTTAAAACAAATCTGGGACTCACCTAAACTACTCTGAGCTTAATAAGAAGAGGACACATTTTGGGGCAGCAAGGTTGGACAGTTCATGTATCTAGTGGTCTGAAGGAATAGGCTAAACTGATTTCCATACTCTTAGGGTCGATTCTTTCCCAAACATCACTTTTTTTAACAGTCACAGCTTGCCAAAATGTGGTGGGGTGAGTGACAGACAGAAGAAACAGCTCAGAGTAAATGTCACAAGAGAAGATAGTAAGAGGAAAGATGATTGTATCTCAAAACTGAAGGATCTCCTGCTAAAGGAGCCAAAAGAGAAGTGTATTGAATATGCCTGGGGCTGTTTTTCTAGACTGGCTCTCAATCTATGACCTAGTGGGTAAGACACAGGAATTGGATGACACACCTAAGGGGGCTGCTCTACTGTGTCCTCTGCCCTTTGATGAAACAGTTGTCATTAGAAGAACGGCTGGGTGTGACAGCGTGAATTATAGGCACACAAGGGACTCTTTGGTCAGATGGCTTGGGTTAGAGCCAGCCCAGTAGCCCCAGAGGTTTAGTGAGGAACAGAAGATGTGGGGTCTCTTTTGCAATTTGGACTCATGAGCTGGTAGGTGATTGGAATGAGTGGGAGAGAAGGAAGGATGCAAATATCCTTGATCACTTGACAGTGACAGAGTGACACAGGGAAGAGTGAGAGAAGGACATACATAGGCTCAATGCCAACCAGGTAAACAGGGGGTTGAAACACATAGTTCCAGTCTTAAGTAGGCGAGGAGATCCCAGTAGGATGGCTCTAACTTGAAGCATGAAGTGTCAGAAAACAAAGGAGAAGGGAGGGAAGGAAATGTCCTCTACTACCAAGAGATTTACTTGTTATAGGTAGAACCAGCAGGGCACCATCAGAAGGATTGTCCACTGATGGATGCAGCAACAGCTGCCCACCTTCCAGGCGGTATGCTTTCAGTGGCTATAGCACCAGTGGGGGCAGATAGTGCACGACGTAGCTGTGATAGACATCTGGGAGCAAGACCTAGTAACACATAAGCATATTAAAAAGAACAATGGGGGTCATTCTGACCCCCGCGGGCGGCGGTAGCCGCCCGCCTGGCGGGAACCGCCAGAAGACCGTACCGCGGTCAAAAGACCGCAGCGGTCATTATGACTTTCCCGCTGGGCGGGCGACCGCCAAAAGGCCGCCCGCCCGCCCGCCCGCCCAGTGGGAAAGCCCCAGCAACGATGAAGCCGGCTCCAAATGGAGCCGGCGGAGTTGCTTTTGTGCGACAGGTGCAGTGGCACCCGTCGCGATTTTCAGTGTCTGCTAGGCAGACACTGAAAATCAATGTGGGGCCCTGTTAGGGGGCCCCTGCAGTGCCCATGCCTTTGCATGGGCACTGAAGGGGCCCCCAGGGGCCCCATGACACCCGTTCCCGCCAGCCTGGTTCTGGCGGTGAAAACCGCCAGAACCAGGCTGGCGGGAAGGGGGTCAGAATCCTCATGGCGGCGCTGCTTGCAGCGCCGCCGTGGAGGATTCACAGGGGCAGGGGAAAACCGGCTGGAAACCGCCGGTTTCCCTTTCCTGACCGCGGCTTTACCGCCGTAGTCAGAATTGCCCTTGATGCACCGCCAGCCTGTTGGCGGTGCATCCTCCGACCCCGGCCCTGGCGGTCCATGACCGCCAGGGTCGGAATGAGGCCCAATGTCTTTGTCTGTGAGGTGAGTGTCAGTGGGAGGACAGTTCTTGCCTTGAAGGATACGATTGCTTACTCAACTGTGGTTGAGAGAAACTCTTCAAACTCAAGGAGATTCTACCTGGCAACATTGGCCATGGGTTGGTGGCCACTGGAGATGAAGTGGAGGACCTGAGTACGTGTAGATGTAGCAGTGAACAGCAAGACCACGACTGAAAACTCAGGGGTCCTAGAGAAACATGGTGCTGAAAGCCTGCTGGGCAAGGATCTGATTGGAACTGGGCTAGTCCCAAGATCAGAGACCTATCCAGCATTAGATGTGCCCTCGCACACGCCATCAGTGGAAGGAAGAAGCAGGCTCTAAAAAGGCATCTGGACACACGCTCATCACTCCAACCTCAGGGAAAGAGGAGGATGAGCTTCTAACCAGGTGTGGGAGTCAGGGTCTTGACACAACTGCAGGATTTTATTGTTATTGGAAGACTATCCCAGAAGGAGTTTTGCCTGGCACAGGAAGGGTACTGTCTATCATGGGTCTCCTCAAACGACCTAGGAAAAGGCCTTAACCACTATGTTAGGGGACACTGTGGATTGGAATGTTGGCTCCTGCACAGTGAGTCTGCTGACCCTGGTCTAACAGCCATCAGGAGTCTGGTTACCCTTCAGGGGCACATTAATTTCCTGGGAATCCTGGTGGTACCCCTTTGGGTCAGAGAGACAGGACAGGTTGGCATATCTGCTCTACTGGCCAGATGTGGGTAAGGATGTAGGGAAGTTCTATCAGACCTGTTCAGCTGCTCAGGTTAATAAAAAGTCTGGGGGACCAGACAAGTAATTGTTGATGACTCTGTTGTGGTCAGCATGCTAGTTAAGAGGGTAGGAATCAATAGGGGGGGCAGCTGGGGGGAGGTGATTGGGGTGTGACACCCCCCAAAGAAATACAATCTTTGCTTTATAGTTGAGTGTGGGGGCCCTGAGTCAGGCCTTCTGTGCCTGCATTGGTTTTCTTGCTGTCCTATTTTCACCAACAGGTTTAAACTTGTTCATGTTTAAGTTCAATACATCTAGGACCAGGTTGCCAAAAAAATAGCAAATCTAAACCCACAGAAATACTCTTGAATCGCTGCTACTTTTTAGAATTTGTCGTCCTCTCCTTTGATAAGACACATCTGACTCTGTCCCCCTTTTAATCCTCATTCTACAGGTCAAAGGTTGGGACATCCTGTGAGAAGATGTACATTAGCCCCATTTCTAGACCCATCCAAAAACAGAACAGATAGCTGGAGCACAAATTCTTGTATACCAGCCAGATATAAGTAGTTGATGTAGGAAGCTGGCCTGGTGCGTGGTGAGCACCCATGGTGTTATCACCCTCTACTGGGTCCAGGTATCCCCTATTAGTGAGGTGTAGTCAGTGTCTAGGAAACCAGGCTCTCTAGAGGTAGCTGTGGATGAGTAGCCAAGGCTTATCTAGGGGACATGTAAATCTCATGCAATACCACTTACAGTCATACAGCACTTACACACATGAAAGAACCACATAGTGTTACAAAAATAAAGGTACTTTATTTTAGTGACACAAATAATACAATATTATATAGGCAGTACTCCAGCAACAGGTGTTTAAACACACTATTATATACACCTTAGTTGTCAGGAATGAGCATAGACAGTAATAGAAAACAGTGCAATAACATTAGACAATAGTGACCCTAGGGGGAGCCCAAACCATATACTCAAAAATGGAATGCAAATGATGAACCCCCACCCAGGTAAGTGGAGTCTGTACAGGGGAGCTGGAGGAACCCCAAAAGATAAGTACCAGAGTGCCCTCCAGCGACCAGGAGAGAAAAGGTAATTACCTGGTTTTTCCCAAACTCACAGAGAAACTTTGTGAAAGGACTGTCCAAAACCCAAACAGGACTGCAAGAAACAGAAGCTGGATCTAGACAGAAGAGGACCTGCAAATGAAGGGGACCAAGTCCAGTTCCAGTTGGAGGGTCCGGCTGGGGCAAATGCCACTACCCACCCTTCTGTAGTTGCAGGACCAGGCTAATGGTGAGGACCAGGAGTCGGCTATGCAGCACAAGAGCAGAGGAGGAGTTTCATAAGTGATGCTGTTGATCTCCCGTGTCGGAAGAAGAGGTGCAGTCTGTCAGTGGTGGGGTAAAAGCACCAACAAGCCTTGGCAAAGGCAAAAGTTGCAAAAGAAGATTTGCAGAGCTTCCAGGGACCAGGAATGTCCAAGGGGACTCGACCCAAGGAGGGGAGTTCTAGACGTCCCCCAGCTGTCAGGAGAACAAGAAGTCATGGATGCAGCCCTCAGAGGCTACTCACAGGCAGCAGGCACAGGAGTCGCAGTGTGGCCTACTCAGCACACGTGGCAAGGAGCATCAGACATGAAACTATGTGTTCCAGGGAAGAGGGCTAGAGGCCAGGGAGTCCCTCGGAAGAAGAGCCAACAAGCCTTGGTAGCTGCAGGAGTCGCGGTGCACAGGAGTACAGTCTTCCAAGGAAAGGCAAAGACTCACCACCTTCAAAGTTGGATGGCTGGTAGAGGGGACCAGGGGGACCACTCAAGACCACCACCTGTGTTGCAGGATCCATGCAGAGTTGCAAGAGAGAGGAGCCACGCAGCCAGTCATCACTGCAGTTGGTGTCTGCGGATGCAGGGGTGTGACTTATTCACTCCAAGGGAGATTCCTTTTTGCTTCTTGGTGCCGACTGAAGAATTGCCACCCTCAGAGGATGCACAGGTGTGGAAATGTAGCAGTTACTGGAAGGAGCTGGAGAAACAATGTTGCCGAGCGAAGTAATTGCTGGAGCAGCAGATTGTAGGTTTCTGTGCAATCCAATTACGGTTCCATTGGCCAGAAGTCAAAGTAAATGTCGCAGAGGAGTCCTGCTGAAACCTTGCACTTCGAATCCAAGGACCCACCCAAGAGGGAGACCCTAAATAGCCCTGGAAGGGGGATTGGTCACTTAGCAAGGTGACCACCTATCAGGAGGGGGCTGTGAAGTCACCTGCCTGACCTGGCCACTCTGATGCTCCCAGAGGCCTCAGCCCACCTTGGATTCAAGATGGCAGAATCAAGTGGCTACTTGGAGAACCTCTGCGCACCACCCCTGGGGTGGTGATGGATAGGTGAGGGTGTCTCCCTTTTCCACTGTCCAGTTTCACGCCAGAGAAAAGACTGGACGTCCCTGAACCAGTGCAGACTGGTTCATGCAAGGAGGGCACCAAATGTGCCCTTCACAGCATACCAGTGGCTTGGGGAGGATACCCTCCTCCAAAGACATGTATTACCTATTTCCAAACAGAGAGGGTGTTGCCTCCCTCTCCCAAAGGAAATTCTTTGTTCTGCCTTCCTGGGCTTGAGCTGTTGAAGCAGCTGGAGGACAGAAACCCATCTCTAGGATGGCAGCAGCCCGGGCTGCCTGGGAAAACCCTGCTAGCTGGTAGGAGCACAGCTCAGGATCCTCTAAGGGATCCCAGAGTGCATGGAATCAGACAACAATTAGTGGCAACAGTATTGGGGTATGATTCCGACATATTTGATACCAAACTTAAACGTTCCTCTGTACTTCCCTCTTCGACTTCTGCCAAGGATCGACCGCTGACTGCTCCAGGACACCTGCAAAACTGCAACAAAGTAGCAAGACGACTACCAGCAACATTGTAGCGCCTCATCCTGCAGGCTTTCTCAACTGTTTCCTGGTGGTGCATGCTCTGAGGGCTGTCTGCCTTCACCCTGCACTGGAAGCCAAGAAGAAATCTCCTGTGGGTCGACGGAATCTTCCCCCTGCTAACGCAGGCACCAAAAGACCGCATCACCGGTCCTCTGGGTCCCCTCTCATCCTGATGAGGATAGACCCTGGAACACATTCGCTGGGTCCAAGTGTCTCCCACAGTCCAGTGGCCCTCCTGTCCAAATTTGGTGGAGGTAAATCCTTGCCTCCCCACGCCAGACAGCAAACCTGTGTACTGCGTGATTTGCAGCTGCTCCGGCTTCTGTGCAGTTCTCCAAGGATTCCTTTGTGCACATGCTAGCCTGGGTCCCCAGTACTCCATCCTGCAGTGCTCAACCCGCTGAGTTGGACTCCAACTTCGTGGGACCCTCCTTTTGTGACTCTGAGTTCACAGAACTTCCAAGTGCCTGCTCTGGTACTTCTGCGGGTGCTGCCTGCTTCTGCGGTGGCTCTCTGAGTTGCTGAGCGCCCCCTCTGTCTCCTCCTCCAAAGGGCAACATCCTGGTTCTTCCTTGTCCCCAGCAGCACCCAAAAACCTCTACCGCGAGCCTTGCAGTTAGCAAGGCTTGTTTGTGGTATTTCTGCATGGAAACACTTCTGCAACATCCAGCACACCGTGGGGAATCTTCAACCCAAAAGAGACGTTCCTAGCCCTTTTCGTTGTTGCAGAATCTTCGGCTTCTTCCACCCAGAGGCAGCCCTTTTGCACCTTCATCCGAGGTTTCCTGGGCTCCTGCCCCCCCGGACACTATCGCGACTCTTGGACTTGGTCCCGTTCCTTTTCAGGTCCTCAGGTCCAGGAATCCAACTTCAGTGTTTTACTGGTGCTTGTGGTTCTTGCAGAATCCCTCTATCACGACTATTGTGTCTTTCTGGGGTAGTAGGGTAACTTTACTCCTACTTTCTAGGGTCTTGGGGTTGGGTATTTTGGACACCCTTACTGTTTTCTCACAGTCTCAGCGACCCTCTACAATCTCCCATAGGTCTGAGGTCCATTCCTGATTCGCATTCCACTTTTGGAGTATATGGTTTGTGTTGCCCCTAGCCCTATGTTTACCTATTGCATCCTATTGTGATTCTACATTGTTTGCACTACTTTTCTTACTGTTACTTACCTGTTTTGGGTTTGTGTACATATAACTTGTGTATATTACTTACCTCCTAAGTGAGGGTATTCTCTGAGATACTTTTGGCATGCTGTCAATAAAATAAAGTACCTTTATTTTTAGTAACTCTGAGTATTGTGTTTTCTTATGATATTGTGCTATATGATATAAGTGGTATAGTAGGAGTTTTGCATGTCTCCTAGTTCAGCCTAAGCTGCTTTGCCATAGCTACCTTCTATCAGCCTAAGCTGCTAGAAACACCTCTATTCTACTAATAAGGGATAACTGGACCTGGCACAGGGTGTAAGTACCACAAGCTACCCATTATAAGCCAGGCCAGCCTCCTACAGTAACGAATGCAAGAGCTCACCAGAGTGCCTCTGCATCTCTCTCTTCAACTTCTGCCAAGGATCGACCACTGACTGCCTGCAAAACTGCAACAAAGTAGCAAGGCATACCAGCAACATTGCAGCGCCTAATCCTGTCAGCTTTCTCGACTGTTTCCTGGTGGTGCATGCTCTGAGGGCTGTCTGCCTTCAGCCAGCACTGGAAGCCAAGAAGAAATCTCCTGTGGGTCAATGGATTCTTCCCCCTGCTAATGCAGGCACCAAAGTTCTGCTTCACGGGTCCTCTGGGTCCCCTCTCATCTTGATGAGCATGGTCCCTGGAACACAGGAGCTGAATCCAAGTGACCCCGACAGTCCAGTGGTCCTTCTGCCAAATTTGGTGGAGGTAAGTCCTTGCCTCCCCACGCCAGACAGTAATCCTGTGTATTGCGTGATCTGCAGCTGCTAGGGCTTCTGTGCACTTTTGCAAGGAATCCTTCATGCACAGCATAGCCCAGGCCCCCAGCACTCCGTCCTGCATTGCTCAACTCGCTGAGTTGACCACTGACTTCGTGGGACCCTCTTTTGTAGTGTTGAGACGACCGCCGTGGTCAGATTTCTTGAATGCCTGTTCAAGTGCTTCTGCGGGCGCTGCCTGCTTCTGCATGGACTCTTTGTGCTGCTGATCACCCCCTCTGTCTCCTCTTCCAAGGGGCGACCTCCTGGTCCTTCCTGGGCCTGGGCAGCACCCATTTTCTTTAACTGTGACTCTTGCAGCTAGCAAGGCTTGTTTGCAGTCTTTCTGCGTGGAAACAACTCTGCGTCCTCCAGCACGCCGTGGGACATCCTCTGACCAAACAAGATGTTCCTGGCACCTCCCGTTGCTGCAGAATCTTCAGCTTCTTCCACCCAGAGGCAGCCCTTTTGCACCTTCATCCGGGGTTTAGTGGGCTCCTGCCCCCCTGGACACTTGCGTGACTCTTGCACTTGGTCCCCTTTCTTTACCGGTCCTCAGGTACAGGAATCCATCTTCAGTGCTTTGCAGTCAGTTGTTGCCTTTGCAGAATCCCCTATCACGACTTTAGTGTGTTTCTGGGGTAGTAGGGTAACTTTCCTCCTAATTTTCAGGATCTTGGGGTCAGGTATCTTGGACACCCTTAGTGTTTTCTTACACTCCCAGCGACCATCTACACACTACAGTAGGCCCAGGGTCCATTTGTGGTTCGCATTCCACTTTGGGAGTATATAATTTGTGTTGCCCCTAGGTCTATTGCATATTTCTGTATTCTACAGTGTTTGCACTACTTTTCTAACTGTTTTCTTACCTGATTTTGGTTTGTGTGTATATTTTGTGTATTTTACTTACCTCCTAAGGGAGTATATCCTCTGAGATACTTCTGACATATTATCATTAAAATGAAGTACCTTTATTTTTAGTAACTCTGAGTATTGTGTTTCTTATGATATAAAGCTATATGATATAAGTGTTATAGTAGGAGCTTTGCATGTCTCCTAGTTCAGCCTAAGCTGCTCTGCTATAGCTACCTCTATCGGCCTAAACTGCTAGAACACTACTAATCTACTAATAAGGGATAACTGGACCTGGCACAAGGTGTAAGTACCAACAGGTACCCACTATAAGCCAGGCCAGCCTCCTACAACAGAATATTTGAAAATTGAACAAAATATTTAATAGTTGAAAGAATGTTTAATTTCATCTACAAACATGCACCAAGTTATCAAACTTCTGCATCATTTAAGATTTGCAACCTTCGCAAAGGTTGTGCATACTGACAAATTTGAAGAAAACCTCACAAAGTTTGTGGAGGAAAAGATTTGTAATGTTACCCATCCTTTAAGTAAAGCTATGCCACCCTGTACTTGTTTGACTTTTCTGGCTTGTCCTGTGGTTTATATAACCTTTGAGTCCACAAGATGTCACTCCCACTAATGCCTCAGGTATCAGGTACAGCTACATAGGGGTGTTCCTATTATGTACCCTTACCGTTCCGGGAAATAGCCATAGAAGATGCACTGATTTGTGGTCGGGTGACCTTTCAAAATTAAAAGGTTGCTTGGGTGTTAGTTTCCTTTGCTTTTCCAGACGAAGTTCTGAGGGGACCTGCACATATTATTTCTGGCATAAAGGTGACACGTGGATTATATCTCTGTCCTGCTTATTGAAGAAACTCCTTTAAAACAAATCTGGGACTCACCTAAACTACTCTGAGCTTAATAAGAAGAGGACACATTTTGGGGCAGCAAGGTTGGACAGTTCATGTATCTAGTGGTCTGAAGGAATAGGCTAAACTGATTTCCATACTCTTAGGGTCGATTCTTTCCCAAACATCACTTTTTTTAACAGTCACAGCTTGCCAAAATGTGGTGGGGTGAGTGACAGACAGAAGAAACAGCTCAGAGTAAATGTCACAAGAGAAGATAGTAAGAGGAAAGATGATTGTATCTCAAAACTGAAGGATCTCCTGCTAAAGGAGCCAAAAGAGAAGTGTATTGAATATGCCTGGGGCTGTTTTTCTAGACTGGCTCTCAATCTATGACCTAGTGGGTAAGACACAGGAATTGGATGACACACCTAAGGGGGCTGCTCTACTGTGTCCTCTGCCCTTTGATGAAACAGTTGTCATTAGAAGAACGGCTGGGTGTGACAGCGTGAATTATAGGCACACAAGGGACTCTTTGGTCAGATGGCTTGGGTTAGAGCCAGCCCAGTAGCCCCAGAGGTTTAGTGAGGAACAGAAGATGTGGGGTCTCTTTTGCAATTTGGACTCATGAGCTGGTAGGTGATTGGAATGAGTGGGAGAGAAGGAAGGATGCAAATATCCTTGATCACTTGACAGTGACAGAGTGACACAGGGAAGAGTGAGAGAAGGACATACATAGGCTCAATGCCAACCAGGTAAACAGGGGGTTGAAACACATAGTTCCAGTCTTAAGTAGGCGAGGAGATCCCAGTAGGATGGCTCTAACTTGAAGCATGAAGTGTCAGAAAACAAAGGAGAAGGGAGGGAAGGAAATGTCCTCTACTACCAAGAGATTTACTTGTTATAGGTAGAACCAGCAGGGCACCATCAGAAGGATTGTCCACTGATGGATGCAGCAACAGCTGCCCACCTTCCAGGCGGTATGCTTTCAGTGGCTATAGCACCAGTGGGGGCAGATAGTGCACGACGTAGCTGTGATAGACATCTGGGAGCAAGACCTAGTAACACATAAGCATATTAAAAAGAACAATGGGGGTCATTCTGACCCCCGCGGGCGGCGGTAGCCGCCCTCCTGGCGGGAACCGCCAGAAGACCGTACCGCGGTCAAAAGACCGCAGCGGTCATTATGACTTTCCCGCTGGGCGGGCGACCGCCAAAAGGCCGCCCGCCCGCCCAGTGGGAAAGCCCCAGCAACGATGAAGCCGGCTCCAAATGGAGCCGGCGGAGTTGCTTTTGTGCGACGGGTGCAGTGGCATCCGTCGCGATTTTCAGTGTCTGCTAGGCAGACACTGAAAATCAATGTGGGGCCCTTTGGCATGGGCACTGCAGGGGCCCCCAGGGGCCCCATGACACCCGTTCCCGCCAGCCTGGTTCTGGCGGTGAAAACAGCCAGAACCAGGCTGGCGGAAAGGGGGTCGGAATCCTCATGGCGGCGCTGCTTGCAGCGCCGCCGTGGAGGATTCACAGGGGCAGGGGAAAACCGGCGGGAAACCGCCGGTTTCCCTTTTCTGACCGCGGCTTTACCGCCGCGGTCAGAATTGCCCTTGATGCACCGCCAGCCTGTTGGCGGTGCATCCTCCGACCCCGGCCCTGGCGGTCCATGACCGCCAGGGTCGGAATGAGGCCCAATGTCTTTGTCTGTGAGGTGAGTGTCAGTGGGAGGACAGTTCTTGCCTTGAAGGATACGATTGCTTACTCAACTGTGGTTGAGAGAAACTCTTCAAACTCAAGGAGATTCTACCTGGCAACATTGGCCATGGGTTGGTGGCCACTGGAGATGAAGTGGAGGACCTGAGTACGTGTAGATGTAGCAGTGAACAGCAAGACCACGACTGAAAACTCAGGGGTCCTAGAGAAACATGGTGCTGAATGCCTGCTGGGCAAGGATCTGATTGGAACTGGGCTAGTCCCAAGATCAGAGACCTATCCAGCATTAGATGTGCCCTCGCACACGCCATCAGTGGAAGGAAGAAGCAGGCTCTAAAAAGGCATCTGGACACACGCTCATCACTCCAACCTCAGGGAAAGAGGAGGATGAGCTTCTAACCAGGTGTGGGAGTCAGGGTCTTGACACAACTGCAGGATTTTATTGTTATTGGAAGACTATCCCAGAAGGAGTTTTGCCTGGCACAGGAAGGGTACTGTCTATCATGGGTCTCCTCAAACGACCTAGGAAAAGGTCTTAACCACTATGTTAGGGGACACTGTGGTTTGGAAAGATGGCTCCTGCACAGTGAGTCTGCTGACCCTGGTCTAACAGCCATCAGGAGTCTGGTTACCCTTCAGGGGCACATGAATTTCCTGGGAATCCTAGTGGTACCCCTTGGGGTCAGAGAGACAGGACAGGTTGGCATATCTGCTCTACTGGCCAGATGTGGGTAAGGATGTAGGGAAGTTCTATCAGACCTGTTCAGCTGCTCAGGTTAATAAAAAGACTGGGGGCCCTGTCAAGTCATTGTTGATGACTCTGTTGTGGTCAGCATGCTAGTTAAGAGGGTAGGAATCAATAGGGGGGGCAGCTGGGGGGAGGTGATTGGGGTGTGACACCCCCCAAAGAAATACATTCTTTGCTTTATAGTTGAGTGTGGGGGCCCTGAGTCAGGCCTTCTGTGCCTGCATTGGTTTTCTTGCTGTCCTATTTTCACCAACAGGTTTAAACTTGTTCATGTTTAAGTTCAATACATCTAGGACCAGGTTGCCAAAAAAATAGCAAATCTAAACCCACAGAAATACTCTTGAATCGCTGCTACTTTTTAGAATTTGTCGTCCTTCTCCTTTGATAAGACACATCTGACTCTGTCCCCCTTTTAATCCTCATTCTACAGGTCAAAGGTTGGGACCTCCTGTGAGAAGATGTACATTAGCCCCATTTCTAGACCCATCCAAAAACAGAACAGATAGCTGGAGCACAAATTCTTGTATACCAGCCAGATATAAGTAGTTGATGTAGGAAGCTGGCATGGTGCGTGGTGAGCACCCATGGTGTTATCACCCTCTACTGGGTCCAGGTATCCCCTATTAGTGAGGTGTAGTCAGTGTCTAGGAAACCAGGCTCTCTAGAGGTAGCTGTGGATGAGTAGCCAAGGCTTATCTAGGGGACATGTAAATCTCATGCAATACCACTTACAGTCATACAGCATTTACACACATGAAAGAACCACATAGTGTTGCAAAAATAAAGGTACTTTATTTTAGTGACACAAATAATACAATATTATATAGGCAGTATTCCAGTAACAGGTGTTTAAACACACTATTATATACACCTTAGTTGTCAGGAATGAGCATAGACAGTAATAGAAAACAGTGCAATAACATTAGACAATAGTGACCCTAGGGGGAGCCCAAACCATATACTCAATAAATGGAATGCAAATGATGAACTCCCACCCAGGTAAGTGGAGTCTGTAGAGGGGAGCTGGAGGAACCCCAAAAGATAAGTACCAGAGTGCCCTCCAGCGACCAGGAGAGAAAAGGTAAGTACCTGGTTTTTCCCAAACTCACAGAGAAACTTTGTGAAAGGACTGTCCAAAACCCAAACAGGACTGCAAGAAACAGAAGCTGGATCTAGACAGAAGAGGACCTGCAAATGAAGGGGACCAAGTCCAGTTCCAGTTGGAGGGTCCGGCTGGGGCAGATGCCACTACCCACCCTTCTGGAGTTGCAGGACCAGGCTAATGGTGAGGACCAGGAGTCGGCTATGCAGCAAAGGAGCAGAGGAGGAGTTTCATAAGTGATGCTGTTGATCTCCTGTGTCGGAAGAAGAGGTGCAGTCTGTCAGTGGTGGGGTAAAAGCACCAACAAGCCTTGGCAAAGGCAAAAGTTGCAAAAGAAGATTTGCAGAGCTTCCAGGGACCAGGAAGGTCCAAGGGGACTCGACCCAAGGAGGGGAGTCCTAGACGTCCCCCAGCTGTCAGGAGAACAAGAAGTCATGGATGCAGCCCCCAGAGGCTACTCACAGGCAGCAGGCACAGGAGTCGCAGTGTGGCCTACTCAGCACACGTGGCAAGGAGCATCAGACATGAAACTATGTGTTCCAGGGAAGAGTGCTCGAGGCCAGGGAGTCCCTCGGAAGAAGAGCCAACAAGCCTTGGTAGCTGCAGGAGTCGCGGTGCACAGGAGTACAGTCTTCCAAGGAAAGGCAAAGACTCACCACCTTCAAAGTTGGATGGCTGGTAGAGGGGACCAGGGGGACCACTCAAGACCACCACCTGTGTTGCAGGATCCATGCAGAGTTGCAAGAGAGAGGAGCCACGCAGCCAGTCATCACTGCAGTTGGTGCCTGCGGATGCAGGGGTGTGACTTATTCACTCCAAGGGAGATTCCTTTTTGCTTCTTGGTGCCGACTGAAGAATTGCCACCCTCAGAGGATGCACAGGTGTGGAAATGTAGCAGTTACTGGAAGGAGCTGGAGAAACAATGTTGCCGAGCGAAGTAATTGCTGGAGCAGCAGATTGTAGGTTCCTGTGCAATCCAATTACGGTTCCATTGGCCAGAAGTCAAAGTAAATGTTGCAGAGGAGTCCTGCTGAAATCTTGCACTTCGAATCCAAGGACCCACCCAAGAGGGAGACCCTAAATAGCCCTGGAAGGGGGATTGGTCACCTAGCAAGGTGACCACCTATCAGGAGGGGGCTGTGAAGTCACCTGCCTGACCTGGCCACTCTGATGCTCCCAGAGGCCTCAGCCCACCTTGGATTCAAGATGGCAGAATCAAGTGGCTACTTGGAGAACCTCTGCGCACCACCCCTGGGGTGGTGATGGATAGGTGAGGGTGTCTCCCTTTTCCACTGTCCAGTTTCACGCCAGAGAAAAGACTGGACGTCCCTGAACCAGTGCAGACTGGTTCATGCAAGGAGGGCACCAAATGTGCCCTTCACAGCATACCAGTGGCTTGGGGAGGATACCCTCCTCCAAAGACATGTATTACCTATTTCCAAACAGAGAGGGTGTTGCCTCCCTCTCCCAAAGGAAATTCTTTGTTCTGCCTTCCTGGGCTTGAGCTGTTGAAGCAGCTGGAGGACAGAAACCCATCTCTAGGATGGCAGCAGCCCGGGCTGCCTGGGAAAACCCTGCAAGCTGGTAGGAGCAAAGCACAGGGTCCTCTAAGGGACCCCAGAGTGCATGGAATCAGACAACAATTAGTGGCAACAGTATTGGGGTATGATTCCGACATATTTGATACCAAACTTAAACGTAAACTTCATACTTGTATAGCGCACTACTCACCCGTTATGGTCTCAAGGCGCTGTACACATACCGCTGTGGACCCTCTCCTGGCTTTTCCCTGTGAAGCACCCCCTCCTGGGCAACCCCCTGAGCTGTCAGGGCCGTTGTGGAGATTAAGCAAGCTATTGGCCATAGTTACAGAGTGGGACCCATTAGTTAGATTAGGCACTGAGACGAGAATTATCTGGTCAATTTTCTTGAACCCGTGTTCAAGTACTTCTGCGGGTGCTGCCTGCTTTTGCATGGGCTCTCTGTGTTGCTGACCACCCCCTCTGTCTTCTCTTCCAAGGGGCGACCTCCTGGTCCTTCCTGAGCATGGGCAGCACCCATTTTCTTCAACCGCAACCTTTACAGCTACCAAGGCTTGTTTGTGGTCTTTCTGCGTAGAAACAACTCTGCATCCTCCAGCATGCCGTGGGACATCTTCTGTGCAAAGGAGAAGTTCCTGACATCTTCTGTTTTTGCAGAATCTTCAGCTTCTTCCACCCAGAGGCAGCCATTTTGCACCTTCATCCGGGGTTTAGTGGGCTTCTGCCCCCCCTGGACACTTTTGTGACTCTTGGACTTGGTCCCCTTCCTTTGCAGGTCCAGGAATCTGTCTTCAGTGCTTTGCAGTCTCTTGTGGTCTTTGCAGAATCTCCTATCACAACTTTAGTGTGTTTCTGGGGAGGTAGGGTAACTTTACTTCTACTTGCAGGGTGTTGGGGTGGGGTATCTTGGCCACCCTTAGTGTTTTCTAACACCTCCAGTGACCCTCTACACAATGCACTAGCCTAGGGGTCCATTTGTGGTTCGCATTCCACTTTCTTAGTATATGGTTTGTGTTGCCACTAGGCCTATTGCATCCTATTGTATTCTACAGTGTTTGCACTACTTTTCTAACTGTTTACTTACCTGATTTTGGTTTGTGTGTATATTTTGTGTATTTTACTTACCTCCTAAGGGAGTATATTCTCTGAGATATTTTTGGCACATTGTCACTAAAATAAAGTACCTATATTTTTTGTAACCCTGAGTATTGTGCTCTGTGTGATATAGTGCTATATGAGATAAGTGGCACAGTAGGAGCTTTGCATGTCTCTTAGTTCAGCCTAAGCTGCTCTGCTATAGCTACCTTTATCAGCCTAAGCTGCTAGAACACTACTAATCTACTAATAAGGGATAACTGGACCTGGCACAAAGTTTACGTACCATCAGGTACCCACTATGAGCCAGGCCAGCCTCCAACATTGGTGGTGCAGTGGTGGGATATAAACGTGTAACTGCTTTACCACATTGTCATTGGTGCTTTTCATAAGAAAACTATATTCTAAATACTTAGAAATATACACAGTTAACCTAAACAGTCTAACTTTCCTTCTAAAAACTTTCTAAAATGTTTCAGAAAAGTTTGAAAAAGTTTTTCTCTTTTCTTTAAAACGTTTCTAAACTTTTTTCTCTCTCCCCGAAATTCTTTCTTTCAACTATGTCTGTAGTTGGGTGCAGTTCCAAAGCTGTGCAAACAACTTATGACAATTTAAACTTTAAAGGTTTTAGGGGTCTCTGTATAGAAAGGAGTTTAGGGATTGGTAAGAACCCTACCAAAGATCTCCTTCTAAGCCTTCTCCTTGAAAGTGACCAAAACCAGACTGGTCAAACCCAGTATCAGGAAGTAGAGGAGGGGGGTACCCATATAGTTCCAGTGGAGGTCCCTGAGGACTCTGGGGAGGGTACATCCAAATACCTTTCAGTGAACAGGCCATCTACTGAAGTTGGTAGTGGGAGGGGTTCACACACAAGTAGGGCACCTTTCACTCCAAACGGCCAGGTAACTAGAGTTCAGGTAGTTAGAGAAAGGTCCACCTCTGCCCATTACCACATTAACACTGTGTCAGAGAATTCCCAAGCCTCCCACCCTGAGGATAACACCCTAAACAGGGAACTCGGAAAGCTGAGGTTGGAAGAGGCAAGACTGAAGCTGATGCAGCAGCAGTTGGCTTTAGACAGGGAGTCTCTAGAGAGGGAAAGACAGAAGTTGTGGTTAGTTCCCCATGGGGCCAGCAGAAGTATTCTTGATAGTCATCCTGTTAGAGAAACAGATTAAAGAAACCTGCATAAGATTGCCCCCCCTTTCAAGGAGGGGGATGACATAAACAAGTGTTTTTCTGCACTTGAGGGGGCCTGTATGGTACAGTTGGTCCCTCGAAGGCTGCTATCATGTGGCTATCTTTCAATGGCAAAGGTAAGGACAGACTCCTTACTGTCAAAGAGAGTGATGCCAACAACTACAAAGTTTTGAAAGATGCACTCTTAGATAGATTTGGCCTAACCACTGAACAATACAGGATAAAGTTCCGAGAAACCAGAAAAGAGTCCTCTCAAGACTGGTCAGACTTTGTAGACTGTTCAGTGAAGGCCTTGGAGTGATGGTTACATGGCAGTAAGGCAACTGACTATGAAAGCCTGTATAATCTTAATTTGAGAGACCATATTTTGAATAATTGTGTGTCTGATTTGTTGCATCAGTACTCAGTAGACTCAGATCTGACCTCTCCCCAAGAATTGGGAAAAAAGGCAGACAAATGGGTCAGAACAAGAGTGAACAGAAAAGTGGGGGGACAAGGATGGCAAGAAGAAGGATGTTAAGTCTTCTGACAAGGATGGGGACAAAAATAAACAGAATTCTGAGTCTTCCTCAGGCACACAAAAATCCTCTGGGGGAGGTGGGTCGAAACCCTCTTCAAACAATCAAAAGAAGCCATGGTGTTATTTATGTAAAAGTAAAGGCCATTGGGCAAGTGATTCCACTTGTCCAAAGAAAAAAACCAAGGCTCCCACTGCCACAACCCCAACTGTGTCCTCTAGTGCCCCTAGTAATAGCAGTGGTGGTGGGAAGAACACTACAAATAGCCAATCAAAGGGTGTAGCTGGGCTCACCATTGGTAATGTAGTTGGGGGTGGTCTTGTTAGGGAGACCACAGAGGCTGTTTTAGGCTCTGAAGGT
This sequence comes from Pleurodeles waltl, assembly GCF_031143425.1. NCBI lineage: Eukaryota > Metazoa > Chordata > Amphibia > Caudata > Salamandridae > Pleurodeles > Pleurodeles waltl. The sequence goes on from NC_090446.1 coordinate 1,537,351,528, forward strand.
GGTATTGATTTTGCCACCTCGGTTGCTTGTCCCCTTAATATGGGTAAGTATAAGCAACTACCCATAATAAATGGTGTTGAGGTTGAGGTCTACAGTGATACAGGAGCCAGTGTCATTATGATGATTGAGAAACTGGTTGCCCCTGAACAACACCTACTTGGTTGGCAGTACCAAGTGACTGATGCTCATAACAACACTCTTAGCCACCCCATGGCTGTTGTGAATCTCAACTGGGAAGGGGGTTACTGGTCCAAAGAAAGTTGTGGTAGCCACTGATTTACCTGTAGACTGCTTACTAGGCAATGATTTGGAGACGTCAGCTTGGGCTGAAGTGGAGAGCTCATCCAGCAATGCTGGGCATTCCAGGGCATATGTTTGCACTCACAAAGGCTTAGGCCCAGAAGCAAGGAGGACAGGATAACTTGGATCCTGGAACAATTGACCAAGTGCTCCCAAAAGCTTGGGGTAGAAAGGGTAAATCCTTAGCCCACTACCACTCCATCTCCAGAAGATTCCCCTTTTGAGGAAGAGGAATCCTCTCCCTGTGCAGAACCTACACCAGATGAGCTGGCAGCAGACACTGCTGAGCTTTGGGTGGAGGGGGGCCTGCCAGGGAAGAGCTGAGTGTGGCAGAGCAGACCTGTCCTACACTACAGGGTTTAAGACAGCACAGCTGTCAAACAGCAGAATGGGGATATCACTGATAGCCATAAAGTCTATTGGGAAGATAACCTGCTCTATACTGAGTCAAAGGACCCTAAGCCTGGAGCTGCCATGAGATTGGTCATCCCTTTGCAGTATAGGGAGTTTCTTCTGACTTTGGCTCATAATATTCCTTTGGCTGGGCATTTGGGCCAGAGTAAAACTTGGGACAGACATTTTCCGTTGTTTCACTGGCCTTTTATGTCAGAGGACACCAAGGAGTTTTGTCGCTCCTGTGTGACCTGCCAAGCCAGTGACAAGACTGGTAGCACACCTAAAGCCCCAATTATTTCACTCCCAGTGGTTGGGGTGTCCTTTGAGAGGGTAGGAGTTGACATTGCTGGCCCACTTGACCCTCGAACAGCTTCAGGAAATAGATGTATCCTTGTGGTAATGGACCATGCCACTAGGTACCCTGAAGCTATTCCCTTAAGGACCACTACAGCTCCTGCAGTGGAAAAAACCCTCCTGGGAATATTTTCCAGAGTGGTTTTCCCTAAAGAAGTGGTGTCAGACAGAGATAGTAACTTCATGTCTGCATACCTCAAAGCTTATAAGTTCACTACTCATTATCACCCACAGACAAATGGTCTGGTTGAAAGGTTTAACAAAACTCTCAAAGGCATGATAATGGGACTCCCTGAAAAACTCAAAAGGAAATGGGATGTCCTGTTCCCATGCCTCCATTTTGCTTATAGGAAGGTTCCCCAAAAAGGAGTGGGCTTTAGCCCCTTTTAACTCCTCTTTGGACACCCTGTAAGAGGTCCCCTTTCTCTTGTGAAAGAGGGTTGGGAATATTCTTTAAAAGCTCCCAAGCAAGGCATTGTGGATTATGGACTTGGCCCAAGATCTAGAATGGCTGAATACATGAAAAAGGCCAGTAAAAACCTTCAGGCCATCCAAGAGCTCCAAAAGCAATGGCATGACCAGAAGGCTGTCCTGACGCAGTACCACCCAGGACAGAAGGTGTGGGTATTGGAGCATGTGGCTCCAGGAGCACTCAAAGACAAATGGAGTGGACCCCATCTCATTGTGGAGAAAAAAGGTGAGGTCACCTATTTGGTAGACCTGGGCACTGCCAGAAGTCCCCCTAAGGTGCTTCATGTCAATCACCTGAAACCTTATTATGACAGGGCTGACTTAACCCTGCTCATGGCCACTGATGAGGGGCATGAGGAAGAGAGTGACCCCCTCCCTGACCTCTTCTCCACCACTGAAGCTGATGGCTTAGTGGAGGGAGTTGTGTTAGCAGATTGCCTTACTGCTGAGCAGAAGGACAACTGTATAAATCTTCTAGATCAGTTCTCTAACCTCTTCTCACTGATTTCAGGTACAACTACCTGGTGTGAGCACACAATCGACACTGGAGATAATTTACCTGTCAAAAGTAAGATTTATAGGCAGCCTGACCATGTCAGGGACTGCATTAAACAAGAGGTTCAGAAAATGTTAGATCTGGGAGTGATTGAACCTTCTAAAAGTCCCTGGCCTAGCACAGTGGTGCTTGCCCCTAAACCTCACAGTAAAGATGGACTATAGAGGTCTCAATCAAGTAACCAAAACTGATGCTCACCCTATACCCAGGGCAGATGAGCTGACAGATACACTGGCTTCCACCAAGTATCTAAGCACTTTTGACTTAACTGCAGGGCATTGGCAGATTAAGTTGTCAGAAGATGCTAAACTTAAAACAGCATTTTCAACCATTGGAGGGCACCACCAGTTCACTGTTATGCCCTTTGGACTGAAAAATGCACCTGCCACTTTTCAGAGGTTGGTGGATACAGTCCCCCAAGGATTGGAAGCCTTTAGTGCAGCATATCTAGATGATATAGCTGTTTTAAGCTCCACCTGGGAAGATCACCTGGTACACAAGTTTTGGAGGCCCTGCAATAGGCAGGCCTAACTATCAAGGCTTCAAAGTGCCAGATAGGGCAGGGGAGAGTGGTTTATCTGGGCCACCATGTGGGTGGGGAACAGATCACACCACTGCAGGGGAAGATCCAAACCAATATAGAATGGGCTCCCCCTACAACTCAAACCCAGGTGAGAGCCTTTTTAGGCCTCACAGGGTACTATAGGAGGTTCGTTAAGAACTATGGCACCATAGCTGCCCCTTTTAATCACCTCACATCCAAGAAAATTCCTAAAAAGGTATTATGGACAGCTAGCTTTCAAAAGGCGTTGTATGAGCTCAAACAGGCTATGCGCCCTGCACCTGTCCTAAAAAGCCCTTGTTACTCCATGAAAGTTCATAGTTCAGACTGATGCTTCTGATTTAGGGGTGGGGGCAGTTCTATCGCAGCTTAACACTGAGGGCCAAGATCAACCTGTTGCTTTTACCAGCAGGAGGTTGACCCCTAGAGAAAAGCATTGGTCTGCATTGTCACACTGTCCTTTCCTCAGGATCTGCATGCCGCCGAACAACAGGTCCACCTTCCTGCGTCACCAACTCAGAAAGCTATTACAGCAAAGCGTTATGGTGAAGCCAGTCGAGGGGAAGGGAATTAGGGTAAGGGACAGCAGGGAGAGAGATCTGAAAAGGTAAAATGGTTAAGCATGTTTGTATATAATTGTTCATAACAGTATTAACATTCAATTATACATTTATACAAAGGCATCTCTGTGAATGCAAGTGTTGAGACCCTTATGGAATAAACAAAGGTGTCTTAGTGGATGCAAGAGTTGAGACCCTTATGGAATAAACAAAGTTGTCTCAGTGTGTGCAAGAGTTAAGACCCTTATAGAATAAACAAAGGCGTCTCCGTGAATGCAGTTGAGACCCTTGTGGAATAGACAATGGCGTCTCAGTGAATGCAAGAGTTGAGACCCTTATGGAATAGACAAAGGCGTCTCCTTGGATGCAAGTGTTGAGACCCTTATGGAATAAACAAAGGCTTCTCCGTGAATGCAAGAGTTGAGACCCTTATGGAATAGACAAAGGCGTCTCCGTGTGTGCAAGAGTTGAGACCTTTATGGAATAAACAAAGGCGTCTCCATGAATGCAAGAGTTGAGACCCTTATGGAAAAGACAAAGGCGTCTCCGTGAATGCAAGAGTTGAGACCCTTATGGAATCAACAAAGGAATCTCCATGAATGCAAGAGTTAAGACCCTTATGGAATAGACAAAGGTGTCTCCGTGAATGCAAGTGTTGAGACCCTTATGGAATAGACAAAGGTGTCTCCATGAATGCAAGAGTTGGTAGAAACATGATACTTCAGGATGTCATGAGCATTAGACAAAAGCGTCTCTGTGAATGCAAGTGTTGAGACCCTTATGGAATAAACAAAGGTGTCTTAGTGGATGCAAGAGTTGAGACCCTTATGGAATAAACAAAGTCGTCTCAGTGTGTGCAAGAGTTAAGACCCTTATGGAATAAACAAAGGTGTCTCCGTGAATGCAAGAGTTGAGACCCTTATGGAATAGACAATGGCATCTCAGTGAATGCAAGAGTTGAGACCCTAATGGAATAGACAAAGGCGTCTCCGTGAATGTAAGAGTTGAGACCCTTATGGAGTAGACAAAGGCGTCTCCGTGAATGCAAGTGTTGAGACCCTTATGAAATAGACAATGGCGTCTCCATGAATGCAAGAGTTGGTAGAAACATGATACTTCAGGATGTCAAGAGCATTAGGCAAAACTGGGCATGGACCTTCTCTGAATCATGGAACAAGAACAATTAGTAAAATCATAATACTTCAGGATGTCGTGAGCATTAAACAAAACTGGGCTTGGCCCTTCTCTGAATCATGGAACAAGAACAATTAGTAAAATCATAGGATGCCGTGAGCATTAAACAAAACTGGGCGTGGCCCTTCTCTGAATCATGGAACAAGAACAATTAGTAAAATCATGATACTTCAGGATGACGTGAGCATTAAACAAAACTGGGCGTGGCCCTTCTCTGAATCATGGAACAAGAACGAACTGAGACCTCTGAACCTTGAGAAGGCAGGAGTTTGGACCTTGGACATACTCTGAACATCAATCATGCGACTACTATGCATTCATAAACATAAAACGTTTAGTCTCAGTCTAGAAATTCACAAATACTTAAATATGCATCTCACCTATCATCAAATGCTTAAATATGTCTCTCACATATTATGCTTAAAAAAACAATGAAACTATGATTTGCTTATCTTTGAGATGTTTTCTCATTTGTCACCTAGGCCTGAAAGTTTTACTCATGTAAACTGAAGCGCCTTGATTATTGGACCACAGGCAGTTCTCCATATGAACTGAAGCGCTTTGATTGCTGTGCAAAGGGCGCTTTATTTCCAATGAACTGAAGCGCTTTGAATGTCATGCCAAGTGCGCTTTACTCCTGTGAACTGAAGCGCCTTGAATACCATGCCAAGTGCGCTTTACTCCTGTGAACTTAAGCGATTTAAATGTCGTGCCCGGGGCGCTTTACCAGTGTGGCCTGAAACGCTTTGCTCATTATGCTAAGTGGCGCTTCACCTTTTTGGAATATGACCTACTCGTTTTTTAATGCACCATGGAATCAGGGATACTTCGGTTGGATGACACTCTGCCATTGAGGAAATCTGCTCTTCTCCAGAGAAATCCCCATGAGGTCTGGCTGCATCGAAGACTTCAAAATAGTGAGCAACTTGCTTGCTTGTGGCTGGGCTTTATAGGCCTGCCACACCCCAGGATGGCTGCTGCCTCTAAAAACATGGGAATTGTAGTCCCTTCATGGAATAGCCCTGATAAGTGCATTTTGTCCACCAATGACCTGAACCTACAGCTCTATGAGCTTTGCCACAGGGCAGACGACGTTAATGGGCACCTTTGGAGCAAGAGGGGATGACAAGTGGTGCGCAGAAAGGGCCGCAGAGCCGCGCAGCGGAGTTTCAGGCGGGACCTGGACCGCGCAGGGTTCTGTTCCTGACAGCCTCTGCTGTGGTCTGGGCCTGGTTGAAGTTGAAACCATACCTCTTTGGTACTCAATTCATTGTTCAGACAGACCACAATCTCTATTATGGCTTAAACAAATGACCGGCGAAAACCCTAAATTGTTGAGGTGGTCCATCTCCCTACAGGGAATGGACTATACAGTGGAACATAGACCTGGGAGTACCCACTCCAATGCAGATGGACTCTCCGGATATTTCCACTTAGACAATGAAGACTCATCTGAGCAAGGTTAGCCTTATTGTCCCTCGTTTGGGGGGGATGTGTAGGAAAGTACCATCTTGCCTTGCATGGTACCCCCAATTGTACATGTATTTAAGTTTGTTTTTGCCTGTCTCACTGGGATCCTGCTAGCCAGGACCCCAGTAGTCATAGTTTGTGACCTGAATGTGTGTAACTGTGTAGTGACTAACTGTGTCACTGAGGCTCTGCTAAACAGAACCTCAGTTCTCATGCTCTCTCTGCCTTTAAATTTGTCACTAGAGGCTAGTGACCACTTTTACCAATTTCAATTGGCACACTAGGTACCCAGGGTATTGGGGTTCCAGGAGATCCCTATGGGCTGCAGCATTTATTTTGCCACCCATAGGGAGCTCAGACAAACCTTTACATAGGACAGCTACTGCAGCCTGAGTGAAATAACACACATGTTATTTCACAGCCATTTTAACTGCACTTAAATAACTTATAAGTCACCTATATGGCTAACCTTCCCTTGCTGAAGGTTAGGTGCAAAGTTACTTATTGTGAGGGCACCCTTGCACTAGCAAAGGTGCCCCCACATAGTTCAGGGCCATTTCCCATGACTTTACACATGAGCACTACAAATAGGTCAAAACCTATATGTAGCTTCACAATGGTAACTCCAAATATGGCCATGTAACATGTCTAAGATCATGGAACTGTCCTCCCATGCCAAATCTTGTATTGGGGTGCCAATCCCATGCATCCCTGGAGTTCCACTATGGACCCCGGGTACTGCAAAGCCAGCTCTCTGGGGTTTTCTCTGCAGCTAGCACTGCTGCCACCCCACAGACAGGGTTCTGCCCTGCTGGGTTCTGGGCAGCCCAGTCCCAGTGAGGCATAACAAAGAATTTCCTCTAAGAGAGGGTGTTACACCCCCTCCCTTTGGAAATAGGTGTTAAAGGCTGGGGAGGGGTAGCCTCTCCCAGCCTCTGGAAATTCTTTGAAGGGCACAGATGGTGCCCACCTTGCATAAACCAGTCTACACTGGTTCAGGGAACCCCCAGTCCCTGCTCTGGTGCGAAACTGGACAAAGGAAAGGGGAGTGACCACTCCCCTGTCCATCACCACCCCATGGGTGGTGTCCAGAGCTCCTCCAGTGTGTCCCAGGCCTCTGCCATCTTGGATCCAGAGGTGTGAGGGCACTCTGAAGGCCTCTGAGTGGCCAGTGCCAGCAGGTGACGTCAGAGTCCCCTCCTGATAGGTGCCTACATGACTAGGTTGCCAATCCTCCTCTGAGGGCTATTTAGGATCTCTTCAGTGGACTTTTCCTTAGATAACGACTTGCAAGAATTGTACCTGTCGGCGCGTCGACAGCAAGAAGGGAGGAAAAGAAGGGGCAGATGGGGCCAGGGGCTGGGGGGGTCCCGTGGAATGATCCGGAGGAGTGACTTGGAGGAGGCTGGAAGCAATCAGGAGGCAGAAATAAGGTACGACACGGGCAAGCTGGGCACAGTGGCTCCTGAGGGGACAATACCCATTCAAATTTCATTCCATTCCATTAAGACTGCCATTAAGACTGCCTAGAGTGGAAAATACCCATTCAAATTTTATTCCATTCCATTAAGACTGCCATTAGGACTGCCTAGAAGTCTCCCTCAAGGGTTAAAACTTCACCAAAAAACTGCCTAGTGAGTCACGAGGCGACCTAGCAGGGCAACATAAATTAATAAAAGTGCCTCTGCTGCAGCCTCCAATCCTGCTGCCAGCTTTTTGTACTTCACAGCCATTCTTGATTTGAGCAGCATGAGCAACCAATCCATTGCCAATAAATGACATCCTACGTATTCTACGCCACCATCTAGGAATTGTTAGGAATTGTTATTGGCATTCCAAGTCCCAGACCCAACAACAACAGTCCTCCCTGTTCTGATCTCTGCTAAAATCTTGAAATTCAGCCACATTGCCACACTATCACATTGGGTATGTGGCAGGGCAGTATAGGCAAGGTCAAGTGAGTCCAGGGCACCAGAGGTATTATGTGGTGGCATAGCAACACAACGGTTCCACCATACTCACCATACTATGAACTAGTAAAAAGCAGCCAGAAAATCTGAACCTCAAACTGTAAACCAACACAATCCTCAAAATCTACCGAGTGGTTAAGGGTCACTCAGATAAAGTTCAGTCTCTATGTTGGGCCCAGCAGGATCCGGGAACCGATCAAGGAACTTTGCGAGCGCTCGTGCCCCTCAACACCTGAGGTGAGGTGGCGCACCCACAAATCTAAGGGTTTCCAGAAGTCCAGAGGAAGCCCCGGCTGGTCTCAGGGGGACCCTTCAGCTGCCTCAGAAAGCTAAGACCTCCAGTAACCTAACAAAAGCCAGCAGTAAATATTGGGCAGCACTCGAGTAGCACGCATGCTCGTGCCCCTCAACCCTGAGGTGTGGCGGCGCCTATATTAGGCAAAAAAAAAAATCTAAGGGAAAACCTTACAGACGGCAAAGATGTGATCAGAAAAAGAAAGGGCTTTTCAGCCGCAAGCAAAAAGACGTAAGAAGCCCAACAAACCATCCTCTACGCCCTAAACGTCAAAATGGGAAGCAAAAATGAAGACAAAACATCAACCCCTGGTTTCCCCTATCACCCGCTTCTTTTAAAGATTTCTAAAATCAGAGAAGATCCCCTGAAAAATTGACTTTCTGAAGGACCCCGTGGATGTGATTTTTTCCTTATCTAATGGCTCCGGGACTTTACCCCACCCAATTTCCCCTATAAAAGTGAAAGCAGCTTGATATATAAGCAAGGTGATAAAAGCGAGCTCAAGGAGGAGGAGCTGTCTGAAAAAACTGCCCTAGGCAACACCAAAAAATCAACCAATGACAATTATAAAGAAAATGTCCGGGGTTCAATCAGTGACCTAGAATTACTGACCCTCCAATCATCAATGCCGTCCCCCGATGCTTCCAACTCTCCATCTTTGGAAAATCAGACTGACTTTCAACAAATAGGTATTCAACCTCCTCTGGAGGTAAATGTAATTGTTAAGGGAACCAAGGACTCCACAAGGGGACAGCCAAAATGGGAGAAATGAAGGACCCTATAAGAAGTCACAAATATGTCCCGTCTACAGACTGTAAACAACTAATTCTGGAACCTCAATATCAATCCAGGGGCTCACATGATATCTTAAATAGAGGCAATATAATAAAATTGTTACATGCTATCCCGGCTCTAAAAGACATAAAGTCTACTGATATTGTTTCTATAGAATTTCTACCGGTGGTCAAAAGTAATGAACGAAGATCAAATTAATCAACCCTGGTAACTTGGAAGACACCACAAATGGTTAGGAGAGTTGTCAAAGAAAAAATCTCCTTCTTAAAATGGGGATTCAAATTGAGTATACCCAAACAAACAGGCTATCCGGACCCTCTAGAGAATCAAACTAATATGTTGAACCTAACATATTCAAAAGAGTTTAATAAATCTTAGAACCGCAATTGGAAAAAATTATGAACGCTCCACAGGGTTCAAAGTATTAAACAAGCACCCCTTAATACAGCTAGATTTGGGAAGGATGTCGGAAGTAAACCATTTAGAAAATCATCAGTGATGTCCGAGTAGTCGGGATCACTATGGGTGGGTAACTCCACATGATAAACCCCTCCAAGTTTGCTCCTGAAATATAAATTGGGTTAGATCAAATACCGAATAAGATCTGACAAACCTATTAAAATATTTTTTTATTATCTTTCTGCAGGAGACTTGGGCTACCAATCCTTTCACAATTACGTGTTTTTCCCCTAGCAACTAGGGAAAAAAGGTTCGGCCATCCAAAGAGGGGATCTGCAATCTTTATTTCAGCAGGGTTAAATATATCATGTATACCACTATATGAGGAAAACAAAGAATTCCTGCTATTAAAGCTAGATGGATGAAATAAAGATCACTCAAGCCCACTCTTGCTAATAAATGTTTTTATTCATATTATTCAGATACACGATCTAAGAAACATACATACACCAAACTGATAGATACAATATTAACTGCCCATCAGGACTTAGGATCCCTACAGCTTCTATTAGCTGTGGACTTCAATTTGAAACTACTAAATCCCTTTGAAAGGGATGTCTAAACAATCATGCAATATCAATTGTGGGCAGTACCACAACAGTCTTTGGGGATAGAAGAGCGAGGTAAACCCAGCACAACAACACTTTCCTTAGTAAAAGATCTTGAGGCCCTTGGGCTCAGACTCCTAAATGGGAGGTTTCCACAGGATACTCCGCCGACAACCTCCTGCTATGTCACTGGAACTCAATCAACAATTGACTACACTGTGGCCTCTTCATTTCTACTTACTTTAATTACTAAGTACCACATCGTAAAATCAGATAAAAGTGAATATGGTCAACAATGCTTGGAGATTGGATGTGGCTTCCTCATATTTAATTCTGCACCAACTGCACCAAGGGATGTCACTACAACAAACTACAAAAAACTTTGATGGGCTGAAAGATCACTGGAATCCATTGGAGAATGATCAATGGCGATAATTGACCATTGCTATAACAATACAACTGGTGACTCAATAAATATCTGGTCGAAGTTCCTGGACAGATTTGCGGCTAGTCTGCTTACAGATAGATCGCAAAAGAAATACCTAAATCAGGGGAAAGCGAAAACAAACAAGATTATAAAAATTTCAGCACATATGATTAAATTAAGAAGACAACTAAATAGACGCCTATGATTATATAAGATAAATCCAACTGATCGCCGTGTTAAGGCTGACCTAAGACATTCAAACAATATCTATCAGAAACAAATATGGGATAATAAAAGACAAGAAAATCATGACTTTTGGGAAAAGGCTTTATTACTAAGCAAAAAATCTAATGTGCAGGGATTTTGGAAATGGTAAATGACTTGAATAAAGTTCCAATGACCCTCACTAGCTCCAATATTTCAGAATCCGTATGGTCTGCTTATTTAATTGACCACTTTGGCAGAAATAAAGGAACTATCAAAAACCTTGACAAGACAACAAATGCCTCAAATCTAAAAGGAGTTACATTAAAGCCCCCTACAGTCCAAAAGGAATCTGAAAAATTAACATTCACAACTTCAGGTCCAAATGGGATCCCAAATCCATTGTTCAAAATGAATCCAGACTTTTGGGGAGAACAGATGATCTCAACTTACAAACACTGCATAGAATTAGGTACAATTCCAAAATCTTGGAGGGGGGGCGATAATCCACCCAATATTTAAAGGAGGTTGTAAATCTCATCCAGAGAATTATCAATTGATTACCTTAATGGATGTCAAGGCCAAATACTATGCTGGGCTACTAGTGGAGCATCTTCGTAGGTGGGCAACCGAGAACAGCATTATTCCCCCCAACCAGACAGGCTTTGCAAAGGGCCCAGGAACGGCCACAAATATACTAACTCTTTCCATTATCATTGACAAATGCAAACAAAAGAACCAACCTCTGTTTCTGTGCTTTGTAGATTTCAAATCAGCTTTTGATTTGGTACAACGATGCCTTCTGTGGGAAAAATGTGCCTCCTGGGGAATACCAGAGAATCTGCTAAAAGCTATTCAGCAGCTATACACATATACATGGATTAGAGTTAAGACAGGAAACGGATCCTCCCTTTCAAGGGAAATCGAGACAAAACAAGGTCTGAAACAGGGCTGTGTGCTGGCACCATTTCTTTTGAATCTTTTTGTGTCAGATCTGACCATGAAGTTGAATAAGGTGAGTGCGCACTCCCCTAAGGTTGGTGACATGCTTATTTCCTATTTGCTATATGCTGACGATGTAGTACTTCTGAGTCAAACCAAAGTAGGACTATGTCGGCTCATTGTCAAGTTATCGGAATATGCTGAGCAGAATGGAATGGAAATTAATCCGAAAAAAAACCAAAGTGATGGAAATTAGTAATGAAATCTCCAGAGCTAAAACATGGCACACACAAAGGGGAGAATTGGAACAAGTAAATCAATATAGATACCTAGGCATACTATTTGATGAACGGGGGTCCTTTCTCCCTCAGAAGCAGGAACTACATAGAAAAGGAAATGTTCTACTGCTTGCCTTTCACATCTTGAGGAAGGTGCTCAACTGCCCTAGCTACCGTCCCTTGCTGCAAGTCATTGCAGCTAAACTAAACTCAACTCTAGGATACAGCATTGAAGCACTGCGTGGACAAGATGCCACCATCCTAAAGAGAATCACAGGACAAGTACTAAGGTCTCTAATCCAGTTACTAGGGTACACCTGTTGGAGTGTAACATTTATAATCATTATTAACATGAAAAGCTTGCAAGATAATGTATAATGAAGCCGCATAGACAAATGTGTTAAAATAGTACTAATGCACGCTTTTGAAATGTGCCCATGGGGAGTGGCCATCAATGTATACGATGATTGATGAAACTGACTAATAATGAGTTAACAATGTACTAATGTTTGACTTTATATTAGCATTAAGAGTTTTGTATTAGGGTTATGCTAAATTACTCACTAGGCCTTAGTTAGCAAGGGTCTGGGCCTAACTGCCTGGTCTCATATTAAATGTGTTTTTCTAACGTGCAATGTGCTGTCTTCCTGAAGGACATGAAGCTGTACTTTTCTAGAAGCTAGAGATATGGGCGTACTTGTAGTAAATTCTTTCTCATGGGACCCGACTTGCTCAAGGAGGAATTCTTGCTGAATGCAACAGTGTGATTTGCAACAGGTGCAAGGTCGCTTAGACTAGGAGAAGACAATGTAACTACTGACTGGAGCGACAAGTGTAACTTTTCTTACCTGACATTCTACCCGCTGAAGACGTCAATCACAGGAGCCAATAAACTACGTGAGAATAATGTTAAGTGAAGATTCTAGTAAGGTGTGTGATGCACCAAATATTGCCCAATGGGAAATTAGAGACTTGTTCGACAAATTTAATATAACGGCATGACACAAGGAGAAATCAGCCATTATCGAGCCATTCTTCGCCATTCTTCATCACCCTTTGCCATTCTGAGAAACTTCGCCTTTAGCTGTCTGATACTTTAACCTATCCTCGCCTTACCCCCTGCCTGATACTTACTTCTCCTCCTCATGAGGGAAGAGTTCCTTTTGCTGTGCCCTGCTGAGACTTACCTGTTCTATCCTGGCCGATGGCGAATCGACTGATGTCCTGAGGACGAAGACTGACGCTGTATGCCGACCCATTTGGAGGGGTAACTATATGATGATATATTGAAATTGTCTGTTTGCCTTTTCTTTCTAGGTACCAACTGCTCTTTTGATAGAAGCCATAGCTAGATGTTTTCTAAATTCATGTTGCTAAATTGTTTTGCATGAAGCCCAACATGCTGATGCTAATTCGAGGTTAGTTAAGGAGTTCACTAATACTGGATGCAAATAGACAAATGACTGGATCCTTGCTTTGTTGAATAACGTTAATGATACTCTGCTAAAGTTGATTCATGTTAACGTTGTGCTTTGTTTTAATGTTCATGATCTATGCTTTGATAAAATCTTATTCAAGTTGCCATATTGTAGAGGTTTTGATGTGCATCCTGGTGTTGAGACCAATAAATATGCTATTAGAGTGTAACTAATAGGGAATACATATCCTAACTTTTACTAGAGTTGTGTGGTTATTCATGGCTGAAAGGTCATGGTGTGTTTGATTCTTATTAAATGTTATTGATTAGTTTGATTGATTAGTTATTGTGAATATAGATGAGGTATTTGATCTATTAATTGAGATGTTAAATAGATATCTCGTCCTGAGGAGTCTCCAATCAGGGTCAAAAAGTTAATTGGCGTAAAACGAGTCCCCGTGTAAGTTAAATTATCAAAGTTGGGGTGCGTTATCAGTTCTGGTAGCAGAGGACAGTTACGGCCCTTTGGGGCCCTAGGACGAGGGACCATTGTTTGAAAGTTGTTTTTGAAATAATGCAAATTGGAGAGATGGTGTGCCCCTAAGTCCCAAATGGCTTTCCTCGAATCTTGGAGCTTGCCGCAGTGAGTTGGGTATGTTCTTGGCGTTCTAGTTATAATATGAGTGACGTAGGGTTTGCGCTTGCACAGCTTATGCATACCGCAGGTGAATTGTGAAGTTTGTGTGAATTTTAGGCCAGGTGATGTTTTAGTAGACGTGGGCGTGCTCCGCAGTATGAGAGTAGGGAAGTCGACGAACTTCATGTGAGTGTGGCACTTTTTGCTCAAAAATTGTCCACATGGTTGTTGGTGATGCACTGAGTATGTTGATAAGTGTTTGAGAAACTTGGTTTATGTTGTAATTTGCACGGTTTAATTGGTCAATCGGGCGTGGTTGACGAGTCGTGTTTGAGTCAATGTGAGTGAATTAAAACTTCGATGGAGATTTGGTGAGTTCTAAAGTGCACTAGGACAAACCATTGACAAGTCGAGAATAGAATTTGCGGGTCAAATTTTGCTTGCGAGTGCGGGATCTGAGAAGGAGAGAGTAGCGGCCGAGGCATAAAGTGAAATTTCTGTAAAGTTCTGAAGCAATTGTGTTACCCTTTCCCTGTAGTAAACCAGCAAATTTGAGTTTTGTTCGTGCTTGCAATATATTGCATTAGTTTTGTGTGGATAGAGAGTGAGGAGGACAAGCACAAGACTTTGTCAGCCGCAGTGTGTGAGTGTGACGCCATTGGAGCTGCGCTGGGATAGGTCGTTAGTGAGAAGGGTCGCGCACGGATTGGCAGCCGTCTGTGAGAGGCGATTGGTTGAGAAGGTGGGTGAAGAGAGTTCTGGTTATTAAAGTCACTTCCTGATCGATTGTCAACAAAATAAAAGACGCAAAACAACGTTTTTCAAGGCTTTGAAGAGCGCTTTGAGGGGAGATGTGTGGGGGAGCCTACACCGCCAGAGGATACACAGGCTTATGCCGTAATAAAGGAAAGGGGAGTCGCGCCATGTCTTTGGCGAAAGCAGTGGTGCAAAATGACAGAGAAATATGGGTGTTTAGTGTTTCCGGAGCACAGATCGTTTAATATAATTATTTTAGAGAATTTGCAGAAGGCGTTAAATGAGCAGAAGCCACCTCCAAGGCCACCACAGTTTGAGGCATTAGCAATTTGGGAACTGATGGCCATACGACATCGGCAACAAAGGTTTGAGAGGAGAATGAGGAAAGCAGAAAAGACACTAGCGGAGGCTAGGTGGGATAGCGAGCACAGGATGTGGAGAAGGGAAATAATAGATGGAGTTAGGATGTTTCCAGCAATAACTCAAGAAAGTCAAGTGCAAGGGGGTAAAGCCACTTGTAAGACGGATAAGGGTTCTAGCAAAGGGAAAGGGACTAAGAAGTCCTGGGCAGATGCAGATGACTCAGATGAGTTCCTTAATCAGTTGTTACATGATCGACCACCCCCATATGCTATAGATGACAATAGACCAAGTACTAGTGCAGGTCCTGTAAATTTGACGCAGAATCAGGGGACAACAAACCAGGCACAGGTAAACACTGTTGAGACACCAGCCCCAATACATAATAGTGTCAGTGTGTCTACTGCTCCAGGGATGCAGACATAGTTTCAGCCACCGCCGGTTCAGAGGCTCTACCCTGATGTCACAGTACTAGAGACTACTACGAGTTTGATGGTGCCGTCAGATCCGGCATACACAAGACCAAAGCTGATACAAACTGAGCCAACTCCACTTTTACTGCCCCAGGCAAAGCAACAATTGATACCGAATTGCACTTCGGTCACAGGACTGCAGACAGCAACAGCACTCGTAATGAATCAGAATATGAGAGCTAATGCTCCACAGGGTTTGGGAAGCAGACAGATACCAGCTGCCATATCCTTACCCATTACAGCTGGTCAACCAGTACCATTGTATGCACAGGCAAAGCCTAGTGTATGTGATCAGGGAATAATGACCCAAGAGATGACAAGAGGAGGGTTCGTAGGGAGCTCTCAAAGGATGACTCCAGGGGAACAGACAGTAGAGAGATCTATATCCCTATTATACTTCAGTCCGATTGGGATTCCTCCAGATACCATGAGACAATCAGGTTTGGGACTGCTGACTCCGCAGATCCCAAGTGCGAATGTACCGCAAACACCAATGATGCAGGCTGGAAATATCTCGTTGCAAGGTTTAACTACGCAACAATTGAACGAGTGGCTAGATAAGTTTACTTCACCACAGGCTACTCCTGCGACAGCAGAGCGGTCAGAAAGAAAAGAGTACATGAATTTTGTGAAGTTGGGTGTGGAAGTGGCTGAGCTAGTTGAAGGGAGCATGGGAGTGAACAGGCTAGAATCATATACTGAAGCAGAATTGAGGTATCTGTGCCCAAAGATAACCAATGAAGTGAGCAAGGTGCACCAAAGGTTGGCGAACCTGGCAGACAAATATGACATAGACCTAGAAAAAACAAAACATCTGAAGAGGAGTTACAGGTTAGACTTCGAGCCTAAGGATTTTGATCACATGAGGTCTACTGGGATGAAGGCACACCTTAAAGAAATACTGCAGAGTGCACAAGTTTGGGGAGCCTTAGAGAAGTCGGGAGGCAGATGGGCAAAGAAAAGAGATAAAATTAAAAGTGACTGCTCGGAGCAGCAGCAGGCGAAACCATCACCGGATACCGGTACAATAAAGATGTTACCAATGAGATAGATGGTAGGAGGTGTTCTGGTCCATGTACCATGGTCTAGAGGTGACATTTTTTCTTTCACAAATGACTTCCCCAGGCTGAGGGAGAAGCCGATAGAGTGGTATCAGCAGACGGACAGGTTTGTGAAGCTTGCAAAGTGTCTTTGGGAAGACCTGAATACTCTTTTTGAGATCATAGTTCCAGCTGACTTGTGGCTTGAGTGTAAGAAGCGTGTGGATTGGCCGACAGCAGAACCGGCAAGAGATAGAGCAACAGGAGCACCATCTCCTGATGTAATGAGTTATTACTGTAAGGTGATTGAGTTTTTGAAGCAGAAAGTTTCGCCGCAAAATATTGATTGCCAAAAGATTGAATGGCACAGGAGGCCAAAGATTCGATGCATGCCTACTATGAGAGGTTGTTAAAAGCGTTTAGGCACTACAGTGGTACGGAGGTTATAGAGCCGAAAGATATGAATCACCTAGTGTTCAGGTTGGTTGAAGGGCTGAGACCTGAGATTAGTCAGATGATTAACAATCATTTGATCTGTTGGCAAGTGAAGCCGATTGATGAAGTGTTGCAGTATGCGAAATACTGTAGTGATGAAATTGAGTTGAAGCAGAGAAAGTTGAAGGAGAAAGTGATGGTGATGCAAATTAAGGCAGCACAAGCAGGGATGCAGGGAAATGGTTTACAGCAGATGGTGCAACAGCTGCAGGGAAACTGAATGTTTCAGGCGCAAGTGAGAGGCGGAGGTCGAGAAGGATTTGTAATCCAGATTTGAACACCGTAGTGGTTCAAAATGATGTGCAGGGGATGAAGAAGGTGTTACCTTGTCATGCTTGCGGGGGCGTCGGACACTGGAAGCGGGAATGCCTGATGATGGTGCAGGAGGGTGTTGTACAACAAAGCAATGATGTTAATGCATTCCAAAATGTTAAAGGATCAAGAATGAGGGGTCCAAATCCGAACTTCAGAATAACATGGTTCAGATGCAGGGTCTTCAACCCATGCAACAAGTGCAGATGCCATGTGTACAACCAATGCAGATTCAGCAAGTGCAACAGCAGATTCCTGAGGGAACCTAGACAGCAAATTCAGTTGCCCCTACCACCAATGGGACAGCAACAGGTGATGCTTCCTCAACAGGTCACAGGTCAAGGAAAGAGCCAAAATAATGCAGTACAACAGTTCCCATTCCGTGGTGAGAATGGAATAAGCGATGAATGGTCGGATGAAAGATCAGACAGTGAGGAGTGCAGGCTTGCAGCATCCCTAGAAGTAGATCAGAGAGGGCCCTATGTACAAGGGAAAGTGATGGGTCACAAAGTCTCATTCTTGGTTGACACAGGGGCTACACGCTCTACAGTCAGAAGTTGAGAGGTTCTGAAGTTGCCTCTTTCGGGACGTACAATAAAGGTAGTAGGAGTGGCAAACCAGCTCCTGACTAACCCAATCACTGATCCAGTTCAAGTTGAGATTGGTACTTTCCAGGGATTGCACAGGTTTGTGGTTTGTGACTCAAGTCCTGTGTCCCTACTAGGAAGAGACTTAGGGGGTCATTCCGACCCTGGCGGTCCATGACCGCCAGGGCCGGGGACTGCGGAAGCACCGCCAACAGGCTGGCGGTGCTTCCTGGGCTATTCTGACCGCGGCGGTAAAGCCGCGGTCAGAAAAGGGGAACCGGCGGTTTCCCGCCGGTTTTCCCCTGGCCAAAGGAATCCTCCATGGCGGCGCTGCAAGCAGCGCCACCATGGGGATTCCGACCCCCTTCCCGCCAGCCTGTTCCTGGCGGTTTATACCTCCAGGAAGAGGCTGGCGGGAACGGGTGTCGTGTGGCCCCTGGGGGCCCCTGCACTGCCCATGCCACTTGCATGGGCAGTGCAGGGGCCCTCTAACAGGGCCCCATAAAGATTTTCAGTGTCAGCTTGGCAGACACTGAAAATCGCGACGGGTGCCACTGCACCCGTCGCACCGCAGCAAATCCTCCAGCTCCATTCGGAGCTGGCTTCATCTTTGCTGGGGCTTTCCCGCTGGGCCGGCGGGCGATCTTTTGCAGATCGCCCGCCGGCCCAGCGGTAAAGTCGGAATGTCCCCCGCGGTCATCTGACAGCGGGGCGGTGTTTGGGCGGTTTCCGCCCGGCGGGCGGTGCCCGCCTCCCACCGGGGTCGGAATGACCCTCTTACTGTGCAAGACGAGGTGTTCAATCACCTGTTCCAACGATGGAATTGAGGTGCAGACGAACAATGACGATGAAGGGGACGATGGACAGATCTCAGAGCCTGAAACGTAGACAACAGATGAGGAGTACCCTTTAATAAGCTTCCTCCCAATGTTCACAGTGACTGACCTTCCAGCAGATTTGCAGGGGACGGTCAAAGAGAAAGTGTGGGACTTGACAGGAAAGGAAGCGGGATTTATAAAAGGAGTATACCTAGTCAAACTCAGTGTGAAACCTAATGCTAGGTTTCCCCAAGTACTGCAGTACCATATGACATAAGATGTCCTTATAAAGGTAACGCAGATAATTGCGGACTTTGTGAAGCAAGGAGTCTTGAATGAGGTAATGAGCAGTCCATGTAATTCACCAATAATGGGACTGAGAAAGCCTTGTGGGAGAGTTTGAATTGTTCAAGACTTGAGAAAGATTAACAACATAGTGGTAAAATGTTGCCCAGTGGTGCCAAATCCAGCCGTGATTATGTTCCAGGTCCCATGTGACGCAGAGTGGTTCACAGTTGTAGATTTGTCTCAAGCGTTCTTTTCTGTGCCTCTTCATGAGGACAGCCAATTTCTCTTCAGTTTCAAATTCCTGGACAAGGTTTACAGTTGGTGGTGAATTCCTCAAGGGTTTACGATATCACCTTCCATCTTCAATCAGATATTGAAGAAGGATTTGGAGTCATTGGAATTGCCTTTTAATTCGACTCTAGTACAGTACATTGACGATTTGTTGATTGCATCCAAAACGAGAGATGACTGCAAGTATGATACTATTGCCTTACTGAACCACTTGGGAAAGAATGGGCATAAAGTGTCCCCAAAGAAGCTGCAATATTGTCAGAAAGAGGTGAAATACTTAGGTCATCTAATTGAGAAGGGGTCGAGGAAAATATCCAAGGAGAGAGTGACCGCCTTTTTACAGATGAATCCCTCAACATCTCAGAGAGACGTTAGGATGTTTCTGGTAATGGTGGGCTACTGTAGCCAGTGGATCCCAAATTTCTCAGTTATCTCTAAGCCATTGGTGGGACTGACTGTTAAGGAGATTAAGGATGGGCCAGATGTCATAACTTTGTCCGAGAAAGAAATGAAGGCATTCATTGAGCCGAGAGAGTGTATGTGTAGGGCTCCAGCTTTAGGTATGCCTGATTACACAAAGCCTTTTGTCCTGTTTTTTCATGAACGTGATGCTTGTTCCTTGTCTGTCCTGACACAGGTTCATGGAGGTGCAACCCGACCTGTAGCATATTTTTCAGCTACTGTTGACCCAGTTGCAGCAGCCTTACTGGGTTGTCTGCGTGCAGTAGCAGCAGTTGGTCAAAGCCTTACACAATGTGAAGGCATAGTGATGGGACATCCTTTAACAGTAATTGTCCCATATTTGGTTGAGATTTTGTTAACCCGTACCAAAACGCAGCACATGACAAATGCAAGACTGACTAAATATGAAACAATTATATTGGGGTCACCAAATGTAACTTTGAAAAGATGTACAGTGCTGAACCCGGCAACTTTGCTTCCAAATGAGAATACAGAAGTTGAGGATGCTGAGGAGGTAGAACCTGATTGTCTTGAGGTAACAGAAATATGCACCAAACCGAGACCTGACATTAAAGATACCCAAATGGAAGAAAATGACTACATTATCTTTGTTGATGCCTCATGTTTGAGAGACTCAGTAGGGGTACTGAGAGCCGGATATGCTGTGTGTACAATCACTGGTATCCTAGAAGCATCTTGGCTTGAAAGAATATACTCTGCTCAAGTGACAGAATTGGTTGTTCTTACCAGGGCATGCCATGCCGCTGCTGAATTGAAAGTAACTATGTATACTGACAGCAGGTACAGATTTGGAATTGTCCATGATTTTGGCTAGCTATGGTCACAGTGGGGTTTTCTGACCTCTTCTGGTTCTCCAGTGAAAAATGGTGAAAGAACTAAGGAATTGTTGCACGCGATTCAGTTACCTCATGAAATTGCCGTGGTGAAATGCAGCGCTCATGTGAAATCACAAGACTTTGTTTCAATGGGAAATGGATATGCGGATCAAGTCGCAAGGTTTTGCGTATTGAACTGTATATCATTTAAAGATCAGTGGGAATTGCTACCTGAAACAGAAAATGAGACATGCACAGGTTACGCTTTGAGGGTGGTTGACACGTTGGACGAATTACAATTGTTGCAGGGACGTGCCAGCAAAGATGAGAAACGTTCTTGGCTTAAGATGCAATGTGTGCAAAGGCCAGATGATTTGTGGGTTTCAGAGGAGGGGAAAATGGTTTTGCCAAACAGTCTTTTGCCACAGTTTGCAAGGTTTTAGCACATATTGGGAGAGATGCCATGATCAGATTGTTCAAAATTTACTGGTTTAATCCGTAATTTAGACAAGCTTCAGAAGTGATTTGTCACAGGTGCATCATCTGTCAACAGATGAATGCTGGGAAAGGGACAGTGGTAAATTTGAGCCACATTGGAAGAGCTGGAGGTCCCTTTAGCAGAATGCAATTGGATTATATTGAGGTGCCTGTGTGTGGAGGTTTGAGATACGTGTTGGTGATTGTGTGTATCTTTAGTCACTGGATTTAAGCATACCCTACACGTAGAAATGACAGCCTCACAGTAGCGAAGCTGCTGCTTAGGGAGTTGATACCACGTTTTGGGTTTCCGATCTCTTTAGAATCAGATAAAGGAAGTCACTTCAACAACGAGGTGGTTAAGCTATTGTGCGCAGCATTGAACATTGAACAGAAGCTGCATTGTAGTTACCGCCCTGAAGCCTCAGGACTAGTGGAGCAGATGAATGGTACCCTGAAGTTGAGAATGGCAAAAATGGGTGCAGCTATAATTTTGAAATGGCCTGATGCATTGCCCTTAGTGCTAATGTCAATGAGAAATACACCCAACAAGAAAACGGGACTGTATCCTCATAAAAGTCTCATGGGCTGAGCTATGAGATTGCCCACAGTACCTGCAAATGCTCTTGTGAATATTACGGATGGTATGGTGTTGGAGTACTCCAAGGGTCTGGCTGACGTAGTCCGCTCTTTCTCTCACCACACTGACACCAATAAATGATCCAGGTCAGAACCTGAAAGCTGGTGACTGGGTTGTTGTCAAGAAACACATGAGGAAGTCGTGTTTGGAGCCACGTTGGAAGGGGCCATATCAAGTAATACTAACGACTACTACTGCTGTGAAGTTTGCGGGAATTCCAAACTGGATCCATGCCAGTCACACAAAAAAGGTGATGTGTCCAACTGATGAGGAAATTGAATTGTCGAAAGTAACAACAGCAGAAAAAGAAGTCTCAGGGCCGGAGAGTAATCAAAGGGTAAGTGAGACAGAAGGAGAGCCCGTTGAGGGCGGCTTGGTCACTCCAATAACAAACGAGACCCAGAGGGGTGACGGAGAGCCTTTCTCAACTGAGGCGCCAGGAGGTCCGACCCAGATAGAGGTCCTCCCAGAAGCAGACAGATGCAGTATTGAAGTTGAGCCCCTGACAGACCCAGAAGGCGAAGGAGTTGAGGCGGAAGAGAGTCAGAGTGCCCAGTTTCCTCCTGAGCTAATTGTAGGTCCATCAAGAGGGAACACCATAGAGACAGAAGAGGGCAACAAGTTGCCACAAGGAAGATCAAAGACCAGAGGAACACTGAGATGAAATAAGTGGCCAGAATCGCAAGTGACAAAAGGGAAGGTGGTTGTTGACGATACAATAGAGGAGGAGGTCGATACAACTAGGAAAGAAGACCTGAGTGAAGGAGAATTGCAAGGTGACCGCAAGTTGAAAAGAAAGAGAATAGTGAATAGAAGGTACGCAGGTCCTGAATGGGCATATGCAATGTCAGCTGAGTGGCAACAAGAGTTCTTGGCATTCTGTTTTGATCGAGAAGTCCCAGGCCAGTACTTTGGCACCTGAGTTTGGCCAGAGGAAGAGACTGTGCTGATGTGAAAAATTTGAGTTAAAGAAACCGAGAAAAGAGGCTGATAAATTACCGGATGTGACACTTTTAACCTGAATAGACTTTTAAGAACTGGTCTTAACAAGCGTCTAACCTGAATTGACAAGGTTCCTGGGAGTGAATGAGAAAGCTGTAAATACTCGCTAAAGAAAGACTTTGCTTAGCTTGCTGAAGAGACATATCATAATAAATTTCGACCATCCTCTGTTAGGTGTTGTTTGAACTAATATTACTTTACTTTCTGATTCTTTACAGATCTTGGCTAACACTAGAGATGATAATAGGGGAAGTAGGCATTGTAAATGTTTGGGTGTTGCTTTAATTGTCGTATGTGTGATATTCATCATAGTGCTGATTGTGGGTATGCCATTGGTGGATAAAAATGAGACTAACAATGCTACAATTCCTGAGACCACCGCTACACTAACAGCTTGGGAGAGGTTTGAGCAGGACACAAAGGTTTTGCATGAGGGAACTAACACAAAAGGGGGAACTATCTACTAAAGTTTTCTATCGCTTGCTGAGTGAGTACGTTGAAACTATGGATGCGAAACTTGTTATGTGTGTACGCAGATTCCTGTTTCAGTACAAGAGGAAGTTACCTATCATAGTTTGCCTTTAACCTATGGGATAAGCTGTAGTCTATTACTAACATGATTCTATAATCAGGAAGAGATTCAATACTTTTACTCCAATCACAACCTTGTGTTTTCTTATGTGCCTATCATAGAAGATTTGAATAGTGTAGCTAAATACTATAGCATAAAACTGGTTAAGGGGTTCTTCGAAGCAACATTAACAATTAGTGCATCTTATGCGCACCACAATAACTTAACAAGTTTGCTTACACCTGTAGAGAAAAGCTTTCTAGATCACACGGAAGATAGAAGAAGGGCTTTGAAAGGGAAATTGGAGAAAGGCTAGCAGCAATGGTCTTTTATTAGTAGTGAGAGTTGTAGTGCAGTTAGAGAACAGAGGAAATTAGCTTTAGATGCACTGCATTTAGGTAAGCTTTGTATAACACGACCAAAGTCATGTTATGACAATGTGTTTGTGGGAACGAGTGAATGTAAGCATGTGTTTTTGTTTCAGAGTAAATGGACGTTCATGTTAAATAGACAGGATCCAGTGATCCCTGGGATCTACTATATATGTGGACTTAATGCTTATTACCGTCTTCCAAAGGGATGGTATTGGACATGTTATTTGGGGATAGTTTTCCCAAAGATATATCAATTAGAGGAGTTGAAAAAGTTTCTGAAATTGTCTGAATTACATCATACTAGACAAAGGAGAGAGACTGCTGCTGGTGTAGTAGGAGACATATTTGGATCGATAATTCCTTCAGTGGGAGTTATCTTGAATTCGATAAAGATTTGAAAGTTGTCTACTATTGTGGATAACAGGCTGACAAACTTTACAGGAGCCATACTCCTGATGTATACTGAACTTGCTGCGGAGAGGGCTATGACTCTTCAAAACAGGCTTGCTTTAGACATTCTTTTAGTGAAAAATGGCAGAGTCTGTAAGATGCTTAATGAGCGACATGCTTACTAACCTAACAAGAGATAGTACAGATTTGAAGGAACTGAAAGAGCCAGGTGTTTGGGAAAAGGTTAGAAAGGGAGTTGCTAAAGTGGGAAGCTGGTTTAGTAATGGGATGGGATATTGGCAAAAATAATACAGGGAATATTGATTGTTCTAGCTTGCTTATTTGCATTATGGTTGTCATGCGAAATTATTAAAAGAATCAAATTGAAAATGGCAAAAAATAATGCGAGGAGGGACGAAAAGAAAAGGGAGAAAATGTTCAGAGCAAAATATGGAAAGGCAAAGTCGAGGGAAGAAATCGAGATGAGGGAATTTTGAACAATGAAATTGTGAAGAGTACAAGATTTGTGTGATGACAAGAGTCATCAGTGGAGGGATTGTTGGAGTGCAACCTTTATAATCATTATTAACATGAAAAGCTTGCAAGATAATGTATAATGAAGCTGCATACAAAAATGTGTTAAAATAGTACTAATGCATGCGTTTGAAATGTGCCCACGGGGAGTAGCCACCAATGTCTACGACGATTGATGAAACTGACTAATAATGAGTCAGCAATGTACTAATGTGTGACTTTATATTAACATTAAGAGTTATGTATTAGGGTTATGCTAAATTACTCACTAGGCCTTAGTTAGCAAGGGTCTGGCCTAGCTGCCTGGTCTCATATTATACGTGTTTTTCTAACGTGCAATGTGCTGTCTTCCTGAAGGACAAGAAGCTTTACTTTTCCAGAAGCTAGAGATATGTGTGTACTTATAGTAAATTCTTTCTCATGGAAGCCGACTTGCTCAAGGAGGCATTCTTGCTGAATGCAACAGTGTAATTTGCAACAGGTGCAAGGTCGCTTAGACTAGGAGAAGACAATGGAACTACTGACTGGAGCGACAAGTGTAACTTTTCTTACCTGACATTCTACCCGCTGAAGACGTCAATCACAGGAGCCAATAAACTACGTGAGAACTATGTTAGGTGAAGATTCTAGTAAGGTGTGTGATGGATTATTGGACAGAGATAACGATGCACCAAATATTGCCCAATGGGAAATTAGAGACTTGTTTGACAACTTTAATATAACGGCGTGACACAAGGAGAAATCAGCCTTTATCGAGCCATTCTTCGCCATTCTTCATCGCCATTCTGAGAAACTTTGCCTTTAGCTGTCCGATACTTTAACCTATCCTCGCCTTACCCCTGCCTGATACTTACTTCTCCTCCTTATGACGGAAGAGTTCCTTTTGCTGTGCCCTGCTGAGACTTACCTGTTCTATCCTGGCTGATGGCGAATCGACTGATGTCCTGAGGACGAAGACTGACGCTGTATGCTGACCCATTTGGAGGGGTAACTATATGATGATATATTGAAATTGTCTGTTTGCCTTTTCTTTCTAGGTACCAACTGCTCTTTTGATAGAATCCATAGCTAGATGTTTTCTAAATTCATGTTGCTAAATTGTTTTGCATTAAGCCCAACATGCTGATGCTAATTAGAGGTTAGTTAATGAGTTCCCTAATACTGGATGCAAATAGACAAATGACTGGATCCTTGCTTTGTTGAATAACGTGTTAATGATACTCTGCTAAAGTTGATTCATGTTAACATTGTGCTTTGTTCTAATTTTCATGATCTATGCTTTGATAAAATCTTATTCAAGTTGCCATATTGTAGAGGTTTTGATGTGCCTACTGGTATTGAGACTAATAAATAGGCTATTAGAGTGTAACTAACAGGGAATAAATATCCTAACTTTTACTAGTTGTGTGGTTATTCATTGCTGAAAGGTCACGGTGTGTTTGATTCTTATTAAATGTTATTGATTAGTTTGATTGATTGGGAATATAGATGAGGTATTTGATCTATTAATTGAAATGTTAAATAGATATCTCGTCATGAGGTGTCATGAGGTGTCTCCAATCAGGGTCAAAAGGTTCATTGGCCTAAAAAGAGTCCCTGTGTAAGTTAAATTATCAAAGTTGGGACGCGTTATCACACCTCCAAAGCACAAATTAAGCTGGAGTTTGGATATTTAAACCAGTGCCTAGCTAGGCAATCCAGTTACATGAAAACCGATAGACATTTAAAGTCAACAAAAGTAAATCAGTTCTGCCAGGCACTTTGGAAGGAGATCAGCTCAAAATCCTGAATCCAAGTCAAGACAGTACTTAAATCAGGCTTTAGAAGACTTGCAAGTATGGGAATTATGGGGCTCAAATCTCCCCTATTACGTGTTCAAAAAAATCTCCGAACAGTGAAGAAAAGATCAGTAATTATGGATAAGAACCTATTAACTACCAGATCGCACTCTTGGATGGTAATAAATGAGTGCAAACCCCTGAAATATCAGCCTTATCTGGAGGATGGGTGGTCAAAAGCAGATAAGGATTCCATCATCAGACATCGCTTTGGCATTATTCCTGGTGATGCCCATCAACCCCCATGGGAATGCACTGTAATAATTCCTCAGTGTAGTCTGTGTGGATGTGGACCGGAAGATATAACTCACCTGATCTGTAACAACCTACAAAATGAACAAAAAATTCTATTAAAGGCAGCATTCAACCAAAGGGGAATACAGTCCTGTAGACAAGCGGTGATTGCCTGCTTTTTTTACAACGTTTTTATGTTTGATATAAAAAAAACTAGTACAAGTTCAAAATTAGTAAAAATATAACATAGGTACATGTTGGCTCATGGGCTCGTATAGTAAATACGAAAATATTTTTAGCACCTACTTTTTAGACAAACTAATCGGACCTAAGAATTACTTTTATGGCATACTCGGCTCACATGTATAAAGATGAAGGCACTGTAAAATGATGTATCTTACAACAAAATTGTCTGACAATAATACACTTACCTCTAAATAGGAGGTCATTACCAGCAGCAAACATTAAACAACGTTATCTTTCCCACGTAATATACACTAGTAAAGTTACGGTTAGAGATGCTGGACTGACATAAATACCAAAAAGTACATTTTTAGACTGGAATGGGGAGTTTCTTAAAATGTATGTATCTTAAAATGTATGTATGACGCATTGTTTTTTTTATTAACTACGCATTTAAATAAACCTTGAACCTTGAAGAGATAGTGTGTGATTATTGGGATGTACAAGTCTCCACAGGGATAGTGTGTGGTTATTGGGATGTTCAAAATCTCACATAGATGTGTATGAAGGTAAACATGTTGAAGTCCCCATAAAGATAGTGTGTGAAGAAAATGTTCAAATCTCCACATAGATAGCAAGTGAGGATAATGATATTCATGCATGTTTAAGTTAAGCCCCCCATAGTGTGTGATTATAGTGGGGTTAAAGTCCCTGCCTACTTAGTGTGTGTGGAGACGTTGATGGTGTTTAAAGATAATGATATTCATATCCCAACAAAGAAAGCATGTGAATACAGGCATGCTCAAACCTCTGCTTAGTGTGTGATTAAAGTGATGTTCAAGTCTCTACTAACATAGGGGGTCATTATGACCCTGGCGGTAGGTGATAATGTGGTAGTAGTACCGCCAACAGGCTGGCGGTACATACCGCCACATAATGACATTGATGGGTCGGCTGCAGCCAACCAGCAAATTTACCATTCTTACCGCCATGCCGATAGCATACGCCGGAGATAACAATCTCCAGCCGGCGGACACTATTGTACTGCCAGAAGCATTTTGAGCCTGCCTACCACCATAGTTTTCGTGGCGTTCATACCTCCACCAAAACCATGGTGGTAGGCCCTACCAGGGACAGGGAATTCCTTCCCTGGCACTGGTAGGAGGCTCACCCCCCAAACACTCCCCAGACACCACCCACTCCCTCTCAATCCATGCTCCCCCCTTCAGATCCCCTCACCCCCACATACACGCACACACTCACAGACATACACCACACATACACACACTCACTCACATACATGCATTCATTCACACATTCATCCATTCGTTCTCGCACACATCCATGCCCACATTCACACTGACATGCAGACATGCATTCACATTTCCATTTGTACACAAATTCTCACACATGCATACACCCATGAAAACAACACTACACACACACACTCACACATTCATGCACACAACCCCACACACACACACACAAACAACATCCCCCACCCTCCTCCCCTGTTGGAAGCCTAACTTACCTGCATCCAGGGGGTCTTCCAGCAGGGAACGGGACGGGGCACTGCTACCGCCAGCAGCACTCACCAGCAGAACACCGCCAGGCCATATCACGTGTCATGATACGGCTGGCAGCAGTCTAATGGTGTGGCGGTACTGATGGTAGCAGCACCACCTATACCACCATCCGCCAGTATGGCCACAGCTGGATTTCTGCCCTTCTTGTGGCGGAAGTCCGTCTGTGGTCATAATCTGGCGAACTGATGGTAGCAGCGGTCATGGTCTTTTGGCGGCCATCACCGTGGAGGTAGGTGGCTTATACCGACATTGTCATAATGTGTGCCAGAGTGTATGCACATTATAATTTTCAAATCCATACAGTAATATTGTATAGACATAATAATATTTAAGTCCCCAGAGAGATAGTGTGATATATGGTGTGTGATTACATGCATTTTTGAGCCTCCACATTTCGTGTGAATATAATGGGGTTCAAGTATCTACTGACATAGTGTGTGGAGAATGTTCATCATGGTAAAGTCCATACAATGAAAGTGAGTAAAGATAATAATATTCAAGCCCCCATAGAGACAGTGTGTGATTATAGGCATGCTCAATCCTCCACATTATGGCGGTCATTATGAACACGGCGGGAAACACCTCCGACCGCCGTAGCAGCGGTGAACAGAATCCCGCTGTTGGCGGGGAATGGAAACCCGCCATATAATGAACGAAAATCCCATCCCTGCTAAAATCACCAGACCACCACTTCCCGCCATGACCCTGTAGGCGGGAATCCCGGACCTTCCCACCACGCCACCGCCAAGCACACCCACATCCCACCCTCCAAATAATGATGCACAAATCACCTTGGCGGACAGTGAAGGCCGGACGACCATTGGCAGCTGCGACTGCCACTGGCGGCAAGTGGACTCACCAGTAAGAAGTACACACATAAGCGTATAACCCACACACCTGACACACATCCATAACCCCATAAAACACCCCCAGACATACCCCACAATCCTTTGAAACAAAAGTAGGCCAAGAATATTGGGAGCACCAGAGGCAGACAGCGAACGCCAGCATGCAGGAGACGCACACTGACCCACAGCAGAGCACCCTCACCTCCTTCCCAGCACTGACACCATTCACCACACTCACCATGTCACCCCCCAAACATCCACGCTTCATCGCAAGGGAGTAAAGGACCATGGTAGACGAGATCTTGAAGGTCGAGCCACAAATATCTGGGGCCGAGGTGCAGCACACACCCATCGCAAGGAAGATGGAGCTGTGGCAGACCATTGTAAACAGGGTCAATGCAGTGGGACACCATCCACGCACCAGGGACGACATCCGGAAGAGATGGAACAACCTGCGGGGCAAGGTCAGTGCATGGCATCAAGGCACCACATTGCAGTGCAGAAGACTTGGGGAGGACCGCCATCAACATCACTAGAATACACAGACTGGGAGGAAAAGGTACTGGCCATCCT
Organism: Pleurodeles waltl; assembly: GCF_031143425.1. Classification (NCBI taxonomy): domain Eukaryota; kingdom Metazoa; phylum Chordata; class Amphibia; order Caudata; family Salamandridae; genus Pleurodeles; species Pleurodeles waltl. The sequence continues at coordinate 1,537,381,331 of NC_090446.1, forward strand.
ACGCTCTGAGTGACTCACTGGACTCACTGGAGGAATGGACTCGGGTAAGTCATCAACATTTACCCTGTAGGAAAGTACCATCTTGCCTTGCATGTTACCACCATTTTTTACTGTATGTATATTGTTTTAGCCCTTGTGTCACTGGGATCCTGCTAGGTAGGACCCCAGTGCTCATAGTATGTGCCCTGTATGTGTTCCCTGTGTGGTGCCTAACTGTATCACTGAGGCTCTGCTAACCAGAACCTCAGTGTTTATGCTCTCTCTGTTTTCTAAATTTGTCACTGCATACTAGTGACTAAATTTACCAATTCTCATTGGCAGACTGGTACACCCATATATTTCCCCCGTGTATGATACTTAGGTACCCAGGGTATTGGGGTTCCAGGAGATCCCTATGGGCTGCAGCATTTATTTTGCTACCCATAGGGAGCACAGGCAATTCTTGCACAGGCCTGCCACTGCAGCCTGAGTGAAATAACGTCTACGTTATTTCACAGCCATTTTTCAATTTATAAGTCACCTATATGTCTAACCTTCGCCTGGTGAAGGTTGGGTGCCAACTTACTTAGTGTGTGGGCACCCTGGCACTAGCCAAGGTGCCCCCACATCATTCAGGGCCAATTCCCCGGACTTTGAGAGTGCAAGAACACCATTACACGTGTGCACTATACATGGGTCACTACCTATGTATAGTGTCACAATGGTAACTCCGAACATGGCCATGTAACATGTCTAAGAGAATGGAATTGTCACCCCAATACCATTCTGGTATTGGGGGGACAATTCCATGATCCCCTGGGTCTCTAGCACGGAACCCGGGTACTGCCAAACTGCCTTTCCGGGGTTTCCACTGCAGCTGCTGCCAACCCCTCAGACAGGATCCTGCCCTACTGGGGTCTGGGCAGCCCCGGCCCAGGAAGGCAGAACAAAGGATTTCCTCTGAGAGAGGGTGTGGAAATAGGTGTGAAGGGCTGAGGAGGAGTAGCCTCCCCCAGCCTCTGGAAATGCTTTGATGGGCACAGATGGTGCCCATCTCTGCATAAGCCAGTCTATACTGGTTCAGGGATCCCCCAGCCCTGCTCTGGCGCGAAACTGGACAAAGGAAAGGGGAGTGACCACTCCCCCGACCAGTACCTCCCAGGGGAGGTGCCCAGAGCTCCTCCAGTGTGTCCCCGACCTCTGCCATCTTGGAAACAGAGGTGTTGGGGGCACACTGGACTGCTCTGAGTGGGCACTGTTAGCAGGTGACGTCAGAGACCCCCTCTGATAGGCTCCTACCTTTCTTGGTAGCCAATCCTCCTTTCTTGGTAGCCAAACCTCCTTTTCTGGCTATTTAGGGTCTCTCCTCTGGGGTATTCTTCAGAAAACGAATGCAAGAGCTCACCAGAGTTCCTCTGCAATTCCCTCTTCGACTTCTGCAGAGGATCGACCGCTGACTTCTCCAGGACGCCTGCAAAACCGCAACAAAGTAGCAAGATGACTACCAGCAACATTGTAGCGCCTCATCCTGCCAGCTTTCTCAACTGTTTCCTGGTGGTGCATGCTCTGGGGGCTGTCTTCCTTCACCCTGCACTGGAGGGCAAGAAGAAATCTCCTGTGGGTCGACGGAATCTTCCCCCTGCTAACGCAGGCACCAAAAGACTTCATCACCGGTCCTCTGGGTCCTCTCTCATCCTGACGAGCGTGGTCCCTGGAACACAGGAACTCTATCCAAGTGACTCCCAAAGTCCAGTGGTCCTTCAGTCCAAGTTTCGTGGAGGTAAGTCCTTGCCTCCCCACGCTAGACTGCAAACCTGTGTACTGCGTGATTTGCAGCTGCTCCGGCTTCTGTTCACTCCTCCAAGGATTCCTTCATGCACAGCCTAGCCTGGGTCCCCAGCACTCCATCCTGCAGTGCTCAACCCTCTGAGTTGAACCCCAACGTCGTGGGACCCTCCTTTGTGACTCTGAGCCAGCTCCAGTTCAGAAATCTTCTAAGTGCCTGCTCCGGTACTTCTGCGGGTGCTGCCTGCTTCTGTGGGGGCTCTCTGAGTTGCTGAGCGCCCCCTCTGTCTCCTCCTCCACAGAGCAACATCCTGGTCCTTCCTGGTCCCCAGCAGCACCCAAAAACCTCTACTGTAACCTTTGCAGCTAGCAAGGCTTGTTTCTTCCATATGGAGGCAGCTTCCTTGCACCTTCATCCGGGGTTTCCTGGGCTCCTTCCCCCCCTGGACACTATCGCTACTCTTGGACTTGGTCACCTTGCCTTGCAGGTCCTCAGGACCAGGAATCCATCTTCAGTGCTTTGCTGGTGTCTGTGGTTCTTGCAGAATCCCCCTATCACGACTATTGTGTCCTTTTGGGGTAGTAGGTATACTTTACTCCTACTTTTCAGGGTCCAGGGTCCACCCTGACTGTTTTCTTACAGTCCCAGCGACCCTCTACAAACTCCCATAGGTCTGGGGTCCATTCGTGACTCGCATTCCACTTTAGGAGTATATGGCTTGTGTTGCCCCTAGACCTATGTTCACCTATTGCATCCCATTGTAATTCTATGCTGTTCTTACTTTTACTTACCTGTTTGGGGTTGTGTACATATAACCTGTGTACATTACTTACCTTCTAACTGAGGGTACTCACTGAGATACTTTTGGCATATTGTCATAAAAATAAAGTACCTTTATTTTTAATAACTCTGAGTATTGTGTTTTCTTATGATATTGTGCTATATGATATAAGTGGTATAGTAGGAGCTTTGCATGTCTCCTAATTCAGCCTAAGCTTTGTCATAGCTACCTTCTATCAGCATAAGCTGCTAGAAACACCTATATTATACTAATAAGGGATAACTGGACCTGGCACAGGGTGTAAGTACCACAAGGTACCCACTATAAGCCAGGCCAGCCTCCTACATACCCCATATACACCATACCTGTAATGCATGCACCACCCCACCCCACCCACACCCACCAGGACCAACACCCCACCCAGGTATCAGCCACTAAATCCACCCCCGCATGACCACAAACCCACTAACAGGTCCACATCCCTCCCCCTGTGCACAGCCACCTATCCCTGCAAATACCCACAGTGGAACAACACCCCTCCACCTCAGGAAATGGAGTGCTGAGAGCACCTGCACTTCAGTTGGGATTGCATGCTGATTACGATTTCCCAGAGTTAGTGCATGATCCAGTAAAGTTCCTGAATTGTTGCCCGTGTGAGTCTGTAATTGATTATGATGTGACGCTCCACCATGGTCTTCATTTCCACAAGTGGGCTGTACACCAATGGTGTCCTTCCTCACCACAAGGGTCAGTACCCTTGAGGGGTTTCAAAAAGGTGTGATGAAGGTTCATACATAGGCACACTTGTCATCATTTGTGCACTGCATAGTTCATTGTAGTGACTCTACATTAACTGCTTTCTGACAGATATACATGTACATCACAAAGAGGGAACAAAGTATTTCATGTGTGATAGAATACGGAATGGACAGAGGCTTAGGTGCTTCATGTGGCTAGGAGGGCCTGCATTGTGAAAAGTTTATTTTTTAGATGCGTAGTTCCTGGCAAAATGTCTGCCCACTGTAATTCTGCCCTTTCATTGTGGAAGTGACCACATACCACTAGCGGTTAACGTAACAGCGTAAGGCGGTGTTTACCGCCGTTCGCACCCTCATTGGTTAACATGGATGCCAATGGGGAATCCTGGTGTATCATGATTGCCGCAGGTGGTGACGGTGCACACCGCCGCAGAACGTGCATGAGCTCATCATCGATTATTCACTTGACTCCCTGATCTCGTGCTGACAGGTACTCCACTGTGTGTACTGCTGTGGCCTGCCTCTGGCTATTGATGGGCCTCGTGTTGCAGGGGAAAGGGTCCCAGCCTTCACCCAGGATGAGCTGGAGAAGCTAGTGGACAGGGTCCTGCCCTTGTACGCAAAACTGTACGGACGGCCAGAGGTACAGGTGAGTCTGGGTTTGGGGGGCACTGTGTGTGTGTGTAATGGATGGTGATGATTGAACATATGTCTGCACCTCTGAGCCTGCATGGGCCATGGTGCATGGCATGCTGCCTGTGTATGTCCTGTATGTCTGACAGTACTGTCCATCCCATAGTGGATGAATAGCAAGCTGTACCTCTCGTGCAAGTGCCTGACCTCTGTGTTCCATTTCTGCATCACCCTTTTATGTCGCGCCCACCAGAAGAGGGCACTTTGGCATGCCATCGCCAAGGATGTAAGGACCCCGGGGGTCTACAACTGGCAGAGCACCGACTGTAGAAAGAGGTGCGAGGACCTGCGGTGCTGGGCGCATAAGATCAGTGAAGCCCAGCTGGGGAAGTCCTCCCATAGTGGAAGGGGTGCCCGTCGGGCACTGACCCCCCTCATGCGACGGATACTGGCGATGGCGTACCCAGACCTGCATGGGCGCTTGAAGGCTGTACAGCAGTCACAAGGGGGTGAGTACTGATTTCACATACTTCAGTCTGGAAGGATGTCTGGATGTGCATTAGGGTTCATGCTGCTTAGAGGCAGGGACTTCGACTGGTGTCTATCTACTTTATAGTCCCCAAAGGGTGTAGGGGTGTCTTTGTCAGGTCTCCCACAAGCCGCCTCCTTAGGTAGTCCAGGGGATGGGCGTAGAGCAGTACTCTGGTCAGTGCTCAGGGGCATGGGCATAGTGAACTGTGCTGCCTGTTGGGTGTGTCTTCTGGGTGCGTGTATATCTGGCTATTATGTACCTCCATTCAGCTACTTACAACTGTCCATCCTCTTTTGTCTCCCCAGCCCTGTTCTCTTATGTTGGTTTGGTACAGCATCAACATCTGGCAATGGAGCTGAGGCACTGGCAAGTGGGGAAGCAGAAGCCTACGGATCCTCGGAGGCAGAGACAACCGACGCCCAGGGGACCAGTGGGTGGGAGGGCGAGGGGAGTTCCATAGGGGAGGCAACTACCACAGTAGGTAGTGACTCCGAGACCTCCTCCGATGGGGTCTCCCCAGCGGTGGCAGACCCTAGTGGCCACACCACTACTGTGACATCTTCCGCCACCCCCATTCCATCACTGCCCTCCCTTCTGCTCCCCACTGAGTTGCCCGTGCCAGCTCACTCAGAAAGGTGGGCATCTCCTTCGCCCCAGGCACCTCCTCCCCTGTCCCAGTCAGCCCTGCTGCCCTCACAGAGGAGGCTATTGACCTCCTGAGAACCACATCTGTAGGGCAGACAATCATTGTCAATGCCATCCAGGAGCTAGCATCAGAGGTCCAACAGACAAATGCCTATCTGGAATGCATTCATGGTGCTGTGTCTGCCCTACAGAGATCTTTCAGGCTCTGGCCTCCTCTTGGACGGCAGCCAGTTTCCCTGGCCATTCCGTCCCCCGTCCAACCTCCTCTACCCCTTCCAGCACCCCACTCCCTTCACCCGTTCAAGGCACACATTCACACACGCAGTCAAGCACATCAACACACAAGAAGCACACTTCAAAACACAAGCACCACACCTCCCACCACAAGCATTCACACAGCCAACAGATACATGCACACATAACAACATCCACTTCTCCCAGTTTGCCAAGCTCTTCCGCCTCCCTGTCTGTCCCCTCTACATCCACAACCTCATGCACTGTACCTTCACTCACTGTTGCTGCTCCTCTTACTGCACTCACCACAATAGCAGACATCCATACATGCACCCCTTGCACCACACCTGCACTCACCACAACCACTGTAGTTGACACATGCAGCACACTCACCAGACTTGCAGACACCCACACAACATACATCCACACTAGCTGTCTGTCTTCTCCCACTGTGCCCACCCCCCCTCCAAAAACACACAAACACACCAAGACACCCACCCATCAGACATTCACCACACCACAGCATACTGTCCAGTTACCTGCACCCCACTACACACACCCCTACACCACATACATCCACTGCCTCTGTCTCCAACCCCATGCCCTCATCCAGGACCACCCCAATTGCTCTGACAAAACGTTTCTTCTCCCGTGCTGATCTCTTCCAACCCACTGGCCCACCCCATCTTGTCCCCAAGCGTGCCCACCTCCTTGCCTTTTTGACTCCTTCCACATCACAGCCCACCCCTGTCCGCCCTTCACATTCCCGTGCCCCTTCCCCAGATAAAAAAAGGCCAGGACTGAGCAGAATCCATATAGCTCCACCCGAACTAAACACTCCCCACCCCCTTCAAAGGACAAGCTGACCCCCCTCCACCTTCCAAATGAAGTCCAAGGCACACCCTGTCACAAATCCCTACCCCCACCAACCCTGCCCACGTTCCGTGAGGTGCCTGGATGCCCATATTTTGCCCCATGAGGTGGAGTACCATGCACATGTGGGAGTCAAGTTGGGTCCGTTGTGGCCCCCGGCAATTTTACCCATACGGACTGGCCATTGGCCCTGTTTGGACTATTTGGCTCTGTGAGCTTCACATTAAAGGTTTCTGTGTCGCCTGTGTTTTGGCGGCACGTTGTTGAACCCTGGTCTTTTGTTTCGTTGTTCATGGGTGTGGGGAATTTGTATCTACTATGGCCGAGTTGGATTACCCTTGTGTCGGGTAAGTACCTCTTGCTGTGAGGTGTATGACTTGTGCTGCTGTGAAGGTTTGGGGGGCATAGCAGGGTGGGTGGGGATTTAACTGTGCCCTTTCCTCCCTTGTTTCGTAGGTTATGGTACTTACCATCGTCATCTTCGTTGGCGGTCTTGGTCATGGAGGTATATGGCAAGGAGCAGGGCTGGCATGATCTGCAGCTCTCTATCCATGTCTGCTTCAGCGCGTTGTGTGGCCCTCCGGTGAGTGTTTCCTTATATTCGGTTCATCCCGCCCCAGAACTGGCGGCGGACTGGTGGTTTATTATTTGATGGGTGGGTTGGGCCTTTCTATCGGCCTGTGGCCGGACTCTACCGTCGTCGTCGGCACTCCTCTGCTGGCGGTGGGTGGCTGGTGGTGGGTGATTTTCGGGGTGCCGGTCTTTCGTTTGGTTCATTATCTGGCGGTCCGGCCCGCTCCTCTGTTGGCGTGTTTTACCACCACCTCCTGCGGTGTGGAACGGACCGCCATGTTCATAATGAGGGCCTACATGTGACAATAGTGGTGTTCAAGCCGCTTCTGAGGAGCTGTGTGAAAATAATCATGTTCAGGTCCCTACAGTGATAATTAGTAAAGTTAATGTTTGAGTCCCCACATAGATGGTTGGTAAAAACAACCATTTTTAAGTTTCCAGAGTTCTAAATTGTTGAGATGATGTTCACATCCCCACAGAGATAGCGTTGGAAGATAATCATATTCAAGAACAAGCAAATATGATGAGTGACTAGAGTGGTTTTTAAGACATCACGGGGTATGCAATCCTACAGATGTTTAAGTCAAACAAAGACAGTGTGTGATGATAATGATGACAAAGTCTAGACAAAGGGGGTCATTCTGACCCTGGCGGTCAGGCTGGCGGTGCTTCTGGGGATATTCTGACCGCGGCGGTAAAGCCGCGGTCAGAAAAGGGAAACCGGAGGTTTCCCGCCGGTTTTCCCCTGCCCCAGGGAATCCTCCGCGGCGGTGCTGCAAGCAGCGCCGCCATGGGGATTCCGACCCCCTTCCCCCCACCCTGTTCCTGGCGGTTTTTACCGCCAAGAACAGGATGGCGGGAACAGGTGTCGAGGGGCCCCTGGGGCCCCCTATCAGGGCCCCATAAAGATTTTCAGTGTCTGCTTTGCAGACACTGAAAATCGCGAAGGGTGCCACTGCACCCGTCGCACCATCTCAACTCCGCCGGCTCCATTCGGAGCCGGCTTCATTGTTGAGAGGGTTTTCCCGCTGGGCCGGCGGGCGGCCTTTTGCCGGTCGCCCGCCGGCCCAGCGGGAAAGCCAGAATGACCGCCGCGGTCTTTTGACCGCGGTGCGGTCATACAGCGGTAACCGCATGGCGGGCGGCGGCCGCCGCCCGCCGCGGTCAGAATGACCGCCAAAGTGTGTGATTATAGTGAGGTCCAGGTCTCCGCAGAGTTAGTGTGTGGTTATAGCGATCACATTTAATTCCCTACAGAGACATTGAGTTAATGCCAGTCATGTTCAATTTCCCAAAGTTATAAGACTGGATTCAGAAACTGCATTCCGTAGTACGTGAAGTAGTACTACAGTACTACAGCTCACAAACCTACAGGTCCTATTCACAAAAAATTGCAAGCAAATCTACATGTGTAAGTTTAATCTTAAACTTTTGAGTAACTTTACTACTTCATACTATTTGCCACTTACAAGTAAAATGTTACTGAAAAGTGTTCATTTATATCTCCCCACCCCCTGAGTTAAAGCACTGGAGGAGAGTTTGAGAGTTTAAACTTACTACTTGTAAATGTTCACACTCAGGAGAGATCTCTATACCAGGGCATAAAATCTCCCTATGGTAAAGTAAAGGGAAACATTTACATGCTCACTAAACGTGAAATAAACTAGAAAACTATGTTTGTGTTAATTATTAATGGTAAATAACTTTATATACTTATTTTCCATATATAGAAAAATGTAAAAAATATTTTTATGATTTTCGATTTAAAATAAAATGGGTGTTAGAAATGGGGTCTTTGGTTGACAGTCAGGTTACCCCCTGTTGAAGCAAGGACCCTCACTCTAGTCAGGGTAAAAGAGAATCACCCTCAGCTAACCCCTGCTTACCCCCTTGGTAGCTTGGCAGAGCAGTAGGCTTAACCTCAGAGCGCTAGGTGTAAAGTATTTGTACCAACACACACAGTAACTCAATGAAAACACTACAAAATGACACAACACCGGTTTAGAAAACATAGGAAATATTTATCTAAACAAAAGAAGACCGAATCGACAAAAATCCGACATACACAAGTCAAGTTATGAATTTTTAAAGATTAAACTCAAAAATAGCGCTTAGAAACAAAAAATGCTTCAATGAGATGTTAACACGGCGTCGTGACGGAGTCGTTCCCAACAAGCCGACACCAGCGGCGCCAGACACGGAGTCGTGTAGACCCCCAAGTACAGTACCTTTGGTGAAGAGTGAAAACAAGCCGAGGCGCGAAGTCGGGAATCGCGGCGTCTGTGCGAAACGTTGAATCCGTGCACTTCAAGCGGTGTCGGTCACGACGTGGTGCGGCGACTTAAACGGAGTCACGGACTTCAGCGGGGCTGCAGCGGCGACGGGCCTGCGAAGAGTGTCGCGTTCCAGCGAAGGTCACGGCGTCAGGTGCAGGCGGCGTTACCGGATTCAGCAGCGGCGTCGGTCCGGAGTCGTCCGAAGTCGATTTCCTTGGATTTCCACCAGCTTTCCTTTCAAGGGCCCAGGGACTGGATAGGGCACCACTTGTCAGAGCAGGAGTCTCTCCAGAGACTCCAGGTGCTGGCAGAGAGAAGTCTTTGCTGTCCCTGAGACTTCAAACAACAGGAGGCAAGCACTAAATCAAGCCCTTGGAGATTTCTTCACAAGATGGAAGGCACACAAAGTCCAGTCTTTGCCCTCTTACTCTGGCAGAAGCAGCACTGCAGGAAAGCTCCACAAAGCACAGTCACAGGCAGGGCAGCACGTCTTCCTCAGCTATCAGCTCTTCTCCAGGCAGAGGTTCCTCTTGGTTCCAGAAGTGTTTTTAAAGTCTGTATATTTGGGTGCCCTTCTTATACCCATTTTAGTCTTTGAAGTCACCTTTCTTCAAAGGGAACTCACACCTACTTGTGAAATCCTGCCTTGCCCAGGCAAGTCATCAGACACACAGCAGGGGGTTGGAGCCGGCATTGTCAGAGGCAGGCACAGTCCTTTCAGATGAGAGTGACCACTCCACCCCTCCCTCCTAGCAGAGATGGCTAATCAGGAAATGCAGGTTACACCCCAGCCCCCTTTGTGTCACTGTCTGGTGTGAGGTGAAAACAACCCAACTGTCAAACTGACCCAGACAGGGAATCCACAAACACGGCAGAGTCACAGAATGGTTTAAGCAAGAAAATGCTCACTTTCTAAAAGTGGCATTTTCAAACGCACAATCTTAAAATCAACTTTACTAAAAGATGTATTTTTAAATTGTGAGTTCAGGGACCCCAAACTCCACATGTCCATCTACTCTCTAGGGGAATCTACACTTTAATTATATTTAAAGGTAGCCCCCATGTTATCCTATGAGAGAGACAGGCTTTGCAACAGTGAAAAACGAAATTGGCAGTATTTCACTGTCAGGACACATAAACCACATTACTATATGTCCTACCTTATCCATACACTGCACCCTGCCCTTGGGGCTACCTAGGGCCTACCTTAGGGGTGCCTTACATGTAAGAAAAGGGAAGGTTTATGCCTGGCAAGTGGGTACACTTGCCAAGTTGAATTTACAGTGTAAAAATACACACACAGACACTGCAGTGGCAGGTCTGAGACATGATTACAGAGCTACTTATGTGGGTGGCACAACCAGTGCTGCAGGCCCAATAGTAGCATTTGATTTACAGGCCCTGGGCACCTCTAGTGCACTTTACTAGGGACTTAACAGTAAAACAAATATGCCAATCATGGAGAACCAATTACGTACACATTTTAAACAGGAGCACTTGCACTTTAGCACTGGTTAGCAGTGGTAAAGTGCCCAGAGTAACAAAAACAATAAAATCTGAGTCCAGCACACATCAACAACCTGGGGAACAGAGGCAACAAGTTAAGGGAGACCACGCCAAGGATGAAAAGTCTAACACGTGTCCCCCCCAGCTAAAAGTGGGGAGTAACTACCCAACCTCATGGGAGTTCTCATCACTAAGGCGGAAGAACCTGGACAGACCATCAGCATTGGCGTGCTCTGTACCAGGACGATGTTCCACCGTAAAGTCCATCCCCTGTAGGGAAATGGACCACCTCAACAGTTTTGGATTCTCACCCCTCATCTGCATTAACCATCTGAGGGGCCTGTGGTCGGTCTGAACTCGGAAGTGAGCCCCAAACAAGTAGGGTCTTAGCTTCTTCAGTGCCCAGACCACAGCAAACGCTTCGCGTTCTATGGCACTCCACCTACGTTCCCTGGGTAGTAACCTCCTGCTAATGAAGGCTACGGGTTGACCTAGGCCCTCTTCATTAAGCTGTGAGAGTACTGCTCCAATACCATGCTCTCAGGCGTCTGTTTGCACAACAAACTCCTTGGAGTAGTCAGGTGCCTGCAGCACAGGTGCTGTGCACATGGCAGCCTTCAGGGCATCAAAAGCGTTCTGGCAAGCCTCTGTCCAGATCACTTTCTTGGTTTGCTTCTTAGAAGTCAACTCCGTTAAGGGGGTAACAATGGTACCATATCCCTTAACAAACCTCCTGTAATATCCTGTGAGACCTAAAAAGGCTCTCACTTCAGTCTGGGTCTTGGGAGGCTCCCAAGCCAGAATTATATCAATCTTAGGCTGTAGGGGTGCCACCTGGCCACTCCCCACCTGGTGTCCTAAGTACACCACAGAACCCTGCCCTATTTGGCACTTGCTCGCCTTAATAGTGAGGCCTGCCTTCTGCAGGGCCTCTAACACTCTCCAGAGGTGTTGCAGGTGTTCCACCCATGTGGAACTAAACACAGCAATGTCATCCAGGTAGGCGGCACTGAACTCATCCAGTCCTGCCAACACCTGGTTGACCAACCTCTGGAAGGTGGCAGGGGCGTTCTTCATCACAAAGGGCATCACATTGAAGTGGAAGTGCCCATCTGGGGTAGAGAATGCTGACCTCTCCTTTGCCCCCTCAGTTAAGGCAATCTGCCAGTACCCAGATGTTAAATCAAACGTACTGAGGTACTTGGCAGCTCCTAACCGATCAATGAGCTCATCAGCTCGGGGGATGGGGTGTGCTTCAGTCTTGCTGACCGCATTGAGACCCCGGTAGTCCACACAGAACCTAAGTTCTGGAGTGGCACCAGGAGCAGCAGCCTTTGGGACCAAGACCACTGGGCTGGCCCAAGGACTGCTGGAGTGCTCAATAACCCCTAGGGTTAACATTTTGGAGACTTCCTCCTTAATGCAAGCCCTGACCCTGTCAGTCACCCTGTAAACCTTATGTTTAACAGGTGTACTGTCCCCAGTGTCCACATCATGTGTGCACAGGTGTGTGACTCCTGGGATCAGGGAAAACAGCGAGGCGAACTGTCCCAGCACATGGCGACAGTCCCTCTGCTGTTCCTCAGTCAGGGAGGGGGAGAGGATCACTCCCTCCACAGACCCATCTTTTTCTCCTGCAGACAGGAGGTCAGGAAGAGGCTCACTCTCTTCCTCCACCCCGTCATCTGTCGCTAGGAGCATGGATAGCTCAGTTCGCTCAAAGTGTGGTTTGAGGCGGTTGACATGTAGGACCCTCAAAGGGTTCCTGGGGGATTGCAAGTCTACCAGATAGGTGACCTCGCTCTTTCTTTCCACCACCTCAAAAGGCCCAGTCCACTTATCTTGGAGAGCCCTAGGCCCCACTGGTGCCATGACCCACACTTTTTGTCCAGGCTGAAACTCAACCAGAGTGGCATTCTGGTCGTACCACCGTTTCATATCCTCCTGGCTTGCTTCCAGGTTCTCCTGAGCGAGACTCCTGGAGCGGGCAGTCTGGTTTCTTAGTGCCAGCATGTAGCTAAATACATCCTGGGGTGGTTTACTAGGAGCTTTCTCCAAAGCCTCCTTCACCAGACTGAGCGGTCCCCTCACAGGGTGGCCATAGATGAGCTCAAAGGGGCTAAAGCCAAGTCCCTTTTGAGGCACCTCCCTGTAAGCGAACAGAAGGCATGGCAAGAGGACGTCCCACTTACGCCTCAAGGGCTCTGACAGGCCCTGAATCATGCCTTTCAAGGTGCGGTTGAATCTCTCAACCAGACCATTACTTTGGGGGTGGTAAGGGGTGGTGAACTTGTAGGTTACCCCACACACCTTCCACAGAGACTTCATATAAGTGGATATGAAGTTTGTACCTCTATCAGATACCACCTCCTTGGGGAACCCCATGCGGGTAAAAACCCCCATCAAGGCACGTCCCACCACGGGGGCAGTGACCTTCCTTAGAGGAATGGCTTCTGGGTACCGCGTGGCATGGTCCACCAAGACCAGGATGAACCTGTTGCCCATGGCTGTCTTGGGATCCAGAGGCCCCACAATGTCAATTCCTACCCTTTCAAAGGGAGTACTGACTACAGGTAAAGGTTGGAGGGGAGCTTTGCATTTCCCCCCACTCTTGCCACTTGCCTGACAAGTCTGACAAGACCTACAATAAGCAGCTGACTGCTTGTGCATCAAGGGCCAGTAAAAGTGGGAGACAAGCCTCTTGTAGGTCTTGTCCTGCCCTAGATGTCCTGCCAAAGGCACATCATGAGCCAAACCCAGTAGGAAGTCCCTGAAGCACTGGGGTACCACCAGCATACGAGCTGACCCAGGCTCAGGAACCTTAGGCTCACTGTACAGGAGGCCATCCTCCCAATAAATCAGGTGAGTACCTGGCGCCTCGCCAGCCGCCTGGGCTGCAGCCTGCTGCCGCAGCCCCTCAAGAGTAGGGCACTCCTTCTGCGCTGTGCAGAATGCTTCCCTGGTGGGTCACCCTTCCTGCTGCCACTGCGACAGCTCAGGGACCTCCCCCAGTTCAGCCACCTGCTCCCCTGTAGGTTCCGGGGCGTCACCCTCAGGCTCCGCCTCCTCCCGGACCGTGGGAACCTCGGGGCCGGTTTCCTGCGCCCCCTGCCCTTCCTCTTCTTGGCGGTCCCCTGGGCCACTGTTTCAGGCTCCAGGGGCTCTTGACTACCCTGATTGGCTGCCATAGACCGGGTAGATACACATACCCACCCAGGCAGACCCAACATCTCCAAGTGAGACCTGTGTTCCACCTCCTTCCAAGGGGAATCCTCCAGGTCGTTACCTAGCAAACAATCAACAGGCATGGTTGGACTCACAGCTACTTTCCAGGAACCTGAGACCCCCCCCCATTCAAAGGGAACCTGCGCCACTCTGCAGAGGCGCTCAGAGTTGTCTACCGCAACTACTTGGTGAAGTACCCGGGGATCAATCTGCTCTTCAGACACCAGGTGGCTCCTCACTGTAGTCACACTGGCTCCTGTGTCTCTCAGAGCCTCCACCCTCTGTCCATTGATGGTCACCCATTGCCTGTACTTCTTAGTGTTATCAGGCACTAGGTTTCTCTGGACCATCTCACTGTCCCCTAGTGAGACAAGGGTCATTTCTGCTGGTTCCCACCCACCTGAAACCAACTCCTCCCCAAGCGCTACACTGGCCAAACCCTGGGACGGTGCACCAGTGGGTGCCGGTGTACTTTTGGGGCATTTGGGGTCCCCCCTCACATGACCCACCTGGTCACATGCATAGCACTTACGTGGGGGACCACCTGCCACTGGCTTCCCTTTGGACAACCATGGCTTCTTTTCACTGGGGGGTTGGGAATCCTTACCCTGGGAATCAGTTTGGGGCCCTTTAGAGAACTCCCCCTGTTTGCCCTTACCCCCCCCTTTCTTCTGAGAGGGACCCTGCCCACCCTTGGCGTGGTCTCCCCCATAACTCTTTTGGACCCTGGTGCTCTCCTGGCGGTCCGCTTCCTGCGCAAGCTTCCTGGGGTCAGTCAGCTTGCTGTCAATGAGGTGCTGGCGCAGCTCTGGAAAACATAAACTGTACAAGTGCTCCCAAGCAATTAAATTGTAAAGCCCCTCATACGTGTTTACCTTACTGCCCTTCACCCAACCATCCAGTGACCTGCAAAAAGAATCAACACATTCCAACCATGTTTGGGATTCCTTTCTCTTGTAGGATCTAAACTTCTCCTTGTACTGCTCAGGGGTGAGACCATACCTGGTGAGTAAGGCCTCCTTCATGACAGGGTAGGTGAGACTCTGAGCATCCCCTAAGGCCGTCAGTGTGTCCCTCCCCTCTGCCTCAAAATGCTTCCACAGGGCTGCCCCCCAATAAGCTTCAGGGACCAGGTTCATGTGGAGAGCTGACTCGTAACCCTTGAACCACAAGTAGATATCATCCTCCCTCTTATAATCCCTCACAAGGTCTTTTGGGATGTGTACCCTTCTCTCAGGCTGCACTTTAGGATTGCTGCCACCATCTCTACTGGACTGGCTTCTATGATCCATCTCTTTCAAGCTAAGCTCATGAGCCATTGCTAACTTCCTCTCCTCAAGGGCTAGCCTCCTCTGCTCCAATTGGTACTCCCTTTCTGCCTGTCTGTCCTGTAACTCTTCAGGTGTCAGACCCTTGGAGGATACACTGCTACTTGCCCTAGAGACTCTTTCCCTGGGAATAACAGGCCCCCCCACTATACCATTATGTACTGATTGCTCTCCCTCCTCATCCTCATCCTCAGTGTGCCCTCCAGTGCTTCTGGTTGTCACCCAGGCCCTCAGCGCCTTTTCAGCTCATCCTTCTTGGAAGAGCTCTTAATGGGACAACCAACATTTTTACAAAACTGCTTTAGCTGAGCCTTGTTATAACTATGCAATTGCTTCAGGTCAAAAACAGCTTCAACTGGTGCATCTCCAAGTAGAGACATGATAAAAGGTTAAAAGAGTGCAAAGTTCCAAATGCAGAAAAGCAAGTTCTCAAATGAAGTTCCAGAAAAGTCAATCACCGGATCAGCGAAAAAGGAAACTTAATGCAGAGCAAAAACAGTCCAAATAGAGAAAAACAAAAATCACAAGACTAGTAGTATGTGGATCACGTAGTGGTCTGAACTCAAAACAGTAGTGTACACTTAATCACTGTATGTCAAGTACAAATACAAGTCCAAATCCCAACCGCTGATCACCAATGTTAGAAATGAGGTCTTTGGTTGACAGTCAGGTTACCCCCTGTTCAAGCAAGGACCCTCACTCTAGTCAGGGTAAAAGAGAATCACCCTCAGCTAACCCCTGCTTACCCCCTTGGTAGCTTGGCAGAGCAGTAGGCTTAACCTCAGAGCGCTAGGTGTAAAGTATTTGTACCAACACACACAGTAACTCAATGAAAACACTACAAAATGACACAACACCGGTTTAGAAAAAATAGGAAATATTTATCTAAACAAAAGAAGACCAAAACGACAAAAATCCGACATACACAAGTCAAGTTATGAATTTTTAAAGATTAAACTCAAAAATAGCGCTTAGAAACAAAAAATGCTTCAATGAGATGTTAACACGGCGTCGTGACGGAGTCGTTCCCAACAAGCCGACACCAGCGGCGCCAGACACGGAGTCGTGTAGACCCCCAAGTACAGTACCTTTGGTGAAGAGTGAAAACAAGCCGAGGCGCGAAGTCAGGAATCGCGGCGTCTGTGCGAAACGTTGAATCCGTGCACTTCAAGCGGTGTCGGTCACGACGTGGTGCGGCGACTTCCACGGAGTCGCTGACTTCAGCGGGGCTGCTGCGGCGACGGGCCTGCGAAGAGTGTCGCGTTCCAGCGAAGGTCACGGCGTCAGGTGCAGGCGGCGTTACCGGATTCAGCAGCGGCGTCGGTCCGGAGTCGTCCGAAGCCGATTTCCTTGGATTTCCACCAGCTTTCCTTTCAAAGGCCCAGGGACTGGATAGGGCACCACTTGTCAGAGCAGGAGTCTCTCCAGAGACTCCAGGTGCTGGCAGAGAGAAGTATTTGCTGTCCCTGAGACTTCAAACAACAGGAGGCAAGCTCTAAATCAAGCCCTTGGAGATTTCTTCACAAGATGGAAGGCACACAAAGTCCAGTCTTTGCCCTCTTACTCTGGCAGAAGCAGCACTGCAGGAAAGCTCCACAAAGCACAGTCACAGGCAGGGCAGCACGTCTTCCTCAGCTATCAGCTCTTCTCCAGGCAGAGGTTCCTCTTGGTTCCAGAAGTGTTTCTAAAGTCTGTAGATTTGGGTGCCCTTCTTATACCCATTTTAGTCTTTGAAGTCACCTTTCTTCAAAGGGAACTCACACCTACTTGTGAAATCCTGCCTTGCCCAGGCAAGTCATCAGACACACAGCAGGGGGTTGGAGCCGGCATTGTCAGAGGCAGGCACAGTCCTTTCAGATGAGAGTGACCACTCCACCCCTCCCTCCTAGCAGAGATGGCTAATCAGGAAATGCAGGTTACACCCCAGCCCCCTTTGTGTCACTGTCTGGTGTGAGGTGAAAAACAACCCAACTGTCAAACTGACCCAGACAGGGAATCCACAAACACAGCAGAGTCAGAGAATGGTTTAAGCAAGAAAATGCTCACTTTCTAAAAGTGGCATTTTCAAACGCACAATCTTAAAATCAACTTTACTAAAAGATGTATTTTTAAATTGTGAGTTCAGGGACCCCAAACTCCACATGTCCATCTACTCTCTAGGGGAATCTACACTTTAATTATATTTAAAGGTAGCCCCCATGTTATCCTATGAGAGAGACAGGCTTTGCAACAGTGAAAAACGAAATTGGCAGTATTTCACTGTCAGGACATATAAACCACATTACTATGGTGGTCATTCCGACCTAGGCGGGCGGCGGTTGCCGCCCGCCCGTCGGAAGCCGCCTGAATACCGCCCCGCGGTCAATAGACCGCGAGGGGTATTCTGACTTTCCCGCTGGGCCGGCGGGCGATCTGATTCAGATCGCCCGCCGGCCCAGCGGGAAAGCGCCTTCCACAAGGAAGCCGGCTCGGAATCGAGCCGGCGGAGTGGAAGGCGTGCGACGGGTGCAGCAGCACCCGTCGCGCTTTTCAGTGTCTGCATCGCAGACACTGAAAAGCCTAGTTGGGCCCTGTTAGGGGGCCCCTGCAGTGCCCATGCCATGGGCATGGGCACTGCAGGGGCCCCCAGGGGCCCCAAGAAGCCCGTTCCCGCCGGCCAGGTTCTGGCGGTAAGAACCGCCAGAGCCAGGCCGGCGGGAAGGGGGTCGGAATCCCCATGGCGGCGCAGCATGCTGCGCCGCCATGGAGGATTCCCCAGGGCAGCGGGAAACTGGCGGGAGACCGCCAGTTTTCCCTGTCTGACCGCGGCGTTAGCGCCGCGGTCAGAATGCCCTTAGGGGCACCGCCGGCCTGTCGGCGGTGCTCCCGCGCCCGTTGGCCCTGGCGGATTGTATCCGCCAGGGTCAGAATGAGGGCCTATATGTCCTACCTTATCCATACACTGCACCCTGCCCTTGGGGCTACCTAGGGCCTACCTTAGGGGTGCCTTACATGTAAGAAAAGGGAAGGTTTATGCCTGGCAAGTGGGTACACTTGCCAAGTCGAATTTACAGTGTAAAAATATACACACAGACACTGCAGTGGCAGGTCTGAGACATGATTACAGAGCTTCTTATGTGGGTGGCACAACCAGTGCTGCAGGCCCAATAGTAGCATTTGATTTACAGGCCCTGGGCACCTCTAGTGCACTTTACTAGGGACTTAACAGTAAAACAAATATGCCAATCATGGAGAACCAATTACGTACACATTTTAAACAGGAGCACTTGCACTTTAGCACTGGTTAGCAGTGGTAAAGTGCCCAGAGTAACAAAAACAATAAAATCAGAGTCCAGCACACATCAACAACCTGGGGAACAGAGGCAACAAGTTAAGGGAGACCACGCCAAGGATGAAAAGTCTAACAATGGGTTTACCCCAAGTTTGATTTCAAAACAATTCCAATCTAAAGTAAAAAAAATAAATACAAAAAATATGTATTTTAAATCATTAATATGATGAATGAGTCAATTAACAGCTGTTTAATTATTTTAATATATCTTATTGCTAGATTATTTTTTATATCTATTAAGATAAATTAAATACTTTCATTTAAATTATTGATTATGTTTTATTTAATTATAGTATCAAACAGTTTGAATATATATATTTTTTAACATCAATCCTATGAGCTTTTATTTTAAGTCCCTGCCTCCATTATTTTCAATGCCAAGGTGTTGCTCTGCCTGTCTGTGGGCATGGTGGCACTGGATTTACTCCAGCTCTGATGAGGAGAACATTTCTCCTTTTGTCTGTAGTAATTATATATGGGCAGTTTGTTAATAGGATGGGGCTTACTCTTTTGTGAGTGGGCCTTTATACCACCCTTAAGCCATATCTGGCCCTCCCTTGAACTTGTGCCACCATCCTTGTGAAGACCTGCAAGTGACATTTGAACACATTTGGATTTAGATGGCTATGATGTTATGTTATGGAGATGCACCCAAAGCTCATGACAGTCTATCACAGAGCTCCCACAAATACTAAATGTAGTCAATTTTATCTTATAGTCCATTACCAAACAACAGTTGAAATAAACTAGAGGTTTAAAAGTGCTTACAAATGTTCACACATTCATGGTTAAAGCCTTACAAATGTAGTGCTAATGACTGACCATGACCACAGTGCACTCCCCATTTACTGCACACTTTCTGACTGCCTTACTAAACCTATTCCATGTCTGTTCATCTTCAACATGAATCTTTCACAGTTTGTTTGTAATTAGGGGCTGATTATGATCTCGGCAGCATTGCGCCAAGATGGCCAATACAGCGGTGGCGAGGCAGCCTGAAGCCTGAGGCCTCACCACTGTTGTATTATGATGTTTCCATCGAGCTGACCACCTGAAACGTCGCAATTACAATATTCCTTCCAGTCAGCCCGGTGAAAACAGTGCCGCAGCATTGGTCTTGGCTCCCTCAGGGAACCGAGGCCAATGCCCTTGCACGCAGCATTCTCGGAACGCGCTCTGTCTGCCATAGCAGACAGTGAGGGTTCCAAGGTGCTGGCAGAGGGGCCACTTTACTGCCCACAACATGGTTGTGGGCACTGCAAGGTTCCCCTTATGATCCCAAGCACTGCCTTTCTGCCAGCCTTATCAAGGCAGGGCCCGTGTCATAAAAAGGCTGGCGGAAAGGAAAGTTGTGATCAGTACGGCCGTGCCAAACTCAGCACCGCTGTGGCTGACATCAACTTTAACTGCCGCGAGCCTGTCGGGATCCATGATCCCGGTAGAGGTGGCGGTCTCCTGGTCAGGATCGTAATCAAGAGGTTCGACCACCAGGATTGCAGAGGTTCGACCTCTACTTCAACTTTGGCAGTCCTAGGACTGCCAAACATGTAATGAGTCCCTAAGTTTTGACATTTACTACAGTGACAAGAAATTAGACCTCTTTGAAGTCACGGCCGACAACTACAGCAGGTGCACCCTAGTCTCTCACATGTTACAATTATTGCCCTTCCCGTAGTCAGAACACTTTCCTATTTTACCTACATTTCAGTTCTGGCACATTTCTTACTGCAAACTAGCAATTATTTACTTGTGAATGCTAGTTGTAGTTGAATGAGTAAGTGCTGCTTTGTTACAGGTTAACATTAAAACCATTTTTCACACAATTTGCAATTGGATAGGTGTCACAAAATTTCACATTTTCATCTGAAAATTCACATGCAGAAAACTATTAGTAAGAAGCTTTGTCCAACTAACCATGTCTGCATATGAAACCAAACAAAACCACTTAAGGGAAGGTGTGACTCATGAGCTTAGTAGAACAAAATATTTGCAACAGCCATGGAACCTGAAGGTCTACAGTGCCAGCACCCACTCACCCTTTGAAAAGACAACATATAAGAAAGACAAAAATGGCAAAAGTGTCAGAGATTGTACACTTTGTTCCATTTCAAAATATTTTGAAATGCCAACGAAAAGTGCTCAAGTTGACTAATGTCAAATAAGCAGCAGCTCCTTCAGTTCCATTTTCATTGCTTTCTGTGAGTTGTAATCCTCCAAATAAAGTTCAGATCAAGACTACAAGCACCAAAAAGCCAATGAAAAAATAGTAATCAATACTGTTCAATGTGTATTTATTCTAGGAGGAGGGGAAGGCAGAGGAGATATACACATGGATCCATACTGCAATTTATTTGCTGTCTATCCTTAAAGTTAAACATATTGGGCCAAATTCACAAAGGGAAACTCACCTGTTGTGTAAGTTTACTCTTTTTCTGTATTAACAAACTATAATTTAATAGCAACTTTAAGACTGTCGAGACTCCAAAGTCGGGGAGGTGTACTCTTCACATAAAAAGACATGTCTATCCTATCTTTTATGTGGGGAGTTTCCTCTGTCATAAGTTACTATTGAATGATAGTTTGTGAATACCAGAAAAGAGTAAACATGGACAAACGTGTGTTTGCCTTTTTTGTATCAAGACTATTTTATATATTGGAAATAATTTATTGTTTTAAATATCAGTGTAGAATGCAGTTTACTGAGCTAACTATTGTTTATGCCTAACAGTGTGCTGAAGGCTTTGTGAACAAGGAACAATACCACAATCTAAATCGATGATTGGACTATTATAACGTTCTCAGCAAGCTTTCAAAAGATGCAAAAGAAACTGGACATTTAAAAAATGGTTGTCTGTTAGACTTGGCATCCTTGAAGTGGTATCCGCTAACGTTTTGCCTCTGCTTCCCAAGTTGTTGATCTGTGCTGGACTCTCTTTTTGCTGTTTTTGATACTGTGGGCACTTTACAACTGCACTGCAAACCAGTGCTAAAGTGCAGGTGCTCCTATGTAAAAATGCATGTGTAATTGGGTATCCATGATTGGCATATTTGATTCACTAGTAAGTCCGTAGTACAGTGCACTTGAGGTGCCCAGGGACTGCAAATCCAATGCTACTAGTGGGCCTGCAGCAATGGATGTGCCACCCACATAAGTAGCCCTGTAAACATGTCTCAGACCTGCCATTGCAGTGTCTATGTGTGTGGTTTTAACCTGCCAATTTGACCTGACACGTGTACCCACTCACCAGGCCTAAACCTTCCCTTTATATACAAGGGATGCACCCCTAAGGAAGGCTCTAGGTAGACCCATGGGCAGGGTGCAGTATACGTTAAAGGTGGGACATGTACGGATGTGTGTTACATGTCCTAACAGTGAAATACTGCTAAATCTAGTTTTCATTGTTGCAAGGCCTATCTATCTCATAGGTTAACATGGGGACTGCCCTTAAATATTATTAAAGTGTAGATTCCCTTTGACACCAGATAGAAAAATGGAATTTGGGGTCTCTGAACTCACAATTTAAAAATACATCTTTTAGTAAAGTTGTTTTTTAGATTGTTAGTTTGAAAATGCCACTTTTAGAAAGAAGGCATTTTCTTGCTTAAACCATTCTGTGACTCTGCCTGTTTGTGAATTCCCTGTCTGGGTCAGTTTTACAGTTGGGATGTTTGTGAATCCTCTCTAGTAAGTGGTACAAAGGGAGCTGGGGTGTAGCCTGCATATTCTGATGAGCCATCTGTGCTAGAGTGGAGGGAGGAGTGGTCACTTACACCTGGATGGGCTGTGCCGTCCCTCTCACAATGCACTCTCCAACCCCCTAGTGTGTATCTGGGGCCTGGCTAGGGCAAGGCAGGATCTTGTGAACAATGGAGACTTTCCTTTGAAGTATGCTTACTTCAAAGGCAGAAAGGGGTATAAGTATTGGACCCAAAATCCCTTAAAATCAGATCACTTCTGGAACGAAGAGGAACCTCTGCCAAGGAGAAGAGCTGAAGATCTGAGGAGAAGTGCTGCTCCTTCCTATGATTGTGGTTTGTTGGGCTATCCTGCAGTTGATGCTTCTGCCTGTGAAAGGGGACAAAGGCTGGACTTTGTGGTATATTCCTGCTTGTGAAGAATCTCCAAGGGCTTGAACTGAGCTTGCCTCCTGTTTTAAAGTCTCAGTGCCATCAAAGACTTCTTCTGCCAGCACCTGGACTTTTTGCTGAGATTCCTGCCCTGCAAAGTGGTGCCTTATCCAGCCCCTGGGCCCTTGAAAGGTGAAGATGACAGAACAAGAGCTGAAAATCCACGCACAGAACGCCATGCAGGGAAATGTTCGATGCACAATCTGCAACGCCGCTGATAAACAACGCACCACCGGCTTTGTGGCTGAAGTAGATACTTCACCTGCATCGCGGATGGGAGATTGACGCATCGCGGCTGGAGGAACGATGCGCAACACCCGCTTGCAGCTGCTGGTAATGATGCAATCCCCACTCAGTGCAGTTTTTTAACACTGGACTGGACTGTGATTGGATTTTCCATGTATCATCCCTGGGCGTCAAAGTCATCCCAGATCTGAGGTGCCCCATCTGGAAATCGATGCATCGCTCTCTTGCGAGAGAGAAAAACGACTCATCGCCAATCCGACCGGAGAATATAACAACGCACGGCCTCCATTGCGAGGAAAGAATCAATAAATTGCTGCCTTTTCGGATATACACTCACCTGTGCTGGTTTATTTTTTACGCTAACCAGGTACTTTATGCAAAATTAGCATTTCCATTATTTTCTATGAAGTAAGACTCTTAGGGGATCATTCCGACTTTGGCTGTCCTTTCACAGGACCGCCGAAGCCGCTGCAAGTAGAACTGGTGGTCTTTTGCATGCCATATTTGGAGTGTTCTGCTGGGTCAGCGGGTGAAAACAGGTTTTCCGCCCGCTGGCCCAGTGGAACACTCACTGCATCATTGACGGTGGCTCATAATTGAGGTGGTGGCAATGTTGTAGTGTGTCAGGTGTGAAAATTCGGACAGTAAAATGCGCAACGGGGCTGTGTATGGGGGCCCCTGCACTGCCCAAGCCAAGTGTATGGTCAGTGCAGCGGTCCCCAGGGGCCCCCCAACACACCCTGTCTGTGGCAGTCTGTACCGCCACGGCGGCCCTGGCAGTCAAAGACCACCAGGGTCAGAATGAGCCACTTATTCTTCTGAACATACATATTTTAACCTATGCATGTTGGATTTTTGTTGTTTTGGTCTTCTTTAATTTAGATAAATATTACCTATTTTTCTAAACTGCTGTGGTGTCCATTTTTTAGTGTTTCACTGTATTACTGTTTGTGTTGGTACAAATACTTTACACATTGCTTCTGAGTTAAGCCTGCATGCTCGTGCCAAACTACCAAGGTGGTGAGTGGGTGTTAACCAGGTGTGTTTCTCCTTTGCCCTGACTAGAGTGAGGATCCTTGCTTAGACAGGGGGTAACCTGACTGCCAACCAAATACCCCATTACTAACAATGTCATTGTTTTTTTGCTTGAATTCACCCACAGGATGGTGCAATGGGGTAGGTCACTTGTGGAGACCTGGCCGCTGAACATTACTGAACAATACTGAACAATAGACCCTTTGGTAAACCTTTGCTATTAAATGCCGAAGGCTGAACAAGGAGGGTGTTAAGTGGTCATGGAGTAGGCCATGCCTTACTGTGCATGTGCATTGGATACAGGAGCTTGCTCTATGGCAGGGTCATTGGCCAACCTCTACTGTATGTTGGATGCTGGATCTGGCATGACACCAGGCCTTGCAGACCATCTCTATTGTGTATGTTCAATGTTTGTGTATGGTAGGGATTAGCTACTTGCGGAGGGGTGAGTACATGTCCTGACCACAGGATAACTCATGTGTCAAATGTTTCCTATGTATGGCTGAAGTTTGTGGACAGTGGAGGTTTGATGCTTGCTGAGGAAAGAATGCAGGGCCTTCTCCGAGCATAAACACTGAGTCCAAGATCTGATGAGGATTGTATGAAGGGTGTGGCCGGACTCTGACTGAGATGTCATGGCTAATGTCATGAATGAAGTTATGTAATATTTCATGAGTGCAATAACTGCCATAAAGCTGTTGTTAGAGAACCTCCGACACCTTTGTATCCCCCAGTCTTAAAAGTAGTTTTGTTGTGGTGTATCCTTCATCTACTTAAGTTCTAAGCTGTGGATCCTCTGAAGAGAAGAAAAGTAGTTAACCACCTACCCCTTAGTAAGTCACTAAAGACCTTTCTTGACTGTAAGAATGACATGATGACCTTTAGCCATTTTAAAACTTGGCTGTCTAATGTTTGCGTTGTTTCTATCTCACTGCCATGGGACCACTGAGTGGTGACCCCAGTGTTCTACATATAAGAACATTAAGAAACATATTTCATGGTATAGTTGGTAGATAAGGGCTCAGCCAGCCTGACCATTCAGTGGCTGGTCAGTGTAGTGGGTGGATGTGGGTCACTGAGGAATATGACATGTGGATTGAAAGATTTCTGGATCTGAGCAAGAGTTTTGGTCAGGCCTCCTGCTGATGGCCATGTACTCTCAGTTGTTTGGGTTGATTCACCATCATCATGTCTGCTTTTCTTTGTGAGGGAGCCAGGAGGATGGTCTGTTTCTGGTTTGAGGGCTCCTTGGTGTTGCTGTACATGCTGTGGGAGTCTGGTTGATCTTTGCAGCCCCCTTTACCCTCGGGTCTCTCTTGTTGTATGCCTTTCATAAAACCACTTGCTTTCTGTGGTGTTGATCCTGAAAGGCGAAGGGAGTGGCTTTTGGGTGTGTTCCTTTTGAGGTAATATTCCATGTTCTTTGCTTTCAAAACTAGTTAATTTACAATAAAATCACAGAAGACTTTGGAGTGCTGGATTTTGGTGTTGTGCACTCTGGGTTGCAGAATTGTGACCTGATCCTGTCAATTGTTTGGCAATGCCATTTTTTTTAGTGATGAGCTGGGAGAATTGGTGGGAGAATTGGTGTTTTTTTGGGCCTTTTTTGTAATTTTTAGTTGTCTGATGGGGTTATTAAACACCTAATTCTGTCCTCAGACTCTTTATCTTTTCAGTGAGTCACAATAATCTCTTTGAGTGTGTAAGGTATGCAGATGTTTTAAGAGGTATTAAATAGATCAAAGTTTATGACAACAGCTGTCAAACTGCTTGACTTCTTTTATTTGGTTGGAGAGAGATATAAGGGTGAGATGTGAGTCAAGTGCTGGGAGGGGGACTTTGTTCCAGTGTCTGTTTTTTGATTTGTTGATCATTGTTTCTTTTTGTAGGAGGCTGGCCTGGCTTATAGTGGGTACCTTGTGGTACTTACACCTTGTGCCAGGTCCAGTTATCCCTTGTTAGTAGATTAGAAGTGTTCTAGCAGCTTAGCTGATAGAGGTAGCTATAGCAGAGCAGCTGAGGCTGAACTAGGAGACATACAAAGCTCCTACTATACCACTTATATCATATAGCACTATATCAAAAGAAAGCACACTTCTCAGAGTTACTCAAAATAAAGGTACTTTATTTTAGTGACAATATGCCAAAAGTATCTCAGAGGATATACTCCCTTAGGAGGTAAGTAAAATACACAAAATATACACACAAACTAAAATCAGGAAAGTAAACACTTAGAAAAGTAGTGCAAACACTGTAGAACACAATAGAATGCAATATGAGACAATAGGCCTAGGGGCAACACAAACCATATACTCCAAAAATGGAATGCGAACCGCGAATGGACCCAAGGCCTAGTGTAGTGTGTAGAGGGTCGCTGGGAGTGTAAGAAAACACCAAGGGTGTCCAAGATACCCCACCCCAAGACCCTGAAAAGTAGGAGTAAAGTTAACCTACTACCCCAGAAAGCTGAGATAGGGGATTCTGCTAAGGCAACAACTGACTGAAAAGCACTGAAGACGAATTCCTGGACCTGAGGACCTGAAAAGGAAGGGGACCAAGTCCAAGAGTCACACAAGTGTTCAGTAGAGGACAGGAGCCAACTAAACCCTGGATGAAGGTACATAAGGGCTGCCTCTGGGTGGAAGAAGCCGAAGATTCTGCAACAACGGAAGGTGCTAGGAACTTCTCCTTTGGTCAGAAGATGTTCCACGGCTTGCTGGAGGATGCAGAGTTGGTTTCCACGCAGAAAGACTGCAAATCAATCAATCAATCAATCATTAGATTTATAAAGCGTACTATGTACCCATGAGGGTTTCAAGGCGCTGGGGGAAGGGGGAGGGGGTGCTGTTACTGATCGAAGAGCCAGGTTTTGAGGAGTCTTCTGAATGCGAGAAGGTCTTGGGTCTGGCGTAGGTCAGTCGGGAGGGAGTTCCAGGTCTTGGCGGCGAGGTAGGAGAAGGATCTGCCGCCGGAGGTCTTTCGCTGGATGCGGGGGTCGGCGGCCAGGGCGAGGTTTGTGGAGCAGAGCTGGCGGACGGGGGTGTAGAAGTTGAGTCTGCTGTCAGGGGAGCAGGTCCGGTGTTGTGGAGGGCCTTGTGTGCGTGGGTGAGTAGTTTAAAAGTGATCCTCTTGTCTACTGGGAGCCAGTGAAGGTCTCTCAGATGGTGGGAGATGTGGTTGTGGCGGGGTACGATGAGGATCAGTCGGGCAGAGACCTTTTGGATGCGCTGGAGGTGTCGTAGGTGTTTGGCGGGGATGCCTGTGTAGAGTGCGTTGCCGTAGTCTAGCTTGCTGGTGACGAGGGCCTGTGTCACGGTTCTTCTTGTTTCAGTCGGGATCCACTTGTAGATCCTGCGGAGCATGCAGAGGGTGTTGTAGCAGGAGGAGACTGCGTTGACCTGTTTGGACATGGAGAGGGAGGAGTTGAGGATTAAGCCTAGATTTCGTGCATGGTTGGTGGGAGTTGGAGGGGTTCCCAGTGTGGTCAGCCACCATGAGTTGTCCCAGGCTGAGGGGGTGGGTCCGAGGATGAGGACCTCTGTCTTGTCCGAGTTCAGCTTCAGCTGGCTGTTCCTCATCCATTCGGCGATGGCCTTCATGCCCTCGTAGAGGTTGGTTTTGGCGGTGTGCGGGTCTTTGGTGAGGGAGAGGATGAGCTGTGTGTCATCAGCGTAAGAGATGATGCTGAGGTCTTATAGGCGGGCCGTTTGTGCGAGGGGGGCATTTAGATATTGAACAGAGTAGGGCTGAGGGAGGAACCCTGGGGAACGCCACAGATGATGTCGGTGGCTTGGGATCGAAAGGGTGGAAGGCGTACACTTTGGGTTCAGCCGTGGAGGAAGGAGGTGATCCAGTCGAGGGCTTTGTCTTGTATCCCGGCTTTGAAGAGGCAGGCTATCAGGGTGGGGTGGCAGACTGTGTCGAATGCAGCAGATAGGTCCAGGAGGATGAGGTCTGACGTTTTTCTGCTGTCCAGTTGGCGTCTGATGTCGTCTGTGACGGCTAGGAGGGCGGACTCGGTGCTATGGTTACATCTGAACCCTGACTTGGAGGGGTCCAGGATGTTGTTGTCTTCGAGATGTCAGGTCAGTTGCGTGTTGGCGATTTTTTAGATGACCTTCGCAAACAAGCTTTGCTAGCTGCAAGAGTCACAGTTCTGGATTTTGGGTGCTGCCAGGGCCCAGGAAGGACCAGGAGGTCACCCCCTGCAGGAGCAAACAGTGGGGGCACTCAGCAACACAGAGAGCCCACATATAAGCAGGCAGCACCCGCAGAAGCACCTGAACAGGCTTTCAGAAGATCTGAGCATGGCGGTCGTCTCAGCACAACAAAAGAGGGTTCCACGAAGTCAGAGTCCAACTCAGCTAGTTGGGCAATGTAGGATGGAATGCTGGGGACCTGGGCTGTGCTGTGCATGAAGGAAGTCCTGCAAAAGTGCACAGGAGCCCTAGCAGCTGCAGTTCACACAGTACACAGGATTATTGTCTGACGTGGGGAGGCAAGGACTTACCTCCACCAAATTTGGACAGAAGGGCCACTGGACAGCTCCTGTGTTCCAGGGACCGCGCTCGTCAAGATGAGAGGGACCCAGAGGACCAGTGAAGCAGAAGTTTGGTGCCTGCATTAGCAGGGGGAAGATTCCGTCGACCTACAGGAGATTTCTTCATGGCTTCCAGTGCAGGGTGAGGGCAGACAGCCCTCAGAGCATGCACCACCAGGAAACAGTCAAAAAAGCCAGCAGGATGAGGCGCTACAATGTTACTGGTAGTCATCTTGCTACTTTGTTGCAGTTTTGCAGGCGTCCTGGAGCAGTCAGTGGTCGATCCTTGGCAGAAGTCAAAGGGAGAAGTGCAGAAGAACTCTGGTGAGCTCTTGCACTCGTTGTCTGATGAGAAACTCACAGGAGAGGCCCTAAATAGCCCTCAGAGGAGGATTGGCTACCTAACCGGGTAAGAGCCTATCAGCATTGGTCTCTGACGTCACCTGCTGGCACTGGCCACTCAGAGGTCTCCATTGTGCCCTCACACCTCTGCATTCAAAATGGCAGAGGTCTGGGACACACTGGAGGAGCTCTGGGCACTACCCCTGGGGTGGTGATGGACAGGGAAGTGGTCACTCCCCTTTCCTTTGTCCAGTTTTGCACCAGAGCAGGGGCTGGGGGCTCTCTGAACTGGTGTAGACTGGTTTATGCAAGGAGGGCACCATCTGTGCCCTTCAAAGCATTTCTGGAGGCCAGGAGAGGCTACTCCTCTCAGGCCCTAAACACCTATTTCCAAAGGGAGAGGTTGTAACACCCTCTCTCAGAAAAAATCATTTGGTCTGCCTTCCCTGGACTGGGCTGCCTAGGCCCCAGGGGGGAAGAAACCTGTCTGTGGGTTGGCAGCAGCGGTAGCTGCAGAGGAAACCCCAGAGAGCTAGTTTGACAGTACCCGGGGTCCATGCTGGAGCCCCGGAGAAGCATGGAATTGTCCCCGCAGTACCAGAATGGTATTTGGGAGACAATTCCATGATCTTAGACATGTTACATGGCCATGTTCAGAGTTACCATTTTGAAGCTACACATAGGTATTTACCTATATGTAGTTCACGCGTGTAATGGTGTCCCCGCACTCACACAGTCCGGGGAATTTGCCCTGAACAATGTGGGGGCACTTTGGCTAGTGCCAGGGTGTCCTCACACTTAGTAAATTTGCACCTAACCATCACTAAGTGACGGTTAGACATATAGGTGACTTATAAGTTACTTAAGTGCAGTGTAAAATGGCTGTGAAATAATGTTGGCATTTTTTTCACTCAGGCTGCAGTGGCAGTCCTGTGTAAGAATTGTCTGAGCTCCCTATGGGTGGCAAAAGATTGCTGCAGCCCATAGGGTTCTCCCCGAACCCCAATACCCTGGGTACCTAGGTTCCATATACTAGGGAATTATAAGGGTGTTCCAGTGTGCCAATCAGAATTGGTAAAATTGGTCACCAGCCTGCAGTGACAATTTTAAAAGCATAAAAACGAGGTTCTGGTTATCAGAGCCTCAGTGATACAGTTAGGCACCATACAGGGAACACACACAGGGCACACTTTATGAGCAGTAGGGTCTTGGCTGGCTTGATCCCAGTGACACAGGCAAAAACAAACATACATACAAGTAAAAATGGGGGTAACATGCCAGGCAAGATGGTACTTTCCTACACAACCTCCCCCCAAACGAGGGTCAATAAGGCTAACCTTGCCCAGATGAGTCTTCATTGTCTAAGTGGAAATATCTGGCGAGTCCATCTGCATTGCAATGGGTACTCCCATCTCTATGTTCCACTGTATAGTCCGTTCCCTATAAGGATATGGACCACCTCAACAATTTAGGGTTTTCATCTTTCATTTGTTTTAGCCAATGTAGAGGTCTGTGGTCTGTCTGAATAATAAAGTTAGTACCAAACAGGTATGGTCACAACTTTTTCAGTGCCCAGACCACAGCAAAGGCCTCCCTCTCTATGGCAGACCAACGCTTTTCTCTAGAGGTTAACATCCTGCTGATAAAAGCCACAGGTTGATCCTGGCCCTCAGTATTAAGCTGTGATAGCACTGCCCCAACCCCTAATTCAGAAGCATCAGTCTGGACTATGAACTTTTTGGAGTAGCAAGGGATTTCTAGGACAGGTGCAGAGCACATAGCCTGTTTGAGCTCATCAAAAGCTTTTTGACAGCTAGCTGCCCAAAATACCTTTTTAGGCATCTTTTTACTAGTGAGGTCATTAAGAGGAGCTGCAATGGAGCATAATCCTTAGTAAACTTCCTATAGTACCCTGTGAGGCCTAGAAGGGGTCTCACCTGGGTTTGAGTTGTAGGGGGAGCCCATTCCATAATGGTTTGGATCTTCCCCAGCAGATAAACCACTTTCCTCTGCCCTATCTGGCACTTTGAGGCCTTGATAGTGAGGCCTGCCTTTTGCAGGGCCTCCAAAACTTTCCACAGGTGGACCAGGTGATCATCCCAGGTGGAGCTAAAGACAGCTATATCATCCAGATATGCTGCACTAAAAGCTTCCAACCCTTGCAGGTCTGTGTTCACCAACCTTTAAAAAGTGGCAGGTGCATTCTTCAGACCAAAGGGCATCACAGTGAATTGATAATGCCCTATAATGGTTGAAAATGCAGTTTTGGGTTTCGCAACTTCTGATAATTTAATCTGCCAATACCCTGCAGTTAAAACAAAAGTGCTTAGATACTTGGCAGAAGCCAGTGTATCTATCAGCTCATCTGCCCTGGGTATAGGGTGAGCATCTGTCTTGGTTACTTGGTTGAGCCCTCTATAGTCAACACAAAACCTCATCTCTCTTTTTCCATCCTTACTGTGAGGTTTTGGAACAAGCACCACTGGGCTAGCCCATGGGCTTTCTGAAGGCTCAATTACTAATAAGTCTAACATTTTCTGAACTTCTTGTTTAATGCAGTCCCTGACATGGTCAGGATGCCTATAAATCTTACTCTTGACAGGTAAACTGTCTACAGTATTGATTGTATGCTCACACCAAGTAGTGGTACCTGTTATCAGGGAGAAGAGTTCAGAGAACTGACTTAAAAGATTTGCACAGTTATCTTTTTGCTCAGCAGTAAGACAATCTGCAAGTATCACTCCCTCCACTAAGCCATTAGCTTCAGTGGTGAAGAAGAGATCAGGGATAGGGTCACTCTCTTCTTTCTGTCCCTCATCAGTTGCCATGAGCAGAGTGAGATCAGCCCTGTCATAGTAGGGTTTGAGGTGGTTGACATGGAGTACTCTAAGGGGGCTCCTGGCAGTGCCCAGGTCTACCAAGTAGGTAACCTCACCTTTTGTTTCAACAATTAGATGGGGTCCACTCCATTTGTCCTGGAGTGCTCTTGGGCCACATGCTCCAATACCCACACGTTCTGTCCTGGGTGGTACTGTGTCAGGACAGCCTTCTGGTCATGCCATTGCTTTTGTAGCTCTTGGCTGGCCTGAAGCTTTTTACTGGCCTTTTTCATGTAGTCGCCCATTCTTGATCTTAGGCCCAGTATATAATCCAAAATGTCCTGTTTAGGAGCTTTTAAAGGTTATTCCCAACCCAAGTGCAAGGGGACCTCTCACAGGGTGCCCAAAGAGGAGTTCAAAGGGGCTAAAGCCCACTCCTTTTTGGGGTACCTCCCTGTAAGCAAAAATGAGGCAAGGTAACAGGACATCCCATCTCCTATTGAGTTTTTCAGGGAGTCCCATTATCAACCTCTCAACCAGGCCATTTGTTTGTGGATGATAAGGCGTAGTGAACTTGCATGTAACACCACACTCCTTCCACATTCCTTTGAGGAATGCAGACATGAAGTTACTGCCTCTGTCTGACACCACTTCCTTAGGGAAACCCACCCTGGAAAAGATTCCCAGGAGGGCCTTTGCCACTGCAGGAGCTGTAGTGGTCCTTAAGGGGATGGCTTCAGGATACCTAGTGGCATGGTCCACTACCACAAGGATAAACCTATTGCCTGAAGCTGTTGCAGGGTCAAGGGGGCCAACTATGTCAACCACTACCCTTTCAAAGGGCACCCCAACCACAGGACGTGGAATTAAGGGGGCCTTTGGAGTGCCACCAGTCTTGCCACTGGCTTGGCAGGTCACACAAGAGCAACAAAACTCTTTGGTATCTTCTGACATATGAGGCCGGTGAAACAGGGGAACAAGCCTGTCCCAAGTTTTACTTTGACCCAAATGCCCAGCCAAAGGAATGTCATGTGCCAGGGTAAGAAGAAACTTTCTGTATTGCAAAGGGATGACCAATCTCCTGGCAGCTCCAGGTTTAGGGTCCCTTGATTCAGTATACAGGAGGTTGTATTCCCAATACACCTTATGGTGTATGACTGACATTCCCATTTTGCTGTTTGACAGCTTGCTGTCTCAAACCCTCTAGTGTGGGACAGGTCTTCTGTGCCACACTCAGCTCTTCCCTAGCAGGCCTCCCTGCACCCAAAAGCTCAGCAGTGACTGCTGCCAGCTCATCTCGTGTAGGTTCTGCACAGGGAGAAGATTCCTCTTCCTCAAAAGGGGAATCTTCTGGTGAGGGAGGGATAGTGGGCAAGGATTTACCCTTCCTACCCCTAGCTTTTGGGAACACTTGGTCCATTGTTCCAGGATCCAAGTTTCCCTGTCCTTTTTTCTTTTTGGCCTGAACCCTTGTTAAAGCAAAAATATGCACAGGAATGCCCAGTATTGCTGCATGAGCCTCCAACTCCACTTCAGCCCAAGCTGATGTCTCCAAATCATTGCCTACTAAGCAATCTACAGGTAATTCAGTGGCTACCACAACTTTCTTTGGACCAGTAACACCCACCCAGTTGAGATTCACAACAGCCATGGGGTGGCTAAGTTGGTTATTGTGAGCATCAGTCACTTGGTACTGCTGACCAAGTAGGTGTTGATTAGGATGAACCAGTTTCTCTATAACCATAGTTACACTGGCTCCTGTGTCCCTGTAGACCTCAACCTCAACACCATTAATTAGGGGTAGTTGCTTGTACTTATCCATATTAAGGGGACAAGTAACCAAGGTGGTAAAGTCTATACCACCATCAGAGACTAAAACAGCCTCTGTGGTCTCCCTAACAAGACCAACGCTAACTACACTGCTAAAAGTGAGCCCAGCTACACCCTTGGATTGGCTATTTTTAGTAGACTTGCCACCACTACTGCTATTACTAGGGGCACTAGAGGTTGCAGTTGGGGTTGTTGTGGTGGGAGCCTTAGTGTTTTTCTTTGGACAAGTGGCATCACTTGCCCAATGGCCTTTTACTTTACATAAATAACACCATGTGTTTTTTCTGATTGTGAGAAGAGGATTTGGACCTACCACCCCCAGAGGATTTTTGTGGGCCAGATGAAGACTCAGAATGTTTTTTATCTTTGTCCCCACCCTTGTCAGAAGACTTACCATCCTTCTCCTTACCATCCTTGTCACCCCCTGTATGAACATTTCTGTTCACTCCTGTTCTGACCCATTTGTCTGCCTTCTTTCCCAGTTCTTGGGGAGAGGTCAGATCTGAGTCTACCAAGTAATGGTGCAACAAATCAGACACACTGTTGTTCAAAATATGCTCTCTCAGGATTAGATTATACAGGCTTTCATAGTCAGTCACCTTACTGCCATGTAACCAACCCTCCAAGGCCTTCACTGAACAGTCTACAAAGTCTGTCCAGTCTTGATAGGACTCTTTTCTGGTGTCTCTGAACTTAATCCTGTATTGTTCAGTGGTTAAGCCAAATCCATCCAAGAGTTCATCCTTCAAAACTTTGTAGTTATTAGCATCACTTTCTCTGACAGTTAGGAGCCTATCCCTACCCTTACCAGTGAAAGATAGCCACAAGATAGCAGCCCACTGCCTTGAGGGACCAACTGTACCATACAGGCCCTCTCAAGTGCAGCAAACCCCTTGTTAATGTCATCCTCCTCCTTGTAAGGGGGGACTATCTTATGCAGGTTTCTGGAATCTTGCTCTCTAACACAATTACTATCAAAACCACTGCTGCTGCCACCAGGGGGAACTAACCCGAACCTCTGCCTTTCCCTTTCCACATCCAGAGATTCCCTGTCTAAGGCCAGCTGCTGCTGTTTAAGCCTCAGCCTGGCCTCTTCCAACCCCAGCTTTCTGAGTTCCCTTTCCATTAAGTTATCCTCAGGGTGGGAGGCTTGGGAATTGTGAGACACAGAGGAAATGTGGGAATTGGCAGAGTTGGACCTGTCCCTAACTGACTGGACTCTAGTAACCTGGCCTTTAGGAGCGAAAGGTGCCCTACTAATGTGTGACCCCCTCCCACTACCAGTGTCACTAAATGGCCTCTTAGCTGACAGGTCCTTCAAAGAACCTTCCCCAGCATCCTCAGGGGACTCCTCTGGGTCTGGCTGGGTGCCCCCCTCCTCTACCTCCTGATCCTGGGATGAGCCAGACTTGTTCTGGTCACTTTCTAGGAGAAGGCTAAGGAGAAGATCTTTTGTAGGATTCTTACCAATTGCTAAACCTCTTTCTATGCAGAGAGCCCTCAAACTGCTAAAGTTTAGATTCCCATATGTTGCCTGGACAACTGTGGGAGTAAGCTCTACTGCAGACATTATAGAAAAGGTTTAGGACAGAGAGAGAAAAACGTTTTTGGAACTTTTAAAAGAACAGAGAAAAACTTTTTCAAACTTTTGAAAACTTTTGAAAGTTTTCAGAAACTTTTCAGAAACGTTTCAGAAACTTTTTAGAAAGCTTTAGAGAAGGAACGTTAAACTGTTTAGGTTACTGTGTATATTCTGAAGTATTTGGTATATGTTTTTCATATGAAAAGCACCAATGATAAAGTGGTAAAGCAGTTACAAGTACTTATCCCACCACTGCCACCAACGTAGGAGGCTGGCCTGGCTTATAGTGGGTACCTTGGGGTACTTACACCTTGTGCCAGGTCCAGTTATCCCTCATTAGTACATTATAAGTATTCTAGCAGCTTAGGCTGATAGAGGTAGCTATAGCAGAGCAGCTTAGGCTGAACTAGGAGACATGCAAAGCTCCTACTATACCACATCTATCATATATCACTACATCATAGGAAAACACACTACTCAGAGTTACTCAAAATAAAGGTACTTTATTTTAGTGACAATACGCCAAAAGTATCTCAGAGGATATACTCCGTTAGGAGGTAAGTAAAATACACAAAATATACACACAAACCAAAATCAGATAAGTAAACAGTTAGAAAAGTAGTGCAAACACTGTAGAACAGTGGTTCCCAACCTTTTGACTTATGTGGACCCCCATTTTAACATTAATGGAACCCAGGGACCCCCACTGAATCATCATTGGAATCCGGGGACCCACGGCTGAGTCATTACTGGAAGCTGGGGACCTAATTTGTCAATATTTGTTAATATTTTTTAATTTTCTAAGCAGTCGCTGACCCCCTGAGAAGGCTTCGCGGACCCCCAGGTGTTGTAATTTAGCAGTGATTAGATTAAGCATTAGCAGAAGACATCTTGTATTTAGTAACTATTGTGAACATTTTGCGGAATCCATTTGTATTCATGGCAGCCATTTTCTTTGCTACATGCTGCCATGTGCTCACCATGTGCTCTGTCCTACCTTTCTGTTAACTGTTCTTGAAATCTGCCTAGTGACAAGTTATATTTAGCATCTCTTACTTTCGCACATGCTCAGTAAGGTCTGCAGCTGTTAGTCCTTGGAAACTGTTAGCTCCTCCTACCTGTCGACTGTGCATTTTCCACATGACCTTACATGTATACAAGTCTTGTTTCCATAATTGTACCATCTCCTTTTAGCCCCTGTGTGGGTATAAAAGGACCATGCTCTCTCAGTTCAGTGTGCTACTTCAGACATTACCCTAGGGTGCTGTTTGAACTGTAGTACCACCTCATGAGGTTAATAAACTTTTGTCTTTTATTCCAGTTTCTGTGCCAACTTCTTCCTACATGGTCTGAGGACTTTGTGCAGAGAAAGGTGAACCCCTTGCACTAGTAGGCCTTGCTGAGGCTTACTTCAACAAATTGGCGCCCGAACAGGGACTCATCGGCGACTCGGATGCCCAACGGATTGGTCACGACGAAGGATTGGGATTTCGCTGCGGACGATCAATGCCTGAGGAGACCCGAGTCTTGGCAACCACGGCGTTTTTCCCTTCTTTCTGATTTGACCATCCAGGTGGCGCCGGTCCTCGACTGAGATCCTTTTTGTTCATTCGTCATGCAGTGACCATTTGGTCAATTTTAGAACTTGGCAGTTGGAACCTGGACACCCTGTGATTGGTAAGAGCCGTTTTACGGCACTTGCTGTGGGTTTTGATGCCTGTGTTTGGTAATGTAGTTTAGCACTACTTACTGTGGCTCTCGTGATTTGGGTGACTAGTCAATTTGTATTCTTTGGATTTGATATATAAATTGCAATTTATATAGGCAGGTAATGAGGAGAATTTTCTCCAATTTAATTTTGATTTGAACGGCACCTTAAGTGCTACTTTGATTATAATATTGCATATTCTGCACTATTTTTGGCATGCCTGTTTTTAGCGCACTTCGTAGGATGTGTTGCTTTTGTAATGGTACCAATTTGAGACTGGAAGAATCGCAACCGGCACCCCCAGAGGGGACGCCAAATAGAGATATGTATGTTAAACATGGTCTTTCTTCTATAATGTACAGCACATTATGGAATAAATACACCCGCGCGGATCCTGAGTTACGTTGGCCTATGCATGGGTCATTTGATTTGCGAAAGATTGAGTATGTGGATCAATGTATGTGTAAGCGAAAGTCTAGGTAACATATGTTTGACTGTGTACGAATGTGGGAGAAAGAAGCGCGTGGACGAGTGAAGCGTGAGCAAGCCTTGCTTGAGAAAGAGCAGCGGAAGAATGTATATGTGAAAGCATTGGAAATGAGAAAGAAAGAAATAAATGACTTAAAGGAGCTAGAAGAGAAAGAACGTAAGCTACAGGTAACTGGCCAATACACTGTTAGGCAACCTCTCTATCCTATCCTTAATAAACCACATGATGATTTATTGTTACTAGATCGCCCTCCACCTACGTATGTCGTCCCTTCTGCCCCTCATGAGTTACCTAAAGTCTCCAGTTCGGAGCAACAGAAGATGCGGGACAGTCGCTCTATGCTGCCTGCTGACCGTGCGTCTGAGCTTAGATCTATTGCTCGTAAAACAATTTGTAGCGTTGTTTCTGCTTCTGAACTTTTAGACAACATGAAAGGGTGGACGGAAAAGGAGCAGCTATATTTTACTGAGGCATTTGGCTCAGAAGTTATTGAACTATATCGGAAATATTCTGATGAGTTAGAGCCCGATGATGTAGCAGCTGATCATAAGCAAATGCGTGATGGTCTTTTTGTTTTCTCCCAGGTGGCTGATGCAATCAGGCGTTTAATGAAATTACGTATTGTGGCAGTCCGTTTGCAAGAAGAGAAAAGGGCTGCGGACGCAGTTGCACGAGCATCTCAGACCGAAGGGGCGCAATCTTCCATCTTTGAAACAGATAAGACTATGATAGTTCACGCGAAACCAATGCGGGAGGCCGCGCCTTTGTATGTTCCTCCTAAAGGATTGGGTACAAATGATGATAAAACTTCTGTTGATGCTAAGGGTTATTTTATTTATAATTGGGTGTATACTCCTTGGAATAGGGCAGATGTAATGGCACTTAAAACAGCATTACCTGACCCGCGGAAAAATCCAGCCGCCTTTTATGAGGAAGTTGAGGGAGCAATTAGTTCTTGTACTATGACTTTGGCTGACATTGATTTATTTTTCGGATTGATATTACCGCCAGATATGTGGAGAACTGTTCGTAAAATTGATGATCGTACAGTTTTTGGGGCATCATGGAAAGAAATAGAACAGATGGACGTGGATAGGGAACCTGCGAAAAAGCCATATCAGTTGATTCTAGATCTTCCTGCAGCCATATTAGCTAAGTTGAAAACGATTATTCCCCCTAAAAAGATAGATTGGACTGTTTTAGCGTCTTGTAAACAAAAGGCAGATGAATCGGTCTCTGATTTCTTTACACGCTTTGAAGAAGCATTTCATGATTTTAGCGGTCAGTCATTGTCAGATGATACGGGCAGACATTTGTTCGTCGATAAATATGTTGCAAATCTGTTACCAGGAATAGCTAGTCGTCTAAAAGCTAGTGAAAGTTCATGGACTACCTCTACTCCGGTTTCTCTTTTGACTATGGCTCAGTATTATGAACGACAGGAATTAGAAGCAAAAGGTAGCGAGGAGAAAAAGATTAAAGAATTAAAGACGAAGGTTATGTTGGCTCAAGCTTATGGTCCGCCTTTTAGAGGTAGTGATAGAGGTGGACGTGGATCTTATGGTTCTTCTTACACTCGTTCAAATTTGTCTGATGATCAGTGTGCGTATTGTAAGAAATTTGGGCATTGGGCTGCTGATTGTCCAGCACTACGTGTTCAGCAGTGTTCACGTGGTTGGGGACAAATGAGAAATCGCTCAGGATATTCAGGACCTAGAAGAAGCACAAATGATCATGCTAGGGTTGATGCTAATACACAAGGGCAGGATGGGTTTAACACTTTTGATAGACGGAACCAATACCAGATGTCTGACCATGTGCAGCCTGATTTCCAAGATTCTGCTTATGCATAGGATTGCCTAGGATGGGGTAAGGAATCAGTTGAAGTTCCAGTAGATCAGAGGGGTCCCTATGTTACAGCACATGTTTTGGGTCTTACTGATCAGTTTCTGGTTGATACAGGAGCTACTCGTAGCACCTTGTCTAAACAATTGATTCCAAGGGCTCCCCTGTCTGGCTTAACCATTACATCGATAGGTTTCGATGGAACACCTTCCCCTAGCCCATTGTCACAACCACTTGCATTCCATGTTGATAAATTTACTGCTCCATGTCCATTTTTGCTTTCTCCAAATACACCAGACAATATTGTGGGTCTTGATATGCTCAAGTATTTCAGGGCTACAATACGATGCTCTCCTGAAGGGGTGCGTGTTATTTTGAATGATAATCATCCTGTGATGGAAAGAGTTTGTCTTGTTAAAGAGGATGTTGCATTAGCTTCACTCCCTAGTACTTTGTGGGCTACTTCAGACACTGATGTGGGACAAATGATTATTCCACCGGTACATATTAGTGTTAAGGAGGGAGCTGTATTGCCACGTTTGCCTCAATACAAAATTTCAAAGGAGGGCGAAGAAGCACTCACACGAATTGTGCATGATCTTATTGCAGTTGGAGTTGTCGAGGAAGTTCTGTATAATGTTTGTAACAGTCCGATTCTTCCTATTCTGAAAAAGGATACTGATACTAGGATTTACCGATTCATTATTGATATACGAGAAGTCAATAAGATTGTGATACCACAATATCCTGTGGTATCTGACATCACGACACTCCTTACTTTGGTTCCCCCGACAGCAACTACGTTCTCTGTGATAGACTTGAAGAATGCTTTCTTTTCGATCCCTATTAATCCTGACAGCCGATATTTGTTTGGTTTTACTTTGAATAAACGATCATATAGATTTTGCAGAGTTCCTCAAGGCTATACGGAGAGTCCAAGTATTTATAGTCAGGCGTTAAAACGACAACTTGATTCTTTTGTTTTGCCTGAAGGTGTGGCTCTCATACAATATGTTGATGATATTTTGTTGGCAGCTGATACCCCGGAGCAATGTGAAAAGTGCACTTTGTCCTTACTTTCTTTTCTTGCTTCACACCATCATAAAGTGTCACGAAAGAAATTGCAATATTGTAGACCAAAGGTGACCTATTTAGGTCACCTTTTGTCTAAGGAGGGCCGTGCACTTACATCAGATCGTATTCAAGCAATTTTAGACACACCAGTACCCTCCACTCAGAAAGATGTTCGTGCATTCCTTGGTCTTACTTCTTTTTGTAGGCAATGGATATTAGGGTTTTCACACATTGCCAAACCTTTGCTAGCACTTTTGACTAAAAATACTCCAATGCCCCTCCCATGGACAGATGAATGTGAGACTGCTTTCCGGCAGCTACGACAAGCCCTTTGTTCTGCACCAGTGTTAGGTACTCCAGATTACATGAAGCCTTTTGCACTTTACGTACATGAGAAAGATGGATGTGCATTGTCAGTTTTAGTACAGACACATGGCGATAAGCAGCGTCCCTGTGCATATTTTTCAGCAGTACTTGATCCTGTTGCTCGAGCGTTGCCCGGGTGTTTTCGTTCAGTTGCCGCAACAGCTGTCTCAATACGTCAGAGTGAAGGGATAGTTTTGTCACATAAGCTGTTGGTGCTAGCACCCCATGCGGTTGATGCTCTTTTAAATCAAACAAAGACACAACATTTAACTAGCGCCCGTATGACAGGTTATGAGTTGACATTGTTGGCTCCTCACATTACACTGAAGAGATGTGCGACACTAAATCCAGCTACTTTGTTGCCATATACGGTGACTCAGCCTCAGTCACAAGAAACACATGACTGTATATTCCTTACCGAAGAACAGACAAAGGGTCGTGTTGATTTACAAGATACGCCCCTTTTAGATGTAGACGGGGAACTGTGGGTTGATGGGTCTTGTTTGAAGTTGCCAGATGGTACGACCTCAGCTGCATATGCAATCACCACAATACACACGGTAGTGGAGACAGCTCGTATACCACAGAAGTCAGCTCAAGCAGCTGAAATAATAGCTTTGACACGAGC
The DNA here is from genome assembly GCF_031143425.1 of Pleurodeles waltl. Lineage (NCBI taxonomy): Eukaryota > Metazoa > Chordata > Amphibia > Caudata > Salamandridae > Pleurodeles > Pleurodeles waltl. Next base: position 1,537,422,424 of record NC_090446.1, read on the forward strand.
ATGTGAGCTTAGTACTGATTTAAGTGTGAACATTTACACAGACAGCCGCTATGCTTTTGGAGTGGCTCATGATTTTGGTTTGCTTTGGAAGGAGAGAGGTTTTCTCACATCCCACAGGATGCAGATAATGCACGGAGAATTAGTGCATAACCTCTTGACTGCATTGACATATCCAAATAAACTAGCTATTGTGAAATGTAGTGCACATAAGAAAGTGACCGATAAGATAGGGCAAGGTAATGCTCTTGCAGACCGTGTAGCACGGGAGACTGCGATGCAGCGAAGTACTACTTCTATGTATGTAGTGAAGTCACAAGCTGAACGTTGGCATAATGCTAGACAAGACGTATTAGATATACAGAAATCTGCTTCTGTGAAAGAACGTGAGCAATGGCCTAAAGATGGAGAATTGGATGATGAGGGCTGTTGGCGGAATAAGCAGATGGATAAATGGAAATTGCCTATAGCTTTTGTACAACCTATGGTTCAGATGGCACATGGGCTGGCACATGTTGGAGCTTCAACAATAACGAAGTTGCTTACGCAAGTTTGGGAGCATCCAGAAATTTCCAGTACAGCTAAGAGAGTAGTACAGTCTTGTTTGATCTGCTTACAATACAATCCTGGAAAAGGGACACGTACTCCTGCAGGAGGGTTTGCTACACCAACTGCACCTTTTGAAGTTCTACAAATGGATTATATTCAGCTTGAACGCTGCAACAATTTAAAGTATGTCTTGGTGGTGGTTTGTGCCTTCAGTAAATGGATAGAGGCGTACCCCACAAAGGATAATACTTCCATTACCACAGCGAAGGTGCTTTTGAAAGAATTTTTCCCTAGGTTTGGTGTTTGCAGACTTTTATGGAGTGATAACGGACCTCATTTTGTTGGGGAAGTTATTAAGTATGTCCTGAAAGGCTTAGGGATCAAACAGAAGTTCCATGCGGTTTTCCACCCACAATCAGCAGGGTTGGTGGAAAGGTATAATGCTACATTGAAGCTGAAATTAGCGAAGATACAGTCTTCCACATCCCTTACTTGGATGCATTACCATTGGCATTATTGTCTATTAGGTCAGTGCCACACTCCCGACTTGGCCTTAGCTCCTATGAAGTAGTATTTGGGAGACCAATGAATATTTGGGGAGTTCCTAAACCAAAATCTGTATATCATGTACCTTGTGTCCGGATGAATGATTATTTGGCACAGTTAACCGACAAATTGGTTTCTATTCATCAACAGGTTCGAGAAGCACTTCCTGACAGATCTACAGGTGAAGGCCATGAACTCCGACCTGGTGACCAGGTGATGATTAAGTCTTTTGAAAGATCAAGCAGTTTGGAACCAAGGTGGCGAGGCCCAGAACAGGTGCTCCTTGCGACAAGGACAGCAGTTCAAGTGACAAACCGAAAGAATTGGGTCCATAGTACTCACTGCAAGAGAGTGCTACCTACCTTGGTGGAACCTGCTGTGCTGACCGATCATCGAGAGATTTTGACTACGGAGAAAGGCCGTGCTATATCACCTGACGAATCTGCAGAGGTCTTCCCAGAACAAATGACTTCTGGAGTGTCGCGATATAATTTGAGACCAAGGAAAGAATCTGAAAATTGTTTTGAAAAGACTGGTTGAGCTACCGCCCTGGGTTAGTGAAACGGAGAACCAATGTGGCAAGGAGGGTGGATCAGCCGTGCATTAGAGTAGTGACACCCGTCTTGGCCCGTGGTGAAGAAATCAGCGGCTGCCCAGGGATAAGAGCTCCAACGATTGTTTTTAATTCATTTCTGAAAGGGTCGATTATCACTGTTGCTAAAATGAATAACAAATTGATCATTAGTATTATGGGGTTTGTTGTTGTTTTGGTAGTTACAGCAACAATCACCTGGTTTATTGAAAAGAAGTCTCCTGCTCGTGAGTTTTTTGTTGCCACTACTCCAGTACCAGAGGATCACTATTACTTTACGCTTCCCTATCAGGAGCAGAAGCACAGTCAATCGTACTTCAATAATACTTTCATTCAGATGTTGCATCATACTCATAATGCTACAAATACTACTAACTGTTGGGTATGTGGAATGATACCTGCGCATCAAAAGAGAGGAGGAACACCTTTCATTCCTCTTCCTTTTTCACACAATGGTTCTTGTCAAGCTTGGTACATGCTTTTGTTTACATCTGGAAAACGTACAGAGGGCGGACTTCTTTTTCGCCTTAATAAAGTGTGCTACCAAGACAAAGATGGGTATCCCCAAGCTAAAGGAACTAAATGGGAATCGGAAGAGTATCAACCGGACAATGTTTCAATACCATATGTCTTCACAAATATACGAGACTCTGACAAGAAAGAACAATTTGTGATTTCTGTTACAAAAACCAAAGCAGATTTATGTATACGAAGCATTGGACGAATTCCAGTAGGGATAAGCGATTGTACCTTGATTTTAACTATTGAGAGTGTAAATAATAGTAGTTTTACAGCTTCACATAATACATATTTTGTTTGTGGTAACTATGGATATTACCAACTACCTGCTGGGTGGTCAGGTGTGTGTTATGTATCTTTTCTATTACCCCTGTGTTTTTTGGCTCCTGCATCATATCACCGAGATTTAAAACTGTTCAATGACATCATTAACAATAGATATAAAAGGGAAATAAGTACAAATGAGGTAGACCAAACGGATACTAGCCTGCAACAATATGTTGATTTTAATTTAGGATTGTTTCCCTTTGTAGGTGTTGCGTTAAACAGTAGGAAAGTGAGACAATTGACTAGGGTTGTGGAAGCTGTTACCAATCAGGCAGCTCTGGCATTTGGGAATATTACTGAGGAGCTCCAAGTTGCGAGGATTGTAGCGCTCCAAAATCGCATGGTACTAGATGTGATATTAGCTGATCGAGGTGGTGCATGTCGAATCATGGGTAGTAGTTGTTGTGTTTTTATCCCAGATCACTCACCTTCAGTATATGATGCAATATCTAAATTGCATAAAATTGCTGCAGAAATCCACATAGAGACTGGTACTTGGACTTTTTCTGGATGGTTTTGGGCTCTTGTTTCCGCCTGGGGCTGGAAACTACTGACTATCCTGTGTGTAATAATTGCAATATTTTTTACATGCTGTATCTGTATTCAGTGTGGTCCAATGTTCTGCTCCATGTGTATTACTGCTTGTATGCCTACCAAAAGAAATATTACAGAAATGAAGACACAACATATGTTAGATAAGGAAATAGCTGAAATGATGAGCATAAATATACAGGATGAATATTTAGATTATCCCAGAAAGACGAATGTCTTCAGCTAATGCTGAAAGGGTCGTCTGTTGTAATTTAGCAGTGATTAGATTAAGCATTAGCAGAAGACATCTTGTATTTAGTAACTATTGTGAACATTTTGGGGAATCCATTTGTATTCATGGCAGCCATTTTCTTTGCTACATGCTGCCATGTGCTCACCATGTGCTCTGTCCTACCTTTCTGTTAACTGCTCTTGAAATCTGCCTAGTGACAAGTTATATTTAGCATCTCTTACTTTCGCACATGCTCAGTAAGGTCTGCAGCTGTTAGTCCTTGGAAACTGTTAGCTCCTCCTACCTGTCGACTGTGCATTTTCCACATGACCTTACATGTATACAAGTCTTGTTTCCATAATTGTACCATCTCCTTTTAGCCCCTGTGTGGGTATAAAAGGACCATGCTCTCTCAGTTCAGTGTGCTACTTCAGACATTACCCTAGGGTGCTGTTTGAACTGTAGTACCACCTCATGAGGTTAATAAACTTTTGTCTTTTATTCCAGTTTCTGTTCCAACTTCTTCCTACATGGTCTGAGGACTTTGTGCAGAGAAAGGTGAACCCCTTGCACTAGTAGGCCTTGCTGAGGCTTACTTCAACACAGGGGTCCCAGGACCACAGGTTGGGAACCACTGCTGTAGAACACAATAGAATGCAATAGGAGACAACAGGCCTAGGGGCAACACAATCTGTATACTCCAAAAGTGGAATGCGAACCACTAATGGACCCCAGGCTTAGTGTATTGTGCAGAGGGTCACGGGGAGTGTAAGAAAACACTAAGGGCGTCCAAGATACCCTACCCCAAGACCCTGAAAAGTAGGAGTAAAGTTATCCTACTACCTCAGAAAGACAGTAAAGTTGAGATAGGGGATTCTGCAAGGACAACAACTGACTGCAAAGCACTGAAGATGGATTCCTGGACCTGAGGACCTGCAAAGGAAGGGGACCAAGTCCAAGAGTCACGCAAGTGTCCGGGGGGGCAGGAGCCCACTAAACCCCAGATGAAGATTCAAAAGGGCTGCCTCTAGGCGGAAGAAGCTGAAGATTCTGCAACAATGGAAAATGCTAGGGACTTCTCCTTTAGTCAAAAGATGTCCCACGGCGTTCTGGAGGATGCAGAGTTGTTTCCATGGAGAAAGACTGCAAACAAGCCTTGCTAGCTTCAAGAGTAGCAGTTGAGGATTTTGTGTGCTGCCAGGGCCCAGGAAGGATCAGGAGGTCGCCCCTTGGAGAAGGAGCCAGTGGGGTCACTCAGCAATTCAGAAAGCCCATGCAGAAGCAGGCAGCACCTACAGAAGCACCTGAACAGGCATTCAGAAAATCTGAGCACAGCAGTCGTCTCAGCACAACCAAAGAGGGTCCCACGAAGTCGGAGTCCAACTCAGCGGGTTGGGCAAAGCAGGACTGAATGCGGGGGACCTGGGCAGTGCTGTGCATGAATGAAGTATTGCAAAAGTGCACAGGAGCCCTAGCAGCTACAGTTTACACAGTACACAGGATTACTGTCTGCCGTGGGGAGGCAAGGACTTACCTCCACCAAATTTGGACATACGGGCCACTGGTCTGTCGGGGACACTTGGATCCAGCTCCTGTGTTCCAGGGACCACGCTCGTCAAGATGAAAGGGGACCCAGAGGACCGGTGATGCAGAAGGTTGGTGCCTTCGTTAGCAGGGGGAAGATTCCGTCGACCCACGGGAGATTTCTTCTTGGCTTCTAGTGCAGGGTGAAGGCAGACAGCCCTCAGAGCATGCACCATCAGGAAACAGTCGAGAAATTCGGCAAGATTAGGTGCTACAATGTAGCTAGTAGTCTTCTTGCTACTTTGTTGCAGTTTTGCAGGCGTCCTGGAGCAGTCAGCGGTCAATCCTTGGCAGAAGTCGTAGAGAGAAGTGTAGAGGAACTCTGGTGAGCTCTTGCATTTGTTATCTGAAGAGAAACCCACAGGAGAGACCCTAAATAGCCCTCAGAGGAGGATTGGCTACAGAGAGAGGTAAACACCTATCACGAGGGGTCTCAGACGTCACCTGCTGGCACTGGCCACTCAGAGGTCTCCATTGTGCCCTCACACCTCTGCATTCAAGATGGCAGAGGTGTGGGACACACTGGAGGAGCTCTGGGCACCACCCCTGTGGTGATGGACAGGGGAGTGGTCACTCCCCTTTCCTTTGCCCAGTTTCGCACCAGAACAGGGGCTGGGGGGCTCCCTGAACCGGTGTAAACTGGTTTATGCAAGGAGAGCACCATCTGTGCCCTTCAAAGCATTTCCGGAGGCCAGGAGAGGCTACTCCTCTCAGGCCCTTAACACCTATTTCCAAAGGGAGAGGGTGTAACACTCTCTCTCAGATCAAATCCTTTGTTCTGCCTTCCTGGGACTGGGCTGACCAGGCCCCAGCGGGGCAGAAACCTGTCTGAGGGTTAGCAGCAGCGGTAGCTGCAGAGAAAACCCCAGAGAGCTAGTTTGGCAGTACCCGGGGTCCATGCTGGAGCCCCGGGGATGCATGGAATTGTCCCCCCAATACCACAGTGGTATTGGGGTGACAATTCCATGATCCTAGACATGTTACATGGCCCTGTTTGGAGTTTCCATTGTGAAGCTACACATAGGTATTGACCTATATGTAGTTCACACTTGTAATGGTGTTCCGCACTCACAAAGTCCGGGGAATTTGCCCTGAACAATGTGGGGGCAACTTGGCTAGTGCCAGAGTGCCCTCACACTAAGTAACTTTGCACCTAATCTTCACTAAGTGGGGGTTAGACATATAGGTGACTTACAGTGTTACTTAAGTGCAGTGTAAAATGGCTGTGAAATAACGTGGACGTTATTTCACTCAGGCTGCAGTGGCTGTCCTGTGTAAGAAATGTCTGAGCTCCCTATGGGTGGCAAAAGAATGCTGCAGCCCATAGGAATCTCCTGGAACCCCAATACCCTGGGTACCTAGGTTCCATATACTATGGAATTATAAGAGTGTTCCAGTGTGCCAATCAGAATTGGTAAAATTAGTCACTAGCCTGCAGTGACAATTTTAAAAGCAGCGAGAGTATAAACACTGAGGTTCTGGTTAGCAGAGCCTCAGTGATACAGTTAGGCACCACACAGGGAACACATATAGGGCACACTTTATGGGACTAGGGTCCTGGCTGGCAGGATCCCAGTGAAACAGGCACAAACAAACATACATACAAGTAAAAATGGGGGTAACAAGCCAGGCAAGATGGTACTTTCCTACACTTTTGCAATTACTCTAATTGGGAGGATCAAAAAGACATCAATGATGCAGTGATTGTTCCAGATTATGGAAAGACTTCTTCTTTTTGTAGAGTCCAACCATAGTTCAGTTAGATGTGTAAGTCTGAGGACAAGTTACGATTGGTTGAGGGTGTTTATGTTTGTTGTGTAGGATCTTGATTGAGGTGGGCAGACCAAATGTTCAGGTCTTTCAGAATGCGCATATTGTTGTGGTTTGCATTCATGTTAGCAATGACATCTAAAAAGATCTTTGTATGCTTTGTTATTTGAAGAGACGTTTATAGCACCAGAAATGAGCAGGGGAAGGATGAATGGAAGCAACAGAGAACAGATCCACATTTTGTCTGGACATGCTCAAAAGCTTCTGGTCTGTATTTTGTTGTTAAAACTAACTGCTAAATCCTCTCTGCTCCATTCGAGGCGGTAACGTGTAAGGATTCGAAATCAATCCAGAAGGTTATATATCTTGAGACTTCCTGAGACATGCATATTTCTCCACATCTATCCAATTTTGTCACTCCCTTCACGCACCTGGTAACCTGTCTGTCTCAATTGTGTCCTTACACAATATTAATATACATTGGTGCCTCAATTGCTGTATGTCAGGACCTTCACAACTGGATATAGCATGCATTGTGTGTGATCTCAAACTGAGGAAATTCCATTTATTGTAAGTAGGGAATATTGGACTTCTATGTAGTTATAGACTTTACCCTTTGTATGTAAGCTGCTATATGTTAGCACAATAGTGTCGTAATTTATGATGCTATTGTGGCGCTTTACTGGATTTGCACCATAAATTTTGGCCCTAGTCCAGTAACCCACAGGGAGGTCCATAGGTTATTATGGGACCGACTCTTTAGTGCCCGTCCTAAGTATGCATTACAAATGATGGAAAAAATGGTGCAGTAAAATCTAGGAAATTTCACTTCACCCTTTTTGGCCCACCCTGCATGGGAATGCCCCCTCCCCTTGCATACAGCATCGGGGCTCGAAAAATCTACTAGACCACTCACTATTGCAAGTTTTATTTTATCAGGTGAAGCTATTTTTAGATCTTACTCACCCCTTCTGGTGAGTGAACAAAGAACAGGTGTTCGGATCAGTCAGAAACTGAATTAGCAATTAAGATGCCTTTAAATCTTATTCTTCTCACATTTGCTCAGTGTTCAGAGACATAGTTCAAAAGTCAGTTTGTCTTCTTGCAATGTAAATACTTTTCCTTCTGACTCTGGAGTTCCAGGATTTTGTAAGGTGAACTGTCTGACCTATGTGAAATGTAAGGCTGTTGGTATCAGGTTTTTCCTAACACACAACATTTATATAACTAAGTCAACTTTACAAACATTTCTAAATATATTTCAGTAGCTGTCAAAGACCATTTTCTGTACTTCTTTGTGATGAAAAAATATTTTCATAGGATAAAAAAAGTCAGAACACTTTACTTGGTGCTGTGCAAGTGATAAATGTTTTCTGAAACCCTAATTTCACAGATTATTGTTAATACACTATATAGTTTTATCAGTAAAGCTGCAAGTTAGTGGGAAGGTTTTTGGACATTTCTTGGAAATGTACTGTCTGTAAATG